>NW_024870825.1:1200000-2400000 GCF_019054845.1 Dipodomys spectabilis | reverse complement strand
TCCAAATGTGGAGACAATGCTCGCTTGGGGGATGGTTCTCCCTGAGATGGTAGGGATGAGCACGCAGGACGTGGTTCTCCAGCGGCAGACGCCTCTAGAGACGTACACTGAGGTTCTCGGCGAACTCCCAAGATTTTACCCATCATGCCATGCGAGTAGTGCTGGCACTCAGATGGTTCTTTCTCAGAAGCCAGGATTTGTTTTCATTAAAAGAAACACAGTCGAGCCGAGTGCAGGGCACCAGTGGCTCACACCTGCAAGCTACTCAGGAGGCTGAGATCTGAGGACCAAGGTTCAAAGCCAGCCTGGGCAGACAAATTCATGGGACTCTTATCACTCATTAACCACCAAAAAGCTGGAGGTAGAGCTGCAGCTCAAGTGGAAGAGCACCAGCCTTGAGTGGAAAAGTCAAGGGGGAGTGCAAATCCCTGTGTTTAAGCACCAGGACCAGCACGGTGGCGCTGCCTGTGCTGTGTCTCTGCCCTCTTCAGACCAGAGACAGTGGTTTTCAAAGAGGAGCGGCAACTTGTCAGAGGTGCAGACCTTGAGTCGGCATGGATAACTGAAACAGACCTGTGGGCAAGTTGGGGTTTGCTGGCGTGGAAGGCTCCTGTGGCCCTCCCTGGGCCCTCACAGCACAGAGGCAGCAGGCAACTGGATGACTGTGATGGAGGCTCAGTGTCATATCCCCATTTGCCTCTCCCAGAAGCCTAGGATGGGAGGGCGGAGGCCTCAACAAGGCCCAGCCCCTGCCCCAAGGATCAAAGATCACACCGGGATAAGCCTTAGTCCAAGACCAAATGGAGATGAAAGGGAGGATTGCGTCCTCCGTGTTTTTCAGATGCTAGCACTTAGTAGGACACTAGGTTCATAGTAGGTGCTCAGCATGTGTTCTCCAAGTAAGCTGACTGTAGAAGAAGGAATCTGACTCCACATGCTCGATAAGCTCTAAGACTTCCACTGTTCCAAATGCTGATTCTTACCCTTCAAATCCAGTCTCCTGGATGACCAATTTGACTTCATCACCCGTACTTCTGACATTCAAACTCAACTATTACTAAAGCCTTATGGTACTATTTGCTTTGTGCACGTAACATTCTTATGATGTCCCAGATACAACTCATCTGCAAAGCTCACGAATCAAGGTAGGTATGGCATTATACTCAATTCACAGATGAGGAGACCAAGGCTTCTGGTGGTCAAAGAACTTGCTGAAGATCCCTGGGGTGGCAAATGGTGGAGCCAGGAGTAAGAGGCGGGGCGGGGCCAGCATCCGCCCATCAAGCTGTGGACTCTTAGATTTGAATGCAGAACTATTCAAAGTCTCTCAGACCACTAAGATGGTATCTTGGTGCCTCTGGTATCCTTGTTCCTCCTGGTGAGTCTAAGTCCTGTGGCACATGAGAGGAGGCTGGCATGTCCCCCTTCTACCCACCAAGTGGAAATAAGCACCAATGAAGACTCTCCCAACTGGCATTTTGGTGGATTCCCAAAAGGATACTTCCTTTTAGCCTGCTATTCTTCCTTTCTCTTCCCTTCCCTTCCTTTTCTCCCACCCTCCTTTCCTTTGATCTTCCCTTCACCAGTCAAATGTTCAAGCTTTAAAGTTACTGCTAGAAATGTTTCCTAAAGAGGGCAAGCGTTGTTTGAGTTGAACAAAACTATAAACTCTGAGTCAAACTTCTTCCACTGCCAACGAGCTCTGTCTCCACCACCACCTGCCAGACACCACGGAGTGGAAACCCCAACCGCAGCCATCCCCTCGCGACTGCCGCCAGACCCATGGAGCGGGCCTGTTTCCTGTGGGCAGGAACTCCGGGCCACTGCAGCACAACGATAGGAAAACGCTGAGCAGACAACAATAACGGTGGGATAAACAGCACCCAGGTCTCTCGGTAAACCAACACATGTGCTGGAAGGGCTGTGCTGCTGTATTTACATTGCTATGCAACAGAGGAAAAACAAGAAGGTGATTTCAATGCAAGGCTCAGACACACAAAGAGCCATCGAGCAGTGTCGGCATGGAGACCTGGCGGATGTCGGACAGGCTCCTGGCCACACACGTACAGAGCAGAACTTAGGGTGCCACCAGCTTTACTTCTGTTTTGAAAAAAAACAGTGGTAAACATAATGGCCAGGGCTCCCTGAACTGCTCTGCTTTGTTTAGGAGACCAGAAGGGGACTGGGTGCCAGTGCTCATGCCTGTCATCCCGGCTACTCAGAAGGCTGAGATCTGAGTATCACAGTTCGAAGCCAGCTGGGGTGGGAAAGTCTGTGGACTCTTATCTCTAACTAATCAGGGAAAAGATAGAAGTAGAAATGTGGCTCAAGTGGTATAGCGCCAGCCTTGAGTGAAAAGCTAAAGGACAGTCAGTGTCCTCAGTTCAAGCCCCATTGTGGCCATGCATGCACACACAGACACACCAGCATGCATGCACACATATATACACAACATCAGGAGTATAGTGGAGAGCAAGAAAAACCCAGCCACTAAGCTGGGTGCTGGTGGCTCACACCTGTAATCCTAGCTACTCAGGAGGCTGAAATTTGAGGATCGCGGTTCAAAGCCAGCCCGGGCAGGAAAGACTGTGAGACTCCTATCTCCAATAAACCATCAGAAAACCGGAAGTGGCGCTGTGGCTCAAGTGGTAGAGTACTCGCCTTGAGCTGAAGAGCTGAGGGATAGCACTCAGGCCCAGAGTTCAAGCCCCATGGCCGACAAAAAAAAAAACAAAACAAAAACAAACAGCCAGTAGGCAGGTCTGTGTGCCAAGTTGCAGATCACAAAACACCTGCAGCCTCTGCCCAACTTCTGACACGGCAGGAGGTGCTGTCATGGGCGGTGGGGGGGGTGGTCTTCCTTCAGGAGGGCATCATGCGTGTGCACTTGGTACACACCATCACCAGAGGGACCTTCCCCGAAAGGAAGACATCACACGTGCACAAGTTATGCTCCAGGTCATGGCTGGAGCCTGTCTGGCCAGGAAAAGCCCTCCAAGCAGAAAAAACCAACCTCAGAAAGTAGAGCGTGTCTCCAATTCAGGCTCCTTTAAAGTCTCCCAGGAGGTGGGTCTCTAAGAACCCTACCCCTAACCTGAGAGAGAGCTGCCGTTCCAGCTTCTCCGTGCCAGGTACTGAATGATGAAACAATGAGGAGCCGGGCACCGATGAGCCTGGAACCCTACCTGCTCAGGAGGCTCAGATCTGAGGATCAGGATTGGAAGCCAGCTGGGGCAGGAGCTTGTGTGGGTGGGTACTGGACTTGAATTCAAGGCTCCAGACTGGCGCTCTACCACCTGAGCCACACCTCCACTGCCCGCCTTTTCCTGGTTCACTGGAGCTAAGAGTCTCATGGACTTTCCTGCCTGGGTTGTTTTTGAGCTTTGATGCTCAGGTCTCAGCCTGCTGAGTAGCTAGGACTGCAGGTGTGAGCCACCACCTGGCGGAGAGCAGTGTGTTATAGTTGTGATTATCTGCTTAGTAATTGAGTAGTGGCTCTCAAATCTGACTCTGGATGAAATTCCCTGCATGCGGTGGTGCCAATAGAAGGCTGGGCTCTCCCGCTCCTCCCTGCCCTCGCCCCTCCTCTCCCCGACAGCTGATTCAGCCGGTCCAGGGGGGCTGAGGATGTGCGTTTCTGACTAATTCAGGAGATGCTGAAGCTGAGTGGGATTCATGTTTGGGAAAGAACTGACCGCACAGCTCTGTGAAGCAGCGGGGAGGCGCAACGAGAACGTCCCATCTCACCAGCTAACCTACTTAAGCCTCCATGTCCTCGTCTGTAGAAACGGGGAGAGCCGGCTGCACATCACAACGGTCCCGAGGATGAAGCATGGCATGATGAGGGAGTGAGGGTGCACTGCTTTGATACATAAAAATGCAGGACAGATGTTCCACTGGAAAGCAAGGCTCCAGGGCAGCCCAGAGGAAGCTCGAACCCGGGCCCCAGCTTCCAGTCCCGCTGCTTTGGCGTGTGTAGGCAGTGAGAGCGAAGGGCACCCCTGTAGCCTGACATCCATAATTCACAGCTACTAAGATGCACAACATGGGCCTCCAAAAACGCCTCTCCTCATACAGTGTGCGGACAGCACTTCCACGGGCCCTGCCCGGCCCCTCCACACGCGTGTCCCGGCCGCACAAGTGGCGCCCACCTCAGCATGTTCGGTCTCCCGCACTCCTGCAGGAGGTCTCGAACCCCCTGCCCCCCGGGGCCCTGCTGGCACCCCAGCAGCCCTGCCGTGGCCCCGGGGTCTGAGCAGGACACCAGCTGGCCTCCATCTCCAGACCTCTCACGGTTCTCCAGGACCATGGGTCGGGAGACCCTGGGATGGGGGGGGGGGGAGGCGCTGCAACGCCCAGACGTGCATGACTTCATCTTGGGGAAGCTGGGGGGAGGGGGACACTGCCCCCTGGAAGCCCCTCCATCCTCCCTGGCCGTGCCCGCTCCTAGTGCCCGGCTTACTCGCTGAGCCAGAGACAGGTGGGCACCCACCTGTCCTGGATGGGGGTCACCCGGCGGGTCCCCGGTGGGCAGGCCAGGGGGGTCACCCGGCGGGTCCCCGGGGCAGCGAAAGGGGGTGTGTCCGGCACGCAGGGGCGGAGACGGGCCCCGGGCTGGGGGGGGGGGGAATTCGCCGGACCGCACCTGGCGACACCGGGCCGGAGGATATCCAGGGCCGGGCCGAGCGGGCGGCGTCCCCTCCGCGCCCGCCCGCGCCCGCCCGCGCCCTTTGTCTGCCGCCCGGCCTCGCCCTGAGCCCCAGCCCCGCTCGCCCGCCCGCGGCCCGGCCGCAGCCCCGGCACCGCTCACCCAGAAGAGCAGGTTGAAGCCAAGCAGCAGGTACTTGATGCACCGCAGGCCCCCGCGGAAGCGCCCCATGCTGCGGCCGCGGCTCAAGTCCTGCCGCCGCCGCCGCCAGCCGGGAGCGCGGCGCCGGCGGGAGGGCGGGGCGGAGCCACCAGAGCGGCGCAGGCGGGGCCCCGCAGGGCGCGGCCGTGGCGGGCGTGGCCTTGTACGGGCGAGGCCACTGGGCCGCGGGCGGGCCGGCAGCCTGGCGTCGGCCCACGGAGGGGGGCGGGGCTACAGGGATGGGGGAGTGGCCACACAGCCGGGGGCGGGCTCACGAGATGGGTGTGGCCGCGGGGGCGTGGTCACCGGAATGGGGCGTGTCTACGGGGATGGGCATGGCCTCATGGCCTGGGCAGAGCCCCAGATGGGGTGGGGCCACAGGCATAAGCATGTCCTCCCAGGTGGGGCGTGGTCACAGGAATGGGGCGTGTCTACAGGGATGGGCGTGGCCTCCAGGATGGGGCGTAGCCACAGGGACAGGGCGGTGGAGCAGGGCCGAGGGGGTCTTGGGCTGGAGTTTTAGCTGGGTTGAGAGCACTGCTTGGGGAGGGGCTGGTGTGGGGTTCCCTCAGTGTCTCTGAGTGGGACACCCCCTCCTCCCCTCCTGCGGTGCCCGTCATGTGTGGGGGTGGGGAGCCCACCGCCCGACAGGGCATAGAAACTCGGGAAAGCCACTTCAGATGGATGGATGGACAGACGGACCAGGAGGACCTAGGTCGCCCTGAGGATGGCAGAGCAGGCCAGGCGCCAGGCCAGGGCCCCGGGCTGAGGACGCTTCCCTAGGCCGGGCCTCGCGCAGGCCGGGGCCCTGCGCAGAGGGAGCAGGCGGTCCATGCGGCCCACGCGGCCTCCAGAGTGAGTACGCATCGGAGCAGGTCATTGTGCGAGCGCGCTCCACGCGGGCTCCGCTCAGGGATCCACGCAGGGTTCCAGGCAGGGACCCACGCGGGGCTCCAGGCGAGCTCCGAGTAGGGCTCCAGGCTGGTTCCATGCGGGGATCCACGCGGGGTTCCAGGAAGGCTCCAGGCGGGGATCCACGCGGGCTCCCCGCTGGCCGGACCTGGCCGCACGGCCTGGCTTTGAGGAGAATGGGCCTTGCAGACAAGTCCCCGGTGCCCCGACGGCCGTGAGAGCCCCGGCCCGGTCCCACCCGCGGGACACCCATCCCCAACTCAGGTCCCGTCACGGCACTGGAGCGCGGCCAGCGCGGGACGGGGAGGACCACGGGGAAGAACCAGGGAGGAGGAGGACAGGGAGGACCGAAGAGGAAGACAGGGAGGCCCGCGGGGGAGGAGGATGGGAGGACCGTGGAGAAGGAGGACTGGGGAGGCCCGCGGAGGGGGAGGACGGGAGGCCCACGGAGGGGGAGGACGAGGAGGACCACGGAGGAGGAGGACGGAGAGGCCCGCGGAGGAGGAGGACGGGAGGCCCGCGGAGGGGGAGGACGGGAGGCCCGCGGAGGGGGAGGACGGGAGGCCCGCGGAGGGGGAGGACGGGAGGCCCGCGGAGGGGGAGGACGGGAGGCCCGCGGAGGGGGGGGGGAGCGAGGAGCGACCGAGACAGGAGGCACTGGAGGCTGAGCTCTGAGGCCGGGCCGGGGTGGGGGGGGCGGGGTCAGAGGTCTGGGTGGGAGGCTGGGAGCGCACCGCCCCCAGTTCGAGCCCCGGCATCACTGGAACAACCAGTAGGCATCGTCAGGTCTCCGCGGGAAACGCACTCGTCCCTCACTGGGCTCCGATCTGCCGCCTTTGCCATCAATGAGAACCTTGAGAGGAGGACTCAGTACCCGTATCCGCAAAGGCCGGTCACCGGGACCAGAGGAGCATGCTGGTCTGTGTTGCTGGGCTGCACATCTCCTGAGACACATTCGACGTTATATATATGACTGTGTGTGTATATATATATATGACTGCATATCTATATGACTATATATGACTGTATGACTCTGTATATGACCATATATATATATATATATATATTACACTCTATGCTTCCTGGCGGCAGGACCTGCACAGAATACAAACACAGTCATCACACACTTCAGAGACACGTGATTTCCCATTTCAGGACAGTTTTAGTGTGTAAGCCTTGTCTTACACACTTATGGCCTGTCAAGAGCGAGACAAGCCATCAAGGCACGGTGAAAGATGACACATTTATTTACAAGGTCTACACCAGAAAGGCGGCCTGCCGCTACGTGGTCGGGCTGGATACCCAGCATCCATGGCAGCCTCCACCACCGAACCTCCCTCCAGGCCTCCGATGGGCAGCCCTTTATTAGCTGGTCTGCAGACCTCCAAACCTCCAGAGGGGCAGCTTTCCCTTTCTTCCCTTCCTCCTTCTCTGCAGGCCTCTCCACTCTCCACAGCCTGCCCTGCTCTGCTCCGGGGCCTCTCCACGGGCCCCCGGATGACCTCCGGAGGGGGCTCCGAATGACCCCCGGAGCTGGCTCCGGATGACCTCCGGAGGAGGCTCCAAATGACCCCCGGAGGAGGCCCCGATGACCTCCCGAGGAGGCTCCAAATGACCCCCGGAGGAGGCCCCGATGACCTCCCGAGGAGGCTCCAAATGACCCCCGGAGGAGGCCCCTATGACCTCCCGAGGAGGCCCCCCAGGCCTGCCTGCCCTAGTCAGACCTGCTCTCAGGACTCGGGGTCTTTTCCCTACTCCCCCTCACCCCCAGGACTCGGAACCGCAGCCTATATATAGGCCGCGCCACTCCCCCACGAATGGTTTCCAACCGCCTTTCATGCTCCTCCCCCAAGTTGCCCCCGTCCAATCCCCACAGGCGGCTCAGCATGTGGGGGCTCCATGCCCCACGCCCCTTGGGCGGCACGCCACGCCCCTCGGCGCCACACCCCTCTGGCGGCACGCCCCATGGGTGACGTCAGCCTCTCGATGCCCCGCCCCCTCCAGGCGGCCCAGTGGTTATGGGACCCACTGATCATTACAACATCTTAGGGGAAGCTGACCTTAGAAAAACTAGGCCAGTTTCCCTTGTGATTGGTTCAGAAAGCTGACGGACAGGTGTTCCAGCTAAAGGGGTGGGGCCTCCTGGGGCTCAGATGTCTGTCTATCTTCCTCCTCTCCCAGCTGGCGGGGCTGATCTTTCCCCACCCGGTACCTGCTGAGGCCAGGCTCAACTGGAGCATTGGGGACTATCACGACGTCACTGGCAGCCTCGAGTGCACACTGATGCGCGTGCACACACCGTGTCTTCAGAGGGCATGGCTGCCCAAGCTATAGAGGGCTTGTCTAGTAGAGGTTAGGCCTTGGGGGGTGGAGAGGCGCGTGGGGGACAGACAGACAGACAGACAGACGTAGGCATATATGGAGACAGGCAGAGAGGGACACACAGAGAGGAAGAGAGAACGAAATGATCAGAACTAACAAATCACCGGTTGCCTTGAGTGATAAAGCTAATGGATAGTGCTCAGACCCTGAGTTCAAGTCCCAGTACCCGCACAAAACAAAGGGGAACAATGTACCCCAAAGCAATGCATTTTTACGCTTAGAAGACTTTTCTCAAATGCCTTCTTATACTTGTCTGGACATAAATTACTAACTGGTGGTTAAAACAAATTAAATTTTTTTTTCTCCTGAGAACCATAAGGCTCTCCGTGTTAATCAATTTCTTCAAAATTAAGTTACTGTGAAAATTATTTTAGTATACAATCATTAAAATGGCTACTGGAGTTTTAAATGAACAATCATTAAACATGAAGGTAAAATATGACTGGAAATGACACCCATAATGGTATTTTTCTACTAGTTTATGCACCCATGAATGGAAATCATTTGTTTTTAGGGCACGCGGAGCTCAACAGAAATTCTCTCAATGGTTTTCACTGCTTGACAGTTTTTAGACAGACTCTCACCATATAGCCCAGGCTGGCCTCAGCATCTTGAACTGTCCCACTGTGCATGGTTCATTACTTTTGATATTAGTGCTGAGAAACACTGTTTAAAGAAGATGAGGATGAGAGAATTTACAGCAATGCCAGTTACTTCTTTAGCCCTCTGCTGAATTCATATATTGGTCTATTCTGTCTCTGTCTGTCTGCCTTTTTCTTTCTCAAGGCAGTCCTGGGGCTTGAACCCAAGGCCTCATGCTCACTTGTCACTCATCTGGTGCTCTGCCACTTGAGCCACACCCCCAGCCTAGTTGTTTAAATGGTTATTTTGGAGATGGAGTCTCATGGAATTTTCTGCCAAGGCTAATCTCGAGATCCTCTGACTCATAGCCTCCTGAGGAGCTAGGATGACAGGTGTGAGCCCCTGTACCTGGCTGGCAGAATTTTAATGTAATAATAATGTAATGTAAATGGTTCATTTTCCTTTGAAAAATGTCATTTCTGAATCTTTGGTTAGAGTTCTGCCCCTCCAGGGAGGCTTTCCTGGGCTACTGTTGGGGCTGTCGGGGTGCACAGGCTCCAGCCTGTGTCCCTGGCTCCTGAGTGTCCCTGGCGCCCCCGAGTGTCCCCACCCACAGCCAGGATCAGAGCACAGGACTTCCTTGTCGTGGGTTGCACATGGGGTTTACTTCCAGAATGGGAACTTCCTGGGAGGGGGCGGAAGGCTGTGGGGGTGAGGGTGTCATTGTTAACAGACTATTTTAGTGACATTTCAGGGTTCATGTCAGCAGTCCAGGCCACTGCCAGAGAACCCAAACTCCGGCTCAGGTGTCTGTGTTTCCATCTCTATAGATTCTCTTCCTTCAATGATGGCTCAGCATTGTGTGAGTGTAAGTTTGTGTGAGTGTGTGAATGCCTGAGTGTGTCAATGTGAGTGTGTGAATGTATGTGGCTGTGTGGCGTGTGTTAGCAATGTGTATGTTGTGTGTTAGTATGGGTATGTTGTGTGAGTGTATGTGTGTATGTAGATATGTATGTGTAAGTGTATGTGTGTG
This sequence comes from Dipodomys spectabilis, assembly GCF_019054845.1. Taxonomy (NCBI): domain Eukaryota; kingdom Metazoa; phylum Chordata; class Mammalia; order Rodentia; family Heteromyidae; genus Dipodomys; species Dipodomys spectabilis. The sequence continues at coordinate 2,390,242 of NW_024870825.1, read as the reverse complement.
CAAATGTGGACTGGGTGTGTTTATGGGTGTGTTGTGTGTGAATGTGTGTGAGTGGGGATATGTGGTATTTGTGTATATGTAATAATTGTATGTGTGATTGTATGTGGTGAGTTTGTGTGTGATTTTGTTGCATGATTGTGTGTGACTATGAATGTGTGTGTGGCTTGTGTGTAGGTTGTGTGATTGCGAGTGTGAGGCAGGATAGCCTGGGAAAGATGAGGCATGGTAAATGGCTGCCAGGCTGAAGGTTTGTCCGTGTGCTTCCCTTAAGATGAAGGGAACCGAGTCACGTTAGGGGAAATGGGGCCCTGTCGATAGACAGGGAAGAATGAGGCGTGCTCAGCTCACAGCAAACACAGGAGCTATTCCTTTGTACACTTCCCTTACGATGAAGGGGCCAGGCTGTTTAGGGGAGCGTGAAGCAGGACCGCCCGAGGACAGCGAGGCCGGGTGAGGGCAACTGAGGAGGGGTATTTATTCTATATTTGTAGAAGTTCCAGCTTTCCTTCAGAGAGAGCCAAAGTTGCCTCCCTTCCCAAGAGTGAACATTTGTCTCAGGATATTACCTTCCGGAGAAAAATGCTTCCCCAAACTTAAGCCACCTGCCCCCAAATGCAGAAAACAGGGCACCTCCTTGTCTTAGGATGAGGATCGGTGTTACGGCAGGATGCACCCTTACCTGGAAAAAGTAACTGACCCATCCAGCAGGTCCAGCTATTTTGCTAGGCTCGAGGAGGCACCTCCTAAGAACCAATGGGGGTGAGAGAGAAAAGAGACCAAGCGCATAAAGGAAGACAAAGTCAGTCTGAGTTGCGTCAAGGTCTGCTTTATTGAGCTCCGGGTAGGGTTTTTATACCCACAGGGGCGGTGGGAAGGGGAAGAATGAAAAAATTTTGCAGATGCAAGGGTGAGAAGTCCCGGGGTCAGGGATGGGTCATGCTTTTCCTTTGGCCGTTGTGCTAGTCTTTCTAAGAAATATTTATGGTTAGCCAGGCGCCGTTTGCTTAGGGCTGGAGATAAGAGAAATGTTTATGGTTAACCAAATGTAGTTTGCTTAGGGCTGGAGGCATCTTATCTTTCCATACACTTTCTTGGCTCCCAACAAGTAACACCAGGTGTGAGGCCACTGAAGACAAAGCATCTCTCTACATAACAATGCAGCCAGACCCAGCCTCTACCCTGTGAATGTCCCGGCAGCCCAGGAGCTGTGTGTCTCTCGGTGTCTCTGTCTCCCTGTGAGCACCCGTGCGCTGCTTGAGTGTGTCCCTGCCCTTCTGCTCGCCTGCTCATCTGCTTTCTGTCTTTCTGGCTGTGTGTTTATTTACTCAGTGAAGCACTGCCGGGTTTCTCACCGTCGTGACTTGTCCAGAAATTCTTTTTCAGCGATCAGTGCAAGGATTTAAAGGGAGACTTTGCTAACCCTCCCTTTGGGGCCCGACAAGTGTGGTGTGAGTGGTATGAGTTTGTGATGTGTAGTGTGTGTGTGTGATTGTGTGTATGTTGTATGAATGTGTGCGGTGTATGTTGTGTGTGACTATTTAGTGTGTGAGAGCATGTGTGGTGTGAGTGTGTGGGGTATGTGGTGTGATTGTGTGAGTGGTGTGTATGTCAGCTAGCGTGGGTAAGCGTGCCGGGTGTGTGTGGAAGGTGTATGACTGCGTGGGGTATGTGTGATGTGAGTGTTGGTATGAGTGTGACAGTGTGTTGTGTGTGCCGGGTGTGAATGTGCCCGGTGTGACAGCGTGTCCGTGAGTGTGCTGGCTGTGAGTGCCAGTGTGTCGTGAGTGTGCCGGGTATGAGTGTGTGCCGTGAGTGTGCCGGCTGTGAGGGGTGTGAGTGTCCGTGAGTGTGCCGGGTGTGGGTGAGTGTGCCAGGCTGCTGTACTTTGTCCAGGGCCGCAGGTCTGGCTCCTCTGGAAGTCACCTGGTGTCAGCGTCCTGACTGGCAGGGCCGCCGTTGGAATCGGAGGCCGGGGCCGGGGTTGAGTCCTGTCCAAGCTGGCCCTGTCCGCTCATGCCGCGCCCCGTTGCTAAGCAGCGGTGCCGGAAAACAGTCGGCTTGTTTCTAGGACACCCGGAAGGAAAGGGCCAGGCGGGGCCGGTGATGCGCGGTTTCCATGGCCACCGCTGCCCCTGGCTGGCCTGCCTTCCTGGCGTGCAGACAGCCCCGCCCCCTGGCTGTCCCCGCCCCCACTGGCCCGGCCCCCTATCTGTCCCCGCGTCCCCGCCCCCAGATGGCCCCACCCCTGACTGTCCCCGCCCCGGCTGGCCCCGCCTCCCTGTCTGGTTCCGCCCCTGGCTGGCCCCGCCTCCTTACTCAGTCCTGAGAACTAGGCCCGCTGTGGTGGTGAGTCCCTGAGCTCAGAAGCTTGATGTTCCTGAACTTTTTCAGGGGAGCAGGGAGCAGGGAACGTACTCAGGTCTGAGTTCCTCCGCCTCCCAGGTGACCCCCAGTACCTGGGCTCAGAAATAGGTTTATACATTGTAGAATAATAATCTGCCATAATTAAAGTGCAGTTTTTCTTCCTGTCTTTAATTCTCGACAGGCCAAAGGCTGAGAGCAAAATCGCAGCCACTTAAGAACCTTTACATTTTCTCTGGCAGTACTGGGATTTGAACTCAGGGCCTCGTGCTTGCTGGGCAGGCAGGTGCTTTACCACTATGTCTCCATGCTTTTGTCTGAGTTGGCTTTGGACTGTGATCCTTCAGTCTCTGTCTCTACCTAGCTGAGATTGCAGGCATGTAACACCATGCCCAGCCCCAGATCTCTTCACAGTGTGAGATTGTCTGTCTTAGTCACTGTATATTTGTGTAAGCTATCTGTTGTAAAGACGATGGACACCCAGATAACGACTCATCCCAAGGTCGGTTGGCAAGCTTGGGGATTGGACAGCTGAAGTAGAGCGGGAGAACCAGGACAGCTGAAGTTTTAGTTCTAGTTTGGGTCCAGTGGCAAGAAGCAGAAGAGCCCGGGGTATAAATTCCAGTCTGAGGTCTGGGAGGGAGGCCTGCAACCCCCGCAGAGCGGACACTTTCAGAGTCAGGAAAGGCTGGTGTCTGAGCTTACTTACACTGGTACCTGTTACCACAGGCTCAGTATTTTGTTCTAGTCAGTAAGTCTTCAGCCTACTAAGCAAGGCCCACCGACCCTGAGAAAGAGAATCTGCTTTACTCAATCATGTAATCTGAGGGTTGATGTCATCTAAGAACACCCTCATAGATACACTCAGAAGGATGGTTGAGCAAAAGTCTGTGTACTTCATGGCCAAGTCAAGTTGAGTAGGCGTGTGTTACTCATCACAGTGAGCAAAAGAAATCCAGAACAGCCAGATAAGCCATTTGTAGATGATTAAAGATGGCCGTACATTTCTTGATGAGAAGTGGAATCTATTTCTGCACCCTGCAGGGAGGCTTGGTGTTTTCTCATAGTTTGAGCAGTAGACTGCTACAAAAGTGACCCGGATGCTTTGGGATCCAAGCCTTGCGCCTGCTCAATCACGGAGATGTCATGGGAGGGGAGAGCCATGGCTGGCTGGCCAGCTGCTGGACATAGGACCAGCAGCCTCTACCCAGTGTGTGAAATGCAAAGAAAGGGTAATTGTGTTTTAAACCAACTACATTTTGGGGTTCACTATACAATAGTAGATAAAAGATGTTAACAGTGTACTCTATAGCTGCAGAATATATACCATTTTTTATTTGTTCCAGTACTCAAGCTTAAATTCAGGGCCTCAAACTCTCACTCGGCTTTGTCATGCAAGGCAGGCACTCTACCACATGAACCACACCTCCACTTCTGGCTTTTTATTGGTTCATTGGAGATAAGAGTCTTACAGACGTTCCTTCCCAGGCTGCATTTGAACTGTGATCCTTAGATCTTAGCCTCCCAAGTAGCTATGATTGCAGGGTGAGCCACTGGTGCCCGGCTGAATCAATTCACTCTGATGCACTTGTTTTATCTAAGTGTAGTGGAGGATATTTTCAATGGATGGGTGGGGGGGGGGGGGGAGAGGAATGAAACTTCCAGACTGTTAGGTTAGAGCCTCAGACTTACATGAAGAAACTTGAGCTCTGTTTTAATAAAATAATCAGCAAGGAGACAAGTGAAGGCTCCCTGTCTGCCTACATGTCCAGCTCTTGGCAATGATTGCATTTGTGGGTTTTTGAGGCAGAGTCTCCATTTGTAGCCCAAGTTGGCCCCCAGCTCCAGCTCCTCCCACCTCTGCCCTGCTCCTGCTGGAATTACAGGTGTGCACTGCTACACCCAGCTTTCCTATACATCTTTCATTTTCAGTCCTTTTACAAGGTCTACTTTCTTTAAAACACTGTGGATTTCTTCAGATGTTGCAACCTGCATTTGAAATGCATTCCTGTGAGAAATCAGGAAGCATACTGGGGATGAAGATTGACAGGAAGGAAACCACGGTGCGGTCCCAGCCACCAAACCTTGCCAAAGGGCTCAGGCCCCTCCTAGTGCTTCCCCTTTGGCCCTACCATCTCGTTCTGCACCCAGACACCACCTGTGGATGGCAGGGCACGTCCGGGCCAGTCTGTAGTCTTGCATGAAGAGGGTTCTGTGCAATATTTGGGTGAAATGAAGCCACTCCTGCCACTTCCTTGGTCTCTTCTTGCTACATCAGAGGCTTGTACAGGTAGCAGTGTTTGTCCCTCAGCCCCTGGCCAATCGGAGCACAAGGCCTGGGGGGAGGGTTTCATGGCACGTGAGCTTGCTTGAGGAGCCCTCTGGCCGCTCCTTTCCTGGCCGCCCATCTCCCAGACTTCCAGACAGATTCCTTCTGGGCAAAACCACAGGTGGACCCAGATGGCACCGGATGAGCCCAGGCTTTCCCTCGGACCCAGCCATAGACACGGGATGGGATTTTTCCCATGCAGGGCCTTGGTCATGCTAGGCAGTGGCTCAAGCACTGAGCTTCTGCTCCAGCCCCTGAGAACTGCTTGTTATCTGCCCAGAGTTGCTTCTCGTGTCTTAGGGAATGTCGCCCACAGCTCTGTGGCTCTCCTCTGGGGTCCCCCTTCCCCCTGGACGTGGTCTCATCTAGCTGTGTCATCTTCTGCAGAGGGCAGGTGGCCTGGCCGGGCCCCCAGGCTGTCTCCATGTCTGGCCTAAAGGGCTGTCCAGCCAGGTCCTGGCCCTGCCCACGCTTCCCCAAGCCTCTTGTGGTTCTCATTAGGGCCTATGGTAGGCAGGCAGGCGTGGTGAGGTCATTAAACACACGATCACGGCGTTTGCTACACTTGTGCTTTCCTACAGCTGTCCTTTCTCCTGACTGATCTCGATCCTATAAACCTGGGTCCTAGTCTCCTACTTAGGGGTGTGTGTGTGTATGTGTGTGTGTGTGTGTGTATGTATGTGCATACCAGTTCTGCAGTTTTGAATTCAAAGCCTCATTTTGTTTATTTGCTTAGCTGGTGCTCTACAGCTTTGAGCCACAACCCTAGCCTGGCTTTTTGCTTGTTATTTTGGGGATGGAGTCTCAGATTTTATTTTTCCCTCTAGGTCGGTTTTGAGTTGTGATCTAGATCTCAGCCTCCTGATACAACTGCCATCCTTTCCCAAGTAAGGAAGTGGGAGCTTAGAGAGGGACAGGGGCTTTTGCTTCCAGGTTAGGATTTGGAAATTCACCCTGGGCTGCCCCAAGTGACTGATAATGAGGAGAGAGTGGACACAGGAAGCCTGGCCCAGCAGCCAGCAGCAGAGCCTTTGGGGCCAGGTGAGCTGGTCCCTGGGGCCTCTGGGGTCTTCTCAGGTCCCCCCCTGCCCCCCCCCCCCCCCCGCCACAGGACTCCCCACAGAAGAGGAGCCAGAGGCTGTGGCTGTCACAGCTGGCATCAGGCTGGCATGATCACTGGCTACAGGGGCTCGAGGCCAGCCGATTTCCCCTGGGGATGGCTAAGTCCTGGCCTTCTGAGAGCCCCTTCACTCTGAGTGGGTCTGCCACCCGCCAGGGGGCCACTCCACCTGGTCCTTTCCTGGCCCCTGCAGGCCTGCAGTCCCCTGGGAGCCATTAGTCTCCTGTACCAGCCACGGGTCCTCAGTGACACCAGCGCCCCCTGCTGTCAGGAAGCAGCGTTGCAGGGCTCGGAGCTGCCTTGTGCCCTAAGAACAAGGCCAAGGCCACAGTTGGCTATGGTGGTCTTCCTGGTGGTGCTTATGCTTACGTGAGCAATGAATCCAAGTCAGAGGAAGACACAGTTGAGGATGGCCCAGCCAACACACTATATATGTAACCATAAGTTTAGGGCAACTAACTTGACCTCAATCTTTGCATCTGGAAAGAGGCAATGATAGAAAAGAAGCTTATTAGAAGAGAAATGCAGCAGATAAATGCAGGTGGCCCAGACACGCCCTAGGGAAGACCGCAGCTCAGCCCAGGGCTGCCACCTTGCCGTCTCACTCCCTGGCCTTAGCTAGCACAGCAGGAACTAGAGTCTCTGAAGAGCCTCCTTTCTGTTTCCTGTGATGTTGTGACACCAACAATCTACAGTCTCTACAGTCCTGCCTGATTTCCCTGTTCATTTGTCCTTCTCGCTTCCTTGTTCTTCTGTGCACCGCTGCCCTGCTTCCCAGCTTCTCCTGCTGTCTGCAGGCGGGCAGGCCCCAGCGTCACGCTGGCTGTGTTTCTGCTAACTAGAATCAGGAGGGTATTTGTCTAGACATCCAGGTCTTCCTGCAGGGAGGGAGCCTGGTGCTCAGCTCCAGAGAAGGCCTAAGCAGGCCTCCCATTTGGTAAAGGTGGAAACTTCTGGAAAGCGCCTTTCTGAGGCCTGTGCTAATTTCACCTGTGATGTTCTCTCTGGCTCCCTGAGACCCCGCAGTCAAAGAAGAGAAGCTGGACAAGGCTACGGTGTTCTGTGTTCTCGTTCTCTGCCTGCTTTGAGCGGGAGGGGGGGGGGGGAGGCGGGGCCTGGCACTCTGACTGGGTCTCTGCAGCCAGGCAGGAGCCGGGCCCACACAGCACTTGTACGGCACAACCCACATGACCGGGCCCCAGGTGCAGGGGTCCACTGAAGGAGGAAGAAGGGAGGAGGGATGAAGGACTGGTGAGAACAAGGAACGACAGGCAGGACGGTAAAGACATCTGGGCATCACAACCTTAGAGGAGACGGAGAGCAGAGCCACTAACCAGAAAGCCATTCCAGGCCGAGGAGGGAGTGGGCAAGATGGCGGTGCTGGGCTGAGCTGCCATCTTCCCCACGGCGAGTCTCCCCGACCCGCTCTTCCTCTGACTTTTTTTTTTTTAAACAGGTTTTCTCTCATCTTGACTTAGGTTCACATCTTGTCAATTCTTCTCTTCCAGATGTGAAGTTAGAGCTAAAGGATAGCCATGTATGAAAATATTCCTAGGGTCGTAGGCTCTGCGCACATGGCTGACTGAATTGTGGTGTACTCAGGTTGGGGCAGGGGTGTGTGCCCCAGTGGTGGACCAATGAACCGGGAGATTCACAGAACTCATCTGAGAGGGGTGGGGGCGGAGGGAGGGTGAGCCCTGCGGGAGAGAGGAGGGGTGGGGAATGCAGGCACCTCGGGGGTGGGGAGCGGGCACAGCCACCAAGGCACTCTGTACCCACAAACTCAAGGCTGACTTGGAACCCTCGGTGTGACCAGAGGTTCAATGAACCACTGGATAGAATGGAGAAAAGAGAATAGAAATGAACTAAACAGAAAGCCTAAAAAGGGACAGGGATAAGAAGGTAATAGAGACGGGATGTACAAAACGCTAGGTTGAAAACGAACTTTACACCCAACCGGCTCCGAGCCAGGCAGCGTTTTACCCCTGCCAGCATCCTCTCGGGAGCCACCAGGCCTCCAGTCAAGATGAGTGATAAGCCAGACATGTCCGAAGTGGAGAAGTTTGACAGATCAAAACTGAAGAAAACTAATACTGAGGAAAAAAACACTCTTCCTTCAAAGGAAACTATCCAGCAGGAGAAAGAGTGTGATCAAACATCCTAAAATGCAGATTGCCTCTCAAGAGCAAAAAGCTTCAACATCACCTGACATTCTTGCTTAATTTAGGCTTATTTCTGTAAAACTATGTGTTTGTGGAGACTTGAGGCACCTGTAGATGATTTCTCTTCTATATTCCCTGGCTAAGAGGTCAACAGTAGCCAGTGTCTCCTTAAATTTGTTTTTAAAGTGAAATTTCAGAGGGTAGATGACATGCTGTCAGTAATCTCACTATTTTTTTTTTAATTTAATTTTATTTGTGAACATACTGTACAGAGGGGTTACAATTACATGGGCAAGATAATGTGTACATTTCTTATCAAGCATTGCAGCCTCCTCCTTTGGTTTACCCTTCACATCCCTTCCCAGCCTCCCCCCTCCCCCCACCCAATCCTTCTCCTTCCCCCCCCTTCCCCTCCCCCCACCGACGACGTAGTAATCTCACTATCGATGACCTTTGTGGGTGTGGTCCTTGTGCCCCCTACAGAGTGAGTCAATTTAACCTATAATGGGTGCCTTCTGCTTCATAATTTTGTAGTCTCTTAATTTTCATTTACAATAAAGCATTAAAAATATTAAAAAAAAAAAAAAACGAACTTTACAACTTGGAGGGGGTTGTTTTGGGAGGTGGGGAGGGAAGGGAGCAGCACGCCTCAGCCTCTACCCCCTCTCCCTCCCTCCTCTTCTTCCTTCCTACCCCAGGCCGTGACTCAGTCTACCTGTGATGCCCTGATTCTTGTAGCACACGCTCCCATGGAGCGATGGCATAGGGAGGGCGGCCAGGCCCAGGGCTGAGATTGTCCAGCTGGACCTTTGTTCCCACACCCGTTCACTCTCTGCCAGGGTGGATCAGATGAGTGGTGGCCTCCGCCCTGCCCTGGGGTCCCCCGTGGTCCCTGAGGCTGCGGGAGGGTGAGGCAGGAGCCCTGGTCCGAATTCAGGAGAATGGGCCTCCTGCGGCCTGTGCTTGGCCTGGTGACTGCATTTAAGTGATCTCGGAGAAGCCCTTCACTTCATGCCTCAGTTTCCTCTCCTGCACGGTGCAAATGTTGAGTTGGATGACCTATGACACCGGAGCCCCTTCCTGTTCCCAACTTTGGAAGTCTGTACTTCCTTCTCTTTTCCTTTCCCTTTTGCTTTCCCTCTCCCTTTCCCTTTCCTTTTTCCCTCCCATCCCCTTCTTTTCCCTCCCTCCCTCCCTTCCTCCTTCCTTCCTTCCCCTTCTTCCTTCTCCTCCTCCTTTTTTTTTGTGCTGGTTCTGGGGCTTGAACTCAGGGCCTTGCGCTCTCACTTGGCTTTCCTGCTCAAGACTAGCACTCTACCACTTGAGCCACAGTTCCACTTCTGGCTTTTTGGGTGTCTTAACTGGAGATAAGAGTTTCACAGATGGGGCTGGGAAGGTGGCTCAGTGGTAGAGCGCTTGCCTTGCATGCATGAGGCCCTGGGTTCGATTCCTCAGCACCACATAAGCAAAAAGAAAAAAGCTGGAAGTGGTGCTGTGGCTCAAGTGGTAGAGAGCTAGCCTTGAGCTGAAGAGCTGAGGGACAGCGCCCAGGCCCAGAGTTCAGGCCCCATGACTGGACCCCCCCCCCCCAAAAAAAAAAAAAAGAGTTTCACAGACTTTTCTGTCCAGGCTGACTTTGAACCACGACCTTCATTGGACTACAGGCGTGAGCCAATTTGTCCAGATCTTTCTGATCACAGCTGCGCTCCCTCACCCTGCCTCAGACAACACCCTCTTCTCATCCTCCCTTCTCCCCCTCCCCCACGCCTGTGTGGCCAGGTTTTTCCTGACACCCACTTGCCCCAGTGGGAGGCCATGAGCAGGGTCGAGAGCCCCCAGGCTGCTCTGCCTGTGCAGAGCCCGAGCTGGGCTGCCCACTCGGATCCCTGCAGGCTGCCCGGAATGGGGGCGGGGGTCGGGAGTGGGGGAGAGGCTGGGTTGGGGTTAGAGACCGGCTTGCAAGTGTGGAACAACCAGGGGCTCCGTGCCAAGGTCGTGAGTGTGACCTCTGAGGCATGGCTCTCACTGGGATGTTTTGGGGGGGGAAATACGGACATTCTGCCCTGGGCTGTGTCTCTTCCACTAGGCGTGATTTGGAGGGGGACTGTGTCCTCTCGCTTGTGTGTGTGTGTGTGTGTGTGTGTGTGTGTGTGTGTGTGTGTGTATGTGTGTGTGTGTGTGTGTGTGTGTGGTTTCTTGGCTTGCTAACGGCATGGCTGGAGTTCCTGGTGGCCAGAGGCGTGGTGCTGAGCGCGTCTGAGGCTCTGGAATGGTGGTGTGCGTGTGTGGCTGGCCGGCTTCGGTGGTGTGGGCAGGGGAGAGGCGCTGGGCTGTGAGGGGGTGGGCTGCCTGGCCATGCATGGATGGGGAGGGTGGAGGGGAGGGCGCAGCCCCGGGCTCTGGGGCTGGCCACCATGTTGGACCCGGTTTATTGAACTCGCAATAAAGGTTTACGGGCTTTCCTGGAAGATTCTTATGATGGAAAGTCTGGCGCTGGCCGCATCGTGGCTGGCGTAGGGTTTGCCGGGAGACACTGAGTCAGGCTCTGTTCTGATGGAAACTTTCTCTGCCCGGGTCTGTCCACGGAGGAAACAGCCACGGAGGAGACATCCATGGGGCGGGCCAGCCGTCAGTGGTCCCCCCGTGCTTCCTCTGTGAGCCTCCTCTGACCTTTCTTCTGGAAAGTTCCCTCCAACATGGAAGCCTGGCTGACGAAATCATTCTGTGAGAACTGCTTTCATTCTGTGTGGCCCAAAGTCCGCTGGTGCTGGAAATAAGCGGGACATGCACCCGGCGCCCGGCCCCATGTGTGCCCCTCGATGGCAGAGGAGCCGTGGGCCTCCTCACTGACCTTCCCCCCCCCCCCCCCCCCGCAAACCTCCCTGCCTGTCTGTTGGATTCCATGTACCTGGCTGCCAAGAGCAAAAAACAAAACATTATAGCTCAGTGGTGTTGTAGAGACTCATCTGGAATGGGGACCGTGGCTCAAGCGGTAGAGCGCCATCCTAGAGAGAAACAGCTAAGGGACAGCACCTAGGCTCTGAGTTCAAGCCTCAGGACTCTCTCGCACACACCCCCACACACACATGTGCAAACACACACTCCAGACAACAACAAGAAACACCAAAACCCCCAAAAAAGCACAATGTCCCGGAACTGGGCCAGGGCAGGCTGGTTCTCTTATCCACTGTGCACCAGGCTTCTGGCCTGCACTGTGAACAGGCCGGGGTTTAGAACCCACAGCCCTGGGGCTTGATCTGCTTCCTGAACATTACACCATGGAGGGCCGGTGTTCTGCATTCCTCCCCAGCCCACATTCCGGTACACGCTCCTGCCCTCCCTCCATGGCGGCCACCCCTGCCCTGGGCAGCTGGCCACAGCTGTCACCCCCCCCTCCCCGCTCGCTTCTCAAAGAGGACACAGGTTGGGCCAGGAGGGAAACAGCCAGAGTGCACGGTGGGACCCGCACCCAGCACCCTGGGACCCACCAGTTACAGTGCATCTCAAAACTGACCACCCAAGTACCCACCCTCTACCTTTCAGAGTCTCTTCTCCCTAAGCACTCCCTCTGAGATCTATACTCCGTGTTTATCCACGTACAGTTACACACAGGTGTCCCTACGCCCGTTCCTGTTCATGATCCTGTGTGTCGCTTGGGCCTGGCTTCCCCTTGGCTGTCGAGGCTGGGCCCGTCTGCCCGTCTGGCTGCTTCCTGCCGTGTCTGCTCCCAGCGCAGCCTGCCGCCTGACCTAGCCTCCTCTCCACATCGGCCGCCACCTCGAGAGCGCGTTCCTTCAGTGCCAGAGAGCTGCCAGCCCCAAATCAGCCTCAGACTAAACAGTCAATTATCAATTAACTCCGGGATTTCCTCCTGCCTCCCAGCGCAGCCATGGCATGTAGAATCGAATCCACAGCCCGCCTTCCTTCCCTGCCGTCCCCTCCACCATGGGTGGTTTGATGGGGTTGGGTGTCATTAGCTCCCTGGCCCGCGGCTAGAATCTGTGGGGACCCCTCCTCCTGCCCCCTCTATCTTTCCTCCTCCCTCCTCCTTCCTCCTTCTCTTCCTCCTTAGCCTCTTCCTCCTCATCTTCCTCCTTTTTATTCTCTCCTCCCTGTTCCAGCAGCCCTCTTCCTCCTTGCTAGTCCTGAATACTGACCTTAGTTAGGACTATGGTGTGTGTGTGTGTGTGTGTGTGTGTGTGTGTGTGTGTGTGTGTGTGTGTGTGTACTGGGGCTTGAACTTGGGGCCTGTAGCTCTCAGCTCTCCCTTAGAATCTCACTCAAGGCTGTGTTCCACCAGGTGAGTTACACCTTCACTTCTGAATTTTTGCTGGCCAATTGGCCATCAGTCTCATGGACTTTTCTGCCCAGGCTGGCTTTGAACTGTGATCCTCGGATTTCAGCCTCTTGAGTAGCCAGGACCTCGGGTTCAGTGAGCCACCGGCCCGGCTAGGCCTTGGATTTCTGTGTCATTCCCAGCTCCCTCCATTGGGGCTGTCCTAGGCTCAGCACAGGGGCCTGTGCCTCCCTGGCGCCCGAGCAGACCCCCCGGCCTGAGTGGTACTTCCAGGGAGGGCCTCCAGGGGCCAACCACCCTGCCCCACACCTGTGCCTTTGTGCATGGCCTCTGTGGGAGGTGACAGGATGGAAGGGCTGTGAGTGCATGTTCCTGCCACCAGGAGGCGCTGTGGCCTGCGTGTGGCCGCCCCATCTCCGGCTGGCTCCCCGTGCAGGCCGGCTGCGGGAGCTCAGGCCTGGCAGGTCCTTTGGTCCCTCACCAGAGGGACAGGCCAGCCGCTCCACCTGTCTTTTATGTCTCCTTCCACTCCCCCTCACCACCTGGGCGGCCACAGACGTGATTGTTGACCTACGTGGGATCCTGGACAGCCACTGGTGATGAACTCATGTCCGGTGCCGTGGCCACACTGATACATCCATCCAGAGGATGGAGGTTCAAAGCCAGCCGGGGCAGACAAGTCCACCAGATTCCATCTCCAAAATAACCAGCAAAAAGCTGGTCTGGAGGTAGAGCTCAAGCGGCAGAGTGATAGACACAGCAAGCAAACTGAGCAGGAGTAGGAGGCCGAGTCCTAGCCCTAGCACGCCCCCCCCCCCAAAAAAAAAAAATCAAAACACACACTCAAAGCAGACGGAGAGGCATCTGCCTTTTGGTGAACTTCAACTAGCCATGCGTGTCTGTTCACTCATTCCACATGGGAGTGCACAGCCACGCCGCCCGTCTGTCCAGGTACTCCTCACTCAGCCAACCCCTCCGGCCCAGCTTCTGGTTGACAGGATTGAAAGGCACTAGGGACCTGGAGTCTGTGGGATGGGAGATGGCTTCTTATACCAGGAGGCAAAGCCGCCATCAGCACTGTCCCTCAGCACGCAGCTCTGTACCTGAGCCTCAGACTCTAGCCACTGCCAAGTATGAGATCTGCCACTGGGTCTCACGCTTCGGCTCCTTGTCCCCTGTGTCCTCTGTGTCCTGTCCCTGCATCCTGCCCCCGTGTCTTGTCCTGTGTCCTGTCCCTGTGTCCTGTCCCTGAGTCCTGCCCTGTGTCCTGCCCCTGTATCCTGCCCCTCTGCAGCCCGTTCAAGGCTAGACCCCGGCCACACTTCTCCCACCCGCAATCTCCCTCCACGCCAGTTTTCTGTATGGCGTGGATGCCAGGGCTGTGAGCAGAAAGGGATCAGGACTGGCTTGCTTCCTGGTGCCTTTCTCCTTTTCTTCTTCACAGAGAGCACAGCGAAGGCGGGGACCATGCGCCGGGCTCCTTTGGATTCCTCTGTGCATCGCTGGCCCCTGCTAAACACTGCAAGCCTGGAAGGCGCACTTCTCCGGGCTCCGCTTACAGTTTAGATTTGTTTTGGGTCTTGGGGAAGAAAAAGTCCCTTGTTATTTTTTTCTTCAAATTTCTTCCTTCTCCCTCTCAAATTCCAGGCGTGTTTAATCTTGTTGAAACAATTAGAATCACCTTCAGGAAACCAAAATTGGAGCCACTTTGGGGTGGGGGCTGGGCCAGCTCGGCTGCTCTTCCTCTCTCCTGGCTCTTCTTCTCTCCTGGCTCTTCCTCTCTCCTCTCCAGCGTTGCTCCCCTCTCTCCTCTGCCAGTCCATTAGCACCTTGTGATGGTGTGAGCTGCGCCTCTCCAGCGCTCAGGGCTTCCTGCCTCGATTGTATCTTCTTTGTGAAAGGAGGGGTCTGTGTATGTGTGCATGTGTGTGTGCATACATGCATGTGTGTGTGTGTGCGTGCATAAGTATTGGGGGGCCTGAACGCGGGGTCTCACGCTCTCGAAAAGATTTTTTTTTTTTTGGTGCTGGTCCTTGGGACTTAAACTCAGGGCCTGGGTGCTGTCCCTGAGCTTTGCCTGCTCACGGCTAATGCTCAACCGCATGAACTACACACCGTTTCTGGCTTTTTGGATGGTCAGAGTTAAGAGTTTCATGGATTTTCCTGCTTGGGCTGACTTTGAACCGTGATCCTCAGCTCTCAGCCTCCTGAGTAGCTGGGATTACCAGCGTGAGCGGGGGACACTTGGAATTCTGCGCCTGTTCTTTACCTTTGATGAAAGCTCCCAGCCTTGGTCCAGGGAAGCTGGGGTGGGTGGGGGTGGGGGGTCCTGGACAGGAGCAGCAGCTGGGGCTGGGGCACTGGCCCAGGGAACACTGCTGCTCTGTCTCATGGAAGATATCTCCTCCAGTGGGGTAAATACCACTTCTGTGAGAAGCCATCCCTTAGAGCTGGGCAGGAAGAACCCTGCTTTCTCTGTGGTCCGGCAGGAGAGTGACCCCCAGACAGAATGAATCCTGTTTTCTCTGTGGTCCGGCCGGAGAATGCCCCTTTGGGTGAAGGTATGAGGACACCTCCTTCTTCCTTTGGCCCACTTGGGCTGGAGACTTGCTGCCTGGGCCTCCTCGGGCCACCTGGCGGCTGGGGGTGCCGGCAGGAGCGCCCACACAGTACTGAAGCTAGGTTCTACCCATGCACTTGCTTGAGAAGACAGCTGTGCAATAGCCAAGCAGCGGTGGCGCGGGGTGTGGACGTGGGCTGGGTGGAGTCGGGCACGCGGGAAGGCGTCCGTGGCACGGTAATGTGCAAGGGCGGACGCCAATGACAAACCTCTGCTGGCCATCCCCATTTCTGGGTGTGGTAGACTCTGGCTTTGGCATTTCCTGGAGGGGTGTGGAGAGTGAGACACCATTGCTAGCAGTGGCGTGTGCACACACGTGTGTGCAGGCATGTGTGCGTGCGCGTGTACACGTGATGCTCTAAGGAACTCTACGCCAGGGATGGCTGCAAGGCTGGAGACTTCATTTCAGTCTGTTGTCAAGAGAGAGCCGTTGGGCCGGGCACTGCTGGTTCACGTTGTAATCCTAGCTACTCGGGAGGCTGAGTTCTGAGGACTGTGGTTCAAAGCCAGCCTGGAGGCTCTTATCTCCAATTAGCCAGAAAAAAGTCGGAAGTGGAGCTGTGGCTTAAGTGGCAGAGCACCGGCCTAGAGCACAAAAGCTAGGTCCGCGGGCTGGGCCCTGCAATCAGCCCAGGACTGGCACACACCAAGAAAAGTTCCCCAAACGCTACCTGACGAAATGACTTCAAGACGCAATCTTTCTTTGAGGAACCCAATGCCATCATAGGTCAGGAGGGGGTGAGTGAAGGGAAGAGAGTTGGTATAAAAGGAGAGGAGAGTGAGAAGGTTCCAGGAGTTGAGGACAGGGGGGTCCAGGTGTCCCGGGGTCGTGGTGGCCTGGTGGTCAGGGCCATGGGGGACACATTATACCCACCGCTGGGCCTGAGCCATCTCATCTGTGTGAGAATTGAGACTCCAGGACTAGTGGGATCACTTTACCCATTTTTGGCCTTTTGCCAGCTCTACCCACAGGCTCAGGGCTGGGCGGCCAATGGTGATTTCTTTCTCAATCTCTCACTCGGAAAGTGACACCCGCTCACTGGTATGGTGCTGGGAGACACAAGACACCTGTTACAGCCTTGCGGTTCTTAGAAAAGATGCTGACGGTGGTGGGCATGTCCACAGGACCCTGCCATGGAGTGTGTGCCCACAGAACCCCAGCCCGGGCTGAGTGTGTCCACAGGACACCGTCACAGAGGGTGTGCCTGTGAGATTCCAGCCGGAGGCGGTCCTTAGTCCCCACGTCTGGAAGTCCCACCCTGCTCTCTACCTCAGCTGTAACATGCTGAGCAGGTCTACCGGCTAGCTCCCGGGTCTGCGTGGTGTCCGAGTGGTAGAAGCCAGTGGCTGCCAGGGGAGTGGGGGGAGGCTCCCACCCGAGGCGTGGGTTTCTGGCAATCTGGGCTTGGATCCTGCATGAGCATAAGTTACGAGGCCAATGACTCCACCGGTAACCACTACTCAGGATTGCTTTTTAAAAAATGGGTCCGTGTTGAGTACATAGTCTGATTTCCCTGGCTTATTAAATGACAAAATATTCATTTTGAGAAGCAATACCATGGGTCTGGGAACCATCTCAGGAAAAATAAATCATACTAAAAAACTTTCCCCTAAATCCGTGAAGACTTAATGTCATACGGATAACAAATTTGGTCAGCTTAAGAAGCCCAAAGAAAGATGGATTTGGGTCCCAGGAGAAGATTAATAAGAGGAAATCCTTCACCCTACCCATTTTTTGTTTCTCCCGTCAAGCTAGTTCCGTCTCCCTCCCATCTCCAAGAAGCTTGCGCTGCGTCAGGTCACCTCTGCCAGGACTCAAACTTCCCTGTCTCTTCTGTCCTCGGATGGGTCCCACTGGTGTTATTCCACTGTCCACAGATGCATACTGTTGGTGTGGCCCTGAGCTGTTCCCCAGGGAGGTTTCCACCCTCACATGTCTGATTGAAAGACCACACAGCAGTGCTGGTCGGGGGTCAGGGCAGCTCCCAGAACACCTTTAGAGCTGCTGTTAATAAACATGCCCTTGTAGGGCATGACGCAGAGCCGCTGTCACTCCAGCAAACAAGGGAAGAGGTTGCTGGGAGTTCTGGGGTTTTGATGAGAGCCATGAACATGTCCCCTGCTGCTGCTTTAAAAAAAAAAAAAAGTCAGTACTGGGGCTTGAACTCAGCATGTTGTGTTTTTACTTGCCTTTTCCCACCCAAAGCTAGCACTCTACCACATGAGCTACACTTCCACTTCTAGACTTTTTTTTTGGATGGTCAATGGGAAATAAGGGTCTCACAAACTTTCCTGCCTGGGCTGGCTTTGAACTTGGATCCTCAGATCTCAGCCTCCTGAGTAGCTAGGATGACAGGCCTGAGCCACCCACTGGCACCTGGCTAAGTAAGAAGGGATAGTTGTGCATGAGTCATTCCTTCCCCAGCCACCCGTATAGAATTGGCTGCTCTTCCCAACCTCTTCTTCATTGCTGCCAAAAGTACTTTCCCTCTCGTGTTCAGTCATCTTTGTTTCGAGTACTTTCCCTCTCATGTTTGGTCGTCTTGGTTTCCAGTACTTTCCTTCTTGTGTTCAGTCATTTCCAGTACTTTCCCTCTACTGTTGGGTCATCTTCTTACTGTTCCTTAGGGAACAAAAGCCATTGTCCCCCAGTGTCCATCCACGTCTTCCCAGCTGGCCCGAATCCACCTTCCCCCTCCCCAGCCGCACCAGAGCTCCAGTCCTTTCCACCCCTCGTTGCCAGTCATCCCGGCCCCTCCTCACTTGTCTCCCCCTGCTCCACTTGGCCTCAAACGACCTTCAGTTCCCACCAAACCCCATTTGCTGTCTGGTGACTCCCTCACTCATCATTTAAGACTCACCCTGCAACTTCCCAGGCCTGAGGCAGAATTCATTATACCCTTTGTTTAACGTTCCTCCGGTAGAAGATCTACTCATTGAATTATAATTAATTCATGGCTTAGATACAGAGTTCCCACTCTGCCCTTAGCAAGGTGTCCAATTATTACTACTCTATTATTATTATTATTATTTTCTGCAGGTACTAAGGTTTGAACTCAAGACCTGAGCATTCTCCCTTAGCTTTTTCACTCAAGGCAAGTGCTCTACCCCTTGAACCACCACACCTCCATGTTTAGCTTTTTGCTGGTTAATTAGAAATCAGTGACTCACATATCCTCCCCCCCTTCCCCCCCCCCCTCCCCTTGGCCTGGAACCCTGCTCCTCTGAGCTGCTAGGATTGCAGGATGAGCCACCAGCGCCCGCTTTCCAATGGTCTTTTGAATGATTGGAAAAAGAAATCTAAAATATTTACACAGTCTAGTGCACCACTATAAACTGTTTTTATTTTATTTATTTATTTGTCACTAGTGATGGGGTTGTGGAAAAGGAAGGCCGTTCAGGGTCCCTGAGGAGCTGATCAGGGCATTGAACATTCCTGCATCTGGAAGTTTCTGCATCTGTTGTCCATTACCTTCCTTTGGGAAGATCCAGGATCTTCCGTTCGGGGATCCAGGATGGTTAGGTCACCCCAAGGTCCCCGCACCTGCCCCCGGCTGGGCACAAGGGCCGTGTGGGGCCCCAGAGTTGTGGACATCGGGGGAAAGGCCATTTTCACGAAGGATGGCACCAGTGGGAGGGCTTCCCCAGGGTGTGGGGTGCCCAGGAGGCATGTGGGGCTATCCTGGGGCATCTCAGATGTGTGATGACCAGGGTGACTCAGCCCTGCTGCTGTTCATTTCCCTTCAGCCGGATGAGTAAGTGGTAAGCTATCTGACCATGCTCTCCTCCCCGCGCCCCTGCTGGGGAGTGGGGCTCAGATGCAGTGTGTGTGGAGGGGGGACAGGGACACGCCGCCTCGTGTGCTCCGCCTCCCCGCACATTCCGGAAAAATCACTCCAGAATTTCAGCTTTCATTGCAAATGAATCTCCAGACTTTCACTTCCTGGTGGTGTCCACTATTTCAAAACCTACCACAGGGATGCCTGCACATAGCGCAGAAGCCTCCAGAAGGCTTACAGATAAGGACTGGAATGTTTTATTTTTTTTAAATAAAGTCAACTGAAACTCATACTCTCAATTGCGTGATGCACAAGCCCAGTGGAGACTTCTGAGTCTCCAGGCTATGGGGTGCTGGAGCTGGGGTCCCGGAAGGGCATGGGGGGCTGTCCGGGCCCCACCACGGACCGTGGTGTCACAAGGTCAGCTGAAGGTCACACAGCTTGTTGGGGTGGAGCCGGGACTGGACTGGGACCAGGTCTCCTGTCTCTTTGTCTCTGTGTCTGCTTCCGTGCTAGTGCAGACAGGAAAGTGTAGACACAAGACGGAAGAGGAGGTTATGGAGGACTTCAAACACCTGGAAGCTGGGTGCCGGTGCTCCTTTCCCAAGATGACCGCTTTGCTCCAGGACGGGCCACCCGTGACCCTGGCCAGGACCTGCGGTGTCCTCCCACGGCAGACACATGCTCAGCACACCAGCCCCACTCCACCCTCCGTCTCTCCTACCCTTGCTGTGGAGAAGTGCCTCAGCCTTCCCTGAGCCTGCCTCCCTCCTGCCTGGGCCCGGGCCCATGATCCCAGGATGTCCCGCCCCGGGCCCATGACCCCAGGATGTCCCGCCCCAGGCCCATGACCCCAGGATGTCGCGATTCTCCACAGACTCTCACTGACCACTTCCTTCTCACTTGACTTTTCTGTTCAAGGCTGGTTGCTTTTCTATGTGAGCCACACCTCTACTTCTGACTTTTTGCTGGTTAATTGGAGATTAGAGTCTCATGGATTTGTCTGCCTGGGCAAACTTCAAACCACAGTCCTCATATTTCAGCCTCCCCATATCTAGGATCACAGGTGTGAGCCACTGGCTCCAGACCTTGACTTACACTCCGCTGTACATGCTAACTGTGTACATGATCTGAGAGACACACAAGCAGTTTGGAGAATAGCTCAAGGTTTCATCCAGGGACAGAGAATAGCTCATTATAAGGTGCACATGAGCTCAGTCAGGAGCTGCCTAATGAAACATGACACCTAAAGGACTGTAGTTAATGTCAATCAATCAATCAATCTCTCTCTCTCTCTCTCTATGTCTATGTATATGTATATATATATATATATATATATACATACATATTTTGTCAGTCATGGGGCCTGAACTCTGGGTCTGGGCGCTGTCCCTCAGCTCTTCAGCTCAAGGCTAGCACTCTACCACTTGAGTCACAGCATCACTTCCGGTTTTTTTTTTTTTTGCCTATGTGGTGCTGAGAATCGAACCCAGGGCCTCATGCATGCAAAGCAAGTGCTCTACCACTGAGCCACCTTCCCAGCCCCAATATTGGTTTCTTATTTGCTTAAGATGTTCAAGACAGTTGATCTCAAATACGGAGTATGTGTAAGCTTTTAATATAATTTTTCATAATTTTTCTGTATTTTCTAAAAATATTAAAAATTATTTAAAAACCACACCATATCAATTTTCTATCTTCTCAAGTAAAAGCATTTATTTATTTATTTACTGGGTCTGGTCGTGGGGCCTGAACTCTGGGCCTGGGTGCTGTCCCTCAGTTCTTCAGCTCAAGGCTAGCGCTCTACTACTTGAGCCACAGCGCCACTTCTGGCTTTTTTCTTTTTTCTTATGTAGTGCTGAGGAACTGAACACAGGGCCTCATGCATGCAAGGCAAGCGGTCTACCACTGAGCCACCTTCCCAGTCCCAGTAAAAGCATTTATTGACTGGAGCTAACCTTTTGTGTCTATGTCTCCTGCCTCTCCAAGAGTCTAACTTCAAGCTGGGCATGGTAGAGCATGCCTGTAATCTGAGGACTGAGGCTGAAGTAGGAGGATCCTGAGTTCCCAGCCAGCCCAGGCTGCATAGTGAGATCCTGCCTCAAAATAGATACAACAACAACAACAACAACAACGAAACGACCACAAACAAAACAGGAAGAAAGAAAAAGATTCTCACTTCAGTTTAGGGATGATCGCTATAGCCCTGAGTCCCGAACCCAGAGCCTGCAGTGTGCGTTACAATTGCTGAACAGAGGAGTGGAGTTTGGAAAATGTCTGAGCCAGAGAGTGACAGCAAGTTCCCACAGTGAGCGCTCGGCGGGACCATTCTCCAGGACAGGAGTGAGCCAGGGAAGAGCAAGGGCACTGGGGACATCGGACAGGACTTCCCTCTAGTTCATCCAGTTCAGCCACCCGCTGACCACTTTCCTCCTCAAATGACAGGCTCTGCGGTGTCACTTATGTGTGTCTTTCTCTTTTTCTATTATTGTTTCTTTTACTTTGCCTCCCACGAAGACCAGAGCAGTGACCACCCTCGTAGCCTGTGTGGTCTGGCGCTGGCGTCAGGGATGAGCGGGGTGGAAGGAGGGGGTCCCTGGGACTCTGGATGTGGTCATTTGGGTAACGGAGCCCCACTGCGATGTGCCGGGCCTCTTCCTGCGGACTTGATCAAAATGGACCAGGTTTTACGGGCAGCGAACAGTCAGACATGCCCACACTTGGTCATTCTGCGGCTGTTGTTTTGATTTCCCTTCTTCTGTGGTTTGTGGATACGACTGTCAGCCTGCTTGCACGTGGAGCTGTGACTGTGTGCGGGGGGCCCAATGTGTGCTTGTTTGTGTTTGGAAACAGAGCTGGGTGGCCAGCCCCCTTCCCCTCTAGGCTCTTCACAGCCAGGTGTGTGGCTCACACTTCGTGGGCGTGGGGTTTTCTGGGCCTTGCAAAGCATTTTCTTTGTTTTCTTTTCCTTCATGTGTCAAACAAGCAAACACCACACACACACACACACACACACACACACACACACACACACACACACACACACACACACACCACAACTAGAACACGTGACCTCGGTAAAGGAAGTGTGCCACTTGACCACCTTTGCCACTCGCTGGGCGTCAGCTGTGTCAGCCCAGGCAGCAGCGTTCATAAGACCACAAGCTTTGGACTTCAGAAACACAATTTTATGATTCTTTGATTGAATTGGTTATAGATTACTTTTTTAAAAAGTGTGTGTATGTGTGTGTGTGTGTGTGTGAGATACTGGGGGTTGAACTCAGGGCCTCACACTCTTACTTAGATTTTCCACACAAGGCCCCTAACCATAAAAAATCCAGAGGTGGCTTTTTGTGGCTCAAGTGGTAGAACACCAGCCTCCAGTGAAAAAGAGAAGGGACAGCACCCGGGCCCTGAGTTCAAGCTCAGTGCCGACATTCATGCACACGTGCGTACACATATACACACAGTGTCCAGCACTGAGGTGGCTCCAGCAGCCCCTGGCTTGTGTGTGCTTCCCTCCGTCTCCGCCTCTGTATTCATGTGACCTTCTTCTCTGGAAGGGGCCACAGTTCCCGCCTCTCTCTGCCAGGGGCATGAACAATAACTCGGGAGTCATGTTGCTGGTCTGGATGACCAGCTATGCTTCTGGATCCTTCTGGTAGTCCTACCTGCAAAGATTTCTCCAATAAGGGAACATGCTAGGTGACCATTGCCCAGGGGTCCTGTCGTCTTCCTTCCATCTGCTTCCCGGCAACAACGCCCATTTTAAGGTGGTGACGAACCCATAGTCCAGTGTTTCTGAGCAGGTTGAGGCCGGGTCTTGTGCTTGGGTGCGGTGCTGGGCAGTGTTGTGTTTATAACATCTCATTTCTTCCAGTGGTCGTGATGGTCCAAGTTGTAATGGAAAACACAGCTTGTGGCTCTGATGGCAGGACTGTGGGCAGGGTTGGGGTGACACAGCATCTGGTTGCAACGCACAAAAACAAACAAAGTGCAGAAGCCCAGCCAGTCCTCCAGATGCTGGGCTCAATGTGTGTCAATGCCTGGGCCTGGTCTCGGCTGCTTGGAGCTTGGGCAGGCAGCTTTGTGAGGAAGAGGAAGAGGGCCACAGAGGAAGGCTGCCTCGGCAGTTGTGGAAGCTTCCCTTCCACAGAGCCTCAGCAGTGGGCGAACGGAGGGAGAAGCAGGGAGCTCTCCAGCCTGGGGAGAACAAGGACAGAAGTAGCTGCAAATGTGGGATTCTGGCTGTTGCAAGATGCCACATCCAAGGGGCCGAGACTGCGCATCACAGACAGACAGACAGACAGACACACAGTGCCGTGGCCGGGAGACTGGCTGCCACGCCGTGGGTGTGGGAGCAGAGCAGCTCCACGAATGGAGAACATGGATTTCAGTCTGGGCTGGGACAGGGCATGTTTCCAGTGAAATTGAGATGCTCGAATGCTCTCCTGGGCCACGTGAGCCTCAGGACTGCAAGAATGGGGGACCCCATCTCTTTGGGGAGCCACCTGCCTGGTCCTCTTTGGCCTTTCCTGAGAGCTCTGACAGCCAGGGTCCTGCTCTGTTTCTAAGCACAGGAGCCTCAGGAAAGGATGTATCTGAGCCACGGGCCTTTTCTTAGGTCTGTCATGGGGCTTGAACTCTGGGCCTGGGCTCTGTCCCTCAGCTCTTCAGCTCAAGGCGAGAGCTCTACCACTTGAGCCACAGCGCCACTTCTGGTTTTCTGAGTGGTTTATTGGAGATAAGAGTCTCACGGACTTTGCTTCCCCGGCTGGCTTGGAACCACGATCCTCAGATCTCAGCTTCCTGTGTAGCCTGGGGACAATGCTTGTTTGTTGTCTCAAATCTCGGTGGCTTCTTCCCCTCTTCAGCAGCTGGAGTGGAGATGGGCGAAGAACGCAGCCAGGCTGATGCGGCCACAGGTCCAGGGAGAGCCACCTGGCAGACGGGAAGAGGAGGCTGAGGCAGAAGCGTGGTAACCCAGCTCTTCCTCTGGCTTTGCAACTGTGCGGCACACCTAAGCCGACCTCCAAGTGTGCTTGGGGGACCGCCTGCACTAGCTGCTCACCTGCCTTCACGGCTGCTATCAACACTTTCCAGAAACAATCCTCCATTTTCCCTGCCTCCTACTTACCTTTCCTGTACAAGTCCACATCTGGGAGCCAAAGCAACAGGGAGTGGGGGCAGAGAGTGAGAGACAGAGACAGAGAGACACACACACACACACAGAGAAAGTGAGACAGAGACACACACACAGACACATGCACAGAAACAGAGACACACACAGAGACAGACACAGAAAGAGAGCCAGACACAGACACATACACATAGACACAGATACACGCACAGAGACGGGAAGAGACAGACACACAGACACAGAGACACATGCACAGAGAGAGGCAGAGAGAGAGAGAGAGAGAGAATGAGCAAGCATATAGACTCATCAGAGTCACCAGCCAGGCAGTCCAGTTTAGGGGTCACTTGTGCCCTGTGTTATTATCCAGAGAATTCTAAACTCCAATGAAAGAGCAAACCAGCGATGTGCTATGAAGTTTCCCTGGCAGAGTTCAGTTCAGTCACCTGGATCAGCCTGCCGTCCAGGGTCATCCCCTCTGCACAGGGAGAGGAGGTCAGCCTGCTGTCCATGGCCATCTCCTCTGGGCAGGTGGAAGAAGCCCTTGGGACCATGGTGTAAAGTCTGCGCACCTCTCCACCGGTCTCCCGTCTCCTTCCAGGGCTAGGGTTTAGGTCCCCTGTCTCCCTGTGGGTTGTACCTGCCTGCTTTTGGAAGTTGTGACCCTTGGGTAAAGCCAGAAGCCCTGGCCGTTGCACACTGGGGTTCAGGAACGTTGGTGCAATGTGGAGCTTGGTTGGATGGCAGCCATGAGCTTTGCTGGCTACACAGGACAGAAGCCCGCCATCCCTCTCCTTCCTCTCCGTGGGAGGGGGAGGGCTGGGCTCAGAACAGCCATGCGGTTGGTATGCAACTGTTCCATGCTCGTGAGGACCCTGCCTCGCTTGGGACAGAGGCCGCCTCGGCAGGTGCCTCTGCCTCAGCTCTGACCTTCAGAGCTGGAGCTGCTATGGACATGCGGCCCAAGGCCACTCAACCCACCCTGGCCCTCCCAGGACCAGGCCGTTCTCTATGAACAA
The DNA here is from genome assembly GCF_019054845.1 of Dipodomys spectabilis. NCBI lineage: Eukaryota > Metazoa > Chordata > Mammalia > Rodentia > Heteromyidae > Dipodomys > Dipodomys spectabilis. Next base: position 2,365,418 of record NW_024870825.1, on the reverse strand, counting down.
AGATGATAACAGAGCCAGGTGCCAGTGAACCACCAGAGAACTGGACGTGGTGCTGCGGCTCAAGTGGTAGAGTACTCGCCTTGAGCTGAAGAGCTTGGGGACAGCACCCAGGCCCAGAGTTCAAGACCTAGGACTGACCAAAAAAAAAAAAAAAAAAAGACAAAAAACCCCAAAGGGCTTAATTCTTCTTTACTACTGGAATATTATCACTGATTAATTGTCCTCAAAGCAGTTCCTTGCTCAAACACTCTCCTCCCCTCCCCTTCCCCTCCCCTCCTCTTCCCTCCTCTCCCCTCTCTTCCTCTCCTCTCTCCAAATGTCCTACTGGGTTGCTGGGCACGCAGGGTGGTTGGATAATCCCTTGCAGTGTGGGTCTCTAAAGTGTGGCCATGCTGGCGGTTGACAACTCTGGGGTTGAGCTCTGACCCTGACCTAGCCAGTCAGAATCTGTCCCTGGGACATTCTAAGCAGAGACTCAACAATTCCAGACTCAGACTAGGTCAAAGCTTCCACAAGTTAAACGTAGGACGAAGGAGAGATGTGAACAGAGCATCACACCACATCACATAATGGTCACCTGACGGGAATTGCTCAGAAAGCAGGTTCACAGGGAGAGAACAAAACCCCACAGTTCCTTTCTGCTCCCAGAGCCCCAGCCCAGGGCCGGCCCCCAGCATCGCCCAGCGATGGAAGGCAGTGACCAGAGCCATCACGTGTCCACCTAATGTAATTAGAAAAATATTTGAGATTGCATAGTATGTGGAGTCATATAAGACCAGAGTAATAGGCTTTCCCCTGCTCACAGTTCAAAAAAGTTTCCTTCAAGCTCCTTGAGTTTATGTTTCCTATCTGGGTCCAGCTTCCTGGCTGCCATCCTGTGACTTGATGGACACTGTTTGCCAGCGTATTTCTGCATCTTTTCCCATGGATGTTGTTAGAGATTATGTATAATAAGCCTGTCAACTAGAAATTTTATTCCAAGCTACAGAAAGAAAGAAAGGAAAGAGGGAGGGAGGGGAGAAGGCAGGAAGGAGAGAAAAAAAAAGATAAAGGAAGCAACTTACAACCTTGGAAATGTCCTATTTGGGGGGCTGGGTGTGGTTCTGCACTCTTGTAATCCCAGCTACTTGGGAGATGGAGGTAGGGGAAGGCCAGCCTAGGCCAAAGTGGAAGACCCTACCTGGAAAGCAAACTAAAAACATAAGCATTGGAGGTGTGATTCAAATGGAAGAGTAGTTGCCCAACAAGTGCAAGGCCCAGAGCTCAATCCCCAGTACTGCAATCCTCAAAAAAAGTGTATGTGTGTGTGTGTAATATTTGTGTTCTTTAAAAAAAAAAAAAAGAAATGCAAATCAAGACAATGTTGAGATAACACTTCACTCCAGTTAGGATGGCTATAATCAAGAAATCTAGTAACAACAGATGCTGGAGAGGATATGGCCAAAAGGGAACCCTACTGCATTGTTGGTGGGAATGTAAAACTTGTTCAACAACTCTGAAAAAGCAGTATGGAGTTTCCTCAAAAGACTCCACATAGAGCTCCCTTATTACCCAGCAATCCCACTTCTGGGCATTTACCCAAATGATCACAAACAAGGTCATACCAAAGCTACCAGCCAACCATGTTTATCACAGCATTATTTACCATAGCTAAGATATGGACCCAACCAGACGCCCCTCAGTAGATGAATGGATCAAGAAAATGTGTTATATATACACAATGGAATTCTATGCCTCCATCAGAAAGAATGACATTGCCCATTTGTTAGGAAATGGAAAGACTTGGAAAAAGTTATGTTAAGTGAACTAAGCCAGGCCCAAAGAAACATAGGTCCCATGGTTTCCCTTGTTTGCAATGACTCGTACATGTCTAGGACAAGCAGAGAAGGTCAAAGGGTATGTACATATGACCATATGAGACAATGTTAAGCAAAATGTACCCCAAGACAGGAACAAAAGTGGTTTTTTCTTTCTTGCTATTGTTTTTAATGTACTTAAAATGCACTATGTGATTCTTTTGTTTCTTTTGCATGTGTTCTTCCCTCACAGTATAACCCCTGTTTTCACTGTAAAAAAAAATATATATTTGTGTTCTTCTGATAAGCTCTTATTTATGATATAAAGATGATCCTCAAAGGGCTTATTTGCAATTTCACTCACCATGTGTAGAATATAATTATCTTTTTTTTTCTTTTGGTAGATCGTGGGGCTTGAACTCTGGGCTTGGGCGCTGTCCCTGAGCTCTTCAGCTCAAGGCGAGCACTCTACCACTTGAGCCACAGCACCACTTCCGGTTTTCTAGTGGTTTATTGGAGCTAAGAGTCTCACGGATTTTCTTGCCCGGGCTGGCTTTGAACCTTGATCCTCAGATCTCAGTCTCCTGAGTAGCTAGGATTACAGGTGTGAACCACCGGCGCCTGGCTATATTATTATCTTTTCTTCTGGTACCAGAGTTTGAACTCAGGGCCTTGTGCCCACTCAACTTGTTTGATCAGCTCCTTTGCTCCAGGCTGGCACTCTTATCGTTCAAGCCACACCTCTAGCCCTGTTTTTTGCTGGTTTATTGGCAATGAAGTCTCACAGATTTTTCCGCCCAGGCTGACTTTGCATCACAATCTTTTAGCTCTCAGCTTCCTAAGTTCACAAAAAGTTTTTGATGTCTGTGCCAGTCCTGGGGCTTGAACTCAGGGCCTGGGCACTGTCCTTTAGCCCTTTTACTCAAGGCTGATGCTCTAGCAGTTGAGCTGTATCTCTACTTTTTGCTTTTTCGGCAGTTCATTGGAGATAAGAGCCTCATGGACTTTCCTGCTTCAGCTGGCTTCGAGCAGCGATCCTCAGATCTCAGCCTCCCAAGCAGCTGGGACTACAGCGGAAGTCTCTTCAGGTCAGACCTCAACTGTCCTCCGTGAGGAGCCACGTGGCTGCGGCTGTCTGGGGGAGCCAGCCAGGCAGCGCCCGGGGCCTGGGCGGGCGGCAGCCCTGCTTCCTGTCCGTGGAGAGTCATTTCCTCTTGGACTGGCAAGTGACAGGGCGGGGTGGTGAGAGGGCTGAATAAACGTGAGCAGACTCTTGAGTCATGTTGGCTAGTGAGAGTGTGGGCAGAGATGTAAACACAGCCCCTCCTCCCGGAGGGGGGGGGGGGGGGAGGAACAGTGACTCAGACCCCAAGAACGGCTGGCCCATGGCTCTGCGGTCCTCAGACATGTCCTGGTTTGGAGGGCAGGTGATTCACAGAGCGCCCTGAGGCCTAGCCTCCCCAAGTGTCTCCCGCCCGGCCCCCCCAGGTCTCGGGGTAACCCCAGCCTCTGAGACACGCCTGGTCTGGAGGCTCAGGCTGCCCTAGTTAGATTCTTAGCCGCTTGGGATTTCGGACCCATGGGCACCTGCAGTCAAATCATCTGTCTGATCAGCACGGAGTGCCACCGGTGCCATGCCAGGCCTTGCCCTGGGCAGAGAGAGGGGCCCAGGTCACCTGGGGAGGACTCTTTCTGCCCTGTGTTTAGTAGAAGTCAGTTTAGTCAAAGACGCTGCTCCACACCGCCCCTTGCCCAGCACCCCTGCTTCCCAGAGCCTGGACCATCTCCCAGGGACGGATATCCTGCTCCTGCCCACTCAGCTCTGGTAGCTCATCCACACAGCGGCACATTTCCCTGCACCTAGACCCCTGGACGCTGTCCGGGGTCAGTCACTATTGGGCTGACAGCACGCTTATTCTGCCTTCATGGTTTGTGCATGGATAATCCAAGTGACGCTCTGAGACAGTCGCCAGGCTTGCGTATCTCAGCACTAAAGCATGACTTATTAATTCAAATGCTGGCACTGGGGCTTGAGCTCAGGGCCTCACATGCTCACTTGGCTTTCTCTCTCTGGCAGGTGTTCTACCACGTGAGTCATACCCTCACTTCCAGCTTTTTGGTGGTTCATTGGAGATAAAGGCTCACAGGCTACCTGGGCTGGCTTCAAACTGCGATCCTCAGATCTCAGCCTCCTGAGTAGCTGGGATGACAGGCGTGAGCCACCATGTCTGGCTTGTCACCCTTGGGCCCTGCCTTTTGTTCTCTTCAGTTTCTCAGCATGCTCACCTCCTCAGGCCCCAGGGCCTTTCTACAAGGCATGGCGGCCCCTGGTCCCAGTTTCCCCAGCCCCCAGCCCATCTCCTATTTGGGGAAAATGTTCCTTCCACGGGCTCTGAGGCCCATCCTCTGCCCTGTCCTCCTTCTTCTGCCTCCTCAGCCTCCTCGACTGGTAGCAGCATGGGGGAAAAGAGGGGTGTCTCATGGGGAAGGGACGGGGTGCGTGGCTCCCTGCGTGTACTGTACTCCCAGCTGGGTCACCAGGCCTTGAGGAGCTGCTCATTACCAATTTCCATGTTTCTCTAACACCCAAGAGGAGAGTTGATCTCCATGGACATGATGTCTCTGGTGGTCCACACCAGGCCAGAATGTTGAGACCGACCGCTGCACACGCTCAGGCCCAGTCACAAGCAACTCCTGCAGGACGGCTCCGCCAACAAGTTTCTTTTTTCTTTTCTTTTCTCCTTTCTTTTCTCTCCCACTTGTCTTTCTTCTCCTCCCCCTCTTCCTCCTCCTCCTCTTCCTCCCGATCCTCCCCATTCTCCCCCTCCTTTTTCCTCCTTCTTTTGTCCTCCTCTTTTCTTCTCCTCCTTCACAGGAGAGAAGCAAGAAGTTGGCAGGGTCCCCAGTGGTTTGCTCATTGCCCCTGGCAGGTGGCCCTGAAAAATCTTCCCTCCCTCTCTCCCTCCCTCCCTCCTTTCCTTCCTTCCTTCCCTGCTTCGAGTTCTCCACCACAACTCCCAGCTGAGCTGTTACAGACCACAAGCGTTTCTGGACTTTTCTTCAGGCTGAGCTTCTCTGGTGGGCCCTGGGAACATAGATCCCTCTGATCTGGTCTGGAAGGGCTGGGAGGTGGGGGCTGGTCTGGTCTGGGGGGGGGCTAGGGGCTGGGCTGGGTTGTGTGGCGTAGTAAACACCCTACCCGTACGCTGGCCCTGGCATGCCAGCCCCGTCTTCTTCCTGTGATCACTACGGGGAGCTCCCGGGTCAATGGGGGCCATCCCTGGGGGTCGCAGCTCATTTATTAAAAATGTGGAACGATTTAAGTCCTCGCTGCTCACTGGGCAGCCACGGAGCACATGTGGGACCCGGCAGGGCGGGCGGTCAGGTCTCAGAGGCGATGAATGCTGCGTACACGCCAGCCTGCCAGCCCTGTGAGAAGCAGCCCTGGCAGCTGAGTTACGACATGGCATTGACACTCGTCACCCCCAAACCCCAGCTCGCTTCACTCCAGCAAGTGCTCAGCCTGTACTGCTGAGCCTGCCTTGGATGCCGAGTGCCACCTTATGGATAAGCCCACTGGGTGGAGAGGCATCCACGCGCTCTGACGGGAGAATCGCTGATGGCCTCGGGTCTGCTGCTCTCTGCTTCTTGCCATCAGCACAGGTCGGGGGGGGGGGGAGGGGATGTGTCCCTGTCCAAGACATCACTGCCCTCCCTTTGCCTGCGAGGCCTGCTGTGGCTTCTGTACCCACCGCAGACGGGAGCAGGTGTAGTGGCTGATGGGAGCAGGCATCGTGGCTGATGGGAGCAGGTGTGGTGGTGATGGAGCAGGCGTGGTGGCTGATGATGGAGCAGGCGTGGTGGCTGATGGGAGCAGGTGTGGCTGACGGGAGCAGGCATTGTGGCTGATGGCAGCAGGTGTGGTGGTGATGGAGCAGGCGTGGTGGCTGGTGGAGGCGAAGCTGACCTGGGGCTAGGAAGAACATTCCCCTCCCTGCTCTGCTTCACTGAGTTGTGTGGGGATGGAAGCAGGCACCATGCGAGGCATCGGCAGCTCACGCCTGCAATACCAGCTACTCAGGAGGCCGAGATCTGAGGATCATGGTTCAAAGCCAGCCTAAGCAGAAAAGCTCATCAGACCCTTATGTCCAATGAACTAGTAAAAAAGCCAGAGGTAGAGCTATGGCTCAAGTGGCAGGGTGCCAGTCTTGGGCGAAGCAAAAGCTAAGGGAGAGCAGGACCCATCAGCTGCACTGGACATTGACCAAAATGAACTAAGCAACTCAATGGCAGCGATGGGAGGGAGGGAACGAGTGGGAAAGAGGGAACAGCTGATGCTATGAAAACAAAAGAAATGCACATATCACCCAATGTGGAAGAAATAATTGTATCGCAAAGCTCACAGAACTCATAAATGTGATAGACAATTTGCTCCAGGAAAGTTAGAATGTGTTTGTGACTTTAACTGAGTATCACTATCCCACAATACTGTGAAATTTGAGAAATTATATAAGCAGTTAATCACAATAAAAAATTTGGAAAAAAAAAAAAAACCTAAGGGAGAGTGCCCAGGCCCTGAGTTCAAGCCCTAGTACTGGCACAAAAAGGAAGAAGAAAAAACAAAGTGGGGGAGGGGTGGGGACAGACAGAGACAGAGACAGAGAGAAAGCAAGTAAACAAGAGGCAGGCAGGAGGCCTTTGCATGGAGTGAACAGAAGGTGAGGCCCACCTGCTTCTCTCTCCCCGTCCTGCTCCCAGGGGAGCGTTGTCACCACGGAGACCCCGAGCCCCTTCTCCCCTCCAGGCCTGGCGGTGGGATGGAGGCCTCCTTGCTGTCCTGGTTTGGATCTTCCCGCCCGCCCAGCGAGAGTGGAGTCATGATGGAGAGCAGCCACACCACCGCCAGGCTCCACGTTAGTGGTCAGTCCGTGCAGCCGCTGGGAGGGAGCAGTGTGTGGCGAAGCAGGCGGAGGAGCGGAGTGGGCGCTCGGGAGGGGCCGAGCTGGAAAGCGGGTGGAAAGCGGGTGTGTCGCGGGGCCTGGCCCTGGGGGCCTTGGCAGGGCAGTGGTCCACGGCCATCCTGCGTTTCCAGCCTGTGCCCTGCTCTCTGCTCGGGTCCAGGCGGACCTGAAATACAAGACAGCTCCTGGGCTGGCCTGAGTTCTGGGCATTTGCAGAACCACAAGCCGGAGATGCCAGCCTCTCTTGGCAGCGCCCACTTGCTTTATGAACTCGAATTGCAGTCCATAAAAGGAGAACTCACAAGCAGAGAAGGAACCTGTCTCTTCTGGGACACATTCAAGCTCATTTCTGGCAGGAAGACCTCACGACCTTCGGGTAACCTGGTTGAACTTTGGAACCACCATCAGTGCGCATTTCCAGAGTCTGGGGGAGGGGGCTGCCCCCCCACTCCGGGAGTCCCTCCAGACAGCTATCTGGGTTGCATACATCAAAAACCCCCAGAGCTGTAACCTGAACAACTCTTGGTTCTCAAGGTGGGGGGCGGGGGGGTGGGTGGGGTGAGTGTTTGAACTTTAAAGCCTTCTGGACCAAAGGTGAATCAGAATGGAATGTTTCCTTGTCAGGTGAACCTGTCAGTCTACTTAACTTTCCCTGTCTGGCAGCACAGAGCTCTGCCTGAGTCCAGTCCCAGAGACCACTGGTCCCGGGGCTTGTGGCTGGTGGGGGTAGGGGTAGGGGTGGGGCTGTGCTTTGACTCTGTGATGGCCAGGCCTCTCCACCCAGCCAGGCTGTCAGGCTGTCTAGGTATCATCATATCTTATTCTTGTGTATCTCCTCTCACAGCACTTAGTCCACCGCTCTGGGCAACTGGTGCTCTTGGAATAAATGAATGCACTTAACTTTAATCAAAGAGGAGGGAGAAAGTGCTGGGGCCTACGCCAAGTTCCAGGGATGGTTCAAGGACCAGTAGCAGCTGAGCGCTATGGCTCATGTCTGTCATCCTAGCTATTCAGGAGGCTGAGATCTGAGGATCATTGTTCAAAGCCAGATCTTGGAGGAAAGTTCATGAGACTCTGATCTCAAATGAGCCAGCAAAAAATCCAGAAGTGGAGGCGTGGCTCGAGTAATAAAGCGCCAGCCTTGAGTGAAAAAATCAAGCAGGAGGCCCTGAGTTCAAGCTCCAGTAGTGGTGCAGCCGCGTGCACACACTGCATGTGTGTGCACACATGTGAGTGTGCGCGTGCATGCACGCACACACACACAAGGATGGAGGAAGACTGCAAAATCTGCATTTTTAGCAGATGCCAGGTGATTTATGGGCCTGTTTAAGTTTGAGGCATTCTGGTCTAGAACATTGTGCCAATAGCCACATACTAAATAAATAAATGAAGATTAGGAAGCTAGCAGAAGAATTCACTAGAACTCAACTGGTTTTGTTTAAAAGGAAAATCTATTAATAGGTGAATATAGTGCTAAGAATTCTGGGTCCAAAAACAATTTCCAAGAGGTCCAGGCGCTGGCCGCAGACATGGCCGTCCGAGCTCCTGTTACCTTTCCCCAGAGCCTGAACCCTCCCGCAGGGGCTCCTGTCCCCCCAGGCTTGTGGGCTCTCTGCCCCTCAGTTTTTCCTTGCAGGCTGAGGTCCCTGCCACCGTTGGTCACCACTGACCATGCTGTGCGCTAGGGTGGATGCTGACTTCTCAGGCTCACAAAGAGCGTCCCCCCCCCTTGGTGATTATGCAGCCCCAGGGGAGGGGGGGTGGGCAAGGACACTGCCTCCAGGAGGCAGGCCGCCCCATGACCTGTGTGAACCCTGAGGGCCTTTCTCACCCCGCCCCGACTCTCCCCACTCCACCTGAGCCCGATGTCTGCACCCAGAGGACTGGTGATGCCCTGGGCACCGTCCTCCCACGGAAAATCTCCTCTCTCTGCCCTTCACCACGTCTCTTTATGTGGCCTGCGGGGGCCAGGGCCAGGCCTGGCTTGGGACTGCCTAGGCCTGGGCCTCAAAACCTGCTTCTACCACCAGCCAGGGGCCACAGCTGCCCCTCCTCCTGGCCGGCCTGCGGTCACTCTTAGCAAGGTGGTGACCGCTGCATCTGAACCTCATTAGGATGGTACTTATCTTATCTGTGCCTTAGTTTTCCTATCTGGAAAGCAGGGGGAACAATAACATGGCTCTTATGGGAATTAAATTAGTTAAATCACATAAAAATAGAGCAGGTCTGAGCCATGTTAAACACCACCTGAATAGAGCATTAGGTGTTAGTGTTATGTAATTGAGTTAGAAGTCAGGGATGAGTGGAATGGCCTCACACAGTGACTTTCTTGTGTTATTTTTAACCCGTATTTCCCTTAGACCGGGGGCCTTCCACTCTTAGTGTTGAAATACGGTCCGCAGGGGTTCATTTTCCTGACAAAGAATTTGGCCAGCAGCTTGCGTGCACCGCGCTTGCCGACGTGACAAGGCCCGTGCAGTGGAAAGCCCACGCGCAGAGAAGCAGGGTGGGCTGGGAGGGCCGAGCAGCACGGGGAACGGCCTGCACGGAAGAGAGAGAGCGGGTGGGAAGGTGCGTGCCCGCAAGCGCACCCCGCCATCCTCCCTACACAAGTGACAAGGGGGGGTGCAGAGGGCCAAAGCCACCTCTGCGCTCACCCCACCTCCAGAGGGGCTCACGCTCGTTACCCGGAAGAAAGTAGTGTAAGGAAGGGGACGCCGGGACACAGTGCATACCCCATACTATCCGGCCAATGGGGAGCTGGACTGAATGTCCCCCCATATCCCCACCAATGGGGAGCTGGGGAGGGCCCCATGCGCCAGGTGTGAATCGCTGTTGTAGTGAGCAAGTGTGCTGCTGTCACACAGACCCCGCCGCTGGCCGCTGCCTCCCCGCCCGTCCTCTGAGCTGGACGGGGAGTGTGTCTCTCACACTCATCACGGCCACTCAAGGTCTCCCTCAGGACCTGTCCCCTCAGGGTCCCCGAGGACTTTGGCCACAGTACATCTGGTTGAAAGAGAAAACACACGCTCACTCACCAAGGTGAGCCACTGCTTCTGGACCAAGACGGAAACAATAGGACAAGGGCTGGCCTGTCACCAGGGGCTGCCTCCAGTGCCCTCCCAGGGTGGGAAAGAGCCAGAGTTCTCTTTCCATCCCTCCCTCCTTCCTTCTGCCCATCTGTCCATCCATCCATCCATCCTGCAGCTGCTGACCTCGGTTGGCCCTGCTCTTATTCGTCTTCACTCCGTCTCACCGCTCCCGATCTCTCTCTCCTGTGTTTCTCAGAACAGCAGCGCCGTGGGCTCCCTCCCCGGCCCCCTTCCCCATTCTCTGCCTCCCCAGGACAACAACCACGTAGGACACAGGTGAAGGACAGTGCACGCCTGGGCTCTCCGGGAAGTTCTGCGTCTGCCTGAACCAAGGTCCCGAGCTGCTATTTTTAGCAGTGATGAGTGTGTGTGTGTGTGTGTGTGTGTGTGTGTGTGTGTGTCACAGTCACGCCCAGCTTGCTCAGGTTCCTCTGTCTCACGGCTTCGAGGCCCCGTCCACCGGAAGCCTTTCTGCTCTAACTAGAGAATTTCTTGAGCAAAGATAGACACCAACTGTGCTTTTTGCACACTGGAGATCTTCAGTAAATATTTGGTTGAAATTGTGCTTCCCACCCCCCCCTCTTATTTGTATTCAATGTTGATTATTTCTTTTTTGTTTTTGTTGGTCGTGGGGCTTGAACTCTGGGTCTGTCCCTCAGCTCTTCAGCTCAAGGCTAGAGCTCTACCACTTGAGCCACTGCACCACTTCCAGTTTTCTAGTGGTTTACCGGTGATAAGAGTCTCATAGACTTTCCTGCCTGGGCTGGCTTTGAACCATGATCTTCAGATCTCAGCCTCCAGAGTAGCTAGGATTACAGGTGTGAGCCACCGGTGCCCGGCTGTTGATTATTATTATTATTTTTTTTTATCCTTACCAGAAATGTGCAGATGACTAAGTACTGATGGTTGAACTTTTTTTTTTTTTTTGTGAAAATACCATACAGAGGGGTTAAAATTACATGGGCAAGATAATGAATACATTACTTATCAAGCATTGTTGCCTCCTCCTTTTTTCCCCCATCCCATCCCTTCCCATACCCCCCCACATTCCCCTACCCCCCCAAAGTTGTAAAGTTCGTTTTTCGACATAACGACTTGTACATCTCATTGTTGCAATGGCTCCACCTGTATCCCTATTTAAACGATTTGTGATTATTTCATAAGCACTATAAGAGGTGCTTAAAAACTTCCTCCCCCGCCCACCACCACATACACACACATTGAGTCCTTATTTGGGCCCATGAATGACCTGGGACAGGGTGAAGGCTGAGCCTCCCCGCCACCGCCTCCATTTTGTGCTTCATCCTGAGCTCTTCTCTGCAGTGGCTTTGAAGCCACCTCAGAAGCCAGGAAGGCCAGGGCCATGGCTCTTACTGTAACCATGCCGAGATGTGGGCTGTCAGACCACCTCCGACGCCCCCGCTGGCCACCTTGGGAACCTTTCTGTGCCTTGCCTGCCTCCTAAACCCTTATTCTGGATCCTTCTTGTGTAATCGAAGGCTGATGTCTGCACCCTGGAAGATGCCTGCAGCTGGGCATGTTAGGTGAGCAGCTGGACCTGGTACCAGGGACTCCTGGAGTTTGGGCCTGGACTCGAAAAGCGTGGTCCCAAGACCATAGAAAGGATGAAAGAAGGGGGCTTAGACATGGAGACAAGATGCATGCGTTAAATTAAGTACACACCACACACCTGGTGCTGATGAAGGATGGTTAACCACACCCATCCTGGTGTCTGGAAGAGCGTTCTGTGTGCCAGCAGAGGCCGCATGGCCAGAGTGGGCTGGGTGAACCCTAACTGGAAGTACTTCTTCATTTCCTGGCCCTGCCAGGAGTTAGATGTGTGACCTCAGGAGAGATGTCTCAGAAAATGGTGCCCTGGTTTCTGCATTCATCTCGATAATCTTACTGGCAGTGGAGGGCGTTGGATGATGAGTCTGCATGCGCTGCTGTAGGAAGGCCGTGAGCACTGTGGTAGGAAGGCCTGTGTACTGTGATAGGAAGGCCGTGTGCACTGTGGTAGGAAGGCCGTGTACACTGTGTTAGGAAGGCCGTGTGCACTGTGGTAGGAAGGCCTGTGTACTGTGGTAGGAAGGCCGTGTGCACTGTGGTAGGAAGGCCTGTGCACTGTGGTAGGAAGGCCTCTGGGTTCAGCTTGCTGGCGTCCCTGCCTCCTCCCACCCAGCTTTCCCACCGGAGTCACTTGATGGACAAGAGTGACAAACCTAGCATCCAAAGGAAGAGGACCAAGGGGCTAGTGCTCAGAGCAGCCGGGGCGGGGTGAGAGGATGGGGGAGCAGGTGCCTAGCCCAGGGGCCTTGAATAGCCCGGCACTCCCCGGGGTCCTCTGTCCAGGTGAGTCCAGGGCGGGGAGCACAGCACTGTTAGCTCTGCTCTCTTTTTATGGAGCCTGGGCTGGGACAGAGGAATGGTTCATGTCAGGGAAACCCAGTGACACTTTCACGTGAGGTGGCTTGAAATCTCATCACCACCGCCAACCAGAAAAACAATGAAGGCGTTACAGCATCAAGGCGCTGTTGTCCCACAAATGAACTCTTCAAAAAAAAAAAATCCTCAAAATCTCTTAGTTTGATAGCAGTACAGGGCCAGGGGTGGATTTGGGGGTTGGAGCTGTTCGGGCGGGTGACGGGGGGCTGGTCCTGGGGGCTGCAGACCAGAGAGCCAGCCCCGATGGAAACTAACCCTCGGCTTCACTGCAGACATCGTCCTTAACCTTCCCTTTTAAAATTTGACTCCAGGAAATAGGTTTGGAACCTGATCAGGCCCTCCACCCCCCCGGGGGGCTGCCATCCACTCAGAAAGATAAAACTGAGACGGCCGAGGGCATCTCTACATGTAGCTGAAGACACGCTTCCCATGCATTGGCGGTTCTACAGTGGGACTGGGGAGCTGGGAGTGGCCATGGTGTGTGTGTGTGTGTGTGTGTGTGTGTGCATGCGCACACGTTTGTGGTAGGAGGTGGCATGTCACAGGTCCCTCTTCCTCATGGCCCAAGGGTTTGGTCACATATGTGTGCGATGCTTACAAAGGAGAGGTTGGAGGGGTTTTCTGTTCTTTTTTTAAAAAATCCATCCCATTCCTGGAAAAACCGCAGCCCCACCCCACCCTCCCTCTGGCCCCCAGCGGTCTCTGAGCTTCTTCAGTTTTTTGTTTTTATAAACATATGGCTTCCGGGCTACCCCCTTGTGTCTGGGGGCCTGCGTGGAGCAGCCATTCATTTCGGTGTAAATGAGCCAGGCTGGGTCTTTCATGAGTGGATTAGGACTTCCGGGCCTTCGACGCACAGATTGTTAACTGTTGGAATTTTCAACAGTTTTCTTCTCTCATCTAAATCCCACATGGACTCCTGTCCCAAGGAGCTGACCCAAGGGCCTCTGACCTCCCACCCCAGGTACTTGAAGGCCTCTAGCACATGGCCTCCGCCTTCTCCAAACCCTAGACTGTGAAAAGGACTTCAAAGGCAGCCTGCCAGATGTCTTCCCCCCTCCTGGGACTAACTTCCGGGTCTGAAGTCAGGTATCCCCCTCCTGCCAAGCCCTCGCTCTTCCCAGATGCCTGCCGGAGAGGCTCCAGCATAGATGATTTGTTGAGTCTCACATGGAAGGAATCTGAGAGTTTCTTTCTTTTTATTTACATCTGCAGTCCTGGGGCTTGAACTCAGGGGCTTGTGGTGTCACTTGGCTTTTTCACTCAAGGCTGGTTCTCTACCAGTTGAGCCACACTTCCATTTCTGGCTTTTTGATGGTTCATTGGAGATTCGAGTCTCCTGGACTTTTCTGCCCTGGCTGGCTTCAAATCACGATCCGCAGATGTCAGCCTCCTGAGTAGCTGGGATGACAGGTGTGAATCTCCAGCTCCTGGGGAGAAGGTGATATTTGAACAGATTTGAAGAGTGGGGGGGGGGCGGTGTTCATCCTTCTGAGGAGAGAGCTTTTGGGGGATGGAGGGCAGGTGCTGAGCAAGCCTGGGCACAGGGCACAGAGGAGCAAGGAGGCCCCGGGCGTGGTGGGGGTGGGATCGGAGAGGAGGTCGGGCCCGGGGAGCTCGGGAGTGTGCTGAGCTGCTGCACAGCAGCTCAGTGCTTGGTGCAGAGGAGGTCACCATTCCCAGCTGGGCCCCTGACATAGACACACAGCAGACCTGCTTCTCTCCAGTAGGCTCCCTTCCCCCTCAGTGACTCACCCAGAGGGGGAGCCACTAACCCAGGAGCAGGGTCAGGGCTCAGGTGGTTCTAGACAAGAGTTGAAAACAGATGGACTCGAAACGCCCGCATTAATCTAAAAGGCATGCGGGCGTGAGATCAAATAGGAGGAGCGGATGGATGTGTTTTCAGCAGGACTGTGTGCTTCCTTTAGAACCAGATTTGGGAGAAGCTGGCTGAACCAGCCTCGTGCCTTGTGGTGGAACATGGGTCTGGGCTGGGGCCTGTGGACGGGGCCTGTGGGCTGTCCTGTCCCTGCGGCGAGGCCCTCGGCCCCGGCCAGTCTCCTGGGCGCCGGCTGACTGCGGATGCACACAGCCCAGTCTGCCATTGGGGCTCTGGTGGGAGACCCTTTGGCAGGGCTTTGGGCCTGAGGTTTGCAGATCACACAGTTTACACCTGGGTGGGTGATCTGGCTTCCACCCCTCCTTGCCCCGCTCACCAGGAACTGGTAATGGGGTTTTTTGTTTTTAATTTTTAAAAATTTATTGTAAAAATGATGAGCAGAGGGTGACAGTAATATACGTCAAAGAAATGAGTGCATTTCTTTTTGAACAGTGTCACTCCTTCCCTCATTTTCTCCCAGTTTTTCATGATAGGATGTGTGTGTGTGTGTGTGTGTGTGTGTGTGTGCGCGCGCGCGCGCTGGTACTGGAGTGTGAACTCAAGGCTTCACCCTCTCACTTGGCTTTTGTACCCAGGCTGGTGCTCTACCCTTGAGACATGTCTCCACTTCTGGCTTCTTGGTAGTTAATTGAAGGTAAGAGTCTTCTGGATTTATTCTGCCCTAGCAGCTTTGAACTCTGATCCTTGGATGTCAGCCACCTGAGTAGCTGGGATGACAGGTGAGAGACCTTGATGTTTCTAAGACATGTTGCCTCCTTCTTTTACTTTAGGTCTTAGCAATACTGACGAACACATACAGGAACAATTTGTAGTTGAGAAGAAGATGGACAGAAAGAAAATGGGAGTGTTTGCAGTGCTCTGAATGCCTTTACTGAAGGCACTGTGGAGACTTGGTGCCAGCAGGGCTGGACGAGTCCCAGGAGCGGCATTATCTGATGTGTGACTGGGTCCCTGCGGGGCTCCAGCCTCCCGGAGCCTGGCTCCTTTCCTCTTCAGACATCGTGAGGCTGGCGGTGAGTTCGAGCTCAGTATCTGCTTGACTGACACTCTCAGATTCCTCTCTGCAAATGACAATTTGATCAAGATACAGGGATCGCAGGAGGCTATCTATATCCACACTTCTCTCTCTGTCTCTGTCTCTCTGTCTCTCTCTCACATACGGTGCACAGCACAGTTGTAAATCATTATACATAGATAAGTTGGTGCAACCGTTATAATTGCTGGGTTTATACAATTCAGAGGAGCAGCGAGCTTCCTGACACAGTTGCATCTTTCATCCAGATGTTTGGCAGTGACGGTAGATCACAGACTTAGAGGAGGCCCTATTGGATGTTTATGTCGAGCCGTCTGTGTTTCTTCATCCGGGTGTCATCTGCTTGGACAACCAGGCTGTGCACAGGACGCTGGGCATACCCAGGGCGGCAGCCAGCGCACCTCGGTGCGGTTACAGCCAGGAATGTGGACTGGTACAAGTTCAGGTCCCCAGATCTTCCTGGCTTGCAGGAGCTCATTCTCCAGCGGGTGTAGTCATCTGCCTGGGGCTGGAGCTGCTGGCATTGGTTGAGTTTATTCAGGAAAGCCCAGAGCCCAGGCTGGGCAGAAGTTTTCCATTCTCCCCGAGGCAAGGACAAATGTCCTTACAGAACAAAGGAAATAGTTCAGTGACTGCCGAGACCATCACACCTCCTCTGCATACCCCCACCCCCAGCCCCAGCCTTTTCACGCCAAAGCCCCCAAGAGCCAACTTTCCCTCATCGTCTACATAATGTCAGCATTGTAAATCCTGGGCTTAACAGAGATTAACTTGTTTTCCAAATACCAGAACCATGTTGGTTACACTTGGCACTCCAAGAGAAATAAAGTGAAAATTCAAAAGAACAAATGCACCCAGGTAAATCGAATCTAAAGATCAAAGAATAAATAGAAATAGGGCACACTTACTTTTTTTTTACCAGCACACATTAGTTGTGACATTTCCATGCAAGTACACACCATGTCTCAATCACGCCTACTCCCTCCCCTACTCCTCTTTAAAACAATCTCAACAGGTTTCATTGCTCTACTTTTCTACCTGCAAACAAATGCCACAGCCTCGCTGAGCCCCCCAGCCCCCACCACATACCCTTCCCCACACAGCCAGGCCCACAGATAGAATCATGTGTGTGCACAAATATCAATTTATGTATATGTATATATGTATGCTCATGTGTATGCTCATGTCCATCCATAAGCATGGATGTGTTGTAGGTCTAGCTTTCAGAGATGAGTGAAAACATGATATTTGGCTTTTTAAGCTTGTCTTATCTCACCTAATACAATGTTTTCCAATTCCAGCCATTGTCCCACAAATCACAAGATGTCATTTCTCTTATGGCTCTGTATACTCCATGGTGCACATGGTCCACACACACACACACTCACACACATACACACGTACATACACATGGGCACCTCTGCAAACATGGGCATGCAGGTCACTTTCTTGCATGTTACCTGCAGACACATTTGCAGCAGTAGGATGGCAAAGTCATAAGGTAGGTCTAGTTTTAACTTTGCTGAGTTCCACAGTGTTTCACTTGCTGACACCCCACTTGCCATGGATGAGGGGCCCCTCCTCAACCCCACCCTCTTCTGCATTTATTATTTTCTTGGTGATGGCCATTCTGACTGGGGTGAGATGGAATCTCAGCGGTTTTTTTTGTTTGTTTGTTTTTGGTCTGTCATGGGGCTTGAACTCTGGGCCTGGGCACTGTCCCTGAGCTCAAAGCAAGCACTCTACCACTTGAGCACAGTGCCACTTCTGGTTTTCTAGTGGTTCTTTGGAGATAAGAGTCTCACGGGCTTTTCTGCCCAGGCTGGCCTTGAACCGTGATCCTCAGATCTCAGCCTCCTGAGTAGCTAGGATTACAGGCTCATGCCTGGCTTCAATGCAGTTTTGATTTGTTTTTCCTTTATGGCTAAGAAGGTTGAACATTTCTCCTGGGACATGCTAGCCATTTCCATTTCCAAGAGCACTGTTTGCTCAATTTGCATGTTCAGATATTAAGTGGATAATTTGTGCATTTTTTTTGTTTTGTTTGTTTTTTGCTTTTCAGTTATCTGAGTGTTTTTGTGTGGTCTGGATATGAACCCCTTATCTGTTGAGTGGCTGGGGAAGATTTTCTTCCATTCTGTGGGCTGGGTCTTGATTCTGATCATTATTTCTTCTGCTGTGCAGACACCTTTTTGTTTTTGTGATGTGCCCTCCGTCAATTCTCACTCTCATTTACCAGGCACTTGGAGTCTTATTCAGAAAAGTCACCTGCTCCTGTGTCCTCCAGATCTTTCCCTCTGTCCTCCTGTGGTATTTTCTGACCTTGCATTTAGAGCTTTCCCCCATATGGTGTTGATTTTTCATACAGGGTGAGAGCAGGGGTCTGGTTTTGGTCTCTTGCATGTCACTAGCCAGGTTTCCAGTGCCGTGGGTCAGAGGGGCCGTCTCTTCCAGTGTATGCAGTCATCAAAAGTTAGATGATGTGGCTGTGTGGGTTTACATTTGGGGCTCCCACCACGCCCATTGGTCTTTGGGTTGGGTTTGGTGCCAGGGCTGGACTGTGTGTGTCACCATGGCTCGATTTCTGTAGCATCATTTCAAGTCTTGTGTTGTGATATGCTATCTCCACTGTGGAGATTGTGTTTTTAAATTGTTTCACGTGACTTTTTAGATCGGTTCTTATATTTCTGTAGAGAATGGCAATGGGATGTTGATGAGTATGGCAGCGGAGGAAGACCGAGAGGTTCCCTCAGCTTTTCCACACAAAACTTCAGGTCCTTGAGACCCACGCAGGACAAGCATCTGAGGACGTTCCACAGCGGGGATTTGTTTTATTTTAGCCTGACAGGGTTGAAGTGGGGAGAAATGAAAAAGGGAGCCGTTTCCTGGTGGCAGGAAGTGGGAGCTAAAGACACAACGTGAGCTTCTTGTCTGCAGCTTTGGTTCTTTCCCAGCTGAGAATCACGTGGCCATGTCACCCGCAGCTCCTTGCCCCAGCTCTGGGTGGCGAGATGGATGAGGTGCCCCATACCCAGGCACCTCACAACCTCCTTCTGCCAGACAAAGCTGTTTTGTTTTTTATTTCTGTCTCCTCTCATTTATGAAGTGTCCCTAACTTTTCATCATTTCAAAGGAGAGAGCAGAGCTAGGAAGGCCCTCCTGTATCTCCTAACTGTGCAACTGATCATTTAGAAGCAGGCATGGTAGCGAAAGCTTAGCTACTTTTTCAGTTGTTTATTGGTTTCAACTTTTTTGCTATGTAGATAAAATAATACAGTCTCACCATCTCCTTGACTGTCTGTCTCGCTTTGGGGATTGTATGGAATCTGTAGGCCACTTTGGACGTAATAATGTAATGATATCATTGCCACCACGCCAATTCTGCCCATCCACGAACATGGGATGTCATTCTACCTCTTGCTGTCTTTGATTTCGTTCTTCACGATTTGACAGTTGTGTTGTAGAAGTCTTTCCCTTCCTACTTTAAGCTAACACATGGGCATTTATTATTTCTAAGGGTGGAACTGTTTTCCAGATTTATTTCCCAACTTGCTCATTATTAGCGTATAGGAAAGCTACTGGTGTTGAGTGTTTATTTTAGATCCTGCTATATTTCTAAGGGTGTATCAGATCTAGAAGTTTTTTTTGGTGGGATTTCTAGGGTTGGCTAAGTATAGGATCGGGTCTGCAAATAGGGATAATGTTGGCTGGAGTTGGTGGAGAAGTCAACAGTCAGGAAATCTTTGCCTATAGAAATTGCCTGAGGCAGGGCAGGCTGAGAAACCTGACTGCCTGCCAATGCAGCGGGGCGGGGTGGGCAAGGAGTGTGGATGTGCGAAGAACCAAAGCAGCAGGAGGGACAGACAGCAAGTCCTCCGCACCACAGCCTAACAGGAAACAGAAAGGAAACTCAAATCGGAAGCCATCTGAAAAGACCCCAGTGCTCAGTCACCCTGAAGACCGCCGAGGCGGCTGGGACAGTTGGGCTGCTGTGGGCTATACCACGTGCTCTCTTTCTCTGCCCTATTTCTTTTCTAATAAACTTTCCTGTCATCTTTACTATGTTCACATCATGCCCAAATACCTTCTCGTACCAGATGCAAGAACCTGGGGTCAGTTTAGTTGCCCTAAACTTTCTGGTAGCAATCAAGTTAACTTCTTTCTTCCCCATTTGAATCACTTTCCTTTCTTTCCGTGGTTATTTTTAAAGGTGCCTCTTCTACGTGAGTGACAAAGAAGGCTTGGACTGGACTTAATTCCAAGGCAAGAAGAAAGAAGGATGGGAGAAAACGAGACCTGTTGAGATTGTTCTAGGATGCTTGCACAGGTGGCGACATCAGAGCCCTGTGCAACTAGCGTGCGCTATTATGACACGATTGTATTCTTCATCGGAAGCTCTTCTTCCTCTCTAAGTGTGTGTGTGTGTGTGTGTGTGTGTGTGTGTGTGTGGACCAGTACGGGGACTGGGTGCTGTCCCTTGGCTTTTTTGCTCAGTGCTGGTGCTCTACCACTTGGGCCACAGCTCTAGCTGTGGCTCGTTGGTGGCTTATTGGAGTTAAGAGTCTCATGAACTTTCCTTGCCAATCTGGCCTTTGAACTGTGATCTTCAGGATCTGGTCTCCTGAGTAGCTGGGATGACAGACGTGAGCCACCAGCATCCGACCTCTGGTTTTAGTCTGTTTTGACTGAGCAGCGGTGAACGTGAAAGCAACCAGAGGGAAGGGCTTCTTCAGGATGTTACCGGGAGAGGTCAAATGAGTCTTGGCTTTGTTTTTTTTTTTTTTTTTTTCTCTTCTTGGACTCCTGCCCAGTCCTCGTTCCCGGCCGGCGGCTGCTGCGCTATCTGGCCCGATCGCTCCTCTGCTCTGGATGGGAAGCCTCTGCTCAAGCAGAAACTGCAGGGAGGTTACAGGGCTCCCAGAGACACAGTGTGTCATTCACCGGGAAGGAGGGAGCTGCTCCAGCCGGCCTGGTAATGGTGCATGCAGCTCGGTGCATGCAGCTCTGCCGAGCTTTCATGGCAGCCCTGTTTCCCGCCCCCTGCCCTGGGCTGGGGCTCACTGCAGGCCCCGCCCTCCTCGTGACACACTCGTGGAACCTCTTCAGAGACGGCCCCCATGTGACAGAAACACCAGAGGAGCATCCCGAGTGGGCCATTTGCTGTGCATGGCGGTTCCACTGATTTTCCCACCAGGACCCTGGAGCAGGTCCAGTCTGGAAATGGCCCCTGTCCTGAGAAGAACAGCTGAACATGGAAGGAGTTCTGGCCCGCTCCCCCCTCTCCCTCCCCACTCGCTGCCCTGCCCCCTCCCTCTTTCCCCCCACAGCCTTTTGGTTTGGAGGCTGTGCACTCACTGTGCACTGTCAGGAGTCTGAATCTCCTAATTGAACCCGAAATTCATGGGAACGAGTGGCGTTGTGGGCACTTAGAAGCAATAACAAATGCTCCACAAAAGCCAAAAAACCACTCTGTGCGCTGGCCACGACCCCGCCCTGGAGCAGAGCCAGGGAGGCCCTTCCAGAAGGGAAGGTGGGGAGCCCTTCCGCCCTGCAGAACTTCCCCAGAAGCAATAATACACCGGCCGGTGTGTTTGTCAAGTGCATTTCTCCTGTGGCTCCCTAGGAAAATCATGTTATTGGCCGACACAGAACTCGGCTGTCAAGAAATTCATCACTAGACTTTTCCCTAAGGCAAAGGATTTCAGATCTGATCGCAGGCTCTAGACACCGACTTTGTCTATAACAAGGGTGTCATGGGGTGCACTTGCCCATGTGGCCTCAGAAAGAAGAGATTTCTCATGGGAGTGGTGTGTGTGTGTGTGTGTATTCCTCATGGTGGTGGTCTGTGTGTGTGTATGTGTGTATATTCCTCGTGGGGGTGGTCTGTGTATGTGTATGGACTCCTTGTGGAGGTGGTCTGTGCGTGTGTGTGTGTGTGTGTGTGTGTGTGTGTGTGTATTTCTCATGGGGGTGGTCTGTGTGTGTGTGGTGTGTGTATTCTTCGTGGAGGTGGTCTCTGTGTGTGTATTTCTTGTGGGGGTGGTCTGTGTGTGTGTATTTCTTGTGGGGGTGGTCTGTGTGTATTTCTTGTGGGGGTGGTCTCTGTGTGTATTTCTCATGGAGGTGGTCTGTGTGTGTGTGTATTTCTTGTGGAGTTGGTCTGTGTGTGTGTATTTCTGGTGGGGGTGGTCTGTGTGTGTGTGTGTGTGTGTGTGTATTCCTTGTGGAGGTGGTCTGTGGGTGTGTATTTCTTGTGGAGGTGGTCTGTGTGTGGGTGTATTTCTTGTGGAGTTGGTCTGTGTGTGTGTATTTCTGGTGGGGGTGATCTCTGTGTGTGTGTGTGTGTGTGTGTGTGTGTGTGTATTCCTTGTGGAGGTGGTCTGTGGGTGTGTATTTCTCATGGGGGTGGTCTGTGTGTGTGTGTATTCTTCTGGTGGGGGTGGTCTGTGTGTGTGTGTGTGTATTCCTCGTGGAGGTGGTCTGTGTGTATGTATTTCTCATGGAGGTGGTCTCTGTGTGTATTTCTGGTGGGGGTGGTCTGTGTGTGTGTGTGTGTGTGTGTGTGTGTGTGTGTGTGTGTGTGTGTGTGTGTGTGTGTATTTCTTGTGGAGGTGCTCTGGGTGCTGTCCTCCCATGGCTGCCATGGAGAAAATCTCATTTCTCTGCCTTCACCATGTCTCTCTCTGCGGCCTGCGGGGCCAGGGCCGAGCCTGGCTTGTGACTGCTGGACATCGGAACAGCGCAGTTCTGTTGAATCTGTTTCTGAGAATGGGACCAGAGATGTTCAATTTAACAGGATTCTATGATGATTCCATGTACAGAACCTGTCCGTTAAGTCCAAGAACTAGATTTCTAATGGTGAGATCACAGACAGTAGAGAAAAGAAGCTTGGAGAACTATCTGAGAGAAACTTTCACTGACTGTCATGGGCACTTCTGGAGAGTGCTCCTGCGAGGTACTGGCTCCTCCTGCCCAGGGGGTGCTCCCCGCTCCCCCCACCACCTCAAGGCAAGGAAGGAGAAGAAGGTACAAAAAGACATATTAAAAAAAACACTTCCTTCCCTTCCAGTCCCTGTCTCTGGTGCCATGTTATAAGAGGAACACATTGTTATTGTGGATCAAAACCTAGGGCTCTCTGTCCATGTAAAATCCAGAAACATCTGCATAATTGTTTAGCTTTTTCTCGCGCTAAAGCATGCGTCCCTGGGTCCAACTGCACACATCTGTCTGTTGGCTCTTTTATGAAAGCTGCAAAACTATCAAGAGGAGTCTTCCAAGCCCCCCATGACCCTGCAAACATGAAGTGTCTTGCTGGGGAACGGCTTTGCCTGGGTGCTCAAGAGATGGGCCAGCTGGGGTCAGACTGTTGTCTGAAAACTTCAACCTGAACTCAGTGTTTTCCCCAGATGGCCCTGGAGGGCGCCAGTTGCTGTCTTTCCTCTCTTCAACGAGGCTTGGCTAGGCTCTCCCCCCCCCCCCGCCCTCCCCCCTCCCTTCCCCCCGGGGCTGCCCTCAATCAGCCAGCTGACCACACTGATGGCCACTGTCTGTCCTGGGCTGGGATCCTGGGCCCGGCCTGCCTCAGAGAGTGAGCACATTTGCAAAGACACAAATTTGGGTGAGTTCTTCA
Organism: Dipodomys spectabilis; assembly: GCF_019054845.1. Classification (NCBI taxonomy): domain Eukaryota; kingdom Metazoa; phylum Chordata; class Mammalia; order Rodentia; family Heteromyidae; genus Dipodomys; species Dipodomys spectabilis. The sequence continues at coordinate 2,342,561 of NW_024870825.1, read as the reverse complement.
AAGTTTAAACATCTGAGTGATGTTTAAGATCTGAGTGATGTTTAAAATTGGAGTGAATGGTACAGAGTCTTTTATTTTCTTCTTCTTCTCCTCTTCCTCCCCCTCCTCCCCTCCCTCCCTCCTCCTCCTCCTCCTCCTTGTCGTCATCTTCTTCTTCTTCTTCTGCCTAAGGACAAGCACCACAAGCGTGTGCTCCTTGCCTTCCTTCAGGAAGGAGAAATAAACAGGCACAGGACTCCTAGGAAGACCCAGGGTGAGAAGATTCAGTACACAGAGGAATCTTCTAGAATCTAGAAGGTGAGAAATTCTAATTTAGCCACAGTCTAGCAGCAGTCCCGAGAATCAGCCAGTGGCAGCAAAAAAGGAGACAGACAAAAGTCTATGAGGCCTGGCGGGTGCCGGTGGCTAACGCCTGTCACCCCAGCTTCTCAGATGGCCGAGCTCCAAAGCCAGCCTGGGCAGGAAAGTCCGTGAGACTCCTATCTTCAATTAATTACCAAAAGCCCGACGTAGAGGGGTGGCTCAAGTGATAGTGCACCAGCCTTGAGCTAAAAATCTAAGGACAGTGCCTGGACTCTGAGTTCAACCTCCAGTCCTGGAAAAAATAAATGTGGAGAAGGGAAAGGAGGGGAGTTTGACTTTATGTGCATGGGATTTGTCCCGGAACACTCTGGAATGCTGAAGGCACTGGGTCCAAGCCCTCTGCAGAAAGGCAGGGAGACCTCTGTGGTCCTGTGGTCAGGGAGGCAGCCCAGAGGCCTGGCCTGCAGGGCTGGCCAGGTCTCCGCTGAGAGCTGAGATCCCTGGTGACAGGCTCTGTCTTGGGGCTCGGGGAAGGGAAGAGAAGGGACGGCGTCATGCAAATGTGAAGTTGCTTGTGGGTCTCTGATACGGCCCAGATTTAAGCTGTGGAGAGCCAGGTCGGTGCCCTAAAATCCCCACGGCAGGAGTGCCAAGGCCTGCCGCTGCTTCTTCAAGCCAGAAAAATGGAAAACAGGGAGGGAGAATCCCTAGCAAGGCAAAGGACAAACAACTCCCAAATCACAGAGAATTAGCTTTGGAGTGTGTGTGTGTATGGAGAGAGAGAGAGAGAGAGAGAGAGAGAGAGAGAGAGAGAGAGAGAGGGGAGAGGTGGTGGAGGGGGGACAAGCAGGGTGGGGAGGGGTGAGGAATAGCAGGTTTATCTATGCTGTGTTTTGGCTGATATTAAATCTCATGAGTGCTGAGTCCTGGCTGACTATCGACAGGTGCGAGGATGCCCTTCAGCCCTTGTGGGTGGGAGATGCTATCCTGCGATGGCAAATTGGGTAGAAAATGTGTTCAGTAATGAAGTTATCCATGAGTAATGACATGTTCACTGCACTGGGGGAATCTTGTTGAAATTGAATCTGATGCTGGGTACCGGAGGCTCACGCCTGTAATCCTAACTACTCAGGAGCATGAGATCTAAGGATCACAGTTTGAAGCCAGCCTGGGCAGGAAAGTCTGTGAGACTCTTATCTCCAATGAAGACCAGAAAATTGGAAGTGGAGACATGGCTCATGTGGTAGAGTGCTAGCCTTGAGTGGGGAATAAGTCAAGCAACAGTGTGAGGCACTGAGTTGGGGCCCTAGTTACTAGCACACACACACACACACACACACACACACACACACACACACACACAGGCACAGTCTCCTGAGTCCCAGCCTCTTGTTCCGTGTCACCTACATAGTAGGCAGGATTGGAACGGCGGTCATGAGATGCTTTCTTCCTGGGGCACACGGACTCTAAGTGTGACTGCCGCTCATCTTGCGTGTAAAGTCAGGCCACGCTCCTGTGGCATGAAGCTCAGGTTCTGAGAGCAGTTTCTGAGGGAGAAGGAGATGGGCTTCTAAGATCCTCTTTTACATGAACAGGAAAACAGAGACTTGGAAGAGTTGGGACATGCCCACAATGATGACAAAGCCCGAGGGGAACTCAGTCCCCTGCAGGGCGGGAGAGGCCGGGGGATAAGGACCGTGGCTTGCGCCCGCCCTCTCCACTACGGGGAATGGCGACTGTTCTTCCCACCTGTGCCCGCCGTGCTGTGGCACCTCCCTGGTGACACCGCCCCGTGGCTGTCCTGGCCCAAAAGGTTTCAACACACAGAGCTTCAGATAATCCCGGGGCCTGAGTTTCGTCCCGAGACGATGAAGAAAGTACATTGAAAGCTCTTCTAAAAATAAAGCTCTACCGAGGAGATGTTTGGCCTGTGGCAAATATGTTTGGAAACACGTCTTCTGTGAAGTTCAGCCTCGTTAATCTACCTGTAATTCCTGAAAGGCAGCTTTCCCGCACGCATCAGGACTTGTTCCCTGCGCTCCTGACTCTCAGCTCCAGAAACCCACCTGACCCGCGGCCTTGCTTCTGCCCTCCATTCCAGCAGCCATCCCCGCTTCAGGAGGCTGACACCTCCGGGGAGGCCACTGTCCCGTGTCCTGACATCCTCCACCCCCACATGGCTGGGAGCTGGGAAGGGGCTGTGCTGTCACCTTGAAGACCAGAGTCCCCTCCTCTTCAAGATGGCTCTTGCCTCCATCTTGTCCACGGGGCCTGGGGAGTTTGGTCAGAATGTTTCAAACATTCCCTCATCAGGGCTGGGAAGGCTTAGGAGTCGTGCCTTCTTCCTACTGGCTAAGTCTCTCTGCAGAAAGACTCTTTTGTGCTGGTCCTTGGGGTAAGATCTCAGACCCAGATTTGCTCTCACTTAGTTTTTCCAGTGCTCTACCACCTGAGCCAGAGCTTCGCTTCCAGCCTTTTGCTGACTAACTGGAGATGAGTCTTGGACGTCCATGCCCATGCTGGCTTTGAACTTTGCTCCTCAGGTCTTAGCCTCCTGAGTTGCTACGATACAGTAGAGTCCGGCGTGTTAGCCTCCTCACCTCATTCCTGGGCTGCCCGGAATGTGGCAAGTGACAAATTAGCTTGGGGAAAAATGAAGGCGGTTACCCCTGGCTGCCACCTGCCCCTCGGTGGCTGCCTGCCCGTGTCCCGCTGTCCATGCGTCTAATTGGTACCTTCTGTGAGCCTTATGTGTGGAGGCTTTGCTTTTTTAAAAAATTCCTTCCTCTTCTCTGTGGTTGGTGGTTTATGCATGATGTTTACATTCTCTAACTCTCTCCTCCTCCATCTTAAAAAATGCCAACAGACGAGCATTTAAAATGAGCAAGTTTGTTTGCTGTGGGAAATGCAGCGGCGTGGGGGTGGGGGCGGAGGTTGGAGCGGTGAGGGCGCCTTGGGGTGTGTGTGTGGGGGAGCAGGTGGCGCCTGCCGGGGAAGAGCTGAGCTAACCAAGGAGGAGGCTTCTCGGTCCGATCAGAGAGGTGCCCAGGCACAGGCCCGGTCAAGACCAGGGCAGGGCATCCCACTGCTTTGTTTAGAGCATCTATTATTTGTACTTTGTCTATTATTTGTACTTTGAGGGTTGGACAGTTTCCTGACTGGCCTCATGGCGAGAGAAAGGAACCTTCCTTCAGTAGTTAAGATTCTTCTACCTAACACAGGATGCTAGTGCTACACTAGGTCCAGGACCTGCTAGGAGTCCAGTCAATTCATCTATCTATCCTCCATCCTTCCTTCCTCCATCCACCCATCCTTTCATCCTTCAATATTTCCATCATCCATCCATCCATCATCTATCCATCCACCCATCATCTATTCATCCACCCATCCACCTACCCACCTATCCATCATCCATCCACCCACCCATCTACCCACCCTTTAATCCTTTCATCCTTCAATACTTCCACCATCCATCCACCCACCCACCTATCATCCAGCTTCTATCCATCCATCTTTCATTCACCCATCCACCCACCTATCCATCTATTCATCCATCCATCTATGCATCCATCTACCCATCCATCTTCCTTCCTTCACTTTATCCATCCTTCTATCCATTTATTCACCTACCTACAGTGAAGGGTCAGTGTGACCACATGGTAAGTTCTGTCCACCTCCATACACTCATTGGTGATGTGCCTGGAAGAGAGGAGGCTGCATGTGAGCAGAGAAGACCAGGGTCCAGGGCTCCTGGCTGTGGCAGGCAGCCGGGCCCCCCACCCCTGACAAAGCCATACCAGAGCACAGCAGGGTTTCCAGCAGCAGGAGCGTGTCAAGTGTCAGGCGTGTTCTTCCTCCCAGAGAATCTGGCGTTAAATGGAACAGTGAGGGGGAGGGAAGGGTGGGAGGAAGGGCTTACAGAAGGGAGTTCTTGTGGAGGGCAGATGCGGGGTGCAGAGACGTCCAGGTTGGGAGAAAGGCCCACAGGGTGCCAGGTGCGGGGAGGCAGAGGCAGGCGGCTGGGTGCACGCAGGCCAGGTGGCCTGCCCAGCCCAGGGTCCCGAGTCCTTGTGGAGGTGGACCTGGTCTGGCCGAGATAGGTGAGTGGGCCAGGCACTCCAGCCCAGGGCCAGGAGCCGCTGTTGTGGTGCAGCAAGGCCAAGGGGCGGTGGCTGACCTGGAGTCCCAGGGCTCTGACCAGATGCTGAGGCCGAGAGAAACACGAGCGGAGGCCCTGCCACGCGGGTGCAGAGCCGGCGCTCAGCCCTGGAAATATCATCAAAAGAAGCAGCTTCACGGCAAAATGCATTCCATGTGCGGCCCGCGCATGGGCTCCTTGTCAGCCAGGCCCAGGCTGGCTCACGGGGAGCTGTTTGAAATTTTACGATTCTTGGCTGGGCCCAGCCCTTACCCCCGAGTCTGGGGGAGTTAATGGCCTTTCCTGGCGGCGCTACTCCGGGGGCCGCCAGGGCTCCCAAGTGCCAGGAGGGGAGAAACTCCCAACCCACAGTGCAACCCTCAACCAGGCGAACGGCTCCCCAAACTCTTCTTCAGCTCTCCGCAGAAGCTGCTGTGGCGAGTTGGCTTCCCGGGAGCTTCCTGGGGGTTGCGCTCAGAGCTCACGCCAATGCTCCTCTTTTCTTTTTTGGTGCCAGTACTGGGGCTTGAACTCAGGGCCAGGGGTGCTGTTTTTAAGCTTTTGCGCTCTAACCTAGCGCTCTATCACTTAAGCCGCAGTTCCACTTCTGGCTTTTATTTTTTCCTGGTTAATTGGAGATAAGAGCCTCAAGGACTTTCTTGCTCAGGCTGGCTTCAAACTGTGATCCTCAGATCTCAGCCTCCTTAGAAGCTAGGATGGCAGGCATGAGCCATGGGTGCCCAGCTGTTGGGGAAGGCTCTCATTACAGTAGGTACCATGTTACAGGTCCTTCTCAACCTGCTTTCTGCCCTTGGTATCAATATATCCTGGGGCAGAGTCTTATTGGTTCTTTACTTTTCTATTTTTTGTATCAGTTGTGAGGCTTAAACTCTAGGCCTGGGCACTGGCCCTGAGCTCTTTTGCTCAAGGTGAGTGCTCTACCACTTTGAGCCACAGCGCCACTTCCGGTTTTCAGGTGGTTTATTGGAATCAGTCTTATGGTTTTTCCTGCCTGGGCTGGCTCTGAATTGTGATCCTCAGATCTCAGCCTCCTGAGTAGCTAGGATGACAGGTGTGAGCTACCAGCACCCCACTTTTTTTTTTTTTTTTTTTGCTATTTAAACAGAGAATTCAGCTTTGGTCCTTGGCACAATGAGTCTAGCTAAAGTACTTCAACCAACACTCAGAAGAGCACAGGGTGGACTCTCACAATGGCATTGGGCTTCCAGGGAACACACATGGAGAAAGAGATGCGGGTCATAGAGGGTCAGGCTGCACCCCTCTGCTCACAGTCTATCCATCCCATCACTCTGTCCATCTTGTCGCCGCTGTGAGCTGGGTGACTTCCTCCTCCTGAAGATGGGAGCTTGGATGAACAAGTACACAAGCAAAAAACTCAAAGCAGGGGGAAGGCTTCTTAAATGACTGGTGTTAAGAGAACAATGGAAGGTGGGCACTGGTGACTCACACCTGTCAAAGCCAGCCCAGGAGACAATCTGATCCTCATCTCCAGTGAACCAGCAAAAACTGGCAGTAGAGCTGTGGCTCAAGTGGTAGAGGGAAAAAGCTAAGGGACAGCACCCAGGCTGAAGCCCCAGGACTTGTACACATGTGCATGCACACACACACACACACACACACACGCATGCACACACAGTGGTGCTTTTATGGATATCCTGTAACTGCTTATGGACCACAGTAAATGGTCTCCTTGGGGCAGGAGGCTAAGGAAGACTCTTTGTCACTGTGCCTGGGCCCTCTGGGACCTGGTGCCACCCTCACACCTCCTAGCCTGGCTCCCTCCCTCAGACAATGATCTGGACCAGGTCCACGGCCTGTCCCCACCCTGCTGCCGGTCTGTCTGGGCCTGACTCTTGGCCCAGCTCCTGTTCAGTGTCTTCTGCCCGTTGGCCATGGGACTGTGATTTCCTCTTCCTGGCCTGTCTCTCAGCTTTCCCTGAAGATGTTGGCTGGGACCAGTCCATGGATCCATCGCTTTGCAAACTGCCTCTCAGGGTTTGTGGGCCCTGATTCGTTCCTGAGACTCAACTCCCTTTGCTCAGCAAAAACGGAGGAGATCAAGGGAATTAGAAGAGCAAGAACATCACACCCCTGGCCGGGCCACAAAGGATGTGGAACAAAAATGGAAGACAGGAGGACTACGAGGGTGGTCTAGGTGGTAGAGAACCTTCCCTGCCAGTGCAAGGCCACACGTTCAAACCTCAGGACTGCCTAGGGGAATGGGGCAGTAAGATGGAGTTGACGCATTGCCCATTGAGGGTCCCAACTCTGGAATAGAGCTTCATTTCCCTTGTGTTTAATGCACACCCTTCCTCCTGTAACAGATCTTCAAACATGGCGTGCACGCACGCGTGCGTGTGTGCGTGTGTGTGTGTGTGCGCGTGTATGTGCACGTGCATGCGCTGGTACTGGGACTTGAACTGAGAGCCTAGGCTCTGCCCCTCAGCTTTTTCTCTCAACCATTTGAATCATACCTCTACCTCTGACTTTTGGCCGTTAAATGGAGAGTCTCCTGAGCTTTCCTAGCCAGGCTGGCTTGGACCTGGGATCCTCAGCTGTCAGCCTCCTGTGTAGCTGGGATTACAGGTGAGCCACTGGTGCTCTGCCGCACTGATCATTTGTAAGTGCTGGATGCAGGGCGATGTCACAGGAAGCCAATGGGCCATGGTGGCTGAGCCATGTCCTCCCGACTGCTCCAGAAAAGATCTCTTCATCCAAGATCTTGGACCCAAAGTCCCTTGGAAATCCTGCTACCTTCGGCTCCGACCAGTTCACTGGCGTGCAATGTCACGCTCTCACGGGTCACTGGTGGTGGTGGCTGCAGCGTGGGCAGTGCTGAGCGGACACTGTCTAGGCTGAGGAGCTGTTAGAAGGACTCATCTTGTGTCACTGAGTTGCAGGGCCAGCACAAAGCAGGACGGGCACTGTCATGAACAGAAGAGGAGGTGGAGGCTCCTTGGAGCAATGTGAGGGAAAATCATATGTGAATCCAGGGTTCCCAACACGGCAGCAGATCTGAAACTCGGGGACAGTTTAGGAACTATTTGGTGGCATGTGGGCCTGACAGAGAAGAAGGGAATTTGCCTCAGAAGGCCTAGGAGCTGTGGCCGGGAGCCGTGGCTGAATTTAGCCCATGGTGGACATGGGAAGACGTGACCTCACGAGGTCATCAGAGCTCTGTGGGAGAAGGCAGAATTCCTGGACTTCAGAACCCCAAGAGCAAGAAGCAAGGCTCCATAAAACAGATCTGGGTGGAAGGAAGACGGAAGGCGCCTTCGGCTCTCCTGGGGACCAGCAGTGACAAGTTGGCGGGAGGGAGGGAGAAAGCAGATGGTCTCACCACCATGCTTGGTATTGATTTTCCCCATGGAAGGGGCTGCCGGCCCCATGATCAGAGACTGACAGAGGAGGAGCTGGCCGGCGGCCCAGAGTGCCTTTCAGTGATTTTCTATTCTCCAAGTTGATGAATTACATCCTGGAGTGGGTGACGGTGCAGATATAGTTATGGAATCCTAACTGCTCCAAAGCAGGGCGGGTGTGTGAATCCCTCCCTCCCTCCCTCCCTCCGTCCCTCCGTCCCTCCGTCCCTCCCTCCCTCCCTCTCTCCCTTCCTTCCTTCCTTCCTTCCCTTCTTTCTTTTCATAGACGGCAAAATGACTGAAACAAAGGTTTTACGTCTCTTAGTTCTGTATTCATTTTTTTCTAACAGTAGCCATTAATGATGCTATCCAAAGCTATATAGTGAACTCTATTTGTATGTTTTATTATATTTTTATATTATATAATTGTATTTTATATTTTATGCCCTTTATTCTAATGTGTGCCTTCTTTCCTTTCTTTCTTTCTTTCTTTGTATCTTTCCCTCCCTCCTTCCCTCCCTCCCTCCTTCCTTTACCTTCCCTGCCCTTCCCTTCCTTCCCCTCCCTCCCCCTCTGCTGATACAGGGCTTGAGCTCAGCACTCAGACGCTGTCCCTTAGCTCTTTTGCTCAGGGTCAGTGCTCTACCACTGAGGCACAGATCCACTTCTGGCTCTTTTGGTGGTCAACTGGAAATAAGAGTCTCCTGCTTTTACTGCCCATGCTGGTTTTGAACCACAATCCTCAGGGTTCAGCCTCCTGCGTAGCCGGGATGGCAGGCGCAAGCTGCCAGGGCCAGCTGGGCCTTTGGATCGTGAGCGACTCTGCACACGTTTCCCACTGCCCTTGTGTGCATGCCTGTGTGGCTGAACTCAGCGCGGGCAGATTCACCCCTGGGGGCCCCAGCACACTCCTGCTGCATGGCATGCAGTGCCCCATCACCCGCCACTCGCAGAGTGTTATGAGATCCAGGGGAAGTTCCCAAAAGATTTCCAGAAGCTTCCCTTGGGGAAAATCCCAGGGAGCCTCAGGGCATGGTGGCAGGCGGGCAGGGCTGCGGAAGCTCTCCAGGTCTTGGTTGGAGTTGTGGGATAGAATCCTACTTGTTCTGTCTTCCATTTCTGCCTGGAAGGGCCCGGGGCTTAGGCTGACCAAAGATTGAATGGACACCAAAATTCACCTTTGAGTCAGGATGTGTGAGCTGTAGGGAGAGCAGAGGCCGTGAATCAGCAGGAGGCCAGGGCTGGGCGGGGCCGGGTCTGAGCCATCTGCCTGCATGGCCCTGGTGCCCGGCTGGGCAGTGATGGAGATCCAGCCCCAGGCTGGGCCAGGTCCAGATGCCAGCCTTGGGGTGTGTGCAGCCTGCCGGAATCCCCAGCCTGGGGCTCTGTGACCCTCATAGGCGAGGGACAAGCCTGGTTTGAAGGACGGGGGGCTGGGAGGACAGAGCCACCCTGATCCTAACTCTAACCCTAACCTTGATCCTGGCATGTCAGGCTTGCCGTCACCCCAAGACAGGCTCAAGATGTACGGATCTGGATTCTCAGAAGAAGGGTCTGAGGCAGCTATGGGGCACACGAGGCACCCTAACACTCCAGAAATGGAAGCAGAAGATGTGAGCTTGCGGCCGGCCTGGGCCACACAGCCAAGGCCCAGCCTTCCCAGCCTTCCCAGCCTGCAGAGCAAGGCCAAGAGTCTCAAAAGAAAAGAAGGGGAGAAAAGGAAGGGGAGGGAAGAGGGAGGAAGGGGAAGGGAGAAGAGGGGAGGGGAGGGGAGGGGAGAGGAGGGGAGGGGAGGGGAGGAGAGAGGAGGAAAGTTGGAAAGAGCTTACTTATCTTTGATATTTTTTTTCTTTTCTTCTGATACTGGCATTTGTTCTCAGGGCCTTACATGTGTGCCTGGCTTTTTCATTCAAGGCTGGAGCTCTACCACTTGAACTGCACTTCCAGGTGTGCCTTTTTGCTGGTTAATTGAAGAGTCTCATAGACTTTCCTGCCCTGGCTGGCTTTGAACTGGATCCTAGGATCTCATCCACCTGAGTATCTGGGATTACAGGTGTGCTCCACTGGTGCATGGCTGCTGACGGCTCTGAGTGTCTTCTCTTTCATTCGAAGCCCGTGTAACGCCCCTCCCCAGCTTGTTTCGGAGACTCTAACATATGTGAAAGTGTTTATTAAGCCTCATAGTTTAATTTTAAACATAACATTCCCTCCTTCTCTGGCTTCCTTTTTCCAGAACCTTACAAAATTGCAGATGCAGGCAAGCAAATAAATTGAAGACAGCCTCCTATAGCAATAAAGTTGCCTATGAAGGAATAGTAAGAAGATCCCCCTCACCCTGCCCTCCACAAAAACCCTCCCTCTCCACCCTCCCATAATGCCTGTGGCAATCTGGGCAGTGCCACGCATGGCTGCATTTATAATTTGGTCTCACAGTATGCATTTAGTCATCACCACCTTAGTATGAAAACTCTTTAAAGGGGGTATTCTTCAAGGTTCCAAGGCATAATGCTCTACTTCCAGCCCTCAGCAAATTATCGTACCTCCCTGGCAGTTGTTTTGAGTTGTTTTGGATCCTTGACAGCTTTGGATGCTCTCCTCTGAGGATGCACACTCCTAGCATTTTCAGCGTGGACTTCTCAGCCCTAGAGGGGTCTACAGAGTAGAGGGTGGAAGGTTAAAATCTTCCCTGGGCCGGGCACTGGTGGCTCACACCTATCATCCTAGTTACTCAGGAGGCTGAGACCTTTAGGATCATGATTTGATCCAACCTGAGAGACATCCTTTAGATGTTAGTCTAGTTAACATCTAGTTAACCAGCAAAAAGCCAAACTGGAAGTGAGGAGCAAGTGGTAGAGCATCACCTGTAAGCAAGAAATCCAAGCAAGGGCATGAGGCCCTGATTTCAAGCCCTGGTATGGACGGACACACACACACACACACACACACACACACACAAGCACACACACCTTTTGAGCTGGATTTAGACCAATAGCATGACAGTTTTTTAAAATCAGTTAACACATTAAAAAATTTTTAAAGACATCAAGATCTTTTTCTAAATGAACCTCTAGAGTTAGACCTTCCCGGATTACACTGCTATAACAATATACTATTGTTACTTATTACAGACGACTTTATCCTCAATTAAAAATCTCTCTCTGTCCCTCTCTTGTTGGTTTTGCGTAATTGTTCCTGTCTACTCATGGAATCTTCATTTGCCAATCAATTGCTTATTAGTCAATCCACAAATGCAAGCTTTGTGTCATCTATGATTGTGAACCTGCAGGTCTGAAGATGGAGCCTAGAGCTCCGCACTGCAGACTCTCCTTCCGCTGGTGCCTCTGCCTCCTCATCTGGGAAAGTTGCTGAGTGGCAGATGCTGCCCCGTCCTATGGCTGAGGCTGTGCCTTCGAACTCTGCGCTGGGCCCTGTCCTCTGTCCTCCAGTTAGGAAGTGAGAGTTCACGTCACATTTAATCTGGGGGAGGGGCGCAGGGGGGGGGTTGCATTGCACATACGTGGCTGACAGTACTCCCGAAGAAGTTTCTGAGGTGCCTCTGTGCTCATCCACAGGTGGAGGTTGCAGAGAGGCCAAATGCTCCCTCACAAGTCCTCAGAAACCTGGGGAGCTACCAAAACTCCTGTGCCCTCATGTCTCATGGCCAAGGCGGAGCCCCTGGACCGAGCCTGCTGACCAGAGGATGGCTGGCGCACCACACACTTGAAGCCTGCTCCTCGAGGCCGGCTGGGTTTTCTCCTTGTCCCAGAGTGCAGGAGAGAGCTCCAGCCATTCCACCAGCCATGTTCGCCTGGGAGCAGGGTCTTCACTATCGGAGGAGGCCTGGTCCTTAGACAGAGCACCCAAGCAGCGACTCCTCACGGGTGGACATGAACCATGGACAGGAGAGGCCCAGCCTGGGGTCAGGTCAGAGGAGGAGGAGGAGGAGGAGGAAGTTGCTCTGAGCCCACGCACTTAGTTTGAGCTGATGGCCATGCGTTGTGGCAGGAGATGGGCACAGAGCATCAGCCCCTCCCTGGAACCCCTCCTGCTGGCACCTCATTCCCTGGGGACCCTGGATCCCTCTGGAATAGGACTCTGTGAAGAAGCAGGAGAGCTTCGTGACATTTGTGAAAGCCAGCAGAGGGACCTGGTGTCCAAGATAGCATATGGCGCACAGTTGTGGATAAAGCTTGTCAAAACATCCGTGTGATGTAATTATTCCTGAAGGACCAGGAGACAAACCCCACTCTAGACACAGCCAATCCATCACAGAGCAGAGGATCCCACAGCCCGTCCCAGAGCTGAGGATCCCCACAGTTCTGGGGGGCTGGGGCTGTCCCTGAGCACTCGCTGGAAGCAGGGGCCAGGCAGCCCTGTGCACGGCTGGCTTTCCTGTAGCGTCACTGCACAGAGTTCCTGGGGAGAAAGTCATACACAATCCTGATGTCTGTGTCATTGATCAGATGAGGACCCTGCAAGCCAGAAAGCCAGGCAGAGCCTCCTTTGGAGGCCAGCGAGCGGCCAGTTCTCTAATCATAGAACAGCATCCGTTCCTGGGGCACCAGTGGGCTGGGGGAAGCTACTGTACCCCAGGAAGCAATTCCAGTGCCAGAACATAGAGGGATGGAGAGGGAGCATGGAGGGGAGCCCTATTATGCTGAGCACTGTGACACAAGAGAGGCTGCTATTCTAGCAAATATCAAACAATGCTGATATTTTCAAGCTGGGAACCACAGGGCAGCCTCAAACGCTCCAACCTCCTGCCTCAGCCTCCTGAGTGCTGGGACAAGCGCCGTGACCATGCCCTGCTTCAGAGTGTCTTGAACTATGTGTGCTGAAAATATTGGTGATATGGCTGGAGATTTTAATTAGATGTTTGCTGAGATGGTGGTAGAGTAGAAGAAACCCTCAAACCTGGAAAATAACAAGGAAGGAGGCTCATCCGCCCAGAGTGCATATGACTTTCTAGTGGCAGAAGACAAAGCCAGGTAAGGCGAGAGGTGAGGGAGCCGTGTACTGCCCGAGGCTGGCCTCACCAGGAGGCAGCCTCTTCCTGCGGAGAATGCAGGTTGGGACATGGTCCTCGGGAGTAGGAGTCCTGCTGTCCTCGCTCCGATTTGGGCGGAGCAAGGTGAGGTTAAAAAGTATGATGAAGAATGCCTCTCCAGCTTACCTGTGCAGGTGTTCATTCATACCAACTCCCAGACTGCAGACCGACATCTAAAGCTCAGGATTGGTCCAGCCAGGTCCCTAGAGAAGCCATACACACACACACACACACACACACACACACACACACACACACACACACACACAGAGTCACGTGGTAGAATCAGAAGAGGCAGTGAACAGAACCAGATGCACAAGGTATGAAGGTCATCAAAAATGGAATATAACAGGGCATTGAAAAATATCACAAAAGGTTTGTAGATATGATAAAGCACGAGTAGAAGGACTTGAAAAGTAACCAGATAGAAGTTGTCGCTGAAATCACAAAGAGGATAAGGAGGTCAATGCAATTTAGATTCAGGTAAAGAGAAAGTTAGTGAATTGAAAGAATGAAATGTCACTCAAGGAGGGCAGATATAGAGGCCGACAGATAACAAAACCAAGCAACACCAAACCAAGCAAAAAGGAAGGAACTCCATGACCACGAATGGGTAGGTGGGGTATCGAGAAGAATGATAAAACTGAAAAAAATCTCTGAAAATATTAATAAGAAAGGCAGATGGCATATAGACATAACTATACAGCAACAGGAAATCTTTCTTTCCTCCCTCCCTCCCTCCCTCCTTTGTTTCTCCTTCCTTCCTTCCTTCCTTCCTTCCTTCCTTCCTTTCTTTCTTTCTTTCTTTCTTTCTTTCTTTCTTTCTTTCTTTCTTTCTTTCTTTCTTTCTTTCTTTCTTTCTTTCTTTCCTTTCTTTCTTGTGTCAGTACTGGGGCTTGAACTCAGGGCCCCAGGCTCCTGCTGGACCTTTCCACTCAAGGCTGTTGCTCTTACTACTTGAGCCACTGCTCTACTTTCCAGCTTTTTGCTGGTTAATTGAAGGCAGAAATCTCACAAGTTTCTTGCTCAGGCTTGCTTTGAACCTGAACCCTCAGATCTTGGTCTCCTGAGTAGCTAGGATTATAGGTGTGAGCCATCAGTGCCTGGTACAACAGAACCTATTTATAAAGATAAAAGAACAAAATGAAAACCTCTGTGACGATGAAATATATAAACATGGGGGAAGGGGAAAAATTCCTTGAGAACATTATAAAATGTTTCCAAAGTTATAAATACTCGATTCCTCTATTTAAGGAATCGAGTATTTGAAGATCTTCCTAAAAAGAAAATGCCATGTCCAGACAAGTCCTCTAAGGTTTTGTAAGCTTTCTGTCATCACTTCTATTTATTATCTCATCAGAGGACCGACTTAGCAAGTAAGACAAGAATTATAAATGAAACCTAAAAGGTTTAGAAAGGTAAAAGAAAGGAATGAAAGTATAGTTGGTAAATGACACAGCGCAGAAAGCTAAAATAATCTATAGGCAATTTTTAGAAGTAGATGAAAGAGGTTTGCAAGGTAAGTATGTTCATATGTTTCTCTCTGGATCTATAAAAGTCCATTGTGTGCATATCCAGTGCCTACACCTAACTAGAAAACACACTGGTATCAAGGTTTGAGTGGCTTATTAATAGCTTCTATTTCCTTCAGAGTCAGACCAACAAACAGGTAGACAGAAAGCAACAACAACAACAAACAAAAAAACAAAACCCCCAAAGCAGCAATCCAGCTAAAATGTGGTCCAAGCCACAGAAGACATAGGAACAGGCCACAGATGAAGCGCTCAACACCACTACCCATCTAGTGGATGCCCAACCCCGCCCCACCAGCCACAGCCCTCTACCTGTGAAAAACGACTGCTCACCATGCAGCAGCCCGAGACCAGAGGGGAGGGTGCCCCTCCCCGTTGGCAGGGGTGTGAGTTAGTATAGCCATTATGGAAAACAACATGGGGGCTCCCTCAACACACACACACACACACACACACACACAACTGCCACTCAGCCGTATACAAAGGAGGGACTGTGTGATGTAACCTGGCCGATCCTTGAGATCAGTGGGACACAGAGAGACAGAGGCTATGACCTCCCGCATGTAATCTGCGTAGAACAGGGCTGGGGTTGGGTGGTGTTACAGAGCTGGCGTGGAGACGTGGTGGAAGGGTCCACGCTTCCTCAGTGGATTTGGGAAGTCTGGAGATGGTGTGGACACACGGAACATGGTCTGCAGCCTGAGGAGCGTGGTTCATCGTGTGTGACGGACCTGGCATTTGCAGATCAGGCGTGTTCCCCCGACACGTGCAGCAGATACCCAGGAGGCCGCCGGCAGCCGCAGGAGGCCTTTCTCAGTGACCCTGGGAGCCCTCTCACGTTGATGGGAGCAGGTGGAGGCCTGGCACTGCTTCTGTGGGCTGTGGGCTGCATCTATGCAGAAGGGGATGCTCATCCCTCGATCCCAGAACCAAGCAGCCTTCCCCAGGGGAGGGCGGTGGCCACCCAGAGGACCTAAGGAAGGGCAGATCCAGGGCATTTGAGGCTCACCTGGCTTAGGGGCATGGAGAACACTAGTGCCAGGGTCCTCCAGCCGTGCCTCAGGGCAGGGCCGGGAGAGGAAGGAGGGCACCAAAGCCACGCTGACTCAGAGCATGGGGCAGCCAAGTGGCTTTTTCTCCCTGGGGCCAGTGAGTGAGGGGCGATGGACACGGCTGTCTCCAAGATGAACTTTCCTGCCTGTGCGAGGAGAGCCACAGGACAGCGGTAGGTGCTTAAGCCCCGGCATAAATCCAATAGTGTTTGCATGTGTGTGCACACCGCTGTGCGGGCCTGACCATGTCCAGACGGTCTGTGTGCTCCTGGAGGCCGTGCCGGGTGAATGGCTGCGCTGCTGTGCTGTTCAGGGAGTAATGACAAGGAAGTGGCCCCAACATGCTCAGGACAGATGGTGCCCCCCCGTCCCCCCTCCCCCGCCTCCCCTGCCCCAGACGCTCTGGACTGGGGTTGATTGAATTTGTGATTTACAGCCTGTGACTGGCTGTGTTCAGAGTGAGGAAGGGTGTCTCCTTCCACTCCTCCTCTTCCTTCTCCTCTC
Organism: Dipodomys spectabilis; assembly: GCF_019054845.1. Classification (NCBI taxonomy): domain Eukaryota; kingdom Metazoa; phylum Chordata; class Mammalia; order Rodentia; family Heteromyidae; genus Dipodomys; species Dipodomys spectabilis. The sequence goes on along the minus strand of NW_024870825.1, from coordinate 2,326,605 downwards.
CCTCCTCCTCTTCCTTCTCCTCCTCCTCCTCTTCCTCCTCCTCTCTCCTCCTCCTCCTCTTCCTTCTCTTCCTCCTCTTTTTCCTCCTCCTCTTCCTTCTCCTCTTCCTCCTCCTCTTCCTTCTCCTCTTCCTCCTCCTCTTCCTTCTCCTCTTCTTCCTTCTGCTCCTCTTCCTTACCCTCTCCCTTCTCCTCTTCTCTTCCTCCTCTTTTTCATGCTCTTCCTCCTCTTCCTCCTCTCCAAGACAGAGTTCCCAGTGCCCCCCTGGCCCCTCTCCACCCCCGCCAAGGCCAGCCCGCCTCTAGGGATAGATTTAATAAAATCTCTTAAGATCTTTATGGAGGGCAGTATAAAACTTTATGGAGAGATCTGAGGGAAGACTTAAATAAAGACAGGTAGGGAAGCTGAACACCCCAACATTGCCCATTTCCCCAGAGTCAACCCTGCGATGCTACTAAAACTCCCAAGGATTATGGAGCCCTGTGAGCTGTTTCTAAAGTGTGTGTAGACGAGTACACCTCATAGTACATGCAATAGATGCCGGGGTGGGGATGGGAGGTGGGGGGTGGGGACTGTTCTAGAGCAAGCCGCATGAGAAGCCGCCGTCCTTGAGATAGTGGTGCGGGTGTGGGAGAAGAAAAAGCTCAATAAAACGGAATAGGATCCACGGATAGTATCACACACCTCTGCTAAACACACAGGAAACCCTGTAAGAAGCTGGTCTTAAAGATGGGTTGGGAAGAGAAGCAGCACTGAACAGGTCGCATGGAGACAAGTCACATGTGGAGGAAACAAATGAGTCTCTAGTACACACATGCATGCGCATACGCACACATGTATGTGCACACAGTGGGACTCAACTTACATAAAGATACAAGAACAGAGCTGAATTTATAGTTGGGATTCACTGATACATGTTAAACCTATACAGCAAGAGCACAGTTAAAGCAAATTCCAGCCGCTGTGGTTGGCCAGGGACCCTGCAGCTCTCAGATTCACCATTTCATGTTTTGGGTAAATTTGGGAGGATTTTCTTTGGAAAAAAAAAGTTGAGGGGGTGGGGAGGGAGGCTGGGAAGGGATGTGAAGGGTAAACAAAGGAGGAGGCTGCAATGCTTGATAAGAAATGTACACATTATCCTGCCCATGTAATTGTAACCCCTCTGTACAGTATGTTCACACACAAAAAAATTAAATTAAATTTAAAAAAAGTATCAGAATTTATTTCTGAAAGGAATCCTGACTACGATCCTAGCTCCTCAGAAGGCTGAGACCTGAAAGATCACAGTTTGAGGTCAGCCTGGGCAGAAAAGTCGACAAAAGTCCATCTCTAGCAAATGCTAGACTGGAGGTATGGTTCAAGTGGTAGAGTCCCGGCCACGAGCAAGCAAGCCAAACAACAAACAGGGGACTGGGAGTCAATCTCTTGACTCCTGGGAGGGTCACCCACACTCCTGCCCCCTCTGTCTCCCGATTATTTTCTAGGCAGTGTGTTAGGATGGCTCAGGCTTCCAAACATCCAAGCAGATGTTTTAAAAATGGAAAAAGACTGCCTTCCTTTGGTGGAGAACTATTTTTCAACCAACGTGGCAATCCATTTCAATGAACTATTTTAAAACTTGGTGTTTGTATACAGAGCAGCTTTAACTCTGTTTAACTCTGACTGTAGTTTCTTCACCAAGAAGCAGTGGGAAGCCAGGGTGGAGGACAGGGGCTCTGGGAAGAGGCAGCGCCACTGTCTGCTGCCCACTGCCTCTCCCTGGGGACCTGCCCGTGCCCTCTGCCCCCTCAGGGACAGTTTAACACCACTTGTGTATCCCTGGAGGAAAGAGCAGGACCCAGATCTCCAGGAATCTTCCAGATTAGTGACCTGAGGATAGCCTTAAGGCAGCTCGCAGGCCGTCCCTAGCGGGGCAAGGGTCCGCCACGCTTGGCCTCAGCTCCAGCGGGCCACGACTGTGTGGTAGATGGCTTAGACTAAGGCTGCTTCACAGGAAACCCAGGTATAGAGGATCGGTCAGCTGCCAGGTCTGCTCCCCACGTCCCCAAGTTTGCCACAGGCAATGTGATGTCCTCGCAGGCCTCTGAGCCTGGCAGGGTGGCGAGGAAGAGGAGCTGCGGCTCAGGTGGTAGAGCGCCAACCCTGAGAGAAAAATCCAAGCAAGAGCCTGAGATCCTGAGCTTAAGCCCCAGGACTGGCACACAAGATGAGATCAGGGCAGAATTGGTAGGAATTTCCTGGCCGTTGAAGGCGTCCATCTCCTCGGAGCTTGAGGAGTCGAGAGATCTGTGCTTCTCATCTTGCCTCCGTCACTCGAAAGCAGAGCTGCCCCTACTTGTCCTCAACTCCCTCTGCTGCTCCAGGACATCTGCTCTGCTCAGCGGCACCTGGCTGCCGTGGTGTCCCTGTGCCCGTGGAGGAGACAGGCTGAACAACGTGATGCAGCCGAGAAGCCCCACCCGCTCGCCCGCTGTGGGCTGAAAGAAATTTGCTAGGATTGCTTTATCAAGTGTTCCAAATTGAACCTTCAAAGTGTTTTATTTTACTTAAAAAAAAAAAAAAAGAACTTCTAGTAAGTATGCAGTGATTTTAAAAAAGGAAAAAGGACCAAAAAAGGGAAAAAGCCCCAAACAATGACAGGAATTGGTCAGCTCTGCAGGCTATGTAACGCTGGCAGGGCGAGGAGGGGCATGGCTTCCTTTTCTGGTGGTGACTAGCGCTCCGTCTGCAGGGCTGTGGGCTGCGTCCAGCCCTGGGCACTCCGCAGGGAACCCACAGGCGGGGTGAACTCCAGGCCTCCACATCTGCCCCCTTCAAGTGAGATGACCTGATGTTGGTGAACTGGCCATATACGAGCACTGGGTTTTGTGAAAGACCCGATGTCCTCTGCCAGGTGACCCCTCCCCAGGGACGAGGACCGGGATCTCCCCTCCCCCCAGGGGCCAGGGTCTTGCACGACCCCCTTTCCCCTCCACTGTCTCCCTTTAGGCCAGGTGCTTGGCCATGCTCTCCGTGGCCCTGCTCCCAGCAAGGCTTCCTAAGAAGCAGAAGCAGGTTTGGGGTAAGGGAGCCCAGATCTGAGACCTTTTGGGGCTTAGTATTTTTGCTCATAAAATAAATTGGATTCAGGAGTTTTTCAGAAATGGTAAAGGAGCTCACACACACACACACACACACACACACACACACTGTTGGGGACAAACCTGCTCCTGGAATATTGGAGTGGTAAGAAGTTTCTTGCTAAACTGTCATTACAGGGGCAACATGGGAGCTTTCCTAGAAGGCTGGCCACATTTTACTAATCTATGGCACCTGTGGTGTTATGTATAGGGCCAGGCACTGGTGGCCCACACCTGAAACTCTAGCTACTCAGGAGGCTGAGATCTGAGGATCCAGGTTTGAAGCCAGCTGGTCAGGCATACGCACAGACTCTGATCTCCAATTAACCAACAACAGGCCAAGAATGGTGGTATGGATCTAGTGGCAGAGCACCAGCCTTGAGTAAAAAAGCTAAGCAAGAGTACAAGAGCTTGAGTTCAAGCCCCAATCCTGGTGTGTATGTGTCACACACTCCAAAACAACAGGAATTTATATTAGAAAGCCCAACCTTATGTACATCTCAAGTTGACCAGCCGCCTCCCCACCTCCCCATCCCCGCCTCACATACTGTGGCCGCCTTCGCCCTCGCCTTTCCCATCCCCCATGTGCCTGTGCTGAGCAGGGCTGGCCTCTCTCCACATTGCCCTCTCCACGTCAGGAAGAGCCCACAAGCCTCCAGGCCTGCCCTGGCTGGCTTTGAACCACAATCCTCAAATCTCAGCCTCCTGAGTAGCTAGGATGACAGGCATGAGCCCAGTGCCCCGCTACTCAGAACTTTTAAGCAGAGGTTCTTGGCCACTGCCTGCTCGGTGGAGCTGAGGGAGACTCTGAATACGAGCTGTGAGGGCACATAGCCTTGACGCCCTGGGTTTTCCTGCATGGGCTGAAGCAAGCCTGGTTGGCCAAAACCGCACCCCAGCCCCCCAGCCCCCCAACCCCCCAGCCCTGGTGCGGCCTGTCCCTAGGGCCAGGTTGGTGATGGGAAAGGCTTGGGAGGGGCAGTTAGCAAGGCTGCTGCTGACGTAGCTGTGGGTAGAGCCCCTGGGGATGGTGGCTGATTTCTGTAACCCTTGTCCCCAGGCTCTGCAGCCCTGGGTGGCCCGGGAGGAGCCCCGGGGCCTGGGAGTCGGGGTGAGATGGCTGCACACGCGCGTGCAGCAGAGGAAATGCTCACGCAAATCAAACGCCCTGAACCCGAACGGGGTGAGTTTTCTTTGGCTGCTGTTTTGTTTCCTTACATTGAAAATGCAACCTCCAGCCTGCAGGAAATTGGATCTGGGCGACCCCAGCTGCGTGGGAAACTTGCTCACTGCCTCCGTCCTGTCCTCGCCTCTGCTCCCTGTTTGTGGGGTCCTGACGGTGTGGAGGCGTGTCACACCCAACATATGGACAGTCCCCAGACGAGCCTGGGCCTTCCATGGCTGGAAATTCTGTTCCCTCCCTCCCTTCCTCCCTCCCCCCTTCCCTCCCTCCCTCCATCACTGCCTCCCTTCCTTTTTCTTTTTTTTGGTGTTGATCCTGGGCCTGAACTCAAGACCTCATGCTCTCACTTGGCTTCTTTATTCAAGGCTGGTGCTCTGCTACTTGAGCCACAGCTCCACTTCTGGCTTTTTAGTGGTTAATTGGACCCAAGAGTCTCACAGTCTTTCCTGTTCAGGCTGGCCTTGAACCACGAGCCTCAGAGTTCAGCCTCTTGGGTAGCTAGGATTACAGGCATGAGCCACAGGTGCCCGGTACTATTAATATTCTTATTCTCAGGGTTCCTGTATATAAGAGAATGCTTTTTGGTTGAAAGAACAGGTGATGAGATGGATAGAAAATTGGAATAAAGGCCACTGTTTCTGGATTGTAAGTCCATAGCCCTGGGATGGAAGGATATGGCCTTTAGGTTCCATGGTGCTACTTGATGTTTCTTACCAATAAAGGAAAACATTGAACAAATGGCAATCTTTCTGAACGTTATGACATTTAAGGAATAAGTTGAAAGACACTGGAGGTCCATGTCTTCTCACAAAGGACTTGGTTGTGTTTTCCAGCCACTTTAATTTTCTTTGGCACCTTTAGCTTCTCATTCTGTTCTTCCCTGTGCTTTTAAACATTTCCTCTTAAGGAAAGCAAAGAAATAGACTTTTAACTGCTGAAGAACTATCCTAAGCTTGTGATAGAACCGCTCTTCTGTCAGGTCCTTTGTGTGAACACATAATGTTTTGGTTTCTTCAGGGAGGAAACTAAGGCTAGCTGCTGGTCGCTCACTCCTGTAATCTTAGCTACTCAGAAAGTTGAGATCCTTAGATCCCAGTATGAATCCAGCCCAGGCAGGAATGTCTATGAGACTCTTATCTTCAATTAACCAGCAAAAGCCAGAAGTGGAGGTGTGGCTCAAGTGGTAGAGTGTCAGTCATAAGTAAAAAAAAAAAAAAAGCCAAATAAGACCATGAGGCCCTGAGTTCAAGCCTCAGTACTGGCACACACACCAAACCAAGGGACTTGACAAGGTAGCCTATGAAACACTTGCAGACAGAAGCACACATGCATGGAAAAGCTAGATCCCTCATATTTGACATTCCATTGCGAGGAACTCTGGCAGTAGACCAGAATTACCCTGGAGACAGGTCTCCTGACAAGCCAAGTGGTTCTCTCCCATGGTCTCATCTTCCTCCATGCTTCTTGCCTGGCTCTTCTCTGGCCCTGCCAGCCTCTTCCCAGCTTCCAGGGCCTCGGGCTCCCTCTGGTGCCAGGCCCTCTGTTCAAGGCCTCTGTCTATGGAGACTCCGTCCCTTCCTCATGTGGCTGCTCACCTGTGGCGCTCGGGGACCCGGCACTCCTATCGGTAGCACGTTTGTGGCTACTGCACCATTCGTTTGCAGATGACTGCTCTCCCTCATGAGTCTGGAAATCCCGTGTGTGATCATTGTCACCAGTGAATTTCTGGTGGTTCCTTGGATGAAGAAAGGAATGGATCGATGAATGTTGGAGAACCAGATCAAGACTGGAGAAGAAGGAAGGCGGGGAGGTGGGGGGTGGCTCAGAGGTAGAGCACTTGCCTTGCATGCATGAGGCCCTGGATTCGATTCCCCAGCACCACATAAGCAAAAAGAAAAAAGCCAGAAGTGGCGCTGTGGCTCAAGTGGTAGAGCGCTAGCCTTGAGCTAAAAGAGCTGAGGGACAGCGCCCAGGCCCAGAGTTCAGGCCCCATGACCAGACCCAAAAAAAAAAAGAAGGAAGGCGGTGCTCACTCAAGGAAGTGGACATGGCTTACCAAGCCAGGCTCCGTCCTCCAGGGGAGCACGAGGGCACCTCCTTTGGGCGCAAGGTGACAGGTGCCGGGCTTCCCAGCCCAGTGAGGCCATGGTTGATGGTGCGAAACTGAGCAAATGCTTTCCCATTTCTTTTTTTTTTTTTTTTGTCGGTCGTGGGGCTTGAACTCTGGGCCTGGGCGCTGTCCCTCAGCTCTTCAGCTCAAGGCGAGCGCTCTACCACTTGAGCTACAGCGCCACTTCCGGTTTTCTGGTGGTTTATTGGAGATCGGAGTCTCACGGTCTCTCCTGCCCGGGCTGGCTTTGAACCGAGATCCTCAGATCTCAGCCTCTTGAGTAGCTAGGATTACAGGCGTGAGCCACCAGCGCCTGGCTTGCTTTCCCATTTCTTTGTATACTTTTTCTTTATTCCCTGCTTTGTTTTTCTTATCTTTATTTCTTTTCCCCAGCTGAATCTGCCATCCGATGGGCCTGTAGTCAACAAAAGTGCCGGGTCCCAAGATACTCTGGAGCAAATGCTGAAAGTAGGTGTGAAGAGGGGGAGCACCAGCCTAGCACACTCTGCTGTCTTCATCCCTTTACTTGTGTGGTCCTGGTGGGAGGAGGCAGCCAGAAGACAGAGCTAACGTGTCTGCGGGCCAGGCCCGTGCTCGGATCTGGAACATGATGATGAGTTAGACAACTCCTGGTCTCAAGCTAACGTCTATGGTTAGGCTAGGCAATCACAGGCAATCACTAACAAACATGCTGGGGGTGGGGGTGGGGGCCATCCTGCTTTGATAATAATGAGAAGAGAAAACAAACCAAAAAAATCCAGGGAGTTATAATTCATAGGAAATTCAAAATGCAAATCTAGTGTGTTGTGGCCGTTGAAAAAGTTCTTGCAATTTTAGGCTTCGCTAGAAGAAATATATATCTATATATTATATAATATATATATATATAATATTCTCTATGGATCAAAGGAGTTGACAGTCCCATTGTAATTGGACATGCCCAGACTACTGTGTATCCTCAGGACACTATACTGGAAGAGAAGATGGACTAATTAGAGTGTCCACAGTGGTTGATGGTGGCTGAAACCCTGCCACACACGAGGACTCGCGACATTTAGTCTGGGAAAGCAAAGACTTTGATGGGAGACATAATAGCTGTTTTTAGAGATCTGTCATATAACAAAGGGCCTGGGGCATGGCCCTGGGCTGGTCAGGGACTGGCCTGAGTGAACAGGGAGATCCTGCTAAAGATCCTTCATTGGGCACAAGGAGGAACGTTCTAGATCCAGCTACGGGGCAAAGGAATCAGAATTCTCTTTCTTCAGGACTCATGTGTGCATGTGTGGGTGTGTGCATGTGTATCTGTGTGTGTGTGTGTGTGTGTGCGTGTGTATGTGTGTGTGTGACTGTCCTGGGGCTTGAGCACAGTCCCTTCTGCTCTTGTTTTTTTTGTCCAAGGCTGGTGCTCTCTCATTTGAGCCATATCTCAACTTTCAGGGTTTTTTGCTGGTTAATTGAAGATGAGAGTCTCACAAACTTTCCTTCTCTGGGTTGGCCACGAACCTGGATCCTCAGATCTCAGCCTCAGTTAGGATGACAAGCGGGAGCCACTGGTGCCCGGTAGCACTGCTCTTCTGTATCTCCTTTTGTGCTGCTCCCTCTCAGGGCTGGTGCTGATTTGCGGGTTCCTTTTCTGTCCTCACACCTCTCTCATCCTGCTTGGGGTTCTGCAGAGTGAAGTCCCACAGCAGTGGCGTGGGAGAACGGACCGTCTTGGCCGCTGTCACTGTGCGCAGCCCTGCGGAGAGCAGACACTGAATCTTGGTGCACCGGACGAAGGGACAAAAAAACATGGGTAAGGTGCTTGAGGTCACCTAGATGTGAAGCTGGCAGTCAGGATTTCACCCAGAATTTCTGCTTTTAAATACCCTCTCTTCCTCATCTCTCTGGCACGCTTGCTTCTCCTCCACTAAAATAAGCATTCATAGACAAAACAAAGCACCAGATAGGGCAGATATAAGCGAATGCAGTAGGGTTTGGGGGTCCCTCCCCCCACCCCGGGAATTTGGGGCAGAAGTGAGCGTGTGGCTTGTTGAATATGTTAAGGACAACTGTGCTCAACGGTTCCCCCAGGAGCTTGTACCTCCTGTCACCTGAACTGTGCAGTGTCTTCGTAAAAAGACATGGCAGGGTCCATGGGTGATGGGACAAACTCTCCTTCACCCACTAGAGCACCCGCAGCCGCTTCTCCTTGTGACGCCCTCCCGTCACTCCAGTGGCATCTGGCCATTCCAGTTTAATCACACCCTTACTGCTTTCCATAGCACAAAGCCTTTCACAATGAAGGAAACAACTGAAAAGCATTTTCCTCTTAATAGGTCCTGTGATTCACCAAACCACAGCCCAATAAAGCCACAATTAAAATCAATGTGGAATAAATCTCTCAATGAATAGAGCTTTGCTTTCTCTTACCACAAGCCGGCCCAGCCCTTGGATGTATGTTGGGCCCTCTTGTCCGCAGACCTCTGCGCTCTTGTCGGCTTGGCCAGCCTCGATTGCATGTCCACCACTACCCAGTGGGAGGTCTTGGCTAAGTCTTGGCTAACGGGAGGAGAGGGAACATGCGCAGGAATGTCAGGAAAGAGAAGCCCCGCCCTCCCAGAGGAAGTCCTGGCCGTGCCTGTCAGGGGCTCTGGAGGGAACTAGCAAGTTTGACTTGACTCAGAGGGACTTTTACCTACATTTTTGTCTTCTGGCTCTTGTTCTGTGTAGCTTGTTCTGTCGTAAACTTTAACATAATCACAACAACGAAACTTCAGTCTCTGAAACAACACACTTTCCAAAAGAATTTATATTTACCACCTGAAGCTGCATAGCTGTGGTCCTAGGTAAACTACAGACACAGAGGTAGAAAGCACCCAGCACGCCCGTGACACAAACACAGGACTGCTGTGCACAGATGGCATTTGCTTTGATTTTTATTGCTCTGAGCAACTCCATTCCCAGAACCCAGTGGCCGTCTGGCCCCATAAATGTGAGGTGGTTTAAGTGTGTTACCATCTTTCCCCCAGCTATCTCCTATTAGGCCAATCATACACCCCGTTTGTATTGTGTGTATGATCTTTTGCCCCAGATAGTGACATTACTATGTAATAGACTAAAGGGGAGATTATAATTTCAGTAATAATAATCCTGCACCTGGAAAGGAGTGAACTACAGAGAGGAAGAATAGCAGTAGTGTTTATAAATGACATTTTTCAGATATGACAAACAGTAAGTGGAATGTCTGGTGTCGTTTGTGGATCAGAGCCTCCACTCAGGACCATGAGGGGTCTCATGCGGCATTCCAAATGCTCCCAGCATCCTACACTATCTGTCTGTCTGTCAATCTACCTACCTACCTACTTACTTACCTATCTACCTACCTACCTACGGCCAGCACTTGGGCTTGAACCCAGGGCTTGGGCTCTGACCCTTGGCTTTTTCAGTCAAGGCTGGTATTCTACCACTGGAGCCACAGCTCCACTTGCATTGGAAGTAAAAGTCTCACAGACATGTCTCCCTGTGATCCTCAGACCTTAGCTTCCTGAGCAGCTGGGATTACAGGGTGAGCCACCAGTGCCCGGCCCAATGACACATCTCTTGAGGATCCAGGCAGTACCCCGAGAGAGCCCTTCAGTGTCACCTGGCCAGCACCTTTGCCCAAAGGCACTGGTTCTTGAGTGGCTGACCCCCTGAGCACCAGAGCCACAGGGCTCACTTGAGGAAAGGTGGGAGTGGGCGTGAGCCCCTCGGCAGGCCTGTGTGGCAGGGCTGGCTCACGGCGGGAGCGCAGGCTAAGGTGCAGCTGGAGGAATGCGAAGCTGGGAGCCGGCTCGGGATCGCTATTACAATCAGAGGACGCACCGGGCCGGAGTTCCGGAGCCCTTTGAAGGGCTGCCAGCACAGACACATGGTTGCAATTACCGCCTGCAGTCTTGGGGCTGTGCACTTTCATTATGTCAAAGTGAAAGGCCTGGTGGGGGGCAGGGGGTGGGGGACGCCAGGCCCCAGACGCGGTTTAGCCATGCCACCAAGGGCGAGCCAAAGTGCCAAGTGACCCCAACACCGGCTGCTTGGGGGCCGGGATGGCAGGTACCCACGCTCAGAGCCACCTCCCTTCTGGTTGGGGGGCCGAGGACCTAGGGCATGGGAAAAGGGGTGCCTCTCCCGCTGGCCCCCAGGCTGTGCTCCCAGCAGGATAGGGGGCACAAGATGCCTCTGAGATGCCCCATGAGTCCCACAGCTCGGGAAGTATGTCCAGGGCTGCTAGAAAGCTTCCCGAACCTCTCCTTCTCCAGGCCTGTGGGCACCCAGGACACAGCAGGGCTCGCAGCCCTGAGAGGAGCCGCACGTGGGAAGGGCCTGGGGCCCTGAGGCCGGCCTTTGAGTCAGGCAGAGCCCACAGACACGAGCGCTAGAGGCCCCCTTGCCCAGGCCTTTATCTGACTAAGCATCTCAGCACAGAATGTTCCAGATGGTGCTTCTTGAACACAAACCTGATTCCAGTTGCTTTGATAGAAAAGCCAGGGCACATTTGATCATGCTTTTACCCTACTTGCACAGTGCTCACGCCAAAGCTCCCTGCTGTTCTACTTTGCCTGCTTTGGATTGGGTTGTGGGTGGAGTGGAACAGAAAGAGGACAGAGGGAAGACATGAGGCCACTCCAGTGGCAGTGTGTGTGTGTGTGTGTGTGTGTGTGTGTGTGTGTGTGTGTGTGTATGCGCGCATGCGCACGTGTGTGTGCATGCGCGCATGTGTGCGTGCGCTCAGGTACTGGGGCTTAAACTCAGGCCTCCCACTCTTACTTGGCTTTTTCCATTCAAGACTGGTGCTCCACCACATGAGCCACAGCTCTACTTTTGCTGGCTAACTGGGGATAAGAGTCTCAGGGACATTATGCCCTGGCTGGCTTTGAACTGTAATCCTATAATCCGGTTACTCTTTGATGCAGATCAGAGGCCCATGGTTTGAGGCTGGTGCAGGTAAAGGCTTGACATCCTTATGAAAAATAAAGTCAAACAAAAAGGGCCCTGAGTTCAAACGCCACTGCTGGTGGACAGTGGGTGTGTGGCAGTTGTGGGGGCGTCATGTTTTCTTGGAGTAACGTAGTCTTTCTACATGAATCCCTGGGCACGGGGGGGGGGGGGGGGGGGGGGGGGGGGGAGGTGGGGGGGGGGAGGGTGGTAAGTGGAGCGGTGGAGCGCCACGGCAATCTCCACACAGAATGAGATCTCCCCTGGCAGCCTGGGAAGTTCCCAAGGCAGACCTAGCCCTTCCAGTCCTCCCGGGGCAGCCTCTTCCACCACACACAGAAGGCCTTGGCCAGCTGGGGCCTCCCTGAGCCCAGCACCGACCAGTCTTCTGGTGATGGCACAGCAGCCTCTGCCTTCTCTCCCTGCGAGAGGCTGTTGGGGCTGGGAGAGCCAGGCTGCCGCACAGGAAAGCTGGTGGCCAGGTGAATGGGCTCTGACAGAGGCCGGTGTCCAAGAGGGCTCGGCGAGGGCTGGGACAAGTCTCCCTGCGGCCTGTCCCCAGGGGAAAGACCATGCACATGCCAGCACACGGGCGGGATGCTTCCAAAATTTAATAAATAATGATTTCTTTTAAAACTGTATAAACTATAAATTACCATGCAGTCCTTATAATTTAAAATAATTTACAGGCTGAGGTAGGGGCCGGGGGGTGGGGGGTAGGGGCGATCAGCCCCGGCGGGCGGCCTTGCGGCTGAGGACGCACACGCAGGCCGTGTCAATGCGGATGAAGCGCCAGGCCGCCTGCTTGGCATCGGTGGTGAGTGCCTTGACGAAGGTGTGCGTGGTGGTGCAGTATGAGTTCCAGTGCTTGGCGTCGATCCCGCGGCAGCCGCCCTCCGCGGGGCTGGGCTCTCGGCATTTGGTCTCAAAAAAGTACTGTTTGAAGACGCTGTTGTTGATGTTCACCTCACTCAGCACCGCCACCTCTTTGCCCTTGATGTCTGTGGCCGTGGTCTTGTCCCCGACCCACACGCTGACACTGTCGCAGACTGAGAACTCCCCCATGTGGAAGACGGGGTGGCTGGGTGAGCGCCTGCTCCTCTGAGTCCTGTTGAAGGCCGAGCCCTCTGGGAGCGGCAGGTCTGGGTCCTGGGGGTCCCCAGACACGGGCGGGGGCTGGGTGCTGAACAGCACCCGAGGCGACCTCAGTCGCCTTTTCTTAAACAACCTGGGGTCCACAGAGATGTTGCGCGTCTCCCCTGACACCCGGGCAGCTATCGGGGCGGCCGGGGCGCCGTGGGCTCTGCGGAGGGCCGTGTCCAAGGAGTGCTGGAGTCTGGTCCAGTGCGCGCGGGGAACGGCGTCTCCTGCTGGCGCATTGCTGGCTGGGGATGGCTCTGCCCGGACGCCGATCAGACACGCAGTGAGCAGAGCGTAGAACAACATGGGCATTACGCTCCGCGCCTAGAACAAAAAGACACCGGCAATGTTGCAGGAGCGGCACTCGGGCCGGGTGCAGAGGCTCGCGCCTGTCATCCTAGCCAATCAGGAAGCTGAGATCTGAGGATCATGGTTCAAAGCTGGCCTAGGCAGAAAAGTCTGTGAGACTCTTATCTCCATGAACCACCAAAAAGTTGGAAGTGGAGGTGTGGCTCAAGTGGTAAGGCACCAGCCAGGAATGAACAAGAACAAGACCAGTGAGAGTGAACTCAAGCCCTAGGACCAGCGTATGCATACACACACACACACACACACAGACACACACACACACACACACACGCATGTCTTTCAACTCTGAACAAGGCCAGAAGAGGCTGGCAGCATGTCCGTCTTCTTTCCTGCTCCTTCCGTGTCCTGCAAGAACGTTTGCCCTGGCTCTGGCGTGAGTGAACTTTGTTTGGATATAATGTTCAAATCCTGCTGGCAGAAGTAAGCCACTTAATCCTGCCGAGTCTTAGTTTCCTCCCCAACAAAGGCTGGAGGATAAACACTGCTGCTGGGGTGGGTGTGTTCCTGAGGTCTGCGTGTGTCTGTCAGCTCAGCACCCCTGGCGAGGTCTCTGCCTTCCTCTGTTCTGGTGGAGGGGGAGGCAAGTGCTCTGCGGCCCTGCCCTCTGCCAGGACGGCTCGGAGCTCGTCTTCCTCCCTTTCACACATGCCTCTTGCGCCCAGGCTCAGCGCGAGTCCCATGGGCTGCACCCTGCACTCCAACAGGTCTGCCTCCTTGCTGATGCGTGTCCACCAGACTCACCCAACTGCCCATCTGGTTGGCACTGACCTGGTTCTCTCTGTTTCTTTCTGGTACTGGGGCTTGAACTCAGGGCCTTGCACGCTCACTTTGTGTTTTCACTCAAGCCTGGTGCTCTACCACGTGAGTCACAGCTCCACTTCTGGCTTTTTACTAGTTAATTGTAGGTAAGAGTCTCATGGACTTTGCTGCCTGGGCTGGCTTTGAACTGTGATCCTCTGATCTCAGCCTCCTGAGACGCTAGGAATAAGGTGTGGGCCACTGGTGCCCAGCTGGTCACTTATTTTGAGGACACGCTTTGGAACCTCTCCTCACAGAGGACAGTGCGGTGTGCATCACCGATGAGAGCTCCGAGAACACCATGGCTGCGGGGAGCAGCGGCCAGAGCTCACACAGCAGCCTTGCTCTGTTCCAGGTATGAGTGACTTCTATTTGTCTTGTTCCCCAAGGATGGAGGCTCACCACCTAGGGCAGAGACGCCCACTGGATGCCTTCAAATGCAGCCTTGTTGGGCAGCCCTGCCTCACCCTACCCCAGGCCAGCAGAATATTCTGTGGCTTTCCAGGGCTCACTCCCCTCGTGGCTCCACCGCAGGAGGTAATGGAGTCATGGGCCTTGTGCGTGGCTCAGAGGGCTGGCATGGCCCGTGGCGGCCGTGGCCTGCTGCCCCACCCCCGGCCGCTCGGGAGACGGGTGTGACACAGGGGACGAGCAAGCTCAGCCCGCCAGCAAAGCAGGGCTTCTACTCCGTTGTACACACCTTGCCGTGCCACATTGGGTGTGTGCTTGTTTTCCTATCTGGCCTCCCAGGTTCCTGGGTGGTACAGACTGGCGGGCACCGGCGTCTAGCTATCGCAACAAGCCAGGGCTGGGCTGCATCATTCCTATTTTGCGGCTGGAGAGACGAGCTAAGCGGGCTCCACCATGCCAGGAGCGGTGACCCCATCACGGAGGTCTGTAGCGGAGGCTCAGCTGTCCGTCAGAGGCCTGTGTGCGGCTCATGTCCAGCTGTCCTGACCACTTGGCCCCAGGAGCCACAGGGCTGGAAACCTTGTTTTTGTTTTTCTGTCATACCAGGAGACACTTCAAGCCTGAGCCATGTCTCCAGCCCTTTTTGCTTTGGTTATCTTTCAGGCAGGGTCTTCTTTTCCTTGCCTTGGCTGGTTTGGACTGTATTCTTCCTATTTTATTGTAGCTGGGACCACAGCTGTGTACCACGGTGCCCAGCCATGGGTTTAGAAGGGGTCTCACTAAAAGTTTTGCTCCCCACTTCTGCGTCCCCCATAGCTGTCCCACCTCGCCCAGCCTAGCAACCCTGGCGAGCCGTCCCCTCCACACTCACCTCAGAGTGTCCAGGACTGAAAGCTGTGCCCTTGGCAATGCTGTTACTGGGACCGGATGCTGATCTGAGCTTGGGTCCAGCATGCCATCCGGCCGCTGGGTCTGCGCCACCACAGGCCGGAACACTGTGGAGAAGGAGGGCGGGCATTAGACTCGGCTCCTCCACCTTGGGGCCCAGGGGGAGGGGCACCCTTGCCCCATGCGGCGGGAGGGGGAGGCCCATGGGATGCGTCCGGGACATGAGCAGCATCCGGCCCAGTGGGAGCTGGAGTGCAGTTACTGGGATGGCTAGGGCCTGGTCTTGCATGGAGCCGTCCGTGCTGCAGAGCAGAGACCTGCTCAGCACACCTCGAATCCAGAGTGAGGAACTGAACCGGGGCGCTTCCCACCTCCGGCATCAGGGAAGAAAATGACCCTGGGGGTCAAAGTGTAGGTGAACCCCGGAGGCAATTGACCAGAGACCAGCGACCAGCCCTTCAGAACCAACCAAACATCTGCAACCCAGGTTGCTCAAAGCCAGACTTTAAGAACTAGAAGCCATGGAGACTACACAGGGAGAAACATTCTATTTGATTTTAACTTTCCCTTTCTGGAAGCTTCCATGCTCTCTTACTTCTGTAAACCTGGCATATGAAAGTTCTTTACTCATTCATCCAACAGAATTTCCTGAGCACCTGCCAGAGAAATTCTTGGTGTCAGTGACCCAGCAGTGAATAAGACAGACAAGGTGTCTGTTCTCAGTGAGCCTTGTAGTTTTGCGTACAGATCTTTAGATTCCAGCTGTGATGGACGGAAGGGAGCAGGGTGTGACAGGCAGTACAGGTGTCCCCGAAGACTCCAGGTTGATACCTGAAGGATGGGGAGGAAGACGGGAGCAGTGCAGGTAGACCTCTGGGAAGAAGCCTGTGCAACAGCTGTCTACAGCCTCCACCTCCCGGCATTCTCTTTGAGTCAATGGTCATTTGGTTAGTTCTGGCTGGTAGCCAGGAAGTTTAGATGGATGGCCATTTAATTATTAAACACCCAACCGAGAAGCCGTTGAAAGGATCTGTCTGTGCTTCTGCTGGCCGTCTGTGACGAGCGCTGGACAGCAGTAATGGACGACTTTGCCAGCCAGCAGCCCCCAACCCAAGCCCTGCAGGCCCCTGCTGTGTGGAGAGCTCGGCCTCTCGGACCCAATTTTTACTGTGTGTGTGGTTCTGTGAATGGAGCTCAGGCCTCAGGCTTGAGAGACCCACAGCCCGGACCACCCGAGCTGCGTCTACAGGCCTCTTGCTTTGTGTTTGCTTTTCAGACAAGGTTTTGTGTGTTCGCTGGCTTTGGCCTGTGATGCTCCTACTTTTGCCTCCTGAGCAGCTGAGATTAAAGGTGTGCCCCACCATGCTTAGCCTCCTGTCTCCCCCGTCCCTAACCCACCCACCCCCGTCGCACGGGGCCCCACTCCCGAGAGGCTGGCTCACAATGTGGAGCCCATGTAATACCCCCTAGATTTCTGTGAAAAACCAGGGCCGAGGGCAGCAGTCCTTGGGATACACAGGAACTAAGAGAAATGTTCAAGAAATTAATACACTTTGGAAAATATAAAATACACAAGCATCAAGATTCATGAGAATAGTTTGCAGTTCTGTCCTCCCCGCAGCCTTTCCCTGTCTAGCTACAATCAACATCTGTGAACTGGAAACTTGGCTTCGTATTCTTTGCATAGCACTTAAATGTACTTTGATATTGGAGCTATGGTTGGCTTACTTTTAACAAGGCTATTTGCTAACATAGTGAGTTCCAAAGATTTGGAGATGCACGACGTCAAAGACGTTCTGGACTGCACACCGCAAGAACAGCAGCACAGCCGTGGCTCAGAGATGCCAGGGCTGCTATGGCTTCCTTTCTCCTCATTTCCACCTGCTGGGGAAACTCAGCCACTAAGAACGCACTGCCAGGAGCTGTGGCTCATGCCTGTAATCCCAGCTACTTGGAAGGCTGAGAACTGAGGATCCTGTTTCAAAGCCAGCCTTGACAAGGTAGATAAATCTAGAGACTCTTATCTCCAATTAACCAGCAAAATGCTAGAAACAGAGGTATGGCTCAAATAGTAGCTGTTAATCTTGAGTAAAAATGTTCAAGACCCAGCACTGCCACCAAAAATACCACCACTACCACCACCAACAAAAAGCCCAACAGGTTGCTGAGGGGGTGGTGAATTCTGGTGCTGTGGCTGTGATGTTCTTGTCTGCAGCTGTCCTCCCTGATTCTGTGCCACTGCTTCTCACTGGGAGTCTACAATACAGAGGGAAAGAGGCCATGAAGTCCTTCATGTTGCAAATCTGTTTTTCTAAGTTTTAGCTTCATCAGAAGCTTTATTAAGTATGATCCCAAGGTTTGGTCATACTCCCTCTTCTTTTTTGGAAAATAAAATTCAGTTTGGGCCACTTGGAGATGATTTGATGCGTTTTAGCTGTTTTGTGGTTTGGCATATCTGATAGGAAAACAGCGCATGCGGCCCCAGCGCTTAGAAGGACACTGGTGTTCAGAGAAGCCCGTTCTGCCTCGAGGGATGCTTCAGCACTGCTTCTAAAGTCTTGTCAAGTTCCTTAAAGCAAGTGGCATGGTAGCTCTCCAGGAGACGGTGGGGTGAATTACAAAACCCTTCTCAGGAACCTGTGCCAGCAGCTACTCCAGAGGCTGAGATTTGAGGTTCATGGTTTAAAACCAGTCCAAGCAGAAAAGTCCATGAGACTCTTAACCACTAAAAAGCTGGAAGTAGAGCTGAGGCTCAAGTGGTAGAATGCTCATCTTGAGGGAAAAAGCTAAGAGACAACACTGAGTCACTGAGCTCAAGCCCCAGGATTGGCACCAAAGAAAAACCCAGAGCAAAACCTTTCTCATCATTTCCCCCAGAGTCAGGCAGTTCTAGGAAGAAGCCACTGTGGTCAGCTGACCTTGAACCTGAGAACGGAAGACCATGCGCTGAGTGTGGTCTTTCTTCTTGGGTGTGGCCTGCCACAGTGTGGCTGGTGTTTACCTGACTGGAGTCATGGAAGAGATCTGTTGTGGCCTATGCCACGGAGACTTTCAAAATATGAGTAACTGCAAGGACCTTAGTGTGGGGGCAGGGAAGACATAGAAGCACAAAGCAGCCCCTGCCACGTGGTTGAGGGCAGAATAGCTTGAGGGAGAATGTACTACTAAATACCAGTCCTTGGAGCCTGTAGCTTAGGAGTCCTAATGATATATCTATAATCTACATCGGATGCCAAAAACAATCTTGAGACCTTAAGAAAATACCTTCTCAGTTCCAACTGACTGATGCACAAGAAAAACCACAAGAAACACACACACAAGCAAAATAAGCTCAGAGCAGACACAGTACAGAGCACAAAGCAGTGTCCCTGGCTGAAGTCAGGGTTTACATCCCATAATGACCACGGCAGGCCTTAGGCCACCACCTGGGGCTAGAAGCATGAACAAGAGAGCCCAGGGCCAGGGCCTGTCAGCTCAGATTCCAGAGCTTCATTCTATTTGCTTTACAGGATTAAATCTCCTCCGCTGCTCTGGAGCTTGCCTTCCCCACTCAGTGTGTGGCATGTTCTCCAAGCACTCGGTCAAGAAACGTTACAACACTTAAGTCTATAATGTAATTCAGATGGAAGTTCAGAAACTCAGACAAGCTAAAGATCTGTAGCCCTGGGGGGGAAAAAACCCAGAAAACACACACACACACACACACACACACACACACACATGCACACGCACGCACGCACGCACATGCACACAATCTAGCTGAAGAGATGCACAATCTAGGGCTTTACAAATCTAGGGCTTTACAAAGCTGGGAGTCCTTTCAATTAGGGCAGAAAAAGAGTGAACCTGGGGACATGAGTGTAAATAAAATGTCAGCCTTACTCTGCACAGTGTCCATAACACTAGGCCGTTCCTGTTTGAGCTGCTGGACTCAGGATCACTGCAGAAGCCACTGCTCACAGGCTGCACCCAGAACACATGGTCACAAGCACAACTGCAATTGGTACCACACGTGCAACTAGTACCACACATGTCCAGCCAGTACCCCGCACATGTGCAGCTAGCACCACAGTCCAACCACCACACACATGACCAGTACTCCCCACAAGGGCAACCAGCACCATACACATCTGCCCAGCACCACACAGTCCAGCTGGCACCACGCATGTGCAACCAACCGGTACCCCACATGTGCAACCAGCACTACACATATGCACCTGGCACCACACATGTCCAGCCAGCATCCCACCCATGCAACCTATACCATACAACTGGTGCCCAATACCTTACAGCAGATGCACTGATACCTCCCCACTCAGTGTGCTTCTGGAGTGACAGATGCCACGGAATCTGGAGCTCCCTGGCTCTTCTGTGCTGACTATTCCTGGCTTGTCTGCTAACCTCACACCCACAAATCTGACTCAAGGCATGACTATGAGAGAACCGGGCCTGCTCTGCCCGGGCATGCAGCTCACAGGCAGATCCCAGCTAAACCCGAGGCCAGGGGCAGGAGATTCACCCCCACGTGGATCTGTGAGGGGCTTTGTGTTGTCTGGGGCTTCCTGTGTGTGCTCGTGCCACGCCAGGCTCAAGCGGGGACTGGTGAGCGGGACGGCCTGCCACGGTGCAGAGAGCTCTGGAGGCTCTGACAAACACTGTTAGGTTCATGTTAAGGCGTTTCATCCACCTCTCGCATTTATCTCAGGAGGAAAGGGCAGGGGAGATGGAAACCTGTGGTCCCTGGATTCTCCTACTGCTCTATTCCAGAATGGTCCTGATCACCTGGACTTTCTTTTTAGGGTTTATGTGGTCATGAGGTGAACGAGAGGTATGCAGGGGGGGAGTCGACGCTGAGCTAACAGGATCCAGGGAGACCAGAGAGCATGGTGGGCAACTGGGAATTGCAGAGGTGAAGGCAATTTTCCACACTAGGGAAGGGGGAGGCAGAGAAGCCAGCCACTCACCTGGCTGCCTCTCAAGAGGTCCCGAGTGCCCGACCCAAGTTCAAAGCCACAGGAAGGAATTCATTTGAGCGTCTGTGGCGCTGTGCTGTTCCACACACGTGCAGGCACGTGGCCACGGGTGGTTCCGCGGCACCTGCCTTTCCCCACGGCCAGCCAGGGAGGCCTGGGGCTGGGGGCCTCTCGGCTCCACCGCCATCACCCGTGGGACGGAGCATGCGCCGAACCTCCCTGTGCCCCGCAGGTGCTTCCCTGGTCAGGACGGTGGCTGGCCCGCGGGCGGAGAGGGCTACCCAGGTAAGCACGCATCCACGCGGCGATACCGGTGTATTAACTAGTCTTTCTTACTAATTAAAAAAAAAAAAAAAAAGACCTGACCAAAGTCAGGACTAAGCCGGCCTCGCGCCTGGCGGGAAGGAGGCGTGGCTCTGGGTTCCAGCAGTGAAGGGCGTGTGTGGCTGCACGCTGGGGGCAGGCCCAGGCTACACGCATGCGCGGCGGCGGGGGGGGGGGGGGCAGGCACGGGCTGCGCGCATGCTCGAGGGCGCTACGTGCTGTACAGCCATGTGCTGTGCGCTGCAGCCATGGGCACCGCAGAGCGGAGCACTGCTTTTCAAATTCCGAATCCTCACGGCGGCTGCACGGTGCAGCCTCACCGTGCGTCCTCACGTTGTCCTCATGACGTCCCCATGGCAGTTCCTCACGGTGGGTCCACGGTGCAGCCTCACTGTGCATCCTCGAGTCACGCCCTCGTGGTGTCCTCGGGACGTCCTCACGGCGGGTCCATGGTGCGTCCTCACATCACGTCCTCACGTTGTATCCTCATGGTGTCTTCACGACGTCCTCATCGTGCGTCCTCACGTCACGTCCTCACAGTGTCATCACGGCAGCTCCTCACGGCGTCCTCACGTCACGTCCTCACATTGTCTCCTCACCGCGTGTCCTCACGTCACGTCCTCACGTAGCGTCCCCACGGCAGCTCCATGGTGCGTCCTCACGTCACGCCCTCAGCGGCCCAGGCTTCCAGCTCTTAGCTGTGAGCGCTTCATTGAACAGAAGTAAGTCATCAACCAGGCACCCGCAGCCCATGCCTGCCATCCTCCCTACTGAGGAGGCTGAAATCGGAGGATCGCTTTTCAAAGCCAGCCTGTCACCAATGAACCACACACACACCCTGAAGTAGAAGTATAGCTCAGATAGCAGAGTGCCAGCCTTGAGCAAAATAACCTAAGGGACAAGCTCAGACCCTGAATTCAAGCCCCAGTATTAAAATTAAAAATAAAAAAGAGAGATTCAGTCACTGTCTTCTTGTAGAATCTCAAGAGCAGTGAGCATGAAGGTGACAGGAAGCTCTCCACCAGCAGAGCCTGTCACCTAGCAGCATACAGCGACCTTCTGTCAGTTCATCAGAAAGGCACGCCTTTCTGCGCAGCTTGGCCCTGTCCCAGCAGCACCGTAGGGGACTGGCTCGTGCTGGCCCCGGTGCTGGATCTGCTGACTCCCAAGCAGGGCCCAGCCTGGGATAGACTCAGGTCAGGAACACAGGGGTGGATGCCTGCCATTCCCCATCAGCCCAGAACTTGGCGAGGGCTGTGGTAACGGGTGAGGCTTGCTCTGATAGAATCGGACCAGGCCAGGCCCTGCCAGCACCAGGAGGATAATGGCTAGCTGGTGTCTGTGCGATCCTGATGAAGTCTTATCCAACATAGAGGGAACAGAGCAAGTGAGGAGAAGAACTTTCAATGAGATCCAGTGGAGAGAGAAGAGAGGGAGAAGTGGGGTGAGGTAGGGGGGTGGAACAAAGGCAGAAAGAGAGGCAACAGGTCTGGGAGATGGCAGAGCAGTAGGTCAAGCCAAGGAGGGGAGAGAGGAGATGACAGGATAAAAGCAAGAGCATCCAGGGGGAGAAAAGCCTGAGCAGAATGAGAGAAAGTGACATGGAGCAGGCCCAGAGTGGGAAAAGACAACGCAGCCTCAGAGCTGGAGAGAGGAAGAAGTCACTGTGCTAATCAACCCTGGCAGTCCTCAGCCTGTGCTGGCGAGATGGCATCTCCAGATCTGCCTAGAGACAAAGCCCACGGGGATAGCCACTTACACTGAATGACAACCTAGACCTCACTGAACCGGCTTCCGGTGACTGTACAAGACAGTCCTGGTGATGTATCAATCGTCTGTTCGCTCTGATTCTGTTGGGTGGATTCCAGAGCTGAGCCCAAACCCAATGACAACATGATTTTGGCAAAATGCTACCATGATTTCATCACAGAGGCCGGGAGCATCTGTAATACAAAAGTCCTTCATTACTGAATCGCTGGCTGGATGCGCCAGCATGGTCCTTAAAGTAAATAAGGTTGCATGACCTCACCCCGGGCAGCCAGAGGAAACGCTTTGGAAAGTCAGCATGAGTAGACAGGATGAAAGAGACGACACCGGGGAATTCGTTTCCCATTGATGCTTGGGTCCAGCTGGAGTTGGTTACAGTGAAAACTTTGTTTAATCAAATCCACTGTCACTAATAAAACCCCCAAACCAAATCCAAACAGAGAGAAACGACAGCGTCCTTTAGAGTTCACATTGGGTTTACATCACTGCTCTAACCAGGTGTCATCCATAAATCTGGGTTGCAGGCCGTCGGAGCTGGAGCTGCAGACAGGCTGGCCCAGGGGTGTGCCCCACTCATCCATGGCCTTTCCCTGGGCTGGAGCCAGGGGAAGCCTCCCAGGGAAGGGGAAGAGCCATTCTCCCTCACTCAGGAGACATAACTAGATGAGATGAACGGGCCGGAGCAAAGACATTGCAAAGGGAAGGGCCAGCAGGTGCTCTACCACTTGAGCCACATCTCCACTTCAGAGTTTTTTCTGGTTAGCTGGAGATAAGAGTCTCTCAGATTTGTCTGCCCTAGCTGGCTTTGAACCATGATCCTCAGGTTTCAGCCTCCTGCATATCTAGGATTACAGGTGTGAGCCACCAGTGTCTTGCTTCTCTCTTCCCATTATTCATGCTAGTTCTTTCTTTCCTTTTCATCCTTCTTGTCTTCTTTTTCTCCCTGTTTTTATCTTTTGTTATTGCTTATAGTTGAACCTATAGAAGTTTAATATTCTTATAACCAGGGCCATTGCCATTCTTCATCCTGATTGGACACTGTTACCAGTGGAGGCCTGCTAGGGGAGACAATGCCGTTGGTGGGAGCTGGGGTGGGGGAGGCTGGAATGGGAGGATGTGGTACGTTCTGCTGGGGGTATGGGACCAATCAGGCCCCCTGGAGACATCCAACCTTTGCATTCTAACAAGACCTTTCTGTTTTGCTGACTAGAACCGCCTCTGACCACCTTAGGTCAAGATGGCACCCAGTGTAATTGCTCGTTAAGGAAGCCAAGTCTTGATAATATAATTAAGACTGAACTTACATACATGAATATATTAAATACAGATGCAGGAAGGAAATAAATGTTTGTAGTAGTTAAACGATTACAAATGCCTTTTTCTTTCTACTTGTTCGTATTTTATAATCGTTTTGTTGTAATAACCTAGAAATAGCCTTTATGGTTAAAAATACGTTCTAAAATAATTTGACAATATTATGTTTAAAGCTGTAGAAATTACCCATAGTTTTTACTTATTAATCTACTTTTTGAGGTTCTTTTGCTGCGTGCTGGTACTAGGGCTTCAATTCAGGGCCTCATGCTCTTAACTTGGCTTTTTTCCACTGAAGGCTGGTGCTCTACCACTTGAGCCACCCCTTCACTTCTAGCATTTGCTGATTAATAAGAGATAGGAAACTCATGGACTTTTCTGCCCAGGCTGGCTTTTAACCACAATCCTCATATCTCATCCTGAGTAGCTGGGATTACAGACATGAGATACTAGTGCCTTACTAGATTTTGAGCTTTTTGTCTCAAGAAAATGATCCTGAGGGTGAAACCAAACAAAAACTTAGCTGGACCTTTTTTGCCCATTCGATGATTTACAATCACAAAACCAGAAGCCAAGTATTCCTTAATCAAGGCAGTTAGTTCCTTTGTGGAAAACTGTTTTCAAGGGCTGAACACTCAGCAAACATGAGAAGAGGAAGACAATGCAACCCAGGGAGGGACTCAGGCTGAGAGGGCGCGTGAAGTCCCCACAGTGGAGCCACAGCCCCCAGCAGGACCCCGGCCTGGGAGTGAACACATAAATGGAACCACTTGTCCTGAGTGTTAGAACCTTGGGTGATCCCAAACTTCCCCAGCTTTTCTAAATGGCTTGTAATGTTCTTATAATGCCTTTATAATGAAAATACAGTTCGTAAGCCTTTCCATCTGTCCTCTGTCGACCCTCCATGCTTAGCCTGCAACGAATACATTTCCCGCTCACAATAGTAACCCTCTGTGCCTAGCCAGGGCTGTGCACCCTGCAGAGGCCTTGGCAGTGCCAGGGCATATGGACCTGGTCTTTTAACAGCTCAGGAGGCAGGTGGACCACACTGTAAAACTAGACAGGGCCCCCCTATCCCTGCTGGCCAAAGTCCAGTCCTACCAGGCTGGACACTGAAGGAGAAGCTGTGACTGGCCTGACTCATGGTGGGGGGGGGCAGGGCTTTCCCTGCTGTGGTGTGGGCACAGTTCAGTGGGCGGTGGATTCAGCCCCCGTCTTATCCACTGCTGACTGTTGCTGTCCTGTTTGCCAAAGCACCTGAAGGGTTTGGAGAGAAGGTTGGCTCCTCGAGGTCTGTGCTGGAGAAGGAGAACATAGGGGAAGGGAACCCCCACCATATAGATGTGGGAGAGGTGCAGTGGAAAGGAGGGGCAGGAACAGCAGGAGGAAGAAAGGAAGCAGGAGTGTTGGTTTCCAGGATGCGCCTCACTACTGCTTGTGACAGCCACTTGTGGGTGATGTTCCCGGGGGGAGATGGGTCCCTTGACCCTTGCCACACAGATTGGAAAGAGGGAATGTTTATCTACATTCAGAGCAAGAAGCGTTGCTTTCTATTGTCTGATCCCATAAGTGACCACTCACTCTGACAGATGGTGTAGAATGAACTTCAGCTACCAAGAGTTTTTTGATCATTAGTGGTTCTCAACTGGGCTCCACTGGTTTCCCCTCTGTGATGGCCCCCTGCCCTGGGGACACTGCAGGTCTCAAGACACTGACTGTCATCTTCTGGGGATGGGATGTTTGCAGTAGCCTTAGTCCCTACCCACCCAGTGCCAACAGCATCCCTCCTCCCCACACCAAGAATCATCTGCCCCCCACATCAGCAGCACAGGGCTTAAGGAACCTTGCCGTATCATAAAACAACCCACTGAGTACACTTCCCACCCATTTACATCCTAGTAAGCCTGCTCAGCATACAGTACTCCAATAAGTGTGCGTACAATCTGGAAAGCAATGCCAAGCTCACGTCTGAAATTTATGAAGGGAGTTTACAGTGCGATTGCCAGCAAGAAATTAACAGCTCCCCAAGTGTTAGCAATTGTGGCTAGCCCTAAGCTGCACTCAATCCTGCGGTGAATCGCCGAGCGTTCATTTGATTCCCAGGATGCCGTATGTAAAACCGGCTGGTCTCCGACAACAAGGTCAACTCACTAAGTTTTCCACTCTGACACTTCAGCTGTGTCCATCAGCAGAAAGTGAGTTGCTTTGGCTTGTGGCTTGTCATCTGGAGGGGTGGCACACGCTGGTTTTGCTACTTCTGTGGCATCAGGATGGCACCCCGACAGCTAGGAACAGATGAGTTATTCAACATTTCTGTGGTTCACCCTAATCCTATAGGCACTGGACTGTCTCGGTGCTTGAAAATGACTCTTCGAACTGCAAAATGCAGAAGGGAAGCAAGGAATCACCTGGCTTAGTCTCTAATAAAGCAACCAGCATCCATAAGAAGACCTACTATGCGTATACCCCATGCTAGGTGGTAGGGAATGCTGGCACTTGTGCAGGCCTTTCCCTCAGGGATACAGATGGCAAATAAATGCCACACCTCGAGTGTGGAAACAAGTTTGGGTGAAGCAAAGGTTATGGGTTAGACAGGAAGTGCTCCCAGAAGCTTGCATGTTGTCGGGTTGATCCCCAGTAGGAATACCAGTCTTTGAGAGGTGGTTGGCCATCTTCGTCTACAGACTGATTCACAGTCTGACAGCATGATTGAGATGGGGGAGAAACCTAACTAGAAGGAGTGAGACCATCAGAGCAGGTCCTGTATCAGGTCCCCTCTCTGGGCTGTAAGTGAGCAGAGTCCTTTGTCTACCCCATGCTCCGGCTCTCTTGATGTCTGCTCCTGCTTCAGGTCCAAAGCAGTGGATCAACCCATCGTGACCTGCCTGTGTCCTCCTCTTCTGTCACAGCAGTGAAAAGGTAGCAAACACAGTGTCCGGGGCTGAATGTATTTGGAAACTACTGAATTCAAGAGCTTTTGTTAACTCAGGGCTTTCTGTGTGCTGGCCAGGAGGTGTGCAGACTCTGAGGTCAAACTGATTTCATTATGGAAATGAAACATTTTGTTTCCATGATGAAATGGAAGGATGGTGACAGATAGTTGAATCAATCTACCAAGAAGTTCTCATTGAGAATAGTTTAAACCACCCAAGGAAAATGGCCTCTCAAATTGACCCCTGCTTGGGAAAGCAGGGTAAGAGAGCCCATAGAATTGTGATTTGGAGATTTTTCTAGACAGTCCTCTGTGCAGAAAAGACCCAGATACTTCGTATGTCTCACTTAAGTGGCCTTTAAAAAATTTTGTTGTTCCAGTTTGGGGGGTTAACTCAAGGCCAAAGCATTATCCTTGAGCTTTTCCACTCAAGACTGGCACTCTACCACTGGAGCCAGCTCCACGGACTCTTTGTTGGTTACTTGGAAATCAGTCTCATGGACTTCCCTGCCCAGGCTGGCTTCAAACCTGGTTCCTCAGATCTCAACCTCCTTAGTAGCTAGGATTACAGGTGTGAGCCACTGATGCCCGGCTTTTCAGTTGCAGTGGTGAGTGGTCTCTCTGCAGGTCTGGTTTAGAGAACACTGCTTTGCTCCACTGCAATATATTTAGCCTTCAATGCACATTTATAAGAAATCTGGACAAGTCTTTTCTTAATATGCCCAATGAACTTATATTTTTATTTTTCAAGTGCCTTTTCCCCTGAACTGTTCAATGGGGCTTGATGAGTCCTCAGCCCAGCACCCTGAATGATTTCAGACAGCTGGTAGCCTTTTTTTCCTCTGTAAAGCTGAACTTGAATTGGGTTGGGTAGGTTTCCTGGCATAATCCAATGATAAGGATAGGCAACCCAAGAAAAAAATTAAAGGGAAAATGCCCTTCATGTTAGGTTTCTTTACCTTAAACATAAAATCTTCGAGGATAGTTACTTTTCTTTTTCTAATTGGTTTTTGAAATAAGTCCTTGGGGAATCAAGGATTATTATTAAAATGCAGAGCAAGGTAGGCACTGGCGGCTCATGACTCTAATCCTAGTCTCTCGAGAGGCTGAGAGCTGAGGATCCTAGTTTAAAACCAGTCTAGGCAGAAAAGTGGGTGAGATTTTAATTTCCACTTAACCAGCCAAAAGCTGGAAGTAGAAGTGTGGCTCAGGTAGTAGAGCTCCAGCCTTCAAAACAACAGCCAAAGGAGAGCATGACTAGCACAAGCCAGCCTACAGGCCAGCCCTTGTGACCTGAGTGGCTCAGGCCCAATCAGTCTCCCAGTAAAGTTGCTTCTGGTGCTTTCCTGGAACTTGGCACGCTCACGCCTGGCAAAAGGTCATGGCAAACAGTCCTGAGAGTGGGTGTACCCTGTCATTTCTGTTTTCTCCATTGCTCAAAGCTCTACTTGTGCTGTTGCTTCTCCCAAGAGTCTCTGCTGAGGTTCTCACAAAATGTTAGAACTGTCTCTGAAAAATCAACAGATCCTTGAGTACAATGCTTCTTGCCTTGTGGACTGATGCCCAAAATGTATGACTGTTGGATTCAGAAAACATGCAGCGGTACCTGTTCCTTACCCATTCCTAGTGCTCAGAGCCACGGGGATCCAGAGGTGGACAAACAACTCCAATGTGAGACAAAAGTACATTGCTAACCCAGCACCATGGCTCACACCTGTAATCCTAGCTACTCAGGAGGTGGGGAGCTGAGGATCACCGTTCAAAGCCAGCCTGGGTAAGAAAGTCCATGGGACTCTTATCTCTTATTTACCACCCAAAAGCCAGAAGTGGAGATATGGTATAAGTGGAAGAGCATCAGCTGTGAGTGGAAAAGCTAAGGTATGACACCTAGGCCCTGAGTTCAAGCCCTAGGACTGGTGTGCATGTACACGCACACAGGCACGTGCAAATATGTGCATAAAGAGAGCCGCATAGCACTCTGGCTAAGCACACACGAAAGTATCAATAGTGGAAACTACCTGTTAAGAAGCTCCTGTAAAATGTAAGCGAGAGCTGATGATGGTCTGGCCTGTGGTACATGATGTGGGACAATGTGGGAGAGGTGGGGGCCCCACAACTGGCATCTATTAAAGGAGTTACTCAGGACTGTGTGCTGTGCGGTGAAGGTAAGGGAGAGTCCAGGGATTTTGGCACTTAGCTAGATGCAGGGGCATCATACCAAGCTGGAGGTCACTTTGTGGGGGGGAGGAGGGGAGGATGGGTAGAACCATGAGTCCGGGTTTGAGTGTGTCATCTGAGGTCATCCATCTCATGCTCTGGACATTAAGCACAGAGTAAGCTGGGGTTAAGGGGGTGATTGTCTTTGGGAAGTATTTGGATCCCAGAGAACTGGCTCACTAAAGTTCCGATCTTTATTCTTTCGTGGATGAAGTTAAACACGTCTCCCCTCTGAAGAGTCGGGCTGAGGAGGCCCTGATGTGTCTTCCCTGGTCAGAATCTAGAAGCTTCCTTGATGGTAGGGACAAATGGCTTCCCATCCTCCACCTCCACACATCTGAGGGTGGAGCAGCCCTCGGAGCCAACGCCTGCCCCACCACAGGCCTGAGCTGCAGTGGGAGAGATGGAATCGGAATCGATGAATGGGGCTTGCGCACTCGGGCAAGTAGAGAAACGCAGACCTCTCCCCAGATGAAAACCGTCAGCCAGGGAGAGAGACGGAGGGGTGGCACTGATCAAGGTGTGCTGTACTCAGCCTGGCGCACTGGATTGAAACCACTTTGTACAACTACTTAACAATAATTTTAAAAATTCAAGAAAGAGAACTGGCAGTGAAGTCGGGGTCCTGGAGCTCATCTTGTCTTTGCTGCCTGCCCCTCACTGGGCCGTCCAGCTGTCCAGCATCCTGCACTCATGCCCCATCCAGCCATGAGTTTCTGCCATCCCAGAGGATACATTAACCACAGTGAGGACATGAAAGAGCTGGTGGAGGTGGAGGATTCTCAAATTTTCTTTGCATTCACATCTACCCTTGGTAAGTTTGGAAAATAGAACTAGTATCTGGCTAGGGTAATGGCTCCAGTGGCAGAGCCTTTGCCCAGCTGAGGCTCTGAGTTCAAACCCAATACCAAAAAATTAGTATCTACTCATTTGTCTTTCTTGATCTGACATCTTGATACTATCTTGAAATATATATATATATATATATATACACACACATATATATATAAATACATAGAGAGAGAGAGAGAGATGATAGATTAGATGATAGATATAGAGAGAACTCTGATAGCTAAAATTTATCCAGAATCATATGTGTTATTGTGGTAAGTACTTTAAATGAATAATCTCAGTTCATGCTCTTAATAGCTCTGAGTAAGGTTGATTCTTTTTTTACATAGCCAAGGAAAGTGAAGATTACTTATCTTCTATCTGTCTTTACTTATATAAATCTCAAAAGTTAACCAACCAACAAACTTACCCTAACTTCATGTTTTGGCCAGATTACATAATTTTAATTCAGAAGATCTAAAAGAAAATGCAATTTAGATTACATTTTTAAAACTTGGACCCACTGAAGCAGTTACCTATGTAGCATTTAAGGATTTAAAGTGTTTTTCTTGAAGTATATTGCGCACTTAAAAATTATGGATTTGTTTATGACAAGTCAAATACTATTTGAAGACTGAATACAATCTCGTTGAACTACTTACTACACTCAACTACTCATATGTTTAGTTACTCATGCACTCAGAGGTAATCAGTGTTAATGTTCAGGATGATTCCTTGAGGATAATTCCTAGAGAATTAGTTACTATGCAAATTTTACCCATGGGGGCTGCATTCCAAGACACCCCAGGGGATGCCTGCAGCCATAGGTAAATTCTGAATCCTCTGTGCCTATTTTTTTTCCTATTCCAATGATAATACCAATGACAAACTTACAAATGAGGCACAGTAAGATCTCAGCAAAAGTGACTAATGACAGAGAAGCTAGTACAGTCCTCTCTGATAAAAGTTATGTGAGTGTGCACTCACTCTTTCCTGGGGGTGATGTGAGTGGGTACAAAGCCTGTGTTCTGACAGGAAGGGCAGTGCCTGGATGTGCAGTGTGGTCAGCACTCGGTTTTCTCGTTATGTTGATTAAACACAAGCACTAACTTGGTGGTCAGTCTGATAATGCAACTCAGCTGCTAAATGACTAAAATGGGGGGTGGGTAACATTCACAGAAAGGATTCGTTAAAGAAAGGGATGAGAAACACGTGGGAAATACACGTAGCATGGATACACCGAGCAAAGGGACTGTTCGTGGCCTGGTTGGAGGGACAGAAAGGAGTCAGATTTATCAAGCTATGCAGAATAGCATGCAAATCACAGCTGGGTTGTTAATCTCTCTGGAATTTTCCACTTACTATGGTCCGATCTGGTTCAACTCAGGGAACTGAGAGTGTGGATAAGGGGACAGCACTGTGCTTTTTCAACTCTCTGTTGGAGTGGCTCAGGGCCGGGCCCCTGAGAGCACGGGGGCCAGGCAAGGGAAGGAAGGCTCTTCTCTGGCCCAGTTGGTAAAAATGCAGTCTGCAGGCACAGAGGATTTGTGAGGAATTGTGGCTCTTGTAATTTTCCGATGAGAGGGTGCTTGCGTGGAGCTGCCATCTGCTTTGAGGGCAGATCTGAGCACCGTGCATCTGACTTCAATAAGCTGGAAGAGCCACTCTACCCCATAGCAAACCAGTGGGCCGGCATCGGCTCTGTTCCCGGCTCCAGAAGCCCGCAGAGGTCAGCCGGTGAGGCCTGTGGTCCAGCTTCGCAACACAGGACAATAGTTGCTGTTGGATCCTCTCCAGGGCCCCAGAGGTCAGGTTTTGACCCAAGCCTTTTGGAGTGTAGAATCCAGGCTGCTATTGTTCTTTATCATTTGCCATGTTGTCTCCATTAGAAAGAAGAAAAAAATCCATGAGGTCTGGATTCAGAATTCGCAAGTCTGGAATTCCTCCCACGCATGGAGAACAAGCCCCAGTGAAGGAAACAAAGGCACTGTGTTCAGCACCCACACGGTGGGGGTAATTTGCTCCTTGTTGGGATCTCTCCACCTGGGACAGTGCAGCAGGTTACAGCCAGGGGACAGGGGTCCCCGGGACCGAGTGACAGCCAGGTAAACACCGGCGGATCTCTGCCCAACTGGCATTGCATCCTCGCCTGGCAGAAGCCCCGTGTTTGTGGTAATGTTTGGATAATTATCAGCCATAAGACAGTTTATTGAACAATGTTTATAGACAATGGATGGAGTGACATAAACAAGCTAATTAGTTCAATGTTAATAAAGAAAACATCCCTTCATCTCCAGACCACAAACACGTTGCTGGAGTAGCCAGCGGCTCGGCGCTGGCCCTAGTCACGTTAAGTACAAATTATGGGCCCTCTCGTCTCCTTTCCCCAGGGCTGACCCTGCTGTGACCCCGCCTGAGTGCCCAGTCCCTTTCCGGGGACTCCTGCCCTCTCTGGGCTTCTTTGGGACACTCAGGTTGGGGCTGAGTCTGCAGCTGGCTGCATGTGAGTCCCTTTTCCCGGGCAGATGCATGTGTGCCCGGCCGTGATCGGTGCCCACAGCCCGTCTCGCCCCCTTTGCTAGTGGCCATCCCCAGGGCACAGCCTGCAGCCCTGTGATCCATCTCAGGCTGTCTGCTGCCCCATGACCTGCAGGCTGGCTGGCCAACACCTTCCCATCACTGCGTTTGGCCAAAGGTGTGCGGGGCTCGGGAGAGGATCCGAAAGGGCAATGCCATCGGCCACCGGTGCGGCAGGGGCATCCCAGGGGGTGGCCTTCCTGTCTACCCGCCACAGCCCGCATGGCTTGCTCCCCAGTGCTGGGCACTCTGACCCTAGGCTTGCTCCTCCGTGCTCTGAAGCCTGCACAGACCCTGGAAGCAGGGGCCTCGGCTGCCTGTGGTACCCAGAGCACCCTGGCAGCCTCAGCCTGGCCCTGAATTCCTGGGGGGTCAGAGCTTGACTGGAGATCCACCCCTGGGGTCCCATGGGGTTGATAAACATCGTAGCATGGAGGCGGCGGGGAGGCACATGAACAGGGCCTTTCTGCGAGGCTTGGGGTCAGCATGGGGGTGGGGGGGAAGGGCAGGATCCCAGAAGGTGGCCCAGGGTCCAAGATGCACTGACCGTGGGCCTGGTGGGCAAGGTGCTGGCCGTGTCTGCATGGAGAGGCCAGGGTTTGGCTTCAAGGCTAGTGTCAGCCCTGGCCACGAACAGGAGGCAGGTGGAAGATAAAAAGTCTGCTGAGTGTCGGGGACAACCTCTCCAGAGTTGAGGGGGGAGGCAGGGGAGCCCTAATTGACAGCACCTGTCGCTTTCTGCAGTGTAAACACACCCACGGGGCCCTTCGAATTACCATGTGACCCCGCAGAGCCCAGGCTGGCACCAGCCGGCACCAGCTCACCAAAGTACAACTTTCTCTTGGATGAGAGAGGACAACGGATGTCCCTTTATTTCCCTCCCTCCTGACACCTACCTCTCAGATCTGCAGATGACTCAGGCCTACCCCAGGAAAGCCTGCTGCCCATCCCAGGTTGCCCGTCCCAGGCTGCCCGACCCACAGTGCACGGCTCCCATCTCCGCATTCCTGAAGGGAGCGCCAGTGATGGGCTGGGGTGCCCACCGCCACTCACCGCCTCCCACCCGACTGGTTGGTCTCCAAGTCACACTGGGGGAAGGCAGGGAAACTGAGCCTAAGTTTTGCCTACCGATATCCTGAGTGCCAAGCACAGCTCCTGGCACAGAGATTAGGTTGTGGGGTGGGGGTGGGGGGCAGATGGGCCTTGAAAAATAGTTGTCGAAGGAATGAAAGGGAAATACCTAGGGCTCTGAATGGGTGTTTGAGCTGAAAATTACTGCAGATTGTGTGTGTGTGCGTGCATGTGCATACATGTGTGTGTAGGCACAGGCCGGGGAGGTGGAGGTACAAACATGATCGGCAACAAGAGCTTATAATGAGATGCCTTTGTTTCCTTTTCTGTGTCCACAGCTGGCAGGTCTCAGTGGATCTCACTGCCAGCCCTCCAGTCTTGGGTTTGCCTTGGTGCTTCTCTTACCCAAGTCTGAAGTTTTTCTTGGAATTAAAGCTGAAATAAGAAGTGTCAATCAGACACCAGTTCCCTTCGTTCCTTGTCAGAATTTTCAGTGAATCATTAGCTTTAAGATAGACAATACTAGCTGGGTGCTGGCAGATCATACCTGTCATCCCAGCTACTCAGGAAGCTGAGCTCTGAGAATCATGGTTCAAAGTCAGCCTGGCAGAAAAGTCTGTGAGACTCTTACCTCCAATTTCCCAGGAAAAAGCCAGAAGGGGAGCTGTGGCTCAAGTGGTAGAGTGCCAAGTCTTGAGTGCAAATGACAAGTGAGAGCCAGAGGCCCAATGCTGGCACACACAACATACACAACATAAATGAATCCTCATTACCAGGTTTGGTGGGACCAAGAGTTTCCTCCATCTTTCTCTTTGCCCTTGTGCCCTACGTGTTTTGGAAGCTTTGATCAGCAATGAGGCACTCTGATTTATTTCTGTGCCCAAAGAGTCCAGAAGATTCCTTGCCTCCGGCATTCCATTTCTGTCCCAGTCCAACGGTTTCTGGAAGAGCCAGTGGCGAGAGCTAATGAGAGTTGGCCCCACTCCCTTTGCTGGCGGCCAAACGAACCCCCTCGGGGGCACGGCGCCCTGTGCTTGCATGCCAGGAGTGCGGATTAGAGCCAGGCCCGATCAGCTCCAGCCAGGGCTGGGAGGGAGAGTGCCTGGTCGCTGTCCCTGCCTGTAACGACATCATCTTTGTTATATGGCAGCACCTTCCAGGGGATGTGAGGGTGGGTCCTCAGAAGCAGTGTGCTGTCCACCCTGAGTGGAGACACTGGTTCTCCACCTGAGTTCTGGAATGGTTTCTCAGGAGCCCAGGCGGGACCTGGCTATGCAGCGATGCTATTATAGTCAGTGACCACACGACCCTTAGAGTCACTTCCACACATCCAGGTGGCCTGAGGCTTACCTGAGAGCCTCAGAGTGACACCTCGGCCTGGGCCTACTGCAGTCCTTTGTGCCCTCCTTCTATTTGACTTTACTATTTTAGTTTATTTTTGTGCTGTTATAAGCGTTTGGACTCAGAGCCTGGACCCTGTCCCTTAGCTGTCTTGCTCAGTGCTGCTGATCTACCACTTCAGCCACACCCCCACTTCTAGCTTCCTTACTGGTCAATTAGAATTAAAAGTCTCATGGACTTTCTTGCCTGGGCTGGCTTTGAACTGTGATCCTCAGATCTCAGTCTCCTGTGAGTAGGATTACTGGGGTGAGCCACCAGCACCCCGGCTTCTTCTTGTCTTAAACACCACTGTTTTGCCTTCCCTGTACAAAGACCTCAGGTTCCAAAGTATTTCCATGAGTCATGGATGTCTAAATTTTATTTCCAGGCTTTTACCAGCCTGATGAAAAGGAGCTGCATTTGTTGACTATCATGTATAAGTCAAGTGTGGGGCCACATGCTGTCTTCTCTCCTTGGTCAGGATTACTGGAAGGATTATTGTTCTAGTTCCACAGTTAGGGAAATGAAGGCACAGAGAGCTTTCGTATAATCCATTCAGTGTCACTCAGGAAAGAAGGTCCAGGGCCATCTGCATGCCTCAGCACCAGCCAGTGGCTTGTGGAGGGACTTCGATTGGTGACGAGGGGCAGACAGGTTTATGAATGAAACCAGAGTGCGCAGCTCCAGAGAGACAGGGGTAGTGGGGTGGCCCAGGGTGTTGTAACTCTGAGGTGATGTGACAGACAGACCCAGCCTTGGGAGGTGCCCCGCACCCCGGCAGCTCTGAGACCATGTCTGCGGGAAAAATCCATATTTCTGTGCACTGAGTCAGAGCTAGATTAGACAGAAGGGTAATCCAGCACATGAGAATGTAATGTCACTCAGACCTTCTGAGTTCCTGTCATCATAATTCTGGTATGTTGAAGTAAGTTGTCTACATCTGAGATTTGTTACTCTAAGCTGACATTAACAGGCCCAATAAAATGAGGTGTTGGCCGGCTAATTCTGGTAGCCACTTCCTTGGAAGGCTCTGGGCAGCAAAACAAACCAGGTGTCCTCGAGGTCACCTGTGGGCACATGTCCCCTCCACATCAGCTCTGAGAAGACAGAGCCCTGGGCTTTCCCCAGGTGGGGGTCAGCCCCCACGATCTACCGATGGCAGGAACTAGTCCCCTAGGACCCTGAGTCTTAGAAGTGGATTCCTGACAACTCCCTTGAGCTGGTGTGGGACCGGGGCTGGCCAGGAGGCAGGACACATCCCCTGCCCATCATATACAGTTCCTTTGGGTACTGCTGGGATGAGTGTTTAGCAGAGGGGAGGAGGGCAGAGAATCTGTAATTAAGACGGCTCTGGCCCTGTGTTTTTCACAGAATTACCTCAGTACCAACTCTATCTAGGCCAGAGTGTCTGCCTGGCTGCACAGAAGTCAGATTTTACACCTCATTTACCTTCCCAGCACCCCAAGTCCAACTCCCCGCCCCTTCACTCGGCTCCTAGCAAACTAATCCACTCTGCTTATTAGACTTCTCCCTGGAGAGGTTGGGTCCTCTTCCCAAGGCTCTCTGTCTGTCTACCAGGTCTTTTTTTTTTTTTCCTGCTTATGTGGTGCTGAGGAATTGAACCCAGGGCCTCATGCATGCAAGGCAAGCACTCTACCACTGAGCCACCTTCCCAGCCCTGTCTTTATTGGTGCCGGCCACCTTCAGCTGGGGCTTTCCCTTCTGGTCCCAACTAGGCTGACTCCTCTCTCTCTTGGTTACTTGGGCCCCTGAGCCTCCAGCCCAGTTCTCAATTCTTTACAAGTCCACAGCTGGCTCCCCAGATATAAAGATACGCAGCACACAGCTGGTTCCAAAGTGCTGCTCCATGTGAGACTGGTGTACCTGGAGGAGCAGGTGATTCTAGACACTTGCTTCACAACCCATGCACTGGCTGCCCCAGACAGCCGGCCCCAGGTACAGACCTGCCAGTCACCTCCTTCCCTGCCCTCATGCACAGCCAAGTCTGTGCCATACGTATCAGCCACTTGTCGACTTACTCATCCCACAAATGCTTGGTGAGCATCTACCACACTATGAAACTACTCAGTGAACATAGCATCTTTGCTGCCTTCATCCTAATGTTCTCGTGGAAGGCACAAGAAAACAGAGCAGTGCCATAGAATTAATAAAGAAGGCTGAGGTCATGAGAGTAGAAGACGTGGACACAGATAAATTAAGTCAGTCAAGAGGAACATCTGGCCAGCACTGTGCCTGTAATTCTTGCTACTCAGGAGGTTGAGCTCTAAGGAGCATAGGCACCATCTGTGAGACTCTCTCCTCCAATTAACCAGCAAAAAGGCCCAAAGTAGACCTGTGGCTCAAGTGATAGAGTGCCAGCCTTGAGAAAAAATGCCAAGTAAAGCACAAGACCCCAAGTTCAAGCCCCAGTACTGGCATGCGCGTGCACGCGCACACACACACACACACACACACACACACGCACGCACACACACACACACACACATGTGCACGTGCACACATATCTGTTTTGGCCTCACTGGTGAGCAAGAGTGAATGCGTGCAGATCTGTATGTTCAAGGGCCCCAATGAGCCTGCAGCCAATGTGCTGAGCTGGCTAGAAGGTCAGTGTATGGAAGGCACAGCAAGGTCGCCCTGGTTCCCACAGGGCACACAGATGCTAGAGAGACTCCGTGGGGAAGTGCCTCTTCTTGACACTGTATACATTTGGAGCCAGGTAATTCTTTGCTGCGCCTTTTTCTTTGTGGTGTCCTTGCACCGTAGGACGTTTAGCTGCCTCTCTCCAGTCCTGCCCCCAGACATCATCCCCCAGTCCCTGGAGGAAAGCACATCCAATGAAGAACCCCTGAACTAAGGCACTGGAGGGCAGAATGGAAAAGTCGATGGAGGCTGCAGGCGGGGAAAGAGGAAGGGCTGTCGGGGGGCTGGGTCCTGAGGCTGTGTGGGAGCACTCTGAGGTGTGGTCACCTCCCGCTTAAAGGATGGAGAGTGACCCCACAAGCCCCATTACCTGGCTGTGAATGGCAGAACTGCAGAATGCATGCTAGGTTATTGTGTGGGATGATTGCGTCATCGTCTAAGATGAGGAAGACTCAAATGGTCAAGAAACACCAAAGTTGAGATGCTCACTACATCTTGGAGTGGACACTCCAGGAGCGAGGCCCAGGGGAGAGACTGGAGTCTTATTGAATGCCTGGGCAGAATTAGATCATCCAGGAAGAGAATGATTTGGAACACAAAGGGTCCCTCATGGGACATATCTAGAGGTCCATGGAGACAGAGAAGCCAGCAGAGGAGGAGCACCACCAGGAAGAAGGGGTACGGGGAGTCCTGGCCATGCCAGCACCCTGCCCTCGGCACGCGCCCCTCTGCCCTCCCACCAGCTCGCAGAGGGCTCCTCTGCGCCTCTGAGTTCAGTGTCGGTGACAATGCAAGACGGAGCAGTGACAGCCACCGGTGCGGCACAGGCAAGTGTCCACACCACCTGTGTGACAACCCCACCACCTACACAGGGGCAACTTGTGTAATCTTGGTGCTGAGACGAATCATTTGTCCCATTTTATAGCCAATGACACCATCCGCCAGAGACGGGCAGCCAGCCGCCTCCCTCACCAGTCCCCGGATTTGCGGGTTTCATGTGCCCCTGGTTGCAGCCGGGAGAGTCAGATCCCTCCACTGGCCTTCTTCGCCTCCCGGGCCTCCCTCCCTGCTCAGGCTTTCAGGAGCCCCTCTCCCCACCCCAGGTGCAACAAGTGTGGATGTAACAGGTGTGGATGTAACACTCTCCTCTCCTGGCCGGTGTGTGGTCCTAAATGACATTCCTCAGGGAACGTCATTCAAAATGTGCACGGGGATGCCCGTGAGCTATGGCTATGAGTCCGTTTTCTCTCCCGTCGCCCTGGCCTATGGCCTGCGCCCAGGGAGATGGCCCGAGACGATGGTCGCCCAGTCCTGGGTCTGGACCCAAATCCATCTTAGGAGGAGATGTCGCACATAATCCTCTGAGTCTTAGTGTGAGAATGGAGCTCAGAGGGAGGTGTTGACTAGAAGAGACTTGCAGAGAGCCTGAGGAGGGGAAGGGGGTGAGAACAGGGGAGAGGGGGTGGTGGCGGCAGGGATAGGGGTGGGGGGGAGAGGGGGAGGGGAGAGAGGGTGGTGGTGGCAGGAGGGAGGAAAGTGGAGAGCAGCCCGCAAAGCTCCCGCATGGACCCTGAGCCAGGAAGGCTGCTGTGGCCTAGAGTGAGTTCCTGGGTGAAAGCCGCTGTCAGCTGTCCCCTTCAGGACCGGGGACTGAGGCGGGACAGGCCTCCAGCGGGGCTTGGCGTGCAGGGACCAGGCCTGGTGCAGGCTCCAGCAACTGCCCCGAGGGCCTTCCAGCTGTTTCTGTCAGCAGAGCTCTCCACCCCGGGGCAGCCCCACGCCCTCTCAGGAGAAAACGCTCAGCCCTGGGCTCTAGCAGGAACTTGTTCAGCGCCTTGCTGTTATCAATCATTCCAGATCCATCCTCCTTATCAAACTCTGAGAAAGAAGGATATGATGTTTGAGGCACCAAATCACTATGCCCACCCAGGACAAAGCAGTCACCCCAGAGACGGGTGGCCGAGGCCAAAAGGTGTTGGTTGACAGATGCAGGGCAGGGAGGGATGTGGCACCAGTGCCAGCACCCACTGGCCAGCAGCAGGATTGGCTGGGGGCGGGGGGGGGAGGCTCAGAGATGAAACCGATGGCCACAGGGGGGCAATGATGGAGGAGGGGAGGGGGAGAGAAGATGAGAAGGAGGGGAAGAAGAGAGGACAGGGAAGGAGAGGGAACGGGAGGAGGGAAGAAAGGAGGAAGAGGAAGAGTGCAGGAAGAGGAGGGAGGAAGGGGAAGGGGAGGCACAGTCCACCGCCAGCACCCCCTTGCTAGGGCGTCCTTACAGTCTGGCGGGTACCGGTGGCCTCCTGTGACCAGATGAGGGGGTCTCTGAGGTGCATCCCCTCATGGAGGAGGGTGGTGGGGCTTGGGGGACCAAAGTTACCAGGCCAGTGGGGCTGGCACCGGGCAGAGCAAAGGGCTTTCCCAGGCCACCTGCCTTCTGCACCGGCCTTCACATCCGACTGACTCATGGGGAATGATACACTCCTATGATGAGTCAGGTGTGCACATGTGTGTGTGTACGTGCAAATGCACAACAGAGTTGCATGGACAGCATCTTACTCCATGCCCTGTGCATTGAATTTTAAAAGCTTTACTCCATTTCCTCCCTCTCTCCCTCCCTTCCTCCCTCCCTTCCTCCTTCCCTCTCTTCTTCCCCCTTTCCTTCATTCATTTCCTCTTTTGCTCCCTCCTTCCTTCCATCCCTTCTTTTTCTTCCTTCCCTCCTGTCTTCTTTTCCTCTTCCCTTCACCCCCACCCCTCCCTAGCCTGCTGAGCGGCTCGGTCTGTCTGTGCTCCCTGCTGAGCTGGTGGCCAGGCTGTGGTTCTGAGGCTGAGGTCGGCTTCGTTCCACTCCCATCGCCCCTCTGCGGAGGGGATCTCGTCCATCAAATATTTCAGAAATTACAAATATCTGACAAAGCCGTTTGCTTGGAAGGGAGTCGGCCCAGGAACCCATCCAGAGAACACAATCAGATCCCAGGCACTGACTGGAATATTTTAGGCAGCTGATGTGCACTTCTGCAAAAGAAACTATTTTTCTCTGCTTCCAGAACCAAAGGAACTCATCTGCTCTGACAGGCAGCAAGCTGGAGAAGGAAAACGCAGGGGATTGTGGGACCCTGCCCATCCAAACAGGGGGATTGTGGGAGTCCGCCCACGTCCATCACCTTGGGGGGGGGATGGGGAAGGGGCGGGGGAAAGCTCGCTGTCTTCCCTGACTTTCGAGGAGGGCAGTGGGGTCTTGAAGGAGACTGCCTGGGTGTCCCTACTCTGGCTTCAGATGCGGGGGTGATAGTTATGTGACAACTAGGGACTGTGGTGGGATGGGTGGAATCAGATTAGCTCACTGAAAGTGAAGTCCAGATCAGGTGCTCAGCGCAGTGACTTCACTGCTCGAGATGCGCGGCCTAATCGAGAAAACATGTTCCTGTGATGTCCTCACACAAACATCCAGATTTACTAATTCTGTCTCTTTTTTTAATTCCTAGGAATTCCTTGAATATTTGCTGTACAAGTCTACACAGCCCCTTGGAGCCCTTCTTCCTGAGGAGGGCTGTGTTTCTCTGTTGCAGCCCGGGTCAGGGTGTTTTAAGGGTGGGATTCTGGGAGGAGACGGGAGGCAAGCAGCCACAGGTCCGAGAGAGGCCAGAAGACGCAGCCTATGCATCTGCGCTTTTCCTGGGGCAGCATGCATGGAAAAGGGTGGCGGGCAGCCTGGGGGGGGGCACCCCCGGTGCTCTCTACCCCCCCCCCCAGGCTGACAGCACAGAACCCGTCTGGCCAGGGCAGAGGGGGGACTTCCCGGGTTGCTGCCTTAAGACTAGAGTTTGGGCTTTCCAGTATATTCTCCTACACAGTCACCCTCTGCAGGCAGCATTCTGATGATTAAGAAATGGAGGCCTCAGTAATCTAGTCATGAGGGTCCCTTGTGAGCTATTCCGTGCCAAGACTCTTCTAATGACCTCCAGCCTGAGGCCCCTGTCCAGGCTGTGCCCTCCCCATCCCCTCCCCCATCCTTCCTGGGGTCTCCCCTGGCCCTGCAGAACGTTCCCTTGGTGGAAGGCTTCGGGCCATGCAATTGAAATCTCTTCAGCTCTTTCCCATTTTCATGTGTCTTGCAATCGCTCCAAGGGTGCTAATTTAGATCAAAAGATCAAAACAGAACCTGCACGTGAGTTTTGTTTGATCCGTGGGGACGTGTTGACAGCGAAGAGATTATACCTTCAGACGTGAAGCTTTGATTTACCCCAAATGCTTGGCCAGATTGGCTCCGCAGACTACAGAGCAGCAGACGGCCTAAGTCTGCTCCCACGTGTCCGGCTCGCCGTGGTCCCCGGCAAGCATCTCACCCCCATGAGCCCTGGAGACAAGCTTGGGCTCGGGCAAACTCCTGGGGCTAGGATCATAATTCACACTCCCTCCGAGATCCCACAGTGCTGAGGGCCTGGGAGAAGCAAACGATGCTCACAGCGTGCCCTGGGCTGGACCCAGCAGGTGACATCAGGTGACAAATGGTTTGATATCTGTGCCTGCATTGGGGGTGCATGTGGGCAATCCTCCTCTTCCTCCCTTTGTAAACCTGATATTCACAGCCCCAAAGACACAGGGGGCTATTAGTCAGGGAAGGGACCAAAGGACCATGGAAGCTGCCAGGAAATACAGGCCCTTCTCAACAAATGCCTCATTTAGAGGGTTACATAACATTTCTGACAGCAAAGTCTAAGGAGACGTTTGCCTCCCAAAGAAAATTACAGGCCAGTGTCAACGAGGCTCCCATGGCAAAGACAACTCCAGAGAACAAGTGTTTGGTTGCAGTTCCATCAAAGTGAGAATATTCACTACAGGAGATCAAAATATAGAGAGTTGCTGGGCACTGGTGGCTCACGCCTGTAACCCTAGCTACTCAGAAGGCTGAGGTGATTGAGGTTCAAAGCCAGCCTAGGCAGGAAAGTCTGTGAGACTCTTATCTCCAATGAACCAGCAAAAAGCCACAAGTGACACTGTGGCTCAAGTTGTAAAGTGCTAGCCTTGAGTGCAAAAGCTAAGGTACAGTGCCCAAGCCCTGAGTTCAAGCCCCAGTACCAGTGCACACTCATGTGCACATGCGTACACACAAGTAGTCAATTTCCTAGAGAAGCCTTCAGTGTCACCAAAAAGGTTCCTCATCCACTGTGGAGACAGAGGGGAGCAGGGATGGTGTTCCTCACATCAGCCCTTAGGGCACCAGGGAAGGATGTTCAAGTTGTCTGGGGCCTGTTTTGTGCAAAGTACAGAGGTACGGCTTCTACCACTCCCACAGACACAAGGATGCGGCCAGACCCCTGTCACATACTGCCCTTAGAGTAGCAGTCACCATACCCCACCGTTAGAGTAGCAGCTAGGTACCCCCAGCCACATACACCTTTAGGGCAGCAGCTAGACCCCAGCCACACTCCACCCTTAGAGCAGCAGTCACCATACCCCACCGTTAGAGTAGCAGCTAGGTACCCCCAGCCACATACACCTTTAGGGCAGCAGCTAGACCCCAGCCACACTCCACCCTTAGAGCAGCAGTCTGACCCCAGCCGCACACCACCCTTAGAGCAGCAGCTAGACCTCAGCCATATACCACCCTTAGAGCAGCAGCCTGACAGCCCGCCCCCCCCCCCCCCAGCCTCATATGCCCTTAGAGCTGTCCTGCAGGAGACGACCCAGCCCAGGAGCCACTCTCCTCCAGTAGCTGTCCTTTCTCCCTGTGCCTGCCTAACTGAGCA
Organism: Dipodomys spectabilis; assembly: GCF_019054845.1. NCBI lineage: Eukaryota > Metazoa > Chordata > Mammalia > Rodentia > Heteromyidae > Dipodomys > Dipodomys spectabilis. Next base: position 2,283,834 of record NW_024870825.1, on the reverse strand, counting down.
TCTTTCACTCACTTAGAAACCAGTATGCTCCCCCAACCCCGTGCCAGTACAGAGGCTTGACTCGGGAGCTGGAACCTGAGCCACAGCTCCACTTCCACGTTTTTATGGGTTTATTGGAGATGGAATTCATGTTCAGGCTGGCTTTGAACCACAATCCCAAGATCTCAGCCTCCTGAGTATCTAGGATCGCAGGTGTGAGCCACCGGCGCCCGATGAGTTCTCTCTTTATTTAAAACCACTTCTCTCACGTTGTGTTTTAATTGTGAGTTGGTGCAGGGCCCTGGTGTGATGGGAGCCGCCCCCCCCTCCCCCTGCCTCCCTCCCCACAGGATGAGTAAGGGCCTAGGCGTCCCACCTCTGAGCCAGGTCCGCTCAGATCCCCGCATGACAGCTCACACGCCCAGCCAGTGAGCAATGCCAGGCACCTCGTGAGTAACAGAGTTGCCAGCCATGGGGAGGGGGAGGGGGGCCGAAGGCCGGGCACTCTCCCCTCCCCCCGTACCAGTTCCCTGGCTTGCAGAGGGGAGAGACCCACCCTCAAGACTCGCCACAGAAGGAAGGCCCAAAGGAACAGGAAAGATTAGCCTGGACGCTACCTGCCTTTCCTCTCCCATTTGATAAGCTGGGGTGTCCAAGATCAGGGGCACCTGGCAAAGAAAGAGATGCCCCTGGGGAAATGGGCTCACGAGTACAGCCAGGATGTGGTCCTGTGTTTCCCACAGGGGCCTATAAATACCCATGGCCACTGAAAGGAGGTTCCGGTGTTTTCTAAGCGCCCATCCTGGACAGCTCTTGTGTGCAAGACTTGGCCGTCCACTGGCGTCAAGGTCACAGCCAGATTGGCGGCTTGCAGGTCCTCATCTGAAAGCAGCAGGGGCAGGCAGGGCCCAGACCTCACGGTGAAGCTTCAGGGTACTCTTGGCTGACAGCGGAGCAGCCCCGTCCAGACGTGCTACGTGGGGAAGAGGAGGGCCAGACCGTTGAGCAATTCAGAAAACACTGCTCCTCACTCCGGCTGGCAGAACTGTCTTCACATCAACCTCAGTTAGGCATCTCCTAGATCCATGGACTGAGTGACTATTTATTTCCTTAGTGCTAGTTCTGGGTCTCATAGTCAGGGCGTCAGGCTCTCGCCTAGCTGGCCTGCTTGACCCCGGTTCTACTCCTGATGTGTTTGGTCATTAATCAGACATAAGAGTCTCATGGACTTTCCTGGCTTTGAACTGTGATCCCCAGATCTCAGTCTCCTGAGTAGCTAGGATGACAGGTGTGAGCCATAGTGCCAGGCTGTTTTAGGATATCCTTAGCCATCAGCTCCAAACTCTGACAACCCAGACCCCAGGTTCATTTTTTTTCTTCTCCTTCTAATGGCTATGTTCCAGTTTATTGTCCACAGATAGTATTCCGTTTCATCTCTTTGCACTATACCTATAAAAACGGTTCTATTTTTTGCCCCTAGTGAGACCCTGGGCCAAGGTGAGCATGGGGTGAGCTGCCCTACTTGAGAACAGACCCCGCGTGGCCAGCGCCTCTGCCATGCAGCCTCTGTTTGCATCGGACTCTCATTTCTTCTCGCAGCATGGGTACGATTGTATTAATTTGATAGCGCTGTGTGTTCCGGCTGGCTGGGGGCCTGCTTCCGGGCAGGGGGCGCACAGTGCTGAAGCGTGACCTGCACAGATAGGGAAGACAGGGTTTCTGCTCTGTGGGGACCTGGCGGGCCTCTGTCCGTATTTGCAATAGCTGAGGAAGAAGCGGTTGCATTCGCGACCTCTGGCTTCCTTTTCCAGAGGGTCATTGAGAGTCCAGTTCCATTCCTATAATCCCAACTACGCAGGAGGCTGAGATCTGAGGATCCCAGTGTGAGGCCAGACCAGGTAGAAAGTTCATGAGACTCTTACTCCAATTGCCAGCACAGAGTTTTCTTCCTGCAATACACTAGCACTGCAGTCCTGCAATACGCTGGTGCCACAGGTTTCCTGGGAGAGTCAGTGACCTCCTCCACATCACAAAACTACTTTCCCTTCTCTCTCACAACTGAGGGGACACCACAGGAAGGGTTCCCAAAATATAAGAGAAAAAATCATCTCACCCTTTCATCTGATTTCTTCTGTGTCACTGTCTAAGACCAAAGATCAACAGAAGTTTCTTCAAAATGTAACATGAGCTCTGTGCCCATGCTCATGCCTATCATCTGGCTACTCAGAAGGCTAAGATCAGATGATCATGGTTCAAAGCCCGCCCAATGACCCAGCACAAAGCCAGAGAAGGAGATGTGTCTCAAGAAGTACAGCAGTAGCCTTAGCAAAAAGCTAAGTGAGAGTACACAGTCCTGAGTTCAAGTCCCAGTGCTAGTGCAGGTGCGTGTGTGTACACACACACACACACACATAGGTTATAGATGATGTAACCCATGCAATAGCAATGAACCTGCCACGAACCACAGGCTGTGTCTGGGCCTTACTTTTCTGGTTTTGGCTAAACTTTGGAGATTTATTGTCCTTGGCTCCACTGGGGACTTTCCACACTGACAGACCTGACCTGAAGGCCAGTGACCCAGAGCCTCTGCTTCTGCATTTGTGCAATTGCCTCAGGTCGTGCTGGCCATGGCCTTTTGGAGTCAGCATGCTGATGGTGCCCTCTTCAGGAAGTGGGTGAGGAGAGGGTCTTCTGTGCTCAGTTACCACCTCACCATGTTCTGTGACGCTGTGATGCCAGCACCTCTCAGAGTGGACATCTCAGGACTGGCAGCCTGGTGGCTGGGGGCATGAGGAGCCAGTCAGAAACACCATGGGGACGTGGGTTGTTTGCACATGGCTGTCCAGAGACTTCTTATGGATCCTTCTCAACCACCAAGAGCATCTGATGCTGGCGGAGACCACAGTGGCCTGCTCTGGACCAGAAGTCCCAGCCCATTCTTACCAGAAGGAGGTAAATGGCCAGACACCAGGCCTCAGTCTGGCACAGATGTGTGCTCTGGATCTAGTCTTGTTGCACACCCAGAATGCAGAGCAGCAGTCACAGTAGTGGTTTCTCTGCAGTACTGATGCGGGGTGCCATCTCTGGTTTCTCTGTGGTACTGATGCAGGGTGCCATCTCTGGTGTCTCTGTAGTACTGATGCAGGGTGCTATCTGTGGTTTCTCTGAGGTACTAATGCAGGGTGTCATCTCTAGTTTCTCTGCAGTACTGATGCAGGGTTCTATCTGTGGTTTCTCTGCAGTACTGATGCAGGGTGCTATCTCTGTGGTTGCTCTGAAGTGCTGACGCAGGGTGATTGATATCTCTTGCTTTCTCTGCAGTACTGCTGCAGAGTGATGTCTCTGGTTTCTCTGCAGTACTGATGCAGGGTGCTATCTCTGTGGTTTCTCTGTGGTACTGATGCAGGGTGCTATCCCTATGGTTTCTCTATAGTACTGATACAAGTGCAGTACTGATGCAGGGTTCTCCTCAAGTGAGCTCACTCATGCTTAGCACTCATTTCAAAGCAAAGCTGGGCTATTTTCTCATCAGGTAATCTCAGCAAGGATGAGAAAGTTCCCTGGGGCTCCGGCCCTGCCCTGCCTGGCCCTGCCCAGCCCTGCCGATGTGGCAGCAGTAGCCCCCTGCCTGGCCAAGACTTTGATTCAGGGTGTGCAGCCGCAGCCGTGCCCCCTCGAGCCCTCAGTGAGAGGAGGAGGTATGGACCCCATTCCTTGTTGAGGGCTGAGAGTGAGGTCTTTGTGGGGAGCCTGGTGGCTCATGCCTGCCCTCCTGGCCACTTGGAAGGCCGAGATCTGAGGGCTGAGATTCACGGCCGGCTGGGGCGGGGACGCCCAGGAGACTTTCACCTCCCAGGAGCCACGGAGAAGCCTGCGGAGGAGCTGTGGCTCCAGCCGGTCGCGTGCAAGCCGAGTGAAGACGCTCGGGGACAGAGCCCCGGTCCTGAGTGCAAGGCCGAGAGCTGCACACGCACACGCACACGCGTGCGCGCACACACGTGTCTCTTGCTCTTCTGCAAGTCAGCACCAGCCTCGGCCCGGCCGCTGGTCCCTGTGGCACGGCGACGCAGGTCGGGCCGCTGCTCTCCGGACCTCCTCGGGCTCCGGGGCTCGGGCGGAGCCGGGAGCGGCGCGCGCTCTTCCCGCGGGGGTGCGGTGCGCTGCGTCGTCCGGCCCCCCGCGGGTCGCCCTCCGACGGCCGCCGCCGCCAGTCAGGCCACCGGAAAGTTCCGGCAGAACCCTTCCCGCGCCCGGGGACCACGGGGCCGGGCTGCGCCCCGCGTGCGCCACCCCAAGCCCCGCTCCCGTTCCAGTCCGCCCGGCCCGCACCCCCGGCCGCGCGGCTCCCCGCGGACGCTCCGCCGACCCCACGACCCCTCGGAGCTCCGGGCGCCCGGACGCGCGTGGACCCGGGCCGCCGTCCGTCCCTGTCCCGGCGCACGGCGGCCTCTCCGCCCTCGCGGGGCGCCGCCGCCCGGCCCCGCGCCGCCACCCGCGGCCGCGTCCTGAGTCCTGCGCCCCGTGCCCCGCGCGCTGCCCCGCGCCCTCTGCCCGCGTCCGGCGCGCTGCCCCGCGCCCCGCTGCCCGCGCCCACTACACGTGCCCCGCGCCCCCTTCACGTGCCCTGCGCCCCGCTGCCCGCGCCCCCCTTCACGTGTCTCCTGCCCGCGCGCTGCCCGGCCGGCCCGGTCCGCGCCCCGTGCCCCCTGCCCGCGCCCCGTGCCCCCTGCCCGCGCGCTGCCCGGCCGGCCCGGCCCGCGGTCGAGCCCCCAGAGGACTTCCCGGGACCGGACGCCCGCGGCCCCAGGTCCCGCACCCCACGAGACGGGACCCCTCCCGGCGGCGCCCCGAGGCTCGGCTCGGCCCGACTCACCGAGGCGGTGTGGCGCGGGACGGCGCGGCCGGGTCTGGCGGTGCGGGCGGGCGGGCGCTGCGCTGCGCTCCCCGCGGCTCCCGGCGCTCTCCGGGCTGGAGCTGGAGCCACGGCCCGGCGTCTTCTGGGCTTGGCCCCGCCCTCTCTCCCCGCGCTCCTTAGTCACCCGCCAGGCCCCGCCCAGACCACGCCCAGGCCCCGCCCAGACACCAGGCCTCGCCCCCTGCCTCCCCCCTCCCGCACCTGCCGGCTGCGGGCTCCAAGGCCTCCATGGCCTCCCTAGCCCTGGGTCAGCGCCCCGAGGCCCTGGGGTCCCGGAGCCCCCCATCCCACCCCAGGCTGCAGGCGAGCCCGCATCCTCCCCCTCCCCCCAGCCGCATACCTCCCTGCACACCTCCCAGCCATGGGCCCCGGCCCTGGGACCGACACCCCTGGTGGACAGCCGCCCCGAGCCTCCCCACCGCAACTCCAGGAGGCCTGGGTTTAGGAGATGGAGAGTGCAGGGCCTTGTCCAGCGCTGAAGAGAACAGCGAGACCCCTCCCAGAGCTCAGACCTACCATCCCCGCTGCTCAGGAGGCCAAGACCTGAGGATCAGGGTTCGACGTCAGCCCGGGCAGCAAAGCCCATGAGACTCTTTTCTCCAGAAAACCAGCACAAAGAATGGAAGTGGAGCTGTGGCTCAAGTGGTGAAGCTCCAGCCTTCAGAGAAGAAGCTAAGGGCAAGGGCCTAGGCCCTAAGTTCAAGCCCCAGTGTCGGCACTATAACAAAACAGAACATACACCAAGTACAAACGCCCCAAAGTTGGTTTATCACGAGCCCCTTCGTGTGCGGGGACCAGGGTACAGCTCAGCACCCGCTGCTGGACAGCCCGTGTTCCAGTCATGGCCTGGTTCTCTTCGGGGCCTGGCCCTGTTCATCCCAGGCTCCCAGGGTCCTGGCATAGGGACCAGGCACATAGTAGGTGCTCGGCAAGGGCGAGCGGCTCCTGACAGTGTCAGAGCTGTTTGTGGCTGTCAGATCCCCAGTGTCCCTGGACTGCTTCCGGCAGGTTCCAAATCAGGCCACCATAGCCTGGAGCCCACAGCCAGCTGCCTTTGCTGTTTACCTTTCCCGTTTCCACGAGGAACTCAGACATACCCACCCCCAGGCTCCCTGGGCGAAGGAGCTGGAGGAGGAGAGCCAACCAGCTGGATCGGCCAGGGCAGCGACCGAAGGCCAGGGTGCGGATGAGCAGAGGAGGACATAGTCTGTACTTGGTTTTCTCAGAAGAGCTTTTCCTCCCTACCATGGAAATAACCCGTAGGGACTGCGTTTGGTAACTGCGGTTATTGTGGAGGAGGGAGAGCCCGCAGCCCTTGCCTGCCTGGCTCCACATCAGCTACTCAGTCCAGCACCAGCCCCCCACCTCTCCTGCCCCACGCTGCCTCTCTTGGGGTCCCTCCCACTCCGGATGCCGGCCACAGACACCGCTCTCACCGCCCCTCCACAGGCTGTCTGCCCAGCACGGGAGCCCCATGCCCCCATGCCCTGGGGGCTCTCAGATCCAGGCCCGCCCCGCCCCACCCCGCATCTGGCTCTTCACTCCATCCTGGCTGCAGGTCTCACCCTAGGGTCCAGCAAGGCCTGCCCTGGCAGGGACCACACAGTTCTGTGCTCCAGTAGGGCCACCACCAGCTTGGAGCTGGCACGCTCTACCAACACTTTGACCTTGGAGGAAAAGGTGCATCCTCCTGGAGCTATAATCACGCTAATTGCCTATAATTATATTGATTGAATACATGAGATAAATAATTTATATTTGAAACAGGGCTACGCAGCGTGGTGCAGGCCGGCACCAGCTCCTGCTCCCATCTCTCAAGTGCTGGGATTCCGGGCATGTGCCAACGTTCCCAGCTAGATAAACAAGTCCTGAACACCTGCTCTGTGCCAGCCTCATTCTAGGGGCTGGGAACTGAGCCGGCGAAGAAAACAACCTCTCAACAAATGGAAGTGACGTTCTAGCTTCACAAATGTGCATTACTGAATATAGGTTGCAGACCAGGTCTGCAGAAAGGGAATGGGGGGCTAGTGTGGTGGCTTCTGCCTGAAGTCACAGCTACTCAGGAGTCAGCGTTCTAGACGATGGAGGTTCTAGGTCGGCCCAGGCGAAGTATTAGCAAGACCCTCACCCCAACTGACGAGCTGGGTGTGCGGTGTGTGGCAAGCCTCTGGTCCCAGCATGAGGGAGGCCAAGGAAGGAGGTAGTGCTTCGAGGCTGGTCTCAGGGAAATGAGACCCAACCTGAAAAAAGAATTAAATGAGTAAAGCAAAAAAGGGCAGGAAATGTAGCTCAAGTGGTAGATCACCTGCTCAGAAAGCACAAGGCCCTGAGTGTTCTCTCTCTCTCTCTCTCTCTCTCTCTCTCACACACACACACACACACACACACACAAGCATGCACGCACGCATGGAAAGGAAAGAAAAAAAATGGGAAGAAATAAAAGGAAAAAATGGACCCAGGAGGTGACCACAGCAATTAGTGGTGGAAGTGATGGTGGTGATGGTGGTGATGGTGGTGGTGGTGATGGTTGTGGTGGTGATGATGGTGGTGATGGTGATGGTGAAGATGGTGGTGATGGTGGTGATGGTGATGGTGATGATGGTGATGATGATGATGGTGGTGATGGTGGTGATGGTGATGGTGATGGTGGTGGTGATGATGGTGGTGATGGTGATGGTGATGATGGTGGTGATGGTGATGGTGGTGGTGATGATGGTGGTGATGGTGATGGTGATGATGGTGGTGATGGTGATGGTGATGGTGATGATGGTGGTGATGGTGATGGTGATGATGGTGGTAATGGTGGTGATGGTGATAGTGATGGTGATGGTGATGGTGATGATGGTGATGATGGTGATGATGGTGGTGATGGTGGTAATGGTGATGGTGGTAATGGTGGTGATAGTGATGGTGATGGTGATGGTGATGATGGTGGTGATGGATGGTGATGGTGATGATGGTGGTGATGGTGATGGTGATGATGGTGGTGATGGTGATGGTGATGGTGGTGATGGTGGTAATGGTGATGATGGTGGTGATGGTGATGATGGTGGTGATGGAGGTGATGGTGGTGATGATGGTAGTGATGGTGGTGATGGTGGTGATGGTGATGATGGTGATGATGGTGATGATGGTGGTGATGGTGATGGTGGTAATGGTGGTGATGGTGGTGATGGTGATGGTGATGATGGTGGTGATGGTGATGGTGATGATGGTGGTGATGGTGATGGTGGTAATGGTGGTGATGGTGTGGTGATGGTGATGGTGATGATGGTGGTGATGGTGATGGTGGTGATGGTGGTGGTGGTGGTGATGGTGGTGGTGGTGATGGTGGTGGTGGTGGTGATGGTGGTGATGGTGATGGTGGTGGTGGTGATGGTGATGATGGTGGTGATGGTGATGGTGATGATGGTGGTGATGGTGATGGTGGTGATGGTGGTAATGGTGATGATGGTGGTGATGGTGATGATGGTGGTGATGGAGGTGATGGTGATGGTGGTGATGATGGTAGTGATGGTGGTGATGGTGTGGTGATGGTGATGGTGGTGATGGTGGTGATGGTGATGGTGGTGATGGTGGTGATGGTGATGGTGGTGGTGATGGTGATGGTGGTGATGGTGATGGTGGTGGTGATGGTGATGGTGGTGGTGATGGTGATGGTGATGGTGATGGTGATGGTGATGATGGTGGTGATGGTGATGGTGATGATGGTGGTGATGGTGATGGTGGTGATGGTGGTAATGGTGATGATGGTGGTGATGGTGATGATGGTGGTGATGGAGGTGATGGTGGTGATGATGGTAGTGATGGTGGTGATGGTGTGGTGATGGTGATGGTGGTGGTGGAGATGGTGGTGGTAACAATGCTGGTATGATGGGGTACTGTGTCAGTAGTGGTCTAGCAGGCTCGAGCCAGCCCCTGGGATCTGATCCTGTCCTTGCTGTCCTCACCCCTGCCAGCTTTCCCCTTCTCAGTCTGACCTGCTTGTCCCTGCAAGGCCCCAGGGATGCTGGGTCACCAGGGGACACTCAGACAGTGCTGCTGTCCCCGCACACCCCCCATGCCATCCGCCCCAGGCAGTACCGAGCATGTGTTCATGTGTGGGCTGGTAGTGGGGTTTGGACTCAAGGCTGGTGCACTTGTTGGACTTTTCTGCTCAAGGCTGGTGCTCTACTACTTGAACCACAGCTCCACCCCTGGCTTTTCTGGTGGTTCACTGGAGAGAAGAATCTCACGGTCTTTCCAGCCTGAGCCAGCTTTGGACCGCGATCCTCAGATCTCAGCCTTCCGAGCTGTGTGATTACAGGTGTGAGCTACAGTGAGGGCTTGGGAACACTCGCTTTTGTTAGTGAAGCATGGTCTGGAGCCTCACTGAGAGACAGAGGCCGGCAAGGGTGTCTGCAAGACAGAGGGAACAGCTTGAACCCAAGGGCGTGCCGTTGAGGTGGCCCAGAACCAGGGCGTGGGTGACAGGTGATGGAGCAGGCGTGGCCCGGCCAGGTGTGTGTGTGTATGTGTGTGGGGTGGACCGTGCGGGAGGCCACTGGCATGGGAGAACCCCAGGGCCAGCCATGCCAGCCTGGCGAGCCACAAGGCTGTGGCTGGGCTGCAAACCCGGGCATGGCCAGGACAGAGGCAGGGTGGGTGAGCTCAGGGGTGCCAGCCGCCCGGGGCTCTACTTGGTTGGGTATGGGGTTCTGGGGGCCGGGCCTGGGTGGCGACGACAGAGCAGCCAGCGGGACGTCAAAGCCAGTGCTTCACACACTGTCTTCTGGGCCCTGTGATGTCCATTAAGGCCATCCTGCCCCTCCTCCTCCAAGCCAGTGAGCTGTGGAGAGAGGGGAGGACCCTGCCCAGTCTCCTCTCCTCATGATGGGAGGGCTTTCTCTTGTTCTAAGAACTTTCTCAAGTCACGCCATGAGCCTCTCTACCCAAGGCTTGTGTGAAGACTCTACGATCTGCCAGATATAGTAGTGGCTCACGCCTGTTATCCCAGCTCCTCGGAAGACAGAGATCTGAGGATCAAGGTGCAAAGCCAGCCTGGGCAGGAAGATCAATGAGACTCTTATCTCCAATGAACCAGCAAAAAGCCAGTGGCTCCAGTGCTAGAATGCCAGACCTGAGTGAAAAAGCTGAAGGGTAGCACCCAGGCCCTGAGTAATAGCACACACACACAGGTACACACACACACACACACACACACACACACACACACACACCCTCCCACGATCAAGTCTCCAAATCTAGCTCTTGATGCTAGATTTAAGGACTTCAGGAAAAGTTGTTGGTTTTTTTCCCCCCAGTATGCTTGTTTGCCTTTTCTCAAAATGCCTGGTTCTCAGAAGCCGGTCTTGGGGACTCTTGCTGTGGGGAGATGAATGCTGGCTCTTCTTCTTTGCATTCCAGCTGAACAATCCCCAAAGAATGCTCTGGAACATGAGTGTCTCTGGCAATCAGGGCGGGGGGTGGCACACTCGTGGGAAGCCGCACACCCCTCACCTCACACCACCAAAGCCTGGGAGCCTCTCCTCCCCCTCCCCCGCCCCTGGGAGAGCCCCAGGTCCCCAATAAACACAGGTGCTAGGGAAGAATACATGAGAGCTCATGGGTTTGGAACAGTCAGCTTGAAACCAGCCAACCATCTCACCCACATCTCACCCACGCCCCCAACACAGAGCCTCATGGCCGCAACACGAACGCCTCCCATCCTTCCCATCCCTCGGGGGTGCTGACTAGGTTTAACTTTGTTCTCTTTCCCTTCCTTCACACTTACCTTTCTCCAGGAGAAGCTAACAAACAAGCTGCAGGCTTTCAGGGAGGAAGCTTCTGGGTCTTGTGGCAGCTCCTTGGCTTATCGGAGCGCAATGCTGCTCAATTGGAAGCGGTGGCCGAGTATCACACAGAGCTCAGTCTCCCCTGTGCACTGGGCTGACCCCTCCTGCTCCATGCACTCCCATCCTGCCCTGACCAGCCAGTTGGGGGCAGGGTTCCGGCAGATGGAGGGGAGGATGGAATGGCTGTCACAAGGTTCAGGAAAAAGCGCCGGATGCCCGCGCTGCCTGCTCCTCTTTCCCGGGCCTCTGCTGTGGCGTGTCCTCAGGCTGTCTTCTCTCCCTCCGTCTGCAAGCTTGAAGGGCTTTTTTTGTTTTTGTTTTTCAGGATGGAGATCATTTTGGAGCCTTCTAATTTTACAAGTTCCTCCGCACAGAGATGACTTTGATTTTCAGCAGGAGTTTGCTGCTCCCATCAGCACTGCATTATACACATTTCTGACAGATTAATCACAGCTATTGTCTGCTGTTTATTCTATACACTGCATAATTGTACTTGCAAAATGGTATTTTAATTAAGAAGGAAATGCATCAGGGGAAGGCGTCTTTCTGACAGTCTTCACCAGGCCCAGCAAGCAGGTGTACATCAGGCCCAGGCCATCATGGACCGCCACTGAGGCCCAGGCCTTGCAGACCGCCAGTGAGGAGCTGGGACCCATGGCCCAGAGGGGCCAGTCCCGGCTCCCAGCGGGATCCAAGGACCTGTAAAGCTGAGCTGCTTCCTCTTTTTCTTCCTCCTTCTCCTCTTCCTCCTCCTCCTCCTCTTCCGCTTCTTCTTCTTTTTCCTCCTCCTCTTCTTCTTTTTTTCTCCTCTTCTTCCTCCTCCTTTCCTCCTCCTTCCCTTCTTCTTCCTCCTCCTCCTCCTTTCCCTCCTCTTCTTCCTCCTTCTCTTCCTCCTTCTCTTCTTTATTTTCCTTCCTTTCCTGTCCTTTCCCTTCATCTCCTTTTCCCTTTTTCTTTCTTGGATGGTGCTGGGATTTGAACTCAGGGCCTTGTGTTTGAGGCATTCTAACATCTGAGCCACACCCTAGCCCGTTTTGTGTTTACTTTTAAGGCAGGGTGTTCCTCTGACTTTGCCCAGGCTGGCCTCAGACTATAAATCTCTTACTTCTACCTTCCACGTAGCTGGGATTGCAGACATGTACCGCCCTGCCTAGCTAGCATGTTTCTTGTTTGCCTTTTAAACAAATAGCACGTCTCTGTGCCACGGGACATCAAGAATGTGGCTGCAGTCTGCTGTCAGATGTGGGGAACATCTGGCTCTCGGGCCTCTGACGCCTTGAAGCCAAGTGGTCTGGCCCTGCCCAGGCAGCCACAGGGCGGGCTCCAGTTCCATGAACCCAGGGGTGGACAGACAGATTGATCTCCATGCACCACATGCAAACGCTCCCTGCAGGGGAGTCTCATTCTCCACGCTGCCAGAGGGACCCCCTCCCGGCCTCAGCCCTGACACTCTCTGTGGCCATGGGCAAGTTGCACAACCTTTGTGGGGGTCCATTCTATAGGGGGCTATGCCCTCTAGGGTACCCATGAAAGTGCTGGAAAGTTCTGCCGAGGCCCTGCGGGGGGGCGGGAGGAAGGTATCTAGCCCACAGCAATTGCTCCATGAAGGTCATTCTTTGACTCCTGCTTCAATCAAGTTGAGAGGACGCAAAGGGGGGGGGGTTCCCCAATTTCACAGCATCTACCTGAGCTTGGGAACCACAGAGTCCAGAAGGAAACACATGTCAGCCACGTCCCCGACACAGAGCTAGAGTACAGCGCTGGAGCAGCAAATTCTTTTTGTTGTTTTGTTGCTTTTTTTCCCAGAAGAAAATATTTAGTGAGGGGAAGAAAAAAAAACCTTGCACAAGAAGCTGGAGCTGCGCAGTCACTGTGAGCGACGGGGTCTCTCTGGATAGACAGCACGGAGCGGGTGGGCAGGCGGGTGGGGTGGGTGGGCACCCTGGGCTTGAGTGGCCCCCTGCAGGGAACATCAGTCAGATCGGACAGGACGGGCAGCCTCACCGTGTGAGGAGGCCTTGAGCCTGCGCACCCTGAAGCCCCCACTCTGCTCTTGCAGATGGGAGATGATGGGCTCCTATCCTGCTGTGAGAACCCACAGCCACAGGCCCCTGGCAAAAACGTACAGAAATAGATGGAAAAAAGAAACAATGAAGAATTCTTGGCTCATGCCTGTCATCCTAGCTACTCGGGAGGCTGAGATCTGAGGATCAAGGTTGGAAGCCAGCCTGGTCAGGAAAGTCCGTGAGACTTGAATCTTCAATGAACCACCAAAAAACCTAAGTGGTGCTGTGGCTCAAGTGGTAGAGCGCCAACCTTGAATAGAAAAGCTAAGGGAGAGCAAGAGGCCCTGAGTTGTCCAAGCCCCAATCAGCACTGGGGCACGTGCATGCACACGTGTACACACACACACACAGGACCCCCCACCCCCATCCCCTGCACATACTTGGAATCCTACATTAGGTCTGATTCCAATCGAGTTCTAGGGCTAACCACCATTCCTCCCTTGTGTCAGGATTTTGTCATTTCAAACACTTAGTCCTGAGCTCCGGCCTCCACAGTCTCCATGTCTCCGCTAGCAGGACTGAGCGCAGCACTTTGAAGAATCGGTCTTCAAAAGCAGTCATGAAATGGAATTCACGAAGATCACAGCAAGAAACGGGCCATTGTTTGGCTCTGTTGTGGAGGGAGACTCTTGCAATTGTAGGGTAACAGCTGGGATGCGTTAGGGCAGAAGGAAGGTATGAATGCGGGAAGGCGGCACACGGGGCAGGGCTATTCATGAGACGTAGAATGCAGCAAATAGCGAGACCTCGTGTCCAGGAGAGAGAGGCGCCCTCCATCCCAGTGCTCCCGGTGCGGTTACACCGCCTCTCCCCACCCAGCTCCTGCTTGGGACGGATACGGGGTCACAGGTCACAGGTCACGGACCAGGCCTGCCGTTTCACCGGGTCAGCCAGCACGCGGGGTTCGGTGCCGGCCAGCGGAGGACAGGGAGGAGTACACTCTTTATGGGGCCATTTCTTGTGCCATGAAAGCCAGGCCATTGGCAACACCCCATCTTTGTGAGCATTTTTATGGACTTTGCAAACCTCTTCGGCCCTTTATATCGTGTGGATTATTTGCTTAAACTTCAGAAGGAAAAGTTAACAGGATTGCAGTTTATCCTATGCATTTCTGGACGACCCATCGCCAGCTCTCCTGCCAGCTGCGATCTGCCTGGTGGTGACAGCCCGCGGGATGGTTCTCGTCTTTGCTTGGCTCCTCCACCTCCTGGGAGGAGGGAGTCGTGGCAAGCCCTGGCCGCCTCGGCCGCTCTGCGACGTCTCCCTCCACAACCACCTAAAAAGGTGTTCTGACCCCCCAGGAACCCAGAGCAGGCCTAGGAAGAAAGTCACTAAAAATGGGCATTGTCCAAGGTTTGCAGACGGCCGGAGTCGATGGTTTCAAATAGCTGTTTTAAAAGGCGTGGCGCATCATAAAAATCCAGTAAAAATGATAGTCCAGCACTTTGTAAATTTCAACATGACACAGAAATGCACAATCCAAATCATTCCAGGGGGCCAGCTAGGAGACAGTGCGCCAGGACACCGGGAGACATGCTGACACAACCAGCTGAGTGTGTGTGTGTGTGTGTGTGTGTGTGTGTGTGTGTGTGTGTGGTGTGTGTGTGTGTGTGTGTGTGTGTGCCAGTAGAGGGGCTTGAACTCAGGGTCTGGGCACTGTCCCTTAGCTTTTCCACTCAAGGCTGGAGCTCTGCTACTCAGGCCACAGATCTACGTTAGAGTCTTGGCTGGTGAAATGGAAATGAGTCCCTCGAACTTTTCTGCTGCGATTGGCTTGGAGCCATGATCCTTGGATCTCAGCCTCCTGAGTAGGCAGGATGACAGTTTTCCCGCCTCAGTGCTGCTTCTACATATCCAGTAGTCTGGGGACAGGGCGACTCTCAGGCAGCTCTGACGCTGCTTCCCAGGAGCCCAGGCCGGCTGCTGGGTCCCAGGCAGGTTCAGCGCCCTTCAGTCCTTGAGGAAGACTGAAGCCCCGGTGTCTTCCACAACTTCAGATCGATTCCCAACAACAATCCTGAGAGTCGTTCCCTCCCTTCCAGCCCCTCACCTCACCGGCTTTATCCGGACCCCTTTCTCTCTCCCTGCACTTCAGCTCCTGGGCCCTGCAGGCAGCCCCTGCCCCACAGGCAGGGCCTTTGCACCGCTCTCCAGTGCAAGCCTACCTCACTCTCTAACTTCCTCAAGTCTTTGCTTGAGTGCCTCCCTGGCCCCCAGGATATTTCTAACCAGTGTATTGTGATTAAAAAATGGGAACTACCTTCTCCCTAAATCCCCAGCCCCTACTGGGTTTAGATGCTCTAACCCAGTGTAATCAATTCATTTTGTGGTAGAGTATGATTGTCTGTACAACTTTGGTTCAAACCTTCCACTCTTCTACTGTTGAGTTAATAACCTTGGGCAAAGTGCCTGCCTTCTCTGTGCTTCAGTTTCCTGATCTGCAAGGTGGGGCTGGCCACTGTGGCTGCCCAAGCCTGGAGGTGCACCGAGAGCGGGACGCCCCCCTCGGGCTGTGACGCCTGCCATCTGACTCATCATCCTGGGACTCTCCCCTCCCTCACCCTGACCCACAGAGTTGCAGCCAGCACACGGCGAGCACAGACACCGATGATAGCTGGGCTGCCTGGGAACGGCGTGATGCCCCAGGCAGGGGCAAGCTGGTGGGCACTACGCTCTGCCTGCCACTATCTTGCCTGCAAGGTGTCGAGGCCTCAGCCGTGGTAGCTCTGCGGAGCCCAAGCTGCACACGCGCAGAGATGGCTCATGGACACCGATTCCTGGAAGGTGGCAGGGCCCGGACCTGAGCGTGAACAGGACACCACGGTGCAGGTGACGCCCGCCCCCAAACACTCAGTTACCACCTTGAACCCTGTGCTCTGCTGGGGCGGGCACTTGGGGCCTCTAGCTTGCTTGGCTGGCACTCTACCCCTTGAGCCATGTGTCCAGCCTGCCTTTGTGATAATTAATTGGAGATGGAATAGAGTGGCTTTTCTGCCTAGGCTGGATTTAAACCTCTAACTTGCAGGTGTCAGCCTCCTGGATATCTGGGATTATAGGTATGCGCTGTCACACTAGGCTGAGTCAAAGGTTTTAGCTGCCTACCATGTAGAGGCTGCACTACGCTGCCCAGGCCTGTGTGTTGGAGAGAATTTTGATTCTCCGAGGGAGAGGGGGCTGAGGGGCGATGGCACCGGCCTTCTCAAGAGTCGGGCGGCAGCAGGCCTCAGTGGAGCCATCCACCTCCCAATTTGTCCCTTCCAGGGTGCCTGGGGCTCTGTGTGGGGTGGACACGCGAGGGCTGGAGTGCAAGGCTGACGTGTGGGGACCCACGCACGGGGCCAGGTGTGTGAGATGACTCGAGAGGTGTATGCTCTCAAATATGGTGAGCCGGGGCCTGGGCAGGCCTGCTCCGGGGACACGGGAGCCGTCCGCACAGCGCCTACTCAGCTCTGCTGGCCGGCATGGGCCCGGTGCACGTGGGAACCCTTTCCTGTCCCCTGACGCGGTCCTCAGCCCCCATGATCACCACTATGGCCTGAGAGGACCAGCAGTGGAAAAGGAGAAAAAATCAAATGGTGTTGCTTCTTTCCCTGCCGTGCATGGTGGGGTGGGTGGTGCGGGGCGGGTGGTGCGTGGCTGGGGGTGGGTGTGTTACAGGTGGGGGGGCGCGTGGTGGGGGTATGTGGCGGGGCACCGCCCCTGCCTATCCTCCCGCCCACCGCCGGCCAGCCACCTGCAAGCCAGGACGGCTGTGAGTGCTGAGCTTGTCCACCATGCGCTTGTCCTGCTCTTCCTCGGCACCCTGCTTCTCTAAACCTTGTTTGACCTGGAAAGTGTGTGTGTGTGTGTGTACGAAACAGACAGACAAGGAGACAGACACAGACACAGAGAGGTAGAGGGGAGACTTCTTCATCTGTACAGAGCGATGATCAAGAGCCTAGGACCAGGAGCTCTGGTCTCGAGGGAGGCGTGGGCGGAGGACGCTGGTGACATCAGAGGCACACCTGGCCAGCCCTGATTTCCTGACACGCTCAGCAGACACAGGTAAGGCTTGAGCCATGGGCGTGCAAAGACCACCACGCAAAGCAAGAGATAGCCTGCAGAACAGGAGGAGATCCATGCCAGCTGTGCCCCCGACAGAGGGTTAATACCAAGAATGCATGAAGAACTTGCAAGAGAGCCGGTCGTGGTGGCTTACCCCTAGGTACTCAGGAGGATCTGAGGATCCTGGTTCAAAGCCAGCCCCGGCAGCAAAGGCTATGAGACTCTTATCTCCAATGAACCAGCAAAATGCCAGAAATAAGCATGTGTCTCAAGTGGCAGAGTGCCAGCTTTGAGCAAAACACCTAAGGAACAGTGCCAAGGCCTTGATTTCAAGCCCTAGTACTAACATTAAACAAAAAGAAACTGCCTGTAGGCGGTGATCACCATACCAGTCACCACCGCAAAGATGGAAAGCAGCCCAGCACAGGAAACATAGCGCATATGTCCAATGGAGTATTATTCAGCCCTGAAGAAAAATAAAATCCTGCCTGTTCCAATCAAAAAGAATGGAACTAGCGAGCACCAGTATAGGTGAGATGGGCCAGACGCGGAAGGACAAGTTTGTGTGTTCTCTTTTATGTAGGAACAAGCAAGAAATGGTTGACCTGAAAGCAGCTTCGTGATTACTGGGGAAGAAGAAGAGGAGGCTCAGCGGGTGAAAGCGGAAGACGGGAACGGAGGGCGCACGAATCAGTACACACCCACGGGAATAGCCAGTGCAGCACAGCCACCTGCATCAGGAGAAACGGATGTGCAGATAACGTGTTTGCATAAACTCCTTGAGTGCTTGAATGAGGTCGCTCCGTATGCACTGCCCCCCGCCCCCACCTCTCCCAGGACCTGCTCTGGCACAGGCGGGTCTAGGCCAGTAGTACTTTTTTCTCTGCTTTGCCAGTATGGGGTTTTGAACTCAGGGCCTAGCTCTCTTACTGAGCTTTTCCACTCAAAGCTGGTCCTTCACCACATGAGCCACAGCTCCTCTTCCTGATTTTTGTTGGTGAACTGGATTAGTCTAGCCTCACAGATCAGACTACCTAGGCTGGCTTTGAACTGTGATCCTCAGATCCCAGCCCCCCAAATAACTAGGATTCCAGGTGTGAGCTCCAGTGCTCTGCTTTGAGCCAGTGCTGTTTAGGAACCAGTGCCTTTACCTCTGAGAGCCAGACGGTGCAACTCCACCCCAGACAAAGCTGGCCTGAGGAGGGAAGGTCAGGGAGGCCTTCCAGGGTTCAGACCTGGAGCCCCCGAAGAGTCCGGTGAGGAGAGGGACCCCTCCTCCAGGAGAGACCTGAGGGTCTGGGAGAAAGATGAAACACACCTTCCACGATCACCTTCTACCTACTTTGCTAGAAAAGCAGACGTTACTGGGAGGCTGGGGACACACCCATGTGCTGGGGCCTTCCGAGTGTAACGTGTGCTGCTGTGGTACGGAGAGGCCTGGCCATGCTCGGCTGGATGGTGCTGTGAGGACGCGAGGTGTCCCTTCCACGCTGGGCCTGTGGCATAGCTCCAGCTCTGCCCTGAGGCCCAGAGTTGGTCATAAGCGGGTCCAGTAACGTTCCTACCTGGTCTGGGCGTGCCTGGCGTGCCACCTGGCCCCATACCCCCAAGAGGGCTGGACCCTGCTGGTAAAGCCTGTCTCCTGCAGCAGGATTGCCACGCTAATTGGTACCAGCCAGATCAGAGCTCGAACTTTGATCTGACGGCAGAAGACGTTATTGAAAGGGAGTTCTGCGCATTTGTTCTGGGACTGCTGGCTCCGGGGGTCTTTCTGTTGTCAACTTGTGGAGTGTTGGGGGAGGGGCACTGAAGATGGGGGCACTGGAGGTGGGGTATTGGAGGTAGGGGTTATTGGAGGTAGGGGGTATTGGAGGTGGGGGGTATTGGAGGTGAGGGATATTGGAGGTGGGTAGAGGTGGGAGGTGGGGTATTGGAGATGGGGGGGGGTGTTGGAAGTGGGGGTATTGGAGGTGTGGAGTGTTGGAGATTGGTGGTATTGGAGGTGGATGGGGTGTTGGAAGTGGGGGTATTGGAGGTGGGTGAGGTGTTGGAGGTGGGGGTGTTGGAGGTTAGTGGGGTATTGGAGGTGGGTGGGGCGTTGGAGGTGGGGGTATTGGAGGTGAGTGGAGGTGTTGGAGGTGGGGGTATTGGAGGTGAGTGGAGGTGTTAGAGGTGGGGTATTGGAGGTTGTGAGGTGTTGGAGGTGGGGGTATTGGAGGTGAGTGGGGTGTTGGAGGTGGGGGTGTTGGAGGTAGGGGTATTGGAGGTGAGTGGGGTGTTGGAGGTGGGGGTATTAGAGGTGAGTGGAGGTGTTGGAGGTGGGGGTATTGGAGGTGGGTGGGGTGTTGGAGGTGGGGGTATTGGAGGTGGGGGTGTTGGAGGTGGGGGTATTGGAGGTGAGTGGAGGTGTTGGAGGTGAGGGTATTAGAGGTGGGGGTGTTGGAGGTGGGTGGGATATTGGAGGTATGTGGGGTGTTGGAGGTGGGTGGGGTATTGGAGGTGTGTGGGGTGTTGGAGGTGGGGGTATTGGAGGTGGGTAGGGTGTTGGAGGTGGTGGTATTGGATGTGGGTGAGGTGTTGGAGGTGGGGGTATTGGAGGTGAGTGGAGGTGTTGGAGGTGGGGTATTAGAGGTGTGTGGGGTGTTGGAGGTAGGGGTATTGGAGGTGTGAGGTGTTGGAGGTGGGGGTATTGGAGGTGGGTGGGGTGTTGGTGGTGGGGGTGTTAGAGGTGAGTAGAGGTGTTGGAGGTGGAGGTGTTGAAGGTGGGGATATTGGAGGTGGATGGGGTATTGGAGGTGGGTGGGGTGTTGGAGGTGGGGATATTGGAGGTGGGGGTGTTGGAGGTGGGGGTATTAGAGGTGAGTGGAGGTGTTGGAGGTGGGGGTATTGGAGGTGGGGGTGTTGGAGGTGGGTGGGATATTGGAGGTATGTGGGGTATTGGAGGTGGGTGGGGTATTGGAGGTGTGTGGGGTGTTGGAGGTGGGGGTATTGGAGGTGGGTAGGGTGTTGGAGGTGGTGGTATTGGATGTGGGTGAGGTGTTGGAGGTGGGGGTATTGGAGGTGGGTGAGGTGTTGGAGGTGAGTGGGGTATTAGAGGTGTGTGGGGTGTTGGAGGTAGGGGTATTGGAGGTGTGAGGTGTTGGAGGTGGGAGTATTGGAGGTGGGTGGGGTGTTGGTGGTGGGGGTGTTAGAGGTGAGTAGAGGTGTTGGAGGTGGAGGTGTTGAAGGTGGGGATATTGGAGGTGGATGGGGTATTGGAGGTGGGTGGGGTGTTGGAGGTGGGGGTATTGGAGGTGGGTGGGGTGTTGGAGGTGGGGGTATTGGAGGTGGGTGGGGTGTTGGAGGTGGTGGTATTGGAGGTGGGTGGTATTGGAGGTGGGTGGGGTGTTGGTGGTGGGGGTGTTGGAGGTGGGTGGTGGTTATGTGTGGAGCTCATTGTCAGGAATACACAGCCTGGGGGGATGTTAAGGAGACTTCATCCCACAACAATGTAGTTATATGGTAAAGATTGAGAAGAAAATAAGCTACTTTTGTAGGTACAGTTGTGTAGGTGTGTGTGTGTGTGTGTGTGTGTGTGTGTGTGTGTTTTAAAGATTCAGGATCCACTTTACAAAACAGGATAGATTTCAATCCAAACTTACAGAGAGAACGGGGATGTTCTGCTGTCACAGAGGACTTCACCACTTGTACGGCCCGCCTCAGGAATGAGTGTGGAGTGTGTGTGTGTGTGTGTGTGTGTGTGTGTGTGTGTGTGTGTGTGTGTGTGTGTGTGTGTGTGGGAGAGAGAGAGCTACTTAGGTGGAGAGCAGCTCTTTGGGATGAACCAGTATCTCTGTGGAGTCAGATGTCTTGAATGTGAGTGTGAGGTGTGAATTTTCATCCTCGGCTCCTCCTTTTCACTTACAACCTGGGATAACACACTTCCAGGGTGGATAACACATTCAGTGTGCAAGTGTGTTTTTCTTGGTGCCAGTTCTGGGGCTTGAACTCAAGGCCTTGCATTCTCACTTGGCTGTTTTGCTCAATGCTAGCATTCTACCATGTGAACCACAGCTCCACTTCTAGCTTTCCTCTGGTTAACTGGAGATAAGAGTCTCTCAGATTTGTCTGTCAGGATGGCTTTGAACTGGGATCCTCCAAAATCATCCTCCTGAGTAGCTAGGATTACAGGAATGAGCTTCTGGTCTCTTAATCCCATCATGAGGAGTCTCTCTCTCTCTCTCTCTTTCTCTCTGTCTCTCTGTCTCTCTCTCTCTCTCTCTCTCCCTCCCTCCCTCCCTCCCTCTCACACCAACTAAACAATTAAACATTCAGATTTTAACAACACACTAGACTTGTACATTGAATTCTCTCAGTGTCCCACGGTGCACGTGTTTAAGCTGAGTTCTCTGTCACTTGTAGTTGAGCCTTGGCGAAGAGAGATGGAGATCTTGGAGACAGAGGGTTTGTGCCCCACCATGAAAAGCTTCCGTTTGTTCCAAGAGTAAAGTTGATTTCCATCTTCTGCCCGCCCACACTCAGGTGTGCCCCACACTGGAACATTCTGAAGCGGCTTTGGGTCAGGCTCCCTTGCTGGACAGTAGCGCCCTCACTTACCAGAATGGAAAAACTATGAAAAGATTTAGATGAAGCTGTGTTTGTTTCTCTGAGTTTTTCTGGCTTCTGCAATAAATCTTAGACATGGAGTTTATTTTGGGTCCTAAATCGGATTGTAGAACCTGTCTGGTAAAGGTCAGCGTTACTTGGACTGTCTGGAGTGCAGGCCAGGCCAAAGCAGGCTGAGGATGCTGGTCTGTGCATTCTGACAGGCGCGGTGCCAGCCTACAGCACCTCCCAGCCAAAGCCAGGGCCACCACTGGTGGAGGTGCGGGGCGGGGAGGGGGGGGGGGAAGGCGGCCGGGAATGTCTGCCTCTTTCCAGCACTCCTCCGCTCCAGCAAGATGGGAAATGGGAGATCTCCAGCCTTGGGCTTGGTGTAAGCTGCAATAAAAATGTGGCAGACAGTGAGGATAATGGGTTCTGAAGTCAGGTGGATCTGAGTGCCCAGCTCCCTCTGTGTGGAAACTTGGACAGGTTCCTTGACTTAGTCTGAGTTCTAGCATAATAATAACAACAACAATAACAAGAAGAAGAATACTTCCTCATGGTAAATGGGGTTGGAAGGTTCCTGAAGCAGCGCCTGACCTGGGAAGAATTTCCTTTCTCTCTCTACCACAGAAGCCAAGGAATCAAAACTCCAGTTCCATTCATAATCTCTGTGTTGTCCTTGTGAGGCAGACAAGGAAAAGAAGGTTTAGAAACAACACCACTCTTTAGAAAGTGAATTGGGAATTGAATTCAGTGAAAATTTGGAGCCAAATTACATTTATTCATCCATCCATTCATCCATCCATCCATCCATCCATCCATCCATCCATCCATCCATCCATCCATCCTTCTGTTCATAAAGTTTTCATCCATTGTACACACATCATCTGTCTATTCATCAATCATTCATCCATCTCCACCCATCCATCATCCAACCATCCATCATCCATCATCCATTCATCCATTCACCCATCCATCCACCCATCCATCCATCCATCATCCATCATCCATCCACCCACCCAACCATAATCCATCCATCATCCAACCATCCATCCAACCATCCATCATCCATCCATTCA
Source organism: Dipodomys spectabilis (assembly GCF_019054845.1). Lineage (NCBI taxonomy): Eukaryota > Metazoa > Chordata > Mammalia > Rodentia > Heteromyidae > Dipodomys > Dipodomys spectabilis. Next base: position 2,261,330 of record NW_024870825.1, on the reverse strand, counting down.
CCCACTCATCCAACCATCCATCATCCATCCATCAACCCACCCATCCATCATCCATCATCCTTCTATCCATCCATACATCCAACCATCCATCATTCATCCATCATTCATCCATCCATCCACCCATCCATCCAAACATCTAGCCACTCACCCATTCATCATCCATCCATCATTCATCCATCTATCCACCCATCCATCATCCATCTATTATTCCAACCATCCATTATCCATTCATCATCCATCCATCCATCCACCTATCCACCCAAACATCCAGCCAGCCACCCATCCATCCATCCATCTACCCATCCATCCATCCATCTGTCCTTCCATCACCAATTATCCATCCCTGTGTCCTGTGAGTATCTTCACTCCAGGAAGCAATGTGCTGTGCTTGAGCTGCAGGATCAACAGATCAGTCCCCACCTTCATGGATGAGTGACCCCTGCAGTCCTTTAGGGTCATTCTGGGTCCCCAATGAAGCAATAGGCAGAGCGGCCTGTCAGGTGCAATGCTCTGTTCTCTGTGCGGAGGCATGGAGAATGCTGCTCAAACAATGACACTGCCCAGTGTTGGCTTCGGACTTGGGCACTGACTCCTACTGCCTGGGCGAAGGGAGCCAGAGACCTCTGCAGGGCTGCGCTTCACCTTTCACCTTCAAAAGAGGGCATTGGACCTGAGGCTAGATGGGTTCTTGGGTGAACTCTAGAGCCCGGAGGCTGTGGTGTCAGGTGGGCCTGTCCCGTGGCATCTGCCCTGGCACTGCGGCGGTGGGTCCCCCGGGCGCCCTGCCGGCAGAGCAGTGCTTCCCTGGGATGAGGGGAGCCATTCGGCCTCACGCTTGCCGTGTCTGACCGGGATTCCCACACTATCCTCAGACAGGACACTCCTCTCTCTAGCCAATCTCCCCAAGGTGCCAAGCTAGCCTGTGAGCTCCCCGAGGGGGCCGCTGCTGCTCCCGCAGAGCCGCTGCCTGCTCAGATGGGAGCTCATGGACTCGACTTGGGGAAGGCTGGGGCAGGCGGTTGCAGGCACGGGCACCGGGGCAAGGGCCAGCATGGAGGCTGGCTGAGCCAGGGCTCCTTCCCAGTTGGTTGAAGTCTCCCCCTCCTGGCCCTGCGGCTCCCGGTACGCCCAGATGCCCTCCCTGGGCCCAGGCAGGCCTTTTTAATATACGGCTGGGAACAAGCGAAATGATCGTTCCCAGTGTTTTTCCCATCCCTTCCTCTACCGAAAGACCTCGGCGAGGGCCGGGCGGGGCTCATACCAGAGGCAAGCTTGCGGTGAGAATCTCACAGTCTATTTTCGTCCAGTACCATCTGGACACAAATCAAGAATCTCGTTTTCCCACTACTTTCTCTTTCTCTTCCCTCCCCCTTCTCCTTTTGTAGTTCAGCTGCCTCCAGCGCTCAGGGCCTGAACCCAGCGTGGACTGCAGGACTGCGTGGAAACACAAGGGATAGACAGAAAGAACGGGACACGGGATTCCATCGATTAGCCCCGTCCACCCAGAGAAGTTTCCACATGCCCCAGAGGACAGGGAGAAGTGTGGGATGAGAAGCTGGTCTTTCCTGGGAGTGTCTGGGAGGGGGGGGTACTGTGAACCCCAGGAGCAGTGACCCCAAAGGCCAGCCATGAGCCGGTCATTACCCACCATGCACCGGGCGCCAGTAGTCTGTCAGCCTGTATCACCCAAGTGACAAGGAGCTCAACACAGGCCAAACTCCCTCTCCCCCAACACACACACCCTTATGGCTGATGCCCTGTTCCACCACCCTGAGACATTTTTTTGCTTTCTCTGTTGGTTGTGGGGCTTGAACTCAGGGCCCGGGTGCTGTCCCTGAGCTCTTTTGCTCAAGGCTAGTGCTCGACCACTTGGAGCAAAAATCCCACTTGTCTTTGAAGGGTTAATTAGAGCTAAGAGTCTCACAGGGACTTTTCTGCCTGGGCTGGTTTCAAACCTCAGTCCTCAGATCTCAGCCTCCTGAGAAGCTAGGATGACAGGTGTGAGCCACCAGTGCCCAGCTCCTTTGCCATATCCATGGGTCTGGATTTCCTATCTATCCATGGGATTTGGAGTTACAGGCAGGTTTATTTTCAGGTCAGCTCTGCTAGAGGACTTTGGTTGGAAAACAAAGGACAGAAAGTTCTAGGCTGGATCTTCAGCATAAAAATGAATCTACTTGCTCATGTATCTGAATGTTGAGGCCTTAGATTTATGTTCTATTGATTCAGCTAGCAGAGGCAGCCCAACATGAAAGCATTGTGTATTTTTAGAAGAATGTTGTTCTTTGGATCCAGGGCTGGTACAAGCCCTCCTTCCACTCTGCTCCTCACTGCTGGGTATCCAAGCCACCCTTGTGTACCTGCATCCTTTTTGGCAACTGGGCCCGTGGTGCGCTGGCCCTCTGGTGCTCTCTTGGGCTGGATGTCCTCTTCTGCCGGAGAGAAGGACGCGGGTGCTCCTCGTTGGACTGGGTCTCGGAAGAGGCGGACAGCCAGCTGGAAGCCGGGGGCCGGGGGCTGCCAGCAAGACAGATGCATCGAGTCAGGTTTATAGGGGACGTTTTCCCAGACTACTGGGTCCAAACTTCTGTCCATCCTGCTGTCTCCTTTCCAGTTACATGGATGAAAACCAGATCAGTCCAGCCTTGGACCAGAGCTGCACCGATAAGAACCCAAAGGAGAAATAAATGGAGCATAATGATGCTACTCTTTTTTTTTTTTTTTTTTAAAGAAAACCAGGGATTGAAGGACATTGGCAGGGTGTGGTCTGTGAGTGAGAGTTGGGGGTCACACACGAGGAGGGAGGGCTGGGGCCACACAGGGGGAGGGGGCTGGAGGATGCCTAGCTTGGGATGGTGTTACCAGAATACCTCGTGGCTTACTGGACCTCGGACCTTCTCGATATAGAAATGACCATAAAAAGAAAGCGGACAGATTCTCAGGAAAAGTGACCTCTCCTCTGAATTCCAAGCTTGGAAAAATACTTATTTAAGGGAAGGGAGGAAGAAGTCCACAAGGCAAAATCAGACTCGTTTAAAAGATGTGGCCTAGGAGGGAAGTGGGAAATGGACCCCAAGCTCCTGGACATTGGAGAATGGGTAGGGGTGGGAGGCGCTGTTTCTTCTGAGCTCCCGTGGAAACGAGGCTGTGGCTCAAGTGGTAGAGCACCAGCCTTGAGTGAAAAAACCAAGTGACACTTCAAGACCCTGAGGTCACCTCATCCAGCCTCTTTTCCGCAGGGATGGTTGGCCTCCAACTGTACCATTTCATTCTCAGCCTCTGAGTGACTGGTCTCTTAGGCATGAGCCACCGGGACCCAGCTTCATCCCCATTCTTCATAGAAATAAGTTCAGAAATAGTATGTAGTCCCTGACTAGCCTTCACCTAGCTCTCCCAATGCAGTGTAACTGCTTCAAAATTCTAGCTCTGGCTCTTCCCAGAAAATCACTACCCTTCTCTAATCCTGTTTCCATGTAAGATGAACATTAAAAGAGAAATCGACATATGTAAGTGGATGCCTATAATCCTAGCTACTTGGGAGACAGAGATAGCCTGGAAAAATGTTAATGAAACCCTGCCTCAAAAATGAGCTGGTGTGATGGGCTGGGAAGGTGGCTCAGTGGTAGAGCACTTGCCTTGCATGCTCGAGGCCCTGGGTTCGATTCCTCAGCACCACATAAGCAAAAAGAAAAAAGCCGGAAGTGGTGCTGTGGCTCAAGTGGTAGAGCGCTAGCCTTGAGCTGAAGAGCTGAGGGACAGCACCCAGGCCCAGAGTTCAGGCCCCATGACCGGACCCAAAAAAAAAAAAAAAAATGAGCTGGTGTGGTGGTGCATGCCTGTAACTCCAGTGACGTGGTAGACAGCTATACAGAGGATCATGGTTGAAGGCCAGGCAAAATTGTTAGGACCCTATCTGAATAACAAACAGAAGCAAAACGGGCTGGGAATCTGGTGGTAGAGCACTTGCCTAGCAAGTGTGAGGAGACCTGAGTTCAAACCCCAGTATGGCCAAAATTCAATAATAAAAAGAACAACATGGTTTTGCTCTTATTTTGTGCTAGCCACAGCTCTCACTCACCATGTCCATTCACGAAATATTTTACCTGGCCCTTACTAAATGCACAATTTTACTGTCCATGTTTTAGGATGACTAGAAATCAGAGTCCAAATTCGAACCCACCTGTCCAACTCCAGGTCCATACCACCTTTTGGAAGGAAGTATGATGGAATTGGAGACTTTGCTATTTAGTATAGGACTGAAGCCTGGCCGTGCTGAGTGAGTGGGTTCCATATGCTTCCTATGGCTACTGGAAGTGGAGCTGAGAAGGGTCACCACCATCTGCCTGGGAAGTCCAAGAGGTCTGACTGAAAACAGATTTTGACTTCACCAGGGAGAACCTCTGTCTCGGGGCCACGAGTTACAGGTCTGCCTAGTGTCGCTGAAAACAAAAGCTGTGTTTCTGCCCACCGAGGTAAGAAACAAAACCAGACAGAGCTCAGGCACCGGGGCCTCTCTGTGTACCCAGAGGAAGGGCTCGTGAAAAAGAAAGTATTCTGTATGCGATACCGAAAAGGAGCGAATGAATGCAGCCATGCTGGGAGGGACACCTCATTATCTCCCATTGAGAACAGACAGAAGAAACACCATCTTGAGAATGCTGAGGTTCAGTGTTTGAGGATCTATTCATTTTGCAAGTTCAGAAATTAGAGGAGACAGGTTTGTAACGAGCTCCCACGTGACTATATAAATGTCTTCATTTGTGTGTGCGCATGCGCGTGCGCTGCTCCTGAGGCTTGAACTTGGGACCTGGGTACTATTTCTTAGCTTTTTTGTTCCAGGCTAGCACGTTACCACTTGAACCAAGCTCCACTTCTAGCTTTTTGCTGTTTAGTTGGAGAGAAGAGTCTCACAGACTTTGCTGCCCAGGCTGGGTGAGAACCTTGATCCTCAGAGCTCCTTCTCTGGAGTCACTGGAACCACAGGAATGAGCCCAGAACCCAGTAAATGTCTTCATTCTTAATTGCAAATGTCTCAGACCAAGCAACTGATCCTACATGATGAAGCTTGGTAGGTTGGCCTGGATAGATGGAGGTTGCAGGTGGGGAGGTTGAGTTCTTCTGAATGGAATCTGGGAAGGTTCTAGAAGGAGCAGAAGCCCAGCCCTGCCCCAGGGCCCAGCTGTGGTGCTCTGCCTGTTCTATGCAGATGTCTCCCCAGGCCCTGGCCTTGCCTTGGGGTCTCCCTGGACAAGTGCTTTGTCAGACACCATGTGCATCCAAGCTGAGGTCCAGGGGGAGCCATTAGCACCTCATTTGTCACCCCTCACCTCTGCCCCCGGACACTGACTGTACCCTGGCCTGGGACCAAGGAATCAGGCTGCTGAAGCCACAGCGCTCCAGTCTGCAGATTCACAAAGAGAGCAAGTGCTTCAATGGGCAGATGGTGCGGGCAGCCCAGAGATGGTAACATGACGCGTGTCTGACTCGCTGAAAGATTTAGGAGCCAGAGTCAAACTTTTTGTGTATGTGAGGTGCTGATATTGGGTGTTAAATTCAAGACTCAAGCTCCTGTATGGCTTTTTTGCTCAAGGCTGTGTGCTCTACCACTTGAACCATAGCTCCATTTCTGCCTTTTTGCTGGTTAATTGCAGAGAAGTCTCAGACCTTTCTGCCTGGGCTAGCTTTGAACTGTGATCCTCAGATCTCAGCCTCCTGAGGGGCTAGGATGACAGGTGTGAGCCGCTGCTCTCAGTCTATAATTTTCAGAGAAGCCTCTCAGGGAATTGCGGTGGGAGGCCAGCTTTCCTGCAGCTATGGATCTCTCCCGTCCTCCCCTTGGCGCTGTTTGGGGCTTTGTGCTGGCAGGCAGATTCTAGCTATCACTTGTTCTGCCTCTGTCCCCGTCCCCTGTCCCCTGTCCTGCCACCCCGCCCACTGGTGTCCTGTGGTTTCCATGCTCCAGCCCTCCAGCATCACCAGCTCCTCCACTCTGTACCCAAGCAGCCCTGACTTGCTTCCTAGGGATGGTCAGGCCACTTCTGCCACCTCCTCTCCGCCTCTCAGGGGTCCAAACAGCTCAAGGAGAGTCCTGCTGAGGCCCTCCTGGCCCCGAGACCTGAGAAGAACCTCCCAAGGGCTCCATCTTAGTCCACACAAGCCGTGCTTTGCTGAAGTAACAAGCAGCCCACCAGTTTCAACCCAGAAACGTTTGTCAAGTGAAGTCTGATATGGTTGGGCTGATCTGTAGCTACATGGGCCTCCTCAAGAAGCTTGGCCTCTGCCTTCAAATCTGCCTGGGGTTCCATGTCAGGAAATCAGAGACTGTCATTCCAAGATGGGAATATGGTCTTTTTCTGCCATGGGACCAGGCACAGCATGTGATACTTGTTGGCTGAATAAGTAAAGGAATAAACAGAATGCTAGAGAATCTGCTGGGACCCAAGGTAAAGCGAAGCCGGGGTGTGGCCCTGCCGACTGTAATCCCAGCTACTTGAGAGATGAGGACGGGAGGATCAGATCAGTTAGTGCAAGACCCTAGGATAAAAAAAAATAATAAAAACAAAACAGACCAAAACAAACAAACAAACAAAAACCAAAGCAACTCAGTAAAAGCAGAAGAACTAGAGGTAGGGTGTGGCTTGAGTGGTAAAGCACCTGCCTGGCAAGCACAGGCCTCAAGCTTTGATGCCCTCCCTGCATGATGAGGGATGGAGAGAGATACAGATGGGAGAGAGAGAGAGAGAGAGAGAGAGAGAGAGAGAGAGAGAGAGAGGGAGAGGGAGGAGGGCCTGAGAGGGTGCATGGTGCTCTGGATGTCACAGCTCCCCGCAGCTGACCCAGGACCCCAACTCTCTCCTGTGTGTCCACCAGAAGATGCCTAGCTTCGGGACGGAGAGCACCCCTAACTGCTCCCTCCCCTCCTGCCTGTGTATCCACAGCCTGACCATGGAAACAGAGGGGGGAGGGGAGAGGGGGGAGGAACGGACATCTGCAAGAGACCCAACCGAGCGGATGCTGGGGCAGCAAAGCCACAGCGCCAGAGAGCAGTGCCCACCGCCCCCTCCAGAGCCGGCGTCCTTGCTCCCTCCATGGATTCCAGGACATGTCCCACAGTCCGGCTGCATTGGAGGCGGGGGGAAGGTGTCTATGGCGGGGCCCCTGCCAGAGTCTGGGAGGGTGTCGGGGTCAGAGCAGCTGACAGGATGCGGTCCTTTGCTCCCGTTAGGTGTGGATGGTGGGGCCTGGCTGGGGGAGTGGACATCTCCCTTTGGAGAGGACAGAAGAAGAAAATATAGAACTCGGCCACCAAGGCCTCCACCAGCTCCTGGTGAGGCCCCAGGGGCACCACCGATGGGGTGGTGGGGGCGGGGTGGGACAGGTGGGGGTGGCTCCAAGGAAGGCAGGGCATCTGGTAACTAGAAGGGGCAACCACAGAAGACCCTGGCTTTGGAAGTCCTGCTGAGGAGAGCTAAGGATCCTTCCAAAGCCTCGTGACTCTACTCTGGAGGAGAGCTAAGGATCCTTCCAAAGCCTCGTGACTCTACTCTGGTGGGAGACGGAGAGCCATACAGCCTGAAAACCGAGAGGGGCAGACTCCACCTGCGTGTGCCTGCTGTCTGTGCACATGATGACAACCCTGTCTACCGTGCTGTCTTTAACACAGAGCGCCAGGCATGGACAGAGCATACCTGGCTGTGTTCTTGCCCATGGAGCCCATCAATACGATCAACAATGTTGCACTCACACATGTGCACACATGCACACACGCACACACACACACTCCTATCCTATGCCATAGGTAAACAAGAGAGCAGTTGAATTTCAGCTCAGAACACTCTCAGAGCCTGTTGAGAAGGACAGGATGAGTTTTCAAACGTTTGGTCTTTGTGAAGAGGAGATGAAATACACCCGGCACTATTTAAACAGCATCCAGGCAAGGATTCGAGAAGACAAAAGGCAGGAAATTCAGGGCCGAGGCGGGTCCACCTGCCACCCGGGAGAACGGGCGAGGGAAACCCAGGACTCGATCGAGACGCGGTTTGAAAACATTTACTCCCACGAAAACCTAGCAGACGCCGTTCATCCTATTTATGGCAGAAGGGATTAAATACTGACTCATCAGAGTGTCTTAAAAACATTCTTACAAGTTCAGAAAATATTTGCAAATTCCCGCTTGAATTACTATATGGAAATGAAGCTGTGTGAGTCGGAGGCACATTTGGTAGAAATTTGATTGAATTTGGTGGATCTGGTAGATTTCTTTGGGATTGCAAAGAAACCGTACAAGAACACAAGGCTTGGCCTCCAGATCACTGAAGCGATCTCATAGTGGGGAGAGGAGGAGGAGGACGGGAGGAGCACAGAAGGCCAGGCCTGGCGCCAGCCCTGCCTCTCAGAGGGACACGGGCTTGGGCGCACATTGCCTGCCTTCCGGTGGTGAGAGCCAGGCTGGGCCAGGCTCCCAGTGCGAGGGTTACACAGCGGGGTCATGCAGCTGCTCAAAGAGCTCCAGGTTGTTCTATAGCAGATGTGGCCCCAGCATCTTGCTCAGTGAAGAGTTGGGAAGGCCTTGAGTAGAGCAGCTGTCAGCGGCAGTGATAGGGAAGGAAAAGGAGATGGTAGGTGTGAAGAGAACACGAAGCTGGAGTCCCTCCTCCACCATGGGATGAGGCCTGAGCTCAGCACCAGAGAGCCAACACTGATTTTTTTTCATGTCACCAATGTGGAGGGCACGTGGACTGGTACAGCAGAGGGCCAATAACACTGACACTCCAATCTCCATGACAGTGTCGGCCCTTGGATCATGACCCCTGTATTGCATAGGCCAGTGGGGGTCTTCCTGAACTCAGGAGTGGGTACTGAGCAGTTCATCCTGTGCCTCCCCTCAACCCAACAGCAATGCCCTGGTTTGTTTTGCTCTAGTGAATCTAGAATGCAGGGAAACCCAGGATTGGTATAGGAGATCACACCACATAGAGTCTTTTGTGTCTGGCTTCTTTCTTCTTGCAATTCACATATGCCATCTGGCTGGTGCCCTTCCACTTGAACCAGGCTTCCAGTCCAGCTATTTTGTTGGTTTATTGAAGATAGAATCCCTCACATGCTTTTGCTTTGGCTGGCTTTGAACTAGGATCCTCAGATCTCAGCCTCCTGAGTAGCTAGGGATACAGGTGTGAGCACCACATCCAGCTGTGTCTGTAAACTGCTGGTGTGTGGACAGTAGTGTCTCTCTGCAGTGTGCACCTTGCTGTCCGGTTGTCGACCGTTTGGCTCTTGTTCATAAAGGGAACACAGGTGTCACAAATATTTGTTTATAAATATCTCTGTGAACATGTTTCTACTCCTCTTGGAAAGTCACCTGAGGCGGTATGGCATCGTGTGACTTTATGGGAAATTTCCAATGCTTTCCCTAAGGGCTTTGGACTTGGGAGGCCATATAGGCCATATACTCTTTATTTGCAAGTGTTATTCCAGTCCTTTAGCAGGACTGGGGGGGAAGGCAGGGGTGGGGCGGGGCGGCCGGCCGGCCCCCAGAGTCAGGCAGGCAGGAGCCAGCTCTGCTATCGTCTGCAGATAGTGACTCCCATTTCCCAGGAGAAGAGAGCTTTGTCTGCATCCAGGCAGTAGGGGAATTGAATGTTTGACCGTGAGCCATGGAGCCATGGAGTCACATGATCAGAGTAGCCTGTAGTGGACAGGATGCTGTGTGACCTGACCAGCCCTGGGGTGGGGACCGGGCAGCATTCCCTTGTCACACGGAGGTGGCAGATACGAGAAGGGACCCATGCAGGCCCTGAGGGCACAGGCACCTGGGGTCCCCTTACCGCATCACCTTCTCCCCACGGGGCCTTCCGGCCAGTGCAGAGAGGAGGAGGGCAGTGGGGCTGTGGCGGCTCCTCGACCTGCAGGAATGCTCAGGCACAGGAAACCTCCAATGGCCAGGGCATGCTTCACTCACCTTGTTTGGGAGGAGACAGATGTGCAATTCAATAACAGTTGTTGGCCTCCAGCCATGGTTGCTGGTCTGGCTGGGAGTGAGGAAGAAGTGTGTTAATGGACTTCTCCAAGTGAGCAAGAACCATGAAGATCTTCCACTCATTCATTCTTTTACCCTACGCTAAGTTCTACTCTGCTGTGCTACGGGATGCCACCTTAGGGCGTATGGAGTTGAATCTCTCAAGGTTTTCCTTGAAGACAGAGTGTAGTTATGGAGATGAATAGAGCGCAGAGTTGACAGAAAGTGGATTGTGAGAGTTAATTTTTACTGAAAGAAACCTCAATGGCGTACAAAGCGCCGTGGATCACAAGAGCACTACTTCTAGGTGCTCGGTAAGGATATTTGCAGAAGAGCTTAGCACTGCAATCTATGGGGTGCATCGAGAAGATTCCAGGGCTTAGAGAGAGCAGGAGAGGAGCAGGGTGCCTTGCTCTTGCCCTCCCGGCCTCGGACGTGGGGGCTCCACCTCCATCAGGGGTCTGCAGGCCTCCCGTGGCCGTCACTCCCGGTACTGGGGTCTCCGGTATGGACAGATTGTGAGGTGGATTTCCTCCCTGGCCTCCAGGCACTTGGACCCCGCTTGGGTGATTTCTTCCGGCGTCCTGGGTCTCTGTTTTGTGGAGGCCATGCGTGGGTCCCCTGGCCTCTGTGATGACATGAGCCAATTCCCACAAGAAATCTCCCCACCAGCGCTATCCCTTCCCATAGATGGACAGAACCTCGTCTAGGTGTCGGCTTTGCTGCTTCTGACACCAATCCAGGCTTCTCTGAATTGGTCAGGGAAGTTAATGACATCTGTGTTTTTAGAATATAGGGTTTCTTGCAGGGACTTGACCGCTTGCAGATTGGGTTGGGTAAAGACGTGTGCTCTCTCCACCGCTGCAAGCTAGCTGCTGTCGGAAAGCCACTCGTTTCCAGAGCTTGCGACTGAGCCTGTTCAAAATTCAGCAGAGTTGTCTGGAGGGCAGTGGAGCAGGGGGTATGGGGGGGGTGACGAATGGAGAGAGGAGTGGGCAAATGCAGCCACATAGTCACCGTCCATAGGTGAAAATGGAACCAGGTAACTAGAGGGGAGGGGAGGGCTGGAGAGATGAGGAGGAGGATGGAAGGGGAGGGGAGGGGAGGGCTAGAGGATGGAAGGGGAGAGTTGGGGAGGGCTGAGGAGAGACAGGGAGGAGGAGGGGAGGGGAGGGCTAGAGGATGGAAGGGGAGAGTTGGGGAGGGCTGAGGAGAGACAGGGAGGAGGACAGAGGGGAGGGGAGGGGAGGGCTGAAGGATGGAAGGGGAGAGGAGGGGAGGGCTGGGGAGAGACAGGGAGAAGAGAGGGGAGGGGAGGGGAGGGCTGGAGAGATGAGGAGGAGGATGGAAGGGGAGAGAGGAGGGGAGGGTTGGGGAGAGGCAGGGAGGAGGACAGAGGGGAGGGGAGGGGAGGGCTGGAGAGATGAGGAGGAGGATGGAAGGGGAGGGGAGGGGAGGGCTGGGGAGAGAGGGAGGAGGACAGAGGGCAGGGGAGGGGAGGGCTGGGGAGATGGGGGAGGTCGTAAGGGGCGATGCTGAGCAAGATGCATTGTAAACTGGCATGTGGAGATGAAACTAAAACATTTTTTTAAAATATAGAGCAGAGTCATTTTATATATTGAATTTTTAATGTTGGGCATGAACCCCTAAGTAGTGAAATGAGGATGCATCGGAGGTGTGAGGATGGGGAAGACACAGGAGAAGAATCTTTATTTTCAAGAATTGTGTTAAAAATCATATTGGGGGGGGGGGGGGCTGGGAAGTGGCTCAGTGGTAGAGCACTTGCCTTGCATGCTCAAGGCCCTGGGTTCAATTCCTCAGCACCACATAAGAAAAAGGCTGGAAGTGGCGCTGTGGCTCAAGTGGTAGAGCGCTAGCCTTGAGCTGAAGAGCTGAGGGACAGTGCCTAGACCCAGAGTTCAGGTCCCACGACCGGACCCCCCCCCCTCCAAAAAAAGCATATTTGCAGGGCTGGGAAGGTGGCTCAGTGGTAGAGCGTTTGCCTTGCATGCCTGAGGCCCTGGGTTTGATTCCTCAGCACCACATAAGCAAAAAGAAAAAAGCCGAAAGTGGTGCTGTGGCTCAAGTGGTAGAGCGCTAGCCTTGAGCTGAAGAGCTGAGGGACAGTGCCCAGGCCAAGAGTTCAGGCCCCACAACCGGACCCCAAAAAATAAAAAAATCATATTTGGAAAACTGATAAAAAATCAATTGAAAACTATGAAAATAGTAAAAGGATTTTGTGAAGGAGCAAGTTAAAAAGCTAACATAAGATCAGTAGCCCTGGGTTGGGAAGGTGGCTCAGTGGTAAAGTGCTTGCCTTGCATGCATGAGGCCCTGGGTTCGATTCCCCAGCACCACATAATCAAAAAGAAAAAAAAGCCAGAAGTGGTGCTGTGGCTCAAGTGGTTGAGCGCTAGCCTTGAGCTGAAGAGCTGAGGGACAGCGCCCAGGCCCAGAGTTCAGGCCCCACGACTGGACCCTCCCCCCCCCCAAAAAAGATCAGTAGCCCTTAAGCTAAATGAAAGACCATTCAGAAGTATGATAGATGACCTTCACTTATGATAACAAATAAGAAAATTAAATACCTAGGCATAAATTAATATGAAATGTCCAACCACCTCTAAGAGAAAAACTATAAAACTCCCCTGAATAATATAAAAGTAGATATGATCTGGTTTTACCTCACTGTCCAGTGCCCCTCAGAGGAGAAAAACCAAAATCCTTGACCTTCACAATGCTGTCAATAAAGAATGTTCTCTTTAAAAATTGATCCAAACAAATAAAGACACACGATATTGTTGGACAGAAAGATTCCAGTTCATAAAAAAATGTCAGTTCCCTCTCAGTTCATTTATATTTATAATACAACTCTAATAAAATGCAACCAGAGTATTTTCTGGCCCTATAAAATATTGGCACGGAGTTCAGTTGGAGAACTAATAGACACAAATAAACACATTACTTTGCAAAAGAAGTACATTGGGTTGGCCATATTTAATACTAAGAAATACTGTGAAGCCATTGTAACTAAAATAGCTTAATGTTTGTACACAACTAGACCAGTAAAACAGAAGAAAACTATCCCTTTAAAGTAGATCCAACTCTGCATAGGTATCTATCATGCAATGACAACATCACCTCAAAATTAGTGAGGAAGCCGGGCAGCTATGGCTCATGCCTATAATCCTAGCTTCTGGGAGGCTAAGATCTCAGGACTAAGGTTTGAATCCAACTAAGGCAGGAAAGATCTGTGAAAAGCTTATCGCCATTAACCACCACAAAGCTGGGAGTGGAGGTATGCCTCAAGTGGTAGAGAGCCAGCCTTGAGTGAAAAAGGTAAGAGACAGTGCCCAGGCCCTGAGTTCAAGCCCAGTACGAACACACCACACACACACACACACACACACACACACACACACACAAATATTGTATTTCAGAATCACTTGGAATTGTTCCCATGTGATTATACCAGCAACTAGCCACTTCATTAGATTTGTTTGTTTCATTTTACCTTTATTTTCAGATTGCTTTTGAAAGTTTTAAAATTAAATACTTTTGATGCTAGAGATTAGACTGCTTTTAAGATTTAATTTTGGTGCATCATATGTAACGTATTTGCCAAGGTGTCAAACTTGAATTTTTGCAAGAAGGTAAATTCAAGAAAGTCCAGCTTTTCTACCTTTTTCCTGTCTTCTCTGCCCCCCCCCTCCCCCGAATGGTGTGATATCCACCATTTCTCAATAAAAGGAATAAGATGCACAGGTCCCTCAGCACGCATCATTCACTCAACAGTGCACTCTGGACCCTGCTCCAGACAGATGCCTGCTGAGTCACACGGACCCACTCATTCAGCAAGTCCCAAGGCAGCGGCTGGATATTGCAGTTGTTTTCAGTCTTGGGCCACTTGGGTGCTATAATGAATCGTCCTCGGCATATGTCTTCTGATAGTTTCTTAGAAGGATCTTTGAACATGATTCCCAGAAACAAATCACCAGGGCAAAGAATTAAGTGCATAAATAATTTTACTAGATCTTGCCAAATTACCCCCTCCCCGTACAGGGTCAACCTTCTGTGTCTACCAGCACTGTAGTAGAGCGTCTGTTTCCCCCATAGACTTGCAACTCAGAATTTGTTGTCAAACCTGAAATGTCACCAATCTGATAAAGTGGTTAAAATTTTCCTTTAGCTTATCAAGCTTAGGGTTGAACATCTTCTTCTAACTCTTAAGAGCTATTTGCACTTTTCCAAATGAAGAGTCTCAGACTCTAGAGCTCGTTTTTCCCATAGTGTTTTTGGCTTGTTTTCTTTTACATGTCTACACATTATTTACTAAGAATATTAACTACTCAAGAATATTACCTACTCAATTAACTCAAGTTGCAAATACTTTTCTAAATATGTCTTATCATTTTCTCTCTTTAAAAAAACACATTGCTGGGCTGGGGAGGTGGCTCAGTGGTAGAGCGCTTGCCTTGCATGCATGAGGCCCTGGGTTCGATTCCTCAGCACCACATAAGCAAAAAGAAAAAAGTCGGAAGTGGTGCTGTGGCTCAAACGGTAGAGCGCTAGCCTTGAGCTGAAGAGCTGAGGGACAGCGCCCAGGCCCAGAGTTCAGGCCCCATGACCGGACCCCTCTCCCCTCCAAAAAAAAACCCAGGCTGTAGGAGACCACATATTAAACTGTGTGGGGTCCAGGATAACAAGGAAGTACTTTTCTTTTGTCTTGAACCCAAAGCCTGTTGCTTTCTGAGCAAGTGCTTAATCACTTTAATATCAGGCTCTTTACCTTTCTAATTTGGACTTTGGGACCAAGGTTTTCTCACTGTCCATGCTGTCCCCGAGCCCTCAACCTGCTTGCCATTGTGTCTCAAAAAGTGCATTTTAAAAAAAAAAAGCTACAGAGTAGGACCCCATAGATTAAAATAAATTTAAGAGCTCTATTAGTCACAATGTATTGGCCTTCTTTGGATCTAAATGTAAAACTCTAATTTAAAAAAAAGTCAAAACAAAACATGTATGGAACTTGAGAGACACTGAATAATATGTAGGAATCATTGCAGGGTTCATTTTTGTGATAATGGTATTGTGATTTATGCTTTAAAAAGAATATTTGTCTTTCAGAGATACATACGAAAGCACATAGACGAATTTTTTAACACAATGAGATCAAAATGAGGGAAATGTCTTTTATAGACAAAAATTATCCTGAAAAAAAAAATCCCTTAAGCTGTATGTAAAGAACAGAGTCTACCATCTTTAAATAAACCTAGCAAGTATCCTTTTACTATTGGAACAAAATGAACATTTCTTTGTGCCAAATGAAAGAGATGGCATGTATTTAAGAACCAAGTTGTATTAAAATGGGTATTATTAAATTCTAAAGTCATAAGCTCTGAGCGCATGAGGCTGAATTTATAAAAGCTAAATGTGTGTCTGATGGGGTTCTGCCAGGGGCGAAACAAAGCATCATGTCAGTGGATGTTGCTCCTAATGTGTAGGAATGAGGCTTGGCACCCCCAGCTAGAGGCTGGCCAAAGAGAGGGAAGGAGTGGTCAGATACTCGACCCACAGGACTGAGATAAGGACGAGGTCAGGGTTAGAGGCCACCTGTGACACACAGAGCGCAGGGCACAAAGAAAGAGCATTCTGACGCTAGAAAGCATCCATCTATCATCCATGCATACATCCATACATCTGTATGTCCACCATCCATCTATCCATCATCCATTTGTCCATCCATCCATCCATCCATCCATCCATTGTCCATCCTCCATCATTCATTTTTAAGTAAACTTTTATTGCCTACTAAATTGCTAAACTGTGGTAAGAGGTGGGAATACAAGAGCTGACACATACTCTTTGTCCTCTATTTCTTCCCAGTTGAGTGTGAAAACTTGACAGGTGGCTGGAGCAAGCCTTAATGGAGTGTGGCAGGGAAGATGAGCCTCAAACCCCCGGAACTTAATGAGAACGCATGTGTTATATGATGGTGGGCATATCTGGGTAGGCTTCCCGGGGGAGGTGATGACGGAGGGGAGCATGAAGGATAAAGAGGAAGTAGAAAGCAGAGGCAGAATCTGTGACAGATGACAGGGGTGCGGTGGAACTGGAGGACCTGCACAGGGAAAGCCGGAGGTCATTCAGGGGAGCAATGTTTGCGGAATTCAAACAAGTTACCATCTAGGAAACAGAAAACAGAATCAGGCCCTATGGCAGATTCCTGTCCGGGTTATCCAGGTAAAAGGTGAGTCCCAATAGCAAATCACCAGAATGGAGATCCGACCCTCCAAATCAGGGCTGGGATGGGGAGGCCAGCAGGAAGCTGAGTGAGACCAGAGCTATGTGAACACTTCATTCTGAGCCTGCCCTGCGGATGTCCAGGTCATGGGAGGGAGCAGCGCCTGCACTGCAGATGTGAGGTGATGTGTGTAGTCCTCATCATCTCTGGAGGTGATGAGTGTAGTCATCATCAGCACTGGAGGTGATGTGTGTAGTCATCATCAGCACTGGAGGTGATGAGTGAGTCATCATCAGCACTGGAGGTGATGTGTGTAGTCATCATCAGCACTGGAGGTGATGTGTGTAGTCATCATCACTGAAGGTGATGAGTGTAATCATCATCATCACTGGAGGTGATGAGTTGTAGCCATCATCAGCACTGGAGGTGATGAGTGAGTCATCATCAACACTGGAGGTGATGAGTGTAGTCATCATCAACACTGGAGGTGATGTGTGTAGACATCATCATCACTGGAGGTGATGAGTGTAATCATCATCAGCACTAGAAGTGATGTGTGTAGACATTATCATCACTGGAGGTAATGAGTGTAGTCATCATCAGCACTGGAGGTGATGAGTGTAATCATCATCATCACTGGAAGTGATGAGTATAGTCATCATCAGCACTGGAGGTGATAAGTGTAGTCATCGTCAGCACTGGAGGTGATGAGTATAGTCATCATCAGCACTGGAGGTGATGAATTGTAGTCATCATCAGCACTGGAAGTGATGAGTGAGTCATCATCAACACTGGAGGTGATGAGTGTAATCATAATCAGCACTGGAGGTGATGAGTGTAGTCATCATCAGCACTGGAGGTGATAAGTGTAGTCATCGTCAGCACTGGAGGTGATGAGTATAGTCATCATCAGCACTGGAGGTGATGAATTGTAGTCATCATCAGCACTGGAAGTGATGAGTTGTAGTCATCATCAGCACTGGAGGTGATGAGTATAGTCATCATCATCACTGGAGGTGATGAGTTGTAGTCATCATCAGCACTGGAGGTGATGAGTTGTAGTCATCATCAGCACTGGAGGTGATGAGTATAGTCATCATCATCACTGGAGGTGATGAGTTGTAGTCATCAGCACTGGAGGTGATGAGTATAGTCATCATCAGCACTGGAGGTGATGAGTGTAGTTATCAGCACTGGAGGTGATGAGTGTAGTCCTTGTGACTGGGATTGGTGCCCTTGGGTACGAGGCCTGGAGAGCTGGTTCACTTCCCCTCCCCATGGAAGGACCCCAGAGACTGTGTGGGCCGCTCTCCCAGCACCGATGGCTGGACCGTCTCGGCCTAACAGTGTGAGCAGCAGTTGTGTGGTCACAAGCTGCTCAGTCTACACTGTCTTTGGAACAGGAGCCCGGGGGACTCAGGTACATGCTTCCTGGGAAGCCAGCCAGCTTTCCGACACCCCTGTGCACCGCTTCCCAGGAATCACCTCCTCAGCCCTGCCACCTGTCCATCCTGTCCTGCAGCCAGCAAACCACTTGCAGCTTCCGCAGACCTGGAGTGACTGTGCATGCTCAATGTTTATTGAGTGAGTGCTTTTGGCCATCAACCTGGGCTGGCAGGCGTGCCCTGCCCCAGACAGCTGCCCGCTCAGTCTGCGGGGCCCGGGGTCCTTGTTCTTATATCCCAAGGGGAGGAAAACCCACGGTCTCACCTGGTATGTGTGAGTGTGCATGTGCGTGCCTCGGTCCCTGCCGGGGACACTGAGTCACGCCTCTGGCAGGCCGGCACTGGTTCACGGGTGGGGACTGAGCCGGGAGATGTTTTGCCTAACAGGATTGAGAACAAGTGAGGTAGAATGATGGAAAGGAAAAGAAGAAAGAGAAAAAGGCCGACTGGCTGAGCCAGCCTTGCGGAGGACTTGGAGTATGTTCTGCGCGTCCAGGGGCGGCCCCAGAGGGGTGGCTGAGAGAAGGTCACGTGGTGGCAGGGGCCAGGGACTGGGCACAGAATGACTCCTGCCCTCCCCCTCCGCTCCCTCCCCCCCCCCCCCCCCCCCCGCCCTGCTGTACGCCAAGCTCCTGAAGAGGAACACACTACGTCCTCAGATCCTGGGCATGGTTCCTTATGTGTGATCTTTTTTTTTTTTTTTTCTGAATTCTAAACCCAGAGCTAATTTCAGATTTTAAAAAAGTCTTGGGGTTAGCTCAGCCTCCCTCCCTGGGGAGCAAACGCTCTTTTTTTTTTTTTTTTTGCTTCTGGCTCTGGGGCTTGAACTCTAGGCCTGGGCACTGTCCCTGAGCATTTGTGCTCAAGGCTGGCATTCTTCCTCTTTGTCACGGCTCCACTTCTGGTTTTTGCTGGTGACTTGGAGATGCATCTCACTGACCGACTTTCATGCCCAGGCTGGCTTTGAAGCATGATCCTCAGGTCTCAGCCTCCCAAGTGGCATGAGCTGAAGAAATTGTTTCCATAAAGTGTACTGTTCTGACCTGTGTTTCCTTGCAATCCTCAGGAGGTGACAGCTCAGTCCTCCGGGGAACTACTTAGTGCCAAAGGGTACTAATTGGTTGTTGACAGGAGCCGTAGGATGACGGGAGCCGGAATCTCCCGGTTACATGGTCTGAATACTGTGAAACCGTTGAGCTGGTTGCTAGAACCAGCTGACATCTAGTTCCAGATTCTTCTTCCTGCCTGTCCTCGGAGTGCCTCTTCCTCACTATCCCTCCTTTGCAGTGGGTATTGGATACCAGTGGGGTTTATCTTCAATATCCGTAACCTCTTCCCACTGGGAAACTATTTTTACTATTGACTGTAATAGGGTTGTTAAGG
Organism: Dipodomys spectabilis; assembly: GCF_019054845.1. Lineage (NCBI taxonomy): Eukaryota > Metazoa > Chordata > Mammalia > Rodentia > Heteromyidae > Dipodomys > Dipodomys spectabilis. The sequence continues at coordinate 2,242,249 of NW_024870825.1, read as the reverse complement.
TTTCCTATGCAAGAAATTTAGCATTTTTCCCATAGTTGAAAAAAATTTTAAAAGGCAAGCAAGCATTCTTTAAAAGAGAGAGATGAGAGAGCTTCCAGGAGACATTCAACTTATGCTTCTGATTTACTGTGACTTTTTCTGGCTCATTTTAAAAGCACTCATTATCCAAAGACCCCTCGAACCATGTTCATATTACAAAATAGTTAAATCAGTTATACTTGTGTTTGTAGTGTTTTTATATTTACTTCGTTAAATTATAGGGCTAAAGCTAGTTAAATTATACAAAAATGGTGAAATGAATCACAGAAGCTAAAGTATAAAATGCCCATGAAAGAGAAAGAAGCCCGAGATATAACAAGTTGTCTGGGAGCCTGACCTGTGGGGTCAGGAAGCAGGAGTGGAATGAACTAACTAGAAGGCCCTAGAAACATCCTTTAGTTTCCTGCCAAAGCCTTCAGGTACAGAGATGGGTGATGTGAAGATCAACCAGGTACCAGGAGCCAAAATGCCACTCGAAGAATATTTGTGATCCAAGTGCTGGTGGCTCCTGCCTGTCATGCTAGCCACGCGGGAAGCTGAGGTCCAAGCATCACGGTTCAGAGCCAGCCCGGGCAGACAAATCGGAGAGATTTACAATTATCCAGCAAAAAGACAGATGTGAAGATGTGGCTCAGGGGGTGGAGTGCCAGCGTGGAAAAAGCTAAGGGAGAAGAGGAGGCCTTGGATTTGAGCCCAGCACCAGCACACACGCACTGAGAAACACTGGCTGATTTTCTTTAGAGAGCTGGGCCGGCCCGCCCTGGCTCATGTCGTGAATGCTGAACTTCTCGCTGGGAGCCATCCTTTGACTTGCCCTGGGATGCAACAAAGGAAATGCAGGCAGGAGCTCGAGCTTGCCAGAGCCCGTGGGTAACCAGAGGCCTCTGCGGAGGCTCCACACAGCGCCCTTGTTTTGACGCACACCCCCACATCACTCTTGCCCTTTAGTGTCTCCACCCCCTTCCTGCTCCGTCCGGGGGCCGCAGGGCGACCTTTGGGGAGGCCTGCCAGTCTGAGCCGCCCCCTCCCTCGGCCTGGCTAGCCTCCATTGTGTGGCCTCGCTCTGGGATAAGAACCTATTGATGTTGGCTCCAAGAATAACGTCCATTTCACAGGACGGCGGTGACAGTGACTCCATCAACCATCTTCCATCAGGAAATCATGCTGTCGGCATGGAGTCCGGCCGGGAAGACCCAGCTCCCAGTGTGGAGCCAGCGGTGGTGAAGGGACTTGAGTTGTTCCATGCAGTCCCGGGCTTTGGATCCAAGGCTGCCACCACCACGGGCCTGCAAAGGAGTGCGCCCCAGCCCATGCCACCACCGCACACACCCTGCACACACACCTGCATCTGTGTGCAACTGTACACACCTTCGTAGGGTACAGAACAGTTGTTTATCCTTGGCCAGAAATCACTCTGTGTGTGCGCACGCCTGTGGTACTGGGGCTTGAATTCAGGACCTCGTGGTCTCCTTTAGCTTTTTCCGCTCAAAGTTGGTGCTCTACCACTTGAGCCACAGCTCTGCTTCCAGGTTTTTGCTGGTTCATTGGAGATAAGAGTCTCAAAGACTTTTCTCCCTGGGTTGGCTTTGAACTATGATCCTCAGATCTCAGCCTCCTGAGTAGCTGGGATTACAGGTATGAGTTGTTGGTGTCCCTCTCTAGTTCTCTTCTACTACTGAGCTCTGGGAGATTTTTGTTGTTGTTGTTGGTCATGGGGCTTGAACTCTGGGCCTGGGCCCTGTCCTTTAGCTCTTCAGCTCACGTCGAGCACTCTCCCACTTAAGCCACAATGCCACTTCCGACTCTGAGATATTTAAGTGAGAGAAAGAACAGCTTCTGCTTGGTGACACCGAGGAGAGCACATGCTTTTTAGAGCAGATCTTGTAGGACGAAGCTCCAGGAGCTGTAGGAGGAACAGAGGCAGGGTAGAGGCAGGAGGCTGCAGGCCTGACTAATGGAGTCCGGAACCCCCAAGGATCTGGCCCCATGTCTTGGCTGAGCTATCAGTCCCAAGTATCTCTTAAGGCGGGTTCCAGTGTGCCCTTGTTCCCTCGCAGTGGTTCAGCAGTGTTGGGATGGACGGAGGGCTGAGGTCTGGTGTTGTGGGCTGGCAGGCCTCTGGGCCATTGTCAGGGAGGACCAGCAAAGCATTGTGGGAATGGAGACACAATGGAATGACACAGGAATACAAGGCAAGCTGGAGAGAACTCCCTGGATGTGTGTGCACCCCGCATAGACACACTGGTCCCCAAGGGTAGCTGAGGCCAGGTACCTGGGCCAGATACCCACCACTGCTGCCGGATCCTCAGGTGGTAGAAGTGAGGACTTGGTTTAAGATAGCTGAGTTGTTACCTAGTGACCCTGCAGCCACTTGGAGGAGAATGGAAAGAACCCAAAGCAACCTTTATACACCACCAAACACACTATCGTCCCGAACGATGCGCCCCAGGGAACTCACACAAGGATGGCTGGGCAGGACATGGGGACAGGATTTGTAATCAGCACAAATTCTAAGCTGGGTGGCTGGCGCGGGCCCGAGGGACCAGAGTTAAGTCCCCAGTGTGCCTGGACACGGAGATCTACAAGCCTGTTCTAGTATGTTCTTCCTGCTCTCAGCCACAAAGGGCTGTGATTAAAAACAAAAAGGGAAGTAGATAAGAAAGTTCATATGCCAATTAAAATACCGAGCAGGAAGAGGAAGGAAGCCCTCTCAGATTCACAGTTCCCCAGATGCATGTGCCCCCAGGAGCTTCGAGCAGAGGCGGGTTGGGACAGCATCTCAGAGCCTCACACTTGGGGGATGGCTTGGGGGGGGGAGAGGAAGGGGGAGGGAGCGGTCAGGCAGGTGGATGCATCCCCAGGTCCTGCTGTCACCCACTCTGCAAATGCTTATATTTACAATGAAATTGCTGCATTTCCTGTGTCCTTATTTAGATGGGTACTAGGTGCCACATATATGCATATATATGTATATTTAATACATACATGTATATATCCTTATATAAAATATAGATCTATGCATATTTATAGTAAATAAAAATATGGTTTTCATAGGGATTCTGTAAGACAAACATTGAATGTCCCCGTTATAGCCAAACACTAGTAATCCTGTGATCCTGCCTGTTCAAAAGGCTGAGATTGTTGGATTGTGGTTCAAAGCCAGCTGAGGCAGAAAAGCCCCTGAAACTCTTCTCCCCAGTGAACTAGCCAGACGCCAGAAGTGGCAGTGTGGCTCAAGTGATAGACTGCTGGTGCTGAACAAAATAAGGTTGCAGCCCCAAGTTCAAGCCCCAGTGCCCGTCTTGCTCTATTCCCCGAGTTCAAGCCCCAGTGCCTGCCTTGCTCTATTCCAGCACTTTGTTTCTTGTTGCTGCTGCTACCCTGTATCAAATGTTGGAAGTGCTGGCAAGCACTCACCCCAAGGCTCAACCTTCCTAACTCACCCCCGTGGGGACGCCATCATTATCTGCATTGACCAAGTGCGGGCTGCGAGCCCAGAGTCCAGGCGTCCAAGTCCTCTACCTATCCCTGCCTCTCCTCAGAGCTGTCCCATGCAGTGGGGTGTGTCAGGCCTGGCCACGGGGCAGCCCAGGAGCCGACGTCTGTCCTTCCTGCCCCTGCCTCTGCGCTCCGGGAGCTTCTGGAGCTCAGACCAGCCAAGGGGACTGTCGTCCTCTGAGGCTGCAGACAGACGGCTGGTCTACTGTTTGTCCCCCAGAGCGGAGGGTCCATAAGTGCCCTTCCTTTATTGATAAGAGGTTATGGGGGAAAGAAAGGAGAACTGTGGGAAGACAGGGACACAAGGTGGTAGACATAACTTTGGCCCATCCTGTCATGTCTTGCTCCCCTAGTGCTTTGGGCTCCTCCCATGATGCTCTGGGTGTCCACTCAGACACTGCTTCCCATGATGCCCTGGGGGGTGGGCTCGGTGCCATCCGGGCTGTTCTCTGGAGCGGGAGGCGGACAGGCAGTAAGACTGCATGAGTCTCACAAGCCACGAGAAGAATTTCAGTATTTATTTATTCTGAGATTCACGGAAACCCCCAGAAATAATTTAAGCAAAGATATGACATGACCAGGTCTGCGTTTTGAAAACAATCCACTACCCCATGACGCTCAGGGATTGCCAGCGTAGCCGGCGTCCAAGGTGGGCTGCGGGCACGGGCTTCCAACAAATAGCTGAGGAAGCAGGAAATCAGCAAGTGCCTCTGAAAGCCCATTTCGCCCCATGTTCAGAGTCCTCGTCTGTATCATGGGTGTAATATACCTGCTATTTCCTTTGTTTGGCTAACTCATTCTATTTTGTGCTGGTACTCAGGGCCTAGGTACTGTCCCTAAGCTTTTTTGCTCAAGGTTGGTGCTCTACCACTTGACTCAGAGCTCCACTTCCAACCTTTTGCTAGTTAGAGATAAGAGTCTTACAGACTTCCCTTCCCAGGTTGGCTTCGAACCCTGATCCTCAGGTCTCAGCCTCCTGAGTAGCTAGGATGACAAGCATAAGTTCAGCTGTGGAATTCTTTCATCTATCCCCAGGAATGCTGGGAAGACAAATGATGTAATCATTGTGCAAGACTTTGACAAATTTAGGGAGCCTCACTCTTGGAAAGGATGGCAGGAAAGAAACCATCTACAAACTAAATTAAATATGACTATCTGCTCTAGTTCAAGATGGCAGAATCACCCTCAATGACGTAGGCTGAGACCCATCTCAGAATGTCATCTTTACAACTTATTCCTGAAGTCAGATTTCCTTCGGCGCTTCCGGACATTGAGACCAAAGTCTGTGTTTTCCTTTGAGTGGCTCATTATCGATGCAGCCTGGTCAATATTGTAGGGTGTGTGTGTGTGTGTGTGTGTGTGTGTGTGTGTGTGTGTGTACATATGTATTGCATATTTATACCATTATTCTAGTCTGTAAAAAGTTTATGTGAGCAGCAGGAGTTGGTCATAGGCCATAAAATCTTTATGTGGATTCTTTCCCATTCTTTTCAAGAGAATTTCTCAGAATTTCCCCACAACTTAGTTTCAGACTCAAGAGATTCATCTATTATTTCCACAGCCATTACTGCTTCCTGCCCTTTGCCCCGGCCCCGGGTGTGAGCGGGGCCATGGCTGGAGTACTGTTTGTTGAGTAAATAAGGACTTAAAAAAAAAACCCCACTTCTTTTCTTGTGCTGGGACTTGAACTCAGGCTCTTGCACGCAGACTTACTTTTTGAGTTCAAAGCTAATACGTTGCCACTTGAGCCACACCTCCACTTCCAGCTCTTCAGTTGGAGATAAGAGTCTGGGCTAGCTTTGAACCATGATCCTCAGAAAAGCCTTGCGGGCGCAAGTCCCCAGCTCCCACAGGAATGAGGTGTTTGGCTGGCTGCAGGCTCGAGGACCCGGGACACATTCCCGCTCTAGATCCTGAGCGAGAGGACCCACAAGGGCCCAGAAGAGGCACATCGGTGGAAACAGTATTCTCTTTGGGGAGTGGCTCAGGCCAGGGCCTCCAGCCTCTCTCACAGTTTTGGTGTGAGGCTGGCCTCCGGCCTCGGGGGCTCCCAGACTTTCCCACTTTGCCTTGCCTTGCCACAGCCACAGGTGCAAGGGTTGAGCCCGGATTCACCACAGCAGCCTGGCCGGCAGCCTCCTCTGCCTCACCGGAAGGAGGGCGTTTGTACGTGCACCCCTAAATCAGTGCTCGTGTCTCACCCACCACGTAAAGAAACGAGGAGGTTTGTGACTGTACACTGGAAACTATAAAAACTGCACAAAAAGAAGGCCTGCGTATGCAGAAGCGTTTGTGATGAAAAGAATAGAGTCAGGGTGGCCATTCCTCACGGACCTACAGATTCAGAATAATCCTGTCAAAAAGAGCTGTCCTTCCTTCCTTCCCTCCCTCCCTCCTTTCCTTCCCTCCCTCCTTTCCTTCCCTCCCTCTTTCCTTCCTCCCTTCCTCCCTTCCTCCCTTCCTTCCTTCCTTCCTTCCTTCCTTCCTTCCTTCCTTCCTTCCTTCCTTCCTTTCTTCCTTCCTTCTTCCTTACCTTCCCTCACCATCTCTTTCTCCTCTTTTCCTCTTTCTCTTTCTTCTTTGCCTGTGACCTCTTCTCTTTCTTTCAATATTAACAAGCTTATTCCAAGATTGATGAAGAAGTACTGAAGGCACTCAGAATAGACAAAAGCCTCTTGAGAAACAAAGTTGTAAGACTCACATTTCTCTGTCTAAAAACTCACTATGGGATGAGGCTCGGCAGCTCACATTTATAATCCTGGCCAGTTGGGAGGCAGAGATTAGAGGATTATGGTTTGAAGCCGGCTGGGGCAAAAGTTAGTGAGTCCCTGCTGTAACAAATAAACCAGGCATAATTGCCCAAGTTTGTAACCCCAGTGACGCACATAGAAGGAGTGTGGCCCAATGCAGGTCTGAGCAAAAATGTAAAACACTATCAAAAAATAACGAAAGCAAAAAGAGGGAAAGGGGAGGGGACTGGGGGTGTAGTTCTGTCAGTGGGCTAACAAGGTGCCTTGAGTTCAAATCCCCAGAGTACCGGAAAAAAAAGGCAATGACAATAAATAGTGCTACAGTGAAGAAGGGAGTGTGGCACAGATGGTAAAGTGAGTCAGGACACAGAACCGATGGCTGAGAAACACAGACATTCTGTATGGAAGTGGTGTCTTCAATGGGTCCGGGAAAGCAAGATATCCACTCACATTCAAATGAATGAATGAATGAATGAATGAATGAGGCCAGGCCCTTACCTCACACCATATACAAAAACCAACTGAAAATGGATCACAGACAAGAGCTGAAATGATTCTACTCTTCGAAGAAAACGGAGGCATAAATCCGGGTGACCTTTCAATAAACAGCGCTATTAGATATTCTAATCAAATAAAAGACATTAGATTCTGCAAACATTTAAAGCTTTGGTTCTACAAGTAGCAGCACCAAGAGAGGGAAAGACAGTGCACAGAAGGAGAGGATATAAATGATGTATCATCTGAACAGAGCTTTTGTTCAGGAGACATGGAGGGGGCTGGATGTGGAAGGACCTCAGGAGTGCCAGCCAGCCTGCAGGGGGAATGGACTCCCATACGCCGCTCCGGGCACCCGTCCACTTCCCAGGCACACATCCAAGAGAACTGTAGACATGTCAGCACACATGTTCACGGTGACATTATTCATCATTACCCCTACAGCAACGAACCTGAGCGCGAGTCGTGTCATGAAGACACGTGATGTGAATTAAGATGTTACGCGTGTCGTATCATGAACATGTGTCATGTCGGGAAACATGTGAGGTGTGTGTCAGGTCACAGGTATACGAAGGAATAGTATCTGACCATGAAAAGGAACGAGATGCTGATGGCTGTTTTAACACAGATGGCCTCTGAAAGCGTTGTGTGTGTGGATACGCAGAAACGGAGGTCACCCACGGATGTGCTCAGAATGGACAACGCCACTGTCCCCAGCGGCTCTCAGGATCTGGAGAGAGGAGGAAAGATGAATGCTTGCTAATGGATGTGAAGTTGGAGGGGGGCGGCTGGGGGTTCAGTTATTCTGGAGTTCAATGGGAGCGATCCTTACAAAACCTTGTGAATATAAAACAAAATCACTGAGTTATCCACCCCCAAATTTTATCGTATGCAATTATATCTCAAACCAGATTTACATCGGATATTGTTTCAAAGACTGCACGTGAATAGCCAGCATTCATCCAGGCTCTTACCATATCTGGAGTTAGAACTCTTTCTGGCAGAGACCCTACAAAGGAAACTTATTACTGGCAAAAACTAATGAAAAATTGTGTCTGTCAGACAAAATTACCATCTGCAAATTTGACATAAGGAAGAAACCACCAAACAAGGATGGAAAATTTTGCAATCACTTACCGGTGCTTAGTAAATTTAGTAGCATTTATAATGGAAAATACTTCCCTTCTAGGCCTGGCACCAGTGGCTCACATCGGTAAACACAGCTACTGAGGAAGCTGAGATCTGAGGATCAGGGTTCAAAGCCAGATCAGACAGGAAAAGTCCAATTAAGCAGCAAAACACAGGAAGTGGAAGGATGGCTCACATGGTAGAGCACCAGCCTTGAGCCTTGAGCCACTGGGGAGTGAAGAAGAAGGGGAGGGGAGGCAAGGAGAGGGAGAGGAGGGAGGAGGACGAGGAGGAGCAGGAGGAGGAGGAGGAGGAGGAGGGGGGAGAGGACAGGGGAGAGGAGGCAGAGGGTAGGGGAGGGGAGGGGGGATTCTATAATCATAGATAGAGCTGCAGAAGATTCCATTGCAGCTCATTGTGTGGAAACCCCGTTACTTTCTCCAGGGTGGATGTTCACGGTGCGACCGCAGGTGGTTTGCTGGACAAGTTCAGGCATCGCAGGACGGCTGAGCTGTTTTCCGGGGCGCCCGCACCTCAGTCTGCCAGGGCCTTTGTCTCCTCCATCTCGGATCTGAGTCATTCTGCAGGCAGCGATAGCTCGCTGTGGTTTTTCTTAATGACTAACCATGTTGAACAACACCGGCCACCCCCCTCCCTCCACTTGCTTCTAATGGGATTGTTTATTTATTTCTTTCACCAAGTGTTGAAAGATCTCATCTGTTCTAGATACTAGTCTTTTGTTGGCTCTGTGGGCTGAAAACATTTCCTCCTAGGCTTAGAGCTCATTTCGAATTTTCTTAACAGCATATTTTGCCAAGAAAAAGGTTTTAAGTTTTGAGAAATCTGGTTTTTTTTTTCCCCCTCAGTTTTTCCTTGTATGGATGATACGTTTGGTGTCAAGTCTAATGTCTTGGCCAAGGGCTATATACCAAAGGTTTTTTCTCTCTCTCTTTCTCTTTTTTCTTCCCTACATGTTCCACTTTTACATTCTACATTTAAGTCCTTGCTTACTATCCTTGGGCTTCTGTGTAAGTTGTGGGTGTGGGGTTAGGGGTCATCCTTTTGTGGGTGGCTATCCCCTGGTTCCACCCCTGGTCACTGGGAAGCCACAGAGGAACAAGCCTCCTGGCTCAGAGAACCAGTAACAGCAAAGCAAAAGCTTGTCTTTATTGCGTTGCGTTTGCAACGCTGTCAAAATCAATTAGGCACATTTGCAGGTCTGTTTCTGTATTTTCTTTAGCCTTCTGTTGATATGTGTGTGTGACATATATAGACAGGATATGTACAGGCAATACAGAGATGATATATGCACATATGAAATATAGAAATGATACTATATCTATACACCTATACACAGATATAGCTGTACACACATACACCTGTACACATGTGTACCTATACACATACACACAGCCTCCAGCACCACAAAGTCTTGACTACTCTAGGTATTTAAAGGAGAGTCTTATCACCAATTAACCAGTAAAAAGTCAGAAATGGAGGTGTGGCTCAATTGGTAGAGCACCAGCCTTGAGTAGAAAAAGTCGAGTGCAAGGCCCTGAGTTCAGGCCTCAGCATGTGTACACACACACACACACACACACACACACACACACACACACACACGACAAAAGGAGGCGGGGGGGGGGAGTTAACTGCTTTTTTCTCTTCACCTACTGGCTTAGATGTCTGGGTGTGTCCATACCATCTCCTGGCCCCTCACCCATCTGCAATGCTGCCTCAGCCCTAGGAGGAAGGAAGGAGAAAAACTGCCACATCCTCCACACGGGGCGTCTCGTTCCCTCTCGTTCCCTCCCTCTGGCGTTTGTGCTGGCGCTTGCTGTGGAGGCTTGGCAGGCTGGGTGGCCGTCCTGCTGTCCCTCCCACTCCATGCACCTGCTGTGTGTGTGAGCCCCCGCCCCAGCTTCTCACCTGCCTCGAAGCATGCTCGTGTGTGTGTGTGTGTCCATGTGTGCATGTGTGCACATGTATCTCTCTGTGCTGGTCCATGTGTGCGCATGTCCATGTGTGCACATGTCCATATGTGCACATGTGCTCAGGTATCTCTGTGTGTACATGTGTGCATGTGTGCACACATATCTCTCTGCTGGTCCCGGGGCTTGAATTCCAGGCCTAGAGCTCCCACTCAGGTTGTTTCTTTGGCTCCTTTGTCCAGAGAGGAGCGCGGGGCGGGAGGATGGCCCCCACCACTCTGCACCCCCTTCCTTTGCTCCCCTCTGATTCTGAGCAAAGCAGCATGGGGTCGGGGCGTGGGGGGAGCGGAAGAGCCATGGTCCAAGTGCTGAGCCACATGGCCGTCTGCTGCCCACCACACGTGGCTTGCCTCCCAATTGCAGGACAGAGAAGAGCAGGCAGGGGGCGCTGCTCTTGGTGAAGTGCAGGAGCAGCACCCCTGCTCCACGGGCCACAGCCCCCCCCCCCCCCCCACGCTTCTAGAGTTATCCAAGAGGCCTGCTCTGCTTGGTGGGCGGCACTTAGAAATCTCTCTTACAAAGCACAAAGCAGAGCTGTTTCCAGGCCCTGCATGGCAGGGCTGGCACATGCGCACATGCACGCACACACACACACACACACACACACACCTGGTGCTAGTACCTAGCCTAGCACTATGGGGAAGAACCAAGCCCAGTACTGTGAAGAAGTACCCAGCCCGGCCTGGGACGAGCACTGTGAGTGGAATGTTACCGGTAGCCCATGCGGAAAACTCTGGCAGCATTTTCCTGTGAGAGACCCAGGCCCTAGGGACCCCCTCGCTTCCTGCGTGTCCCTGTGCTGGGACCGCAAGGATGGGAACTGGGCCCAGGAAAACTTCCTCTGGACGGGGCCCGCCCCGCACCCCACGCCGGCCTGGGGTTGAGCACTTCTTCCTGAGCTAGCCCGGCCTGTCAGCCAGCACGGTGCAACCCTCCCGCCCGCCCTGCGTGCACTCCATGCTGCACCCCAGCTCAAGGCAAAGCACCCGCCGATTGCAGGCCCCCGCCTTGTCCCAGACTTAGAAATGTGGTGACCCGGGCGCATGGCACTAAAAGGCCTCCCATGCTGTCCAGAAAGCAGACAGCTACAGAAATGAAAGCCTCCCCATGGAGCACAGGGGTATCCGGGGTTCTTTCTGGGTAGGAAAATTGTGTTTTGTTTTGTTTTTTCCACCTGGGGTTCTTGCCTGGCTGAGCTACACCTCCACGCCTGGCCTTTTGCGATTCATTGGAGACAAGAGTGTCATATTTGTCTGCCTGGGCTGGCTTAGAACCAAGATCCTCAGATCTCAGCCTCCTGAGTAGCTAGAATGACAGCACCAGGCTGAACTCTCTCTGTCTGTCTCTGTCTCTGTCTCTCTCTCTTTCTCTCTCTCTCTGTCTCTTAACCTTCGTGAGAAGTTTGAGAGGAGGGCATAGGACACCATCAAGCAGTGGAGGAGACATCAGCGGTGGATTCCAACACCTCCTGGCCACAAGGCTCACGTTTGGGCCAGTTCCCCCACCCTGGTCAGGGAGGCCCCACGGCATGGCTGAGGTTTCCAGGGAGGAGCAGGCGCGTGGAAATGCCCTTCCTAGAAAGCCCAAGTTGCAAGGTAAACTTGCTGTGTGGAGGGAAGGTACAGGGTCATGGCAGAGAACTCGGAATCTCCAAATCTGAAGCCCCTGAGTGGAGAGGAGGAGGAGGAGGAGGAGGAGGAGGAGGAGGAGGAGGAGGAGGAGGATGAAGGGGAGGGGAGGGGAAGGGAGGGGAGGAGAGGGGGAGAAGGTAACGCAGACAGCACTGCAGGGCTCCCCATCCCATGCCAGCCACTTCTCGGCCCAGCCTCTTGGTGTCCACATCACATCCCTCCACTGGGAAGGAGGTGCAGCATCTCCTGCGCAATCGTCGAAGTCAGTGCTGACGGAGGCAAAGGCAGAGCTGCTCACAGTTCACATCAAGACACCCAGCCTCTCCCTTCTCCCCCGAAACTGGGCAGCTGGGTGTGTAAATTAGCCCTTACGCCTGAGCCACAAGCGACAGCTAAGCCCGCCGGCCATTTGGGAGTCTGAGTGGTTCTGGGCACACAGTGAGGGGGAACCTTCTGGATCAGATGGCTCGGCACACCACATCAAGCCCTTCCTCTCATCACTCACTGATGTCACTGCCCATCAAACAGGACACTTAAGAAAAAAACCCTTGTGTGTCCCCAGGTGTCCAGCTCGGGTCAGTGAGGCTCAGCGACCGCATGGGGGAGCACGGCGGGCGGCCCTCACACGCTGCAGCAGCCCTTGCGTACCGCACACTCGGAGCCATGCTGCTGCGGATGCCAACTCGGTCCTCCAAGTGCCGTGCACATCCGGCGGGCCTTGCTGTCCGGCGGTCACTTCTCACCAGGGAGATGCCAGCAGAGGCGATGTGTAAGATCCACAAACCCCCGAGATCTCCCCCCTCTCCCCCCCCCCCCCCCCGCCGCCTCTGCTCCTGCCTAGGCTCCGTGTGGAGGACAGCAGCGATCCTCATCCCGGCCTGCAGCCCCAGCTGCCGATGGCTGCACCACCGTCACTTTGAGAACAAGCGGCTAGCGCCTGGGGCATGTCTCCCGTTCCCTTCAGACTGTGGCACGCTGATCGTGAACAAAGCAAGAGTGCCCAGTGCAGCAGCCAGTCCCCTATGAGCTCTCTGAAGGTCTTCTGGCCACGCACGGGAGGAGCCTCCCTGGCAGCCTGGAGCAGAGCCGTGGCTGGACGGCTGTGGGAAGCCAGAAACTGCCACGATGGTCCTGCAGGGTCCCTGTGAGTGGAGGGGAAGTGGGTGTGGGGGAGGGAGAGACAAAGGGCGCCTGTTCCCTCTCCCGAGTATAAGTGAGATCGCAATCATACACGTGAATAAGAGCATATATAAAGCCCTCTGTAATACGCACAAAGCAACTGATGTGTGCATACATAGAGGCAAATCTCAAGGGCAGAACTCAAGAACAAATGTAACAGTTGATCAGAATGAATTCCAGACCAGGTGTGGTGACCCCATCTGTACTTTTAGTTATTCAGGAGGCTGAGATCTGTGGGTTGTGGTTCAAAGCCAGTCCAGGCCTGAAAGTCCATCAGACTCTTATCTCCAATGAAATCAGCTGAAACCTGGAAGTGGGGGTGTAGCTCAAGTGGTAGAGCTCTATCATGGAGGGAAAAGATAAGGAAGAGCCCCACTGGTCTTCAAGCCCCAGTACTGGCATGCACACACACACATGACACAAGTTCACATGCATACTCACATGTGTGCACACATGCTCACATGCATGCCCAGGCACTCACACATGCACACATGCAGTGAATACTAGGAAGCTGACATGGGCCTTGTCAGGGGAGGGGGCTCAGGGGAGGGAAGCAGAGGCGTGGAGAGAGGAAGGCAATGCAGTCAAAATACTTAGTGCACATCAGTGCAGACAGAAGCGGTAACGAGGAACGGTGGGTTGGGAGAGGAGGAGAGAGGAAAGGAAGGGTGATACGCATCAAGATGCATTGTCCCCATAAACTGTCATGGCGAATTGAAACCCCTTTGTACAACTACTTAACCATATGAATCAAATGCATACATTAATCAGTCAAAACAAAAACCCGCACTTTCCACCACAACCGTCCCTCGGTATTACACAGGCACCACGCAGACAAGTCCGAGATGGCCTAGTCCCTGAGAGGAATTGGTATAGCATTTGTGCATAATGTGTGCACACCTTCATGTATAAGGATATAAGTATGCATGTGCGTCAGTATGTGTGTGTATGATGCGTGCATGCCCTTGGCTATAAAGTACTGCACATCCTCATGCATGATGCGTGCACATCTTCCTTGTGCTTGGAGTTACCCTAGCTTACTTACAATGCTCATACAATGTAAATGCTAAGGAAGCAGTTTTTATACTATGGTTTTAGAGAGTAGTGACAAGAAAAGGTATGCGTCCATGCTCAGTCCAGGAGTGGTTCTTTCATCAACCCTCAACACTGGTTGCCTCTACTGTTTCATTTCAGGGATGTCTCCTGAAATAGAGCTTGCCGGAGGTTTCTACGGGGTGTGGGCAGGCCACGAGAGGTTCTGTGAGGAATGGACAGGCCTCAAGGAGTTCTAGGAGTATAGACAGGCCTCGAGGGGTTCTGGGGGTATAAGCAGGCCTCGAGGGGCTCTGGGGGGGGGGGTATGGGCAGGCCATTCAGCAGCACCCGTAGCCCTGCCTGAAGTGATCCTTGGGTCAGGTCCCTCCCCCCCATCCACCAGGCCTTGTGCTCTTACTTGGCTTTTTTGCTAAAGGCAAGTGCTCTACCACTTGAACCACACCTCCACTTCTGGATTTTTCATGATCCATTGGAGATAAGAATGTCTTGCATTTGTCTGGCCTTGTACTAGGATCCTCAGATCACAGCCTCCTGAGTAGCTAGGATTACAGGCATGAACACCAGCACCCGGCTGCCCTTTGTAGAGCAGAGGGAGGACTCGGGGAAGCTACTGCACTGTATAATTTTCAAACATATGGGTGCAGTCCCAGGGTGACCTTCCCACTCCAGGGTGCTGCTTCACCCAATGGAAAGGATGCGAAGGGAAGAAATACCAGGATTACAAAATTTAGGGCATTCTTTTGGGAACCAATTGCTTTCTTTTCTTCTTTTTCTGCCAGATGCTGTAGCTACCACTTCCTCGGCTCTGACTTGAAAGGTGGGCCCGCATACCTCCACTTCCTTCACTATTTCCAGAAGACTCTGACTCCTCCAGGAGGTCAGGCTCCATGGTGAAAGCTGTCTTCTGACCTGGTCACCCAGAGTTTGCCATGCCCCGTTTCCCATCAGTGCTTTTCCTGGCTCTGTTGGCCGTTACCCATGGCCAGCCGGGCCCTGTCTGGAAGCCGACCACGCAACATCAGGAGCTCGGACCCCTCGGCTGGATCTCTTTCACCAGAGTGCCTCGTGTATCCTGGATTAGGGGCGCCTTCTCCGGGTGGCACCCCAGGCCCCCGGGGCACCCATACTCCTGGGCCAGCTTCAAGTCCGGGCCTCTGCGGGGAAAGTGATTTTACAGTTCCTCTATTTAGGACATCAAGATAGGTTGCCATGGAAAAATGACATCTTCTAATTAAAACCAGAGAGGTCACAAGTTTCCCAGAACAAGTAGGGCACGGATCCTAAAAGGAAAGAAATGAAACATTCGAAAAAAAATGAAGTCAAGTAAACCTCCGGGGCCGTGTCAGGCTGTGACTTTCCGAACCTGGCCGGACGCAGACGCGGCCCGGCGACCCGGGCCTCGGGCTCCGGGCAGCCAGGGGCTGGCGGGAGCTGACGGGAGCTGACGGGAGCTGGGGGGGGCGGGGGGGGGGGCGGGGAGGCTTCGAGTGTGCGGTGGCCCAGCTGTGGGCCCCCAGGGCTCCCCTGCCCACTGGGAAGGCACAGAAGGCTGCGCAGCGACCCCAAGGGCAGCAGGGGACCCTGAGAACAGCCGGCTCCCAGAGCCCCCTCAGCACTGCCAAGTTCCCTTCCTTGCACGTGTGCGGGGCACAATGCCCACCCGGCCTGCACCCTCCCGGCTAAGCCACCTACAGGCGTCTCTGAGATGCTCTGGGGCTTCCATCACAGCATGTGAGCAGTACTTCTTCAATGAAGGAATAACAATGACAACAACAATAATAGCTGTCTCTGGGCGCGCTCTGATCCATCGTCTGCAGTGCAGGTGTCATCCCACTAATGGGACAAAGTTGGATTTAAATCCATCACGGACTCCGAGCTCAGGAATGAGTGAACCAGGCTGTGTTTCCTCACTTGGAGGAAGATGGCCGTCCGTGGCCAGTGGGGCCCTCGTGCTGGCCCTGCCCCTTCATTGCCCACCCACTGACACTGCCCCAGCTCCAGCCAGCCCTGCGCTAGAGTGAGAAATACCCACGCTCCAGCCCACTGCCTGGCCAAGGCCTGTGGGAAGGGCGAGCCCACACGGGTGTGTGAGCGTGGTCGGGGTGGTGTGAGCCCACGCAGGTGTGTGAGCGTGGTCTGTGCAGTGTGAGCATGGTCATGGCCGTGGGCGCCTACACAGGCATGTGAGCATGGTCGGGGAAGTTCTCCACCCCCTCATGGTAAGCCCTCCACACGGGGTGTCAGGGCATGCCGGGGTCAGCCACGGGGATGGGCAGCACTGTGGACGCTCCCTCCACCTCGGGCCCTGGGAGCCTTAGCTGGCACTGAATTCAGCATGGAGGCCCCTGCGCAACAGTCGCATTGCAACCCCCCAAGCCCAGCACGCACGGTGGCTCACACCTGTCATCCCAGTTTCTCAGGAGGCTGAAATCTGAGGATCATGGTTCAAAGCCAGTCTGGGCACAAAAACCCATGGGACTTTTATTTCCAGTGAACCACCAAAAAGCTGGATGTGGAGCTGAAGCTCAAGTGATAGAGCTCCAGCCTTGAACACAAAAGCTCAGGGACAGCACCCAAGCCCTGAGTTGAAGCTCCAGGACTGGCACGCACACACACACACACACACACACACACACACACACACATACACACACACTGCATGGCTGTGAGAATCCCACAAAGCGTGGTGTGTTAAGGTGCCTGTGAAACCACTAAGAACCAGGCACTCCACTCTTTTGTTGCTTATAGCTAACTATTATGATAATTTACTAGCTACTATATATCATTGTTATTATACTTCAGACAGAAAAATTAGAAACTAATGGGTAAACTGAGCTTTCAAATATATAATTATTGCCAGTAGAATCCCGTTACGTCATGGAATTCTGTGAATACAAAATTATTTTCGGGGAAAAGAGAATGAAGACACACTGGGTGACCCCAGGCTGGAGGACCGCGGCGATGGTGATCAAGATGATTGTTTGTGGATGAGAAGGAATTGGGGCCGCTCTGTCTGCCCACAGGAACAGCGCCTGGCAGGATAGGAAGAAGATGGGCGTAGGCCTTAGGAAGCCTGAGTCTGTGTCCACGGTCCTCTGTCCATCCACAGTACTCTGTCTGTCCACGGTCCTCTGTTTGTCTACTGTCTCCCACCTTGCAGGGCCTTCAGCTGGGACAAGTAACTTTACCCCAGGAGCCCGGCTCCTCTTGTGTAAATTGGAGATTGTGGTCATGACTTCATTAGCACAGCAGCGGTCTGTTTGACTTGAGGCTGTGTGAATGCTCCCCAGGCTGCAGCTTGCAGCTTGTTAGGACGCTGTTTCCGGCAGGAGAGACCAGAGAGAGCTGATCTCTGGAAAGGGTAGAGAAGATGGCTGAGGAAAGGTGAAGACCAGGACAGGTTTCTTAGCCCTCTAGACACTGGAAAGAGGAGAACCAGCTTGGTTGTTGGGGACAGTGGGAAACAAGTGTGAGGAAGCCAAGAGCCCCCAAAGTAGAGGGCACACTCCAGAGATGTTGACCCCTGGCCTGCAAAACTGCCCAGTGCTGAGGCCGGGCTCCTGGAACTGGACCTCCAGGCCCAAGGTCCCACCCAGGCTGGCCCAGGCAGGAAATTTGGATTGGTGTTTGTGTGTGTGCTGGTCCTGGGGCATGAGCTCAGGGCCTGGGCACTGTCCTTGAGCTTTTTCACTCAAGACTGGCGCTCTACCACTTGAACCACAGCTCTACTTCTGACTTTTTTGGTGGTTCATTGGAGATAAGAGTCTCACAGACTTTCCTGCCTAGGCTGACTTGGAGCCACCATTCAAAGACCTCAGTTTCCTGAGTAGCTAGGGTTACAGGAGTGAGCCACTGGTGCTGGTGAAATTCAGACTTTTTGGTATCTTTTCCAGATGAGTGCGTGCGGTCACTGAGAAGCGTAGGAACAAGGAGATGTTATCTGAGATGGTCACTTGGCCCTGCTCCATCCTCACACCTGCATCAGGTTGTCATTGAATAATGCCAAGAATCTACCTCTTATCAATCCTGGTGTGATGCTGAAAATCATCTGATCAAACTTCAGAATAAAACAGTTAAGTTTTAAATTGTAAAACATTTAAAATATACCATAATTTTAATGAAACACTTGGCTTGTCTCTTTCCTCCTTCTTCTTCCTCCTCCTCCTCCTCATATTCCCCCTTCTCCTCCTCTTCCTCCTCCTCCCCCTCCTTCTCCCCCCCCTTCCTCCTCCTCCTTCCCTCCCCCTTCCTCCTCCTCCTCTTCCCTCCTCCTCCTCCTCCTCCTCCTCCTCTTCCTCCTCCTCCTCCTCCTCTTCTTCCTTCTTCATACCAGGAGCCTCTGGGAAGGCCATCAGATGAGCAGCTAGAGGAATGAAGGACTCACAAGAACAAAGCTGGGAAGGCGTGCCCACACTCGGACCTCACCCATGTATTCCCGGATAACCACGTGCATCCATGCCACGCTTTAGAATGTTCCTGTGACTTGTGGGCAGGAATGGAAGGGGAAACTGGGGGGAAGCAAAGGAGGGGGAGATGCTGTCCAAAAAAGAAAGGTACTGGTTACCTGACCTATGAGATGTAGTCCTCTTACAACGCCTTCAGAGTAACAATGACATTATTTTTAATTACGAAACGTTTTCATGCTTATGCGCTCCTCCTTTAACAGAGCATGTATTTTCATTCTGTGAAACAAATCATCCCACACCCAAGGGGGCTCAGACACAGCGAAGATCCTTCAGTCCAGCTGGCCGTGGGCGTGGGTGCCGGCTGGCAGGCGGGCGCCGCGGTCACCTGCGTCTTGCTCGTGGCTGGAGTGTCTGGAGCCAGGGCAGGAACACAGCCACGCAGCCCTGGGCTCGGCTGGCCCCAGGCTCTTGTCTCCG
The DNA here is from genome assembly GCF_019054845.1 of Dipodomys spectabilis. NCBI lineage: Eukaryota > Metazoa > Chordata > Mammalia > Rodentia > Heteromyidae > Dipodomys > Dipodomys spectabilis. The sequence continues at coordinate 2,223,599 of NW_024870825.1, read as the reverse complement.
CCCCATGGCCGGTGAGGGCTCAGAGCACGGGCGCGGCGTCTATAGGGAGGCTGTTCACAGACCGACTCTCAGAAAAGCACGGGCACCCATTTCTGAAGGTACCCCACACACGTGCAAGACTCACTGCTACAGCTCGGCGAGAATTCGGGGGGGGCCCTTCTTTCTGCCTCACCGCAGAATGCAGAGACGAACAGGCGTCCTGGCCAGTCACGTCCCACACCCCATCCTGTACAAGCAGGCTGGGGGTGCAGCAAGTGGGGGGAATGCCAGTTCTCGTGTCCACACCCCAATACCTAAGACACCAAGAAAAAGCTCCGCATGCTGGCACATCCTTCATCTTGTAAACGGGAAGTCTGTGGCTCAAGCTGGCCCAGGCAAAGTCATGACTATCCATTCTGTCTGTCTGTCTGTCTGTCTGTCTATCTGTCTATATCATCTATGCTTCCATCCAGGAAAATATCATGATAAATCCTACTTAAACCTCTGTAACTATCACAGTGAACTCCCTTTGTACAACTGGACTTTTGCTACTAAAGAAGAAAAACCAAAAGAAAGGAAAGAAAAATGATAGCAGGAAAATGAGCTGGTGGCATGGTTTGAGTGGTAGAGCATTTGCCTAGCTAGCACAAGGCCCTAAGTTCAAACCTCAGTACTGACTTAAAACAGAACCAAAACTCCCAGAAGCGGTGTGTGAAGTCAGTCCTGCCAGTGCCTCTGTTGCTTTGTTTCTGAGTTTTAGCTTGCTTGCTCACTCTAGCTGGGCTTTCTAGCATTGCTCGTCAGCCACGCCATGACCTGAGCCTCAGCCTCCAGGGCTGGCGGGAGTGGGGGGGGGTGGGGGAAGAGGTCAGCGCTGGGGTCAAGGGTCAAGGGCCAAGGGCATCCCCCACTTCCCAAGCGCCAGCCGGGCCTGGACTGGCTTTCTGTATGTCACAGCTCTGGCTCTGAGGCAGGGGGAGCGGCGGCGGCCCCCACAAAGGCTGTCTGTCTCGCTCCAGTTTCATGGCCGCCGTGACTAATCAGGACAAGGGCCGACACATGCCAGCCCTTCCAGAGGGCTGACCCCGCCGCCCCGCACGCGGGAAAGCCATCCATCTGCGCCTCGGAAGAAGGGCTCCTTTTTGATGTTGGAAACCTCAGCCTTCTGACCAGAATAAAGTCGAACGATCGCGACTGTGGTGATGGTGATGATGGCAGTGGCCAACCCTGACAGTGCACTTACTGTATGCCAAACACTGAGTGTTTTGTGGGTGCCCCTCGGTGACTCCCGCAGTTATGTGATGGGGTAGGCGCATTACCACTCAGTTTGCAAATGAGACACGTGTGGCCCAGAGCTGTGGGTTTATGGTCATGGAGCTGGGGTCCATTGAGGGGCGGTTGGTATCTTCGAGACTGGGGTTCCTGGAGCGGCTGGTGTCATCTCTGGGGTTCACGGCGGGTGGCCAGTGTCTTCGGGGCTGGGGTTCATTCTCCACATTGAAGGTTTACAGGCAGGGATGTGCTGGAGGAAGCAGCACGGGAGTGTGTGGGAGCCGGGACATGGGGAGCAGGAAGACCTTGTCCTTGCATGGGGTGCACCGCAGGCCCGTGTCCGCCTCTCTCGGGCCTCCTCCCACCAGGGGTGGCCCTGCCCCACAGTAGAGGGATGCACTGCCCAGCAGGGAGTCCGGCTGCCTCCTGGCCTCCGAGCGCCATGGCCAGGTCCCCCTCTGCCCGCAGCAACGGAAGGAGCTCGTGGAGGCTCGGACGCGCCCTTGGCCCTGGCCAGGAAGGACACAATGGGATTTCCTTTTTCGTTTATTTTACGCTGGTCTTGGGCCTCCATTCAACGTCCGACAGGTTGCCGGTACTCACAGCAAGTGAACACACAAAACCTGTGTTCTCACGCTGAGAAAACTTGAGTCCTAATATCCCCGAATCTGGGGCCTGTCTGCGAATGGGAGTTGTGTGGATCTGTGACTCGACTTCCCCGACCTCCTGCACCTAAGGGTGTGGCTCACATCCTCTCCTATCGATTCCCCCTGCCTGCACACTGTGCCTCAGTTCGGCTGCTCTCTAAGCACAGGAGCCCCAGGCTGGCGGGAGGTAGCTGGGGACCGGGCTCGTGTGGGGTTTGCTTGTGGCTTCTCTGTTCCAGCAGGCCCATGATGACAGACAGGTGCCATGACAGTGCTTTACACCGGCATTCCCCACCCAGCAGGCTGACACACGTTCAGAGGTTTGGCAGCACGTGTGTGTGACACCAGGCCCTGCATAGCACGGACGATGCAGACCGCAGGGCCCTGAAGGAGAGAAGTGACCCCACCGTGCAGGGCTGCATGGCACAGAGCGCCCGTGCTACAACCCTCCTGCTAGGAATCCACTCCACAGACACAACAGCACGAATACAGAATTGTGCTTGTCACTTTAAAAAAGGACTGGGGCCCCTGCAAGACTCCATCGCTGGAAGACTGGCTCAGGGAACAGCAGAGAGCATGCAGCCAAGAAGAACACACAGCCATGCCTTCTCCCGGCTGTGTGTGTGTGGGGGGGGGGGGGGGGGGCATCCTGATGGCCCCTGCTGATCCTCCCAAAAGAGGAGAAGTAAGGATGCAGAAAAAGTACGAATAAAACCTTCCCTTTGCCCAAGGAGAGATGAGGGTATGGATTGAAATACATACTGTAAAAATCCAGCACCGGTGGCTGATAGTTATATAAAGAAACACCAAGACCATAAACAAAAATATAATAAAACGAGAAGAGTTTGAAGGAGGCGAGATTCATCTGATTATTCTTGGAACATGCTTCCGACAAGTGTGACGTGATCAATTCTAAGAACAAAACTTTTATAAAAAGTGAACAAGAGGAACCACAACAGAACATTGCCTGGGAACACTAAACTTTATTTTTGTTGCTGCTACTTGTCATTTTGAATGTTTCTTGTACAAGAATATTTTTTAAGCTTCCATTTGCATCATAATTAGCATAAAAGACATAAACAGAGATGAAGATGAAAGATACTAGGTGCAAGTTCTATGCTACTCAAATTTGAATTGTAAATATTAGTACGAAGTTAGATATGAAAAAGTTGGTATTAGTACGAAGTTAGATATGAAAAAGTTGGAAGTTCTGTCTTTTCTCTGTCTACTGAAAGTTCCAGAAAGCAACATCAACTCTGCATTAATGAACATCTTTCTGGATCTGCTTTGGTTTCTAAATATTATTCTCTAAATATTAAGCATTTATTTCCACATAGATATTAAAAAATTGAAAAGAATAGGAGTTTGTGGGAGAAGTGGCTAATTCTGGGAAGAGGGCAGGAAGTGTAGCATTGTGTGTGTGTGTGTGTGTGTGTGTGTGTGGGTGTGTGTGTGTTGGGGCTTGAACTCAGGGCCTTGTGTCCTTGCTTGGCTTTTTCACTCAAGGCCGGTGATCTACCACTTGAGCTACAGCTCCACTTCCAGTGTCTCAGTGGTTACCTGAGGATAAATAAGAGTCTCACGAACTTTCCTGCCGGGGCTGGCAATCCTCAGATCTCAGCCTCCTGAGTCGCGAGGATTACTGGCGTGAGCCACTAAGTGCCCAGCTGAAGTTTTTTTAAATTTTTAATCAAAGATATGATTGAGATCCAGGAGTGCATTGAAAGCCAGTGTAAGGAAAACATGTTCAATGACGTCGCGGTGAAAGCAGCACTCAGGTGGAACATTCTCAGAGAGAACGCTGGACTGCCGAGAGCGGGGAGTCTTGTGGCAAAGCACAGTGCGCGGGCTCGGTGCGCAGAGACGCCCAGGTGAACAAGGACACTGCTGGGAACTCAGCACACGAGGTGCTGCCGGGAATCAGGGAGTGTTCACCTCGTGAGGAGTGACCCGCACACCGGCAGACAGGAAGAACCCACACGCCGACAGGAAGTGCGAACGCCCTCCCCCGGTGTGCAGAGAGGCAGCTGGCGTGGACAGCGCAGCTCAGTCCTGTCTCCTCAGACACTGGACGAAAGCAAGGGCAAAAATAGAGGTAGAGACTTTTGGAGGCTTTATTAGTATAAAGGCTCTGTTGATGTGCTTGAGACCTCTTGTAGTAATTCTTAAAATTATGAAGATAATTATAAAAATGTTTAAAATAACCTAAATAGTCACCCATTAAGGGTGATTGGCTATGCTTCTTCTGGATGAGATAATGATGAAGATTTTATATATATACATACGTATATATCATATACGTATGTATATATATAAAGAAGAATGTGATTGAGAGTTTTAGTTTCTGTCTTGCTTGGTGGAGAGCGCGCGCATCTCTCTGTCTCTCCCCGTCTCTGTCTCTGTCTCTGTCTCGCTGGCTCTCCCTCTCTCCCTCTGTGCACTTGAGTGTCCCATCTGGAAACACAAGTCAATTCTGCATGGTTTGTCACCTTTTTGGCCTCTGTCCTGGGGGAGGGGAGGCGGCTTTTCAGGAGAGCTCCAGGCTGCTGGCTGCCATGTTTGGGGTGCTGGGAGCATGGGGACCTCGGGCACAGTGCTGAGCACCCTTCGGCCCGAGGCCCTGCACTGTGCTCTTTAGCATGAGAAGCACAGCAATAGCCACTGCCACGTTGAATGTGTTAAAGCCAGGGAGAGCGATGGATGGACCCGCCGGGGAGAGGGAGCTCTGGGGTTCTGCAATGGATGTAGATGGGGTCTGGGCCTTGTTTTACTTAGACCTTAGTGAAAGCTCACCGGACTCAGGCCCAGGAAGAAGGCAAAGGAAGGAGAGGATGCAGAGGAGCTTCCTCCAGCTCCTGCCCTGACTCCCTTGGTGAGAAGCCTTCCTCCTCCCTCTCCCCCTCTCCATCCTTCCCACTTCTCCTCTCCTCATCCCTCCCCCTTTCCCAGCCCTCCCCCCTCCCCCCTCCCTTCACCCCCCTTCCCCCTCCCCATCCCTCCCACCTCCCCCTCTCCCTCCCTCCCCCTCCTCCCTCCCCAGCCCTCCCACCTTCCCCCTTCTCCTGCCCTCCCACCTCCCCCTCCCCCCTTCCCCCTCCCCAGCCCTCCCACCTTCCCCCTCCCTTCATCCCCTCCCCCTCCCACCTCTCCCTCCCTCCCTCTCCTCCCCCTCCATCCCTCCCCCTTCCCCCCTTCCTTCCCCCCTCCCCCTCCCCATCCCTCCCACCTCCCCCATCACCCTTCCTCCTCCTTGGCCCAAGGCGGGCCTGCTCAGAGATCAGGGTTGGAATAGGTGATTCTATTCTGAGTTGGGAAGAGGCAAGCAGTCAACCCTCAGGGAGGGGGAGAAGCGAGGAGGCCACAGGAAGAAGAGAAGCACCCAGAACACCCTTCTCCTCGCACTGCTTCTGTCTGGGTTACCGTGGCAGGACAGGAGGCTCTGGGGACAGAAGGGCTCTGTTTATAGCTCGGTAGCAGGGGCGGCAGGGTGAGGGGCTGACAGTCTTAGATAACAGAAGCAATGGACCGCAGGGTATAAATGTTTAAACTGGAGAGAAAGCCAAAAACCGCTCTGTTCCTCTCTGTCTTTTTGCTTCAGCTCTATTTGGGTGCCAATTACACAGAGAAAGGCCCAGCTCAGTTTGTCACATCGGGCTGCAGATACTTGTGATCTGAAGAAGGGCAATCTTTTTTTTTTTTTTTTTTAATCTGGAGCTTGTCATGGGATGAATGGGCTTGGAGAACAAATGTCCAGAGCAACATTAGGTCCTTCAAGGACCCCGAAGTCCAGACCCAAGGAGGCCGGGCATGCTCCCAGAGCTGGTCAGACTGCATCCCATGGTTTCACCTCACCCTCCGCCTCCCCAACTCCACGGCAAAGTTCACAGAGTGCAGGTGCCTCCCATGGTTACCTGGCAGACGCCCAGGGCTGTGCACGAGCCGGGCCATCACCAACCTGCGCCTTCCCGCAGCTCCTGGGCTTTCACTGCCATCGGAGGGGCCACCCCCAGTCCAGCCCAAGGCAGGGCCACCTCTCCCAGGGAGCAGTTGCACCCCTCTGCAAGCACTGCTGTCCTCTGGGCCTTGGACTGACCTTGATGCAGCCGGTGTGGTAGGGAACAAAGCGGTCATTGGAGTCTGTGTGGCTTCCTCACATCTGCAACAGTCCCTACCAGGAGAGAAGGCCAGCTACGCCTGGCACAGGCACACACGTGGCAAGGCACACATGTGGTACAGGCACACATGGCACACATATGGCACAGGCACACTTGGTACAGGTACACATGGCACACACATATGGCACAGGCACACGTGGTACAGTGCCACGCCACATACACTTGGTTGAAACTTTTGGAATGAAAGGTTCTGGACAGGAGTGGAGCTTGGCATAGACTCAAGCCCCAGGCATCCCCCAGGAGTTGGTGGAGAACTGGATTCCCTAAAAAAGACAATCTGGTCAGACTTAACCCGTTGTTCTCTGAGAAAGAGAAGTTCCAGTGTGACTGCTGCTCACCACAGTGACCCAGGGCCCAGTGGCAGGAAGCCTGCCCTGTGCCCTGATAAGTCCCACCAGGGAGAGCGTTTGTCCTGCCTCCAGGCCTGCCATCGTATACAATAACTCTTGTTTCCTCCTCTAACAAGCAGCTCAGTATCCAACCACCATGGGAACCCAGTCCGAGAGGCACAATGGAGAGGAAGTTGCCGAAGCAAGCGTTTGGAAAGGAGCAGAGATCATAGCAGGCAAAGCAGCCATGAAGATGTGTCTGCAAGGAGTCCTTAGCTGGGTTCAGCGAAGAGAGGCCGGCGCAAGAGGGCGGAGCACTTCCATAAAGCTGCCTGTGGTGGATAGATGGCTTCTGATTTGACATTGACAACAGAATAAGGGACTGCAAGTTCAATGAATAGTCTCTGGCCAGAGAAACAAGGTCAAACACTTAAGTTTGTTCACTTCCAGTGGTTCCTGGTATTTCCAGCTGAGTGAACATCTTTCTGTGACCAGTGGGTGCCACGCCACCTTCTGCAGAGTCTGCGTGAGAGATTGTGTTGGACAAAGAGCTTCAAGGAAGCGTGCCCCCAGGAAGGGGGTGCTGGTTCAAGGCTTCCCATACACTTGGCTGCACCTTTATAGCCTCTACCTTTATTCTTATTATATTCTTCTTGGCTGTACATTCATTGTCTTTATTCTCATTTTGGCTATTTTTCTATTGATCCGCGAACAGAGCATGTTGTATTTTTCCAGTCCAATAGAGATGGCTTCTCTAAGTAATAAAGACTAAGGCCAAAGATTAAATGTGGGCAATCCCCCAGTCAATCTATCATCTGATATGACGTTGCCTCCAGAAACTCCTACAACTTCACAAGAGGTTTTGCAGCTCACGCATAGTAAATATAGAGACTTAAAATTTCTAGATATGTCCAACAGACAAAATCAATAAATTAAACTAAGTTAGAAAGAGTTATCCTAATAGTTTAGAGAGTTCTAAAAAAGAAGAGACCTCTGATTATAAAAGAAAAAGAAAGATTCTCCCAACAGTTATGATTAAGTTTAGTCCAACTTATGTTATAGGGAATAGATGGTGTTTTCACACAAAATATAAAGTTAGTAACATATTTCCTGAACCAACCAAGAACCATTTCCTTATACAGGAGCTTATAAAGATGAAAATAATTGGATAAAAATAAAATTAAAAAGAGTATAATGTAAGTACAGCCCTGTCTTAGGTTTGTTAATTATTAAACATAAAAAGGCTGAATAGATGACGTATTCTATTAAACAATATGCTAGACTTGTTTCGCACCACTTAGCTTAAACAGTTGGTGGGATAGTCATTAATTTTCATGTAATTCATCAATGCTTTGCCTTTAAAAAAAAATTTGATTACGTGCTTAAATAAACAAAGAATCTATGTCACAATCACACACTGTATAAAAATGTTAATTCTCCTCAATAAAGATACACTCAGATGCAACTCGTTTGAGTCTGTGTCTGTCACTTCGCCAACTCCTTTGCCCACCTATCCCGAGATCCCTGTCCCGTCGGTCCCAGTGCTCCGGCCGAGCTGGTCCGTCGCAGTACAGGTACACATACGGGCACATGCAGTACAGGCACACATGTCACAGGCACACATTGTACAGGCACATGTGGTACAGGCACACATGGCACACACATATGGCACAGGCATACGGGTACAGGTACACATATGGGCACACGTAGTACAGACACACATGGTATAGGCACACGTGGCACATGCACACATAGCACAGACACATGTGGTACAGACACACATGGTATAGGCACACATGGCACAGGCACACGTGGCACACACACATAGCACAGACACATGTGGTACAGGCACACGTGGCACAGGCACATGCAGTCATCTATTTAGACACAGCTCTCTGAAGAAGCAAGAATATTCAGCTTTGTACCCACCTCCTCGCTCCATTCTGGGAATTGTTCCTCCCTTCTTCCTTTTTGTGCTTCTTTGAAGGAATTGTCAGCCTTCTAATTACACAAAGCCTTAGAAAACCCTGCTTGCCCGTGGCTCACGTGCAGGTGACCATCGTGTAGCGAGGAGAAGGGCTCTGTGCCGTGAACATCGCCCCGTATACTTTCCTAGTTCCAGGAGTCACCCTGTGTCCCCAGGAACAACATACCGGCCTCCTTACCATGCCCCTGGGCCCCAACCCCGGGAGCAGGTATGGGGGAGCCCATGTGTGGCTGCTGGCCCAGTGGGAGCTGTGACAACAGAGTGCGAGAGGCTGGATGCCTTGCCTTGGTTCTGTGGCCAGTGTTGGCCCAGTTGGCCTCTGGTGTGGCCTTCTACAAGGCTGGGCCTGAGCTGACCTTCCCCGAACACTGTGCTGTCCCCGCCCAGGGGTAATGGGTAACAGGAGAGGGAGAGGACCACTCCTTGAACGGTCACACAAATATCTGCAGGTATTTCATCTTGACAGTCAGGGTCAGAGGCCAGGCAGGAGATAGCACACAATTCTCTGGGTTTTGCCAGTCTGACCACTTAGGGAGATAGGATTTGCTCTTTTAGGATGGTAATTTGTGTCACAGCAAGTACACATTCTTTGCTTGCCTCTTATACTTCACTTAAATGAACTGAAAGGGAAGCAGACTGTTGCGTCAAGAGAAAAGAGAGGCAGACCATTCTGTCAAGAGAAAAGAGAGGCAGACCGTTGTATCAAGAGCCAGCTCTGAGTCAGATTGGAACCTCGCCCACCCGCCCATGCAGCCACGTGCCACACACCCATTCACCTGCTCACTCACTTGCCTATCCATCCATCCCCCATCATCTGTCTGTCCACCCATTCTCCCATCTGCCCATCTACTCATTCATCTACCCACCCATCCATCTGTTCATCTACTCATCCGTCTATCCCTCCCTTCCTCCCTCGCTCCATCCACCAAGCTACCCATCCATCCACCTATCATCCATCATCCTCTCATCCACAAAGTAGTATTGAACACCAGCTTCATGCTCCAGGTTTGCTGCTGAATTAAGACGGGGTCCTTAAGAGTCTGGCAGTTGGGTAGTGGAAACCAGTAAACAGGCTTTTTTTAAACATGATATAACTTGTGGAGGAAAGTGAGCAGCAACATCACACTGTGTGGGGCTGCCTGGAGAAGGTTCCAGAAGGTTCTGGAACCTTCTACAACATCCTTCTGTAGACTTTCACTTAACCCTGTGAAACCCTTCAGTCCCCGCTATTCTCTCCCTCCCCAAACTCTCTGCTGGTGCCAGATGACACGTGACTGTGGTATGTGCAGGCCAGTGGTGAGTCTGGGAAGATCTTGGGAGGTCATTTCTATTTTGGCTGATGTCAATGGAGCACTTACCACATACCCAAGAGTGTACTAAGGGACTTGCCCAAGTATTACATTCATGCCTGACCACAGGCTGAGTTTGTAGGATAGTCATTTTGACCACCATCTCCCAGACGAGTAAAACTGGGGTTTGGAGAGGTTCAAGAACTTGCCTGAGGTTGTTGCTGGAGTGGAGCCAGGCTGAAAACCCTTGACTCAGACTCTACGGCATGGAAAACCACTTTACAACTTTCTCCCAGTGTGAGGCTCGGGGCACGTACTTCTCCATAGATATTTTCACCCTTAAAACTTCCCTGCTGGATTATAGAGATGAACACAATTTCAAAGTTGCATTAGAAATCTTCACCTGTCTTGCTATGGTTTGGATCAGAAGTATCCCCTAAAAAGCTTGTGTTTGGAAGCCTTCATCTCCAAGATGGATCAAATCATTGAAAGGAGATTCATCTCTTGGTAGATTCATTATCTGATGGCAAGATTGGAGGGTGGAAGAAAACAGGGAATGGGACCTAGCTGTAGGAAGGAAGTAACTGGGGCGTACCCAGTTACCAAACTCAGGGTTTTGTTTGCTTGGTTGGTTCTTGGTGGTACTGGGGTTTGAACTCAGGGCTTTGCACTTACTAGGAAGAAGCTCTATCACTAGAGCCACGCCCCCAGCTCCTTTTGCTCTAGGTTAGTTATTGCTTTTTGCCCATCTGGGCTGGACTACAGATCCCCACCTCTACCTGTGTGTAGCTAGGATCACAGGAATGTACCACCACATCCAGCTCACTGGTCCACTATCATCTCCTTCTCTGCTTCTGCTCACAACCTGGTGGGATTATCAGCATGAGTTGCCACACCTAGAAAGTTTTATCTTGTCTCTGACTCCTTCCTGACTCTTTCTCTGCTTCCTGGCTGCCATGAGGTGAGCTGCTCTGGTCTTCTATGAGGAATGAACCCAACCAGTCACAGGCCTGAGGAACGAAGTCAGCCAGTCACAGGCCTGAGGAATTAAGTCAGCCAATCACAAGCCTGAGGAACAAAGCCAGCCAATCACAGGCTGAAACCTCTCAACTCATGAACCAAAATAAGTCCTGTTTTAAAATTGTTACTCTCAGGTGTTCTGCCACGACAGCAGATATACGCATGTCCTGAATGATCTATCAGTCACTTTGGGTGGACCTTGTGTATGCCATACCCAGTTCCAGGGACCACAGGCAGGGCCACCTCTGCCAGCCTGTGTAAGTCTCTCCTGGGAAGGTTCTGGCAATGAGATCAGTGCTACACCTGATATTCCCCAGGAAACACTCCAGATAGATAGATAGATGATAGATAGATAGATAGATAGATAGATAGATAGATAGATTAATACATATATACATACATACATACATAGAGACAGAGATAGATATATAGATATAGATAAGATTTGGGTAACGATAGATCCAGTCTCAAGTCCAAACCCAAAATTGCAATTGCAATCTTCACCTCGCCACTCTCCTTTAAACACCTGCCTAACATACAAGGTACCTCCACCCCAGGACCCTCTGTGGCTTTCCTAACACACTTTACCGCACGCCTCCATTTCACTTTCCTCAGAGAGACTTTTATTTACAACTTGGGATATGTTCGGATCAGGCATAGCCACTACTATTTTGAAATTAGAAAATGAAGCTGTGGTATCACACGTGCACACACACGCACACACAGCTTCTACATTTCAAAGGGCTTGTTTATTTCCTGAGTTTCACAAAGAATGTCATTCTGTAAAATACCCTAAAAAAAAAAATCACCTTTGGCAAATTCTTGCCAGCCTTGGGTCTCAGAAGGGCTGTCTCCCTCAAAAGCCAGCCAGAAAAGCTGTGGTGCGTAATTAAATCAAAGTTGTGTGTTCCATTTGCCCCGCAGACTCTCTTCAAAGCTTTGAACCTCAGTGCCTCAGCCCCTCCAGCCACACCGTGTCACCAGCCACTCCTGTTTGTGTACTGCGGCCGCCTGGGCAGCTCCCCCGACACCCCCACCCCAGGCCCCGATAGGCTCCCGGACCACCCCGCTCACCTCTATTGTTCTAAGTGTGTCCAGATGGCTCCAGCTTGCCGTCTGGGTTTCAGAGTCCCACAGAGAAAGCTGGGGGGTACTTGGGGTCACAGTTGTGCATTCCTGGCTTGGAGACAGGATTTGGAATCTCTGCCTTGGTGTGACAAGGTACGAGCAGTTGGTTGGAATGGATGCTGGAAGAGAACTCGGAAGGCATCCCGGAAGTGGCTGGTGGTTAGTTAGTAGGGAGCTCGTACTGGCTCCAGCAGGGCTGGAAGTCTGTCCGTCACCCCCGTGCCCAGCGTCTAGACGCTGCAGAGACGAAAGGTGCCCACATATTTGTGTAATGACTGAGTGGCGGCCATGATTTAGCAATGCCACCAGGTCCAGACAGTGTTTTCTCTTCCTCCCACCGGGCTGACTAACCAGATGGCCTCACTGGCTGCCCAGGTACTGACACCAACCTGGAGTTTGACCACTGGGCTGACATTTGTCCCATCTCCCCAGGAGACCCCAGGTCAAATGTCTGAGCAGTTCATGTCAGGACAGAAGAGGGTTTCTCTTGAGCATGACTCCGTGGAACTTTCTGTGTCAGAGGGAAGGTTCTTTTGTGCACAGACACACGTACGCTGTGCCCACCACATCGGACAGCACGGAACCAGGGCACCGATCTTCTTAAGCAGGCGCTGGAAACAATGGATCGGTGTCCGGTGAGTCACGGCTCTCATTACAGAGGTTCCCGTTCCCCTGGGACACGGCAGGCGTCCCGGCTGCCGCCAGCACGTGTGGTCTGGGTACATATGCATATGGGTCGCTATGCATAGTATTAGTGTATATGTACATATAGATGCACAGCTATGTCATGACCTTATGTATTCTCTTGCTTGGATTTTTCACCCAAGGCTGGTGTGCTCCCATAGGAGCCACCGTCGTAATTCTAGCTATTTTTTTGCCTGCTAATTGAAGACAAGAGTCGTGCTTAAGCTGGTTTTGAGCTGCAGTCCTCACATCTCAGTCTCCCAGGCAGCCAGGATTACAGGCGTGAGCCCCCGGGCTCGGCTGGTCTAGGTGTGGGCGCCGCCTGAGTGTGCCAACACCTGAGTGGCAGCCAAGCCAGTCTGTCCAGCCACAAACATCTTCAAGTCAAGAGCCCAATTGGTCTTCTTGTCTCTGGCCAGTGAAAGTAAGGCAAGGACTAGAAGTAAGCATGCAGCAGTAATCTGTAGAATGATCTAGAACCTGCTTGACTTTTCTGTCATTTCTCTAGGAATTCTTGTGCGATTAGTTCTCAGACTGAACACACTGACGGAATCCAGGTGGAAAGTACACCTGCCAGTCTCCCCCACCTTGCCTCTCCGCCCTCTCCGTACGCTGCCCTCACCCCAGGCCCGAACCCTCTCCTTCCCCCATGTCCCTGCCACGCAACCAGGCAGAGGCCCCACGCCGTGCAGGTTCCCTACTCCTCAGTGAGCCTCTGTGTCACCACCCACACTACTGTTGGCGGGCAGGGATGGACAGTGGGCAGGGCTGGACGGTTAGCACACAGGGAAGGGCTGGACAGTGGGCAGGGATGGATGGTGGGCAGGGGGAAGGGCTGGACGGTGGGCAGGGGGCAGGACTGGACGGTGGGCCCTCCACTCTCCCCACTGGAAGGCCCGGACGGGTTCTGTATTTCCTGTGTGTTGGATCGCTATAGGAGTTTCTGAAGAAAGAGATCTACAGCCTTCTGCCATTGTAAGATGCTAAGGATCCTTAGGACCTGGTGAGGAATGGGCAGGCATCAGGGCAGACCTCAGATGGTGATGGAGAACAACCCGGGCACCAGCCACACATCACAGCCTGGATGGCTGTCATTGAGGGGGTGAGTTCTAGCATACAGCATGTTGGTGTTGACCCACAATATGTAGGGCCCAAGGAAAATGAGTCCTGACCCGTCCACCCAAGGGCAAGACCTCCCCTACTGGCCATGCCCAATCTCCAATCTCCAGAGCTTACTATAGCACATGGACTGGCAACGCGAGTCCACAGACGCCCATGCAGTCTTGAGGACTTGAGCTCTCCAGGGAGTGCCCCTCTGACCCACCCTCCCCAGCGGGAGGATGCCTTACTCTGATTTCACTCTGCTTGGCCATAATCCACTCCTGCTATGGCGTCTTCTCTCTCTACCCTTGAGTTTGTCCTCCAACTATGCTAAAGATGGTCTGGCTCCCAGAAGCAGGGACCAAGTAGGCAACAGCTTTCCCTGTCTTCAACTATCATCCTCCACCTTTCTTCTCAGCCATCATCCTCCACCTGTCCTCCCAACCATCATCCTCCACCTGTCCCCCAACCATCATCCTCCACCTGTCCCCCAACCATCATCCTCCACCTGCCCTCTCAACTATAGTCCTCCACCTGTCCTCCCAACCATCATCCTCCACCTGTCCTCTCAACCATCATCCTCCACCTGTCCTTCCAACCATCATCCTCCACCTGTCCCTCAACCATCATCCTCCACCTGTCCTCCCAACCATCATCCTCCACCTGTCCTCTCAACCATCATCCTCCACCTGTCCTTCCAACCATCATCCTCCACCTGTCCTTCCAACTATCATCCTCCACCTGTCCCTCAACCATCATCCTCCACCTGTCCTCTCAACCATCATCCTCCACCTGTCCCCCAACCACCATCCTCCACCTGTCTTCAACCATCATCTTCTACCTATCCTCCCAACCATCATCCTTCACCTGTCCTCAGCCATCATCCTCTACCTGTCCTCAACCATCATCCTCCACCTGTCCTCAACCACCATCCCCCACCTGTCCTTTCAACCATCATCCTTAACCTGTCCTCTTAAAAATTATCACCATTTCACCCCTGTAAACCCTGAACTCTAGAAAGACAAATCATTCAAGACACAGCTCATGAGTCAACCCCAGATCCCCAACCCCAGAATCTGTTGCCATGCCAACCAGGGACCTCCCCAGGATGGACCATTTCTCCCAAGGCACAACATGTAGGCCTTGTGCCCCCAAGAGTGTGGTGCCCCCTCCTTGGGAGCTCAGAGGTCGTGGGTGTGGGGGTGTGGGACAGAGGCAAGCTTGTTGGTGGGAAACCTCAGGAAAGCACACCCTGTGCAAGCACACATGTGCACGCACATATATGCACACATACACACAGCCTTACTTGAAGACAGCCTCAGGCTCTTCCAGCCCTCCTAATCCAGGTTGAAATGGGTTTTTTAAATAGAGATTGGTGGTCTCGTTGTACTGTGCAGCCACATGGCAGAAAGCGAGAGGTTTCTGGTGGAGGCCCAGCCATTTGGCACGCTGAGACAAGTTGCCAGGGAAACACGACAACCTGCCCACCCCCATCTCTACCAATTACCCACAGTGCTGGGAGCTCACATGAGGGATGGTGTGGAGGGGTGTGTATGGAGGGGCGGCATGGGCGATATGTAGAAATGACAGTTCAGTTCACACCCAAATGGGGGGGGGAGGTAGGGTGTTCTGAACCTTAGCATGAGGAATCACAAACTCATTTCCTTTGTGTGTGCCTGAGTGTGCATGCATGTGCGCATGTGTGTATGTGTATCAGAATGTGTGCTCGCATGTGTATATCCATGTTCATGTGTATACATTAGTGTGCCTGAGCATGTGTGTACAAGGGTGTGCCCGAGTGTGTTCGTGTGTGTGCACGTGTGAGTGTGTTCATGTGTGTGCAAGTGTGAGTGTGTTCGTATGTGTGCATGTATGTGTGAGTGTGTCCATGTGTGTGTTCATGTGCATGCATGCATGTATATTCATTGTGTGTATGCATATGTGTGTTAGTATATGTTCGTGTGTATGCATGTGAATGTGTTTGTGTGCATGTGTGCATGTGTATGTTTAGTGCATTGTATGTTCGTGTGCATGTGTACATGTGTGACTGTGTGAGTGTGAGTGTTCATGTGTGTATCCATGTGTATGCAATGTGAGTGTGTTCATGTGTGTGTGTTCATGTGCATGTGTGCACATGAGTGTGTTTGTGTGCACATGTGTGTTCATGTGTGTGCGTGCATATGTGAGTGAGCATGTGTGTGTGCATGTATGTCCCTGTAGGAGGCAGGCCACCTGTATGAGAGGATGGGAACAGGAGGTGAATACATTTGCCAGCATGATCAAAGGGTGATGTGAACCCCAAAGCTACGTTTGAAGACTGGTCAGCACCCACAGCCGCCCAGAGCACCCAGATGAGCCATGCAGAAGTCCTGTACCTTCCGCCAGCCACCGAAAGCGAGCGGCCATCTGGGGCGTCTTGCTCAAGATGGCAGCCTGGGGAGTCAGGTTATTTGGACCTGGTTCCCACAGCTTGGGAGGAGTGGGCGTCTCTGTGGGGCCATGAGGTTCTTCCTGCTCCCTTAGCCCAGCTTGACCTGAGCTGTCTGCCTGCTTTAACCCAGCATAACCTGAGCTGCTCATTGGGCTGAAGGGAGGGTGAAAGAGACCGAAGCTGTCCACATAACCGTGTGGACAGTCATGGCGCCTGGGCTCTCCTTGCCCTCTCCAGGTGCTTTCTGGAGGATTCAGAAAGCTGGGCACCAGGGGGTTTGACCCCCACTCCTCCTGGAACCTCCCAAGTGTCTGTGGGGGAAGGACTGGAAGGTCCTACCTCCCATGATAGGGTGGAGGCTCTGAGTTACCTCACAGGGTAGTGGGCTGTCCTGTCCTATATGGAGGTAGTGCTGTTCTCTGTGGAGGTAGTGGCTGTTCTTTGTGGAAGTATTGGATGTCCTCTGTGGAGGTAGTGCTGTCCTCTGTGGAGGTAGTGGGATGTTCTCTGTGGAGGTGGTGGGCTGTCCTGTATGGAGGTAGTGGCTGCTCTTGGTGAAAGGACTGGATGTCCTCTGTGGAGATAGTGGCTGTGCTCTGTGGAGGTAGTGCTATTCTCCTTAGAAGTAGTGGGCTCTCCTGTGTGGAGTTATTTTGTCTTCTGTAGAGGTACTGCTCTCCTCTTTGGAAATAGTGACTGTTCTCTGTGGAGGTAGTGCTGTTCTCTGTGGAGGTAGTGCTGTCCTCTTTGAAGGTGGTGGTTGTTCTCTGTGGAGGTAGTGGGCTGTTCTCTGTGGAGGTAATGCTGTTCTCTGTGGAGGTAGTGCTGTTCTCTGTGGAGGTAGTGCTGTTTTCTGTGGAGGTAGTGGGCTGTTCTCTGTGGAGGTAGTGCTGTTTTCTGTGGAGGTAGTGTTGTTCTCTGTGGAGGTAGTGCTGTCCTCTGTGGAGGTAGTGCTGTCCTCTGTGGAGGTAGTGCTGTTCTCTGTGTAGGTAGTGCTGTTTTCTGTGGAGGTAGTGGGCTGTTCTCTGTGGAGGTAGTGCTGTTTTCTGTGGAGGTAGTGCTGTTTTCTGTGGAGGTAGTGTTGTTCTCTGTGGAGGTAGTGCTGTCCTCTGTGGAGGTAGTGCTGTCCTCTGTGGAGGTAGTGCTGTTCTCTGTGGAGGTAGTGCTGTTTTCTGTGGAGGTAGTGGGCTCTTCTCTTTGGAGGTAGTGCTGTCCTCTGTGGAGGTAGTACTGTTCTATGTGGAGGTAGTGCTGTCCTCTGTGGAGGTAGTGCTGTTTTCTGTGGAGGTAGTGCTGTCCTCTGTGGAGGTAGTGCTGTTTTCTGTGGAGGTAGTGCTGTTTTCTGTGGAGGTAGTGCTGTCCTCTGTGGAGGTAGTGCTGTTTTCTGTGGAGGTAGTGCTGTTTTCTGTGGAGGTAGTGCTCTTCTCTTTGGAGGTAGTGCTATTCCATGTGTAGGTAGTGTTGTTCTCTGTGGAGGTAGTTGGCTGTCCTCTGTGGAGGTAATGCTGTTCTCTGTGGAGGTAGTTGGCTGTCCTCTGTGGAGGTAGTGCTGTTTTCTGTGGAGGTAGTGCTGTCCTCTGTGGAGGTAGTGCTGTCCTCTGTGGAAGTAGTGCTGTCTTCTCCTCAGTAAAAAGGTGTGGAGCAAAGGAGAACTCAGTCACTTCTAATGTTGCAATGGGCAAACTCTAAGTGTGTGTCTTCGCCAGGTAGTCTAATTCTACTCTCACAACAACGGCATGACCTGGGCACACGACTCCTCTTCTATGGAAGAGACAACTGAAGCCCAGCAAGGCTAAATGGATACCAACCGTCACAGAGAAGCGTTGGAGCTAATAGTTAGACTTCCGGTATCGTAATCCAATGTGGAATGCTGCAGTCTTCCTTTACCCCCCAGTCTGAAACCAACACTGAGGGCAAACAAAGCAAGACCCTGTGTAAAAACAATGATAATAACTGAAGAGAGCCGGGCACCGGTGACTCATGGCTGCCATCCTAGCAACTCAGGAGGCTAAAACCTGGAGGATTATCATTTTTAGCCCATCTGGGCAGAAAAGTCCATGAGACTTTTCTCAAAACTAACTTTTTGCTAAGGTAGGGTTGAATCCATGGTTTGAGTGGTTAAAAAAAAAAACCAGCTGTGAGGGAGCAAGCTGAGACCCCTGCTTGTTTCCCTTGGACCCTCTCCTCCCACTCCCCCCAGCCATTACCGGACTTCCGGGTCCGACGTGTCGCCAAACTAACACTGTGGCTTCTGACCCTGTCCCTTCCTCAGCCCCCAGCAACCTGTGGCCTTCCGGGGTGACACTGTGGTCTCAGCCACCCCCTCCCCCGCCATGCACCAACCAATCTTCCCCAGCATCCAGCTCCCCCTTTCCAGCCTGCGCTCAGCGGTTCCCCCGGCTTTGCCGTCTCCTCCCTCTTCCTCCTTCTTGGAGTTGTCCTCTCTGCCCTAACTTGCCCGGTCTCATCCCAGCATATTGACACGATCGCTTCTCTCTCCTTTTTTCCCTTTCTGCCAAGATCTTAAATTCTTGCAAGGCCCCTCCATCCCAAATCACCACAGCTAGGAAACCTGGAGAGGAGAAAGGCAGCCATGGGGGTCCACCCCAGAGAAAATGGTTCTGGAGGCTGAGAATGCCAGTGCAAAGGCCCTGGGGACAGGTAGTCAGAATAGAATGATTTCGTAAGAGTTACTTAGCCTATAAAGTGCTAGTTTCTGGGTATATGCTAGTACTGGGGGTTAAACTCAGGACCTGGTGTTCTCCCTTAGTTTATTTGCTCAAGGCGGATGCTACACCCCTTGAGCCACAGCTCCACTTCTGGCTATTTGCTGGCTAGCTGAAGAGTCTCATGGACTTTACTGCCCGGGGTTGGCTACTGTTGCTGATGTAAGCTCCAGCTCCCTAACGCTGTCTCTGAAGGCAAAGGAAAGACGTACAGGCAAGACGCAGAGGGGCCCAAACCTAGACCCCAGGTACCAGGGCCAGGGCGATGCTGCCATCTTTCCACCCAGCCCAGTCGGGCCAGGCTGCTCCGCCACTGACCCGGCCTGGCACTCCTCCCCCACCCTGCCCAGGCCCCCTGCTGCTGGCCACCTTGGGCATCTGCTGCCACCTGCAGGCCCCACACAGCCCTCCACGCACCCCCCCCCACCAGCGTGAGGGGTGTCTGTCCCCTTGGGGGGCTGCCACATCTGTCCTGAGCCAGCTGGAGCTCATAAAGAGCAGTAGTGACCTGTAAGTCTCCAGCATCCAGCATAGATAGTTACGGAAGGAATGAACAAGTTGTCCTGTCCCCTCAGATTTAGGTGATGGAATTGTTCAGACACAGGCAGGGATCACAGCAGCTCCTCAGGTCCCTTTGGAAGTTCCCGAGCACTGCATGGGTCTTGCACACTCGGGCTAAGGCTGGTGGCACTTGCTCATGGGCAGGGCTGGTCTTTAGGCGCTGCTCTACTGCGGTCCAGGAGCTTTTTCTAGAGCACACCCTCAGCCCGTGAGATCCCAGCACATGAGCACCCAGCCTTCAGCCACCCTAGCCCCGCCACCCCCTGTGCTGCAGAGAGGCTCACGACGCTCACACATGGCACAGCTCTGGGTGGCTCTGCTTGTGCCCGGGGAGTGGACAGAGGGGGAAGACGGCAAGGTCACATGAGGACATGTACCCTCTCAAAAGCACCTCAGGCCGCTGCAGGGGACTCCGGTGCTGGGGCTCTGGGATGGCAAGGTATTCTTCCCTGCTCCCCTTTCTGTGAGGCTCTGTGTGTGTCCTCCTGCGGGTTGGGCACGCCAGCCATCCTGCACCCCAGGGGTGCACAGGGGTCTGCCTGGGCCCGGCCCCCGTCAGCCGTGGGTGGAGCCCGTCCTCCCTGCGCTCAGGCCCTCGTGCTCAGCTCATGGTTGGGGCGCTGCCTGGCCCTTGCTTCACCTTTGAGGTTATATTTCCATACCATGTCCTAAAATATCTTTGCTTAGCACAAATGGAAAAACGCAAAGCCAACGTCTTATTACTCTCGGTTATTTTCAGTTGTCTTCTGATGGAAAGAAAGTCGTCTTTACATGAGCCCTTAACCTACAGCTATTCTCATTGCATTTCTGAGAAACCTGGTGCTTTGTTGTTTTCTAATTTTATGGACTCCTCTCACGTTTCCTTTTCTTTATCTTTGGATTGATATGATTACCACGGCCATACCATATTTCAAAGTCGTTTATGAGAGCTGAAATGCGTCCAGGAAAAAACACACAAGGCTTTATGACTCTGTCCCATGGAGTTTTACAAACCCATCTCCACACACGCGTGCGCACACATGCCCACACATGCCTCTGTTTCCCTCCCCAGGCTCCCCACCCAGCCATCGGGGTCGATGCTGGGGAGCACAGCGCTGGAGCAGAAAGATCCTCTTCTGGTTCTACCACTTGTCACCTCCAGCCCTGGGCATGGCCCAAGCTTCTCGGGGACAATGTCTGCAGACAATGCAGATGAGATGGTGCAAATCCCAGGAGGGGACCCTGCTAAGCAAAACAAAACAGGAGCGGTGAGCATTTGTGCGGATGTGGGACTCCCCATTATTGGTAAAAATGTAACTGGGTCGGTTGCCAGGCTCACACAGAGCTAGGATGGCAGGCGTGAGCCCCACACCAGCCACTACTCCTCCCTCCGCCCTGTTCCCACATCCACGCAGCCCTGCACAGCCTGCCGCACGCCAGGCCCTCCCCCTTTCATGCAACGCCTGCTGGTGACCTCGTGCCGCACAGCCACTCATCCTGCTTGCAGCGCTCCCTTCTGCCCACCGGGCCGCTCATGCCTCATTCCCGGCCTCCCTCTTCTGGGACAGGAGGTCAAGTCCCCTCCCCCCACCAAGGAGAGGACCTTTCTCAAGCCCTGCAGCCCTGTCACACACACAGCACATGGGACCACGAGTGTGCCACGGTGTGAGTACACACATCTCACCATGTATGGCAGCAGTGTGAGTACACACATATCACCTATGTGTTCAGTGATGTAAGTACACACAGATCACCACAAGTGTGCCACGGTGTATGAACACACAGATCACAAGTTTGCCAAGGTGTGAGTATACACAGATCACCGCAAGTGTGCAGTGCTGTAAGTACACACAGATCACCGGGTGTGTGCAGCAGTGTGAGTACACATGTATCACCACATGTGTGCAGCAGTGTGAGTACACAAGGATCACTGTGAGTGTGCAGCGGTGTGAGTACAGACCACCGCAAGTGTGCAGCAGTATGAGTACACACAGATCATTGTGTGTGCAGCAGTGCAAGTGTGCACATGGGACTGTTAATGTGCAGCGGTGTGAGTACACACATCTCACCGTGTGTTGCAGCGGTGTGAGTATACACATTTTGCCACGTGTGTGCAGCAGTGTGAGTATACACATTTTGCCATGTGTGTGCAGCAGTGTGAGTATACACATTTTGCCATTGTGTGCAGCAGTGTGAGTATACACATATCACCACATGTGTGTGCCAAGGTGTAAGTACACGCATCTCACCATGTGTGTGCAGTGGTGTGAGTACACCCATATATCACTATGTGTTGCAGTGGTGTGAGTAAACACATCTCACCACGTGTGCCACGGTGTGAGTACACGCATCTCACCACGTGTGTGCAGCGGTGTGAGTACACACATCACCACATGTTGCAGTAGTATGAGTACACATATCACCGCCGTGTGTGTGCTGTGGTGTGAGTATACACATGTCACTGCATGTGTGCAATGGGAAAGACAGGTCGTGGTGTCAGCTCACACTCTTCACTGGTGGTGTCTGCTCCCCTCTCCCCGAGGCTCTGCCACGTTTATAAACACCTCCTCCAAATGACAATAAATCCCTCCGGAGAAAGTCCACTGAGTGAGCCAGCGCGGCCGCTTTGTGCTGCCCGGTGCCTTGCACTGCCCGGTGCTTTGCGCTGCCTGGTGCCTTGCACCTGATCTCTTCCACACATTTGGAAGACCCCTCCCGACCCAGCCCTCCCCGGCAGGCTCCATCCCTGCTGCAGGGGCCGCCCCTGGGCGCCTCCCCCCCCCCCCCACATCCTGCTGTGCACAGAGGGCCTGGGGTGTCACCTGCACCACTGGCTTCACCCGCCCTGACAGCAGGCAAATCCTGCAGGTGTGACCGGAGTGGCTGGACCTGTCCTCCTGGGAGGTGAGGCTACCCTCTGTGTTGCTGATCCCGAAAAGCTGAAAGGGAAGAAACAGAATAATATGTCACTCATTGCCCCTTCTTTTCTTCTTTGTTACTCTCTGTAACTGGCCAGGTGCTTAATCTTGTACCTGATACCCATTATGCAGGCTTTAAGAGATGCCTTCTTTACTGACTTGGAACCGTGATCCTTCTATTTCAGCCTCCTGAGTAGCTAGGCTTACAGGCGTGAGCCACTTGTGTGTCTGTTCGGGTGCAGAAAACTCCCTTGACTGCTTTGGAAATTTTTTTAAGTGACTATTTCATACTGCTGTTATCTTCATTCTATTTTGTTGCCTGGATGGATAACTTACCCGTTGATCAATTCTTCAGAGCCATGTAAATTACCATGGGCTCATTATATGCTGGAGAGAGGAAGAGATCACTGTTGAGGTTGAGTTTGACTTCTTTACTTTCTTATTCACTGTCAAACATGTGTGTAGGGGGAAAAGACATGGAGGCCCGACGGAGACAGAGACGCGTGCAGGCAGAGCAAGGTTAAAGGGTCCAGGGGTAGAGGGAGACCCCTCCCTCCTTGCTCCTCTGGCTTTCTTCTTTCCTTGCTCATTTCCTCCTCCCTCTCCAGGTTTAAAGCAAATCAGAAAATGGAATTGCATGGCGATGCTTTCTTAAGCCTCTCACCGCATGGAGCAGTGATGTGCACTTGTGAGTCTTGTTCTGTTGGGCTCATGACTGATTCTTTGAGCTCAGGACTGCTTCCTTGGATGGCCAGTGGGAAGCTTCCCGGAGCAGACAGCATCCTGGGGTGATGATTTAGAAGACTGCCCCCCCAGCCCCAATCGCACTCGGCTGTGTCACTCAGGTGACCAGGGATGGAGGTTTGGGGGCCCTCCGGGGACCCAGGACTCACACAAGCCACCTGCATGGTCCTGGGAGGGCGGGCAGAGCACTCTGCACAGTGAAGGCTTGGGTCTGAAGACTGCGGGGACTAGGGCCAGATGGCTGGCCGGGATGGGGGACCCCATGGCTCAGACACATATGGAGGCCACGTGAGAGTCCCCCCAGCTCTGGATGTGCACCTTGTGCTACCAAACGTCCGCATGGAGCCCTCCAGTGCCTCACCTCACACCCTGAGTCTCACTTCCCTGTCAATCAGAGCTTTGGGGAGCTGACACACACCCCATGCCCCGCATAGTGCACTGAACACCAGGGCAAGCCCGAGGACCTGCCCAGCTTTCCCGGGCACTGCCAGCGGTCTGGGATTTAGTCCAGCCCCAAGATGCATGAAGACCCCGGGGGGGGGGGGGGGGGGGGGCTCTGGCCCTTTACTCACAGACGGGGCTGTCTTTTGAGCCTCCGGACTCTGCCGCACCCTCTGGAGGCCGAGTGTGTCAGGAGCCGGGGTGGCCATGACGGGGGCGGGGGGGGGGGGGGAGGCGGGGGGAGAGGGGGGAGGCCTGTGACCCGGAATCCCAGGCCAGTCCCTTCCTTGCAGCCTGCACATACCCCTTCTCTCCCCCTGTGTCCTCTTCCCACTTCTGTGTTTCTCACACTGGGGTCTCGGGGCTTTGGACAGGACAGGGATCTGTGGGAAGTCAGATAAGGGCCATTCCCAAACCGCGCCGCCCTCCTTCTGGCCTCCCTGCCCCCCAGTGCCTCAGTGTGGCACACGGTGCCCAGAAGGCCTCTGCCACAGCGCCATGCCATCGGCCAGGTCTCTCTGCGACCCTGGGAGGCGGGGAGTCCCACTTCGGCTCCCCCTCCATCTGAATTCCACTGTGAATTTCTTGGTTTCTAACCAGGACTCACCCAAGAGCATGCACAGTGAAGTCAGCCAGCAGCAGTGCTCCCCAACATGAAAGATAAGGAAAGAAAAATAACTCAAAAAAAGAACAATTTTGGCCAAGTCTCTATTCTGTGAGCCTTGCCAGTTTCTACTCCCCGTGCTAGAAAGAATGATTTATCAAAGCAGGCTGAACTATTTCTTTGGAAATAACATTTACAAGGAGGGTTTGGATTTGATTCAGGTTTCTCTCCACACCTTACAAAGCCTCTCGCTCAAGAGCTGAGATTTGCCTTCAAATCCCAACAAGTTGCTCTTGAAATAAGATCAAGTTTGTTCAATATGAAGTGGGTTTTTTTTTTCCTTTTTGAAAGCTCAACAGAAACATTGCAACACGATCATGAACGTCCTGAAAGGCGGCTGGAAAGGCATCCTTCCCACCAACGCCTCACGCCTCTGCCTCCCAGCCCGCGATTGAATGTGAGCTAAGAATAAGAAATAGGGACTTGACTTCCTGTTTACTCACCTTCTCCAATCTGGATTGTGCATTAGTAAACCAAAGTTGGTCAGGATTTTACATCTGAGTCCAGCAGAGAGCCTTAGAAAATACTTTTAGCATGGCCCTGGTGGCTCGCGCCTGTAATCCTATCTACCCAGGAGGCTGACATCTGAGGACTGAGGCTGAAAGCCAGCCTGAGGAGGACAATCTGTGAGAGACTCTGATCTCTAGTTAACCAGCAAAAAACTGAAAGTGGAGCTGTGGTTCAAGTGGTAGAGCACCAGCCTTGAATGGAAAAGCTAAGGGAGAGTGCTCTGGCCCTGTGTTCAAGTCCCAATACTAGCACGCACACAAAAAAAAAAGAAAGAAAGAAAGAGAGAGGAGGGAGAAGGAAGAAAGGAAGGAAGGAAGGAAGGAAAGCAGGAAGGAAGGAAGGAAGGAAGGAAGGAAGGAAGGGAAGGAAGGAAGGAAGGAAGGAAGGAAGGAAGGAAGGAAGGAAGGAAGGAAGGAAGGAAGGAAGGGAAGGAAGGAAGGAAGGAAGGAAGGAAGGAAGGAAGAAAGGAAGGGCATGAAGAAAGAAAGGAAGGAAAGAAAGACAGACAGAAAGAAAGAAAGAAAGAAAGAAAGAAGAGAACACACTTCAAAATACCAAGAGCTCCGGTGGAGGCCAAGACCTGCGTAGGAATAATCACAGGTATTGACAAGAACAGCTGGGAACAGAATGCGTGCATTTCCCTCTCACTTTTTCCTTATGCAACACAGAAGCACAGATGTTATCCACAGCTTCTCTCGGTGCTTCCTGGAGCCTGCAGTTGGCCTCGGTCTCATTCTGAAGAACCACTGCTAGCCTTGAGCTCTTGGGATGGGACCCCGTGCCTAGTGCCCTGAGCTCTCAGGATAGGACCCCATGCTCAGGTGCCTGCTGGTGCTACTAGTGGCCATCTTGGCTATCCGTGGTGTTCAGGTGGCCTTTGTTCTGCCTAATGACAGCCCCCAAAGAACAAGGTGGTGGGCTGGGAAGTTGGCTCAGCGGTAGAGTGCTCGCCTAGCATGCATGAAGCCCTGGGTTCAATTCCTCAGTACCACATACACAGAAAAAGCCAGAAATGGTGCTGTGGCTCAAATGGAAGAGTGCTAACTTTGAGCCAAAAAAGAAGCTCATGGACAGTGCTCTGAGTTCAAGTCCCAAGGCTGGCCAAAAAAAAAAGGAACAAGATGGTAATGCCGGTGATTTCAATGTGTCAAAGAGAAGCCTGCTTTTCTGCAGATCGCAAGAGGATGGGTGCTATAGAGCGCGATATTGGAGTGGGAGAGGAGAGAAGGGAGAGAGGAAGAGGGCAAGGAGGGGATTACATTGGGGTGTGTGTGTGTGTGTGTGTGTGTGAGAGAGAGAGAGAGAGAGAGAGAGAGAGAGAGAGAGAGAGAGAGAGAGAGAGAGAGAGAGTGCATGTGGCTGCACCAGAGCTTGATCTCAGACTTTTGTTTGGCTTTTTCCCTCCAGGCTGGCATTCTATCAGTTGAGCCACACAGCTCCAGTTTCAGTTTTTTTGTCGGTTAATTGGAGATTAGAGTCCCTCAGACTTGTCTGCCCAGGCGGGCATTGTACTGAGATCCTTAGTTCTCAGCCTACTGAGCAGCTCAGATGACAGGCCTGAGCCATTGGTTCCTGGCCACATTTCTCCTATTTCAGAGTCTTGCTGCAACCGTTCTATTTGTATGATTAGTTGTTTCTCTCTTGCTGTGCTCAGCTGAGTTTGCATAAGCAGAGCAAGTAACCGGGGCCCTCACTGGCCTGGGGAGATAGCAGCGTCCAATCTGTCCAGGGCCTGAATAGAATAAAAGTATACACACACACACACACACACACACACACACACACACTGTTGTACTATGTAGCCTTGAACTCAGAATCCTCCTGACTTGCCTCCTAGAGCTGGGATTACAGACATGTACCACTTCACTCTCCCCTCTCTTGCTCCTTTAGAAAAGGCATCCATCTGCCCCTGTCGGTCAGTGGGGTTCCTGGTTCTCTGACCCTCGGTGTTAGAATGGGATTTCCTCATCAGCTACTGTGGCTGTCAGACCATGGAACGTGGAGTGAATTACACCGTCGGCTTCTCTGCGTGACTTGTTTCCAGATGGCACCAAAACCTGGTGGCGCTCAATCCCATGAGTCCATTTATCTACATAGATACCATGGATTTGGTTCTTCAGAGAACCCTAATACGGAAAGAAAAAAGCACACTTCAGTAACCATCGCCCTCCTGTATCCATGTCCGAACCAAGAAACCGGCAGGTGTGCTACAGGAAGAGACTGAATACTGCGGTCGGCTGAGGCCTGTGTGGGGCAGTTGGTGGCGCTGGGATCCACCTGCAGGCTGCAGCCACTCCCAGTGCGTGGCAGGAACAAGTTCTTCAGGGAATCCCCCACCCCTTTGCGACCCTGAGGCTGCGGCCTACAACGCCCCGTCCCATGCTCAGTAACCAGGAATCAAGACAAACCAAGCTGACATGTACCACCGGCCGAGACTCCTGCCCAAGACCTCCATGATGGGGTGGCAGGACACTGGATGAAGGTCCTCGAGACAGGAAGATTGGTGCTTACATACTCCTGACACACGACAACTCGCTCTTAAGTACCACGCTCCCTGTCCTCGTTCTTGAAGGTTTTAGAAAATAGAAAGAGGGCTGGATGAGTGGGGATGGGAAGAAAGGGTCTTCTAGTAAACAGTAAGGACAGTGCAAGAAGAAGAAAAAGAGGGGCTGGGAAGGTGGCTCAGTGGTAGAGCGCTTGCCTTGCATGCTGAGGCCCTAGGTTCGATTCCTTAGCATCACATAAGAAAAAAGAAAAAAGCCGGAAGTGGCACTATGGCTCAAGTTATAGAGTGCTAGCCTTGAGCTGAAGAGCTGAGGGACAGCGCCCAGGCCCAGAGTTCAAGCCCCACGACCGGACCCAGAAAAAAAAAAAAAAAAGAAGAAGAAGAAAAAAAAGAGGAGGAAAAGGAGGAAGAAAGAAGAGGAGGGGGGGAGAGGGAGAGGGAAAGGAAGAACAGAACAATCAGCTTATGCATTTGTTAGAGGTGGGAAATCCAAGGTTTCTGAGACTCACCAGTAGACCAAGGCATCAGCAGTGGGATGCAGTGCTGGGTGCTAAGTTGGGGGATCCGGTGCTGGGTGCTAAGTCAGTCTAGATTCTGTCTGACCAACGGGGTCCCCCAGTGCGGCTGAGGTGCAGCGCTAACCGCTCTGCGCCCACTCTTCACCACACTCTGCTGAAGCTCTGGGGATACCCGGGGACAAGCCTTGTCTTCCAGAACATTCCCAGTGACCTACGTCCTGGCCTCAGCCATTGAATCCAGGCACCCCCCCCATCCCCCTGGGCTGGCGCAGGTCAGGCCTGGCCACGTGCTCAGCGCGCCACACGAAGAGGCCACCACAGCAAAGGAGAGCAGGGAGAGTCCTTACAGAGCCGGGGAGGCGCCGCCCGCAAGGCCGCCCCAGCCCCGGCTGGCCACGGGCTCCCTCGGGGCCAGCCTGAGCTGTAGGCTTAACTAGACACAGAATTTCCGCAAGGAAGGAAAAGTGGGCACAGGCTCCAGACAGGTCCAATCACTCTGGTCACACGAGGGGGTGTGGGCCGCAGGGGGCTTCCTCCTGCTCCGGGGATCAGCCTGGAAATGGCGACATATGGATAGGGTCAGAGGTCAGGGCCCTCCCAGTGAAGGACCCCTGCTGGGGACCAAGACTTCAACACATGAGCCTCCGGGGCCACTTCCTATCCAAACTCCAGCACCCTGCCTGCACCCCCACATACCAGCCTCCTCCATCTGACATACGCAGGCCTCTTCCATCTGACAGGTGCCTGCACCCCCACGGGAGCCTCTTCTGTCTGACAGGTGCCTGTGCCCCAACATGCCAGCCTCTTACATCTGATATGCGAGCCTTTTCCATCTGACAGGTGCCTGAACCCCCACACCAGCCTCTTCCATCTGACAGGTGCCTGTGTCTGCACTCGAGCCTCTTCTGTCTGACAGATGCCTGTGTCCCAACACCTGAGCCTCTTCCATCTGACAGGTCTCTATAGCCAGTGTCCCATGGTGGATGTTCTTCAGTAATGGTTCTGTGATGAGAATCTCCTCGTTCTCCTCAGTTCAAAGTCAGCCTGGGCAGAAAGGTGAGTCTGTAGGACTCTATTGCCACTTAATCAGCCAAACATGGGGCTGGAAGTGTGGCTCAAGTGAAAAGGCACCAGCTGTGAGCAAGGACATCCAGCCAGAGCAAAGCCCTGCATTCAGGCCCTGGCCTGGTGTCTGCCAAGAAGAGGGAGGTGGGCAGCACAGAGAGCGGACGGCAGGTGGAGCAGCATCTCCCTGCACCTCGGGCCTCCGTCCCAGGGGACGGTGATGTGACTGATTTGATTGATTTCATTTCATTAACACTCTCAGAAGTGCATTCAGGCAGACGGAGTCTTCTGGAACTTTCAGTGTGACTTTCTACACTATCCAACTACCAGAATGTCACGGCACAAAAAAGAAAGCTGTGTCTTTGCAAAACCAACGCACCCAACAGCCAACCTGAATTCTGGAGCCATGTCTCATGAGTCTGGGTTCAGAAGGCTTTCATCACACAGAGCGCTGCCTGGGCTGCCAGACACTACCGGTGATGCATGTGTGCCAGGAAGCTGTGGCGATTCCAGGAATAGCACACACTCGAGGGGCCGGCCCAGAGTGGGGTCACATTCCTCGGGTGCAGGTGACAAAGTCTATTCCACCTTGCTTGACGGATGGAGATTGTGTCCAGCCAGGACAGTGCTGAAGAAATGTGGAGGCCCCCTCTCTGCGGCCTGGCTGGACCCTGTCCCCCTCCACACTGGCCACCGGGGTCCCCTGCCAAGCCTGAGGCCCTTGGGGATCCTAGGATGCACTCTGACTCAGCCCGGCCTCGGTGCTGTCCACTCCGGCCAGGGTCAGGGACATCAACTTGTAAACCAAACCAATGCCTGTGGCTAGGGTTGTGTTGCCTCAAGGAAACTGGCATTCAATCTACAAACGGTGTTTCCAAGTCCACACGCCTGCCTTCCAAACACATAGTCGCCCCCTGGGGGCCGTGCACACATCCAAATTTTCACACCAGACTACTTTGCTTCAGAACAACATGACTGCTTCTCACCATCACCGCATGCACTCTGTATGCAAGTTTCAGAGCCGCTGCCCCGTCCTGAGGGACCCATGGGAGGGAACCCCTAGCCGGAGCTATCGCCCCTCCCAAAGCTGCCACCCTGGGCCCCCCCCCCCCCAGGACCAGAGCTCCACTTGCTCAAGTTCAAGGAGATTCGATGATTTATTTCATCCCTGAGTCAGGCTCGGCCCCCACTCAGCCCCACCCACTCCACTCCTTTCCCATTGCTTGGTTGATTCATTTGACAAAAATTTAGTGAGTGTCTATTATCTGCCAGATGTTTTGATATAAAAGGTATGTAGAGATAAGAGATGGCCTTGCCCACAGAAAGGATGTCTGTCAAATAAATGGATTGTCATGCCTGTGATAAGCCCAGGGTTGGCTGGTTCTTTTTACTAGCCTGGAGGCTTCCAGAAGAAACTGCGCTTCCCCTACCTACTCGTCTTCTGTGGCGACTGAGCTCCAGCCACAGATGCAGGTAACGATTCCAAGGCAACGGCACAACTGGTGCTCAAGTCTCACATTTGCAGTGAGGCTGAGCTCTGAGGAGCCAGGTTCAACGCCAACCTGGGTAGAAAATCCATGAGACTCTTAACTCCAAGCAACTGGCTCAAAACTGGATGTGGAGCTGGATGTAGAGCCCCAACTACGAAGCTTAAAAGCCAAGTGGGGGCTGGGAAGGTGGCTCAGTGGTAGAGCGCTTGCCTTGCATTCATGAGGCCCTGGGTTCAATTCCTCAGCACCACATAAGCAAAAAGAAAAAAGCTGGAAGTGGTGCTGTAGCTCAGGTGGTAGAGTGCTAGCCTTGACCTGAAGAGCTGAGGGACAGCGCCCAGGCCCAGAGTTCAGGCCCCACGACCGGACTCTCCCCCCCAAAAAAGCCAAGTGAATGCACAAGGCCCTGAGTTCAAGGCCCTGCACAAAGCAAAGCCAAACCCAGCTTCCTTCTGTGATGTCCAAGAGCCTCTGCACTCCCCTTCCCAGGGACCTGCCACCCCCCCCCCCCCCGCAGCATGAAGGGAACACGGGAGCTGTCTTGTACTCCCTTCCCCTCTGCCCCTCCCACTACCCCTTCCTCCCGTCCCTCTGCCCCCCTCCACCCCTACATGAAGGGAATGCAGGAGCTGTGTGGGAAATGGCCACTAACCAGGTACCATGTGAAGGTGCCATTATACAAACAGGTAACACATGCAACACACATACACCTGCTCAATGCACACACCACATAATATACTATAACATGCATACACGTGCATACTCACAGTCAGTTGTGCCAGTACTGAGGCTTGAACTCAAGGTCTCACACACCAGTGCTCTAGCAACAGAGCCACATCTCCACTGGTAGGGTTTTTGCCAGTTAACTGGAGATAAGAGTTTCACAGCGTTTCCTACTCCGGCTAGTGTGGAGCTGCTGTCCTCAAACCACACCCTCCTGAATGGCTGCGATTCCAGGGCCAGCCCCTGATGGTCAGGTTCAAACGTGCTTTTATTCGTTTGGCCATTCCTTTTTCCCCTCAAATATCTATCAAGGGCTCACTGTGTATCTCCGAACCTGATTTTCCATTTCTACCGACTTTTAACACGAATTCCACAAGTCATGTTGCACTCTTCTTGGGAGAGCCGCCAATGGTAGGCTCACGGAGACCGAGTGGTATTGGCAAGAGAGTGGACGGCAGCTGCTGGCCGGGCGGGGGGCTTGGCACCCGGGCAGCTGGAAACACCTGGAAGGAAGCAAATCTGATGATTAGTCACCTAAGGGGTTGGACTGTTTGTCTGAGTCCACAGGGAGAGCGACCCTTGGCCTGCGGTGTGTGAAGGCTATCCGGTGTGAGGAGAGGGTGTGGATGTGACCGTGTGCTAGGGGAGATGGGTGTGAGCTGTGTGGGCAGCACACAGACCTCTGTTTGCTTTGCTGCTGTCACCTGACTGGTGACAGGTGTCGGGTGATGGGTGACAGGTCTTCACTGTAACTTGAAGATCGAGGCCCTCCACCTGAAATCATGGCTTATAAATGGTCTGTGCACTCCCAGCCCACATCCTTGGGACTCTGAAAGCGTGTCTGTGGATTGCCTGACCACCACAGGGGAAAAAGTACCTCTTTCTGGCGCTAGCAGCTCACACCTATAATCCCAGCTACTTGGAGGCTGCGATCTGAGGATTGTGGTTCAAAGCCAGCCTGGACAGACAAACTCTTGAGACTCTTACCTCCAACCAACCAGCAAAATGCCATAAGTGGAGCTGTGACTCAGGTAGTAAAGCACCGGTCTTGAATGAAAAAAGCTAATGTCAGGGTAAGTAAGAGCAGAAGGCCTTGAGCTTGAGCCCCAACACATGCATGCACATGCATGCACACACATACACACACATATGCGCACACACACACACACACACACATACACACAAAGTTCCACTTTAGGGACAACTCAGATCAAGAAGTTTGATAGCAATCCCTGCAAAGACGCTTCGGCTACCTCATGGACCAGGGGTAAAGCAAGCCTACATTTTTTTGGTTAGTTTTGTTCTTCGTTTTTGTGAGGAGGAATGGTAGAATTTTACCGAGTGTAAAGAGAGACTTGTCCCAAAAGGACAGCCTTGCTTTAGAAATAATGGACTCATGACTTATTGCAAAAGAAGACTTTTTTCTCTTTATTGTAAAAGAAAAAGACTCTGTGTGTGTGTGTGTGTGTGTGTGTGTGTGTGTGTGTGTCTGTCTGTCTGTCTGTCTGTCTGTCTGTCTGTCTGTGTTTATAAAGTCCACACAACCAGGGGCAGCAGACGAGTGAGTGGTGTTTTAATCAGCTCTGACACTACAGAAGACCACATTAAGATGGAGCGATGCAGAGCATGGAGCACACACTGTTGTCCTAGCTACTCAGGAGGCTGAGATCTGACAATCACGGATTTGAAGCCAGCCTGGGAGGAAAATCCGTGACATTCATGTTGCCAATTAACCAGCAAAAAAGCTGAAAGTGGAGCTGTGGCTCAAGTGGTAGAGCACAAGCTTTGAGTTAAAAAAAAAAAAAAAAAAAAGCTGAGGGACAGTGCTCAGGCCCTGAGTTCAAGTTCCAGTACCAGGAGGATGGTTGGGCTGTTGGTTCTGGAAGCTGGTGAGCTCAGGCTACGGTGCCGGGCAGGGCTGGCCATCTGGGAGAGCCCTGTGCTGGGTAATATCCGGCAGTGGCCGAACTGGTTTCAGCCCCAGCTGGACACCCAGGTCCAGGCTCCGTCTGGAGTTCCGGGCTAGGTTTGGTCCCTCCGGACTGTGAACTCAAAGCACATTACTGACTTCCGGAGCCAGGGGTGGGCAGAAGCAGCTGGTGCACACATCTGGAGAAAGCAGGGGGTCCCAGGCTGAGAGCGGCCCCTCTGCCCTGCTTTAAGCATGAAGTACTTGTGTTGCTGCTTGTGAACCCCCAGAATGCCAGGATAGCTCGTCACCCCAAAACAGCAAGTTCATCAAATAGAAGAGTACGTGAGCTGTTCAGGGTTTGTCGTACTGGCCGCTGGGTTTCTGGGTTGTTTTGTGTCTGGCTTTTTCACTCTACCACTTGAGCCATACCTTCACCTCTGGCTTTTTTTTTTGCCAATCCTAGAGCTTGAACTCAGGGCCTGGGCACTGTCCCTGAGCTTCTTTTGCTCAAGGCTGGCACTCTACCATTTGAGCCACATTCCCAGCCCGCCCCTCTAGCTTTTTGCTGGTTAACTGGAGCTGAGAGTCTCTTGGATTTGTCTTCCAGGGGTATCTTCAAACCACGGTGGCCCTCAGATCTCAACCTCAATCCCTGAGTAGCAGGGATTACAGGCATGAGTCACCAGTGCCCAACTCCAAGTCTGTACTTTCAAATGTCCTGTGCTCAGGCTGGGATGCAGATCCCCCTGCCACACTAACAGCACGCCAAGAACCTGCAGCCCTCTCCCACACTCGGGGGCGGGGGGCTCCTCCCCAGGAGAACCTCCCTCCCTTCAGACACTTGGTCAATCCCTTCAGGATGGTGTGGGCACAGTGACCGGCCCGGAGAATCAGGTTAGACATGGAAGCGGTAGTTTGCTGCCCTTGGCCCAGGGGCCAGGGGTGTGTGGGTGACCAGAGAACCTTCCAGAGTCTTCAGGCTGCACCTTCCTTACCCAAACCACCCCACGAGATGCCTGGGGCGGCCTCTGCCACCACCACACCCCACCATGGCCTTGGGGTGCCAGCTCCGAAGCTGTGCCCCTCCCCCTGCCATCCCCCCATCCCCCCCGCCCCCGGCTACCGGAGGCAGACACAGCCCGGCACTGCCAGATCTCCACGGCTCTCCCACAAAGCCAGAAGCATGGCTGCAATATGCAATTTTCCAAGATTTAAAAATCCCGTGCGGGCCGGGCACAGCACATCACCGGCCAGACCTGACCTGCGGACCACCAGCGTCGGCCTCCAACCCCAAACGATGACCCCATGTGAACCAGAGCATGGGGAACGCTGCCTCCCCAGAGCAGGGGGCCCCGAGAGGGCCGTAATGGGGGTACATGCTTCTCACCCCCACCCAGAGGTCTCCTCCCCTCTCCTGTGCCCCATGTCCATGGGGAAAGCAAGGAGAGGGCAGACAGAAGGGAAGGAACACAAAGCTGGGTAGAGGAGCAGTGATCCCAAACCACCGCCTCTGCCCCCCCAGGGGCCCACACCAGAGCTCATCCCTATTTGTGTGTGTGTGTGTGTGAATACTGGGGCTTGAACTCAGGAACTTGTGCTTTCCGCTCAAGGCTAGCGCTCTGCCACTTGAACCATAGCTCCACTTCTGACTTTTTGTTGGTTAATGGGAGATGAGAGTCTCAAGGCGTTTCCTGCCCGGGTTGGCTTTGAATCTTGATCCTCGGATCTCAGCCTCCTGAGTAGCTAGGATGACAGGTTCGAGCCTCCTGTGATCAGCTAAAGGCACAGCCCAGGCTGACTCCATGCCTTAGCCTCCTTGTGGGTTACTGGCATGAGCCACTATGACTGGCACCTGTGTGTGTGTGTGTGTGTGTGTGTGTGTGCATGCGCACACATGCGCATGTGAGTGTGGAGTACTAGGAACTCAGTATTGATTGCTAAGGTGTCACTCTACCATGTGAGTCATGCCCCATTCTCTTTTGCTTACTGATCATTTTTGAGGTCATGTCTTGTTGTATGTCCAGCTGGCCTGGGCTGTGAGCCCTGGGTCAGTGGGGAAGAGAGGCACACACCACTGCACCCAGCTGGTGCTTCCCCGGTGGCTGGGACCACAGGCGTGTGTCACCACGCCCGTCTTGGAGTGAGGTAGAGCCTTGACCTCGATCCCCCTATCTGTGCCTCCTAGGGAGCTGGGATTACAGGCTGGAGGTCCCACACCCAGTAAGTAGGAATGTTCCCCACTCTGCTAAATGAGCAGATGCTCACATGCGCAACCCAGGCCTGCGCCCTCCCTCCCTTCCTCCATGCTCCCCGGCCCTCCTGGCCTAACTCAGGCTGAGCAGAGTCATAGGCCAGGCATTGCCATCACCCATGGCCTTGCGTCCCCATTCTGTCCTGCTGAGACACCAGCACCCTGCTGTGGATGGAAGGTTCCAGAAAACAGCACGCCTTAGCTGTCAGGGGGACCATTTCCTCCTGTTGTTGCTCATGCTGGTGCCCGCCGTGTGGGGCATCTGTCCCCCTTCTCCTTTCCTGTCCTCTCCAGCCTCCCCTCCCTGGCCCGTGGGGCCCTGTGTGGGCCCGTGCCCGGCTGGCCCTGGGGGGCCCATGGACCAAGGGACGGCCCTGGGTGGGCCTGGCACTGGATCTCACACTGTGGGCCCAGGAGAGGCCACACCGGCCCCGGTCCACACTGTGCCCTCCGGGAACAGCAGTGGCAGCTTTCACAAGGTCTCAGGGGACACTGGAAGGGGACACAGATCGAGACGTGCGCCGACTCCGAAAGGCTTCTTCAGCTCAACCGCCCATGGAGTGGAATGAGAGTGAAAACCACCTCACAGGGCTTTTCGGGCTGGGCTGTGTGAGGATGCAGCCAGCTCTCCTGGAAGATGGAGGATGCGTCCTGCGTCCTGCTGCTGGACAGAGCACCTAGGCCCTGCCTGTCGGTTGTCTCTCCTGTGCCTGGCCAACAGGTCTGCAGTGCCTTCTTTTTTTTTTTTTTGGGTCCAGTCGTGGGCCTGAACTCTGGGCCTGGGTGCTGTCCTCAGCTCTTCAGCTCAAGGCTAGCGCTCTACCACTTGAGCCACAGCGCTACTTCCAGCTTTTTTCTTTTTGCTTATGTGGTGCTGAGGAATCGAACCCAGGGCCTCAGGCATGCAAGGCAAGCGCTCTACCACTGAGCCACCTTCCCAGTCCCTGCAGTGCCTTCTTAATACTACGCTTGCATTGAGAGTTCTCATTATTCAGCTGGGCACTGGTGGCCCACACCTTTAATCCCAGCTATTCAGGAGGCTGAGGTTTGAGGACTGAGATTTGAAGCCAGTCTGGGAGGACAAATCCATGAGAATTTGATCTGCAATTAATCAGCAAAAAGCTGGAAGTGGAGGTGTGGCTCAAGAGGTAGAGCACAAGCCTTGAGAGAAAAAGCCAAGCGACGGAGGAGGCCCTGAGTTCAAGCCCCAGTACTTGCACACACATGTGTGTGCACACTTACACACATACACACACCTGAAGAATTAAAAACAGCAAAATGAACAGCCTACCAAGTATCACCCGTTTTCATACGGCACGCAAATGCCACGTGTGCCCACACACATGTGAACGGGCAGGTATGCACCCACACACACTTATTTGAGAAGCTATCACTTGCCATAATAATTCCTCATCAGAAAATGAAGTGCCAGCCAGCCTCAAATTCATTATCCTCCTTCCTCAGCCTCCTGAGAGCTGGATTACAGGCATGCGCCACTATACCTGGCCAGGCCCTACTTCTTACACAAGCTCTACTTCCCCCACATTACCCTGGGTACAAATCATATCTGAACCTCTGCCCTCCTCAAGGGCACCAGAAAACTAACTGCAGAAATCTGAAAGTCAGGAGCTGTGTGCTGGTGACCGAGAGCTCCCTTTGCCTGCTTACTTACACACTTTGGTGACAAAACAAGTCCGTGCAAACTCTTCTGTGACCTCCCCTGACCTGCCTGGCCCCCATCCAGCTGTGGAGGCCACCAAATGGTTCACAGGTGCACGCCCAGACACATCTAAGGGGTAACATCTGGAAATCTTGCAACCACATTCTTGGTGCTAAAATATCCCCGAGGGAAACTGGGAGCTTCAAGAAGAAAGAGAGAGAGAAATCTAACCCCTCCATGGCGGTATGAGGCTGTGAGCTGCTCCTGTTCTTCTCACGCAGTGAAAACTTCCAGGGAGCCACACGGAAACTGACCTCAAATTCTACAAGTGTCTGAGGTGTCCCCGCCTCATTCTGCTTGATATGTGCCCGTTCGCTCTTTTCCCCTTTTCCCCTGGCGTGTGGTACCTCCTGCCTTCTGTCCCTGGAGAAGCAACCGTGCCCAGGCCTCCTCCCGGCTCCCCAGCTCCAGCTGAGGAGTCCAGCACCCTAGGTGAATGCCCCACGGCCAGGCAAGGGCCTGGGCTCTGGGGGAAGGGCTATAGGACCCCGCAGAAGGGCTTGCACACAGCGCCAGGGGGGGGGGGCAAGGAGATGGGAACAAAAGTCGGGGTTCTGATGATGGCTCAATCCAGAGGTGCCAAGCCTGGTGGTGGCGGCTGGGGGAAGGGTGGCCCCATTCTGTGAGGACAGGGTGGGGATGGGGTGGGGACAGGAGGTGGTCAGCTAGGACCGGTGCTCTGGGGATGATCCCACTCTCAGCCTGCCAGCTGCAGAGGAGGGAGGCCCCAGGGCTGGAGGAGCCTGGGCCAGGGCCTGGGCAGCCACTCAGCCTCTGCCTGGGTCCAGGGCCTGTCTAGATCCCAGAGGAGTCAGCGGAGCCCCTCCCTCCCCAGCTCCTTGCCAACAAGCGCCTTCCACCACTGCCTCAGGAAGGGCTGCCCTGGGCCCAATTCTGTCAGCCTGCAGCTGGCCGGGCCCGTCCATCACCCAGCCCGCAGCCTTGGAGAATTCCAGCATGCATGGCGCCATCTAGTGTCTGACTGCACACCTACACCGCCAAGCTTCCCAGGCCCACTGACCACCGCCTTCCTGGGCTTGGTGCGCGCCAACACCATCTCAGCAAAGCCAGGCTCCGAGCCAGGAGATTCACAGCCACCTTCGGATGAAATCCAAGCATGTGTCTTCCTAGCCAGCACCTCCAGGGCCTTCCTGCTTCCTTCCTTTTATTACTGAGTATTAGCCGAACAAAGCGCTTCCTTGTGAAATTTACACACGTGTAGAACGAACTTTGGTCAGATTCACTCCATTTCTTTTCTTTCCTTTCCCTCCCTCCATCCCTCCCTTCCTCTCTCCCTCTCTTTCTTTCCTCTTTCTTCTTTCTTCCTTTCTCGTGCCAGTAGAGCCTCGTGCTCTCCCTTAGCTTTTTCTCTCCAGATCAATGCTCTATCTCTTGAACTCCACTTCTGTCTTTTTTGGTGGTTAATTGGAGATAAGTCTCCGAGATTTTCTGCTCCTGCTGACTTCAAACTGTGATCCTTGGGTCTCAGCCTGCCGAGTAGCTAGGATGACAGGCGTGAGCCACCAGCGCCCGGCTTCACTACTTTCCTTTATCCTTCTGTCCCGTTTTAAAATAGTTTCGACACTTTCATATGCTTTTTCACACATGCATATGGAGTACTTCGATTCTGTTCAACCCTGCTTGACCCTTTGCACATTGTCTTCCATCCCCAAACACCCCGCACCTGTGTCCCACGCCTGGAGTTTATTAAATTCCACACATGAGC
The DNA here is from genome assembly GCF_019054845.1 of Dipodomys spectabilis. NCBI lineage: Eukaryota > Metazoa > Chordata > Mammalia > Rodentia > Heteromyidae > Dipodomys > Dipodomys spectabilis. Next base: position 2,185,103 of record NW_024870825.1, on the reverse strand, counting down.
GAGAAGGTGGAATGCTTGTTTGTTTCCGTTAACACTGTGATGCTTTAGAGTTCCATTCTGCAGATGGCATTATTTTCTTCCCTCTTTGTGTATGTGTATGTGTGTGCGTGTGTGTATGTGTGTGTGCGTGCATGCGTGGGGGAACCACAGGTTGGTGAGTATAGCCAGGCTGGTCTCAGAGTGCGGGGTGTTGCTCGCAGTGCAGGCATGCTATCTGACCCTGATGCAGTCTGACGTGGTCTGATGCTTTCCTTTGGACATGCGCCGGCCTGCTCCAGGCAGGAGGGCTGGGGGCGGTTCTGGTCTTAGTTTGATTTCCACGCCGACTTCCACAACGGCTGCCACGCCAGCCTTCCCTCCAGCGCTGTGGGATGGCCAGAGTGTCTCCTTCCTTGTAGCCTGATGGCAGCCTCGGGGTGAGATGGAAGGGTGGTGCTGTTTTGATTCATCTTCTCTTCATGGCTAAGGGTGTTGAATATTTCTTCCTGGATTTATTGGTCATTTGTTAATTCTCCTCTTGAGAACTGTGCATTTCATTCATTTATTAATCAGATCTGATCTGTGTTCAAAAGCAGTCTTAGGGCTCTGTAGGAAAGGGAAACAGAGGCAAGGGCTGCGGGGGCGGGCACGCGGGGAGCACAGCATGTCCATGTCATCCTGGACTGGCCGTGGTCTGGTGGTCAGTACCACAGGCCCAGGTACCACAGAAGCCTGCAGTGCTCAGGACTGGTTCGTCTCCTGACCCAAGCTCACCAGTCAGCCCTGCTGCTCCCGGAAGTGGAGCCACAGTCAGGGGAGGAGACCAAGAGGCTAGAAGGAGGGAAAAGAAGCGAGACAACACTGGAAATGAGGAGGAGGTGGGCGGGTCTGTAACCAGGCCTCCCTCAGGACCAGCAGCCAGGCCCTGGATCCATTGTTGTCCCCACGGAAACCTTCCCTCCCTGGAGCGCAGCCCTGGCCTCTGCTGAGACAGAACAAGGCGTGGGCAGAGGCGCTGGTGAGAGAGAACAAGGCGTGGGCAGAGGCGCTGGTGGGGGTGCGGGTGGGGTCACCATGTTGTCTCCACACCTTCCATCCGAAGCTGGGGATCTGCCCACACCATGCACTGGATGCTGGGAAAACAGACTTCATCCAAAAAAGACCGAGGTCTGGAATCATCAGACAAGAACGAGGGGCCCTACTGAAAACAAGCCTGGTATGGCACACAGCTGTAACCCTAGCTGCCTCCGGAGGGGGAGGCAGGAGAACTGAGGACCAAGAGCAGCCTGGGCAAAAGCTCGACCCTCTCTGAAGGACAAGGGGTGGAGGTGTGGCTCAGGTGACAAAACCAAGTGAGTGTGAGGCCCCAAGTTCAAGCCCCAGTTACCAACATGCATGTGCACACACACACACACACACACATGCACACACACATCAGTGCATCTGAATTTTTACCCATGAACTTCTTACTGGGTCTAACGAATGGGTCCAAATGTCGACCCTGTGAAGTCCAAGTCAGTTATGTTGGGGAAACACAGGCCTTCTCAGCCTCCACCACCTTCTTCCTCTCTTCCTCCCCAGCTGCTCAGAGCTTTGGGCTTCTTGGGAGAATGTGTCCCTGAATAGCCACAAGGGGGCACAGTGACACACTCTGGAAATGGAGGTGTAGGTGTGATTGTGTGTGTGTGTACATGCACACATGCACGTGTATTCACGCAGGTCCTGAGGCTTGAGCTCAGGGCCTGGCGCTGACCCTGTGCTTTTTAGCTCAAGGCTGGCGCTCTCCCACTTGAGCCACAGCTCCACTTTTGGCTTCTGGCTTTCTACTGGTTATTTTAGAGGAGGAATCGTGAATTTTTCTCCCCAGGTTGATTTTGGAGCTGCAGTCCTCTGGCTCTCAGTCTCCTAAGTGGCTAGGATGACAGGTGTGAGCCCTAGCTCCTGGCCTGTGTGATTGTGAGTAATGCAAAATGGGAGAGGAACTGCAACTGGAGAAAACATTCCTGCTCCCGCTCCTCTCTCTCTCATGGGTGACAGCGGTGCTGTGGCTCCTGGCAGCTTCCGGGGGAGATTCTAACATCCAGAATCCCAGGAGCCTTGGAGGGAGGGCCACTCGGCAGTTAGGCCTTGGCCATGGGCACTGCGGAATGCTGGCCTCACCATTTCCTCCATCCTTGGGACCCTGGGAGTCAAGTTAACCTGACGAGCAATGCTGGCTCTGCTCACTGAAAGGAGCAGGGCTGACAGCTTACAAGTCAGGAATGATATATATATATATATATATATATATATATATATATATATATACTTCATTCAAAAAAACATCACGAAGAAACTCTGTGCTTCAGTTATCTATTTCAGAAAAGAGGAAAGGCTGAAGATTAATGTGTTAGCAAGGCAATTGGAAGCCACAGAAGGAACAGTACAACAAACCCCAAGAAAATACCAGAAAGCAATGATAAAGTTAAGCTGGATGTCAGTGACTCTCACCTGCAGTCTTAGCTACTCAGAGACTGAAATCCAGAAGATCTCAGTCAACAATTAGCTCAGAGAGAAAAGTCCACAAGATTCTATCTCCAAAATAACCAGCAAAAAGCCAGGCAGAAGACATGGCTCAAGTAGGAGAGCACCAGCTGTATATGTGTGAGGCCCTGAGTGCAAACCAACATTGTCAAATAATAATAATAGCAATAATAATGATAATGGTAATGGTAACAATAAAGCTAAAAGGAGTTAATGAACAACAAAAATATCGACCCAACAACGGTTTCTTAAACATGAGATTAACTTCAGAAAAGCCTATAATAGATAAAAAAAAAAAGACCCAAATAACTAAATTGCTAATAAAGAAAAAAAACGACAGCAAAGTTCTCAAATGTGTAAGCACATTTACCTCAGTAAAGTGGCAATCCCTAACTATTACTTCAATACTGACTCGGGAATAAGTCAGAAGATAGAACCACCTCTACAGACAAGGTGGAGGCAGGGAGGTCAGGAGGATGGTGCCACCTGAGGAACCAGCGTTACCACCTCTCATGGAGGGACAGCACGGGAGGGAGACAAAATATGACCCCAAAATCACGTGTGTGCCGAAGCGCACACACACACACACACACACACACACACACACACACACACACACACACACACACACACAGTTAAAGAAACGGAACTTCATTGTACCTCCAGCAGAGGGCACCATTGTGTCAATCACATCATCATCGAAGGCGAACCTGAGGATGGGCTTGCAAATGCCAGCTTTATTCTAACAAGCGACCTGAAGCTGCCCAGGGGAGGACTGGGGAAGGAAGGAAGAGGGATCTGGGCGAGGGTGCGTTGCCGTGGGCAGCTAAGGCTCCAGCTCTCTGGAATCCTCCTATGGAACCGAGAGCCATTTGTTCAATTTCCTGCCTTACTGAGCTGCCCTACTCCAAGAACGAGCTCCTCGGTTCTCTCTGCCAGAAGCCTCTAGCTGTGTGGCCTTGGAGATCTGCCTCCTGCATGCATACCCACATGAGCACTCTTTCTTACCTTTTTCACTCAAGGTTGGTGCTCTACCACTTGACCCACTTTTGGGGGTTTGGGGTGCTAAATTGGAGGTAAGAGTCTCACAGACTTTCTTGCCCAGGCTGGCTTCACATTTCAATCCTTAAATCTCCTGAGTAGCTGGGATTATAGGTGTGAGACACTGGCGACAGCAATTCATATATTATGTTAGGTAGAAAAAAATCAAATAAACGTGTGTGAAAAGCAAACCTAAGAAGGGAACACTTAAGACTTCAGTGCCAACCAGACATCCATGGAAAGGAGCTAGGGATAGTCAGGGGGACCCCCGGTAAGGAGGCAGATCCACACAGCCTTAACCCTGTGCGGGCTTACAGGCCAAGGCTGCCCTCACCAGGCACAAAAGACCAGGCCAGGCTGGAGCAGCACTGCCCTAGAAGAGAGGACTGTAGGCAGCTCTCTGAGGCTGTGAGACTCTGATCTCCAACTGCCCCACCAAAAGCCAGAAGTAGCACCGCGGTTCAAGTGGTAGAGCACCAGCTTTGAGCTAAAAAGCTCAGGGGCAGCACCTAGACCCTGAGTTCAAGCCCTGGGATCAGCATGCCGTCCCTCCCCCCTTCTCCCCCCAGCCAGGTCTGAGTCTCATTGTCTTCAATCTTTCTTGGGAAGCATGCCCTGTCCTCCAGCCTGCGGACACTGTCCCCTCATCCCCCAGCCTGCGGGGACTGTCCCCCCGACCCCCAGCCTGTGGGGACTGTCCAGCAGACGGGGTCAGCTCAGCTATCACCTATTTGAATGGCTCAGTTTGGGGTGATTCTTTACGAAGCCGCTTTGACTACACCCAGGGATGGACATTTGTATGTGTGCCAGCACTGGGACTTGAGCGCTTGTTCGACTTTCCTGCTCAAGGCCAGGTCTCTACGGCTCAAGCCACAGCTTCATGTCTTGAGTTCAAGTGTGTGCCACTGGAAGTGTGAACACGGATTTTGTGCAAAAACTTGTGTGTATGTATTCACGTCTGTGCGTGAGTGTGCAGGTGCGAGCATGTTGAGAGCTGGACGGAGTGTCAGCCCTAGCGCCACACACCCGTGATGCGAGTTTGCCAGGGCAAGTCCTGGAGGGACTAGCAAGGGGCAGGTCCTGGGACCTCGCTGGCCCCGCCCCGCCGCCACACCCATGGAGCACCCGCCCTGCAGGTCCCCTCCCACGAAGGCCCGGCCCACAGACCCGACTCCTCCAAAGAGCTCCCGTTCCGCAGCCACGCCCACAGAGGCCCCGCCCACAGCGCCCACTCTGGTCACGCCCACACAACTCTCCTTGCAGGCAGGTCCCGCCCCCCGCAGGCCCCACCCACGGGTCAGGCCCCGCCCATGTCCCCCAGGCCCCGCCCACGGGCCCGCCCCCGCCGCAGGTGGGCCGGCCGCCCCGGGCCGCAGCGCTCGCAGCTCTTGGCTCGCGGCCGCGCCGGGCTCGTTGGGCTGGGCCGGGGCCGCGGGGCGGCGCCGGGACAGGAAGCGGAAAGCCAGCGCTGCGGCGGCGGGTCGGCGTCCACTGCACCCAGCTGCAGGCCGCGGAGCCGGGGCCGCGGGGCCGCCAAGCCTGGCCGGCTGGCCGGAAGGTAAGTCCGCGGGAGGCGGGTCGCGGAGGCGGCCGGGGCGGACCCCCGCCCGGAGACCCCGCCGTGGGGACCCCTCGGGCCCGGGGACCCCGCCGTGGGGACCCCTCCGCCGGGCCCACGCGGGTCCACTCCGGACGCGGCCGCGCCCGCCCGCTCCCCCGAGCCCGCTCCTCCCGTGCCTGCGGGGCGCCGGGGCCCCGCCGCCCAGCCCACCCGCCCGCCCGCCCCGCGCCCGGGGTTCCCGGCCGGCCCGGCGCCCGGCTCCGCGGCGGCCCTCGGGGCGCGGCCGGCGGAGGTCCCGCTCCCCGGCGCGGCGCGGGCGGGGCGGCCCGGGACCCACGCGCGTCGTCGTCTCGGCCGCGCTTCGGGGAGCGCAACAGGCGGGTGGGAGTTTACTTTCAAAAACGCCGGACGGCGACGGCGACGCCGCCGCAGCCAGGGGCCCGCCCCGCCCGGGGTGCCCGCCCCGCCCGGGGTGCCCGCCCCGCCCGGGGTGCCCGCCCCGCCCGGGGTGCCCGCCCCGCCCCGTTCCCCCCTCCGTCCCCCGCCCCGCCCGGGGTGCCCGGCCCGCCCCGCCCGGGCTGCCCCGCCCCGCCCCGCCCGGGGTGCCCGCCCCGCCCCGTTCCCCCCTCCGTCCCCCGCCCCGCCCGGGGGCTGCCCCGCCCCGCCCCGCCCCGGGTGCCCGCCCCGCCCCGCCCCGCCCAGGGTGCCCGCCCCGCCCCGTCCCCCGCCCCGCCCCGCTCCGCCCCGCCACGCCCCGTCCGGGGCCCGACCGGCCTTCGCCCACAGAACCCCGGCCCCCACCTTCTTGCCCCGGGAAACTTGAGACAATTCTAACACGTGGGTGGAGGCTTCAGAGGGCGGACGGCGCCTGAGCCCGATGCCCGGAGCCCGATCCCGATGCCCGGAGCCCGAGCCCGATGCCCGGAGCCCCGAGCCGGATGACCGGGTGCTGGGCCCGCGAGGCGCGCGCCGAGACCTGAAGGCCCCTGCTCTTGGCAGGTTCTAAGACTCACGCGCGTGGCCGACAGACAGACCCGGGCCATGCCCGCGTACCCCGCCCACGCCGAGTACCCCACCCACACCGAGTACCACGCCCACGTACCCCGCCCCACGCGAGTATCCCGCCCCATCCCCGTGTACCTCATCCCACGCTGTGTACTCTACCCGTGTACCCCGCCCCACACCCGTGTCGCCCCCACGCCGTGTCACCCCCACCCCGTGTCGCCCTGCCCTCCCCATCCTGTGTCACCTCACCCCCAGGCCGTGTCCAGGCCAAGTCATCAGCTGCTGCCCAGCGGCAGAGTCTGAGGGTCGTCATTAGCCACCGAACATAACCACTAATCACTGTTTCTAAAGCCGGCATGTTGTGGCTGTGGGAGCCAACCTTCCTACACGCCAGGCCCCTCCTGCCGGCTCAGGACACCCAGTGTGGTTCCCACGGGCGTCAGCTGTTTCTCTTTTCTTGGTGGTGGTACTGGATTTTGAACTCAGGGCCTTCTCCTTAGTGGGCACTTTTACCACTGAGCCATACCTCCAGCTCAGAGTTTGCCTCTGCCAGGCACAGTCTGCTTGTATAAGGTTAGCTGGGCACCCCTGTCCAGCTCAACTTGGAAGCTGGGTGGTAAGAACTGTCGTGTCTGGTTGGGCACCTGTGGCTCAGGCCTGTAATTCCACTTACGTAGGAGCCCGAGATTGGTTCAGAGCCAGCCCAGGCAGGAAAATCGGAGACTCCTATCTTCAATGAGCCACCCAAAAGCCTGATGTAGAGCAATGGCTCAAGAGGTAGAGCACCAGCCCTGAATGAATGAAAAAGCTAAAGAAGGGTGCCCAGGTCTTGAGTGTCAGCCCTAATAGTGGCACAGAACAAAACCCACTCGAAGAATAAGTTTTCAGTGTCCTAGGTATGGAGTGAGACAGTATGAAACCATGTAGGAAATGTAAGTCTTCTTCCCAAAAAGAAACCCCCCCCTCTCTCCCACCCCCATCTCTCTCTCCTTCTCCCTCCCTTTCTTCTCTCTTTGTGCTGGTATTGGAGCTTGAACTCCAGGATGACAGGCATGGGCCACAGTGCCTGGCTAAGTGCTTTGGGGACACAGCTTGTGAGCCACCCTGCCTTGTCACATAGGAGTTTCACTGTAGGAGATGGGGGTCCCCTTTTGGGTTGTCTAGGCTCCTTGGGCTCAATTTTTTTTTCTTCCAGTGCCCTAGTGCTTGTCAGTTCAAAACTGACCTTGTAAGAGTTCAAGCTGCAGTGTCCGTCCTATGTTCAGTTCCCTTTGTGGTTTGGAACAATCGACGCACGTTGCCTGCTCTCGTGCGGTGTAAATACACCATTCTGGTCATTGCCACATTGCTAGAAACTCTCCCCAGGGAAGAACCCAGGTTCTGAATCTCAGCTCTCAAAGTTCAAGCCCTGACCATAGCACTTAATGCTGTGTGGACCTTGGTTTCCTGAATTGCGCTGTGAAAATATTTGTGCCAAAATGCAAAAAGAAAAATGTTAGCTTCAAGATAGAATTAAAAACAAGCAGAGCAAACCTGTCCCAATTCTGTATGGTTATAAAAAAAAAAAAAAGTGAAGTTAGCCGAGTAATGCAGCTGGTATGTATATACCGAGCAGGGGCTGTGTCTGTCTACCCCCCCCCCCTCATTTTCTTCCTTCCCAGCCTGGCCCCTTAATTACTTAATGACTTTAGGCAGAGCTGTTGATGTTTTTATAGCTTCCTTTTCTTGAAGGCTAACGTGTGTGGACCACTGTCATTATCACAGCCTATCATTTCCGCCATGGTTTTCCAGTCACTGTTTGTCTTCTGTGTGGGACTCAGGTGTGTTTCGTGTGTGAGAACCTGGCCGCAGGGGGCTTGTGTCTGCCCCCGCACCTCCGCTGTGTTTTTCGTAAGGGTGATAAAGAGCTTTCTCCCTGGCACGTTGGCCTGGGCATTCCAGAATGTGAGACACTGCTCCCAGATAGAAGTGCCCTGTGCCTCTGCCCCCATCTGGCGCCATGACCGTTAGTGTGGTGTGGTTTGGGGCTTGAACTCTGGGCCTTGTGCTCTTGCTTGGACTTTTCTGCTCAAGGTTGGTGTTCTTCCTCTTGAGCCACAGTTCCACTTTCAGTTTTCTGGTGGCTCACTGGAGATGAGTCACATGGACTTTCCTACCTGTGCTGGCTTTAAACCGTCATCCTCAGATGTCAGCCTCCCAAGTAGCTAGGATGACAGGTGAGTAGCTAGGATGACAGGTGTGAGCTACCGTGGCTGGCTTGCAGCCTTCGTTTGGATGTTAAAAGGCGAGCTGGATTTCTGGGGAAGGAGCCAGAGCACGCAGGCTGCAGGGAGCTCTGCTGCCTGGCCTGAAGCTGGTTGTCTGCCAGGGGTAAAGCCAAGGAAAAGCAGCCAAGCCTGGAGCAGAAGGGAAGCAAGACTGGAAAGTGCTAGAAGCTCATTGAAAATGCTGATGAGAGTATTGGGAGACAGGAGGGTGGTGTGAGTCCTCCAGCCGTGTGGGGCTCAGCCCCCCCCCCCAACCCCAGACCTCAGCCCCAAGACCTCAGTCCTCAGCCCCCAAGGCCTCAGCTGGAGAGACAGAGGCTCCCCCCCCCCCCCCGTGCCTGTTGCATCTCGAGTATATTTTGAGCCCCTCCTTATAATGGGCTCCAAGGTTAAGTAGCGCTGCTGTAGTGACAGCTGCGAGAGCAGGACCTGTGGCCCAGACTCGCGTGCCGTGCCCTGCCTAGACGGCGGGCTGAGCTGGCAGGCAGGCCTGCGCTGTCGGCCGCTGCTTTCCAGGCTTTTCTCTCCGCCAGGAACAAGAATGGCCCACTTTGCTGTGGGCGTGGGTGACGGGGGCTTGAACTCCAGACCTTGTGCCATCCCTTGGCTTTTCCACTACTTGAGCTATGCCTCCATTTCCAGCTTTTTGTGAGTTAACTGGAAAAGAGCCTCACAGACTTTCCTACCCCAGCTGGCTTTGAACTCAATCCTCAGATCGCAGCCTCAGTCACAAGGATTACAGATGTGGGCACCTGCATTGACTTTCTGAGGGCCCGGTGGGCGTGTGCTGTCCCTGCCATCCTGACACTCAAATGGGGCTTCAAAGACGCTAAGCCCTTTGACCTCGGAGCCAGGAGGTGCATGGAGCGGGGGATGGAAGCCTGTGGCTCATGAATTTACCCCCAGTTTACTGGCAGTCACGCTGTGGCTCCAGAGACCAGTGGCTCATCCCAGGTGAAGACCGATGGGTGGGATCTGGCGCCCAGGCACCCCACATGCTCTCCTGGCAGAGACAGTTAAATAACAAGCGTGCCCCTTCCTCATGAAGGCGGTAACAGAATAGGCCAAGGGGTGGGGGGCGGCTGTGGTCACCTCACCTGCTGCTCTTCTCTTTGAAGACAGTTGCTGGGGCTGGCCTCCTGAGAGGGGCGGGGCTGACACCTGCAAGTCTTTTGTTTTCTCAGCTTCCTGGGGGCTTCAAGGAAAGACTGGAAAGTGGGGGCTGGGAAATAGAAACTTGTGATCTGTTTTCTACCACAATCACGGGATCCTCAGATCTCAGCCTCCAGAATAGCTGGGGTTGTAAACTGGAGCCCCGTGCCCGGCTTCAGTGTCTTTTTATTGCAAAGCATCGTCTCAGCAAAGTGTGAGAAAGGACCCGGCATCTGGGCTGCCGGTGCTCGCTCTGCCCATTCCTCCTGCTCTCCCTGCTGCCTGTATCTGTGCCTGAGTCCTGCTTTCAACCTTCTGAATCCATGAAAATCTCTTTTCCTTACACCATCATTTTATATAAGTAGTTGATTTCTTGAGGTGTGTTTTCCTTATCTCTTCCTTGGTGGAGGGGGTAGGAATTTATATTATTTCCATGTTTTTGTTATTATAGGCAATGAGGCAACACTTCTGTTAGGTTTTTAAAAAGAGATAGCCGAGTAAGAACGCAGCACGCACGTGGTATTCAGGTAAGGGGTAGGTTTATTCAGTAGACCTGCTGGGACCAGGCAAGGTTGGCACCACACGGCTGGCAAAAGGCCTGGGAAAGAGAGAGAGCTGGGAAAGAGAGAGGAAAAAGCTAGAAAAGAGCAGAGAGAGAGAGCTAGAAAAGAGAAGGGAGCTGGGAAAGAGAAGAGAAGGAAAGAGCTGAGAAAGAGCTAGAAAATTGTAGAGAGAGACCAGAGAAAGAACAGAGAGAGAGCAGAGAAAGAGCAGAGAGAGCTAGAAAAGAGCAGAGAGCAGAGCGAGCAGAGAGAGAGCTAGAAAAAAGAGAAGGGAGCTGGGAAGAGAAGAGAAGGAAAAGCTAAGAGCTAGAAAAGAACAGAGAGAGAGGTAGAAAAGAACAGAGAGAGAGGTAGAAAAGAACAGAGAGAGGGATCTGGGCCTGGGCTAGGCCTTATGTAGGGTATGGGCAGAGAAAGGTGTGGCCACATCAAATTCAGATGTGACCTCAGCGGATGCAGATGTGACCTCTTCCAGGTGTCCCAGTTGCCTAGGTAACGCAGGTACTGGTTGAAGATTTTGCTGCGAGGAGGGTGGAGTCTGCTCGTCATCCAGGAGCGGACCTTACAACTTCTTTTTTTTTTTTTTCTTGAAGTTCTCAAACGGTTAGTTCCTGGGAGTTTGGACTCTGGAATTAACAAGACTAAGAACTTTTGAATTGACTTTTGGGCAGGCTCACCACATCCCTTACACCTTACACATGGTTTCTCTGGGAGCTGTGCCTGGAGGGCCGATGCCAGTCTGCCCCACTGCCTCCCCCGCATTCCTGCTGTTGAGATGGGGTTTGGTGCTCAGCCCCCATCCAGTTTGCCAGATGCCCAGCATGGCCTTGAGTTAGCATGGAGTGGTGGGCAGCTCCTTTGTGACCCCTCAGCGTGTGAGGACTTGAGGCTGACCTCTCGCCTTTCTCCCCCTTTCTTAGGGTTTGCTCCCACGCGGCTTCCCTGGCTCCCCAAGGCCTCTGACACTTGTGGGGGCCATAGGTCACTACCTGAGGAAGACGCACCTGGCCCTCCGTTGCTATGGATACGGAGTCCACCTACTCTGGGTACTCCTACTACTCCAGCCACTCCAAAAAGTCTCACCGACAGGGGTACGTACGCAGAGAGGGGTGCAAGTCTCTGGGGGACTGTGGGTTGGCTGCTTGAAAGGCCGAGCCCTGATGTCCTGCACGAGGAGGAGGTGCGGCGGTGCAGCTGAAGCTTTGAGAGCAAGTACACCCCATTTCCATTTCATAGCTCCCAACGCCCTTGTTTCTCCCAGTTGCCTTTAAACGAGTCTCATGAGAGGTGGTCCTCATGTTCTAAGCAGTTCCCATACTCGTCCATGCCTCCCAGAGCTGCGCTAGGAAAGCCATTGCAAGTCAGAACCCCAGGAATGAAGCACTGCGTTTCATGGACTCACAGGCCCAGCAGGCATTGTCCCCCAACCCAGCCCGGACAAGCCTGGCTGGCCAGCCTGTCTTTTAGTGAGCAGGCCTGGTTTGGATAAGCTGACCTGGTTTGGACGTCTGCCCCCTCCTCCTTGTGGAACCCACCTGCAGAGTGACAGGAGATGGTGACACAGGTGGCGGAGGCCACGCCCCTCTCTGCAGGGTTTTGTTAAGAGGATTTCATGAGGTTCTAACCAGCATGAGGAGGCCACCAGACTCTGGCTCTGCTCCTGCTCATGATGGCCTTGCAGCCTCATGTTCAAAGATCCCCACTGCACTGGGCACAGTGGCTCACACCTGTAATCCCAGCTACTCAAGAGGCTGAGATCTGAGGATCGCAGTTTGAAGCCAGCTCAGAAAGATTTTTTTTTTTTTTGCCAGATCTGGAGCTTGAACTCAGGGCCTGAGCACTGTCCCTAATGCTTTTATTTTTTATTTTTATTTTTTTTGCTCAAGGACCACTTGAGCTACAGTGCACTTCCAGCCTTTTCTTTGTATGTGGTGCTGAGGAATCAAACCCGGGGCTTTGTGCATGCTAGGCAAGCACTCCCACTAGGCCACATTCCCAGTCCCAAATCCATGAGATTCTTATCTCTAGCCAGCAAAAAGCCAGTAATGGAGGTGTGGTTCAAGTGGTAAAGTGTTAGCTTTAAATGAAAAAGCTAAGAGACAGCACTGGGACAACACACAGGCCCTGAGTTCAAATCCCCCAGTCCTAGTGTGTGTGTGTCACACACACACACACACACACACACACACACACACAGAGCAGTGGGATGTGGTAATCACCTTCTACAGATAAGAAGCAGAGGCCTGTGGTCTCCTGCAGCTAAGGTAGAAGGTGGCCATGTCCGCTTTGGGGACTCCCTTTGGAAAGGAGTTGAGTGCCCGTGTGCCCAGAGCATTGAGGAGGGGCAGGGCTGCCCTGTGCAGCCCGCCTGCCCATGGGGTCCCAGGAGGAAGCCAGCCCCGCCAGCCCTGTCAGCAGAGAGGACAGGCAGCGGGTGGGAGGCAGAGAAGGGCAGGGAGGGCTAACGGGTGAGGCCAGCTCTCCCTAAATAGAAACAGATAACATAGAGCCAGGATAAATGGTCTCCCAGAAACCCTGACTGCTCAGGCCCAGGCTGGAAGTCCAGCTCTTGGGATCCATTCAGCGCCCGCTTGGGGGAAGCGAGGCCTCTGTGCAGTGAGGGCCGGGTGGTGTGTGGCGACTGACTCGGAGAACATCCATGGAAAGCTCCTCGCGCTGACACAGCTCCCCACCAAGGCACGCAGGCTGCCCTGACCATTTAGGCAGGGCTGTAAAACCACGAGCCTGCCTGTGTTTGTCACACCTGGTTCATTACCGGGGTTCACTTCCATGCTCTCAGACAGGTTGTCTTTTGGGGGATCCCTCGTAGAGGAACTTCGTGGCTTGAGCTGTCCCTTGAGGTTACAAGATCTCAAGCCACGGGAAGGGGCATGGCGGCCACACTAACTTAACAGCCCTGGAACCTGAAAGGCACTGGGTGGGTACTGGATGGTGTGTGTGTGTGTGTGTGTGTGTGTGTGTGTGTGTGTGTGTGTGTGTGTGTGTGTGTGTGTGTGTGCGCGTGTGCTTCCATGGCCGACACATTTCCCTCACTGTGCAGAAAGCTCCTGCATGCTGCAGTTCACCCTTTATCCCAAAGCACTGTGCATGGTAGTGCTTTGGGGGCCATGCAGACACCAGTGCTCTTAGGACCGAGCCTGTGTTGCACAGGGCAGGTGGGCAGGCCCCCGGGAAGGGTGCACTCAACCCTTCGCCACGTGCTGCTGTGGTGTGGGGTCTCGGGATCATTTCCCGGACCCCTGCATGGAGCTTAGGGGAGACGGGACTCCCAGTGTCCCCTGATAGGTGCTTGTGGGGACTCTCTCCACCTCAGTCTGCTCCTTGCGCCTGCAAGTCTAGCCAGGCACCAGAAGCACCCACTCAGGGGTTGTGGGTTCTGGGGTTACAAAAGCCTTCTCGGGTTGTCAGATGCAAGGTTGTGGTCTGCCTCCTTGAGGTGTCCTGCAGGACAGTTGTGGAACATCTGGGTGGTTGTGGGCCCTTCGGGAGCCTGGCTGGGTGGTGGGGCAGGCGGCTCCAACCGCCTCTGTCCTGGAGGCAACACTGGGAAAGGACTTTGACTTCCGGTGGAATGTATGCTGGTGCTGGGGAATGGCGGGGTGAGTGGGCAGGACGGTGGCCTGGCTGTGGATCAGGACACCTGGGGGAAATGGAAATGAGCGAGGTAAGAGAGGGGCTGTCTGGCGGCCATGGGGCCTTCATCTGGACAATCAGGTCTAACTTGCCGTGAAGACGGAGCCAGCAGGAGGCTTGGCAGCCGAGCCTGTGGCCTGTGCTGGCTCTAGCAGTTCCACAGGTGCGAAGTGGGATAGGAAATGTACTCTGTAAAGTCTCTCGTGGGGGAGGGGTGGGTGGGAGCTGAGCATTTGCCCAACGTACTTAAGGCCCTGGGGTCCACCTAAACCCCCGAAGTCTTCAAAGAGACTGAGCAGATGCACCAGTGGCAACAGACTTGAATTCAGAGCCTCTCTTGCCACTTAGCACAGCTTGGGAAGTCACACAACCTCTGCGCCTCAGTTTCCTCATCTGGAAAGTGGGGACAATAAGACTGGCCTCCTATGGCCACTGTGAGGAACGAATGAAGCTAGTAAAACTCTCATATTAAGTACTGGTAAAGTGCTAAGTACTGATCAGGTACTGAATAATAGTACGGTACTTAGTACTTGGTAAGTGTACCAAAAATTGGGGAAAGGGAAGGTATGGTGGGCGTTGTAAGTCACAGTTCTGTCCAGTTGTAAGTCACAGCTCTGTTCAGTTGCTGGGTTAGAACAAACACCAGACTTGAGCAGAGCACATCTGTTTCTCAGCATGTGGAAGGGATTGCTGGTCACTGAGTGCCTCACGGCACCCAGGGGGGCCTTGGCTCTCCGGGGGACCATCCAGTGTCTGTCAGGGCTGGTGCCAGGCAGATACCTGCTCAGCAGCAGGTGGATGGGAGATACGTGTGGAAATCTGGGGTCCACAGTACTGATGGCTCTACTTATAGTGCGTATGCGTGCATGCTTGTGTAAGTGTGTGCACGTGCGAACATGCATGCTAGTACTGGAACTTGAACTCAGGGTCTGGATGCTCTTCTCTAGTATTTTCTGCTCAAAGTTGGTGTTCTACGACTTGAGCCACACCTCCACTTCTGGCCATTTGCTGGTCTCTTGGATTTGTCTGCCTAGGTAGCTCTGAGCCACACTCCTCAGATCTCAGCCTCCTGAGTAGCTAGGATGTGAGTCAGCAGGAGATATGACTGTTTATAAAGCATGGTGCCCTTTGTCTCTGTGGAGGCCCTGGGTTGAAGGAAGGCAGTGTGGTTGATGTCACGAAGCTAGCCTGGCCCGTGCAGGCTGGGGCCCAGGGAACTCAGGGCCTCTGGCCTCTGCTGCTTTCCTAGGGCTCAAGGGTTTGCCACTGGCTACTGGGGATTGGGGAGCTGGGTCTTCCCATAGGGTCCTCTTGTCTGGACTGTATATGAGCCCGCGTGGGCTGGGCCTCCAGGATGGGTGGCCCTTGTTTCCCACAGACCACCCAGAGAGTTCACCTGGAGTACAGATACACACACACTCCTCACACCCCTGTGTCATTTGTCCCCGCTTGCTTTGTTTCTGTGGGAGCCTCCAAGTTCAGCCAGGACCTAGAGGAATGGCTTTTCATTTTGAACTCTTGAGAATGAAAATGATTCTCCCTCCTGGTTTAGAATTTCCTTTTTCTTTTCTTGTCCAAAAGTGTAGGGTGACAGAGTGTCCCAGATTTTTTTTTTTTTTGGCTAGACCAAAGGACATATTATGCAGTGTTGACCCAATAAAAAAAATTCAGTAGAAAATTAATTTAGGTGAGCTAGTGATATACCCTAGATATAGAAAGTCTAAAGTTTCCATTTTAAACTCAGAAAAAAAAACGTGATCTCTCCTGTAGAGGAGGAGGAGGAAGGACAGGTCGGGGAAAGTGGAAAGAAAGTGCTAATGAGAGAATGAAGACAGCCGGCTGCAGGGTTGGAGATGAATAGCCCTGCTGTGTGCAGAGGTTTCCCAGATTCCAAACAAAAATTAGCAATACTTTTTGGTAAACCAGAGAATTCATTAACGTAGCATAATATGACAGACATTGTTTTCTTTCAGAGAAAGAACTAGAGAGAGACACAAATCACACAGAAATAAAGATGGTAGAGGGTCGGAAAAATCCGTCACCATTCAAGCGCCGCCTGGAGAGTCCCTGTTGGCAAACGACTCTACGCAGACCGAGGAAGTGCAGGTGAGGACGGAGATGGACTGTGGGCACACCACCAGGGGCAGGCATCCGCTCTGCTGATGGTTTCCTCCATCTTGTCGTGATAGGCTTTCTTGGGTTTTTAAGCTTTATGTTCCTGGCACGTCAGTTAGCGTATCTGTGCCCCTGTGGTTGCTCATGGGTCTAAGGACAGCCTGGGTGTCATCTGGGAGCTTCGGCTCCTTGGAAGTAGGATTGCTTTGAGTCATTTGAAAGCAGAGCAAGGAAGGGAAAGTTGCAACCTGGTGACTGGTCCCTGGTCTCTGGAGACCCAATCCTAAAAGGACACTCTTAAAGAAGAAGGAGAGAAACTCCCTTTCCAGAAGGCGTGGGGAGTATCAGGAAGGAGAGAGAAGTTAGCCCGGCATGGTGGCTCACATCTGTAATCTAAGTTACTCAGGAAACTGAGATATGGGGATAGAGGTTCCGGGCCATCTCCAGCAGGAAAGTCTGTGACACTCTTATCTCTAGTTAACCAGCAAGAAGCTGAAAGTGGGGCTTAGCTCAAGTGGTAAAGTACTAGTCTTGAGCAAAAAAGTTAAAAGACAGCACCCAGGCCCTGAGTTCAAACCCCAGTACTGGCACCAAAAAAGAAAAATTGGGTGGTAGAATTTTAGGTATAATGACCCAATTTGAAAATGTTGGCAGTTTTGTTTTTTTTTTTTTTTAAATATTACGCAAGTTCTTCTCCGGGTCCCAATTGTCTGGCAGCTCCCTCGATTTAAATAAACATCTGTGCTGTACTGAGAGGCATGTTTACATATCCTAGCATTCTCCTGAACCGCACACATGCCCAGCCTTGCCCCCAGAACAAAGCGTGCCTGTGCAGCGTGAACATACAGGGAGACAGATAAGCCACTATCAGTGTGTTACAGCACACAGGTGGGCACAGACCACAAAGGCAGACAGAACACAGTGCCTCAGAGCACTAGAGTGCTCTGTTTTACTGTTTGCTTTAGCTCTAGAAGAGTGGGTGGGTGGGTGGATGGATAATGGGTAGATAGATGGATTGATTGACGGATGGATGGATGGAGGAAGGACAGATTGATAATGGAGGGAGGATAGATGGAGGATGGATAGATGAATGGATGATGATGGAGGATAGATTGATGGATGAGGGTAGATGAATGGATGGAGGATGGATGGATGGATGGATGGATGACAGATAGATGGATGGATGGAGAATGGATGAAGGATGGATGGATGGATGAGGGATGGATGGATGGAGGATTGAGGATGAATGGATAGATGATGGAGGATGGATGAGGGGTAGAAGGATAGATGGAGGATGGATGGATGGGTGAGGGATAGATGGAGAATGGATGGATGGATGAGGGATGGATGGATGGAGGATTGAGGATGAATGGATAGATGATGGAGGATGGATGAGGGGTAGAAGGATAGATGGAGGATGGATGGATGGGTGAGGGATAGATGGAGAATGGATGGATGGATGAGGAATGGATGGGGGATGGATAGATGGATAGATGATGGAGGAAGAACAAGTGGATGATGGAGGGAGGATAGATGGAGGATGGATGGATAGATGGATGAGGGGTGGATGGATGGATGGATGGATGAGGGATAGATGGAGGATGGATGGATGGATGGATGAGGGATAGATGGAGGATGGATGGATGGATGGATGGATGAGGGATAGATGGAGGATGGATGGATGGATGGATGAGGGATAGATGGAGGATGGATGGATGGATGGATGAGGTATTTGGGTGGATGGAGGATGGATGGATGAGAGGTAGATGGATGGGTGAGGGGTAGATGGATGGATGGATGAGGGGGTAGAAGGATAGATGGAGGATGGATGGATGAGAGATGGATGGATGGAGGATGGATAGATAGATGAGGGGTAGATGGATGGATAGGTGAGGGATAGATGGATGGATGGAGAGGGAGGGAGGGAGGGAGGGATGGATGGAGGATGGATGGATAGATGAGGGGTAGATGGATGGATGGAGAGGGAGGGAGGGAGGGATGGATGGAGGATGGATGGATAGATGAGGGATAGATGGATGGATGGATGGTTGAGGGATGGAGGATGGATGGATGGATGAGGGATGGAGGATAGATGGATGGATTGATGGAGGATGGATGGATGGATGGATGGATGAGGGATGGATGGATGATCCAGGAAGGACAAATGGATGATGGAGGGAGGATAGATGGAGGGTTGATGATGGAGGATGGATGGATGGATGGATGAGGGGTAGATGGATGGATGGATGGATGGATGAGAGGTAGATGGATGGATGGAGGAAGGAGGACAGATGGGTGGATGATGGAGGAAGGATAGATGGAGGACAGAGGGGTCAGTCATGGGATGGACTAACCCTTCAGTGCCTCAGATCCCTCATAAACAGGTCAGGGGTGCTGGTGACTCTCCAGGAAAGCATCTCTTGCTACATTGGGTTCTCACCGAAGGGGTATCAAGAGGTCTATGTTCTGGTAGCTGTGTTACACAGGGCAGGCATAGCCTTTGGAGACTTCCAGTTTCTTCACTGAAAGTCTAAGGACTGGGCTGGGAAGGTGGCTCAGTGGTAGAGTGGTTCCTAGCATGTGTGAAGCCCTGAGTTTCATTCCTCAACACCACATACACAGAAAAAGCCAGAAGTGGTGCTGTGGTTCAAGTGGTTGAACACTAGCCTTGAGCCAAAGAAGCCCAAGGATAGCACCCAAGACCCAAGTTCAAGCTCCAGGACTGGCAAAAAAGGAGAAAAAAGGAAGTCTAAGGACTGGATTAGAGCTCAGATCCTTTTTATGCTGAAGGAGCTTGAGCTTTCTACACATACTTTTTTTTTTTAAACAAGAGGTATGTATAATTTCTTCAAATGGACAACGGATTTAGTGAGCAACTCTTTGGCAGGAAACAGAATGATGGAACCAGGCATGGGAGACTGACCCTGTAACACTAGCTACTTAGGAGGCTGAGATCTGAGGATCTCAATAAGAAGCCAGCCTGAGCAGGAAAGTCCATGAGCCTCTTAACTACATTTTTTGCCTTGAGCAAAAAAGCCAAGTGAGATGGAGAGACCCAGAGTTAAAGCCCCGGTACTGGTGGGGGGGGGGGGGGGGGGGGAGAGCAACAAACAGCGCTGTGGTAAGCACAGACCGTGAGAGCCTGTGAGTCACTCTAGCGTTGACTATCTCCTGACTAGCAGGCTGGGCACCAACAGAGTCTCTAGGAAGCCTGTTACAAGTAAATTATTATTATTTTTTGTCATTTGTAACCTCACCTTACATTAACAAGTTGTGCATCATTGAATTTGCAGCTCTTGCTAATGTACTGATGTGGGGTTTTTTCCCTTCTTTTAAAAAATGACCTAAATCTACAAGAAATACAACAGATCTTAAGTATACATGTTAGGAGGTTTTTTTTGGAGTTTTTTGGTTGGTCTGGGGCTGGGCACTGTCCCTCAGCTCTTCAGCTCAAGGCAAATGCTCTACCACTTGAGCCACAGCGTCACTTCCTGTTTTCTGCTGGTTTATTGGAGATAAGAATCTCACGGACTTTCCTGCCCGAGCTGGCTTTGAACCGTGATTCTCAGATCTCAGCCTCCTGAGTAGCTAGGATGACAGGCATGAGCCACTGGCGCCTGGAGTTTTAACGGATGAACACACCATGTAACCTAAACTCCAGAAAGTTCTCGGGGTCTTCCTGCTCATTCCATCGCTCCTCTGCACTGCTACAGGGCACTTGGCATGCTGCCTTTTCTGCCTCTGTGTCAGAACTCGCCATAACTAGAATCCTGTGATTTCTTTTTCCCCATTCAGCAGGACTTTGGCCTTTATCTGTGTTCCTGTGTGTTTCAGGAGTTCATTTTTTAACATTTTTGCTGAGGGATGTTGAAGGGAATTTACCCCAGTTTGGTTCCCATCATGGTGGTGGCTGGCTTGCCTTTTCCCATGTTGGTAGCTGTGAGTGAAATGGTTCTAGAAGCTCTGGGACCAATGTTACGTGTACATGTGCTTTCATTAGTTTGGGGCAAAACCTGGGAGCTGAATTTCTCGGCCATCAGTGCATATTTAAATTTCTGTGAAACTGTCAGGAGAGTTTTTCAGAGATTGTGTTTCCTCATAGATGTCACCTAGCCATGTCTGAGAGCTCTGGTGGCTGATGCCTGCTGTCTGTGGTGTGTGTGTGTGTGTGTGTGTGTGTGTGTGTGTGTGTGTGTGTACGTGTGTGCACGCGTGTGCACGTACACATGTGCCAATCCTGGTGCTTGAACTAAAGGCCTTGAACTCTCAATTGGCTTTTTTACTCAAAGCTGATGCTTTACCACTTCAGCCATGCCTCCACTCCTGAATTTTTGGTGGTTGATTGGAGATAAGATCTTACAAGATCTCAGCCTCCTGAGTAGCTAGGATTACAGCTATGGCGTGAGCCATTGGCACCTGGCTATCTCAAGTAATTTCTCTTATGGTATGTGATACTTTTTTTTCTTTTTCTTTTGGGTCCAGTCGTGGGGCCTGAACTTGGCCTGGGCAGTCTCCCTCAGCTCTTCAGCTCAAGGCAAGCACTCTACCACTTGAGCCACAGTGCCACTTCTGGCTTTTTTTTTCTGCTTATGTGGTGCTGAGGAATCGAACCCAGGGCCTCATGCATGCAAGGCAAGCACTCTACCACTGAGCCACCTTCCCAGCCCCTGTGATACTTTTCAAGACGAAGGTCTGGGTATTTATCTGCTGAGAACTTTTCCACATGTTGTCCCTTTACTACAGCCTACATTTTCATAGATAATGTGGGTAAAATTACCAGATTTGAGGTTTTTCAGTTATGAGAGACCTGTCTTGCTGACTTGGCTGTGGAACTTGATTTTCCATAGTTGATGGCCTTTTCCCCAGTCGGCAGCCGCCTCTGACTCTTTTCTTCTAAGTTCACTCTGATACACAAATCCCTGGGGTCCAAACTCTCTTTGGGCTCATGTGAGTTTGCAGTGCCTCCGCGCTTTGTTGTGCTGAGAGTCCCCATTCACATGGAAACAGCAAAACTGTTTGAAGTCTTAGCAGCTGAACCTTGTTTAATGAATGCCCTCATTGTTCCAACTACTCAAAAGTTGAAAAAAAGAGATGCCAGGCATCATTGGTGCTCATGCTTATAATCCCAACCACTCAGGAGGCTGAGATCCGAGGATCAGTGTTAGAAGCCAGCCTGGGCAGCAGAGTCCGTGAGACTCTTATATACAGTTGATCAAAAGCAGCTGGAAGTAGAGGCGTGGCTCAAAGTGGTAGAACGCTGAACTTGAGTTACAAAGCTCAGAGACAGCATCCAGGCCCTGAGTTCAAGCCCTAGTACCGGCACCAAAAAGAAAAGAGCAAGAGAATAAAACCGCATTATTTCCATACCCTTGGTGTTTAGTTTGTCTTGAAAGCATAGGTTTGGAAAGAAATTTTGAGCTGTTCTGAGGGATAGATTCCAGCATCTGCTCTGCTCGCTGAGTGGGCAATCCCACGGAGCGGAGCTGCTTATGAGGGGGGTGTCGAAGGCGGCGTGGAGGGTTGGACCTGGCGCTCGTGGGCGAGCGTGGACGTGGACAGGAACCCAAGTTCTTTCCCCCCTCTCCGCTCTGCCTGGCAGTGTCCTCCACGTCCACAGCTTGGAGCTGTCCCACTATACACCTGGGAGGGTCGCTCCGAGGTGGGGGGTGCGAGGGGGCGGTACTACAGGCGGGCTCTCCTGAGCTCATCCAGCAGTGGGGTTGTTTGCCACAGGGGGTGATGGTCAGTGAGACGCGAAGGCTGAGTGTTGCCTTCGTGTTTGAAGAGGCAAAGATGGAATGCATCTTGGGATCCCAGCGAAAACCTCCTAGGTTCAGTCTTTCTAAAGACCAGGTGGCCTGCTCAGGGCCCTCCTCACCGTCCTCCCTCCCTGCAGGATGACAACTGGGGTGAGACCACCACGGCCATCACAGGTACCTCGGAACACAGCATCTCCCAGGAGGACATCGCCCGCATCGGCAAGGACCTGGAGGACAGCGTGGGGCTGGACTGCCGGCGCCACCTCAGCCTGGCCCTGGCCGCCCTTCTAGGCCTGCTGGTCTTCCTCACGCCTGTAGCCTTCCTTCTGCTGCCGCCCGCGCTGTGGAGGGCAGAGCTGGAGCCCTGCGGCCCCATCTGTGAGGGGCTCTTCATCTCCATGGCCTTCAAGCTCCTCATCCTGCTTGTGGGCACCTGGGCACTGTTCTTCCGCCGGCCACGAGCCACCGTGCCCCGGCTCTTCGTCTTCCGCGCCCTGCTCCTGGTCCTAGTCTTCCTGTGCGTGGTCTCCTACTGGCTGTTCTTTGGGGTCCGCATCCTGGACCCGCGTGACCGGAGCTACCAGGGCATTGTGCAGTACGCAGTCTCCCTGGTGGACACGCTGCTCTTCATCCACTACCTGGCCATTGTCCTGCTGGAGCTGCGGCAGCTGCAGCCCGCGTTCACTCTGCAGGTGCTCCGCTCCTCTGACGGCGAGGCGCGCTTCTACAGCCTGGGCCACCTGAGGTACGGGGCGTCCTCGGGCAGACGGGGTCAACCAGTGACCCCCGCACGGCCGACACCACGGCACGCGGGAGCCAGCACTGCTGCTGCTGGAGGAGTGTGTGTGCGGACATGTGTACATGTGGGTATGTGTGCATGTACATGTGTGCATGCGTGTGTGTGTGCATCCGCCCATCACAGCACTCTGAACAAGATCAGGCAGGTGCTGACACTCAGCCACGTTCAGGTTTGGCTGCACCAAACCCGTTGGCATCCCCCAGTAGTGATACAGAAATGATGTGCATGGCACCGGTGGCTCATGCCTGTAATCCTAGCTACTCAGGAGGCTGAGATCTGAGGATCGCATTTCCAGCCTAGGCAGGAAAGTCCGTGAGATACTTAGTTCCAGTGAACCACCAAAAACCCAGAAGTGGAGATGTGGCTCAAGTGGTAGAGTGCCAGCCTTGAGAGACGCTAAAGGACGGTGTCAAAGCCCTGAGTTTAAGTCTCAGCATTAGCACACACGTACTTCTGAAATGGAACTTACAGACCCAGACACCCCTCTAATCCTAGCTTCTCAGGACGTTGAGATCTGAGGACCAAGCCTGGGCAGAAAAGTCCATGAGACTCTGAATTCTAAATAGCTAGCAAAAAATACCAGAAATGGAGTTTTGGCTCAAGTGGTGGAGTGCCAGCCTTGAGTGAAAAAGCTCAGGGCTGGTGCCTAGGCCCTGAGTTGAAGCCCCAGTATTGGCACCACAAGAATAAAATAGAATAAACAGAAATGGAGCTGTTCATCAGGGCTAGTGCCCAGGGACCAGCCAGGCTGCAGGGCTGGGTTGGGTTTGGCACCTACCCCGGCACAGCACTGGCCCAGTTACCTGCTGGTCTTTGGGATAAATCTGGTTCAAACTCAGCAGTAGCTGGGCCAGAAATTGAACTTCTAAGCCCTTTTGTGACACATAGGCACTGGCGGGAAGGGAGGGCAGGGTGGCAGGGAGCACCAGAGCAGTGGGGCCCAGACCCTCTGCTCCTCTTGCTGTATGCAGGCCCTGCTGCAGAGTGCCTGTTGAGCCCGGGGGCTTGGGGTGGGGAGTTCTCTTGTTCCTGCATCAGAGGTGGTTTTATTGACCGCACTGAGCTATTTTTGAGTGAAGGAGAGCATGCCCTCTCTCTGGTCTTAGAGAAAACAAGGTTCTCAAGATAGCACTCATAAAAGGCCCTTGCTGGGCTGCCATTGAGTGCGGGGCTTATTTGAAAGCTTGCAGGAGTGTGAAAGGTCACTGCTGCGGGAGTGAGGCACGGTGAATACACGGAGGTGCACCCGCCCACAAGGGTCATTGGGGATTGCACGTGGCCAGTCTTCATGGACCCCACCTGGGTCAGAGCCCAGGGCCCGCTCAGGGCTCAGGGCAGGGCTTCTGAACGTCTGCAGGCCTGGCCTCTGCACGGCCAGCGGCTCTCCTCACACCCCACTGGGCCCCACTTTAATGGTTGTTTGCTAATTTTTCCACTGTCTCACCAAAGATTAGTGGTGTGGGTGAAGTGAGGAGGGTGGCAGGGAGGGGTCTCCATGTCACCCAGGCCCGGCATAAGCTCCAAACGCTGGAATTGCAGGTGTGTAACAACTCAGGGCCTGGGCACTGTCCCCGAGCCTCTGTGCTCAAGACTAGCGCTCTACCACTTGAGCCACAGCGTCATTTCCAGCTTTTTCTGTGTATATGGTACTGAGGAATCGAACCCGGGGTTTCATGCATGTTAGGCAAGCACTCTACCACTGAGCCATATAACAAAGCCCCACAGAGAAAACTTTAACTGAACAATCACATTGTCTTACTTGTTTTTGGTTGGTGGGTCTTTATTAGGACCTAGGCGCTGTCCCTGAGCTTTTTCACTCAAGGCTGGTGCTCTGCCACTTGGGCCACACCTCTACTTCTGGCCTTTTGGTGGTTCATTGAAGATACAAGTCTTATAGACTTTCCTGCTCAGGCTGGCTTTGAACCGTGATCCTCCAATCTCAGTCTCCTGAGTAGCTGGCATTATGGGCATGTGCCACCAGTGCCTAGCTACAGTCTTCCTGTGTGCCAGGCACCTTCTCAGGGCTGCAGTCGCTACAGTCCTGCGGGTGGTAAGGAGACTGAGGCCTCATGTGTGAAGTGCACTGTGAAGGCACACGCTATTTGCCGTTTGTAATTGTGGGAGCCAGGCTTTGAGCCTTGAGCCAAAGATTATTCCAGAACAATCTTAACCACCCACCATTGCCCTTGAGTAGAGGGTTCACCTTCACGTTGTTGCTGTGGGAACACATGCATGAGCTCGCCAGCATGGCTTGAGTGCTCACTGTGCTCCAGGCTCACATGCTCCCGGAGCTCACTGTCCTCCCAGCTCACTGTGCTCCCGGGACTCACCGAGCTCCCAGAGCTGACTGTGCTCCTGGCTGACCGTGCTCCTGGCTCACTGTGCTCCAGGCTAAACCATGCTCCCGGAACTCACCATGCTCCCAGATCACCGTGCTCCCGGAACTCACCATGCTCCCAGATCACCGTGCTCCCAGAGCTGACTGTGCTCCTGGCTCACCATGCTCCTGGCTCACTGTGCTCCAGGCTAAACCATGCTCCCGGAACTCACCATGCTCCCAGATCACCGTGCTCCCGGAACTCACCTTGCTCCTGGAACTCACCGTGCTCCCAGAGCTGACTGTGCTCCTGGCTCACCGTGCTCCTGGCTCACTGTGCTCCAGGCTAAACCATGCTCCTGGCTCACCGTGCTCCCAGATCACCGTGCTCCCGGAACTCACCTTGCTCCTGGCTCACTGTGCTCCAGGCTAAACATGCTCCTGGCTCACCATGCTCCCAGATCACCGTGCTCCCGGAACTCACCATGCTCCCAGATCACCGTGCTCCCGGAACTCACCTTGCTCCTGGAACTCACCGTGCTCCTGGAACTCACCGTGCTCCCAGAGCTGACTGTGCTCCTGGCTCACCATGCTCCCAGAGCTGACTGCGCTCCTGGCTCACCGTGCTCCTGGCTCACTGTGCTCCAGGCTAAACCATGCTCCCGGAACTCACCATGCTCCCAGATCACCGTGCTCCCGGAACTCACCTTGCTCCTGGAACTCACCGTGCTCCCAGAGCTGACTATGCTCCAGGCTCACCGTGCTCCCAGAGCTGACTGTGCTCCTGGCTCACCGTGCTCCTGGCTCACTGTGCTCCAGGCTAAACGTGCTCCTGGCTCACCATGCTCCCAGAGCTGACTGCGCTCCTGGAACTCACCGTGCTCCCAGAGCTGACTGCGCTCCTGGCTCACTGTGCTCCTGGCTCACTGTGCTCTAGGCTAAATGTGCTCCAGGCTCACCATGCTCCCGGAACTCACCATGCTCCCAGATCACCGTGCTCCCGGAACTCACCATGCTCCCGGAACTCACCATGCTCCCAGAGCTGACTGTGCTCCTGGCTAACCGTGCTCCCAGGGCTGACTGTGCTCCTGGCTAAACATGCTCCTGGCTCACCGTGCTCCCAGGGCTGACTGTGCTCCTGGCTCACCGTGCTCCCAAGGCTGACTGTGCTCCTGGCTCACCGTGCTCCCAGAGCTGACTGTGCTCCTGGCTGACCGTGCTCCTGGCTCACTGTGCTCCAGGCTAAACCATGCTCCCGGAACTCACCATGCTCCCAGATCACCGTGCTCCCGGAACTCACCTTGCTCCTGGAACTCACCGTGCTCCCAGATCACCGTGCTCCCAGGGCTGACTGTGCTCCTGGCTCACCGTGCTCCCAGAGCTGACTGTGCTCCTGGCTGACCGTGCTCCTGGCTCACTGTGCTCCAGGCTAAACCATGCTCCCGGAACTCACCATGCTCCCAGATCACCGTGCTCCCGGAACTCACCGTGCTCCCAGATCACCGTGCTCCCGGAACTCACCGTGCTCCCACAGCTGACTGTGCTCCTGGCTCACCATGCTCCTGGCTCACTGTGCTCCAGGCTAAACGTGCTCCTGGCTCACCATGCTCCCAGAGCCCACTGTTCTCCTGGCTCACTGTGTGCCAGCTGCTGTGGTGTGCAGTCATGCCCACTGGACTCTCCTCTCAGAGCCCCAGCAGGCAGAACAGACGCCGGGCGCTCAGCGCTGGCTGTTCACCCGGTGGCTCGGCCTGGTTCTTGGGATCATAGCAGTAGATTTCAGACCTTTTCTTCTTGTCCCCACAGCCAGTATCATAACATAACCTCCAGTCCCGTTTCTCTCCATTCTGGTGTGGGTTGGTATGGCTGAGAGGTTCCTCTGAAGGCCTTGCCTGTCCTCGTGTGGCCGTGTGTCGCAGGAGTTCTCTCTCTCTGCCCAGCATCTTAGTTGTTGCTACAATAGTTGAATGGCAGCTGGGAGTCACCAGCAGGGAGCAGGTGCCTGTGGCTGGGGGCTGGCCAGGCTGGCCTCCCGTGCACTTGCTTGTATGCTTGGTCACTGAGACTAAGCATAAGCACCAAAGGTAGCATTGCACATGGAGCTCTTGTGATGGGGCTGTGCTGGGACGGGAGATGCTGAGCGGTGATGATCTTCTACCTCAGGCCGGGAAACTGTGAGCTCAGTAAGCACCACTGGGCTCTGAGGGAGGCTCTGCCTCTCCAAGTCACCCCAGATTTGTGGCTAAAGTAAAGGAGGGAGGGCCCCAGGTCTGCACTGACGCTGTCTTCTGTGGGTCAGCCCAGGCCAGGCCCTGCCCCCGCCATTGGCTGGGATGCCGGCCAGTGTTTTAAAATGACCACTCGGGGTGCACGTTTATGGGAGCCGTGGTCTGGCATGTGCTTAGTTTTTAGAAGGAAGAGTGTCTCTGGCTTGAGAAGCTGCTTTCCAGTAAGGAGACTTGGCCAGGCCTACAAAAGGTGGAGGCACGCGCGGAGACGGAGGGGTGCCAGCTCCCTGTGTGAGATGCCCACAGCGGGCACGGAGCTGCCGTTGGTGGTTGGTGCTGTGGTGACTCTTCGAAGTGGCCTTGAGGAGAGCTCAGTGCCCAGACAAAGAGGCTGTGTGTGTGTGTGTGTGCAGCTGCCCCAGTGGCCACCCCGGGGGTGGCATCAGGAACGGGTGCACACCCCCAGCATCCCCAGGGTTGTGGCTTGCCCCAGAAGCCCGCCAGAGTGTGGAGGGGTGTGGTGCTTCTCCTTTTCCTCCAGGACTGTCCCCACTGTCCACTCTTGCCGCAGTGGGTGGGGTGCAGTGAGTCTGCGTGCCAGGGCATGGGAGGGGGCAGTGACCAGGAACCACGGCTCCACTCTAGTGCGCTCCTTGTCCAGCCAGGCCCTGGTCTCCACTCTTGGACCTCCAACCTGTCAGTGTGCTCCAGAGGCCTCCCAAGACCAGAAGTGCTGCTGCTGAAGAGGAGGAGGCCAGGAGAGGGAGGCCAGCTGGGTCCCGGCAGGCCTTCAGGCTCCTCATCTGAATCTGGCTAGACCTTCCAACCCCCCAGATGCTGGACACTGCCACATGTCTCCCTGTGGTTCGGCTCAGGGAGCTGACGCTGCAGGGGTGCCAATGGGCCCACGGGCAGGGACTCCAGCCGTCCAGGTGTGCACCGTGGCACCGCCGTGGTCGGTGTCGGGGAACGGGCCACCATGTCGGTGAGCTCCTGCAGCCTCCCGGTGCCCAGGTGGGCGCTTGCTCCGGCAGCCTTGTGTTGGTCACTTTGTTCCTGTCATCAGAAGAAGCAGATCTCACCAGAGACCCCCTCCCCGCGTGGACAGCGCGGGCTTCTCCGGGTGCCCTTGAGCGTGTGCTTTCTTGTTTCGTTGTGTCCGTTCCGAGGGCTGGAACTCAGGGCCTTGCGGTCGTCACAGCTTTTGCTGCTCAAGGCTGGGGCTCTACCACTTGAGCCACACCTCCAGTTCCACTTTTCTCCTGTTACTAAAGACAGTGCTTCCCAGGACTACATGTCATTGATGTAAACTATCCAGGGATAGTTGAGAGCGTGGAGCAGGACCCAGGGACCCAGCAGCTTGGCAGGGGACCCCGGTTGCCAAGGCATCCATCCGGTCCTCCTTGGAGCTCTGGAAATGGATCTGTGGGCCTCACACCTGCGGGCTTATCTTTCTTTCCTGGTGACACCCTACGCCTGTGCACAGCCCAGTACACAGGGCAGAGCCGCGCCCCCTCCCCCCTTGGGAATTCCCGCTCAAGCTGAGTTGCTCTTGGTACAAGGACACAGGCAATGTGGACATCTGTGTGTCCTGGTGGCCTTGGGAAGTGACTGCGAGACTCCATGCCAGCCTGGCCCGCCACACTGGTACCGATCCACTCTTCCGTGGGCGGGAGGGATGGCATGTGCCTGGCCTCCAGACCTAGGGCGCTGTCCCCCACCCCAGCACTGCCCTTCCAGAGTCCCTGAGGCCAGGCCCCCTCCCGCTCCTGTCCCTTCTTGTGCCCTTAAAGTTCCATCATGGTCATTGTTCAGTGTCTGTGTGGGACTGGGGTGAGCGAACCCAAGTCTAACTGCAGGACAGATGTTTAATTACAAGGCAGGAGATGTAAATGAGTTTAATTAAAAGGCGGAAGGTCAGGAGATGTAGGTGCTACTTTGTACGGGACAGCCTGGCTGTCTCAGTGGCACTGATTACACTTGCTCACTCTCTGGTCCCAGGGCTTGCACTCGGAACCTGGCCACTGTCTTTGAGCTTTTTCACTCAAGACTGGCACTTTACCACTTGAGCAACAGTTCCTTCAGGCTCTTTTTTGTTTTGGTGGTTCATTGGAGATAAGAGTCTCATAGACTTTGCTGCTCAGGCTGGTTTTGAACTGTGATCTTCAGATCTCAGCCTCTTGGGTAGCTAGAATTGTACTTGGACCAAGCACTTTGAAATAAGTGATCTTACTAATCTCGTGTTTCTTTTTAAGATGATAGGTTTTTATTAGAAAAGAAATGTAGCAGAGAGAGCACAAGGCATAGATATGAGCAGCTACCCCCGCTTCCACCTACCTTGTTACAAAGCAGGGCCTGGGCTTAAACCAGGAGAATCTCTGTCCTCCAGCATGGCTTTCTGCCCGTGGGTTTCCTCTCTCGTTTCCGGTAGGGTTGTGGCACGGAGGATTGGCAGTCCTGGCTTAGTTCTGCATTCCTTTGTCCTTACCACTTCCTCATTCTTTTGTTGCGCCCCCCCCTCCCAAATCAGGCAGGTTCCAGGATACCAGCATATCCTGCCCCAGGCTCTGCTGTTGCCCTACTATTAGTAGGGATCCTACCTGCCCCCCACCCCCTCTTGGAAGTAATGACTCCACCCTCAGGGAAAAGAGACATTGCCCTCTTGCTTGGGAGTTTTGCTCAAGGCTGGTGCTCTTCAACTTGAGCCATATCTCCACCTCTGGCATTTTGTTCTTTAACTGAAGATGACTGGCAGACTTTCCTGCCTGAGTGAGCTAGCTTTGAACTGTGATCCTCAGATCTCAGCCTCTGGAGAAGCTAGGATGACAGGGATTATAGGCTCTAGGTGTGAGCCACATTCTCACCCTGGAGACGTGTGTGTGTGTGTGTGTGTGTGTGTGTGTGTGTGTGTGTGTGTGCGCTCGCGCACGTGCATGCGCACATGCAACCTCAGAAGTCTCCTCCTCACCCCTCCCCCTCCCCCCCCCCCCCCCCGACTTCTGAATCTGCTGAGTCCATGCTTTAACTCTACCCTCTTTTCTCAGCATCCAGCGAGCAGCTCTGGTGGTTCTGGAAAATTACTACAAAGATTTCTCCATCTATAACCCGAACCTCTTAACAGCCTCCAAGTTCCGAACAGCCAAGCACATGGCCGGCCTGAAGGTCTACGACGTGGACGGTGCGTGGACGAGCAGACCTGGGGTCCTTTCCAAGCTCAGAGCTTTTTCTTTTTTTCCTTAAGGAGGGTTATTGGTTGACACTCTGCCTTTGTGGGGAATTTCTGATTGAAAACAATAACTAGCATAGTTTCTGACTCCTGCTGGGTTCACCTGCTATGAAAGCTCCTAGGAGCCAGGCTCTGGTGGCTCACACCTGTGGACCCTAAATTACTCAGGAGCCTGAGAACTGAGAACTGTGGTTCAAAACCAGTTACAGGCAGGCAAGTTCATGAAACTCATTTCCAATTAGCCACCAAAAATCTGGAAGTAGAAGTGTGGCTCAAGTGGTAGAGTGCCAGTTTTCAATAAGAAAGCCAAGGGATTACAAGGCCCTGAGTTCAAGCCCCAGTACCACCCCCCCCCACACACACACACATACACAAAAAGAAAAGGGCTACTTTTCAAAATGGGGAAAACACCTAAAGAATCTGAGAGCTATCCATGTCCATCAAGCCTAGAAATCTCAGTAGCTCTGGCATCTGGCATGCCATCTCCCAGTCCCAGCAAGAGGTGACAGGGTGGCAGGAGGCCGCGGGCACAGGCTTAGTTTCAAGATATCAGGTGGTAAAGATCGAGAAACAAGACACGGTGTCATGTCCTGCCGGGCTCCTTGGCTCAGCGCTAGAGCATTGGAGACTCAGCAGGATTGCGCTGTCCACTCACACGGGTAGGGTTGGTGACCATGTCCTCTGTGAGTTTTTTGAGTATTTTCTATATTAGACGTGACTCCTGAAGTGACCTGAAAGCCTAGCAGATTTCCACTGGTAAAACAAGTCACCCGATAGGCAGGTCCCCTACGGGGAAGCAGGGCATTCTGCCTGGCCTTCCTGGCACGTGGAGGTAGCCAGCAGTCAGGGATGAGATGCAAGTTTCATGTTCTATGTTTTTGAAATGGGAGCTGGGGCATACACCTGTAATCCTAGCTACTCAGGAGGCTGAGATCTGGAGATTGTGTTCAAGGTCAGCCTAGGCAGGAAAGTCCATGAAACTCATCTCCCAATTAGCCAGCAAAAAGCTGCAAAAAGGGCTGTGACTCAGGTGATAGAGCACCAGCCTTGAGCAGGAAAGCCAAGTGAGACGATGAGGCCATGAATTCAAGCCCCAGTACTGGCACAGAACAGTGAAATACATAAGTAGACCATTTTGCATGTCCTCAGGTACTGGTGTTTCTCTGTGAGTCGTAGCAGGTAACATCCAGCCCGCTTGCCCCAACCCTGGCTAGCAGGTCCCTCGACTTCCTCTTTCCTCTGTCTTGATCTCCATCCTGCACATTCTCATTGTTTCCTGAACTCTGAAGCCCAGCTGCCCCGATGGCCACACCGGAGGCTTGTGAAGCAGATGGTCAGTGACACTCCTGTCCCTGGGCCTCGTTCCTTGTCTTATGAGCTCTCCCGATGGGGTCTTTTCCCCACCCCTCCCCACATTGCTGGGGCTCAGGGAGGCCTGGCTGTGGGACGTGGGCTCCAGTGCTGGGCTCCTGCAAGGTGGCCCGAGGAGACCTGTGCGCTCCACGGCGTCGCAGCTGGACCTACAGACGCTGGCGCCGGTGTCTGTGCTATGTCTCTGGCATGGGCTCTAAAGCTGTCCCCTCTGCTCTCCTCCCCCACCAGGCCCGGCGAACAGCACCACAGGCCAGTCCCGTGCGATGATTGCTGCAGCCGCACGGCGCAGGGACTCCAGCCACAACCAGCTGTACTACGAAGAGGCAGAGCATGAGCGGCGGGTGAAGAAGCGGAGAGCCAGGCACGGGCCCCTTCCTTCCTTTCTTTTTTGTGCCCGTACTCTACTGTCTTGAGCCACAGCTCCATTTCTGGAATTTTGGTGGTTAAGTGGTGATAAGAATCTCATGCACTTTTCTGGCTGGGCTGGCTTTGAAATATAGTCCTCGATCTCAGCCTCCTGGGCAGTTGGGATTACAGGCGAGAGCCACCTGCACTGGTTCATCTTTCATCTTGTGCCTGCTCTTGCGTTCTTTCTCCCCCTCTGCCTTTGGTCAGTAGCCAGGAC
Source organism: Dipodomys spectabilis (assembly GCF_019054845.1). Classification (NCBI taxonomy): domain Eukaryota; kingdom Metazoa; phylum Chordata; class Mammalia; order Rodentia; family Heteromyidae; genus Dipodomys; species Dipodomys spectabilis. The sequence goes on along the minus strand of NW_024870825.1, from coordinate 2,152,915 downwards.
TGGGAGCAGCGTGGGCAGGTTGGTGGTAGAACAGGCCATAGCGGGAGGGCCAGCGGCCCTGTGCGGCCTGCAGGCCCGCTCTCAAACTGAGCCCTGCTGCAGGCCTCCCCTTCACGCGTGTCTCTCCCTCCAGGCTGGTGGTGGCCGTGGAAGAGGCCTTCCTCCACATCCAGCGTCTCCAAGCCGAGGAGCAGCAGAAGGCCCCGGGGGAGGTGATGGACCCAAGGGAGGCAGCACAGGCCATCTTCCCGTCCATGGCCCGAGCGCTGCAGAAGTACCTGCGCACTACGCGGCAGCAGCACTGCCACAGCATGGAGGGCATCCTGCAGCACCTGACCTTCTGCATCACCCACAGCATGACGCCCAAGGTGCGTGGGCCAGCCGCCCCTCCCTCCCTCTCCCCTCCCTCCCCCCCCCCCCAGCAGGCTCGCTCCCCAAGAGAAGCACTCAGGCACCTGTGCATATGCAATGAGATGTCTTGGGAATGAGACCCCGGTCTAAACGTGCAGTTCACTAGCTCTTTATACGGACTTCATCCACATAGCCTGGAGGTGGTTTTTGCACAATATTCCCAAGCCTTTTGTGCATGCAGTAGTTTGTTGCTGTGCACCTCAAAGATGAGACTGGGGGCATCGTGTTCATGCTCAAGAAAGTTTTGGGTTTGGGGGCATTTTTTAATTTGGGGATTTACGGGTGTGAAAGTGGCATGGGAGCAATAAAGTCACAGGCTGCCCTCAAAACACCGAAGGATTTTAGGTAGCGGTTCTTCCACATTTCATACGTGCAAATATCACCGCTGTGCGATTGTTTTTGAGTGGGCCTCTAAAGGCCTCTGCATTCCATCAGGAGAAGAATTCTACCTGGACCTAACTGTAGAATAATGATTAGAAGTCACACTAGTAGCTCAATTCTTCTCTGTGGACTAGAGCTTGAACTCAAGGCCCAGACCCTATCTTAGCATTTCTCTCAAAGTTGGAATTCTGCCACTACTTCTGTTTTTTTTTTTTTTTTTTTTGCTCGTTAACTGGAGATAAGAATCTCACGGGCTTCAGGGAACAGTGAGTTCAAATCCTGGCTTCATCACTGAATTGTCTAGTGTTGCGAACGAGTTATTGTACACTGGTTCTCTCTTTGTGAAGAGAGAAGAGTATTACTTAGTATGTAACATGTGCTAGGCAGTATGGCTTGGTGTTAGTATACAGTGCACACATGTAACAAGTGTACACACCTGTAATATTAGCTGGCTATTTACAATAGGGACTGTGTTTATCTGTCCTGCTGGCCACCTGGAGCTAATGGAGAAGCTGACCGGTGCCTGTTATTCCTCTCCTCCAGTTCTGGAGGTTCCACATCCAGAAGTCCAAGCACAGGTGGAAAATAGTCAGGGGTTGGGGGGAAGCCCATATAGGCTTACCCTGTCAGTGCTTGCTGAGCAATGCAGTATAAGGTGTCTGTGCGTAGTACTTGCCTTGCACTGGGTACAGAGGATAACCTAGACGTGGAATGCCCGCCTGTGCACACAGCGCCACCTGCTGGGCCCCAGGCACGCCCAGCCTCCGCACCAACCCAAGCCTGGCAGCCGCCCCAGGAGAGACATGCAAAGTGACCTTGGGAAGGTGGTGTGGAGTCAGGGTACTGCCTGGCTGTCTCCTGGCTTAGCCAGTCCAACGTAAAAATAACCATCACTCAAGCCAGGGGCTGGTTGCTCACTCCAGCTTCTCAGGAGGCAGATCTCTGTGGTTCAAGGTTTGAAGCCAACCAGGCAGTCAGGGAGAAGTTTATCTCTGATCAACCACTAGAAAGCTAGAGGTAGAGCTGTGGGTCAAGTGATGCAGTATCGGCCTTGGGCAGAAAAAGCTGACTCAAGCCCCAGGGCCAACACACACACACACACACACACACACACACACACACACACACACATGACTACAACACAATAAATAAGAAACCAGTGCTTGTGCAGACCTGCTGACCTCAGGGCGTGAGTGCTCTCAGGAAGCCGGCCCTCCACCCTCCTCCCCCAGCCCCACAAGCTACTTGCATGCAGGAAATGACCCGGCATGTGACCACTGGCAGTGAGGCATGCCCATGTGTACAGCACACGTGCATCTGGCTTTCCCTGAGTGCCCCCTGGTTGATGTAGCCGAGGGGTGTGCAAGTCCCCCCCACCCCCGCCCCACCATGACTGGGCTGTGCGCTCCGGTGCACTGGTGTGCTCTGGTGGGGACATCCTTCCAGCTCCCAGGCCAGTGGCAGGATCACAGGAGCAGGGGTCTCCTCCTAAGACCATCTCTCTGCTTCTAGGCGTTTCTAGAACGATACCTCAGCGCAGGCCCCACGCTGCAGTATGACAGGGACCGCTGGCTGGCGACACAGTGGAGGCTGGTCAGTGAAGAGGCGGTGACAAGCGGGCTGCGGAACGGGATGGTGTTTGTCCTGAAGTGCCTGGACTTCAGCCTGGTGGTGAGCGTGAAGGAAATGCCCTTTACCGTCCTCTCCGAGGAGTTCCTGGACCCCAAGGCCCACAAGTTTGTTCTTCGCTTGCAATCAGAGACGTCGGTCTAGAACTTCTGCACAGGTGGCTTTCTTTTAAAAAGAAGCAGCAGCAGAAGAGGATAAGCAGAGATGTGCCTGTGCTGAGGGTCTCGTGAGTTCTTGGTGACGGACTGGCAGTGACAGCAGCCCCTGTGTGCGCCCGCACTTTACTTGAAGGAGGAAGGGGTGGCACCGCCCCATCCACAGCCCCCCGTGGCGCTTGGGGCTTCTTTGTGGATGGAACTTTTCAAGAAGCTGTGCCCAGAGTTCCTGGGACAGCAACCAACCAAAGTGGAGCTGCTGCCGCCAGCCCGGAGCCCACCCCCATCGGCTCATCCCTGTGACAGCTGTCAGTCAAAGCAGAGCTGCTGCAGGGAGCCCCGCCCCCCAGCCACCCCCCTTACGCTCCCCCCCATCTCTGGGCTACTCCCCATGCTGTGAGGGGACTGGTCTTTATTTGGCTTCAGGATACCAGATACTGTGCCCGTGTGTGTGTGTGTGTGTGTGTGTGTGTGTGTGTGTGTCCCCGCACCTCCCTCGGGAGGGAGTGGTGAGCGGTTCAGAAGATGCCCACCTTGTCTTTGTTCTTTGTTGCCTTATATCCTCTGAGAAAGATCTGTCGGGTGGCGGCCATCCTGTGCGCACTTTGTTTTCTGTCTCTGCTCCTGGTCCTCTGCTGGCCAAGGCCCACAGCCCTTTCCCAGCCCTAGGATTGCTGGAGCTGGACCGGCCAGGCTGCCGTCCCCACCTTGCTTCACACCAGCCTGGGCTCCCACACTGAGGGTAAGGGGCAGGTACCCCTCGGAGCCTGGGGAAGCCAGTTCTAATCAGGCTCAAACCCAGCCCCACCGGGCAGCTCAGGCAGTGCCATCCACTCCTGCCCATCCCCGGCCCCTCAGCCTGTGTGGCCTCCGCTGTGTGCCCTGCCCTCAGGTATGTCATGTGGGGAGCGAGGAGGAGCTGACGGCCTGGTCCAGAACGTTCCGTCTCCCAACCCCTGATTCTGAAGGCAGCCAGTGTCAGGGTGGTAAGCAGAGGCACCTCCTCGCAGGGCCTGCTATGCCTTGTCCCAGGCTGTCTGGGACTCAGTTTACCTTCTTGAGTCTGCAGCAGGCCTTTACCTGCAGTTTCCTAAACATGCCCATGGGGTGGGGGGAAGGCAGGTACGCAGCCCACCCAGTGGGTAGGTTCCTAGGGTGTGTCATTGTCACTGTTTTAAATCAGAACTGGCCTGGGAGGTTGGTAACACACCTAGACCTGGAAGAGGCAACTTTATTCTTGAGTCTGAGTCTCTGTGCCAAGAGATAAATTAGAGGAGAAGAAGGGAAGCCCCGGGGGGGGGGGGGGGGCTAGGGCGGAGGTTTTCTGGTTCTGTTTGTATAAAAACAGACCCCCATCCCCCCCACTCACCCACCCCGCAGCCATGGTGCTTTCATTCGCAGTGTAGCCTCCAGTCCCTTCACACTGGAAGTTCCTTATGATGTCTTTCTCAGGAAATATTTTAAGAGAGGGTAGGGGGTTTGGGGTGAGTATGTGTGAGGTTTAGGTCGCAGGGGGACGGAGTCCCAGGGGAGCTGCTGTGGCTCCGTGAACCTGGAGGTATCAGGGGCCATAATGACCGGCTCCACCGTGGTGAAGCCCCGGGACCCCACAGAGCTGGGGTGGGGCTCACTCACTCTGGCAAATAAATCTAAAGCATTCCCTCTCCTTCCTTCCCTCCCTCTCCATTTCTCTCAGTACCTGTCTCTCCCTCCTCCCTCTCTGTCTCCCTGTCTTTCTCTGCCAACCCCCAGCTTTGCATAGCAGAATTATTTCCTAAGATCATTGTTTTGAGTATTGATTTTTTTAACACTAATTTTACAGTGAGTTCCCAGATGCGATCCAGGATCCTTGCAAAGCCTTTGCACTTTGAACCCTTAATAGGTTGGAGTTACGGGGCGGGGGGGGGGGGGGGGGGGGGGGGGGCAGGCAGGGAGGATGGATTTCAGGCCTCACAGACTGTGCTCACACTTGAACACAGAATAATTCCTGGTTCAGTTCTTGAACCCAGGAGCTTGTGCCCTAAAGGCTCATTGTATGTAAATTTCTTTAGAGGAGCTGGGATTTCATTTACCCAAAATCTTTATAGAGTTTTTTCTAGCTTTCAACCTAAGTTATAAAAATTCTAACATTAAATGAGAGCAAGGAACTCACTGAGGAGCGCGGCAGCGTTTGAACAAGTAGATAAATTTTGTGCAGAGTGTATGCTTTAAAATATATAGATATATATGAGAATGTTCTAATAGTCCATGAACTGAATGTTAAAGCCTGCCTTTCTGGAGAGTGAGGAGCAGTTTTAAGGTTCGGCGTTTCATCCATCCAGAGCTTCAAAGTGGAAAGTAGATCTCTAGGCCGGGCCTGGAGAACATGCCTGACCCCACCCTCCTCTCCCCTCTCCCAGCTCCCGGTTCCCTTTCTTCCTTTATGTCCCTCTGAAATTAATTAAGAGCATTAGGTGGCCCTGTGTGTGTGCTTTGGTCCAGAGCTTGAGGTCTCTCTCTCCCTCTCTCCCTCTCTCCTCTCTCTCTCTCTCCCTCTCTCCCTCTCTCCCTCTCTCCCTCTCTCCTCTCTCCTCTCTCCTCTCTCCTCTCTCCTCTCCTCTCTCTCTCTCTGCCTGTACTAAGGCTTGAACTCAGAGCCTGGGCCCTGAGCCCTGGAGTTCTACCACTTGAGCCATGGATGGCTCCACTTGGCTTTTTGTTGGTTAACTGGAGAGAAGAGTCTCATGGACTTACCTGCTGGCTGGCTTTGCACTTGGGTCCGGTTGCCCTGAGGCTTTTTTTTTTTAATGGGGAGACTGGTCTAGAGGCAGCCCACGGGGCCCCTCTGTATCTGTCCATGGGGTGGTTAATTCTGTCTGCCTCCGTGCACACAGAAGCCCAGCCCTAGCACTGGGGAAGGGGGAGGAGGAGGGGACACCAGCCCCCCCCCCCCCCCACACACAGCCTGTCGCTGAGCCCTGAGGCCCCAACCTCCAGGGAAGCTAGAGCTCTGGAGTCCTGCTGTGCCCCTCCCTGCCACTGGCTGGCGCTGTGGGGGAGGTGCTTGGTGTGTGCAGTGCGCCTGTGCCCAGGTAGACAGGGACACCGCGCTAGCTGGGCTGATGGTGGAAAGCCTCAGCTGGCCCTTGTGAGTGAGTGTGCATGTGGCTGAGTGGTGGACAGCTTTCCTAATGGCGTCCAGCCTTTGAAAGGCTAGTCGAAAACCACCTTTTTCTCTCTATATTATTCCTCCCCATGGGTAAGGGCTCTAGCACCATAGCCTCCACTGGAGGGACTCTTCCTGCTGCTGCAGCCATCGATTCTTTCTTGCTGTAGGACCTTATAACCTAAACCCAGCAAAACAGAGACAAAGGAAGGACAGAGAATTACCACCCAAAACTTCACCACCCTGTAAGCCTTATTGTAAATTTTTTAAAATGCAGTTTACTAAGAAAAAAAAAAAGATTGGTTACTTAAAGGAGCACAGAAATGTTACATATTTATTTTAAAAGGCCTATAGCACTGGCCCTGCTATTCCAAAGCAAACGTTAAGTATTTCTGGGTAGTGTTTGTTCTTTTTTTCCAGATTTTGTTACTTACAAAAACAAATCACTACTGTGAATTTACTACAATGTAACCTTGTCATATCCCATTATAAATAAAGTATGGATTTTTTTAAGGCCATAGTGTGGTGCTTGAATGGTAGTCTGTGCAGTGGTGAGTTAAGACAGGTCCAACCAAACCAGTTGAGATGCAAAGAAAATTTGATTTTGGACATTTTGGCAAAACACTATTTTGGGAACAGAAGAAGTGGAAGGGTGCTAACATTTTATTGGGTATTATATATTCTACATTCTACATAGCCTTGTAATCGACACATTCTTTGTTAGGTAAAGATTATTTCCATTTTACATCTAAGAAAAAAGGAAGATCAAGCTGGGTGCCAGTGGCTCACGTCTATAATCCCAGCTAATCAGGACTGGCTTCTGGCATAACAGATGTAAAATAAGACTTAAAAAAAATAATGTTCTTTATCCCAGTTCTGATACCGTTGTGCATTAGCATTAGCCATACTCTTCTGCCTGGCTTGGGTCCCGCAGTGAAGGTTCTTATTACGAATTAAAAGTTTTAAGAAATGTAAGCCAGACACCAAGTGGCTCACATCTGTATTCCCAGCTGCTCTGGAGTCTGAGATCTGAGGATCCTGGTTCAAAGCCAGCTGAGGTAGAAAAACCTGAGACTCCCAACCAACCAGCAAAAAGCCAGAAATGGAGCTGTGATTCAAATGGTAGAGCACCAGTCTTGAACAAAAAAAGCTAAGGGAGAATGTGAGGCCTGAATGCAAGCCTCAGTCCACACACACACACACAAAATGCGGTTACGTTGACCCTCCTTCAAAGTGTGTGATCCATCAACTGAGCAGGATAGACTATGATCGCATATGTAAACCACTGTGTACAATGTCGTGGTCAAATGATGGTTAAACACCAGCTTACAGGGCTAGAACCGGCCTGACGCAGGCATTCAACAAAGATTTGTCCCAGGCTGTGGAACAGACCTCTGTCATGAAGGATCACACTCTAGAACAGGAGCAGAGACTGTGTGGGAAATCCTCTTCCCCAAGAACCTGCTCTATGTGTGACTGGCCGGTGTGGGGTGCAGCCCAGCCCAGCCTGGCAAGGGCCTCTGGTTGGGGAAGGAGGAAATAAACACAGAGGCTCTGTGCTGTGCCCTGAACCTTGCAGGCACTAATTAAAGTTAGATGAGGTCACGGGTGTAGCCTCACCTGACAGGACAGGTGTCTTCATTAGAGGAAACCACAGTGCTTTTAGTCTTCCCTTCCCTTGTGTCTCTGTATCTCTATCTCTTTAGCTCTTTCTCTTCCTCTCTCCCTCCTCCACCTCCTCCTCCACCACCTGCCGTCTCTCCCTCTTCCTCTTTCTCTTTCCCTTTCTCCTCATTAAGAAAAGGCCACATCTGAACAAAATGAGACAGGAGCGCCTCATCAGGAGCCAACCCAGCTGGTAACGGTGGCCTCTCTGACTTCTAGCCTCCAGAGCTGCAAGAAAACAACTTTCTGTTGCTTCCAGCCACCCAGTCTATGGTATTCTGTTACGGCAGCCAGAGACGGCTTGGCTAGGAAGTGTCACCCAAAGACCTGGTCCCCAGCACCACGGTGCTGAGAGCCAGGGCCCCGAGAGCTGTCTCGTCACCAAGGCCTGGCTCCCCGAGCCCCACTCAGCTATGGCTGTGGGGGTAGGGCTGGAAGAGGTCATCAGAGGATGCCCTGGAAGAACTCGTGGGGACCCTGTTTCTCCTACTCCTCTCTCTTCTTCCTCCTCCTTCTCCTGTTTCTCCACTCCATCTCTCTTCCTCTCCCTCCTCTCCCCACTCCCTCCCCCAAGAGGAGAGCAGCCCCCTCAGCCACTTGCCCCCAGACCCCCTTAGCACAAGCCCAAAGCCAAGGAGCCGGGGCTGGAAGCTGTGGGAACACAAGCCGCCACACTTCCTCCCTGGTGGTGTTTACTCAAGTGTTTTGTCACAGAGGTGACAAACGCACGGCAGCCAGGACACTGCACCCGCTGCTATCAGGAGTGCCAGGGGTGATGGCTGCTCTGGCCCAGTGTGCATGAGCTAGCTCCATAATGAGCCAGCTCCATAATGAGCCTCTACTGTGTGATGGGCAAAGTCAGGAGAGCTGGAGACACAAAGACAAGTTGATTCCGGTCTCTGATGAAGCTGCTCTGAATGTGTACATGTGTTGTCATTTGACCGACAAGTACCCAGACTGCACATAGAACGCCACTGAAGCAGAGAGGGGACCCGGCACTCCAGGTCACTAAGCAACGGGCCAGGTAGTATCTCATGCAGCCAAACCCGGTCTCTGTGAAGAGGAGGGCAGGGAGTGGGTTGAGTGGAAAAACCACTGCAGGCTCCAAGGTGGTCTCAACACTTTATAAAATGAGTTTAATGACAGAGTTGGTAAGCAGCTTTTCCACCCCCTGAAAATAAACCACACATCAAGAAACCGCAGTATCTCATACGTGTTAACCAATGGAGAAAATCAATGATGATACTTAACACAGAAGCTATTAGGCAGCAGAAGGCACTTGGGGAGTTCCTCAGCGTCTCAGCACCTGGTTGGGAACAGAGCCCCAGCCGGCTCTGGATGCTGTGGGCCTTGCTAAATGAGAGCTAGCTGACCCAGGGTAAAGCAACCTTTAGCCCGAAACGGGACAGCTCACAAGTAGCCATGGAGAATGGCTCTTTGGAGGTCAGCTGAGTCCCTAGGGGCCCGCCATCAGGGTGGGGACACAAGAGACTTGTCAGCCAGCAAGGAGACTTGTCAGCCAGCAAGGAGACTTTTGTCAGCCAGCTAGGAGACTTGTCAGCCAGCAGACCAACCTCCCATCCCCGTCCTGCTGCGCCCAGACCTCTCCACAGCCATGCAAAGGCTTGGGACTGAGCCTCCTGTCCCAGCTCTTCTTACAAAGTCACTCCATGCTCCTGAGTCACGTGCTGGGGAGAGACAACAGGTGATCGTGAGGAGAGCCGATCTGGCTCCACCCAGCTTCACAGAGCAGGAACAGCCGCAGGTCGGTGGGGACAAGCAGCCTGGGTTCCTGCATTTAGAAAGGAGTTCTCCTGATGGGAAGGGAACAGGAAGGGTGCAGAAAAGGAGAGGAACTGCTGGGCGGGGCGGGGGCTGTGGTTGTGTTCTGATCAGGTCCTTTGGCTCTGAGCTACTCATCATCGTCATCCTCATCGCTGTCACTGTTACCCTCATCATCAGAATCATCGTTATCATCATTATCATCATCATCATCATCGTTGTCATCATCTTCATCGTCCTCGTCATCATCATCATCCTCGGTGTTGATCTTTCCAGAAAGCACATCCTCGATCCAGTCTTCTAGCTCCTCGGCGGTGGGTAGGTCATCGTCGTCCGGAATCTCCATCCACACGCTGTCGGCCTGCAGCCAGGGGAGGCAGGGTGGTGGGTGAATAAGTGAATGGATGGGTAATGAATGAATGGGTAAGTGAACAGGGGAGGAGCAAGTGCACAGAGGCTGGGCCCCACCCTAGGTTCCCGGCAGCAGCGCCAAGCAGGCTGCTGGGTCTTCTGCAGCTGTTGTAGCCAGGAGCCAGTGGCTTTTGCCTATAATCCCAGCTACTCAGGGCACTGAGATCTAGAGAATCAAGACTTGGAGCCAGCCTGGGGAAGGAAATTCCTGGAGATTCCATCTCCAAAATAACCAGCACAGCTGGGCATCAGGGGTTCACACCTGTAATCCTAGCTACTTGGGAGGCTGAGACCGAGGGATTGCAGTTCGAAGCCAGCACAGGCAGATGAATCTGTGGGAGCCTTGGCTCCAATTCACCATAAAAAAAAGCTGGAAGTGGAGCTTCCAAGTGGTTCAAGTGGTAGAGAGACAGCCTTGAATGGAAAAGCTAAGGAATGGCTCCCAGGCCCTGAGTTCAAGCACATAAACAATCATTCCTACTAATTCTCAAAGCAAATGAATGAATGCGTCACACAGCATCACATAGCTTAACACAGTGCCAAAGACGGACTGGCTCCTGTTCCCAGGAGACTGCTCCTGCACCACCATGGCGTGCGGCTGTGCTGCCGCCCGCTGAGCCCACTGGACTGTGAGGTTGCCTGGGACACCTGAATGAGGCCTGAGAACTATGTCCTCCCTGGGCCTCACCACCTTCCTTCAGCCGGTGCAGAGCTGGGACTGCCGGGAGAGCCCTCCAGGCCTGGATGCCGGGCTCTGTGCATGCGTGTGTGCATGCATGTGGTTGTGCGTGTGCCTGTGTTAGGGAGGGCAGGGTGTGGCCCACGCAAGGCACTCACGTCCGTCACGTTCACCACGCCAATCTGCGGCTTGGACAGGTCGATCTTGAAGGTCTTCTCCCAATACGCAGTGAGCTGCAGCAACAGAGTGTGGGGTTAGAGGGCCACATGCCATGCAGGCCTGACTCAGCCACATGTGGTCCACGGCCACCGGCCACAGCCCTGGTGCCAGCAAGGTCCGAGTCCACCCAGGCTGAAGCTTGGAAAGGACTGAAGACTTGGCCCTGCCCTCCAGTTCTAAGGACACCTCTCAGCTGCTATGCACCTGGGCGGGAACGTGGCACCCCCCCCCACACACACACCCTGGCCCTCCTCCCCCAGCTGTCATTCCTCACAAGTGAGGGAGAACCCAGAATCCATGCCCACCATGGCCTACAGAGAGAGGGCTGGACAGGGCAGACAGCTAAGGCCACGTCCAGCAGAGGGTGCTATCCCCGCCCTCCAGCTCATGGGGTACAAACTCCGTTCCTTCTTGCAAAAAAGAAGCATAAGCTGGCGCCTGTAACCCTAGCTACTCAGGACGCCGAGACCTGAGAATCGCTGTTTAAAACCAGCCCAGCCCAGGAAGGTGGTGAGCAAAACTACAGCCTCGAAGGTATGGCTCATGTGGTAGAGCGCCAGTCTTGCATGGAAAAGTTAAAGGAGAGAGCAAACAAAGGAGTTCAAGCCCCAGCACCGGTACAGGCACATATACAAAAGACAGGAATGTGTCAGGTGCCGGTGGCTCACGCCTGTAATCCTAGCTACTCAGGAGGCTGAGATCTGAGGATCACAGTTCAAAGCCAGCCAGGGCAGGAAAGTCCATGAAACTCTTATCTCCAATAAACCACTCAGAAAAACAAAAACAAAAAAACAGAAGTGGTGCTGTGGCTCAAGTGGTAGAGTGCTAGTCTTGAGCAAAAGAAGCTCAGGGACAGCGCTCAAGCCCCAGGCCCAGGGGAGAAAAAGAATTTGACAATAACACTTGTGGCCCTCTCTTTGACAAGAATACACACGGAGCAGCCAGGGCCAGCGTCTCCCAGGACTCAGGGTGGCGCCGGCTCTCTGGGCATGCCTTCCCCTCCTCCCCCACTCCCCTTGTCCGAAGTGCTCAGGGCCTCCTGCCCATCCAGCCCAGGGCAGTGACCACAGGGCCCTGGTCCGAGCCACTCACCAGTGGGAAGTCGTCCGGGTCAATCCAGAGGACGCTCAGGGCGGGGTTGTCCGTGTTGTCCCGGGCCACCTGTTTGAGGATCTCCAGGAACTCGTACCCATCTGGAGAAGGGCAAGGAGGGTCAAGTGGCTCGAGTGTGCGTGTTTCCTGAGGGGTTCTCAGGTACTCTGATGCCCAGCCCCCCTTACTAGCCTGCTCAGAAAAATATATCCCATGAGCACTGTGGGTCCCGAGCCCCTCGGATGCTACAGCAAGTCTCTACGGAGAAACAGAAAGATGCCTGGCACTGGTGGCTCACGCCTGTAATCCCAGCTGTTCAGGGGATGGCCGAGATCTGAGGATCCCAGCCTGCGCCAGTCTGAGCAGCTAAATCCAAAACTCTTATGTCCAATTAACAGCAAAAATCCAGAAACGGAGCTCAAGTGCTACAGAAGTGGCTCAAGTGGTAGAGCGCCAGCCCTGAGTGAAAAGCTCAGGGGCCCTGCGTTCAAGTTCTAGCACAGGAACAGAAAAAGGAAGGAAGGGAGGGAGGCAGAGAGGGAGGAGCTGGCGTCAAGAAACCTTGGAGGACAAGAAACATTCTTTGCCATGAACAAAAAAAATTTCAAGAATATTGTATGTGTATGTGCACACACATCAGTACTGGAGCTTCAACTCAAGGCCTGGGTGCTGTCCCTTAGATTTTCATTCAAGGTTGGTGTTCTACTACTTGAGCCACAGCTCTACTTTGGGTTTTTGGTGGTTAATGGGTGGCAAGAGTCTCATGGACTTTCCTGCTCAGAGTGGCTTTGAACTGACATCCTCAGATCTCAGCCTCCTGAGTCTGTGGGATTCCAGACATGAGCCACCGGTGCCTGGGACCAGTGCTCAACAGCGCCCTCTAATGCTCAGGACCACCTTCCCACCCCTCCCCACTCCTGCTAGAACACCAAGAGTTTAGGTCCTCTTAGGTCCCTGAGAATAACTGCTGCGTGTGTGTATGCCTGTGTACATATGAGGAACACACCCGTGTCTGCAGGTGGCTCTGATGATGTCCTGTGGGTAGGATGGAGAGCCACAGGGCACAGGGCACGGACCATTAGGCCTTATTTTTTGTTTTGTTTTGCTTTTTGTGCCAATGCTGGGGTTTGAACTTGGGGCCTAGGTGCCGTCTCTTAGCTTTTATGATCACGGTTGGCACTCTACTAGTTGAGCCACAGACTCTATGCACAGCTTTGTGGTGGTTAATGGGAGAGCCCCGGCTACACACAGACAAAAGCCAAGTCAGGACTTGGTTTCCCCAGCCCCAGAGCCCTGAGCAGTGAGGCCCGCCCTGCCCAGGGTTGGAAGCTGGCAACCTGCTGAGCTCCGCCCTCCTCCACCACCCCCATGGCTCTGCTCCCAGCCTCAGTCTCCAGCTCTGGCTCTCTGGGGCACAGCAGGAGCTGGGCCCAGGGGTATTTGTGCAGGGAGAGGGAGAGAGACGTTCCAGAGGCCTGATTCACGGCCACACCAACCTCCCCAAACAGGTTTCTGCGGCTTTGGGGAGGGAGGGGGGCCACATGCTCTATTGTTCCAGGGCCCCTCCTGTCCCGGACCCTGGGAGGCCCGCCAGCCACCAGGGCGGACTCCAGTCTCTGTTCACACAACTGGGGTCCACTGTGTGTGATCGCAGCCTGTAAGCCTCAGGCACGGGCCTCCAGGAGACTTTCTCCTCCATGGTAAAGAGGTGGGCAGAACCTAAAAAGCCGCAGGGGCCTTCCTTCTCTCTGAGTGTTGGTTGTGGAGAGGCCTAGCTCCCTGGGGGAGGAGGCCTGGCACCTGGATGGACATTCAAGGGATTGAATGAAGACAGAACATGGCGGAAACTCGGAGACAAGACAGGCCATGGAACATTATTCAGCCCTGAAAAGGAGCGAGCCTCTGATCCATGCTGTGTAATGGATAAACCATGACACGGAAGGGCATGCAGCGTGAGCTTGCGTGATTCCCACCTACACGAATGCCCCAATGGCTGTATCCACCGAGAGTGGAGGAGGGCATGTGCCGGAACTCCCCCGAGAAAAGCCCAGACATGCTGGATTTCGGTGGGTAAGTGGGTTGCCTCTCTCACCATCTACCCCTGGAGCATGCATGCTTCATGCCCCATGGGAATTCAGGGGACCTGTGTCCCCCCGGAGGCCAAGCTCCTGGGCGTTTCCTGGCCTCTGCCAGTGCTTGCTGTAGGAGAGACACAGAGGCCCTGACAAAGGCCATATCTGCCGCAGCCACAGCTAGCGGCACTGCACGGCCAGCCCGGAGGTCCCCCGAGTCCCCGTTCCTCCAGACCTGCCCAGCCAGACTCTGGGGGTGGGGGGGACTGCTAGCCTTTGGAGTTCCTGTCCCGATGCTCACAGCCAAGGCCCTGCTCCGTGGGGCACCACGCCTGTCTGGGGGCAAAGGCTGTCCCTCGTGACCGTGTGTCACCCCCGCATCGACAGCTCTGCTCTGCCTGGGCTAAAGAGAGAACCAGGAAGCCTGTGCAAGATGCAGAAGTAGAACGAAGCCCCTCGGCTGTGTCCCCAACACCCTTTCCACTTTGCACAACCAACTGCTTATATATACACACCAAAGGATGCAACTCTATGTGTGTGTGAGTGTGTGAGTGTGTGTGTGAGTGTGCCGGCACAGGGACTTGAACTCAGGACCTCCCCCTCCAAGCCAGGCTTTTTTTGTGTTCAAGGCTGGTGCTCTACCACTAGAGCCACAGCTCCAGTTCTTCAATTTGCGTTATCCTAAAGTAGGAGTTTGGCATATACATCCACGTGCTTGATCACAAAACTCGTAAGTGAACGTTTGCACAACCAGCAGATCATATCCACACACCCTGGGGGCCGGGTTGCTTTTGTGCCTTCCCAGACCACAGCTCAGCTCAGTGTTTGGGGCTACAGCACCTCCTTACCCTGTCTTCCCTTAGCTGTGAGCACAGACACCACGGGGGCAGGGGTGTGCACTGTAGAAGGAAGGGAGAGGGAAAGGGGAGAGCAGAGGAAGGTGAGTAGTTTGGTGTGTGTGTGTGTGTGTGTGTGTGTGTGTGTGTGTATGTGTGTGTGTGTGTGTGTAGTAGGGCTTGACCTCAGGATGGAACTCTACCACTTGAGCCACAGCTCCACCTCCAGCTTTTCGCTGGTTAATTGGACATAAGCATCTCATGGGCTTTGCTGCCTAGGCTGGCATTGAACCATGATCTTCAGATCTCAGCCTCGTGAGTAGCCAAGATCGCAGACATGAGCCCCGCCCAGGGTTCAGGAGCTCTTGTGAAAGGCTGGGTGGCCAGGTGCCTACCGGGGTCGCTCTTCTCCGCAAAGGCCACGATGTGGATCCCATTCAAGTTGTCTTCCTGTGGGAAATGAGAACGGAAATTTACCCTCGAGGAGCCAGCCCGGGCCAGAGATTCACAGGCCGGAAGGGCGGTGTGGAGAGGGACATACAGCACGACGGGGCAGGGACACACGAAGGCCGGACACACGGATGAGCAGGTGGACACGCTCAGATGGCGCCTGACCGTGGACGGACGGGACGGTAGACAGGACGGCAGACGGGACAGCGCGAACACACATGAGACATTAACGCTCAACGGGTCTCACTGCCGGGGTCTGCTGGTCCCAGGAGCCGCAGCAAAGGGAGAGAGAGGGAGAATGGGAGTCAGACTGGCCTCGCAGGAGCCCAGGGCAAAAAGCATTCTAGAAGTCTCTGCGTGCCCAGCCCTGGAGTTACAGCCAGCAGCACAGCAGCTCATGGAAGCTCCAATTTGCCCCTGACTGGCCCCAAACCTGTCCCCACGTGGAGATGGGGGCGTGGGCCATCTCCTCTGCCCCAGCGGCCTGGGGTGCCACATGGGGCCCCTGGCTCTTCCCTTCTCTCCAGTTCACCAAATCAGCAGATACGCCTGGCCAGGTGAGGTGGGGGGGGGGGGGCTGCCGAAGGTCTGCGGGGGGGGGGGGGGTGGGGGGGTGGTCCGCAGCCCGTGTGGAAGCCAGGGTGGAAGGAGAGAAAAACCAGAGGGACTTTCAACTCACGGTGCAAGCCAAGGGGTGCTTCCTGCTTCCCCTCTGCTCTGCCCCCTTTGCCGGGGT
Source organism: Dipodomys spectabilis (assembly GCF_019054845.1). Taxonomy (NCBI): domain Eukaryota; kingdom Metazoa; phylum Chordata; class Mammalia; order Rodentia; family Heteromyidae; genus Dipodomys; species Dipodomys spectabilis. The sequence goes on along the minus strand of NW_024870825.1, from coordinate 2,137,252 downwards.
CCTTGCAGGGGAAGTGGAGCCTGTGCTTACTTAGGGAGACGGGGTGACTGACACCCTGTGGAGGGGGGGGCGGGGGCGGGGGGTGGAGGGGGCACCACCCCACTCCCACCGATTTGAATGCTCCTCCAGCAATCCTATCTAAATGCTAATTTTTTTTCCCCTTCTTTGAGTCTGGAATGGACGAAAAACTCTAAAAAAAAAAAAAACAAACCACAAAACCTGTCAGCGGAGATTAAACAGCAAACACGATTATTGAAAACGCGGGGCTTCCAGAACACATCTGGTAATCGGTTTTAAAATGAAGAATCCCTATTGGTTTTCTAAGGGGCTGCTTGTGCCAGGCCTGAGTGGCACTGGGTGAAAAGAGACAGGGGTGGGGGGCGCCACACCCCCGCACCCCATGAGGAACCCACCCCACCGGCTCAGCATGCGAATCGGAACCCAACACCTGCGCAGACACCCAGCGCGGGCTTTTCAGTAGGCCAGCAGGGAGTCATGGTTACCTCAGGCACGAAGGGGGTGCACCCCTCGATGGAGCCAGCCATGCCAGCCAGGGTTAGCCCGGGAGCCTGCATGACACTCGTCATGCATGAGACTTTGGCTCACCCTGCCATGGCACCTCTTTGTGGAATCGCACAAACCATCCCTCATAACCAGACGGCAGGCTCTCTGAGAGGAGGAGTCGGTCAAATGGAAGTCATTCCTATTCGGAGCGCACAGAAGCCGAGTGGAAGGTGGGCCCTGGTGGTTCTCCCCTGTAATCCTAACAGCTCGGGAGGCTGAGATCGGAGGACAGCAGTTCAAAGAAAGGCTGATCTCATCTCCAATGAACCAACAAAAAAAAGCTGGAGTTGGTTTCGGTGGTAGAGCACCAGCTTTGGGTGAAAAAGCTAAGGGACGCTGGGAAGTCTAAAAGAAAGTTCTGGTATTTTGGTGTCTGATGAGGGCTTGCCTACAACCAGCTAATGGGATTTCTTGTTTTATTCTCTCTCCTTCCTTCCTTCCTTCCTTCTTTCCTCTCCCCTCCCTCCCACTCTCCCTTCCTCCCTTCCGTCTTCTCTCCCTTTCTTCCTTTTCTCCTTCCTTCCTCTCTTCTTTTCTTTTTCTTAAAAAAAAACACACACAAAAAAAACCAGAAAACAAGGTCTTACCACGTTGCCCCTGCTGGCATTTATATATATATATATATATATATATATATATATATATATACATATATATATATATATTTATTTATATTTATATATTTTTTTTTGTCGGCCATGGAGCCTGAACTCTGGGCCTGGGCCTTGTTCCTCAGCTCTTCAGCCCAAGGCTAACACTCTACCACTTGAGCCACAGTGCCACTTCCAGCTTTTTCTGCTTGTGTGGTGCTGAGGAATCGAACCCAGGGCCTCATGCATTCAAGGCAAGCACTGTACCACTAAGCCACCTTCCCAGCCCCCTGGCCTCCACTGTCCTGGGGTTGTGGGCGTGGCCGCCACGCCTGGCCAGCCCTGGCTCTTTTCCTAAGAGCACTGAACCCAGTTGGGAAGTCTCTGCCCTCGTGATCTAACCACTAATGGCCACCATGAGTGTGGGGTTCAAAGTAGGGATCTGGGGAGACGGAAGCATATGGCCACGGCGCCCACGTGCTCCATGGCTGGTTTGCCCTCTGCCAGGCTCACAGGAGACATGGTCAACGTGGATCTGCAGCTCTAAGTGATGGGGGGGGAGGGGCTGCCAATACAGCACACATAGACCAGACACACCCCTCCCCCGCCCCACGAGCAGGAGCTCCGCGATGGCCAGCATTTATCCCCTTCCATCTCGTCCCCCGACAGGCATTGCGTTTTGAGGTTTCCTCTTCTCAACCCTGAGCTCCTAAGGACAGACAGGCTCCCTTTGACCCCTCTACCCTTAGCGCAATGCGGTGAGCTTTTGTTAACATCTATTGATTCAAAAAAGAACAGGACCATCCCAATTTTACATGCTTATTGAAAACTGTGGAAAATATTATCCACACCTACCAACTAGGCCTATGCCCCGGCCAGTATTTTGCTCTGTTTCTTCCATCTCTATTGAATGTTTCCACACGAAAGGAGACACAAAGAAACAAAACATACCTTGGACTAGCAAGTTCCCTGCTAAGGTACAGCGCAGTGACCCACAGGCACCCCAGAGATTTGAACTCAGGGCCTCAAGCTTGCTGAGATTGCTTACTCATGGCTGGTGCTCTACCACTTGAACCATACCTCTATTCTGCTTTTCTGCTGCTGATTCTGGAGCAAACTTCCTGCCCTCGCTGTCCTCAAACCACCATCCTGCAGATCTCAGCCCCCTGAGTAGCTAGGATTACAGGTGCCCAGCTAACTCCTTTCATGCAATTATTTGCCCAGCCCTCAGAAATGAAGGTATGCCAATGAAGAAATGAAGTTACATGCCCAAGGAGAAATGAAGTCACATGACACTTTACATCAGTGCCTGGTTCTGTTCATCCACTACTTCAGACTGTAATTTAGAGAGTTACATAAACGTCCGAGACAACCCCTCCTCCCCACCCAGACCCCCGACGGCGGCCAGGGGGACATGGCCGCCCCAAGGAGCTGTGTGAAGAAGACATGACAGCTGGCTCCAGATGTCCCTAAGCCTCAAGAAGAAATGCCCATTAGTTTTGTATCCTTCAGTAGTTAGCCTCATCCACCCCATCTGTGAATGGGGAAAGAAATACTTGCTCTAGGTCACCTGCTGCTCTCGGCTGCTGTGGCTGAGGTCTGTCATTGGGGTGTTATGTCAGATGGAGGCAGGGATGTCTACAACCTAGGGCTAGTCTCCACGCCTCTCATTCTAATGGTATCTAAATTGCTTAACACAGTCCGAGACACAGACCTAGAGGACAGGAGGCCAGTGTCGAGAGCCTTCAGCTGATCACAGACAGATACATAGATAGACACATTCCATAGATTAGATTAGATAGACTGATTGATAGGTTAGATAGATTATGTAGATAAGAGAGATTAGATTAGACAGAAAGATTGTTGTGGACCAGTTAGGTAGATAGTAGAGATAATTCCATAGATAAAATAGGTTATATAGATTGATAGACAAACAGACTGAGGATAGATAGATAGACAGACAAATAATTAAAAGCTACCACTCACTACTGGAGCACCTGTTGGGGTTCTCAATTCTTCATCTCACATTGCCTTACAACCCCTGCCCCCATTTTCAATGGGGAGACCAAAAGTTTGAGATGGTCATATGACCTGCAAAGTGCAGGAAGTGGCTTGGTGGCAGATTCTGGACTTGAACCTAAGCGTCTGTGACTTAGTAGCCTGAGTGCTCCATCCCTGCCCGGGGCCCCTGGGCTCAAAGCCTGGGGTGCTGTGGCAGTGAAGGCGAGCAACATGGCCGGGTCGGGGTCAGGGGAGCCAGGTCTCCCCATCTTCCCCGGGGAGCCAAGCTCCCCGTTTCCAATGCTCCTCCCCACACCTCTGCCCCAGCCCAGAGACAGACAGTGTCCTGGGGCTTCTCTGGGGGTACACACACCCAGCCACGTCCTTACCCATGTTTCAAACATGTCTTCTGGGCGCAGGCGACGAAGAGTGGGTCTAGAAAAGAAAACGGAGAGCATCCTTGAGTGCAGAACTCACCGTGGCAGGCCGGGGGGCGCCACGCACGAAGGGCGAGCGAGCTCCAGCCCGGCTGCTGCAGGAAGAACGCAGAGCCGAGTGCGGGCTGCGCCCTGTCTCCGCACGAGGCCACAGACCCCGGGCTCATGGAGGTGGGCTCCTTCTCGTGGGCCTCCTCACCGACACGGCCTCTCCAAACCCCCACTCGGGCCCGGAATGAGAAGGAAGAGAGCACAGGATGCCCCGGCTGGCTCTGCCGCTGCTGCGTGGTCATGGGATCACCCGCCAGAAAAACAAAAGCCACAAACAACACCAACGCGGGAGGAAGGACAGCCAGGCGGGTGAGCCCACAAACATGTCCTGTGCCCCCCAGCATCCCTTCTTCGAGAGGCCAAGAACTGCGGGGGGGGGGGTGGGGGACGACTCTGCACCCCTTGCTTACCCATCATGCAAGAGGGCAGAGTGAAGGGGTGAAGACGATGAAGAGCTCACCCACAGAACCTGAAAGATGTGTCACCTGGCTCCTGCAGAGCAAGTCAGCTGACCTCTCTGGGAGCATGGCGGGATGTCCTCCTCTCCAGGAGTGTGGCTCTGGTTCTGTGGCCACTGCCCTGCTCTCACTCTTTGCTCCACAGAATGGGGCTAATAGCGAGTCCTCTGGGAGTCAGGGCTGAGAGAACGTAGCTCTCACAACCTCCCTGGCATGGTTCTTGATGCAGAAAAAGTATTCTCGCTAGGCTCTGGTGGCTCACGCCTGTCATCCTAGCTACCCAGGAGGCTGAGACCTGAGGATCCTAGTTGAAGGCCAGCTTGGGCCAAAGGGTCTATGAGACTTGTATCTCCAACAAACCGGCAAAAAGCTAAACATGGAGCTGTGACTCAAGGGGTAGAGTGCTAGCTTTGAGCAGAAAAGTCAAGGGAGAGCTTAAGGTCCTGAGTTCAAGCCCCAATACAAGTATGTGCAGGCACACACACACAACACACACACACACACAGAGGCTCTGAGGGGATTTGCTAAATCCAAGCCGGGGTTTGGCCCTTCTTGGCCTCTGTAGATTCCCATTAGGAGGTGGCAATGTCTCCACCCTGTGTCAGCGTCCCCCAGGGCCATGCTCTGTGCTGTCCCTCGGGTGTGTGCCCGCCCCGCTCCGCCCCCACACCAGCCTGGACACCTTTGGTGCTCCTTCACAAACTCCACGAGCTCGCGCTCTGTGTGGGGCTTGTCGGGGATGGGCAGGGGCTCCTCCATGAACGGCTCATAGAAGTCCACTTGGTTCATCTTCAGGGACAACTTCTTCGCCACCTGTAACAGAAATGGGACGTGTGGGTTTGCACGCATCGAGGAGCAGAGGTGTTTCTGCCCCACATCGAGTGCGCGTTCTCTGGCAGATGTGGCAGCTGAGGGAAGTTTTAACTTCAGTGCCAGGGGCAGGAACTCATTTTGCCTGTGGTGTGGGCTGTGCCAATCCTCAGCTTTGACCCAAAGACTGGGCTCAAGGAGAGGCAGAGACCCCTGAGAAGGAACCGAGAGAAATCTAGCCATGCAGTCACCATAGCTCTCCCTCGAGAGCCAGGGCGGGAGAGAGGAAGTGAACGATCAGAGGATCTTTGGATCTAGATGAACTCGGATCTTTTTGTGCTGGCTCTGGGGCTTGAACTCAGATCCTAGATGCTGTCCTTCAGCTTTTTTATTCAAGGCTGGTGCTCTACCACTTGAGCCACACCTTCACTTGTGGCTTTTTGCTGGTTAACTGGGGAAAAGAGTCTCATCCAGGGCCTCTGGCCTCGCTGGGATTAGGGGTGGGAGCCTCTGTGTCCCCTAACTGAACGAGTTTTTCCTGGAGCAGGCAATTGATAGAAACGCTTACAGCACACGATCTACAGAATCGGATCCACTCTCTCCATGCCTTGCACGAGCCCGGGAGCCGCAGCGGCTGCAGGTGGAGTGTGAGCACCAGAGTACAGCCTCTTTATACCAGGTCTGCCTGGTGCTTTGCCAGGCTCTAGGAATGGCCCCGCTCACTGGCAGTCAGAGGAAGCCGGGGCAGAGGGGTTCCTGGGCTGTGAGCCCCTCAGTGTGAGAATCTCTTCAGCCCCCTGCAAGCCTGGGGCAAGGGTGAGTCACTCCTGCAGATGGAGCAGGAAGGAGCAGCCCGCGCTCTGGCCGGAAGCCACACGCCAGCCCCCATCAGCGCTGACCTCATGGCTTTTCTCTGGGATGTGATGTGAGAGGCTTGGAATGTGTGCGCAGAGAAGCCCAGGGCGCTTCTCTTCCAGCTCAGAGCTGCCATCCAAGACGGCCCCAGCAGGACACTGGCTCCCTTGATGTCCCCGAGGACCGGGCTGGGCTGGAGCCAGCGCCTGGGGCAGCCGCCGGCCTGCCACTGTGCCACGACCCAGTAACCCCAGTGGCGAAGCAGGATGGCCACTCCGCCGCGGCTCGCCAAGCTCCCGCTCCCTCTATACTCCAAATGTCTGTTTTAAGATTACCTTCTTGTTGACAAGGTGAAGACAGGCATTGAGCCGAGTGCCTGCAGCTCACGCCTGTCATCCCAGCTCCTCAGGAGGCTGAGATCTGAGGATCCCAGTTCAAAGGCAGCCCAGGCAGAAAAGTCCATGGCACACCTATCTCCCATGAAGTAGCAAAAGGCCAGCAGTGGAGCTATGGTCCAGGGAGAGTGCCAACCTTGGTCTGGGAGAAATTCTGGTAAAGACAGAAACGCTACGAAGTACGGATGGCTGTGGTTGGCTTGGGTGCCTGCAAATGTTGAAGCAGCTGATTTCTGCGCACGCCAGTGAGCCACCCCAGCAACCAGAGAAGAATCAACTCAAAGTGCCCACAGACTCACGACCCTCTCTCGCCTCCATCACCTCCAAGGGGCTAGCCCCAGCTCCCCAGGGGCCTGGTGACATCAAAGGAGACAACAACTTCTCTGTCTCACTGGGTCCTCCAACAGGAGGGGCCGCGCGGGCAGGACGCCTGGAACTGCGTCTCCCTAAAGCTTGATTTAGGCTCTGGACTGGAAGATCTCGGCAGGTCTCACACGGATATGCTGCTCAGTGAAGATTCTCTGGAAGGTTTTGAAAATGCAGAGTCCCAGGTTCTATCACCATCCTAAACATGTCCAGATTTCCAGGGGGTCATGTCGCAGCAGAGCTTCTAAAAGCTCATCAGAGGAACCAGTGTTTCCCAGTACAGCAGCCTGGACTGTCCATCGCCTGCCTATCTATCTACCCATCCGTCTATCTATCTGCCTATCTATCTATCTATCCATCCATCCATCCATCCATCTGTCTTGTGCCAGTACTGGCACTTGAACATAGGTACAGCCTGCTGCTGTCCCTTAGCTTTTTCACTTCAGGCTAGCACTCTACCCTTTGAGCTTCATCTCCACTTCTCCAATTCTGCAGGTTCACTGCAGATAAGAACCTCCCAGGCTTTGCAGCCCAAGCTGGCTTTGAGCTGTGACACACAAAGCTCAGCCTCCTGGGTGGCCAGGACTCCAGGTGTGAGCCCGCAGCGCGTCCGGCCTCCCTCTCTTCACAATTCTCTGCCCGTGTCGTGGCTGTGGGTTTGCTGACGCCTTTCCTCCCCACACTTAGCTGGAAACACTACGAGGGTGAGCACTGGTTTTTCTCGGTGAGGCCCCGGTGCGGTGAAGGTGCTCGGCTTGCAGGGCTGGGAGGGGGGTGGGTGACTGAATGCTGATGAATGACGGCGTGGCGTTTGCTCAGCATGGTGCCAGCAGTTACATCTTCCGTTCCTCAGTGGTGTCTTCTTCCCACACGCGCCGTTTCCACTTTCCCTTCGTCAGAGGCCACATCCTGCCCTGGCGCCTGGGCCGGTGTTTGGGCAATGCTGTCTTAGCCTGGGACCTCTGACATTCCCTGGGGGTGTTGTATGAATTGATCCCCCCCTCCTGCCCCGGCTCTGGCACCTCCTGCTGGACCCTGCTGAGCCTGCTGCCGCCCAGCCTTCCCTAGGTACTTACCCCTTTGTCAAAAGTGGCAAAAAACTTGATGTAAGGCTGGAAGTGTTCAGCTGCCTCCTGGAACGCCTTGTAATCTGGGAGGCAAAACAAACAATGGAAGAATCATGTTCAGGAATGCTGCAGACTTCTCTTGTAAAATGACTGCACGATTATTTAGCAGGTATTATTCAGCTAGCTCTGTTCGTTTGCTGCTTCTGAGGTGTTTGAATTCAGGCCTCACACTCACTCAGCTTGCTTGCTTGTCTGGTACTCTACTACTTGAGCCATGTCTCCAGACCGGCTTTTTGCTAGTTAGTTGGAGATGGAGTCTCACAAACGTTTTCTTCTTTTTCCCAGGGCTGGCTTCAAACCTTCACCCTCTAGACCTCAGCCTCCTGAGTAACAAGGATTTCAGGTGTAAAACTCAGTGCTTGGCTGCTTGTTTTGTTTTGTTTTGTCCAAGACCAGACCTTGAACTCACTATCTGACACTTTTATTCATTGTCTGGTGCTCTACCACCTGAGCCACACCTCCAACCCCTGGCTGCTCATTTTTTAGTACTATTTCAACCCATAATTTCCCAGAAGGGTTGGAACGAACTGGTATTTGATTGCCCAAGAGAAGGCATCTTGGCCTCACTAGAGGAAGGAGAGCGAATGCAGCCCCAACAATCAGCGTACAAAAGGGGCAATTTGATGAAGAGGAGGCAGTGTGACCGGGCCCCTGCAGTGTTCCAGGCCAAGAACAGGGCCGGCCACCAAAGGGGAAAGGTCCCCTGGGGCATGGTGCAGGAGGGCAGCCGCCTGCTGGTCAGTCGGGGGCTTGCCCAGCCGTTCCCACAACCCGCGGCAGTGGAGCCCTTCCGTAAGCCTTGCAAAGCCTGCATGAGACCTACTCAGGAAGGTGCGCTGCGAGACAGCAGGTGGGGGAAGGAGGAAGGCCTGTTTCTCCCGTACGTGCATTAGCTCACACATATGCACACGCAAACACATGCACACATATGCACACATACATATGCACACACACAGCACCATAGAAGCCAGCTGACACAATTTCTGTACGCTCATCCCCCACCTCCAGGAGCAGGACAGGATACTCGTCTCCGTTTCCCAGCAGACCCGCGCCCACAGAGGTGGCCTGACACCCCCTGTCAGAGCACAGCCCTGAGACTGACAGGGGACGGTGGGCGGGGGCGAGGGGGGGGGGCTTGGACGGCTTACACTCGGAGTCCTCGCTCTTGAAGAAGCCCAGGAGTTTGATCTGGTCCTCCACGCGTTCAAAGGCCTGGACTTCCAGTTTGTTGTTGATGACTTCCACCGGGTCTTCAATGAGCTAAAAAGCAGCCACACTTGAGTGAGCACAGGTGTGTCCAGGTGAGCAACCCCTACTTCCCCTACACCCCTGCACCCCCACATCCCACACCCCTGCATCCCACACACCACACCCCCACAAACCCTCAATCCGCACCCCACACCCCACACCCCGCATCCCTGCACCCCCACCCCACCCGCATACCCACACTCCCACACCCCCACAAACCCACCCCACCCCTGCATACCTGCACCCCTACTCCACACCCCTGCACCCCGCACCCCACATCTCCCCAGGAGAACACAAAACGGGGACCATAGTCTAGGTGTTTGAACCTGTCCCACCCCAGCCCAGCCGTTGGTGGACAACTTAACCGGAGGGGTGGCGTCAACCTAATTCCTCCAAGTGTCGATTATACCTTAACTGATCATAACTATATACATTGATGGGACGTAAAATGATAGCATGGATTGTGAGTACAACGTGCGCTTATTACATTGAGCTAATTAGTATATCCATCCCCTCAGAGGTGACCTTTCTTCTGGGATGATGAGGACCTTCGACATTTACCATCTTGGCGATTTGTGTTTATATTTTCTGGATGTCGCTGCACTATTGCAGCAAACCTCACAGAGGAGCCCCTCTGCCTGCCTGAGGAGGCATCTCTCGCGCCATCTCGTCCCTTCCCCTCCTTCTGCCAGTGTCCCGTCCCTTTCCCTCCTTCTGCCAGTGTAGCAGACTGCTGCACTGAGTGAGAGAATTCACATCTTGCTGTGACACAATCCAGACCTGTGACCCCAGTGCCCTGTTTCCATGGTGACAGGGAGTCAGCCCTGCAATGTGGATGCTGTTGTTCTCCGTGAAGGCCAAGGCCCTGTTTTGGCCCCTGTCAGGGTACCCTGCTTTCCCGCCCTTCCTTCCCCGTCTCCCAGCCCAGACGGCTTGCACAGGTACACCGCACAGATACTCACATCCAAGAGAAACTCCACTAACACGTCTGCGGCGAACTCACCATCGAACTCAATTGTGTGATCGCCCTTAAGAATGTACAAGCTCCCTTCTTCATCAAAGCCTGGAAGCACCGAGAGGCTCGAGGTCAACGTTGAGGCCATACTGATACCAGGGAAGCCCTCACTTGGTCGGAACAGTGATGGGGTCAGCACAACCAAAGACCCAGACCCCTCCAAACACCACCTCCACACAGCTATCCCAATCCCAGCAGCTCAGGGGGCTGATCTGAGAGTCACAGTTCAAAGGCCACCTGGGCAGGAAAGTCTGTGAGACTCTTGTCTCCAACTAACCACAAAAGAGCTGAAGTGGAGCTGTGGCTCAAGTGGCAGAGTGCCAGCCTTGAGCAAAAAGTCAAGCAAGGACCCCGAAGCCTTAAGTTCAAGCCCCAGTACACACACACACACACACACACACACCCCTCTCAAAGTATTCACTCCATTTGAAATAGCCAAGAATTAACAAGTCCACTTGGGTTTTAACTTAAAAGAAAAATCTAATTTCCCACCCTACTTTAGTTTTCTAACAGTACAGTGTGTGTGTGTGTGTGTGTGTGAGAGAGAGAGAGAGAGAGAGAGAGAGAGACAGACAGACAGACAGACAGACAGACAGAAACAGAGAGAGAAGGAGAGAGGGAGGGAGGGGGGAAGCAAAGGGGAGAGGGAGAGGCTTGAACTCAGAGGTCTGCATTCTTCCTTTCTCACTTGACTTTTTCCTACTCAGGATTTTTTCCTACTCTACTGCTTGAGCCCGAACTCCCCTTATGGCTTCTTCCTGGTTAATTGGAGATCGTCTCATAGCCAGGACTGGCTGTGAACTGTGACCCTCACAGCTCAGCCAGGATCACAGGTGTGAGACACCGGAGCCTGTTGCTTTTATGAAATTATTTTTCAACCCGGGACTAAGGCTATTTTCTATTAAGATGTGTCCAGTTATCAAGCAAGAATACAACTTCATTGTGTTGTTTTGTTTACAAGATACAATTTGTTTCTTCCTATTCTATCTCTCCGATCACACTTACCCAATTTCTTGGCAAGCTTGGCTTCCTTTTTGGCATCAATCGTCATGAAGCCGATGTCTTTATGTTCCAGGATCTGGGCCACGAGCTTAAAGGACAGAGAAGAGCAGGGGGCTGAGGGCAGGGCTGGGGGCGCGGGAAGAGGCCTTCCTCCCTCACACCTCGAGGACCAGCGCACCCTGGCTGCAGTAACCTGTGCTGGCCACTTAGAAAAGGGACCACACGTGCTGGGAATGGGCCGGAGAGGAACGCGTGTGCGCACTGCGGGCACTGCGCTCTGCTCCCGGCAGACAGAGCTTGGTGAGGGAGAGAATCCACAAGGCAGCAGAGCGGAACACCCGCAGATCCCAGACAGCCGTCCTCCGTGCCCCCAAGCTGCCAAACCATCCCACGTAGGAACCCAAGAGGGCCTGGAATAGAGAACCTGAGCCCCAGGACCAAAGGAGTCCCCCACTGGCTATGGGCCAACTCCTACCATCCATCCCAAAGGGCAGAGAATAGGAAGTGTGGAGAAGTTTCCAGAATGAATTAGGAGAGGGGAGAATCTAAAAGAGACATTGTTGTTGTTGTTGTTGTTATTTGCAGATCACAAGATGTCCTCATGTTCAGGCAATTGCTCTACCCACTGAGCTGCCCCTCTCCACAGCTCTACTCCTGCTTTTTAAAGGTTAACCTTAAAACCACTTGTTGCCATGCAATTGTAAGAAATAACACAGAGATCCCATCTGTATTTTATCCAGTTTTCCCAGTCGTAAGCGCTTATACAATGGAGGAACAGCAGGCGCCAGTGGCTCCACTCCCTGCTTTCTGTGGGTTCACTGGAGTTAAGAGTCTCCCAAGACCTTCCTGCTATCTTTGAACCGCGATCCTCAGATCTCAGCCTCCTGTGTAGTTAGGATGACGGGCGTGAGCCCCCGGCACCTGGTGTCTGGCCTCGTTTGATACCTTTGATGTAAGGAGTGAGACAAGTTGGGGTTCTTTTACCTTTGTGTGCCAGCAGTGATGGGTCTGCCCCACACCTGTGTTTGCACTGTGATGGGAACACACTTGTGAGCATGCGGGGCCGCCTCCTGGCTTCTCTCCTCAGTCCCCATCCCCCCACTCTGACACTCTGCCCACACAGCAGTCTGTGGGACCCTTGTTTGTTCTTCTCTTCTCAATGTTAGGAACTTAGCTTCATCCCCTTCCAGTCCTGTTTCATATTCTGCAGTCCTGTTGTTGCTTTCTCCCACATACCCTTAGGATTTGTAGTAAGTCTTGGAAACAGGTGAGTTCCTCTCCCGGCTTTATTCTTTTTTGAAGTTCTTTGACTTTTCCACATACGTTTGAGGATAACCTTTGTTATGTCCACAAAACATTTTACTAGGATTTGGGGAGGGATTGTATTAAATCTGTACATTCAATCTGCCAGCTTGGGGAGAATGCCATCTTTTTGTGCCAGTATATGATGTATTTCCTATATTGCATCTCTGAATCATGAAGATTGTATGCATTTCCATTTCTTAGATTGTCTCTGGTTTCTTTCATTTGTGTGGTGTAATTTTCAACGTTGTAAGTCTTCTTGTTATTTTTCTATGCAAATGTTTGTCTACATCCATGCCACCCTGAGCACATCCAATCTCCCTTGATTTAAATCTGATTTAAGTTATCTTAGGGATTGTAAGTGGTATGATATTTTTATCTTTGGTGTCATATTGCTAGTGTACCAAAATGCCATTATCTTGCTCACATGTGTCTTGCTAGATCCATTTATTACTTGTAAGGAGTTTGCATTGCATTTCATTTCTTCGTGTATTGAAGTACAAGGTCTCACGCTTCCTCTGGTTCTGGGTGATTCCTCAATGCCTTTTAAAATAAAAAACCTCTCTGCTGTTAGTATAGAAGGAAAACACTAGCAATGGTAACAATTACACACAAGAAAGGCTTGAATGGAGAACTGAAAGGAGCGTGAGTGGGGCCTCTCCCAGCCCAGGCCTGTGCAGTTCCACTCCGCCCTGTGCACCATCCCAATCACAGTGGACCTCTTCCTATGTTATGATTACACGTGACTTACACAATGCAGGACTGGGCAGGGCGCTGGCTCACGCCTGTCATCCTAGCTACTCAGGAGTCTGAGATCTGAGGATCATGGTTCAAAGCCAGCTTGGGCAAGAAAGCCTGTGGGCCTCTTATCACAAAAAAATCCAGACCTGGAGCTATGGCTCAAGCGGTAGAGAACCATCTTGAGTGAAAAGGCTAATGCACCTACTTCTAACACCAAACAAAAAGTCTACAGTATGAAAATGGGAGGAGAACGCTAACCGTTCATTAAGATAGACAGAGCAAGACACACGTCAGCTTCCGGGATCGTGACTCTGGGAAAGGTCGCTGGCACGCAGAGCGGAGGTGAGAGAAGGGGGCAGGGGAAGAGGCCGTGGGCAGGAGTGGGTCAGCTGCAGCCTCCTGGGAACCAGTGGCTGTCCACGTCACGTGTCCCTGGGGCCTGGCACAAGCCAGGGCCCCGGTCAGGCCTCTGCTCCTGGGACTGGTAAGTCATGGATGACCTTGAATGGAAAGCTGGGACAGAAGCCAGGGTGCCAGGCACCAACCGTCGAGTGGGTGGTGAGGACGGGCTGCAGCAGGTGCGGACGGCCCGCTGAGCCTCGCGGGGACAGGAAGGGTGAGCACAGCGCGGCCGTGGCCGGTGCTCTGGGCCGGACAGAACCACACGACCCCCAGATCTCACCACGTCTGCCATCCGCCCCGACGGGGAGGACGGGAGGAGCCTCCCGTGCCGCCCATTCCTGGGAGGTGGAGGAGGAAGGAAGGCGAGGAGGTGGGATTTGTTCTACTCGTGGGGGGTGAGGACTGGGCCTCGTGAAGGAGTGAGGAGCGATTCTTGCTGTAGCTCCAAGAGTCGGAAAATAAAGAAGAGTCTGGAATTGAGGCTCCTGAATGTCACCCGATCTCTGCTCTGGTCCTGCGGCCTGGCGTTGGCTGCCAGCCCATCCCTCCCCCTCCCCCCAGGTACCCCACAGGCTGAGCGGCTGTGGTTATGACACTCCCTGCCGCCAGCTGGCTTTGCCACAGGTTCCAGTCCTCCGTGAACTGGAGAGCTGACGCTTCTTCTACCTGGCCGCTGCCTGTGCCCTCCAGCCACGCCCTCTGGTCAGGCCCAGGCTGAGGGCCTTGGGGCTAGCAAGCCGCACACCCCGTACCCATGAGAGGAAGCTGGAGCAGGGAGACCACAGAGATTTGGTTGTCTGTGTGCTTTTTCCTTTGTCCTGGTACTAGGGCTTGAATTCAGGGCCTGTGCGCTGTCCCTGAGCTTTTTCACTCAAGACTGGCACTCTACCACTTGAACCACAGCTCCACTTGCAGCTTTTTGTTGGTTAATTGGACCTAAGGGTCTCGCCACGGACTTTCCTGCCTGGACTGGCTTTGAACCACAATCCCTGAATCTCAACCTCCTGTAGTTAGAATTACAGGTGTGAGTCCCAGCACCCGGCTTTTATGTTGTGGTTTATATTTTAAGGTAGCGGACTGAGCCTTGGGTGCCCAGGGGCATGCTGTGCCCCCCTCCCTGGGTGGCACAGCCTGGTCTTACACTGCAGGCACAGGTTTCTGTCATTCTCCTACGCTGTGTGCACAGGCTCCTAATGAAAGGATCACAGGGGAAGCGAGTGAGTGTCCACACAACGTGTGTGTGTGTGTGTATGTGTGCCTGTGTGTGACTATGTGTGTGTGTGCGTGTGCATGTACCTGCGTATGACTGTGTGTGCTAGTACTAGAGCTTGAACGCAGGACCTTTTGCTCCCGCAAGGCTGGTGTTTTACTACGTGAGCTCTTGAACCACGCCTCCACTTCTGCCTTTTTGATGGTTAATTGGTGGTAAGAGCACCTTTCCACCAGGTGCTGGTGGCTCATGCCTAGCTACTCACAAGGCTGAGATCTGAGGATCACAGTTTGAAGCTAACCAGGGCAGGAGAGTCTGTGAGACTCATTTCCAATGGAATCACAGAAAAAGCTAGAAGTGGTGCTGTGGCTCAGGTGGTAGAACACTAGTTCTGAGCCCTCAGGCCCTGAGTTCAAATATCAGGACCAGCAAAAAAAAAAAAAAAGGTGGGGGGTAAGCACCTTTCCATGGAGGGAGATGGATGGAGCTGTGGTGGGAGCAGAGGGACTAATTTTAACAAGGGACCCGGGGCTCAGGGACGAGCCCCTCTCGGAGACTCCTGATGTCAATGTCCGTGACCACAGGCCCGCCTCCTTTGCAGGCACAGCTGGGCCACCGGCAGCCTGGCGCTTCCACCCTCTGAGCCTTCCTCCATCTGTGAGGCCTCGGGGGAGGCGCTGGGGGAGGCAGGGCTGAGCCTGTAACCCAGACAAAGGGCCCAGCCCTTGTGACCGGACCCACGTGTGGCCACGTGACCTGGGTCAGAGCCTCTTACTGCCCAGGTACAGGCCATGGCCTGAGGGGGTGGGGGAGGGGGCAGTATGGCACAGGAAAGAAGAGACAGAAGACAGAGACAGAGACAGAAAGAGAGGAAGGAGGGAAGGAGGGCAAGAAGGAAGGAAGGAAGGAAGGAGAAAAGGAAAGAAGCAGGGAGAAGGTGGATGGAAGGAAAAGATGGGAGAAGAAGAAGAACAACAAGAAGAAGAACAAGAACAAGAACAAGAAGAACAAGAAGAAGAAGGAGGAGGAGAAGGAGGAGAAGAAGAAGAAGAAGAAGACAGAAAGAGGAGGAGGAGGAGGAGGAGGAGGGAGAGGAGGAGGAGGAGGAGGAGGAGGAGGAGGAGGAGGAGGAGGAGGAGGAGGAGGAGGAGGAGGAGGAGAGAAAATCCAGAGCAGCAAATTCTGCATTCCCTGTCCTGGTCATAGAAGTCTAGAGTTAGCAGATCAGCTCCAGGCTGAACTTCCTGCTCTCTGCTGCCACCACTGCCTAGAGGGAAGGTGTGCAGCTGGGTCGGGGCCTCTTGTGGGCTCAGTCTGAGATAACAGCACGCCGTCAGCTGGCCATGAGCGTGCTCTGATGGGTCCTCTGCTAGTGCGCTTGGGAGCAGGTGTGCGGGCAGCTATGTGGGCGCCGGTTCTCAAGCTGAGTAAACTCTGCTCCCCTCCGTGTCCTCTCTGCACCCAAAGGTCCCGTGTCCTCGCCACATTCCCTGCCCCCTGCCCTGAGCGTCCACAGAGAGGCCCAAACCCCACACTCGGCCCTCACAGACGAGAGGCAGCGCAGTGAACCTCAGAACTCACTCAGGATTCTGGGATGCTTCTTACGTTGGTGAAGTTATTTGGGTGAATCCTGGGCGGCTTTGTGGGATTGTATTATAGTCCATCTCTTGGGGATCTCGGCTCATCCTGAGTTTCCCGGGGGGAAGTTTAGTGATCGAACTATTTGATGAACCCAAATTGTCTGGCTGCGCTGGCCAGTGAGTGGTGCAGGTCCCAAGGGGATCTCTGCAGAAAGGCGCGAGGGCTGGGTCGGGGTGGGGCCCGCAGGAGGCTCAGGGGGCCTGGGAGGGCTCTGGCATGGTGCCCTGGGGCTGTGGGTGGCCCTCAGCTGCCGTGAGATACTACAGAGATTGTTTCTGAGCCACTCACAGGGGATTAGAAGCAGCCCTGGTGCCAGGTGGCCGAGAGGCCTCATCATGTAGATAAAATAAGAAGTGACGTCAGCCTGTCCCTGTGCCCACACCAAGAACTTCCTGAGAGGAAAAAAATTCCCACTCACGCGTGTGCGGCTGAGAATGCCACGCTCTACGCCTTGTAGCGAAAAGCCAGAGGAAAACCGCTGCGGAGAGGCAAGGTCAAACAACCCTCGTCCCCAAGAGTGGGGGTGAGGGAGCCGGCACGGCCGGTGACCCCTAAACATCCCGTCCTCCGGCACTCTACACTCTCTCAGGAAAAGCCACGGAGCCAGAGGGACGTTCCAACCGGACACCGCTGTGCACCTGACCTGGGACTGTCCGCCTCAGTTTCCCTTTTGTGGGCTTCACTCACACATCCTGGCATTAACGCACGATCATCGCCAAAGGCAGCAGACCTCAGGATACATGTGTGCTCTGCACCGTCATTTCCACACCCCAAGCCCTGGCCAAAGGCATCCTGACCCCTGGGCCCACCGAGGCAGGAAGCTACCTCCCCCCCTTCCCCCCCCCCCCCCCCCCGCCACTCACCTCCAGGACAATCTCCTTCATCTGGAACTGTTTCTGTGCCACCTTATCTGAAGACACGGGCTCGTGGTAATAGAGGCAGAGCACATCGTATTTCTTCAACATCTGCTTGAAGTTCTTCTCTGAGAGGCTCAGCACACGGTCTTTCCCATCGTACGTGGGGAAGTTCAGCCCTTCTTCCGCCCTGCAGCAGCTCAGCAGACAGACCCCCACCACCAGGAGGTGAATTCGCTCCATCTGGGGAGAGTTTTCTCTCTCTTCCCCCAACACGGCAAGCGGGAGCAGGGAGGTTCCCTGGGCTGGAGGTCCGTGTGGTCCTGGGCTGGGGACTGGGAACGGAGTGGAGGATCTGGGCACATGCGCACTGAGGGAGGCCTGGGGGGGGGGGGAGGCTGGGGGGGCCAGGGGCCGGATTGCTTGCCCGGCCGGCCCCTGGCTCATTAAGAGCTCCATTTTTAGGATGCAGTTGTTTCAGGCTAAAAATAAACGGTGCCATGAATTTAAAGAACAAGTCCGACGTGACTGTGGAGAGATGCTCTGGGCAGTGTGTCTGAGGGCAGAGAGGCCACGGGCAGGGGCGTGCACGTGTGCTGCCATCTGGACACCCCACTCATCCAAAGGAGAAAGAGAAGAGAGGGCACGGGAAGATGGGGGTGGGGCGGGGAGCAGTCCGGGCAGAGAGGGCATAAGAAACAGAGAAACTGAGGCAGCGGCCGCTCAGGCCCGGCCAGGCACCGCTCAGAGGTGGCATTGTCAAACCCTGTGGTGCCACAAGGCCCGTCCTTTGCCCGCCGTCCTCTGCCCGCTGAATGGCAGCCCGGGAGCGGGCAGGGGCCCAGGGCTGAGATCGAGTTCCGCTGGCCTGGCCAAGTCTTCCTGGAAACCTGGCCCTGGCCGAGCCTCCATGCCGGGTCCTGGCGGCCTTGTCAGCACTGGGCACCGGGCACAGACGCCCTTCAGCACCAGCCCAGCCCACCAGGGGCTCTGAGACCCCAGCCTGCCCGACACCCCAGTTCCTTTTTATTTCCACTGCCTGCATCTGAGCCTTGGTGTGACAGAAGAACCATCCTCATTACACACATGCACACGCACACTTCCAGCTATCGTGCGTGTGTGTGTGTGTG
Organism: Dipodomys spectabilis; assembly: GCF_019054845.1. Taxonomy (NCBI): domain Eukaryota; kingdom Metazoa; phylum Chordata; class Mammalia; order Rodentia; family Heteromyidae; genus Dipodomys; species Dipodomys spectabilis. Next base: position 2,119,053 of record NW_024870825.1, on the reverse strand, counting down.
TGTGTGTGTGTGTGTGTGTGTGTGGTTAGTTGAAGAATCCCACAAACTTTCCCACCCAGACTGGCTTTGAACTGCGATCCTCAGATCTCAGCCACACGAGTGGCTAGGATGACAGGCGTGAGCCACAGGTGACCCCTGTGTGTTGACTTTCTTCCCCAGTATGGATAAGATGGATGCAGAGGTGCTCAGAGGTGGGATGATCACGGTTCAACACCCCCATCTGCCTGTTCGCCCCTGCATAAATGGGGTGGCTGCGGAGCTCGGAACTCTCAGGAGAGCTCCAGAACCCGCTGTGTGGCTTTCTGTCCTGAGGCAAGGGTTCCTAACTGAGCTTGCTGGTGGAGCTATCTCCTGCCTTCTCCTCTTGAGCCTCGCAGACACCGGAGGCCGGAGCAGCCATGCTCAGCGTCCGTGGGAAGCTCGCTGACGGCCCTCGAGAGGGCTCCGCTCCACCTCGGAGCCCAGCCACCCGCTTGAGCCTCCAGTCTCTCTCCACAAGTCTGGGGTCTGCAGGGAGCTCACTGCCATGCCTTTGTCTCTCGATCCTAGGAAGCCATGGCTTTGTCATTTCACCGGGACCAGAAGGGACAAGGATCCCAGTGGTGAGCCCCGGCCGGCCGGGAGCTTTCCCGTGGAAGGCTGCTGGGTGGAGCGAGGGCCGGCTGCCTTTCCAAGGTCAGCTTCCCGACTCCATCCTGCTCCATCTCTCCCCAGGCAGCCGGATTTAGAACTTGGCCCACTTTTCTTAGTGTGTACCTGTGGTTTTTTCCTTTTTTTTTTTTTTCTACTGTGACTGAAAAGCTGGGAGGTATTTAAAGGCACAGTCTGTCATTTCTTGCTGACTTACAACTGGCAAAACTGCCAGGGACAAGGGAAGTGTTTTTTAACTGAGTTTAGCCCAGACGTGTGTCTTCTGATGGCAAGGCCTGTCTGTGGGGTTCCTGCCCAGTGTCAGGGGCACTGTGTGGGGCTCGGGGATGCCCAGACCCTGCCAGGGCCCTGTGTGCCCATGGCCAGACCGGGAGGGGCCGGGTTGGTCTGCTCACAAGACCTGTGCTTTGAGGTCACCAGCTCTGTCCATTGTGTGAACATGGCTGGATCAAGCTTGTATTCCACACATAAGCTGCCTCACAGGGCATTTGCTGCCGCAACTCCTCCCACAACCTGGCAGACTTGAGCGTTTGTATGCGTCCATAAGCAGGTATGTTCCGTTGTTGTGTAAAACAACATGAACAAACCAAATGCAAACAGACGCTTGCTACCAGCACACAACCCAAGAGAGGTCTTTTATCAAATCCCATGCCTTCACTCCGCCAGGGAAGAATCTAGAATCTTCAAACCTCAATCCTCTGCATTTATTTCTTCTTGGTAAGAGAGAAAGCAATTTGCATATATTATTTTATTGGCTATTTTTCAAGTTCTAAGCAAATGGGGATTCGACTCAATGGTCTGCTTGCTTGCTTGTTGGTTAAACAAAAATCTTACGGGATCTTGTGTGCACCAGACACTCTTGCGGGTGTCAGAGTTATGCGAACAGTAATCAAAAACCAAAATGTGAAGGCACCGGCGTGTGTGCATGCATGTGTGAGCGCATGTGTGGGGTACCTGTGTGGATGCACGGGAACATATGCACGTGTCAGTGTGCATGTGAGCGTGTGCACAGGTGTGTGTGTGCGACAGGTGTCAGGCCAAGTGTTTGCCCTGAACAAGGAGGAGAAAGGCCAGGGAAAGCCCATGGCAGCAAGCTGTAACAAGGGGTTGCGGGGGGAGGAGGGGGGGCAGGGGGAGCACTGGGAAGCCTGGGCCAGCAAGCAGTAGGAGAGGGTGCAGAGCCTCCAGGGAGCGAGGTCCCCACAGCACTGGAGGCGGGGGGCTGACAGGCTCCCCCTCCTCTCCTTATGTCCTCTTGGTTTTCCTCCTGGGTCAATGTTAGCTGTTAGAGCTCGCATTCTCTCACCCACCCCAGGCCATACCCACACAGGAAAGCCCACTGGCCTCCATCCAGGCAGCCGTGCCCACTGGAGTGACCCGCCCAGCAATGTCCACCCCTCAGCACTCACACGGCTGAGCTGTGGGAGGACAGCTGATCCCTGCCCTTCCAGTTCTAGAACACAGACCAGTGTCCTCTTGGCATGTTTTAGAACATGGACACCGAGGCCCCTTGGCAGGCTAGGCCAGCACACACCAGGGCTGTGTAGTCCTTGAGGCGGCTTTGGCCAGCAGACTCCAGACAAGCCCGAGCTTGCCGGCCCTAGCAAAGCCCAGGAGAGACCTCCGGGTGCTTCTCTGGCTAAAATGCTCCACCTAGTGGACAGAAGACTTCATAGCATCGTGTTTTGTCCATTCTGTTCCTTCTTCCCCTTCTGTGGGTCCCACCAGGGTCGGGGCCGGCTGACCAAGGCCACTCCACGGTGTATAAAACGTCTGTATAAACTCCACACCCACTCCGCTCGGTGAAGCCATGGCTGTGACCCGAGCCGTTCCACTCTGAGTACCGGAGCCAACGCAGAACGCCGCCACGCCACACTTGTGCAAGTCAACAACCACCATCTGGTCACACCGATAAATAATTAAATTCAAAGGCACAGGGCCACAGAGGCGTGTCAGGCCCATGTCAGAAAAACAAGGCCTGTGAACATGGGAAACACCACGCCCAGAGGCCGAGCAGCTCCTTTGCCTGGCCTAGGCAACGGAGGAATGCCAGGCCCCGAGACTCGCTCCAGCCCAGCCCCGGGGCTCCGCCTGCCAGCCCCCCGCACAGCCCCCCACACAACGCCACCCATGTGAATCACCATCGGTCCAGACCCAGGAAGCTCAAAAATCTTAGTTCCTGGACTCAATCTCAGACTAGCCTCACAGAGCAGGCATGGCTCAGCATTCCTCCCAGCCTGCCTGGGCCTGTAGTAGTATTGGGTAAATATTTGTTAAATAAATACGTGGCGTTTCTTTGTGTAGGCCTTTGTGAAAGTTCTTACACATTTAAGCAATTTACGTCTCTTAGCAACACAGTGAGCTTGTAGACTTGTAATACCACCCACTCAGTAGGCTGAGACTAGAAGTTTCAAGTTTGAAGCCTGCCCAGACAGAAAAAGTATGTGAGAATGAATGTCCAAATAACCAGCAAAAAGCCAGACTGGAGGTGTGGCTCAAGGGGTAGAGTGTTAAGCAAGTCGCTGACCAAGTACAAGGAGTTCAAACCCCAGTACTGGAGGAGAAAAATATGACACCAACAACTTTAAAAAGGGAAGAGAAATGCAAGGAAGGAAGGAAGGAAGGAAGGAAGGAAGGAAGGAAGGAAGGAAGGAAGGAAGGAAGGGAGGGAGGGAGGGAGGGAGGGAGGGAAGAAAACTGGTTGCCAATGGTTCATACCTGTAGTCCTAACTACTCAGGAGGCTGAGATCTGAGGACTGCAGTTCAAAGCCAACCTGGGAAAGGAAAGTCTGTGAGACTCTTATCTCCGGTTAACCACCAGAAAACTGGAAGTTGCGCTGTGGCTCAAGTGGTAGAGCGCTTGCCTTGAGCTGAAGAGCTGAGGGACAGCACCCAGGCCCAGAGTTCAAGCCCCATGACTGACCAAAAAAAAAAAAAAGGGAAGGAAAACTTGAAGGAAGGAAGGGAGGGAGGGAAGAAGGGAGAGAAGAAAGGGAGAAAAGAAAGGAAGAAGGGAAGAAAAGAAAGGAAGAAGGAAAGAAAGGGAGAGAGGAGAAGAGAGGAGAGGAAAGGAGAGGAGAGGAGAGGAGAGGAGGTTTCGTATAGCTCAGTACTTGACAGATGCCCTGTGCAGACTTCAGACATGTCTCTGGGCAGCTCTCCTCTAGCCTGTGGATTCGGGCCATCTCCTTGAATGGTCAGCCCCTTCTCAGTGTGGATTCAGGGTCACCTCACACCCAGCATCTCTCCCTGGGGTGGCAGGGCCCAGCAGGAGGCTGTCAGCTGGCTCTAGTCCCTTGGGGCTGCGTTCTTCTGTGGTCCGCTGTGCAGTGTCTCATAACTGTGGTCTGCTATTTCCATTAAGAGGTAAGCTTGCTTCTTGTTGCTCCATTTGGGCTACAAGTTGAAATTTAGTATCTTAGTCCATGTGTTTAATCTAACAGAACAGAAGTATACCACTCTTAGGAATTGCAGGAGTTTGTCTCCCAGAGTCGTGGAGTTGGGGGCCTGTATGATGGAGGTGCTGGGAGACTTGGTGTCTCATGAAAACTCACTTTCTCCTTCTCCTGTGGTCTCACAGGATGGAAGACCTGGGGTCTTGTTGAGGTGCCTCTCAGAAGAGCACAGTTCTTGTCCATGTTCTTGTCCATTCTCATGGCCCAATGTCTCCTCCCCCAAGTGTCTCCCCCCTGACTAAATCCCCGTACCGCCACATTGTGTGTGTGGGGGGGGGGAGCTGTTAGGGTTTCAGAGTAGAAATTTGGTTTTGGGAAGAGGGCTTGTGAGCAGTTTACACTTTTACCATCATTAGCACACAGCTGTGGTCTATAAACGGACACACAGCCACGTCCTTGTATGAGCTGACAGCCATGGTTCTTGCAGGTCTCACTTGCTTGAGTCATTATATGTTTATAGTTTTTGTCTATTTCTAAGTAATTAGCACAGTTAGAGGTAGGGCAGGCTGTGAGGAGGTCAGCTGGCACCCCGCGGTGAGCTGGGGAGGGGGGGGAGCCCTGCACCCCTCTCCTCCTGCCAGCGCCATCAGCGGCTTCTCCACGCCTGTCCGTGTCTCAGATTAGCACTCAGCTGTCACTGTGGTTTGGACTGTTCATGTGCCACAGACCCTCAGCAACCCTTATCTCCAATCTCGTGAAATCGAGTCAAAAAACAAGAGTCCGAGCAAGGGATGAATGGAATCAGCCTCAGCCGGGACCAAAGCCCCAAGGTTCCCCAGAACCCCAAGCCTTGGGTACCCAGAAGAGGTGGACCGCCCCAATGGCACACAGGCCACTGTCAAAAACAATCCAAGGACTTTGGGGACACAACCCCAGTGTGTAGTGAGGCGCGCAGTAAGATCTGCACAGGCATGCGGAGAAACACTGCCGCCCCGTGGCCAACCCTGAGCTCCAGGAGAGACAAAAAATCCATCGTGAGCACGAGAGGGTTGGTGAGCTCTGGCTAGATGTCTCTGAGACATCTGGATGTGCAGATGGGCATTTGGGTCAGATACACTAGCAGGGTGTTGGAGGTTGCCTTTCCGCTTGCATTTCAGTTCCTCGTTTCTCATCTGTGCAATAGTGGGTTGCCGGTGCAAATAGGACACTGTAACATTAAGAATAAAGATCACTGAATAAATATCTACCATAGGCCAAACATGTGGCAGCTGAGGGCTAATTTGAGAGCCCGAGTCAGGGTTGGCCCCGCCCTGCCCAGACGCCACATGGAGTCCCTGAATGGAAAGCTCTCGGCACTCTTACTTCAGTGCCAAGGCATTTACATTATTATTTAAGGTTCTTATTTAGGGAGGAGAAGGAAGAGGAAGAGAGGAGAGGAAGAAGCAGCTAATGTCTGATGTCCCAGTGCTGGACTGGGCCTGAGCAGCCCCACCCAAGATGCACGGTCACCCACCACTCTGTTAACTATTTGGGTTGGGGTGGGGTATCCCCATCTACAGTGGCTGTGGTTTCACAGCTGTGAATAAGTGAATGAAAAGGCTGGGGCGCATTACACATCCCTGTCACTTCTCGGGTGCCGGAGACCAGAGAGGCTGCTCTCCATCAGAGGTGCCTTTGCTCCCAGGAGACCTCCGGCAGTGTCCCTCAATGTTCTCCGGAGTCTCAAGGTCAGGGAGTCGGGGTGCTCCCTGTCCCCGTAGATGGAGGCGGGCGCTTGGCAGGTGCTCCGCAGCCAGGTACATCGCCCCCTGGAGGAAGGAATGTGGCTAGGGCCTCAGCCGGAGGAGGCTGGGCCCCGCGAGTCTATGGCCATCACCGGGGTCCTGTGTAACCTTGAGTGGCAGCAGTGACCCACACCCGCCTCTCGCTCGTGCCGGGCTGGGTTTGTGATGGCCGCCCTCTGACCTCGAGTTCCCCTGACTGTCATCCAGCTAATGACCAGTGTGGGGAAGGGAAGGGGGCTCAGCTTCTGTGGTCTGTCCTGGGGACAGAGCTCTCCCCAGTGCCCAAGCGGCTGTGGATACGTGACAGGGAGGTCCCTCTGCTGTGGGACCAGACCGCAAGACACCCACCAGCTCCATGGAGGTGACCTCAGCCCCCAACTGCCGCCCCCACCCGCTCGCTGTCCCCACACACTTCGGTCCCTTCAGTTCATCTTCCTGTCACACACCCCGATTCCAGAGCAGAGGGTCCTTGAAGTCAAGCATTAAGTGACCTTCCGGAACTGAAATAACCTATAAGTTAGATGGATCGTGTGCGTATGTTTCAATTCCTCTCTCTTCCCCTAGGCTAGCTCTGAGATTTCTTTTTTTTTTTTTTTTTTGTCGGTCGTGGGGCTTGAACTCTGGGCCTGGGCGTTGTTCCTCAGCTCTTCAGCTCAAGGCGTGCGCTCTACCACTTGAGCCACAGTGCCACTTCCTGAGATTTCTTTTTCTGGCCAGGGGTCAGTTGTGGGGATTGAATACAGTGTCTCTTGTTGGCTAGGCGAATGCTCTTACCACTTGAACCACACCCCAATCCTTTTTCTTTTCTTTTTTTTGGGAGGAGGTCCAGTCGTGGGGCCTGAACTCTGGGCCTGGGTGCTGTCCCTCAGCTCTTCAGCTCAAGGCTAGCGCTCTACTATTTGAGCCACAGCGCCACTTCCGGCTTTTTTTTTCTGCTTATGTGGTGCTGAGGAATCGAACCCAGGGCCTCATGCATGCAAGGCAAGCGCTCTACCACTGAGCCACCTTCCCAGCCCCTTGTTTTTGTTTTTTGTTTTTTTGTTTTCAGATAGGGTCTTATGCTTTGGCTGGGTCAATTCTTTACATTCCTTTTGTAGTAGTTAAAAGAATATTATTCTTTATTTTTGGATTCACAGGCTAGTGTTGTTAATAAACGTCAACCTCCGCCAGTGATCTGCCTCCCTCCTCTGCCTCCCAAGTCGCTGGGGTTGAGAATCTGAACCCTATTAAAGAAGATCTAAGCCAGGCTCATGCCTGTCTTCCGAACTCGCAGGAGGCTGAGATCTGAGGATCACAGTTTGAAGCCAGGCTGAGCAGAATGTCCATGACTCTCTCATCTCTAACTAACCAGCAGAAAGCCAGAAGTGGAGCTAAGGCCTATGTGGTAGAGGACCAGCCTTGAGCGATTAAGCTAAGCCAAGAGTACAGGTGGGGAGGGAGAGGACACTTTATGAATTCATGATGAAACATAGCTAATATTAAAATCTGATTGCATACACTTACAACAAAGTACACTAGACGAACACTGACTCAATGGTTTTCAAGCACGAAACCCCTGAGCACCCCAGTGTGGACAGCATGCGCTCCCAGGTTGGGCCAGCAGGGGTGTCCGTGTGGCGGGATTCTGTCACTGCTGGCTCCAAAGGCCACTGGTGGATCCGGTGATGTTCCCTTGTGAACACAAGCCCTGCCCTGGTGGGAACACTCACACCACGGAAAGTGGCAAAGCAAAATGAGAGGTTTGGGTAGTTTGTGTTTTTCAAAGGCACCTTTGCCAAACATACGCCAACCCACACTGTACACACACGTGGAAGGCTCTGCCTGAGCTAGGAGCGGAGAATGTACTGGATGGATGGAGAAAACTCTCTGGGGGAGAATGGGTTTGAACTCACGTTGGAAATGGAATCTAGACTCATCTAAAATAGGTAGGCTGGGACCGTGGGCAGCAGCGCCGTGGACGTGCACGGGGGCCCCCAGGACGGATTCGCTGCGTGGAAGGACAGCCTCCTTTGGTGATCTGTTCCTAACAGCCTTCTGCCTGTGCCCACTGTCAGGGCCGGGCCTCAGTGGGGACCCAGCCCAGATGGCCAGGCCCAGGCCTCCCTCAGAGATTCGTAACTGGATGTTGTGTGTCGGAGGCCATTTCCTCCTCCTCTGATGACCAAGCATGGAGCCCGCTCAAGACTCCTAGGCGGAACACACCGAAGCAGAGAAGAGAGAAGGGAGTCCTGGGTGCCGACTGCCTTCAGATCAGCCCCGCGCCCTTCCTGGGGTCCGCTGCGAGCAGACGCCCTCCTACTCTTATTTTTTCTTATTGCGGATCAAACTTGGGAGCCGTGCACTGGGCTCGGGATTTTAATGCTGGTTCCTTCAGCCTTGAAACCTGAGCAAGCAAGAAGGCTGGGGCCTGCGTGGCTGCTTTCCTGTAGGGGTCTGCGTGCCCACCACCTCTGGCCGTGGGGCATGCATGGCCATGGTCCCATCTGGACAGGTGTGCACTGGCCCCTCCTCCTCCCATGCCCAGTGACACGTGACTTGGAAGGGAAGGGACTCCGAGGTGAGCCGGGATGCCCTTGCACACTGCGAACCTGGAGCTGTGGTCTCTGCAGGGGCGTTCCGGGGTACTTACAGGCCACAGGACGTTCTGACCCCGCTCCTGTGCCGGGCACCTGTGAGAGCTTGTGTGTGTGTGTGTGTGTGTGTGTGTGTGTGTGTGTGTGTGTGCGTGTGCTGGTCCTGGGGCTTGAACTCAGGGCCTGGGCACTCTACCTGAGCTTCTTTTGTTCAAGACTATTGTTCTACCACTTGGGCCACAGCACCACTTCTGCTTTTTGGTAGTTCCTTGAAGATGAGTCTCATGGACTTTCCTGCCCTGGCTGGCTTTGAACCGTGATCCTCAGAGCTCAGCCTCCTGAGTAGCTAGGATCACGGGCGTGGGCACAGGTGCCTGGCTCCAGGAAACTGTCTTCTTAGGAATCAAGCTCCAGAAGCGCCCACAGAGGTGTAGGAGAGCGGAGTGGGGGAACAGGGCTGGGGATGGACACTAAGCCAGACTCTGAGCAGGGCCCCTTGAGCTTCCCTGAGTCTCACGCTGGGGCTCACAGGCCACCACCTCCCACCCTGGCTCAACGGTTGGCAGACTGTGTTCCAGGGTTCCTCTAGGCACAGCTGAGACCACCTGATGTTTTCAAAAAGAATCTAACCAAATACTAAGGGAGAACAAGAAGAACTAATAGCAAATGGTATGGACAGCGCGTTTCCGGAGCGCTGGTTTCCGGGTCTGAGGTTGGCATGCGCGTGGGAGTAGGGTGGTCGCAGGGGCAGGCATGTCAGGCGGCTGCCCGCACAGACCGCAGCGCCTTGCAGCCAGGGCCGTGGCTAGCTGGCCACAGTCTCAGGGGGAGCCCTGTCCATCAGGGTAAGCAGAAAACCTGGAGGTGGTGTGGAGAGCTGGGGGCTGATCAGATCTTCAGGGTACAGCCGCCGGGTCCCGCCTGCCTCAGAGCCTGTGGCCCGCGTGCTGCCCAGGGGCCTTGGCCTGGGCCTGGCAGGCAGAGTAGGGCGTGAGGAGCATCTCCATCTAAGGGAGGCTCACCGTCCTGCTCTGGAGAACAATCACCAAACCAAACCCTGCCCTGCCCCCACCCCCAGGGACAGTGGCCCACGGTGAGTGGTGCCACATGCTGTGGGTGTGCCACGTGGGAAGACTGTGGCGTGGCACAATGTGAACCAGCTGATGGGCAGAGTGAGAGGTGAGCCTGCCTCCCACAGCTCCATGTCCTCCCCCAGCTCCACGTCCCCCCCCCAGCTCCCTGTCCCCCCCCAGTTCCATATCCTCTCCTCAACTCCATGTCCCCCACAGCTCAGGCAGAGTTCCCATGCCCACCTCTAGCTTTCAATCCCACCACCCATTCCTTGTGGCTTTCTGTGACTCTCAGCCCCCACCAGCCCCCCCCCCCATGGCCTCCCAGTGCACCCAGATGCAGTCCACGTGCAGCCCATGTACCCACAGGGACAACCCCTTCTGAGGGGACCCAAGGTTATGAAGGTCGGTCTAGAAATAGACCCAGACATCGGTCCCTTGGACTGGGGGATGCATCTGTAAGCAAAAGGGGAGACTGAGGCACATTGCTACCCGAATTGACTCAGTCACCTTGGGCAAGCACTGGGGCTGCGGGCAGGGGGTGGGTGCTGTGCCCTCCCCGCTGCTCTCCTGTCTAACAAAGACCAGCACTGATGGATGCCATGCGGTTATCAGCAGCCCCTCTCCTCACCGGCCTGCGGGCAGGGCGGCCGGGAGCCATCCCCCGGCCAGGCTCCCGAGCAGCTGGGGCCTCCTCCTGTACGCCTCGTCCCTGCTCCAAGGCCACTGAGTGCGGGACAGGGAGATGACTGGGTCTGGCGTCCTAGTGGCAGGTCTCCGGCTGCCAGCTGAGGCCAACTACACAGCCCCTCAGGCCCAGGAGGCGGTGGTGGCTGCAGGGGGGGGGGGGGGGGGAGGGGAGGGGCAGCCAGCCTCTTCAGCCCCTCTCTGTGGCCGCCTCCCACATCACCGCCAGCCCAGCCACCCGCCCCGCCCACGTCTGCTTCCCTTCTGTGGCAGCCCTTAGATTTCCTTGTGCCTTTCCTCACCTCTCTCTCTGGAAACAGCCATTTCCACTGCTGAATGTCACCAAGCTGGCTAAAACCCTTAGCAAACCCTTCTGGAAGACTTCAGCACCAAGAACTCTGCACAGAGGCAGAGAAGGCCACAACTCTGACCTGGAAGCTCCCAGTGAGGAACCCAGACACAGGTGCAGGGGGAGACAGACACGCAGCTCGAGTCCTGCAATAAACAGACATGAAGTGTGCAGACACACAGCTCGAGTCCTATAATAGACAGACATGAAGTGTGCAGACACACCGCTCGAGTCCTATAACAGACATGCAGGGTACAACAGACAGCTCAGCTCCTATAATAAGTGCCCAGAGAGGACGGTCATTTCCCCAGAAGGGGCCAGTGACTCAGGGTACTGTTGAGAGGGGCAGCGGTTCTGGGGTGGTTCTTGGACGAGTTGCCCTCTGAGGGTCTCCGGAGAATATCCAGGACTTGCCATTTGCCTAACGCAGGGGAGAGGCAGGGAGAGCAGCATCCACGGCTGTCCAAGGAGGGTGGAGGGTGGTGTATGTGGACACACCCAGAGGAGCCCAGGGGGAGGAGCAGGGAGAAGGGGGAGGCTGGCGGGGTGGTTGAGGCCTCTGTGTGATCTTAGGCTCTGTGTGTGCACTCTGACGTGGTGCCCGCCCTCAGCCTCTCCAGGGAAACATTGCCCTCAGCCTCCCTGTGAGAGGCTGGCACTGTCTCCCAGGAGACAACACGAACCGCAAGTCAGCAAGGGAGGCCAGGTTTAAATGCTTGGTAAACCGGGCGTGGGTGACTCCCCGCTGTAATCCCAGCTATCTGGAGGCTGAGACCGCCTCGGTGGAAGGGTCGTGAGTCATCTCTGGTAAATCATAAAGCCATTGGTGGAGGTGTGGCTCAAGCGGTGGAGCACCAACCTGGAGTGAAAAAGCCCCGTGAGAACAGGAGGCTCTGAGTTCAAGCCCCAGTACTGCACATGTGTGCACACACACATGCACACAGGTGTGCACACACACATGTGCGTGCATGCACATACACACTCAGGGGTCTAGTGCCAGTCTAAGCATTAGGTGGATGTTTTTCACCCTGCCAATTCAAGCACCGCACGAGCGGAGGGAAGCGCGTGTAGGGCTGGGGTGCTGTCAAACTCTGTGACCACAGGACAGGCCCTGCGATTTGGGACTGCAGAGCTCCGGGTGTCCTTTGTTTTCCCTCCCCACCTCTCCTGGCCCATCTTGGAATCCACACTGCTCCTCCCAGCTCTGCAAATCCTCCGTAATGAGCCGCCATCTGCAGATTCATTTCTAGACGTCTCCCCTACCCCGTCCGCTTGGTAATAAAAATATTAAACAGGACTAAACCCAGTCCTGACCTCCACCACCCTCCCCCCCCCCCCCCCCCCCCCCCCGCCAGACATACCCCCTCTGCCCCCCCCCACAGGCGGTCTTTTATCCCCAGCCTTTTGTTCTTCTAGACCAATTTATAGTGTCTGTCTCTGTCCTCAGCTGAGCGGGAGGCAGGGAGCGCACCATACAAATGGCAGGGGCGGCTTCCTGGGGAAGCCCTTCCCCCGGGGTTTTCCTGCTGCCCAAGCAGGAAGCACCCCCCCCCCCCCCAGTAAAAACGGAAGGACCCGAGGCCTCTGAAGGCTGAATAAATGTGTCATTTCCCAAAGTTCTCTGAATGCTGAGTTCATGAGTTCACAATTGCTCCAAAAGACTGCGTTTACCTTTCTTTTGGATCATTCACTCTAATTTGGAGTGATGTTTTGTTTGTTTTTAAGTGGGGATACCCCATTTCTTTCAGTGAAAATAGTGACCCGATGTTGTGTATCACAACAAACTCTTGAGCCATGTTTGCTGGAATCACAAAGCCTGCTTTACTCTCTAGAAAATGATTTATCACAACGATCCTCCCCGGTTTGGGAATCCTGACAGGAGAGCAGCAGGGGAGACTCAGGCCCTCCTGCCGCAGGCATGCGCTGTTCAGAGAGCCCCCCGACAGGACAGAGACGCTTCAGTGCCCGGCCCACACTCGAAATTTGTGCAGTGCACCAGGAGACGGTGCGTCCGCCCCCCACACTGTCTTCTGCTCATTACTCAGCATTGATTTCTATTTTTTCACTTTGAAAATTGTGTCTCATCTTTAGTTGTGCAAAGAGCTTTCGGTCCAACCCATCAAGTGCAGCGCTCTGCTCACCCCTTCTCCAGACCCTGAGACAAAAAAGACATCTTCCTGGGCTCTCTTGTGCCTATGGATGGATAGAGACATAAAGCAAATGGGACAGAACACATTCTAACTCACGTCCTGGCTAGAAGAAAGCCTGGCCACACTGGCCCGCCGAGCTCCTCTCCTCTCCTGCCTTGACTCTTACTCCTTCTCTCAAAATAGTTCAAAGTCGTAGACTTTCAGAAGGATTGCACGAATCCCTTCAATAGTTAATCTCTAAATGTTTAAAACTTTCTGTGGCGTTTTTCTTGGTCAGGAACGTTAGAAAGGGCATCCTGGAATCCTTAATCATAATTTTTTCATCACCACCAAACCAATAGAGTTGAAAGAGTAAGAACTTTTGTTTTGTTTTGTTGTTAATGAAAAGCTCTAATGCATGTAGAAGAGATACATCGAAGTAAAAGCATCCGAGAGCCTTCATCCTTCATCACACACGTAATATTTGCATCCTTAGGATGTTGTTATCATTTCTAGACATCATATCTTAAATAGTGCACTGAACAGACCGACGTAGTTTGTCCACACATGTTGGCTCGAGTCACGTATGTGGGGGCTGTGTTTCTGGAGCTCCGCATGGATGTAATTTCACCAGCCAGTGTTCTCATTGATATGGTGATGCGGGTTTCCAGCTTGGCTGTCTTTGTGTCGCAGAGCCGGGTCTCGGTGGCGATGGAGTGTTGCTGTGCCTCCTCCGGGGTCCCCGAAGCCCAGGTTGTGTTTGTGGATGGGGAGAATTAATGAGAGCAGAAAGGCTTTCTTCCCCCAGCCTCCCCAACCCCATCTGTTCAAACAAAAGGATGCAAGGGAAGGAGAAGGGGGACCTGCTGGTCAAGGGGGGCGGAGTGATAACCAACCTCCTTGGGCGGCATTTCTGCACATGCAACCCCTTCACGCTGCGCGTGGGCTTTTATTCAGACAAAAGGAAGCCAGGCCAGTGCCGTTCTCGTGGGTTGGGTTTTTGTTTTTGTTTTTTGTGTTTTTTTCTCCGAGTATTAAAGTAATACATTAGGCCCGAAGGCTTATAGCTTTTGTTCTCTTTTCTTTTCCAGTGACTACATTAGTAAGTCTGGATTGGAAATGGCAAAATACGAAAGGGAAGAAATAAAGGTGGTACGAATGTGGTGAAATCTGCCGAGTAACTCGTCATCTGCGGAGACGAGCTGGGCATTGCATTTGCTTTGCAAGAAGGAGACAAAGATACAAAGATACAAATTATGCTTAACAGAGCAAAGCAGTGCACAATGGCCCCTCGCTCACTTCCTAAAGCAAGGCCATGAAAAGGCTGTCCTTCCAGTGGTAGACAAGAAGACCAGTCGCCCCTGCCCCTCAGGCCCGAGGCTCAGGCTCAGAACTGAGGCTGCCAGGCATCCCTGACCCATGCCTGGCATCCCAGCTCCTCAGGTGGCTGAGAGCTGAGGATCGAGGTTTGAAGCCAGCCAAGCAGGAAAGTCCATGAGATTCTTATGTCCAATTAATCGCCAAAAAGCCAGAAACGGAGGTAGTAGAGTACCAGCCTTGAATAAAAAAAGCCAAATGAGAACATAAAACAAGGCCCTAATTTCAAACCCCAATACTGGCACAAAAGAAGAGGAAGAGAGGAGGAGAAGGAGGAAGAGGAGGAGGAGGAGAGGAAGAGGGGGAAGAAAGGGAGGGGAGGAGAAGGAGAAGAGAGGGAAAAGAGGAGAAGAGGGAGGAGGAGGGGGAGGAGGAAGAGGGGGAGGCAGAGACAGCATATTCTGGAAGGTCAGAATAACTTCTCCTGGAGCTAGTCATTGAAGTTGGCTGGCTCTGGGAGACAACCCTTGAATCCCAGCAGACCCCATCTTGGGGCGTTCACAAGGCTGCGGGTACTCTGGTCCATGCTACTCCTCATCCGGGCAAGAGAAAAAAAAGTGCTCCTGGTGTGACTTGGTTACTTGTGGGTTGGAGCTATGGATACTCTTATCAGAGGCCGGGAAGTGAATTTGTCCTCAGACCGCTAACTCTCTGACTGGTGGTACAAAGCTGGCATTGAAGACAGTCTGTGATGCTGTCCCGCGCACACAGCCTTATTCTTTGGGGAAGCACAGAGAATGCCTCTGCCCTCTGCTCTGGGGAGAGCGCCAGCGCTTGCTCTCCTGTGCCCAGGAAGATTAGAAAGGCCAGGAGAGGTTCGTGGCAGCAGATTGCCCAGGAGTTAGGACATCTAGGTGGGCACACATGGGGGAAGGGAGAGGGCCTGCAACTGCGAAACATTTTCCACAGAGTGAAAAAGAGAAAACGAACAATCAATGTGAGCTCTAAGGCATGTCCTCTCAAGATTTCCTGGGAATGGAGAAATCCCAAGTCGATTTTGCAAGGAAACGCTGACAGATCACGGGAGACCTACAGCCATGGAGTCCTTCCACGGAGATTCCACAGCCCCGGAGAGGCCAGGCAGCAGCAAGCCCCCGCCTGGATCTTGAAAAACAAAGGGATGTTATCAATTCATGAGAGCTTTAGAGACCCTTCCCTTCCCTCCCCTTCCTTTCCTTTCCTTCCTTTCCCCTCCCCATCCTCCTGCCTCAGCCTCCCAAGTGCTGGGATTTCTGGCATTAAAAGCATTGTGTGAGCCCCTACCCCACCCCCGCCTTGTAGGTTGCCATTTTTATGTGACAAGGCAGGGAGAAGTTCGGGGTCATACCTGTAGAAACTTACCTGGGGAGGGGGGTCAGGTCCTCTCCTGCACCCCGATTTCTCCCCAGAGTGGAATCAACAGCTGGTTGGGATGGGGTGGCGGTGTGGGTGGGCCTTCCCATGGGAGTCATCTGAGTCAACGCCAGAAGCTAGCTGTGGTCGTGTGGCCCCTGAACATAGAAACCGGGGTCCCTGTGCTTAGCTGGTGTTTCCAGCCAGGGCAGGCTTGTCGGGGAGCTGCCCTCTGACTAGGGGATACTCGGCACTTTGCCCCTTCTTGCCCAGGCCGGGTCCACAGTGAAGCATCAAGGCTGGGTTGAGATCAGGCTCTGGAGCAGCGGTGCTGGGTGCTGGGGCACAGTACCCTCTGCCTATGTCGAAGTCAATGATACCAACAAGCTACCCCATCTGTGCCAGGCCTGGGAGTTCTCACTACCTCTCTGCAGCCCTGGCTATCTATCATCCTCCCCTTTTACAGAAGGAAACGATTTCAGGGCCAGATAGCAAAGCCAGTATTTGAACCATAGGAGCTAGCCTCAGAGCATGTAGAACCCTGACTCCCGTAAGATCCCTTCCCCCAGCAGCTGGTGGCAGTGGATGTGTGTGGGGAGTTCCATGCAGCCCCTCCGAGTGCTCCAGACCCTCAGAGAAGGGGCGAGGGTGCCCCCTGCCCGCCCCCATGCAGACAGTATATGTGCAATCCCTCAGGGCAATCAAGAGAGCACAATCACCACACGGCCGCACGCTGGATCAGAAGAGCTCATCACAAAGATCTCAGTGCTGCTCCCAAAGTGGGCTTTGCCCAGGAGGCAAAGGACCCAGCCAGCCAGCCCTGGGCCAGGCCAGGCTGGGGGGGGGGAGGGGAAGGGGAAGGGGAAGCCCGGTTCTCAATGCAGCCTCTAAGGTCCCCAACCTCTCTTCCCATGCAAAGTATTTTCTATTTTGAGAACAGAGCCAGACTAGATTAATGGCTGCACACGCGACCCAGATCTGGGAAGGGCTCTAGCCTCTCATAAACGTACTTAATAGAGTCCTTTCCCTTTAATTGTGTGTGCATCCACCTCCCCACGCTGCCTTCCTGGGAGCAGCCCTGCCAGGGGCGGGGGGGGGGGGGGGGGGGGGGGGGGGGGGTGGACGGCTGCTGGTTGCCGGGGCCAGGGGTCCCAAGGCAGCAAGCCATCTGGTCAGGGTCATGGGTGGCAGATTACCAATTAGGAAGTGTGGCGGGGAGGACTTCTCATGGCGTGGAGCCAGGGTCTGCTGTCCTGGGTCGGGAAGCCGGCGGATGAATGCATAGATGTTTACTCCTGGAGGATTTTGTGGGACAGCGTAGACGTGGTCACTGGGAGCTGTGAGAAGTGAAAGATAAAGCCATCCATCAGAAGACGGGCACGCCCATTTAGAAGTTTCTCGAACTTTCCCATGCATGTGAATCCCACAAGAATCATGGTAAAGTGCTTTTCCAACTTTGTGGGCCAGCGGTGGACTTAGAGTTTTCCATTTATTATAAACTAGGAAGCTGTAATCATAGCTACTGGCGAGGCTGAGATCTGAGGATCAAGGATCAAAGCCAGCCCAGGTTGGAACATCTGAGAGACTCTTATCTCCAATGAAGTACCAAAGAGTCAGAAGTGGAGCTGTGGCTAGAGCATCAACCTTGAGTGAAAAGGCTGAGTTCAAGCCCCAGTACAGCACAAAACAAAACAAACCAGGAAGTGCTAATACTGTCAGCCATGGGCTGTTCTTTGATGCAAGGTTTTAGAATGCATGCTCCCTGGTTTTCTGTTTTCCCTTTAGAAGGCCTCATCTGTAATAATCTACTCAGAACCTGCGTTCTGTAGTTCTGCATTCTGTTTCAATAAGCCTCTTCCTCTAGGCTCATTTTTGTGAATAATAACTAAGACTCAGTCCTTAGAAGCCAGGCACCGGTGTTCATGCCTAGCTACTCAGGAGGCTGAGATCTGAGGATCATGGTTCAAAACCAGCCCAGACAGGAAAGTCTGTGAGACTCTTATCTCCAATTAACCACCAGAAAACCAGAAGTAGAGCAGTGTGCAAAGTGATAGAGTGCTTGCTTTTAGCAAAAGAGCTCAGGGACAGAGCTCAGGCCCATGACCACAAAAAATAAACAAATTGTATCATTTAACATATGATATGTTTTTAATCTCTAAAATAAGGCTCACTACTAATGCCCCTGCTCAGTTATTAATTCATCTAATATCCTATCCATGTTCATTTCTTTCTGACACTAAAATTTGAACTCAGAACCTTAAATTTGATCAGCTTGCTTGCTACGCTGATGCTCTATTACTGGAGGTGTGGACCTCCAGTCCAGCTTTTTGGTGGTTAATTGGGAGGTGGAGTCGTATAGACTTTTCAGGCCAGGCTGGCATCGAACCAATTTCCGCTTCCTGAGTAGCTTGAACTCTGGGCTTGGGTGCTGTCCCTGCGCTCTTCAGCTCAAGGTGAGCACTCTACCACTTGAGCCATAGCTCCACTTCTAGCTTTTTGGTGGTGAATTGGAGATAAGAGTCTCATAGACTTTCCAGTCCAGGCTGGTTTTGAACCGTGATCCTCAGATCACAGCCTCCTGAGTAGCTAGGATTACAGGCATGAGCCACTGGCACCTGGCCTTCCTGTGTTTTGGTCTAAGTACTTCTACACTAGGTGCTGAGGAGTGCTGCCCGGGGTGCTCCCCTTGCAGATCTGAGGTACTGATGGCCGAGTCTCAAGGCCTGACTCCCGCCATCTCATCTTCAGCACTTAGCCCAGTACTTGGTGCTCAGTACTCAATCTGTAAAGAGTCTCCCAAGAGACCAGTGTGTGTCCACTGCAGCCCCTTTGGTATGGGGGTGTCGGGGATGGTCCAGTGAGTTTTCATCGTTTGTGCTCAGAACTCTGCTCCTGTGTGGGTGTCAGAGGCAAATGCGTTGGCTGGAGTTGGTAAGCCCATGACACCATGGACAAGAGATGGAGAGGAAGGAAGAGACACGGGTTGGGGTAGGGGGCTTCTCTAGTCCCTGCCTCGAGGAGTCGGGACTCAGGGAGAGGCAGAGGCCCTCAGAGAGCAAGGCTGAGGCCGCCCTGGCCCAGGCGCATGTGACCACTGTTCTACCGGCGTGGCGGGGGAGGGGCGAGCCTCGTGTGGGGTTTTGCCACCTAGGAATCCTTTGCGTCCAGCCCGGTGAGGTGCGGGCCTGTGGGTATGGGTGGCTGGAGGTGGCCGGCAGCTGGGCGGCCAGGCTGGATCCCAGATTGCGAAGGGGACGGGGTTGGGGCAGCGCCCAGTAGGGGGCACCCTCGTCCACGCAGATGTGATGGTGCTCACTGGGGGCACAGCCAGGAGAGCTTTGCTGTGTCTGGAGCCCCAGAGACCCCTCAGAGAAACATATGAGACTTCAAGGGAGCAGCTGGCTGCCCCATGCGAGAGGCTAGACACCCCCTGTCCTCCCCACTCCTCGGTGCCAAGTCCAGTCTGGCATCGTGGGTCTGCCCTCCACGCCACACTCGTGTCCCTGCCTCTCCAGTCCACCTTCCTCTCCAGCCATCCCTCAGCCCTGCCACCCAGAGTTACCTGAGTTCAGGGCAGTTGCCTGCTCCTTCTGCCCTCAGTTTCCCCAGACTAAAGCAGAGCCAGGATGGGGTGGGGTGGTTACTCGTTAGTGGGAGGAGGTCCTTGAGCAGCTACCTCAGCTACCACAGCTACCCAGTGTGTAGGGACCCCCCCCACCCCCGTGACCTGCAGTAACTCGTCTGGCATCCTCCTGTCCCAGGCTGCCCAGCAGACAAGACTCCCCTCTGTGGCTCCCTGACCCACCAGACCCCAGAGCCCCACACATACCGCCCCTCCCCGGAGACAAGACTGGGTGGAGGTCCAGAACTGAGGCCCTGAGACCAGGTCTTCCGGGGTTGCTCCCTCAACACCTCCCCTCCAAGGCCTCTCTAACCACAGAAGCAGATGCGCCACCCAGCATGCTCTCTGATCCTGCCCCCACCCGGCATGCTCTCTGATCCCGCCCTCACCCAGCATGCTCTCTGATCCCGCCTCCACCCAGCATGCTCTCTGACTCCACTCTTACCCAGCATGCTCTCTGACTCCACTCCCACCCAGCATGCTCTCTGACCCCACTCCCACCCAGCATGCCCTCTGACCCCACTCCCACCCAGCATGCCCTCTGATTCCACTCCCACCCGGCATGCCCTCTGACCCCACTTCCACCCAGCATGCCCTCTGATTCCACTCCCACCCGGCATGCTCTCTGACTCCACTCCCACCCGGCATGCCCTCTGACCCCACTCCCACCCAGCATGCTCTCTGACCCCACTCCCACCCGGCATGCCCTCTGACCCCACTCCCACCCGGCATGCCCTCTGACCCCACTCCCACCCAGCATGCCCTCTGACTCCACTCCCACCCGGCATGCCCTCTGACTCCACTCCCACCCAGCATGCTCTCTGACCCCACTCCCACCCAGCATGCCCTCTGACCCCACTCCCACCCAGCATGCTCTCTGACTCCACTCCCACCCAGCATGCCCTCTGACCCCGCCCTCACCCAGCATGCTCTCTGACTCCACTCCCACCCAGCATGCCCTCTGACTCCACTCCCACCCGGCATGCCCTCTGACCCCACTCCCACCCGGCATGCCCTCTGACCCCACTCCCACCCGGCATGCCCTCTGACCCCACTCCCACCCGGCATGCCCTCTGACCCCACTCCCACCCGGCATGCCCTCTGACCCCACTCCCACCCGGCATGCCCTCTGACCCCACTCCCACCCGGCATGCCCTCTGACCCCACTCCCACCCGGCATGCCCTCTGACCCCACTCCCACCCGGCATGCCCTCTGACCCCACTCCCACCCGGCATGCCCTCTGACCCCACTCCCACCCGGCATGCCCTCTGACCCCGCCCTCACCCAGCATGCTCTCTGACTCCACTCCCACCCAGCATGCCCTCTGACCCCACTCCCACCCAGCATGCTCTCTGACCCCACTCCCACCCAGCATGCTCTCTGACCCCACTCCCACCCGGCATGCCCTCTGACCCCACTCCCACCCAGCATGCCCTCTGACTCCACTCCCACCCAGCATGCCCTCTGACTCCACTCCCACCCGGCATGCCCTCTGACTCCACTCCCACCCGGCATGCTCTCTGACCCCACTCCCACCCTGCATGCTCTCTGACTCCACTCCCACCCGGCATGCCCTCTGACCCCACTCCCACCCGGCATGCTCTCTGACTCCACTCCCACCCAGCATGCTCTCTGACCCCACTCCCACCCGGCATGCCCTCTGACTCCACTCCCACCCGGCATGCCCTCTGACTCCACTCCCACCCGGCATGCTCTCTGACCTGGCCCCCGAATCTCACTGGCGTTCTCCATGGCACCCCTGCATAGGGGAAGCAGGCCTGAGGCCACCGTCCCTCTTCCTGCCTCACCTGTCTCACTGTCCTGCCTCACACCTGTCCAAGGCCACCGTGCTCCTGGCGCTGGCTCCAGTCCAGACAGTGCCTGACCTCAAGCCACCCACATGCCTGCCTTGTAGCACATGCTCAGCACACATTTTGCCCAATTTGCTGTCATTCTCCTTTAGACGTTTTTACCTGTGTGCACTGTCCACAGAATGGCGTCTGACATCCCCTGGCCCAGCCCATGAGACCCAGAGTGGCCACAGCCCACCCACCCAGAGCCCCTCCAGCCCCACTCGGCTGGAGGGTGCCCTCCGCGGGCACCACGTCCACAAAACATCTCCTGATTCCCTTCCTTCATCCGCCTTTTCTTTGCCCCCCCCCTCCCGCCCATGGGGTTCATTTCTATTTCCTTGGTGCTTCCTCGTGGTCTGTGTTTGAGTTGTAAGACTTCTTCCTCCTTCCACCTGCAGATCCACCTCACGGTGATATGCGTGCCTGTTGCACGACTGACGACAGCAATGCTGGCAATCCATGAGAGAAAACCTGTGGGCGGGGCGGGGAGGGAGAAACACAGCAGTTCCGCCACCAAAAGAAGCCTCTTCAAGTTGGGGCCACCCGTGAGCCTCTGGGGGTCCGAGCTGTCCCCTCCCGTCCTCTCATTCCAGCTGGATTTTTCTTTCCCTTGTTTTTTCCCCTTGTGCCTTTCTCCCCCCCCCCCCCCCCCCATACTAGTGTTTGTTTGAACTCAGGGCCTTGAGCTTGTGGGGAAGGCATCTGCCAACAACACTGGCCTCCACCTCTCTTCTCTTGTTAACTTTCCCACCTCTCCTTCCTCTTTCTCCCTCCCTCACCCATGTCTCACTCTGTCCTTCACCCTGTCCAATGCCTATCCCAAGAGCTTCCTTTTTCCTCTCCCAAGACCAGAACAGCACTCCGCCTTCCAGATCATTCCCGGACCTCCACCCCCCACAGCCTCCACCTCCCAGCAACTTCCACTGCCGTGCACATCTTCTAAATATGAACTACCAAAGGACACCTTTAAGCCATATCCAAACCATAGCAAAGTTAATCCAAATATTTTTCTTGTACTTGACCAAGAGAAAGTTGTCTTTTTATCTGTGACACATTAAGATTATTCTCAAATGTCTACCTAGGTGAAAGATGCCAATAGGAAGTCCCTTAGGAGATGGACTGCAATGGGTCACACCTATAAACCCAGCTACTCAGCCTTGAGCAGAAAGAGCTCAGGGACAGCACCCAGATTTCAAGCTTCAGTACTAGAGGGGGAAAAAAGTCCATTAGGATCAGACAGAAAGAAGAAAAAAAGGTCCAATCACACAGAAAGGCAGTTCTAACAAAATGCCACAGGCTCTTACATGCCCCTCTGCCCTTGTCTGCGTCCATTGTTCCTGTGATCAGTTCCTCCAAGGGTCCCCCGTGATGCTGCAGGACAGCACCCCAGCTCCAGCTAAGGGGACCCCTGCCCCCTCACATCTTCCTCCCCCTTCCCCCCCCCCCCTCCGCCTACCACACAGCATTGTGACTGGCTTTAATCTCTCTGACTTTAGTACAATTATGCAAACATCCATTTCCTTCCTTTTTTCTCTGCTAGTACTGTGGCTCAGACTCAAGGCTTTGCCCACTTGCTTGGCTTTTACAATTGTGAGACGATTGGCGCTCTACCACTCAAGCCACAACTCCACTTCTGTTTTTTTGGGTAGTTCATTGGAGGTTAAGAGTCTCCTGGACTTTCCTGCGTGGTCCGGCTTTGAATCGAGATCCTCAGATCTCAGCCTCCTGAGTAGTTAGGATGATGGGTGTGTGAGCCACTGGCTGAGGGTTTCTTTTATAATTGCTCCTATAGTAGATAGGGCGCAGTGACCTCTCAGTCAATACCTGTGGAGTTGAGCACAAATACCTGAACTGAACTGTCATCTGGACGAGAGGAAGCCTCCACCCAGACTCCTTCCCAACTGCTCCTCTTAGTCATTACCAGGCCCCTTCCCCGCCCTGCCGCGCTTTGTGCTTGTTTCCTCGTTACTTGCCTCCATAACCTCTTGATGATTTCATCAACATTTATCTTCTTCTCAGTCAGGTTTCCCTGTTAAATCCTCTAAACAGTTTGCAGAGTTTACCTTGATATTCTTCCAGTTCATTATTCAAGCATTAATTGAGGGCTGGTTATAAGCCAGGGCCCGCACAGGTGCGGGTGCGGTAATGGCTGATTGCCCACCTCTGGAAGTTCGCAGCTAGGAAAGAAGTCAAAACACTAACCAGACTGCTATGGCAGCACACCGGTTTTAGGCCGGGGTCGGCACCGGGGTGGGGGGGGGGGGGGGGCATTAGGAGGCTTCTGGCTTCCAGGAATCCCCGTATAAATGTATAAAATGGCAGTGCCAGCTGGACACCTGCGGCCTTACTTGTAATCCTAGCCACTCAGAAGCCTGAGATCTGGGGACTGATGTTCAAGGCCAGCCCAGGCAGACACATCTGGGAAACTCTTCAATTGGCTAGCAAAAAGCTGGAAGTGGAGGTGTGGCTCAAATTGTAGAGTACCTGCCTTGAGTGAAAAGACCAAGCAAGGGTAAGAGGCCTTGAGTTCAGAAAGGATAAAGGAAAGAAGGAAAGGAGAGAGGGAGGGAGGATGGGCAGAGGATGGGAGGACCTCCAATTAGCCGCCCCCTCTGACACCTCCTGAGACCCTTCCTCCTGTGCACCTTGCTGTGTTGTGTGTGTGCTGTGTTTTGGAGACTGAGCACCTTGCTCCCCCACCCCCATGACTGCAATCCAGGCTATGTTTCGGCATCACTAGCTCTGGGAGAGACGCTGTGCGCAGGGAAGCAGGGAAGAATAAAGCTGATAACATTCCCCTTGTTCTTGGGACTAGAACATCATTTCAGCCGCACCCTCTGTCCATCTGGACCTCATTAACACCCTCAGCCACTCCCCCAATAGCCTTTAATGTCTAAATAATGATTCCCTGCGGCCACATCCCCCATGATGTCACTCCCCCGCTGATTTGCATCTCACAGATAACAGACAGCCTGGGAATTGTGGGGCCTCCCCGAGCTGTTCTGAAAGCCTCTTGCTCTCCATCACATCCTGTCACCTCCTCAAAATCTGTCAGCAAATGGACAGACAACCTCTGCTCCCCAATACCCTTCTGCTGTTATGCCCTGGCTGGCTTGGGCCCACAGCAAGCTCCCCAAAACAAGGGGGACCCCGGGGTACTCAGAATGTGGCTTGTGTAGACATCCTTTTCTGGACTTTATTGGGGGGGCCTCACTGAAGGCTGACGCCACCCTTTCCTCCCCCCTCTCCCCCCTGCCCAAGTCTGGACCAGATGGAACTGGTTTTCATGAAGCCAGGTGAGAACATGGCCAGTGCCAGTGGCTCACACCTGTAATCCTAGCTACTCAGGAGACTGAGATCTGAGGATCGTGGTTCAAAGCCAGCCTAAGCAGAGAAGTCCATGAGACACTTGTCTCTAATCAGCCAGCAAAAAGCCAGAAGTGGAGGTGTGGCTCAAGTGGCAGAGTGTGGCAGAGGGGACACAATTAGGAAATCAAAAGCTGTTTTTTATTTTAATAAGCTGATTTATTTTTTATTTTTTTTACCTCTCATCACATTTCTTTTCAACATTTCTCCTTCTCAGCTCAGTTCCCTTTCTTGCTCTCATCTTAACTGATTCTTGGGGGTCCCTCTTTCTAGTCTGTGATATGTATATGTACATTTGTGTGTGCACATGTATATGTACATGTGTGTATGCACATGTGCCAGGTTACCATACTGGGACTTGAACTCTGAGCCTGGGTGTTCTCCCTTAGCTTTTTGCTCAATGTTCATGCTCTATACTTGAGCCACAGCTCCATTTCCAGCTTTTTTTTTTTTTCTAGTTAGTTGGAGACAAAAATCACAAGGACTTTTCTATCCAGGCTGTTTTTGAATGGGCATCCTCAGATTTCAGTGTCCTGAGAAGCCAGGATTACAGGTGAGAGTCAGTTTTTATTTCTTTTCCATGTCTAGGTTTGGGCTTTGTCTATACAATACCAAACATCTAGATACACAAGTAAGAACATGCTGTTGTCAAATATCTGCATGTTTGGTGATTAGGCATCTCTTGGGAGTAATAGCTGGGTTTGGTTTTCACTTCTCGGTTATCACTTAACATCAAATAGACGGTCCTGCCTGGTTCTGTGGATTGTGCCTATAATCCTAGCTTGCTACTCAGGAGGGTGAGATCTGAAGATCATGATTTAAAGCCAGTCCGGGCAGGAAAGTCTGTGAGACTCTTATTTCCAATTAACCAGCAAAAAGCCAAAAGTAGAGCTGTGGCTCAAGTGGTAGAGCACCAGCCTTGAGTATAAAAAGCCAAGTGAGAGTGTGAGGCTCTGAGGCCCCAGTACCGGTGTGCATGCGCACACGCATGTGCACACACCCACCCACACGCACGCACGCACACACATGCACGCACATACACAGACTCTAGTCTTATGGGTCACAATTTCTACTCCTGATCTCCCCCCCTCCCCTTTCTCATGAAGAATTAGCCCTATCAGTCATTTTATTATCAAAGAAAAGGTGAAGCAATGTGTCTCTCCGTGCACCTGCGGGCTACTGCAGACAGTCGGGTCCTGTTCCTTTCTTATGGAAAGTCTGCATTGACCTTTACCCTTTCCTGACTCGCAGCGGGGAGGAGGGCCAGGCAGGCCCAACACCAAGCCTGGAAGACCAGGCTGAGATCTCTCTCTCCCCTTGTGCGTCCCTCAGCCCCGCCGCTCCAGCTACAGGAGAAAAGCCGCCGACGGCCATCCGTCACTCCTGTCCAAGCCAGCCTCCTTCTTTGCTTGTGTTTTTCTTGGGGAGCTCAGCACAACGCTGTGGCTGCTCTCGGGAGACAGCCCCAGACAGGAGCGTGCCTTGTTCTCTCTCCTCGTGCCTAGCAGTCCCAGCCTTAATAAACCACGTCTCCCTCTCCATCTGAAAGACAAACGATGGCGGAGAGGTGGGGGGCAGAGCGGGGGCGGTGGCCACCATCACTGAGATGCACAGAGTCTGCTCGTGCAAATTGAGAGACAGAGACAGAGAGACCAGGAGAGGCGTGCCATGGTCCTAGACCGGCAGATGAAGATCTATCAGACATTTCAGATTTCTAAAGCCGGCCTGGGACCATGCGCTCCTCAGAGCTGAGCCTGGGGGAGGGGACAGGGTGCAGAAGCCCCGTGGAGTGGCCGGCCTCCCCATAGCACCCCAGGAAATCCAGGCCGGTGCCTGACAGCCTCCTCGGGGGTGAGGGAGGCGCTGGCAGCCCCCGGCTTCTCCCTTCTGGTCCCTCCTGGCCTACCCGCCCCCCTCCTCCCCTCCCCAGCCCCCCTCCCTCCGCCTTCTCCCAGAGGAGGTGACAGACGGGCCTGTAATTTGGTTCATTCGCTCGACTGAAACAACACCTGCCCCCTCCCATGGGACGCGAGGGTCTCATCCCAAACCAGACCGGAAGCCAGGGCGCTCCAGCCACAGGCAAATGGACCCCCCGGCCAGAGGGCCTCGGGCCTCGCCACGCCACAGACCCAGAAAAGCCCGCAGCCTCCAGTTCAAGCCGCTAGAATGCAAGAAACTTCTGTGTTCAAGTTTCCAATTAAAAAAAAAAAAAAAGCTCAATTAGCTGCTCTTGAAATAAACAGCGTTTCCTTCCAAAGGCCCTGGTGCCCACATGGGGAGAGTCCCAGTGAAACCAGGTGGCTGTGGGTTTGGGGGTGAGGGCCAGATTTGGGGACCTGGGTGGGGCCTGGGGCAGCCTCCTGGTGGTGAAGGTGAAGCCCGGATAGGCACATTTTCTTCCAGAGAGAGCCACTCTCCTTCCTTTCTCCAGTGCAGCCGGTGCAGGGGGCTGACTGCCCGGGCTCCTGTCTGCTTCCCAAAGGCAGATGTGACCTCTTCCCGCCCCCCCTCACGATCAGAACCTCACAGCCCAGGCCTGCGGCTCTCCCCACCCACCCCGCGGCCCCCTTCTCCTGCTGACAGAAAAGCCAAGTCAAAGGAGCCGGGCAACGTGGAGACCAGGCCCAGACTGTGTGAGAGAAAATGTTGTTCTAATTTTCCAATTGCTGTCCCAAACACACACACACACACACACACCAAAACATTTGCCAGCCAGGCACCGGTGGCTCACGCCTGTCATCCCAGCTACTCAGGAGGCTGAGATCTGAGGATCCAGATTTGAAGCCAGCCTGGGCAGAGAAGACAATGAGACCCTTATCTCGAATTGGCCATTAAAAATCCCAAAGTGGAGCACTAGCCCTGAGTGAAAAAGCTCAGGGACAGTGCCTAGGCCCTGAGTTCAAGCTCCAGGACCGGCACAAAAGAAAAAGATAGTTACAAAGCCAGCTGGAGTGTCAGGCATGAGGTGGGCATTAAGGGCCGGCTCACCTGAGTGGCATACAGCGTCCGGTGCCCAGGCTCACTCTGGGCACCCAGGGAGGGCCGCCCTGGCCTCTACCCAGACACGCCCAGCCTGCAGCATCGTCTCCAGAGTGGGAACAAATCTCTTTCTCTGAGAGACTCTAGCCTCGTGGCAGGAGAGGGCAAAGGGACAGCCTAGGCTCCTCTCTGGCTTCCAGTCACCCAGCCTGTGGGCAGAGGCTTCCTCTGCACCCCCAGACAGCTGCCAGAACAGGGGGCACAGCAGTGGTACAGACGAAGGGCATGTGGCACCCAGGCAGACCCCGTCCATGGTCAACTACGGCTCGTGGATGCAGGAGAAAGTCACCCAAGTCATGTCACTCCTCTAAACCTCAACTTCCACATCCGGGAAAGGGAGCCGGGGATGTCCCCCCTGGGAGAACCCCACGAGAAGAGGTGAGCGCAGTGCACGGAGCCCACATGAGGCGCCTTCCTGCTGCTGATACCCAGAGGGCTGGGCTGCACCCAGGATGGCTCAGGCCTGGGACAGGGCCTGCTGCCCACTCCCAGGCCAACTTCTAAAGGAGGAAAACACGTCTCCAGATGGACGCGTTGTTTCTGCAGCAAGGGAGGAGGGAGGCTGGTCCTGGGTGAGGTGCTTGGAGACCCCCCCAGACCTGAGCAGCCTGAGAGTGCGGTATGGAGGTTGGTGGGACTGATGGAAGGACACCGCCCTCCTAGAGGCCCTGGCTCAAGCAGCTGCTGGGGCCTTCCTTGGCCTCCCCTCTGTCCTCGGCTTGACCTCGCTGCTGAGCATTTAGCATCAAGCAAAAGTAAACATGCATTTGCTGGGGACTCTCCTCTCCTCCTTCAGGGCTGGCTCCTGTGCTAGTTTAGCCTCTCCGCCATTGCCTGTCTCAGAGGCCGCTGGATAATTGCTGGTGGTGAGAATGAATGGCGCTGCCGTCCTTACTCACTGCTGTGTCTGCAGACATCTGGGTCCACACTGGCTTCCAGACAGGAGTCAGTCCCCCTCTGCAAAGGTAGAGACACCCAACCATCTTCCTCTCCCGGGGCCCTGGGGCTGTGGAGCTGTGAAGGCCAGCAGGGGCCTTCTGTTTGGGGCAGGGCAGCAAATGCACAGGCCCTTGCAGGCTGTGCTGACCAGTCCAAATTTGGGCTTCACAGAGGAAAGGAGGTCCCAGGGGCCTCCAGGGGTAGACGTTGACTCAGTTTCCTCAGCATGAGAGGAGGGCTAGGTTTCCTATCACTAAACAATGAGGATGTTGTGTAATGGTGCCCTGCCTAGACCTGTGCAGACTTACCACATCACACACACATCCTGCGGACGGCAGGAAACACGAGAAAAGTGGCAAGGCCATCAGTAGATGGGACACACAAGCCACGAGACCATGTGTGGCACTTCTGTGCCCAAACCAGAAATGTGGCGTGCTACTGAGTCACAACTCACAATAGATCTACACACACACATAGGTGCAGATAGATGGAAAATAGATCAATAAATGGATTGATCAATAGATAGATAGACAGACAGACAGACAGATAGTTTGCAGGCTATACCTGAGTTCTGCTGTTTGAATGGGATTTTTTCATCTTATAGCTCTTCATAGATGACCTTCTTCTAGACTTTTACGCTATATTTTTTTCCTTGTTGGTGGGCACATGTCTGCCTCTGTGTGCTGATCAAGGCTTGAGCAGTAGCCAGCGCCCCAGGGAGCTGGGCTTGGACGTGAGGCTTCATGCAGGGCACTTCTGGAGCTTCTATTTCCCACCTCTGACTTGGAGAGGTCGGGTCAGATGGCGCCTCCATTTATTTTTATTTTTTAGAGCAAAGGAACCTAGGGCTTCATGTTACGCAGGCACGAGATGCTGATTTTCCTGGAGGTGGAATGATGCGGGTCCTTGCTACCCCTGGGGAAGGTGTTCCGAGGTGAACCATGCCCAAAAGTAGAAAAACACCCCAACATCTCAACACAGACATAATCCTAGATGAAGGCTTTGATCTCATTTTTACCAGTTTACATCGCCCAAAACATTTCTTCATCAGTCCCCATGCTCTTTACTTTTAGACAGATACTTCAAGTAGAAGTTTTTATATTGGATACGTTTATTTAATATGCAAAACAGCGCACCATTCATGAGATATGAAAAAACTCGTCAGATAGAAACCAGGTTATATCTATTTGCACTACAAAATATTGCATTATATAAAGCAACCGAGACACAAAAAAACCCTGAAAAAGACTAAAATCTTTGGATAGCAGATGTGTTTCCTCCCCACCCACCCCCACTCGTCTCTAAAATACAACTCTTGCTTTAAGAGTTTCACAGCTGAGAATATGAAATGTTTTCAGGCTCTAGACTTCTTTTTGGTGGTCACATAGGAAAGTGGTTCAGAATTTATTATTCTTTTTAGGAAAATAACGTAATTTCCTAAAAGCATCCTGCACACAGACATCACACACACACAGGCACAGAGAGAAGCTACTCTCCATAGGAACAAGTCTGTCAAGTACTTCTTTAAGACGTAACTACAGATAAGAACAACACACACTTCTTTTTAAAAAACTATAAGAGTGACTTGCTAAGTGTTGCCGATCTCACGAGGAAAGAAGCTTTCAAGAACAGACATCTGAATATAGAAAATAGGTTTAGAAACAGGAGGAACTTCTTATACAAGTGCAATAGAATAGAGGTGAAAGGAAGAAAGACCACACGGCAGAATCTCAACACACACGTAGGAAAGCTGGACAGAACTGTTCCACGGGAAGAAGTGTAAACACGTGGGTACAAATAAATTGGCACAGTCTTAAAGTAAAATTATCACCACTCCGAAAAATAAACGTCTGGAAAAAAATACTCTACTCCTTCTAACATAAATAAAAATAGCTCGTCTTCTTCCTAACGGTTCCTATAGGGTTTTTACACGGTTAAGGTCACAAATAGATGGGTTTTCTTTCTATTTTTGGGATATATCAAGGAGCACTTTGCCTGCAAAAGCGATCAATCGTCCAGGGATCCGTTCAGATACGAACTCTCCGGTCGTCTTAGTGTCCAGCCTGGGGTTCCAGCCCCGCCTGGCCGGCTGTCGGGCCGGGGGGGGGGGGGGTCGGGGTCAGGGGTCGGGGGTCGGGGATCGCCCTGCCCCCGCGGCTCCCACCCCACCCGCGACTCGCCTTCGATTTGGATTCTGACCACGGAACGCTGTGCCCGGCTCCATCTTCCTCTCGCTCCTCATCCTCCCTCGGGTTTGTGGATGGACCCCGGACCCGGGGCGTCTCCGGGGGCGGCGGGCCGGGCGCCGGGGGTCCCCCCAGTGCCCGCGCGCCCCGGGCCCTCTCCCCGGGCCCCCGGACCCCGGCCCCGCGGCCCGGCCTACACGTCGAGCACGTGGTTCAGGTAGGAGATGTAGCAGATGGCGAGGCGCAGGATCTCGATCTTGGAGAGCTTCTTGTCGGGCGGCAGCGTGGGCAGCAGCTTGCGCAGCTCGGCGAAGGCCAGGTTGAAGGCCTCCACGCGGATGCGCTCGCGCGTGGCGTGCGCCGAGCGGTACTTGGCCGTGGCGCGGCGGCGGCGCCGCTTCTCCTCCCGGCTCAGCGGCTGCGGGTGCGGGTACAGCGCCGCCCGGACGCCGTCCCGGCCGCCCGCGCCCTCCGCCTCCTCCGCCGGCTCCAGGTCCGACACGCTGCCCAGAGCCTTGGCGTCCGCGCCGCCCGGGGACTCGGGGTCCGAGGGCGCCGAGCCGGGGCGGTCGGAGTCGGCCGCTTGGTCCAGGCTCAGCATCATTTTGGAGGCTGGAGGAGAAGGGGTGGGGGAGAGGTGAGTCTGGGAGGGAGCGCCCGAGACCGGGGTCCCCAGTCCCCCGCGGGCCTCAGCGCCGCGCGGGGACGCAGGGGGGTCGAGGGAACCCCGGCCCGCGCCGCGCCTGGCCGGGGAGCCGGCCTGGAGCCCGCCGAGCCCGGTCTGCGCCCGGCCTGCGCCCCGGCCTGGTGCCCGCCGACCCGGCCCGCGCCGCGCCTGGCCTGGGAGCCGGCCTAGAGCCCGCCAAGCCCCGTCCGCAGCCCGCCGAGCCCGGCCTGCGCCCCGGCCTGGAGCCCGCCGAGCCCGGCCCGCAGCGCCCGCCTTTAGTGCGCACTCGGCCAACCCCAGCACGCCATGCGCGCCCCGCGCCCCGGCCCCTTTCCGATAGCGGACGCCGGGGATGCCGGGGGCCGCGGCCCGCCCGAGCGCCCAGGGCGAAGCAGCTTGGAGCTGCGGCGCCCGAGGGTCCCCGGCCCGGGCGCAGCGGCGGGGGCGGCAGGGCGGAGAGGCTTCCCCGAGCCCCTCGGAAAGAATACGGCGAGGCCCGGGCGCGCGGCTCCTCTGCCGCCAGGATCCCCGCGCCTCGCCGGGGCCGCCGCCGCGGGAGCCGAACAATGCGGCCGCGCGGGGCCGGCCGGGGCCGGCGGGGAGGCCGGGGTCGGGGCTCCGGGGCCGGGCGAGGCGCGGGATGCGCGCCGCCCGTCTCTCCGCCGGGCCCCCGGAGGAGCCGCCGCGCCCCGCGGCCGGCGGACCCCCGGACCTGGCCGACGAACGTCCGCCCGGGCGAGAGCGGGGACCGCGGCGGGCAGGGCGGCTCGGCGGGGCGGCCGTCGGGCGGGATGCGGCGGGCTCGGCTTCCCCCGGGGCCGAACATCCGCGCGCGGTGCGTGCGGTGGAAACCGATGGACGAAAGGGGCCGCCCGCCCCGCGCCCGCCGCCCCGCCGGGAAGCGGACCGAGCGCGGCCGCCGGCGTCTCACCGTGCGCGGGGACGATCCTGCCTCCGGCGGCCTGGAGTTCGGGTCCCCGGGAGCGGGGCCGGGGGGACCCGGGCGGCGGCCCGCGGCGGGCGCTCTCACATCCAGGGGCGGACGCGCGGCCGCCTCGGCTCGGGCGCGGCGCGGGGCCGCGGGACCCCGCACCCGGGGAGCCGGAGCTGCGGGGGCGGCTTACCGCGCCCGGGCCCCGAACGCGTCTCCTCCCTAATCGTGCGGGAACATGTCACGGCGGGGGGGTCAGGGTCGACTGAAAAACCGAACCCGGGCGGAGCAGAGCAAGGGCGGCGGAGGGGCGGCCGGTCCCGCGGCTCTGCGAACAACAAAAGAGATGGCAGCGGTCACCAGCCCAGGCGTCGACGGCGAGGATGGCGAGGACAGAGACGGCGAGGATGGAGACGGCGAGAGGATGGAGACGGTGAGGATGGAGACGGTGAGGATGGAGACGGTGAGGATGGAGATGGAGTGTGAGGATCAAACCCGCGCCCGCCCGCCCCGGTCCCGCTCCCTTCCGCCGCCTCCCGAGCCTAGGCTTTGTCCGGGAGCACAATGCTACCTGCGCCTCTCCTCCCTCCGCGACTGGAAAAACAGTCTCCAGGTCTCCCTGGCCTGGGGTCCCCTCCCACCCACCACCCCACTCTTTACCTGGTGACAGCAGCTCTGTGGTGAGTAGCGGGGGTGGGGGGTGCCTGGGGAAGGGCTGGGGGGAGCCAGCGGCCAGTCTGGGGGTGACAACGAGCGGAGGAGCACGGGGGGAGGCCGGGCCGCGCGCCTGTGGCTTCTGGACTCTCCTGGAGATGGTGGAAAAGATAAAAGCTGAAGGAGGGGGGGGGGGTGGAAAATGTTTCCCCCTAAATTGATATTTAATGGGAAATCCTATTGGACAGGAACCCGGGCACGAGTCACTTAATTGGACTTGACATCTGTCACAGTGTGGGAGTTTTCACAGCCCAAATATTTTAGCAGACAGAGCGGATTCCGGGTGAATCTGTGCCATGAACTAGAACAGCGGAAAGCGGCCAGGACAGAAAGCGCAGGCCGGACGCGGGGCTACGGGGCTGCGGGGCTTGGGGCTGTGGGGCTGTGAGCAGGCTCTTGTTTTCAGATTATTGATGCTCTGTTTAAATGCAAATAAGCAACAGCCTTCGCGATGGGAGAATTCCTCTGGTGTGTCACAAAACCAGCGTGTGTCTCTCATTCACGTTTGGGGAAATGGACACACTCATTGCACAATAAACAAGAAGCCACAATTCACGCAACACAGTCACAGGTACCCTAGCTAACGTTTATTACTGATCACTTACACTGAACGTTTATTAGTGATCACTTACACTTAACGGTTTCAGGAAGCATATTGCTTTTTTTTTTTTAGTAATTCTCCACTGAAAGAACTTACACATTAAGTGATAGGCGGCTTTGAGAACAGAACCGTTGTGTGTGTTTGTGTGTGTGCGTGTGTGTGTGTGTGTGTGTGTGTGTGTGTTTCTCCTGCACCTCCGTGTCTGTTTTCTCCTTAGCTACTCCGTTGAGCTGGAAACAGGACACTCCAGTGTTTGTGACTGCCTGTGCTTTCAGGCATGTTCCCTGGGGGCTCATGGGGGATGGATGCAGAGCACCCCTACCTGAGCATTCCCAAGCTCCCTCCTGGAGGTGGCACACAGATGAATTTGTTTTGTTTTGTTTTTGTCGGTCTTGGGGCTTGAACTCTGCCTGGGCTCTGTCCATCAGCTCTTCAGCTCAAGGCTAGCACTCTACCACTTGAGCCACAACGCCACTTTCGGCTTTTTCTGTGTATGTGGTGCTGAGGAATCGAACCCAGGGTTTCATGCATGCAAAGCAAGCACTCTCCACTGAGCCACCTTTCCAGCCTCGTTTGTTGTTTTTTTTTTTTTAAGTAAGATTTTTGTGAAAATACTGTACAGAGAGGTTTTATTTGTTGTTTTCTAGAGGGACCAGCATACTTTTGCTGTCAATTCAAGATTGTCAATTGCTATTTGTGACCATTTAAATGTTTCATTGGTCAAGCTAAAAGGAAATGAAAGTTGCTATAGCCTTGCGGGGGCCCCCCCCCCCCCCCGCACCTCTCCAGTCCCTAGGGGGTCGCTACTTTCCCTCTCCTGTCCGGTTTGCCCCCAAACTAGATTTTATCATCAGGAAAGGGGCACCAGGCTCCCCCCCCCCAGAGTCCCTCAAGGTTGTCACAAACACAGCTTTTCTTCCTCTGGGAGGTGCCTGGACCGGAAGGGGGTGGGGTAGGAGAGAGGAGGGGTATCTCAGGGGCGAGGGGAGGGCACACAATGCCCACCTGCCCGCCCAGGAGGCCATTGCCCCGGGAAAGGGCAAGGGAAACAGGTGAGTGGTCAGCCCTTCCAGGGCGTGGGGACAGAGGGGGCATGGCTAGGGCCACCCCAGCGCCCCTATCGCACAGGTAGCCACAAGCAGCTGCACCCCACAGGTGTGGCCCATCCCCCCACAGATGCGGCCCCTCCCCCACGCGTGCCCACTGGGTGGTAGAACTAAACCCGAGGGTCAAAAGCCCTGGTGTGTTTACTCATGGGGGTCTGCAAGGGACCCGTGTTGAGGCACCTCCATGTGGGGGTCTCAGGGAGTGTGCACACCCCAATTCAGACAGCCTCATCCTTCGGCCGGCCGTCTGCGAGAATCTAGACACATGGGCTTTCACACCCAGGCTGATGATTCCTCCCCTTCCCCCCCACCCCGGGAAGGAGCACACTCAGATCCCACGCAAGGGACACAGGTGCACACACACGCATGTGCACACACGTGTATACATATGTGCATGGGCACACTGCACATGCATACACATGCACACATAGGCATATGTATGCACACGCACACACAGTCACCCCTCCCCCACCTTAGCCTTTCAAAGCTCCTCTCCCCTACACAGGTGCTCCCTCTATCTGTCTCCTTACGTGCTTCTCTTACCTTGCCATCCAGACTACACCTAGCGCAGAGACTGCCCATCCCAATAGGCTGTGGTGCTTGCAGGAAAGATCTGTGGCTCCTGTCCCCAGCTCTGACGTTCAAATGCAATACACAGTAAGTATCCAGATCACTTATGGTAAGTACTCAGTGCACTGTCAATACTCAGTTCACATATAGTAAGTACAAAGGAACCTAGAACATTTATAGTATGAGAACACTATGACCAAAGATACTATGGTTCCATTTGTATTGTTTTTTTTTTTTTGCTTTATAAAAATGACAGATGTGCCAGGCACTGGTGGCTCACGCCTGTCATCCTAGCTACTCAGGAGGCTAAGATCTGAGGATCATGGTTCAAAGCCAGGTGGGGCAGGAACATCTGTGAGTCTCTTCAATAAACCACCAGAAAACTGGGAAGTGGCGCAGTGGCTCAAGTGGTAGAGTGCTAGCATTGAGCTGAAGAGCTGAGGGACAGCGCCCAGGCCCAGAGTTCAAGTCCCATGACTAACCAAAAAAATTTAAAAAAAAAAAAAAAAAGGCAGATGCCATGCACCTCTGGCTCCTGCCTGTAATCCTGGCTACACAGGAGGCTGCGGTCTGAGGATGAAGATTCAAAGCCAGCGTGGGCAGGAAAGTCTGTGAGACTCTTATCTCTCCAGTTAACAAGCAAAAAGCTGGAGGTGGATCTGTGGCTCAAATGGTAGAGCGCCAGCCTTGAGTGAGAAAGCGAAGCAAGAGCAGGAGGCCTGAGTTCAAGCCCCAGTACTAGCACAAAAACAAAAGATCTGTGCCAGACACAGGAGGACCCCCTGCTGGGGCTGACATAAGCAGGGCGGAAATGCCCGCCCTGGGCAGGGAGGGGACAGCGTGGAGGAGGCATGGAAGCTGCTCAGACCCTGCGCGGGGCTTTCCAGGCATGCTCGGAGCTGGAAGCACGTGGCTGTTCTGTTGTTCAATCAACTGTCAGCAGCAGCCTGGAAAAGGCAAAACAATTCATTTCACAATTTTCCTTCATCTTCTCTATCAAGGAAAATGATCTTCAAATGATCACGGATAGTGAGATGTTGGCTGGAAAATGTCTGAGCACTAACTAGGTGAATAAATAAGAAAATGCTTCAGATGAGTGCAGCCCTGCCAGCCAGAGGAAAGTCACACTCAGCGGGGCCCCGGAGCCCCACCCCTAAGCTTTGAGGGGTATGCACTGTAGAAAGCACCATCCTGTCTGGGTGTGGTGGCTCTCGCCTGTAATCCTAGCTACTCAGGAGGCTGAGATGAGAGGGATCGTAGTTCCAGACCAGCCTGAGCAGAAAATTCATAAAAACCCTTTGTTAATCAGTTAAATAAAGAAAAAAGAGCTAGGCATGGTGGTACATGCCTGTCAACACAGCTCTGTGGGAGTCCTACATAGGAGAACTGTGGTCTAGGCTTGCCAGAGCATAAATGGAAAACACTATCTGAAAAATAACTAGAGGGCTGGAGGTGTGGTCTAAGTGGTAGAGTGCCTGCCTGACAAGTACGAGATCCTGAGTTCAAACTCCAAACCTACCCCATACATACATACATACATACATACGTATGAAGAAAGGAGGGAAGAAAGGAAGGAGGAACCAACCGGTTGAACAAACAGTGAATTTGACTTTAGAGCTAGAGGCTCTAACATCCCCGTCTTCTAGATGGGGTGGTGGTGTGGGGCAGTGTCTTTTAATTGTATTTACTAAAAGACTCGTTTGATGGTGATTTCCTTCAGAGTAATTATTTCTTGTTGATTTATAGTCTGTGTGACTGGGTATTTTTGCATGCATGCTTATGCACACAATGCACACATGCGCATGCTCATACACGCACGTGCGCAAGTGTGTGTGCGCGCATGCACACACACACATACACACTCTCTCTCCAACAGCAGATGCAGCTTTTTGAGCCCAGCAAGAAGCAGGGCCATCATTGTGATAGGAGGATGGAAGTTCTTCGGGAATCTGCCCTTTGTCTCCCGAGCTGGTTGGTCCCAGGACACACAGCCAGAATTCCAGAAAGGCCTCTGAGCCTCTGGCTGCCCTGCAGCGTCCCAGAGAGCTGCTACATGACGCTTTCACTGCTTGGATTGGAAAAGAGCAGCTGGGAGTGTGTGTCCGGCTGTGTTGGGGGGGGGGGGGGGCGGGTGTGAAAGATCAGAAGAACCCATCTCCAGCCTTCCACGTTGCCCCTGTTGTTCACACGTGTTCTCCGCACACATTTTGGGCTCTGAGCCTCCACCCTGTGCCTCCTGCGTCCTCATCTCTGAGCCTGCAGGTGGGGCAGGGATGCCTGAGAGCTAGCCCAGAACCAGGAGAGAGAATTCTGCCGTGGGAAATCCCACACCTCCGTGAAGTCCCAGTGTGCTCCCCTCCCACGGAGTTCCAGCTGGGGTTCTGGGGCTTGGAATTTTCTAGGCTTTGCTCGCCTTCCCGGCCACCTCTGCTGACATGATCTGGCACCTGGGCCTATTTTGTGGGTCTGCCTGGTGCGTGGGTGCTTTCCTCCAGTGCCGTGCCGAGTACTGCCTCTCCACCCACCATCACACACTTTCCTGCGTGTCCGACCCCATCTCAAGGCCGCTGCTCCACGGACGGGCGGGATTCCAGATGCTGGGTTTTAATCTTTTCAAAAATGTTCTTTAATGTTGACATAAAACTCCTGGAAGGGAAAAAAAAATAAGCATTTTTAAAAAGGTTATAAAAAGGTCATTTCCAGTAAGGAAAACACAATGTTTGTGAGCCTTCCGAGACGTGGGGGGAGGGACAGAAAGAAACGGCTGCGGCCACGCCAGCGTGACAATTCTAGCATATAAAACACCGCGAGACATCCGCCGCCTGTGGATAATCAGGCATATCCGAGTTATTATGTAGAAAAAATGTACACATAATTAATTAAGTATTGCATTTTTTTTTCCCCATGCAGATGTCCCAAGGTCCAGTAGATGAAGCCTCCAAA
This sequence comes from Dipodomys spectabilis, assembly GCF_019054845.1. Taxonomy (NCBI): domain Eukaryota; kingdom Metazoa; phylum Chordata; class Mammalia; order Rodentia; family Heteromyidae; genus Dipodomys; species Dipodomys spectabilis. The sequence goes on along the minus strand of NW_024870825.1, from coordinate 2,081,168 downwards.
ACTAATTGCTCAAGGTTGTGTCTCAGGTGCTGTTCATGAAGATGGAGACCACCAATGCGTTTTCACGTGGCTCTGTGTCCTCCAACCTGGTGGAGGACCCGGTGCCCTCCAGCCTGTCCCGCTTCAAGGACATCTCTGCAGGAGTGGTGGCAGGGATTGCTGTCCCCACCGGGACTGGGACACCTTTGCTATCTGTGAGGGTAGAAAACAATTCCCACACCACATGCCCAGAGCCTGGGAGGCTGCCTTTGCAAAAGATGTAGTAAAGGTGGGATTTGAGTGAGGATGGTAGTCCTGAGTTATCTAGACAGTCCTAACTGCAACCGAACACATCCCTATCACAGAGGACAGACAGACAGAGACAGAAAGACGGAAGCAGAGAGACAGGAAGAGGAAAGAGATAGCATGAAGATGGAGCCAAAAGATGTGGCCACAAGCCAAAGACCACCAGGAGCTAGCAGTGACAGAGAACAGATCCCTCTTGAGAATTCCAGGAGGCAGAGAGTGTAGCCCGACCCACACCTCGATTTCTGACTGTGGGCCTCTAGAACTGTGAGAGGGTTTCTATTCTTTTAAGCCACCCACATGTCATTATTTGTTACAGATGCCTCAGGAAACTAATGCGCACGTGTGTGCGTGCGCGCGCGCACGCGCGCGCGCACGCACACACACACACACACACACACACACTTGTCTGCCCTGAATTCAAATCCTGGCTCCAACCGCTCACTGAGGTCTAATGGTCAGCCCTGAGTTCAATCCTGCTTCTTCACATGTCCGAGCAGCTCTGTGAGGGCCCTGGCTCCAGGCGTTCAGCTGACGCCAACCATCTGTGCCCTGTGTGTTGGTTTTTGTGGTACAAGCTCGGTGCAAGGTTTTGTCCACAGACATAGTGAGGTTCATGTTAGCATAGGTGTGAAGTGGGAGGGGAGGTGGGCGGAGGGGGCAGAGAACCTCCACTGCGCTGGAGGCTGGCAGGTGAGGGCAGGGCTCTTGTACGGCGGGACTGAATGGGAGGATGCCCAGGTTCCCTCGGAAGGACTGAGCTCTTTCCATCCACATCTGAATGTTCACTCTCATCACGGAGTCTGCGCACACTCTTGTAGCTTGTCGGTGAGGGAGGGGTGCAGGACGGCTCTAGCCACGGAGATTTCAGGTTGGCTCTGATAAATGGCTGTTTATCCATTCCCAGCTGGCTCCGGGGTGTTCCTGGGGCATGGTTTCACAGCACAGCTCACATCATTGTATAAAACAGGACATCAGGCCCTTCTGGAATGAAATTGTGGTCTTCAATAATGACCAGGCGGAGGCCTGCCAGGCCAGAGTCTCCAGTCCCTGTCACCTCCGGTCTCAGGCCCTATGGGCGGCAGATGGACAGCCAGGCAGAGATGACAGGTCATATTGCCCATTCTCTGGGCTACCAGCAAACCCCTGGGGAAGAGCAGTGTCCCGCCCCCACTTGGCGGTTGGAGCCAATCACATGCTTCTTTCCTGGAGCCTCGGGTGTCCGTCAGAATCTGGCCTCTCCCAGCAGCTTCCAGCATCATCTGGGAGACGGTCACCTTTGTCTCCATGGCTCTCCCCTTGTCAGAGACCTGGTCTCCCTCCCCCTCCTCGACCAAGACCTTGGTTCTGTGGTTAATAATTTACGAGAGAAGTCAGAGTGCTCTGTAGGTGGTCCACACTTGAAGGAAACACCAGGGCAAATGTTTTCAGAAGACCTTTTTTAAAATGAGAATAATCACAGTGGTGGTAAGCTCCTGGTCATGAGGGACTTGGCTGTCCGTAACTGCAGCAGGAGGGGCTAGGGGTGAGTTTGGGGAACACACTAGTATTTTCCAGGCAGATTCCTCTTAGTGAAAGAACTGGTCTCATTCTAAGCGACCACCATCCCACATTCCCATTTCGACATGGTAAGTCCCATCCCTCCAGCAGTTCTGCCCTGCAGTCAGAGCCCCTCTAGAGGTTCAGTGTAAACACGGAAATTAAGTTGGATAATGATGTCATTACTCAGCTCCTTTACAGCCATTGCCGATCTCTCTCACACCTTTTGTCATTTTAGCCTTCACCATTGTGTGTGTATGTGTGTGTGTGTGTGTGTGTGTGTGCGCGCGCGCACATGTGCTGGTACTAAGTCTTGAACTCAGGGCCTTGTGCTGTCTTTTGCTCAAGACTAGCGCTCTACCACTTGAGCTACACCTCAAGTTTGGGCATTTTGCTGATTCATTGGAGATAAGAGTCTCATGGAAGCCGGGCGCTGGTGGCTCACGCCTGTAATCCTAGCTACTCAGGAGGCTGAGATCTGAGGATCACGGTTCAAAGCCAGCCCGGGGAGGAGAGACCGTGAGACTCCAATCTCCAATAAACCACCAGAAAACTGGAAGTGGTGCTGTAGCTCAAGTAGTAGAGCGCTAGCCTTGAGCTGAAGAGCTGAGGGACAGCACCCAGGCCCAGAGTTCAAGCCCCATGACCGACCAAAAAAAAAAAAGAGTCTCATGGACTTTCCTGCCTGGGCTTTTCTGCCGTGATCCTCAGATCTCAGCCTCCTGAGTTGCTGGGATTACAGGCATAATTACAGGCCTTGCTACCTTTACCATTTTTCACTTAACATAGCTGCATGGACATTTTCATTGCCACCATTCTCTCCCCGCCACCTCCCGCCCAGCTGGAGGTTGCCTGGAGGCAGGGAGGCAGGGGAGGTGTGCAGAGCAGAAGGGGTTCCACGGACCCTGGCTCCACCCAGTCGCCCTGCTTGGTGGTGGTTTCAGGGTGCCAGTCAGCACTGCCATGAATGAGGGAGCAACCTTGACATTTTCCAACTGTGTTTCTTGTCCCCTGAACATCTCACTTCCAGCCAGGCATCGGAAGTCTGTGCTGGCACAAAATTGATCAGAATGCATGACAGTCTGGGTTGGAAAACCAGACACGTTGGGTCTCCTAGGCTATGTTCTTCCACGACGCAGTTTAAGCCATTTCAACACCTGGAGCCAAGGCCGGGGCGTGGTGGTGAGGGGCACGGTTGCTCTGTCCGCCGCTCACCCCGGAGCACGCCCAAGTAAGCCCACCCACAGCTAGTGCCACCTCGGCATGGTCTTTGCAGTGGACCTGGGCACGCACCGCATTCACACTAGTGCTTACAACTGAAATCAATGTTGGTTTATTTTCTTTAAGTCGGTCTTGGGGCTTGAACTCTGGGCCTGGGCGCTGTCCCTCAACTCTTCAGCTCAAGGCAAGCGCGCTACCACTTGAAATTCATGATTTTAATGCCTGTATAATATTTGATTATATGAATATACTAAAACAATGTTAGGCTATAAATATATAGAATATAATATATAAACTATAATATATAAGTTCTATAACATTATATTACATCATAATATATTATGTAAGTATACTATCTTATAAATACCATGCAGTACATTCATAGAACTGACCACCCATTACTTCCAGATTTTGCCATTGTGAGAAGTAGTATGACAAACATCCGCACACACGTTTGGTAGTGTGTCTTGAATGTGTCTAGGGATGAGATGGATGCGTTGAAGAGCTGGTATACACGTACCCTCCTAGCACAGCTTTTAGAAGAGCTCATGGATCTGTATCTTCTCCACCCAGCATTGTGGAATTCTTCATTTTTCCTGATTAAATGCAACAAAATATATCTCATTGTAAATTTGATGGGTATTTATTTGCCTTAGGCTTAATGTCATATTTATTTCCTTTTCTAAAAAAACCTTATATCTTTTATTAAATTTCTTTTGGGATGTTGGTTATCAATATGTGCATCTGTATTAACCCATGCATTCGTGTATTAAAAATAGCCAGGTACAGGTGGCTCATGCCTGTAATACATGCCTGTCATACTAGGATTGTGGTCCCAAGCCAGCCCAGGCAAGAAAGTCCATGAGACACTTACTCCAATAAACCACCAGAACAACGTAAGTGGAGCTGTGGTAGATTATCATCCTTGAACAAAATAGCTCAGGGACAGCACCCAGGATGCAGTACTAGAACAAAATTTTTAATTGAAAAATAAATAAAACTCAGTTGAAGGACTGAGTTCTCTCTCCTTCCTGTGGAAGGACTGAGTTCTCTCCTCCCTGTGAAAGGCCCAAGCCCTTCCTCCACACACCACTTGCTTTCTCCATTTCATCCACATGCTCACTGCAGGCTGTGATCTGGAAGTCTGGGCTCCACTCACTTCGAGGCTGCCTCCCCTCAGCATTCCCTAGCCCTGCTCTCTGGCCCAGCCACCCCACCCTGGTCAGCTCCTCTGGCCTCCTGGCTCCCCTAACCCCTCACTCTCCAGTCACTGCTCAGGTCCTTTTCCCTCAACGTCCACATCATCTGTTGGGATTCTCACTGAAATTGCTGGAGATGAAGTTTCTAAGAAAACACCACACTAGCACCCAGACTGTCAACATGGAGCCTGCTGTCTCTGCATCGAAGGAGCTGAACTTCACAATCTCAATACAGCTTGATGGATGGATAGATGATAGAAAGAAAGCTAGATAGATAGACAGAGGTTATAGATAGCTGATAGATACATAGATGATAGATGATAGATAGATGGATAGATGTAGACATAGATTTATGAAGGTATTGAAGATGTTTTGTTCATTCTCTCACTAAGAACCTGATGGTGTATACATGCGTGATTGTAAATGGTCCTTCTTTTTAGATTGTATTTTCAAGTTCTTTTTTTTAACTCTTTTTTTTTTTTTTGTCGGTCGTGGGGCTTGAACTCTGGGCCTGGGCGCTGTCCCTCAGCTCTTCAGCTCAAGGCGAGCGCTCTACCACTTGAACTACAGCGCCACTTCCGGTTTTTTGGTGGTTTACTGGAGATAGGAGTCTCACAGTCTCTCCTGCCCGGGCTGGCTTTGAATCGCGATCCTCAGATCTCAGCCTCCTGAGTAGCTAGGATTACAGGCGTGAGCCACCAGCGCCCGGCTTGTATTTTCAAGTTCTTAATCACTACTAGATTAAGAATACAGTTGGCCTTTTCTGGTTGCTATTAGAGTAAATAATGATCCTGGTAGAAAGTACTTATTGAGTGGTTTAGCTTTTCATTTTCTGTGCCTGTGTGCACTGGCCGTGGTGCTGAACACTCACCTCCACTTCCCTCTTCTCATCCTCCACAGGAGGAGGGAGATACCGGGTATGCCGAGATGGTGCATTCAGCTACTCTGCTGAGGAAGGCCCACAGACCCATCCACAGGCCCACAGCCAGGGCCTGATTACTAATAAATATGGACACAGGAGCAGCAACTCCTATGCACAGGGCATGGAAATGGAAGCACTGCATCCAGACCACGGAGGACTGCCTCCCAGCCCGACCTATGTCCACCCGTGTCCCCACCCTGCAAGTCCTGCCCTGCCCTGTCCCCAGGGAATGGGCAGACCCTGTGTCCCTGCTCAGATCAGATGCTCTGCAGAGGTTTGTCTCCTGCTGAGTCCCAGAAGTACCAAACACGAGGCCGCCTGGACCATCAGAACCATGATAGCCACTGCTTCTAACCTTTCCTTGCTCTGTTTAACATCCCGTTCCCACTGAATGACATGACTTGAACCCAAGGCCTCTAAAGCCACTCTGTGTGAAGTCTATATTATACAGTTTTAGGGCCTCAACACAACTTGGGTATTTTTGAGGTTTTTGCATTTCTTTTTCAACAACTGACCCTTTTTTATTTGTTTTTGTGGCAATACCAGGATGTGAACTCAGGGGCTCAAGCCTGCTAGGCTGACGCTCTACCACTTGGGCCATACCTCCACTTCCAGCTTTTTATTGGTGAATTGGAATCAGAGTCTTCTGGACTTCTCTGCTCAGGTTAGTTTTGAACCCAGATCCTCAGATTTCAGCTTCCTGAATAGCTAGGAGTACAGGCCAGAGCCACTGACATTTAGCTTTGACTGAATCTTGATGCTAAATTTGCCTGCCTTCTTTTCTTCCTTCTTTCTTCCTTCCTCTCCTTCTTTCTTCCTTCCTCCTTCTTTTCTTTCTTTCTTTCTTTCTTTCTTTCTTTCTTTCTTTCTCCCTCCCTCCCTCCCTCCCTCCCTTCCTTCCTTCCTTTCTTGTAAAGATTTGGCCCTGAACTTCATTCCCAAGCCCGGTGGAGGGGCTGTGGAGCATGTGTAAGGACACATTTAGATGACATGCTCAGCACAGCTGAGTGGGCCCTGCACTGCCCGCGTCCACACGGGAGGGTCCAGGCAGACTCAGATTGTCTCCCATGCCATGGCCCCACTCAGCTTTCAGTCGCTCTGGATTGGATCCCAGTCAGCCTGATCCAGCCACACCACAGCTCAGAGAGGAGCAAGCACCTGCCCGCAGCTCAGGTGGGCATGGGGTCTGCCCATACGCAAGCTGAACACTGCACACCTCTCCTCTCCCAGCATGCCGTGCATGTGGGCCGCATGGTGCCGTGGGACCCCCTGGGGATACAGCTCTCAGGGCCCTCGGAAGCAAAAACAAGACAAACACTGAGTTTCTAATTACAGTGGCACAGGGAAAAAACTGCATCCATTGCTAGAGATCAGTATTGCTATTGGCACAGTAGAAGAAGACAGAGAGAAACACAACGTTTTTGTGTTCCAAGACTGAAAAATTGCAATACCTGGGCCATGTCCTTTGTCTCTGTGGTCTCAATGAAAGAGGCCACAAACACACAGGGAGAAGGAAAATGGCAAAGTCGTCCTGAAAAGAGAGATCAGCACAGCTCCACCAGACTGGAGGGTCCTGAGGGAGGGCACCTCCTGGGGTTTGTGGTGTGGGGTTCATGAGGGTCTTCAGGAGATAGCCGTGACCCCAAGATCACTGGACAGCTGTGGGTCACAGGAGCCCCAGATTCCTAGGCCACAGGCAGGCTGCACAGCTCTCCACGCGTCCTTCAGCTCCGGACTAGGAGTCCATTCCTGCACACCCTGGGGCCCACCCAGTCTGCTGTTCACGTGCAAGTTTTTCAGGAGTGATGGGCCTGGATATGATGTCCAGGGCTGCACACGGATGCCCGGGGCCTGGTGATATGGAGTGAGATCTGCACGCAGGTGCCCAGGGCATGGCGACGTGAGGCCCAGGGTCTGCACACTGGACACTCCAGGCACTGGTCCTGGGCCTGACCACTTGGTTCTATGCACAGACTCTCCTGGCTATCTTGAGCGGCTGACAGCCTGAGGGCCAACACTGGAAGTCCACCCACCAGAAAAGGAACCTTTCATCTCCCGATACCTGGCGAGCAGCGGGGCTAGGCCCGTGCCAGTTGGGCTTAGGTGGTTCGATCTGGGGTACTAGGCACTAGCCAGACTCGGGACCTTTTTCTATGAGGGAGCCGCTAGGCTGGCTTTTCCGTGTGATGCAGACACTGTGTTTGGATGGCAGCCACACTGTTGAGGGGGGAGATCAAGTCCCTCTCCGTGGAGAGGGGAGGCCAGGGCCAGCCGGGGCGCCCAGGGAGGCCGCAAGCCGGGCTGGTGCAAGCTGAGCCCGCGGATGGCTGACACTGATCTCAGAAAGGCTCCTCTCACCACAGGCATCGGGCTTCCGTCTTGCCTTGTTAAACATTTTTATTAATGTCTTGGATGAAGACATTGATGGCCCAGTGATAAAATCTGTGGGTGACACAAAGCTGGAAAGAGCCGGCTTAGACGAAGGACAGCCGGTGTCGCATTGCAGAATACATTTGACAAAGACAGTGGACCAGATCTAACACGATGGCACGTGGGTACCATAAACAAGCACGCAGCGGACGTGTGTGTGTGTGTGTGTGTGTGTGTGCGCGCGCGCGCAGAGCAGTGCTCTGGAAGAAGAGCCCGCAGGAAGAACCACAGAGACTTGTCAGCCAGCGCCGAGTTCAAAATGCATCCTGTGCACTGCAAGTCTCACATGTAGTAAGATGCAGAGAAGAGCACCAGGCCCAAGACAGGCCTGGGTGGCTGAGATCCCTGCCTATCTTCCAGTCCAGAGCTTGGGTCATTCCTCCCTGGGGACCGGAGGGCTGACCCGTGGCCAATGAGGTGAGCTCCAGAAAGATGTTTTGGGGTTTCAACAAGTCTGGACTTTGGGTGCTGGGGGTGTGGTATAAGTGGCAGAGCTCCAGCCTTGAGCCAAAAAGCCAAGTGTGCGTGCAAGGCAGACACCCTGGAAGGATTACAAGAGGCAAAAAGAAAACATCCATGAGCTCACGCCTATAATCCCAGCTACTCAAGAGATTGAGAGATCTGAGGATCCCAGTTTGAAACCAGCCTGGGTAGCAAAGTCCATGAGACTCTTTATCTCCACCTAACCCAGCAAGAGGCCCCTGGATGTGGAGCTGTGGCTCAAGTGGTAGAGCATCAGTTTTGAGCAAACATTAAAAAAAATACAAGTTAAGAGCATGAGGCTCTAAGTTCAAGCCCTTAGGCTGTTAGACACAAAAGTATAAAACAGACATGCCTGTCTGGGAGGGAAAAACTGAGAGAGAGGGAGGGAAAGGGTGATGTTGCCCAAAAAGACATAAAGTCTTTACCTGACTTATGGAACTGTAACCCCTCTGTACATCACTGCTATAATAACCATTTAAAACACTTAAACCACACATATCTACTGCACTGTAGTATTTGAGGTCCATCCCACAGTACTTTTTAATACTGTCAGGGTTTTATGCACATGTAATGACCTCTCGCTCTACTTCCTCCTCCCACTGCCTCCTCGGCTGAAACCCTCTCCTCTGGTTTTCTGCACTGTGGTGAAGGAGACCGGTCGCAGGAGTAACGATTACAATCAGGAGTAAAAGAGGAGCAAACAGGTGCAGAGCCAGGTGCCCAGGACACATTCTATCCATAAACGGCTTACTCTGACCTGTAATACGTAATCTTTGCTTCTCGCATAACTTAGAGACCTCCTTCTTCCGTCTTCCAAAATTCTGGAGTGTTCTCTCTTTGTTAGTTTTTTATCTTTGCCTTAGATAAAGATCTGGGGATGGTGGCCACACATAGATTTAAAAAAAAATTATGGCCTCCCACATGGAGAGAAGAAACAATGGTGGGTAGATGAGTATGGTTGGGCCTAATGAACCAGTGTTGGGCACTGGGGGTTCTGGGGGTTGGGGGGAAGGGGTTGTCTCGGGCTGCTGTCCCCTCCACAGGGAGGGCCACCGCACTGTTTTCATCATGCCAGCCAGGGAAGAAATATTCTTTCCTCTCTTTCTCTTTTTCCCTCCCTGAGCATTTAAGCATACGAAATCACGGTGGGCGCGGCGTGGGCAGAGCGCGTGTGGGCCTTCCAGGCTTTCTTCTCTCCTCTTCTCCCCGTTTCCTTGTTAGACTGAAAAGGCTTTCCTGACATCCTCATTTGTTCTGTGTGTAACAGCGCAGGATCTCTCCAAGCTGTCAGCATCTGCTCCACGCTGCCGGCTCCAGGCAGAGGAGCTGGCATAATTGTGCCCTAGCGGACTGGGGAGGGCGCTGCAGACAGGATGGAAGACAAGCACCACACACCCCTGCAACAGGGCACTGACCTCCGTGTGTGCAGGTGTGTGTGCACGCATGTGTGTGTGTGTGTGTCTAGACACTGAGGCATGCATGGCGAACACATTGATTTCTGGAGAAGAGCCGACTGTGGACTGGTCACAGAATTTTCCAGACTCCTCCATCCTTCCAGAGAGCCATACTGGGAGCGGGTGCTGCTTTCCACCTGTCCGTGGGGGATCTCTGGGGCACTGGGGAGAGGGGCCCCGGCCTGCTCTGTGCACAGCCAGGGAGGGGAGCGGGGCCACCCCTTCTGCCCTGGCCCAGGCTGGGGATGACGCCTGCTGGGAAGTTGCTAAGTGCCTGCCCTGTGTGGCGAAGTTACTCCAGCCTGACCGGCCTTAGAGCAACATGAACGTACTGATGGGCATTGATGATGCCGGGGCTTGCCAGGCACCGGGTGAGCCCTGGCGAGCTGTGCCACCCTCTGTCCGGGACTCCAGGAGGTTAGAGCTTCTCTGGGTCCATGTGCAGGAGAAACCACTGAGATTAGGTGGCCATCCCCGGGGGGTGGGGAGCATCTGGTTTGTCCAGACCACACTCACCCAAGAACAAAGGGACCTCCCTGTGCCCCCCCCCACCACGTTCTGCTGGCACCAGCAGGGAGCCAGGGCCACCTTACTTCACAGAGAAGGCTGTGTCTGTGGCCGGGAGCCCATGGCGGCCCAGTGGCCTTGCCCAGTCTCAGTTCTACATGCTGGCTTAAATCACAGCTCGTTTGCTCCCTCCCTCCCTCCTTTCTTTCCTCCTTCCCTCCCTCCTTCCCCTTCTCCCTTCCTTTCTGTCTCTCTGTCCATTCTTGAACTCTTCCAGCTGTCTGGAGGGAAAGAAAGGGGAACTGCCAGGTAGATGGGGATAGAAAACGGGAGACTTCACACGTGTGTGAAGTCATGGTGTGTTGGCTCCTGTTCAAATGGCTGCTTCTTCCCATAATGCCCTGGGCTCCCCCTTGGAATGCTGGGTCAGGAGTGAGGTGAGGCCCAGGCCTCAGGTGTGACCAGTCAGCCTGACTTCCATGCTCATGCCCAGTGGCAGAGACCGAAGAGGGGTCTGAGTGGACGCGTGGGTGCTCACGGCCCAATCCTGTCCTGGGGTAGAAGGAGAATGAAGAAAGCACAGAGGCCACTTCCCCAAGGACTTCCAGGACCCCTGCTTTCCACGAGGGGTCTCAGCACTGCATGCTTTACACACCACTCCCCCTCCATGCTTAATCTTTACCTGGCAGAGAAGTAGACTCCCACACCAGACGGCTTGGTGAGACCAGGCAGCGCTGAAATGAACCCTCTGAAAGACTTCTATTTTTGTTTGTTCCTTCTTGTTTTCTTTTTTTAATTCTAGTACTGGGACACTAGGGGCCTGGGCGCTGTCCCTGAGCTTTTTTTTTTTTTTTTTTCCTCTCAAAACTGATGCTCTACCATTTGAGCTGCACCTCTACATCTGGTTTTTTGGTGGTTCATCAGAGATGGGAGTTTTCACTGACTTTCCTGCCTGGGCTGGCTTTGAACTGTGACCCTCAGATCTCAGCCTCCTGAGTAGCTAGGATGACAGGTGTGAGCCATGCGACCAGCTAGATAGCAGTTTTACTCTTGCCCTCCATGGAAAGAGAAATGAGGTTTTATTGCATTTATTCTAGGATGGGAGGAGAAAGAAAAGCTTTGGCCCATGCTCAAGACCTGAGAGTCAGGAAGAGTGCTTCGGGACCATACTGGAGGAGCTAGCTCCAGCGGCTCATGCCGTGCAGCCTAGCTGCTCAGGAGGCTGAGTCCTGGAGGATCACAGTTCAAGGCAAGCCCATGCAGAAAAATACCCAAGACTCCATCCAGAATACTCAGCAAGAGCACTAGTCAAGCAAGCAAGTAGGGTCCAAAGCTCTGAGTTAAAACCCCAACACTGGAGAGAGAGAAAGAAGTCCAGGCAGGAGAAGAACACAAAATAAAACAAAACCAATGCAAGCAAGAATTCCTCTTGGGAGAGGGGGAAAAAAAAACAACCCCTAGAGCCAGAGAGGAAAAAATAAAAGCCCCCCCCCCTCCCGACTGTCACAGCTGGCTCCTAAAGTCACCAGCAAGACAAGCAGGCGCCTGGGGAGGGGGAAATGCCGAGAAAAAAGCAGCCAGGGAGCCAGGGCTGATGCGGGCTGTGGATGAGACCCAAGAAATAGCGGGGTCCTCGCCAAACATGAGCACCCACACCGCCCAGCCCAACCAGGTCCAGATTTCACATTCCCTCACGAGAACGGTCTCGGAATCAGACTCCGGGGGGCGCCACCTCCAGGGTGGTCCCAGGGAAGACCCGGTGGTGGTTGTGCAGATTTCAGACCTCGGCCTCTCCACCCTCCCTGCAGCCCAAGGCCAGGCCTGCCCCAACTCCACCCAGAACAGCAAATCTGCACAGCAATCGGGCTGCTCTCCAGTGTATTTGTTGTTTGTTTGTTTTGTTTTTCTCTGAAAGGACAATTAGCACATCAAAAGAATCCTCCAGTAACGGGAGGTCTGTCAACTTTAACAAACTGTCAGTCTGAGGAGAGCCCTAGGAAACCAGCAGCTAGCAAGACAGGGACGTTGAGCAGGGCACTGGTGCTCACGCCTGTAATCCTAACTAGTCACATCTGAGGATTGAGGGTCAAAGCCAGTCCAGGCAGGAAAGTCTATCAAACTCTTAGCTCCAACTAACTGCCAAAAAGTGGAAGTGGAGCTGTGGCTCAGGGGGTACAGTGCTAGCCTTGGGCTACCCAAGAAAAAGCAAGACCTAGAGGCCCTAGTTCAAGCCCTAGTACTAGCATGCACACACAGGCACACACAAAAACCAAACAGCAATACAAATCAAGGAAGTTGAGACAAGTCTAGTGTGTGAACCAGCAAGGAAGAGCAAATAAAATAAATTCTCAAAAAAAAATCTGAAAAAATGCTAGAAGTCTGCAGGAGCAGTAGAGTTTCCTCCTCCCTCCCCTTCCTTCCCCCTCCCTCCTCCTCCTCCCTCCTCCTCTCTCCTGCTTTCTCCCTCTCCCCCTCCCTCCTCCCTCCTCCCTTTGTCCCTTCCCTCAGCCTTCCTCCCTCCCTTTCACCCTCCCCCTTCTTCTCCCTACTCCCTACCCTGCTGAAGGAAACCCGCTCAGCTCCTTGGACTCTTCTTTGCATCTCAGGGGAGAACTGGAGAAGAGGAACCCCCAGGAAAATGGAGGGGGGAGGGGGGACACTTATGTGAAGTTAAGGACTTGCTACTCTGCATCTCAAGGAATCAGAGGGAATACAGGTGGGTCTCTCTTAGGCTCCCGGGCACCTAAGGGTGATTTCAAATGGAAGCCAACAGTGAAGATGGAGGGGGTGAGAGAGGCGAGCAGCAAGCCCCCCACTCAGGGGCCCCCAGATGCAAGGTAAACAAACACAGGGCTGGTCAGAGGGTCAGGGGTCAGCGGGTCAGTAAGGAGCTTCTAGGACACAGAGGTCTGGATTTGGTCCCCAGCACCACAGAAAACCCAAAGCCCATACAGCAGGTGAGGGCAGGCAGGCCTGGGGGTGGGGTGGGCCAGGGACTGGGAACCCACCCTCCTCCAAACCAGTACTCAGCCAACTACTCCTGGCCTGCACTGGCTGCACGCAGTCAACTACTACTCAGGCCTTCCCAGAGCACACCTGGGGCCCAGCGCACCCCAACATCGCCACAAACACAAGCTCTGGGACAGCAGATTAACCGTGAGCGCCCTAGACCAAGAGAATGGGAGGCACCAAACAACAGAAAATCAGCCAGCTGGAGACATTTTCAGCTCATCTATGACAGGATGGTGGTAGACATTTCCCCAAATAAACTACTACTCTAGACAGCTCTTGTATGATTCTAGTGAGTTGAGAAGTCCACTGATCCTTTTCTAAAATTATTAATAGAAAACAAAGTTGATTGTTCACATTACCAGAAAAGGAAAGACGGATTGACTTTTTTAATTCTCTCTTGGTAGGAAATATGATCGAATCTGTGTCCTATGAAGATCTGAGGAGGAGGAAGAGAAGGTAGAGGAAGAAAAGAAAGAAGAGGAAACATTGGTGAAGTTAAGTGACAAAAACTGTCATGACGTTTTTTTGTTTTTGTTTTTTTTTGGGGGGGGGAGTCCAGTCGTGGGGCCTGAACTCTGGGCCTGGGCGCTGTCCCTCAGCTCTTCAGCTCAAGGCTAGCGCTCTACCACTTGAGCCACAACACCACCTCCAGCTTTTTCTGCTTATGTGGTGCTGAGGAATCGAACCCAGGGCCTCATGCATGCAAGGCAAGCACTCTACCACTGAGCCACCTTCCCAGCCCTGTCATGAAGTTTTTGCTTTGGACTTTGATGCTTGTAATATCATTTTTTAAATATTTTTTTTAGATTTTAAAAATATTTTTGCCAGGCATTGGTGGCTCACACCTGTACTTGTAGCTACTCAGGAGGCTGAGATCTGAGGATTGAGGTTCAAAGCCAGCCTGTGCAGTAATGTCTATGATATTCTTATCTCCAATAAACCACAAGAAAACTAGAAGTGGCGCTGTGGCTCAAGAGGTAGAGCACTCACCTTGAGCTGAAGAGATGAGAGACAGCGCCTAGGCCCATGACTGACAAAGAAACAATATATTTTTAGATGTGTAATTAATTCATAGTTACTTTCTGTTTGTCTGTTTGTTTTTTGCTGGTCATGGGGCCTGAACTCTGGACCTGAGCACTGTCCCTCAGCTCTTCAGTTCAAGGCTAGCACTCTACCACTTGAGCCACAGCGCCACTTCCAGCTTTTTCTGCTTATGTGGTGCTGAGGTATCGAACGCAGGGCCTCATGCATGCAAGGCAAGCACTCTACCACTGAGCCACTTTCCCAGCCCCTCACAGTTACTTTCTGTGCCAGGGGCTCACACCTGTAATCCTAGCTACTCAGGAGGCTGAGATCTGAAGATCGTAGTTCAAAGCCAGCCTAAGCAGAAAAATCTGTGTGAGCCTCTCTTATCTCTAATTAACCAGCAAAAAGCCACAAATGGAGGTGTGGTGGGAGCAAGAGTGCAGTTTCCTGAGTTCAAGTCCCAGTCCTGGCACCACAATAAAGACCAAAATAAAAAAAGAGGCCTGGAGGCTTGGCACTATTCTCTGTCACTGAGGCTGACACAGCACCAGCTAAGGTAGGAGGTAGCTGGTCTGTTTTCTTTATTTCCTTCCCAACAGGCTACAGAGGGCTAGTGCAAAGCTGGGGGCTAGTATGATCTATTCATGGTGTCACCTCTGGTCCTTGTCCCTTTACTCCTCTCTCTCTCTCTCTCTCTCTCTCTCCCCACCCCCCACTTCTACTCTCTCCTAATGTTCCCTGCCCACTGGGGCCCCTGCCTTCTCTGCCTGCTCTTCCCTCCTCCTCAGCTCCCTTTCCTCCCTCTCTCCAGTCATCTCTCTTGAGACAGGTCTAGTGGCCTGGCTGCCATCTGCTGCCTTTTTTTTTATGAGGTTGAGATCAGATGGCATCTAATCGATCGTCGTGGTCTCCTTGGTTACCAGGGCGACAGAGCACTGGGAGAGAGGCCCGTGCAAGCCTGGGGCTGTCAGCCCCTCCCTGGGAGGGGAGAGGAAGGAGACCTCCTCCCGCACGTCTGTCCACGCGTCCACATCTTCCCCAGATGCCGCCCAACGCGGACCCTGCCTGTGTTTTGCACAGCGACCCGGTGTCTTGAAGCCAGGCAAGGCGTGTGGGGAGGGGGGGCGGGGGGAGGTGCTTTTGTGGATGTTGTTGCTGTTCTAGTAATAAAACCTTACAGGGGTAGAAGTACAGATTTTTGTTTCTTATTTTCCTTTTCTCTTTTTTTTTTTTTTTTTTTGGGTTTGGAGATTAACTTATTCTGATGAGCTGTAGTTCATAAATCACATCATAGTTTTACAACTGACCACTGACAACTCTTTGCTTCAGAAAAAGAAACAGCTGTTCATGAAATTACCCATACTTTCACCTCTGATTAGGGTCGCTGGTAATGGTGGGTTGGTGGCTCTATTGTGTACCATAATACGAAGTAATCAGGAATAAAGCACATGATACTGGAAGCCACAGCTGTGACGTGGACCAAATTAACCAAAATAATTCTTGTTCTCTTGGTTTTTATTGTTCCTGTTTTTGTTTTATCTGCCAGTATGCAGGCTTGAACTCAGGGCCTCATGTCTGGCTTGGTGTTTTGGGTTTTTTTGTTGTTGTTTACTTGGGGGTTTTGTTGTTGTTGTTCGAGACTGGTGCTCTACTACTTGAGCCACATCTCCACTTCTCACTTTTTGATGGCTCAGTGGAGAAAAGAGTCTCATGGACTTTTCTACCCAGGATGGCTTTGAACTGGGATTCTCAGCTCTCAGCCTCCTGTGTAGCTAGGATTATACGCATGAGCCACCACTGCTCACTATATATATTTTAGCCAGTCCTGGGGCTTCAGCTCTGGGCCTGGGTGCTGTCCCTGAGCCTCTCTGTGCTCAAGGCTAGCACTCTACCACCTTAGTCACAGCACCACTTCCAGTTTTTTCTGTATATGTGGTACTGAGGAATCGAACCCAGGGCTTTGTGCATGCTAGGTGAGCACTCTACCACTGAGCCACATTCCCAGCCCCTCAGTTATATTCTTAGTGCACAGGGGGGCCAGGGCAGGGCCATGGCCTCGTGCCCAGAAGCTATGAATCCACTCGGGCTGCCCTCAGGGCCTGTTGGTGTAGAACACAGTGGCGTGGAGTAGACAGACACAACAGAGACCTTGGGGTGAAGGCCTATGGCTGATGAGGCAAATGCTAGATATCTGGAGTAACTCAGAAAAGCAATTGATCACCACACCATCGAGGAAAGACAGAATCACAAAAGAAACACCAGTCTCCACTCATTCACACAGCTTTCATGTCAGGCCCAGAGGCCAGGGGATTTGCCTCCTTCCCCACCGAAATACATCGCTCCTTCCTCCTTTCCTTTCCTTTCCCTTCCCTTCCTTCCTCCTTCCCTCCCTCCCTCCACCCACTTCTCTTTTTCCTTTTCTTCCATTCTCCCTTCCTCCCTTTCTCCCTTCCTTCCTTCTTTTCTTCCCTCCTCCCTTCCTCCCTGCCTTCCATCCTCCCCTTTTTCCCTTCCTCCCTCCCCACTGCCTACCTTCCTTCCTCACTTTCTCCTCCTTCCTTCCTTCCATCCTTCCTTTGTGATTTCCCCTCAAACCTCCTGCCTCTCTCCCCGTACAGTATCTGAGTAAAATTCAGATATATTCATCCACAGTGCCTTTGGCTCTTAAGCAAATATCACACTGATATTTGAAATAGAAATGATGCCATCAATTGGAGCAGAGACTTTAATATAAAGGGGAAATAATTTATCACGGCCAGGAACCCCTTCGTTCATTCCGCATCTCCACATCTTTGCGAGGTCCGCCCGCCTCTCCAAGCCCTCTGCGTGTCCACCACCCCGCTAGTGACCTCGTCATGGGAAGATGGGGGCACGGTTTTATTTAATTTCCCTCTCTCTGCTCTCTCTCCAGAACAGCTTCCCCAGCCATGTCGAGATTGACTCTCCCGGTGTTCTGTCTGTCTGTCTGTATCTCAGGTTGTAGTCAGAACTGCCTTACACCCTTACTTACATATTTATTCAGTGTTAGCAATTGCCTCTTATTTAAATTAACTCTGCATGGCAGAGAATAGAGCATGGGCTCCTTGCCCGCCCCACAGACCACCCTCCCTCCACCACCAGGAGTCACGTGGGGTCCGATGTGCGTCCAGAGCAGCACGTTGACTCTGTCTGTCTAGACTTGCCTTCCCTCCTGGCCCGAGGCTTCCTGGTGCGTGCACGCACGCACGCACGCACACACACACACACACACACACACACACACACACACACACTCATGCACGCCCGGGGAAGGGAGGCGGTGGGTGCCACCTTGGAATGACAACTATCCCCCGTGTGGTGTCAGCTCATGCTCCCTTCTGCAAATTAAGTTTGTCAGTGCTCAGCCACATGGCTGAGTGACATGTTGTGTGATGCAGGCTGTCTCCTGGGACAGAGACACTGGCATCAACCACATCCTAACGGGATCCAGAAACAAAGCAGCGTGAATGAAGTGTTAATTGCATTCATAAAGACATT
Organism: Dipodomys spectabilis; assembly: GCF_019054845.1. Lineage (NCBI taxonomy): Eukaryota > Metazoa > Chordata > Mammalia > Rodentia > Heteromyidae > Dipodomys > Dipodomys spectabilis. The sequence goes on along the minus strand of NW_024870825.1, from coordinate 2,063,574 downwards.
AACAAAAGAATTAAAATGGCAGAAGCCGCCTTCCCCCACTCAGAATTCACTGGAAAAAACATGTTACCCCAAGAATGTTTTAACCATAATCACCAAAGTTCAGTGCTTGACTACCACAGAGATAACCCTAAATATTAACTTTTCAAAAGAATAAATGTTGTGTGTCCATTAGCGCGAGTGTATTAGCGGACAATTTGATCCAGCCCACCTCCAGTTCTCATCTTGCTTTTTTATGTGTAAATTTCTGAAAAATCAAGAGGCCTTCCTTCTTACTGCTGCTTCATTAACCACAAGAATGCCTGTGTGAGCCGGGCATGGTAGCTCACACTTGTAACCCTAGCTACCCAGGAGGCTGAGATCTGAAGATTGCATTTTAAGCCAGTCTGAGAAGGAAAGTCTACAAGATTCTTATCTCCAAGCAACCAGCAAAAAGCCAGAGGTGGAGCTGTGGCTCCAACTGGTAGAGCACCAGCCTTGAGTGAAAAAATTCAGGGCTCTCAGGCCTTGAGTTCAAGCCCTAATACCAGCACACAGACACAGACACACAGACACCCCCCCCCCCCCCACACACACAGCTGATTGCCTGTAATTTTCATTACAACTCATTAGTTATTACGATCCTTGACTCCATAATTTTTGAATAGTGGTGAATTAACTTCAGTGTATTCATGATACTGTCTTTTCCCAACTGCAGTTATCTAGAGGTTATTATATTTTTATGGTCTTTGTCTTTACCAGCCAGTACTTTAGACAGCCTCCAAGCCGAAGGACAGTGAAGACTAAAGGTTTAATCTCACTTGACTCTGTATAGGTTTGGGATGCAAAGATATAAAACAAATGGAAAAAGAAAGTTGCAATGAACAGTTGATCAGCCACAAATTAAATCAAGAAAAGTGGCTTTAAGGCCTCCCTGTTAACCCCAACAGAAGGGAAGAACATTTTCCTCAGACTTTCCAGCATCCAGATGCTCAATTCCTCTAGTTTGAAAGTGGCAATGGTGGTGGGGACCGCCACGTGGAGTGACCCGCCACGTGGAGTGACCCGCCACTGCGGGCATGACGGCACCCCTGCCCTTCAGGGCTGCTTCTCTTTCATTCCGTTATTGCAACACCACTTGAATACTGGGACAAAATGTTTCAGATTTATATTCATTCTATTAATATCAAAATTATGACAATTAAGGCTGGGTACTGGTGGCTCACACCTGTCATCCTAGCTACTCAGGAGGCTGAGATCTGAGGATCATAGTTCAAAGCCAACTGGGACAGAAAAGTCTGCAAGACTTTTATCTCCAGATAACCAGAAGTGGAGCTTCGGCTCAAGTGGTAGAGGTCTAGCTTTGAGGGAAAAAAAAAAAAAAAGCTCAGGGACAGCATCCAGGCCATGAGTTCAAGCCCCAGGACACACACACACACACACACACACACACACACACACACACACACACACACACACACACACCCCAAACCCAATACTGATCAATGAATGAAAATTAATTAAAATGAACTAAAATTTAAAGTTCAGTTGCACACTGAGGAGCCCAGGTCATGTGTGGCTAGTGGCTGGTGTGACATGTATATAGAACATGTGTGTGGCATTGGGCTGGGTTGTCCCAGAGCCAAAGATGGAGCTTGCACACATCTTGACATCCAGCATCCAGGGAGCCTCGGGCTGGGGGGGGGGGGGGGGCGCAGTGGGCAGCCTAGCCCAGCTCTGCGTCAGTCACAGGACGAGCCAGCCAGGTCCCCGGAGGACGGGCAGGTGCAGACCAGCCTTTTCCATTTTCCACTCCTGCTCCTCCCAGAACCTCCGTCCAGACCTGCCAGGATGAGCTTGTACAGAAGCCCGGGCCGAAACTCGTTTGGGATGAATTTTCTGGCCCTCATTTCTTTGCAAACATCTATCTCATCCTTTTGATTAAGGCTTGCTTTCTTTTGGCCATGAATTTCAATGAATCCAAACCTAGCAGGGTTTTCTATCCAGCCGTGAAATGTAACTAAGGCCGTAGCCAAAAAAGATGCAAGGCTTCAGAAACCGGGCACCGGAGGCTCACGCCTGCAATCCTAGCTAATCAGAAGGCAGAGATCTGAAGATCGAGGTTCTAAGACAGCCCAGGCAGACAAATACAAAAAACTCTTATCTCCAATGAACCAGCAAAAAAGCTGGAAGTGGAACTGTGGCTCAAGTAGTAGAGCATCAGCACTAAGTGAAAAAACTTAGGGACAGCACCCCAGGCCCTAAGTTCAGGCCCCAGTACTGAAGCATAAAAACAAAAAACAAGCTGAGTGCTGGTGGCTAGTGGCACACCTGTTATCCTAACTGGTCAGGAGGCTGAGATGGGAGTATCTCAGTTTGAAGCCAGCCTGGGCAGGAAAGCCTGTGGGATTCTTATCCTCAATTAAGCAGCTAAAACCAGTAATGAACCTGTGGCTTGAGTGGTACAGCACCAGCCTTGAGCAAAAAAACAAGCTCAGGGACAGCGCCTAGGCCCTGAGTTCAAGCTCCATAACTGTCCAAAGAAAAAGATTACTATGTTAACCTAATAACTGAAAATGATATTAAGTGAAGTAAGGCTCAGAGAGATAAGGGGCACATGTTCATTCTGTTTTGATTTTCTCACTCATGGAAGTTAGATCTAAAATATATGAAAACTTATAGGCAGAGCAGGAATCCAGTGTAACTTTCTGCTTAAGGAAGTGAATGCCAGGAAGGGGAAGATGTGTGGTCAGGATGGGGAGGGGAAGGGAGAGTCAGAGCTGATGGTGCAGAGGGGCAGGGTGGATAGATACCATGGTAATACTCACTATACATGCGTGAAGAGGTGTGGGGTTGGGAGAGATGAGGAGAGCCAGACATCCCACCCCATCCTTCCATCCATCCCAGATGCCAACCAATCTCCAACGTTTCCAAGAAAGCAAAAACCACAAGCGTGAGTTGAAGGCCCCAAGATGGAGTTTAAAAATCCAGTCCTGGCTCTTGAACTCCAGGTCTCACATTATTGCTCAGGCTTCTCACTCTCTTACTTGAGCCGTGTCTCCAGCCCAGCTTTATCCTGTTTCATTGGAGAAAAGACTTTCCAGGACTTTTCTGCCAAGGTCTCAGCCTCCTGAGAAGCTAGAGGTACCGGCCTGAGCCACAGGCCCTCTGGGTTCTGACAGTGCTGGCTACGGACTTTCTAGGTGGCATGTCTTTAAATTACAGTGTGTTTCCGCTACAGCGCATCCTGGTCTCTCGCTGAAATGATTTCAGTCACGCCTGGAAGGGGCTCACTCTGTGCTTGCCAGGGAGGGAATTGGTTTTTAACATTGCTGTGTTTCATCCAAAACACAAATAAACAGAGAAAAATCCCCTTTCTCTGCCCTTGAATTAGAAGGGAGGACACTCAGACAGACGCTTAGCTGATTTTTTAGTGTCAAAGAAACTTAATTTGCAAACTCGTTAGAAACTCTTTAGTGAAACGCAGCCTAGTAAAACAGATGATTAATACTGGTAAGCTCCTCATTTGCATATTAATTAGTCTCCATACTCAACTAATTAAAACTGTGCTGCCTGTTTGAGGACTTTGCTGTCTTCTGTGTGGAAGCCTGTGTGAGCAGAATGGGGTGGGGCCCACGCCACACGTGTCCCTGCAGGTCCTGACCGTTCCTGTTCCCTCCCTGTCCCCTCTGCGTCCCCTCCGCTTCCCTTAGGACCCTTCCAGGTCCTGTGTCATCTCTGCCATCCGTCATTTCAGCCCAGTTATTTGTGTGTCCTTCCTGTTTGGGTGAGAGGAGGACAGACGGACTGGCCGCCACTGGCAGTGATGAAACATTCCAAGCCAGGTACTGGTGGCTCGCACCTGTCATCCTTGCTCCTCAGGATGCTGAGACCTGAGGATCAGGGTTTCAAAGCCAGCGGGGGGGGGGGGGGGGGGGGGGCGGGGGAGGGAGAGGGGGGGGGAACCGAGTGCCAATGAACTAGCAAAAACCAGAAGTGGAGCTATGGCTAAATTGGTAGAGCACTAGCTTGGAGTAAAAGCAACAATAACAACAACAAACAACACCTTAAGGGTGACAGTGAGAGCACCAGTTCCGGTTCCAGGGTTGGCCCAGGTCATCTCAGTTCCATTCCAGGTTGGCCCAGGTCATCTCAGTTCCGGTTCCAGGGTTGGTACAGGTCATCTCAGTTCTGGTTCCAGTATTGGCCCAGGTCATCTCAGCTCCGGTTCCAGGATTGGCCCAGGTCATCTCAGTTCCATTCCAGGATTGGCCCAGGTCATCTCAGTTCCGGTTCCAGGACTGGCCCAGGTCATCTCAGTTCCGGTTCCAGGGTTGGCCCAGGTCATCTCAGTTCCATTCCAGGATTGGCCCAGGTCATCTCAGTTCCGGTTCCAGGGTTGGTACAGGTCATCTCAGTTCCATTCCAGGTTGGCACAGGTCATATCGCAGCATCTGTCTCCTTTAACCACACTTGATAAATGTATTTTTCATAGATAAGAAATATTTAACATATATCTATTTATTAGAGTTGGGCACTGACCTTCAGGCACGTTTACCAGTGAGACTTCATGTTTAACCCTAGCTTTATTTACTAACATAGATCTACTTTTCTGTTTTTAGTAAGGAACTATGAAGTCAGAATGTAGGTTGTTCTTCAGACTTGCAAAAAGCCTGGCTCTCTGAACCCTGAGAACCTAGCTCTCAAAGGCAGAGCGGAATCAGCTGTACAGAGAAGGCCTCTCGTGCTCAAGGCCTGGGTTCAATTCCCAGCATGCAAACAAACAACAAACCAAGACCCTAGCACTTCAGGGGGTTCCCGATCAAGGTAGATGGGTATTAACTAGCCTACAGTGACTGGACACAGGTACCCGGGTCAGGAGACATGCCCGGGCCGCACCAGAGCCGGCCTTTGTCCAGATGCTGTTGGACCCTGGTGAACTGTGTGACCTCTGGTTTGACCTTCCCCAGTCCATCCTGGGACTTTGCTCCCAGAGCAAGCACTTCCGACTGGTGGTGATGATGAAAAACCCTTGATATTTCTGCTTTAAAACATTTATTTTACAACATTGTCAAGTGGATACATTTAAAGTATATACCAAGTTTAATATCCATCTGGGTTTGTTCTTTTTTTTTTGGAGGGGACTACATGGGCATTTAAAAACCATAATCTTGTAAGTGAACTAGATACCAGCTAGAATTAATAAGGAGAAGAAATTGTCAACATACACAATTAATTATTAAGCACCTAACAGCCAAATATAGTACCTGTGAGTGCGGAGGCCTTCTGTGGAGAGGTGAGCTAAGGGCAAAGCTGGGATGTTAAGAGAAGCCCTGGGAAGCACTGCGCACACTGGGCAGACAGACAGACAGACAGATGTCTTTCCTGTTTGCTCAGCCACCTTAAAGGCAAGATCTAAGAACAAAAGCATGTGAAACCCCTGGGGAACTTGGTCAATACTAAGATAGGTGACAATGAGAGCCAGCCAGTCTAGGCAAAGGTGACAAGTGTTTAACACAGGCTGCAGGAGATCTGCATCCCAGGCCTTTAACTCCTGACAGCACGGGCTTAGCATACAGTAGGTACTCAAAGAAACCTAAATAACCAGAGAATGCATGGATGGATGGAGCATGGGTGAAGGAATGGATGGATGGATGGATCAATACAACCTTGTTTCAGCTTCCTAATATTCATTCTGTTTAACTACTGTTGACAGTTCTAAAGGTTCACTTCATGGTGTTTCACGCTTACATATGCCATACTTCCATCCACTAAACCTCTGCCCTGTGTGTGTTTCTAGGGGAGGTTGGATTTGGAGGCTAAGATCCACACATGAGCGGAAACATGTGCCCTTTGTCCCTCGGGGCCTGGCTTACTTCACTTACCATAGTTTCCAGAACTATATTTGTGTTTCAAGAACACAAACAGCAATGCTGGCGAGGGCTGAAGGGTGGGGGGGATTTACACACACCATGGGTGGGAATGTAAACTACTGCAACAGCTATGGAAGTCTGAATGGAGGCTCCTGGGGAAACTGAACGGTTACCAGGACGCAGGTCCTGGGTGTTCATCAGAAGAGGTGCACATCGGGGTGTATTGCTTATCCTATCCTGCACTGCTCACCACAGCCAAGCACAGAGGCAGTTCTGATGCCCCACCACGGATGAAGGGAGCCAAAAGTGTGATATCCGCATGGGGCTTTGAGCTCAGGGTCTGGGTGCTGGCCCTTAGCTTTTTCACGGAAGGCCAGCACTCTACCACTTGAACCACAACTCCACTTCTAGCATTTTGGTGGTTCATTGGAGATACAAGTCTCAGGGACTTTCCTGCCTGGGCTGGCTTTGAACTGCAATCCTCAGATCTCAGCCTCCTGAGTAGCTGGAATCACAAGTGTGAGCCATTGGCGCCTGTCCATCTGTGGTTTTTATCGAGGACATCAGTCACGCGCGGTGTGGACACCCAGGCCACCCGCTGCAAAGGCCTGGGCTCCATACAGAGCTCGTGTCAGCAGAAGTGAAAGCACCAGACGATACTCCACAAAGCCGCTAAAGTACTCATCTGCCACCCTTGAAGTTGACATGAAAAGCGTCTCTCCTGGAGCCCACCCAGAGGATTCCATTCTGGAAGTCTCACGGAGACGTGGTCATGTCTAGGTGTAGAAGAAGGGGCTGCCCACCCACGCTGAGCCTCCTCAGAAGCCTGGCCCTGCAACAGGAGGGAATACTTGCTGCTCGCAGAAGCTCAGACTTGACCTGTGCCTCCGGGCGATGAAGTCATCTCAACTGTGCTGTCCAGCCCTGCCCTTCACCCACTCATCCTGTGCATGTTCCTCCTGTGTTTCCCACAGAGTCCCCACACCTCACACAGGCCCTAGCTGGCCACCGGCCTGGGGGTCCTGCATGGGAACCGGCCTGCTGGGCCCATGTGGAAAGACAGCCCTTCCACAGCACCTGTCCACATCAGCAGCTGCGAAAAGGGAGCTGGTGTCAGCTGATTAAAACACACTGGGAAAGCTAGTGTGAGAGCCAGGAGAGAAGAGGGAGGAGCCGGGCAGGCCTATAGGGGAGGAGGGGAAGGGAGGGGTGGAGAGGAAAGGGAAAGGGAGGGTAGAAGAGAAGGGAGAGGAGGAGGGAGGGATGTGGGAGCTCAGGTGCTGAGCCTGGAGATGGCTGGCCTCCTGGATTCCCCAGGAAACAAAATGTGGACCATGGGCCTCCCATCCCTCCTAGCACTGGCTTCCTCCCTTCCCTGCTCAGTCTTCCCTGGTGACTGGACTACTGCAGAGAAGCGGGAGGAAGAGAGAGACAGGCGGCCGGGCAGGCCAGACATAGATACGGGAGACAGAAGGGCTTTTGTGAGCTCTGACTCCCCTCTGTGGATGTAGACAGAATTGAGAGCTTTTATAAATTCAGACTCCAAAAGCAGATTGGATGTGTGCTTGTGTGTGTGTGTGTATACTTCCCTATAAAAACAATTTAAGCCAGGTGTGGGTGGCTGTCATACTGGCTACTCAGGAGGCTAAGATCTGAGGACCACAATTCAAAGCCAACTTGGGCAGACAAGTCCATGAGATTCTTATCTCCAATGACAGCAAAAACCCAGAAATGGAGCTGTTGGGTCAAGTAGTAGAGCACCAGTGTTGAGCAGAAGTGAGGGCGTGAGTCCCTGAGTTCAAGCCCCAAGACTGCCATGCATACACACGCATATATACACGCACACATGCACACACACAATACCTGCAAGGCACTGTCTGCTAAACCCCAGGACTGGCATGTGCACACATGCACACACATGCACCAACACACAGAACCTCCAAAGGAAGTGTGCCCTGTCTGCAGTGCAGAGAGAGGGGCACAAGGAGGCAGAGTGCACATGCGTGGGCCTGAGGCTCTGTGGCTGTCATGAGCCCTGGGCTAGACTTCTCAGCCCAATGGACTCCATGGTAGGGTGTCACCCGGGCAGCCCAGGTTTTCAGGCCTCAAGTGCAGCAGCCCTCTAGAAAGAGGATTCCATTCTCTGGTTTTAAACCCAGCACAGGAAAACTCTCACCCACCTGGAGCTCCTGACTTTAGAGGCAGGGAAGATGCTGTGAGCATACAGCCAAACCCCTAGCTCACGATGGACCTAGGGACACATTTACCCTCTTTACGAAGGAATCCCAGTACAAATATGATAGGAGAATGTTGTTAGTGAGAGAGGCTGGCGGCTCACGCCTGTAACACCAGCTACCCAGGAGGCTGAGATCTGAGAATTGGGAGACTTATCTCCAGTGAACTACCAGAAAACTAAAAGTGGCACCATGGCTCAAAGTGGTAAAGTGCTAGCCTTGAGCAAAAAAAAAAAAAAAAAAAAAGCTCAGGGGCAGTGCCCAGGCCCTGAGTTCAAACCCCATGACTGGAAAAAAACAAAAAAACAAACTTTTCTTCCTGGGCTGACTTTAAACCATGATCTTCAGATCTCAGCCTCCTAAGTAACTAGGATTACAGGTGTGAGCCACCAGCACCCAGCTTGAAGGTCATTTTTTTTTTTTTGGTCGGTCGTGGGGCCTGAACTCTGGGCCTGGGCGCTGTCCCTCAGCTCTTCAGCTCAAGGCTAGCGCTCTACCACTTGAGCCACAGCGCCACTTCCGGCTTTTTTCTTTTTGCTTATGTGGTGCTGAGGAATCGAACCCAGGGCCTCATGCATGCAAGGCAAGCGCTCTACCACTGAGCCAACTTCCCAGCCCCTTGAAGGTCATTTTTGAGAGAGGATTTTAAGTTCTACCACAGTGAGTCTGGACTACGATCTGCCTATTTCAGACTTTCCATCCCTGGACCACAGGGGGAGCACCCTCCAGCCTTCCTTTAGACATTCCTGTCTGGGCTGGTCTGCAATCTCACCTCTCCTGTCCTCTGCCTCCCACGTAGCTAAGATTATCAGGGCGAGCTTATTATTGTAAATATCATGATGAGCTAGACTTGGTGGTTTTTTAATATGCCATTCAAAATGCATTGGGGTGTGCATATTGAGAGTACTCCTTCCTGAACGCTTAGTAGGGGGGGGGGGGGGGAGAGAGAGCTATAACTTCTATTTGATTCAGAAAGATCCTAGCATGAAGGAAAAGGTAAAGATGCCCACTGGCCCTGGCAGCTGATGGAAAGTACTAGAAATGACCAGCTTTCCAGTGCTCAGACTTGAGCGCATGTCTCAAGGAGGCTGTGAACAGACTCATCTCAGGCTGATGGAGGCTGATAAAGAAGACGGGTTTACATTGTTTAAAATGCAATGTGAGCGTCTGGCTCCAAGAGCTGCACGCCAGCAAATGAAGGATTAATTTGGTTCTGAAAGTCATGCAAATTCTCTTTGTGAATTTGTGCATCTGTGTAAGAGGGGGGGATACACATGACTGCATACCATGGGGGGGGCTGCACACCTTGGGGGAATGCACACCATGGGGGGGGGAAATGCACACCAGGGGGGGAGGGGAAATGCACACCAGGGGGGAACTGCACACCATGGGGGAGGGGAAATGCACACCAGGGGGGAATGCACACCATGGGGGGGAACCCCACGGGTGGGGGGTGACTGCACACCACGGGGGAGGGGGGAATGCACACCTGGGGCATTCTCCATGCACACGGGGGGGGGGAATGCACAACTGGGGGACCGCGCACCACGAGGGGGGGGACTGAACACCGAGGCCCCCTACACAGATCCTTCGAGGTGGTAACTGAGCATGCGCACTGCGCCCCCCCATCCCCAGCCCGCAGGACTTGACGGACTAAACGACGGCTCAGCGGGGGTGGGGGGGTGTCCGCCGCTCTTGCTTTTTTCTCTCGGTCACGGGACTTGAACTCTGGGCCTGGGCGCTGCCCCCGCGCTCTACAGCTTGACCCACGGCGCCACTTCCGGTTTTTTGGCGGTTCAGTGGAGATCAGAGTCTCACGGACTTTGCTGCCCGGGCTGGCTTTGAACCGCGATCCTCAGACCTCAGCCTGCTGAGATGCAGTGAGGACTCAGAAACCCGGAGGCCCGCACTCCCCGGCCTTACACTCCCCGGCCCCGCACTCCCCGGGCCCCACACTCCCCGGCCTTACACTCCCCGGCCCCGCACTCCCCGGCCTTACACTCCCCGGCCCCGCACTCCCCGGCCTTACACTCCCCGGCCCCGCACTCCCCGGCCTTACACTCCCCGGCCCCGCACTCCCCGGCCTTACACTCCCCGGCCCCGCACTCCCCGGCCTTACACTCCCCGGCCCCGCACTCCCCGGCCCCGCACTCCCCGGCCCCGCACTCCTCTGCCCCGCACTCCCCGGGCCCCACACTCCCCGGCCTGCACTCCCCGGGCCCCACACTCCCCGGCCCCGCACTCCCCGGGCCCGCACTCCCCGGGCCCGCACTCCCCGGCCCCGCACTCCCCGGCCTTGCACTCCCCGGGCCCGCACTCCCCGGCCTTGTACTCCCCGGGCCCGCACTCCCCGGCCTGCACTCCCCGGGCCCGCACTCCCCGGGCCCGCACTCCCCGGCCCCGCGCACTCTCGGGCCCCGCACTCCCCGGCCCCGCACTCCCGGGCCCCGCACTCCCCCCACTCCCCGGGCCCGCACTCCCCGGCCTTGTACTCCCCGGGCCCGCACTCCCCGGCCTGCACTCCCCGGGCCCGCACTCCCCGGGCCCGCACTCCCCGGCCCCGCGCACTCTCGGGCCCCGCACTCCCCGGCCCCGCACTCCCGGGCCCCGCACTCCCCCCACTCCCCGGGCCCCGCACTCCCCCCCACTCCCCGGGCCCCGCACTCCCCCCACTCCCCGGGCCCCGCACTCCCCGGCCCCGCGCACTCCCCGGCCCCGCGCACTCCCCGGCCCCGCGCACTCCCCGGCCCCGCACTCCCCGGGCCCCGCACTCCCCGGGCCCCGCACTCCCCGGGCCCCGCACTCCCCGGCCCCGCACTCCCCGGCCCCGCACTCCCCGGGCCCCGCACTCCCCGGGCCCGCACTCCCCGGGCCCGCACTCCCCGGGCCCGCACTCCCGGGCCCCGCACTCCCCGGCCCCGCACTCCCCGGGCCGCAGGCCGGCCCCGGCGAACCAGCGCGCGCAGGCCCTGGACCGAGACGGGTGGGCGGCGAGGGAAGGGCGGCCGCTTTCTCCGAAGGTTCTAGATCTCCACGCCTCCCCAGGCGTAGCCCCGGACCCGCCCCGGGCCGCGCCCGCCGCGCCCGCTTCCTCTTCCCGGTGCGGCGGCCCCGGCGCGCGGCAGGAAGCGGCCGCCCGGGCGGCCATGGAGGTGGAGCGGGCGCTCGGGGCGGCGGGCGCGATGGGCGCCTACCAGCGCTACCTGTGCTTCCTGCTGGCCGCGCTGCTGCAGGTGAGCCCGACCCGGCCTGACCCCAACCCCGATCCCGGACCTCGATCCTGACCCCGACCTCGACCCCGGGCCTGACCCCGAACCCCGGCTCTGCGGACTGGCGCCTCGCTCTGCCTCCACCCCCACGCGCCAAGGTCTCGTCCCGAGCCGATCTGGGTCCCCGGCGCGGCGGGGTCGGGCTCCGTCCCGCGCCGCCCCGGGTACCGCAGGGAACCGGCTCCGCCTCCACCCCCCGCCCCTGCCGCGCCACGGCCGGCTCTGCGGGGCTCCCCCAACTCCCCAGGCCTCGGACTCTAGCTTAAGTGCTGTTGAGTCGTTGAGCCCCAGGATCCCCCACAGTGCTGTGCACAGTGCACACTTTCCGAAGGAGCAAACGAGCAGTGCTGTGCGCAGTATTGCTCGGCCTTCACGCCTCAGTGCACCTCTCTGTAGTCCTAGCACTCTGGAGACCCAGGCCGGAGGACGGGAGTTCCGGGCTAGCCTGAGCTGCCGAATTAGAATGCAGCTCAAAACAACCACCACCACCGAAGGGGGAACCCTCAGAACACAAAGACAAAACTCACAGCCCTCTCCTACCACGCCGGGCCCGCGTCCAGCCCGCGGGGAAGAAAAACATTCCACATGCAAAAGGTCACGGTAGCTTCGCGTGGCATTCCTCCTTCCTCCCAATATCCAGGACCTAAGGCCAAGCTCTTCCCCAGAAGTCCCGGGCATTCCACGGCCATTCCCCGGCTAGCCTTCACCCTGAGCGGGTGGGATGTGGTAGGGGAGGGCTGGGGGGAGGGCAGCCCGCATAGGCATTAGTTTACTGCCTTCACTGCTTTAGAGGAAGCAGAGCATGTCCAGCCCACAGCTGCTCACACCCAGCCCTCGGCCTTGGCCTTGGCCTAACAGGCAGTTAAAGCCTAGGAGAGTATTTAATTCAGAGAAAAGAATTATTCTCATGATACTTGATCTTTATAAAGAATAGTTTCAACTAACGAACGAGTTAACAAAGTGAATGGGAAGAATGTTTTTTTGTTTGTTTTGAGGCTGGCAGCCAGTATAGTTTGTGCCTGTAATCCTAGCTACTCTGGTGTGAAGCCTGAAAATTCTGTGAGACTCTTACCTCCACTTAACTGGCAAAGGGCTGAAAGTAGCAGTGTAGTTCAAAGGGTAGAGAGCCAGGCTTGAGTGGGAGGAGCCAAGGGAAAGTGTGAGGCTCCGAGTTCAAGTCTCAGTACCAGCACCAGTATTTGCATGCCTGCCTCTCTGCCCCCACCCTCCACTTCTCAACCTTCATCCTCTTCCTAGCTGACTAGCCAGGAGTCCACCAGTGTCCACCCACTCAGAACAAGTCTGCCCTAAGTGGTGTTTGGTACTGAGCCCGCCAGAGTGCTGGTTCATAGGTGGCAAACTTCATTGTTTGCTTCTATTTACAGCTTCACGGTTTGCCAGACTGCAGGCCGAGCCCCATGCCCGTGTCCCTCGCTGGTCTAGGGCACAGTGCTGCTGGCCTTGAGTGAGGGGTCACCTGTGGGTGTGGGTGAGGCTGGGAAGCTGGTGGAGCTGCCCCATACCTGTATGGGGCCTTGCAGGGAGAGCCAGCCTCTTTCAGGGTCGCTGAGCAGGGGACCCACGCCAGTCTCCAGTTCCCCGTAGACCTCTCCTGAATGGTGATTGGTGAGGTTTGGGGCTGGAAGAGCAGGAGGGTGGGGTGGAAACTGGGGAACCCAAGTTCAGGCCTGATCTCCCCCCAGCCAAGGAAAACCCTTTATTACAGCGCTGACTTCCATGGGAGGAAGTTTTCTGTGGTGAGAAAACAGAAGCCACACTTTGAGAGTTGAATAGGGAGTCTTTACTAGAAGGCCAGCGACTGCAGACAGACTCTTGTCACCAAGACCTGCAGCCCCGTGAATACACATCACACTTTCAGAAAACAGAGCCAGAGAGGAAAGACAGAGCAGAAAAGCAATACTGGCAAACCAAATCGGTTCCCGTGGAGAGCTGAAGTGGGACACTATGCTGACTGGGAGGAGAGCCACAGACTCAGCACCTGCACCTGAGCTCCTCTGGGCCTAAGAAGGGGCAGGGCAAGGGGCAGGGTCACAGGGAGCTTGAGAGGTCGCGACCCAAGACTGGCAGATCAGAACCTGCCAACTGCAGTCAGAAGTCCTGTGTTCCAGTCCTATGGGGCTTCCTGGGGCAGAAGAGCCGCCCACTGGGCTCTCCCAGAGGTTTGCTGCATGCAAACGAAGTAGAGAGCCAGCGGTGGCCAGTCTTAGGGAAAGGAGATGCGAGCTGGCTTCACACATGCAGGTGCAGATTCATAGGCCTCTACACTTTGCAGTGGGGAAGTTGAGTTTGGGGGGCTGAGTGGGCTGGTGCAGAAAGCGTGGACGTGGTTTAGTTAACAGGACCATAGGAAATTTTTTTGCATGGGTACCACCAGTACTGGGGTTTGAACTTAAGGCCTCATGATCTGGCTTAGCTTTTTGCTCAAGGATGTTGCGCTCTACCACTTGAACCACAGTTCAGCTGGTTCATTGGAGATAAGAGTCTAGCAGATTTGAACCGCGATCCTCAGATCTCAGCCTCCTGCATGGCTAGGACTACAGGTGGGAGCCACCAGCCCCATCTTTGATTTCTCCCTGGGAAGAGCCCCAGCGCCACGGTTAGGCAGTGTGTGCTGTGGGATTTTGCTGTTACTATTGCATGACATTGTAGGGTCCACTTAGTGACTCTCTATCTCATCTTTCCTACTTACAAAATAAACATGGCTCAGGGCGATGACTTCACAACCTCAGAATGTGGTGAGATTATTTGTGGAGGTTCTTTGGTTTCCTGAGATGTCCTATGAAAGCTCTGTAATGGGGTTCAGATACAATTACTTTCCAAACCTTCTCTGTCGGAAACTTAAAAAAAAATTTAATCTCCCTAGTGCATTCATTCACTTTTCTAATTATAATTGTATTGAAACAGGGTGGGGATAAAAAAGACTCAGCCATCTGAGACGCTGGTCTGCCCTCCCTGGAGGTGAACCAGAGGAGATAATGGCTTACCCGGACGTCCCTGGTGGAGCTTATGAGGAGAATGAAGGGTAGTTTTGCTTTAGTTTTGTGTGCCAGTACTCAGGCTTGAACTCAGGGACTCGCTTGGCTTTTCCACTCAGGGCTGGCGCTCTACCGCTTGAACCATAGCTCCGCTTTGGCTTTTTGGTGCTTCATGGATTTTCCAGCCCGAGCTGGAAACTACTCACTTTCTTGAGTAGTTAGGATTACAGGCGTGGGCCATAGGTGCCTGGCGATCCTGGGGATTTTAGGCCTGATGTGTGTGCCGCCGATTACCCAGGTTCCAGTGGTGGCTACAGGTAGCCATCAGCTCCAACTCTTCATTCTGGAACTCCTTCCTCCATGGCTCACGTGGTGGAGAGGAGGCTTGGGAGGATGTCCTCCTTAGTTCCTGCCCTAGAGCAAAGCAGATAAGTGCGAGGGCTCAGCCGGAGTGAAGGGGACTGCCACCTGCTTCAGCCAACCAACATTTCTCCCTCCCTTCCTTCCTTCTTTCCTTCCTTCCTCCCCGTTTTCCTCCCTCCTGCACTTTGCAGAGGGTGGGGGACCTGGGTTGTTTACTTTGGAACTCCAACAACTAGTCAAACGAATAGCTATATATGCAGGAAAGTCCAGAAAACTCTAGAAGGAGCTTTGTGGCCAGCAGAGACGGCGAGAACATCTGGGGCCTTGGAGAGGAAGCAAGCCTGGGAAGTTACCTGTTAGGGGCTGGGGCAGGTGCCAGCCTTCTTGGCAGAGGAAAAGAGCTCCACGTTCAGAAAGGCCTGGCTGGTTGGCCGTGCTTCATGGCAGGCGGCGGGCAGAGGGAGCCTCTCCAGAGCTTCCCTTGGCCCTAATTTTCTTTCTTTTCTTTTTTTTTTTTTTGTGGTCCGGTTGTGGGGTCTGAACTCTGGGCTTGGGCGCTGTCCCTCAGCTCTTCAGCTCAAGGCTAGTGCTCTACCACTTGAGCCACAGCACCACTTCCAGCTTTTTTTTTTTTTTTTTGCTTATGTGGTGCTGAGGAATCGAACCCAGGGCCTTGAGCATGCAAGGCAAGCGCTCTACCACTGAGCCACCTTCCCAGCCCTGATTTTCATTTCTTTACACCATCAATTAATTCTCAGCAGACTGGTCGGGCCGGGGAGGGGGCAGTTGGTGAAGGCAGGAGAGGGCTTCGCCATTACAGTACCTTCAGGTGTATCATCTCTCTGCTCTTGTCATGGCTGAGATGGTTAATTTTATGAGCTGATGACCTCTTCTAAAATGTCCTGAATGGTATGCAGACGGGCCAAGAAGCACACCGCTTGGCTGTTGTGACGGGAGTGTCCCCAGAGAGGCTCGACTGATGGCAAATAGGGTGGGCAGCCCTGAGGGAAGGCAAACCCTGCCCTGAGGGCGCCACTGTGGAGCCAGGCTGCGAGGCACCAGGCACCGAGCCACACAGCTGTTGTTCATCCTGTTCATCCGGGACAGGACTCGCGTCATCCACTGGCCGTCAGTGACCCAGCCTCCGGCTCTCTGGGTTTCCCTCAGCTGGTCGGGTCCTGTGGCTCACTTGGTGTGAGGAGGAGTGCTGGAGGAGTCTGGCACCTCTCCACAGTCGTGCTTGCCCATCTGATGGGCTCAGTGCCACGTGCCCGGAGAAAGCCACACGTCGGGGTTTACTATGTTGAAAGGTGCTTTAGGACAGCAAGTTCAAAGTTAATAGGGATGATTTCTTTGTGTGTGCATAAGTGTGTGCACAAGTGTGTGCATGTGCTGGCACCAGACCTTGAACTCAAGGCCTGGGTGCTGTCCCTAAGCTGTTTTGCTCAAGGCTGGCTCTCTACCACTTGAGCCACAATCCCATTTCTGGTTTCTGTCTGACCTGGCTTTGAACCTCCATCCTCAGACCTCAGCCTCCTGAGTAGCTAGGAGTACAGGCGTGAGCCGCTATGTTCAGTAATTATTTCTTGAATGATTGGGCAACACTATTTTTTTTGTTGTTGGAGGACAATTGTGATTAGAGTAAAAGAAAACTAAACGTAACCAAAGTTGTAAAGTAATTATACCTGGGCTGTGCGCCTGGGGCTCACGCCTGTCATCCTAGCTAATCTAGAGGCTGAGATCTGAGGATCACGGTTTGAAGCCAGCCCGGTTTGAAGCCAGCTTGGACAAGAAAGTCCGTGAGACTCTTATCTCCAATAAACCAGCAGAAAACTGGAAGCGGTGCTGTGGTTCAAGTGGTAGAGCGACAGCCTTGAGCCGAAGAGCTGAGGAACAGCGCCCAGGCCCAGAGTTCAAGCCCCACCACCGACAAAAAGAAATAATGACACCTGGGTGTTGAATTTATTTACATCTTTTGCGTTTTCGGGCATATTTTAAAATATCCACTCCAAAGCACAGGATGCTCCCCCACCCTAATCAAACAAGGTTGTGAATGTGTTTCTGCCCATTTCTACAGTTCACACAGAAGCAAGGAACACCTCCCCCGTGGGCGTGTTCCCCAGGGGTGGGCACACCTCGATTATGGGAGTGTCCCCTGGGTGGGTGTGTCCAGAGGGTGGGTACACCTTGCTTCTGGGTGTGTCCCTCAGGTGGGCATGTTCCCCATGGGGACCTGCTGGCTCAGTCTATCCTGCAGCTAACATCCGGTCCTGTGTTTGCTCCTTCAGCTCTACGTGGCCTCTGAGGCCATCCTCATGGCGCTGGTGGGGGCCACGCCCCCCTACCGCTGGGACCTGGCTGGGCCGCTGCCCAACCAGACATGGAGCAACCGGTCCCAGGCCGAGGCCTTCCGGAGCTGGGTCCCGATGGCCCACATCAGCGAGCTGCGGAAGCACGTGCGGTTCAGCAATAGTTTCACCTCCATTGTCTCTGAGGTAAGTGAGCCCGGCCCACGGGTGCGCCAGGTGTGTGTGTGTGTGTGCACATGTGCATACATGGATGTGCATGAAGGCGTGCATACCTCTGGGGTAAGTGGGCCTGGCCGTGGGTGTGCTGAGTGTGCGTGTGTGTGTGTGCAAGTGTAAGCACTCTAAGCAGGCCTGGCTCACAGGTGCACTGAATGTGCATGTGTGCCTGTGCATACATGTGTATGCATGCAGGTGTGCACACCTCCAGGGTAAGATGGCCTGGCTCACGGGTACACCGAGTGTGTGTTTGTGCACGTGCAGGTATGCACGCTTTTAAGGTAGGCAGGCCTGGCCCGCAGGTTTGCCAAGTGTGCATGTGTGCGTACCTCCAGGGCAGGTGGGCCTGGCTCACGGGTGTACCGAGTATGCGTGTGTGCGTGTGCATACATATGTGTGCATGCAAGTGTGCGCACCTCCAGGGTAAGTGGGGCTGGCCTGCGGGTGCGCCAAGTATTCGTGTGTGTGTGTGTGTGTGTGTGTGTGTGTGTGTACATGCAGGTGTAATCACTCTAAAGTAAGCAGGCGTGGCCCACGGATGTGCTGTGTGTGCGTATGCATACATGTGTTTGCATGCATGTGTGCACACCTCCTGGGTAAGTGGGCCTGGCTAACAGGTGCACCCAGTGTGCATGTGTAAATATGCATACATGTGTGTGCATGTATGTGCACCTCTGAGGTAAGCGGGCCTGGCTCACAGGTGCAGTGGGTACATGTAAGTGTGTGAACGAGTACATATATGTTTATATGTGTATGCCAGTACTGGACTTGAAGTCAGGGCCTGGGCGTGTCCCTTAGCCTTTTTGCTCAAGGCTAGCACTCTACCATTTGAGTCACAGCTCCACTTCTGGGTTGTTCCTGGTTAACTAAAGATAAGAATCTCAGGGACTTTCCTGGGCTGGCTTTGAACCAGGATCCTCAGATCTCAGCTTCCTGAGATGTGAGTCACTGGTACCTGGCTATTTTATTGTTTCATTATTCTCTTTTTTATACATGTGTATAAAGTACTTTGATCACATTTA
Source organism: Dipodomys spectabilis (assembly GCF_019054845.1). Classification (NCBI taxonomy): domain Eukaryota; kingdom Metazoa; phylum Chordata; class Mammalia; order Rodentia; family Heteromyidae; genus Dipodomys; species Dipodomys spectabilis. Next base: position 2,045,316 of record NW_024870825.1, on the reverse strand, counting down.
TTCCCTGAAAATAGTATCTGCAGAGCCCACAGTTGAAGACACAGTGTTAAAACCCCACATTTGAAATGTCTTGTTGGCAGCTATGGCCCTTGCTTCAGACCTTGAGGAACATTTTTAGTGGAGTTTGGGGAAGGATGAATGAAAAGTGATGTGATTCACTTGGTATTTAGTGCCAAAAAAAAAATCTCCTAATCTTGAGGATTCTAGATATTCTAAAATGAGCTAATCATCATTGAGCGGAATTTCGGTAGTCAGTTATTGCCTTCTGTATTCAAATTATTCCCTGAGCTCCAACTCATTAGACAGTACCAAATATCACAGCAGCACACAATTACCGTGCTTCGTTAGTGTTTCCAGCCAAAAAAAAGTGTAAGGTTGAAATATTTAATAGCATTGTAGGTACAGTAGAGTTGAAATTGACTGTTAGTTTAAAGTCAGTGTGTTCCCCCCCACCCCCATCTCTAGGGTCAAAAGGCCGTGTATTGAAAGTGCTTGGGTAATTCACTGCAATTAATTGCTTTAGGGCTAATTTTTATTTAAATGTCTGCTTCCTTACGCCTGCACTACTTGTTGTTCTGTCCATACACCTCACCCATTAGCTGGTAATTCAGAGTGACAGCTACACTGAAATGAGTCAAGTTCGTTAATCACCATGAAACTGTTCCCAAAATACCCTGCCCAAGTGCTCCCGCGTCAAGAGGCATCTCCGATTACCCGATTTTCTCCTTGGCTGAGATCTTCCTCTACCAAGCGGGAAATAATTTCTTTCTGGGAAAGGCAGGTCAAGGGAGGCTTGAGGTATAGTTCAAGATTGTCCACCACAGAGCCCGTGCTGTCTCTGCGGTGGGCCGGGTCCTCGGTGGTGAATCCGGGCACCCAGGAGGAAGCTACTGTTTGTGTGGTTCCAAAGTCCCACCGTAGGAAGTGGCGCTGTAGCTCAAGTGGTAGAGCGCTCAGCTTGAGCTGAAGAGCTGAGGGACAGCGCCCAGGCCCAGAGTTCAAGCCCCATGACCGACAAAAAAAAAAAAAAAACAACAAAAACAAAGTCCCACCGTACTCGAATGCTGGGAGGCTGAGTTTTGGAGGCCAGCATCTTATGACTTACTTTGCCCAAAGTACTGCTTGCAGCCACGAGGAAGGCCAGCAAGCACGTGCCCAGTCTGGTGGGGCCACGTGTAAGGGGTGACTAGACTTTGGGGGGACAGGTGGCTTGTCTTCCTGTGCATTGTATCAGGACCAGGTGGGCTATGCCCTAGCCCTCTGCAGGCACTGCCCCCCTCCTGGAAGGCTGAGCTGGTAAAGTAGACTGCATGGACTCTAACAAGTCTGCCTTTTTAATGCTGGGCAGCCAGGGAAGGTGGGCGACTCACCCATGCAGCCGCCATGCCTGGCCTGTGGGTCACCGGTTTTTTCGTACTGCCTTGACCCTGTGTGTTGCTCTCCGTAGAAATATTTTATGGACCAATGAAAATGCTTTTCAGGGGCTTACAATAAAAACTAAGGAATTCTAGCTGTCAGATTGTCTCTGGGCTCAAGGAGAGGCCTGCAGATCTCAAATCTCATTTGTGTGTCTTGTCATGGAAATCCCCAGTAACAAGAAAGAAGGAAAAAAGAGCAAGGGAGGGAGAGAGGGAGGGGAAGAAGGAGGGAGAGAGAAAGGAAGGAAAAGAAAGAAGAGAAGAAACAAAGCCTGGGGCTGGTTGCTGAGTATCATAATTTAAAATAGGGTTGTTAGGTCTTAGAATAAAGTGTCAGAGCCAGATCAGGGCAGATGAGTCTGACAGATTTTATCCCCCAAATAACCAGCAAAAGACTAGACAGGAATTGTGGTAGAGTGCCAACTGAGCAAGCAAGCCAAAAACAAGTGCAAGACCTGAGTTCAAACCCTGGTGCACAATGAGTTGTGGGCCAGATAAACCTTGAAACAGAAGACCAAGTAGAGAAAAATGACACCGAAACCCCTGTGGAACTCAAGTTAAAGCACACAGCTGTCTTCCCGCCATCCCTTAGCAGACAGCCCTGTTACTGCCACTGTGCCTGACATGGAACTTTCTAGCCTAACCCACGCTCACCAGCATTACTTCATTTCTGTGTAGCTGTGGTGGGAGGAGACTAATGCATACATGAGAATGGTTGGTTGATTATCTGGTGGGAGGAGACTTCTGGTGGGAGATTAGTATCTCCTTGCTCTAGAAGATAGGGCAGCCTGCCTGTGATACATTTGTATCTATATTTTGATTTACTTGGCTATTAATTTTGTTTTTAGGATTATGTTAAGTGTGCAGTCCATTTTAAAACTCGTTTTCCAGGTTAGCCTTTTCTTCTCTTTTCTTTTCTTTTTCTTTTCTTTTCTTGTGCCAGTCATGGGGCTTGAACTCAGGGGATGGGTGCTGTCCCTGAACCTCTCCGTGCTCAAGGCTAGCACTCTACCACTTGAGCCACAGCACCACTTCCAGCCTTTTCTGTATATGTGGTACTGAGGAATCAAACCAGGGCTTCATGCATGCAAGGCAAGCACTATACCACTGAGCCACCTTCCCAACCCAGGTTAGCCTATTTCTGCGTTGTCAGAAAAAAAAATGATTGGCCTGACTTGTCACATTTCCTTAAGGCTTGAGGAATTCAGGGAGATGTGAGGGACGCTTTGTGTGACTTCCTGTAAGCCTGGTCTCCAATCTCCACTTCCTGTGTGGTTGAGCTAATCAAGCCCTGGGGCCTCAATCAGCCCTGATCATGGACAGAGCCCCTACTGTCCATGTTCAGCCATTATTCTCTTTCTCAGAACCCCCTCCATCCAGGGCTGGCCAGCTCACCCAGGGCCCCTGCCTGGCCAGCTTCCTCTTTCCTGGGGCTGCCATCTCTTCAGTGAGAATCAAAGCTTAGACCCCAGGCTCCTCCCCCCCTTCCCTCTCCCCCCCCCCCCCCTTGGCTGGGCTACCTCTCCAGGGCCCTCCTCACCTTCTTCCTCTTTAAGAGCCACACCTGCCACAGGCCCCCCCACCCCGCACCTGCCACAGGCCCCACCCCCAGATGTCTGTTTTCTTCTCAGCCCTGTTTTTCTCCAGAGGAGCGATTGTATTCTTGTATCTGTGTTATGCGTGCAAGGCCCCTCAAATATTTTTTTTGGAAAATGCTCAGTTCATGAACTTAATTTTGTAAACATGGAGGAGGGAGGTAGAACAGGAAAATAGATTTAGATAGGTCAACTTGAAACACTTGGTAATATTTGTCTTTCTATTCTTCCTGTTCTGCTCCTGTGCATGAAAAGAAAGGAATCTTTTGTTTATTTTTTTTTTATTAAACTTTTATGTGCTATAGCTTCAAAATTTGGCCTACCATTCACAAAAAGCCATAAGAGGTCTGGTACCTGTGACTCACACCTGTAATCCTGGAGGCTGAGATCTGAGAATTCTGGTTCAAAGCCAGTCTGGGTAGGAAAGTCTACCAGACTCATAACTGCCAGCAAAAAGCCAGAAGTGGAGGTGTGGCTCTAGTAGTATAGCACCAGGCCTTGAGCAAAAAAAAAGTTAAGGGACAGTGCCCAAGTCTTGAGGTTAAGCCCCAGTATCGGTACACAAAGGAAAAAATGATAACTCCTTTGATTCACAGAGCAGGTTTGGGGTCTGCTTGCAAGTAATATCTTAAATGTTAAAAAACTGAAAAGAAAGCACATTACTTCCACCAGCATCAGCAAGGCTCTGTCCGGGGTCCCTCCCTGAGTGACGTCTGGCCGCAGGGACACTGGCTGGCCCCAGCACCTGAGCTATGAGGAAGGTCTCTGGGTGATGCTGGCCGCCTCACTGCCTCTACCTTACTTTTTAAAGAATCCAAGCTCTCATTTCCCTTCCTTCCCTGTACATCTTGGCGTTCACCCTGCCAGCTCTGACCACAGGAAAATCACCAGGAATCTCAGTGCCATTTGGATCTGGGATTTTCCATCCAGGTCTGCTGGCTGCTCCTTCCTGTGCCCCCACTGGGGGCTGGGCGCCCGTGGATGGATTTGGGAAGTTCCACAGTGGTGATCAGGGAAATAGCTGATCACTGAGCAGCCAGATTTGCCCTTTCTTACTGATTAAGCAGCCAGCTTTGTATCTTGGCTGTATAAACAGGCTAGAAAAACTGAGGTTCACAATAAATAAGACTAAATTTACAGGCTAGACTTTTATAAGTACAGAAACACCAGAACAGACAGTAAGGGTGTGACACGTAGAAAAGCAGGTGTTTGACTTTCAAGGCCAATTGCATTTCAGAACAAGTCAGTGAAGCATTGTACATTGTCATTGCTGCTGCCTTCGCCGCTGTGAGCCCAGCTACTCAGCAGGCTTAGGGCAGAGGGTCGAGGTTCAAAGCCAGCCCAGGCAGGAAAATCCCTGAGACACTCATCTCCAATTAACAACAAAAAGTCAGCACTTGAAGTGTGTGGCTGAAGTGGTAAGAGTGCCAGCCTAGTAAATGTAAGGTCCTGAGTCCAAACCCCAGGACTGCCGATGATGATGATGATGATAAGGATGACGATGACGATTTGCTGTGGTCCCAAGTTTCTGGCCTTTCTGAAGGTCGGGCTCCTTGGATGGTAAGGCTGGAGAGCAGCAAGCCCTGGCCACACATGTGGGGTGCAGCACAGATGCCCCCCGGAACCGATTCTCTCTTAGTTTTGACATCGTTGCTACGGTCCACCCGTGACAGTTCTGTCTGCATCCCTGCAGTGGTTTCTGATCGCGGACAGATCTTACAAAGTCAGCGCAGCAAGCGCCCTCTTCTTCAGCGGCGTGTTTGTGGGCGTTTTCTCTTTCGGTCAGCTTTCGGATCGCTTTGGGAGGAAGAAAGTCTACCTTGCAGGTAATCCGGAGAATTCAGGAACCCAGGTAGAGGATGGAAGGGGCTATTACAGTTCTCGGGGAATTCATGGTTTTTTTAAATTTTATGTTTTTGATCAGTGTCAGGGTTCGAACTCAGAGCCCAGTGTTTGCTCAGCCTTCTGGCTCACAGTGGTGCTCTACACCTGAAGAGCCACTCCTTCAGGTCAGCGTTTTTGCTGTTTGAGTTTCAAGGACTTTCGTGCCTGGGCGGCCTCTGAACCTCGATCCTCTGGATCGCAGCCTCCTGAGTAACTAAGGTTAGCAGTCATGAGTTTCACAAGCTCCGGGTTCCGAACTTTCTTCTAGTGCAGGAAAGAGACCAAAGTGCAAGCGGCATTGTTTCAGAACCCCGTGTTCAGCAACCTGCCCAGATGTGTGTCATACACTTTGGATCGGGGAGGCTGCTGTGCCATCTGCACCCTGCAAGTTGCAGTTTACGCTGCGCTTCTAGAAGGCGGGCAGTGGAAGATGGCCTGCCTTCCCCTCCAGTCCCGAGTTCTCCCTGCGTTGATCCATGCCACTTAAACTGTGCAGAGCTGGCCTCGTCCGGCCAGCAGGCAACGTGTGAGCAAGAAGGTTCTGTTTCCAACCGTGTTGTGAATAACGAAGCCGTGCGTGAGACACAAGTTGGCTTTTCCTTGGAGTTTCCCAGAGAAGCGGGGCACAGGCCGGCCCACTGGCTTCAAAGGCCGAGAGCTCAGCCTGTCACCCCGCGGGTGTGGGGCATCTGGATCACCGCTGTCATCCTCCCCTCTAGGTCTCTCTCTCGACATCTTATTTGCCATCGCGAACGGGCTCTCGCCCTCCTACGAGTTCTTCGCTGCCACCCGCTTCCTGGTGGGCGTCATGAATGGCGGGATGTCGCTGGTGGCCTTTGTCCTGCTCAACGAGTGCTTGGGCGCCGCCTACTGGGCGCTGGCAGGTACTGCAGGGGGGGGTCTGTCGGAGCAGTGTCCCCTCACTCAGGCCCAGTCCTTACTGAGCACCTGGGGGGCAGAGCTGTTCAGATTTCAGGGTTTCCTCCACCCCCGCCCCTCCCCAGTTTTGGATCATTTGCATACACAAAGTGAAACGTGTGTTTGAACTCACGGCTTCACCAACCCCTCCAGCCACGTCTCCAGCCTTGAATGTTTTAGCTGTCTTTCTGGAAAGGTCTTGAGGTTTCAACCACTCTGGTCTGGACCTCCTCTGGACAATCCTCCTGCCTGTACCCTCCGGTAGCTTCCATTAGAGGTGCACCACCACACCTGACTTACTGATTGAGATGGAGGTCTCCGCAGCATTCCTGCCTGGGCTGACCTTCCGACCTCAGGCCCCGGTCCTCCTGAGCCCGGCCTCCGGTGTGGCGGAGTTACAGGTGTAAGCCAAGAGGTGGCCTGGGTGGGATTTTTTTTTCTTTTTGAGCAATACTGAGGTTCGAACTCGCAACCTTCTGCCTGCTACGTGGGCCTGTGCCGGTCACGCAGCATCCCCACCTCGCATTGGTGTTCTGTGGGCTCCCTGTACAGACCGGAGGTGATTTTATATGGTGGGTGGCTTCATGTGCCCAGACACAGAGCAGGTCCCCTCCCCCGGGGTCAGGTGCGGCATTTCCTGCCAGTGGTGAGCGCCGTGTCAGCTCTTGCACTGATCGCCAGTGAACCACCAAAAGGCCGGAAGTGGAGCTGTGGCTCAAGTGGTAGAGTGCCAGCCTTCCGTGAGAATGTCAAGTGAGAGCGTTGAGGCCCCACGTTCAAGTCCGTGTGTGTCTTTCTTTTGGGCTGGGCCGGCTCAGGGCTGCAGTGGGAGGCGGGCCGCAGCGGGCTGTGCCAGCTCACACGTCTGCCTCCTCCCCCGCTAGGCTCCCTGGGCGGCCTCTTCTTCGCCGTGGGGATTGCGCAGTGCGCCCTGCTCGGGTACTTGGTCCGCTCCTGGAGGACCCTGGCCTTGACACTCAACCTGCAGGGAACAGCTGTCTGGCTCTTATCTCTGTAAGTTATTTTTCTTCCTGCAGTTTTACTTGAATGAGGAAATTCGTTTTGTTGTTGTTTTGTTTGTTTTCATATTGGTCCTGGGGCCTGAACTCAGTCTGGGCTCAGTCCTTGAGCGTTATTGGCTCAAGGCTGGTGCTTTACCACTTGAACCATAACTCCAGATTGGCTTTTTGCTAGTTAATTGGCAATTAGAGTCTCATAGCCTTGGGCCTGCCTCAAAACAGCCCCTTGAGTAGCTAGAACTACAAGTGTGGGCACACCTGGCTCTAGTTTTCTTTTTTTTTAATCACTTAAAGCTTTAGCATACACATAGTTTTCAGCCAAGGTAGTTTTCTTCAGCACCATAAATGTGCTGAGATTTTAATTTGATCACTGTTTAATTTAGTAGCTGTTTATTCAGGTTCTGAGATTCATTGGGGTCTGGACTGAAACTTGACTTCATACTATCTTTGAGAACAAAGGAATGGCCATGCACAGAAAATAACACAGTAGAAAGCATTCTCCTGAGCTGGCTCGGGCGGCTCACGTCTATATTCCTAGCTGCTTGAGAGGCGGAGACGGAAGGATCACACCTTGAGGTCCACTTGAGGCTAAGTGTGGGACCTCCTCTCAGTCAGCAGCTGCCCTGGGTAGTGTGTGCCTGAAGTCCTGGCTTCATGAGCAGGATAAACAAGCGGATGGATCACAGCCCAGGCCAGCCCAGAATCCATGAGAGCCCCTCATAGAAAAACGCCAAAGGCAAAAAGGACTGGAGGTGTGGCTCAAAAGGTAGAGTGTCTGCCTAGCAAGCATGAGGCCCTGGGTTCAAGTCCCAGGACCCCTCACAGGTTGCTGGGCTTTGGGCCATGGTGAGCCCCTGTCCTCGATGGTCTCCCCTGTGCAGCCTGCCTTGTATCTCTTTCAGATCCATTCCCGAGTCTCCCCGCTGGCTGTACTCACAGGGCCGCCTGCGGGAGGCGGAGGACGCGCTCTGCCTGCTGGCCGCCAGGAATGGCCAGCCCGCGCACCGCGTGATGCTAGGCCAGGCGCCTGGCGGGAGCTGCCCGGGCACCGGGAGCCTCCTGGACCTGTGCCGCCACCGGCCTCTCCTCTGCCACACCCTCATCCTGGCCTTCGCATGGTAATTGCGGGGGGGTGGGAGGGGGAATCTCCTGTCTCCAGCTCAGTCAGAATCCAAAAGAGGGGTGTGCGAGACCTGTGATTGTCGGGTGGCACGTGCACGGGTGCCAGGTCCAGCCTGGGTTCTCCACACGGACCAGCCATGAATGGCGCCCACGTGCCCACTTTCTCCATCCATGGGGCTGGGGGGGTGGGACATGGTAGGAACAGTTTTCTGAATCATGAATCTATTTTATTTCATTTTGGTGCCAGTCCTGGGGCTTGAACTCAGGGCCTCTCGCTCCCACTGAGCTGGTTTTTTTGCTCCGGGCGGGTGCTCTGACACTTGAGCCACACCCCAACTTCTGGCTTTTTTGGTGATTGGTTGCCTTGGGTTTTGCTGTTGTTTTTGCAGAGCTTGGCACGGAACTCAGGGCCTTGCGCTTGCTAAGCAAGGGCTCTTCCACCCCCAGCGCCTTTTCTGGAGGTTCACCGGATATGAGAGTCTCATGGACTTTGCTGCCAGGGCTGGCTTTGGACTGCAATCCTCAGACCTCAGCCTCCCGAACAGCTGTGATGACAGGCGTGAGCCCCGGTGCCCACCGGCTAGACTAGAAATTTCTCTCAGGACACAAAGCTTGGTGGGCAGCAGATGGCGCTGTGGGGCGGGGCTCTTCTGATCTCTGACGGGACTCGCCCACAGGTTCGTGTGCAGCCTGGTGTACTATGGCCTCACACTGAGTGCTGGAGACCTTGGGGGAAGCATTTACCTCAACCTGGCCCTGTCTGGCCTCGTCGAGATCCCATCCTATCCGATCTGCATCTACTTGATGAACCAGAAGTGGTGAGTGCGGCTAGTGACTAAGGGACTCTGGGGCAGAGCCAGGCCCTAAGTTCAATTCTGGGTACCCAAACAAAAGACCAGTGAGCATGTGTCAAAATAAAGTGCACCACAGAGGATGTGCACGCACACACACCCCCTGTCCTAGGTAGATGCCAAATACCGTGGCTTGGGCTGCAGGCACAGACTGCTGATCACCTTGAGTTAGAATTCCTCTCAGGCCCATGCAGCTAGAACCCCTTTTTCAAGCTGAGTACTGGTGGCTTAGCTGTAATCCTAGCAGTCCAGATGTTCAGATCTGGAGCATTGTGGCTCCAGCCAGGCCAGCTGGACAAGCCCAATATGTGTAGTTAGTTGGACTTAAATCCAATTAAACACATATACTTATATAACATATTATACATATATGTATTTGTGTGTGTGCGCACACACACACACATGCACGCCAGTATTGGGTCTTGAACTCAGGCCTCACTCTCTTGCTTGGCATTTTGCTCAAGGCTGGCTCTCTACCAATTGAGCCACATCTCTACTCCCAACTTTTTGCTGGTTAATTGGAGATCAGAGTCTCATGGACTTTTCTGCCTAGGCTGGCTTTGAACCATGATCCTCAGATCTCTAGTAGCTGGGATTTCAGGTATGGGTCGGAAGCATTTAAAATAGCAACTAGGGGACTGGAAAGGTGGCTCAGTGATAGAGCGCTTGCCTTGCATGCATGAGGCCCTGGGTTCGATTCCTCAGTACCACATAAGCAAAAAGAAAAAAGCCAGAAGTGGCGCTGTGGCTCAAGTGGTAGAGCGCTAGCCTTGAGCTGAAGAGCTGAGGGACAGCGCCCAGGCCCAGAGTTCAGCCCCATGACCAGACCCAATAAATAAATAAATAAAAAATAAAATAAAATAGCAACTAGGATATACTCTTGTTCCCGTGTTTACTCTTGCTCTTTCAAAGGTAGACAGAGGCGCTCACTCCTCGTGTCCTGACCATTCAGGACCAGCCCCTATTGCCACTTAAGAACAGAAGCCAGGGCGGGGCCGGGTTTTCTGGGTGGCTGAGCTGAGCAGGCGGGACAATGTGAGATCCCCTTGCCTTGCTCAGGTTTGGTCGCAAGCGGACATTAGCCGCATTTCTCTTCCTGGGAGGCCTGGCCTGTCTCGTGGTGGTGTTCATTCCTGAGAAGAAAGGTAGGCCTTCAACCTTGCGTTTGCAAAATCTAGGCGTTTGCAAAGCACGTTTATACAGACAGAGGATTGCTGCCCCCCCCCCCCCATTCCCTCGTGCATGTGTGCGTGTGTATGTGTGTGTGAATGAGTGTGTACGAGTGTGCCTCCCTCGGCAGTTGTGTGGAGGAGCAGTGGCTATGTCCCTCACCTTACCTAAACCATTCTAGGGGTGAGGGGCCAGCTCGCTGTGCGCCCCCTGTTGGTGGGCTGGGAGGGGCTGCCTCATGAGGGGTGCCCTACGGTGCCCACCAGCTACAGCCTTGGATGGGAGATGGGGTGCACTAGCCCCGGCGTGGCACCCCACTCCAGTGCCCCGTCCCCCAAGCACCCCAAAGCAACACTGAGAGCAAAGAATCACAGTTAAAGAGGGACACTGATGCTCACACCTGTATCCCTAGCAACTCAGGAGGCTGAGATTGGAGGATTGTGGTTTGAAGCCAGCCCAGGCAGGAAAATCTGTGAGACTTTTCTCTCCAATTAGGCAGCAAAAACTCGAAGTGGCGCTGTGGCTCAAGTGGCAGAGTGCTAGCCTCAAGGGCAAAGTTAAGCATGAGTGCAAGGCCCTGACTTTACAGTCCAGTACACATACATACACATGCATGCATGCACTCACACACACATACGCGCCAGCAGACATGCAAATGAGCAGGAAAACCCCTCCAGACTGAGGAACACAACCAGAAGTGGCATGGACAGAGAACAGGGGTGGGACTTGCTAGTGCAGTGCGTTGGCATGCGTGGCCGAGGGGTGGGGTGGCCACAGGGGAAGAGCTCAGACACGCTTGGACACAGCAGAGGCCGCCCACCGTCCTCCCGCTCTGTTTAACTCCGGGGCCGCCTCCAGCCAAAGTGCCACAGTTCAAGCCGCACGCGCAGGAATGTGTGTGATGGGCTTCTGTGGACGGAGGGTGGGCATGGAGCCAGTCCTGTACAGGGGCTTGTGGGTACACTGGGGTGTTTGTTTAAGGGAATAGACTGGGATGTTGAAGTGAGTAGATCGGGGGTCTGTGAGGCCGCGGATTGGGGTGTTTAAGGGAATAGATCGAGGTGTTTAGGACCAGTGGCACTTGCATCGTGCGTGGCAGAGGCAAGGCCAAACTGGCGTGGGCAGCAACCTTGACCCATAGCCGCTGACCTCAGGCGCGGCGATAGTCCTGGAACACTTACACCCTCCCCGTCCCTACCCCTCTGCTGGCCAAAGGGATAGAGAGGCCTGTCCCTCCCCTGCTGGCCGGGCGGCATGGAGGCTGCTGGGAGCCCTCACTGCACAGCCCTGTTCGCCAGGCACAGGTGTGTTCTCCATGGCCAGCGGCCGGTCCTCCGCCCTGCTGGGGAAGCTGACCATCAGCGCCGCCTTCAACACCGCCTACATCTACACCTCGGAGCTGTACCCCACGGTGGTCAGGTGAGCCGCGTGCTGCCCTCATGGGTGCCCAGAGCCCCGTGGGACTGCCCCGCCCTCCACCCAAGGGTGCTGAGGCCTGGCGCCCTGCTGAGCCCTCACTCGAACCCCAAGGGCTGTCCACCCAAACCAGTTACTGACCCAGGATTAACCATGAGTCAGACGAGGGTCTTTTGCCCGAAGGTGTCACCCACACACAGAGTGGTGAAAGGTTGTGTCACACGGTAATCACAAAGATGAGATTCTAAATGTTAGTTGTGAAAAGTAGTTTGGGGCCTGGTTTGGGCCCACACCTGAAATGCAAGCCACACAGGAGGCTGAGATCCCAGGATCACAGTTCAAAGCCAACCTGGGCAGGACTGGGAAGACTCCTGTTTCCAATGATTCACCCAAAAAAGCCAGAAGTAGAGCTGTAGCTCAAGAAGTAGAGTGCCATGGGCTGGGAAGGTGGCTCAGTGGTAAAGCGCTTGCCTTGCATGTGTGAGGCCCTGGGTTTGATTCCTCAGCACCACATAAGCAAAAAGAAAAAAGCCAGAAGTGGCGCTGTGGCTCAAGTGGTAGAGCGCTAGCCTTGAGCTGAAGAGCTGAGGGACAGCGCCCAGACCCAGAGTTCAGGCCCCACGACCGGGCCCCCCCCCCCAAAAAAAAAAGAAGAAGTAGAGTGCCATCCTTGAATGAAAAACCCAAACCAGAGCTTGAAGCTCCCAGTTTCAAGCCTCACTACTGGCCCTGAGGTGAATGAATGAGATCGCAAGTTATAATTTTCCGTTCCGTATCCTCAACACTGTGCCAGTACTGTCAGCCTCCCAGGCCCGGCAGCGTCCCTACGGCCAGAGAAATCACCATCACTGGTCAGCCATAGAAGGTTCCAGTAGGCGGTGTGGTTCTGTGCACCCCGGGCCTGCACCAGCATCTGAATGCCCTTCATTGGCCTGCTTGTGTTTCCTTCCCCAGGAACGCCGGGCTGGGCGCGTGCTCCATGTTTTCCCGGGTCGGCGGGATGATGGCCCCCTTCGTCCCCTCACTGGTCAGTCCACGCCCCGCTTGGCACTCCCCCTCTCTGCCCTCAGCAGCCACGCCTGGGAGAGGGCACGCAGGGCGGGCACAAGAACGAGCCAGTTCTCCAACAGGCTCCAATGGGGTGGACGGACGGGCTGCTTTTCTCCACTCATGGGGCTTGAACTCAAGGTCTGGGCACCGTCCCTGAGCCTTTTTGCTCAAGGCTGGTGCTCTGCCACTTGAGCCACAGCTCCACTCTGAGCTTTTTGCTGGTTATGTGGAGGTAAGAGTCTCAGACTTTCCTTCCCGGGCTGGTTCTCCACCTCCTGAGTAGCTGGGATTCCAGACGTGAGCCATCAGTGCACAGCTCTGCGCTGATGTTGCTTTATCAAGTCCCATCTCTGCACCCCGGGAAAAGTTGGGGAGCAGGACAGCAAGTGCAGCTGGCCCTCCGTCCCAGCCGCTCCGGTCACGGTTTGCTTGTGTTTGGTTCCCTGCCCCCACAGAGGCTGGTGCAGCCTTTCCTGCCCTTTGTGGTGTTCGGAGCCTTGGGCCTGACCTCCGGCCTCCTGACCCTGCTGTTGCCGGAAACCCTCCACAGCCCCCTGCCGGAGACCTTCGCTGACCTCCACTCCTACAGGCGGCTCGGGGACGAAGCGCTGTCCTTACAGACCCTGGACCCTTCTCAGGTATGGGGCGCCTTCGCTGCACCCAACTTCCACTTGGATAATGAGAGTTGTTGAGATCAATAGAATATTTGGGTCACATAGAATAGAAAAAAGTGGCATCTAACAGCACTCGCTTTGCAAAAACTATGAAGATGGTTGAGGAATCATGAGTTTCTCTCCTTCTCCCCCACCCCCCTCTGTGCCAATGCTGGTACCTGTTAGGTTTTTAAAAAGAGGTAGCCAAGTAAGAATCACACCACACACGTGGTATTCAGGTAAGGAATAGGTTTATTCATCGTTCTGGCTGGCACCAGGCCATCTTGACCCTTCACGCGGTGGGGAAAGGCCTGGGAAAGAGAGCTGGGAAAAAGGGTGTCTGGGCCTGGGCTAGGCCTTATCTAGGGTATGGGCGGAGAAAGGTGTGGCCACATCGAATCCAGATGTGACCTCAGCAGATGCAGATGTGACCTCTTCCAGGTGTCCCAGTTGCCTAGGTAACGCAGGTACTGGGTGGAGACTTTGCTGTGAGGAGGGTGGAGTCTGCTCGCCATCCCGGAGCGGACCTTACAGTACCCTACTACCTGAACCACACACCCACTTCTGGCTTTTTGCTGGTTCCTTGGAAATAAGAGGTTCTCTGATTTATGTGTCCAGGCTGGCTTTGAACTGTGATCCTCACATCTCAGCCTCCTGAGTAGCTGGGATGACAGGTGTGAGCATCAACCCCTGCTACATGAGAAATGAATGTTTCTTAGAGCACTTTGGGCACCTTGTTGGGGCGCTGTGTCCTCTGCCACCCGTCAGCAGAGGGCGCCCCAACAGGTCCTCCCTGAGGACCAGGGATGTGGCCCAGTCACTGGTGACCGGCACCTTGCTTTCAGCCTTCGAGGAAGGACAGCGAGGGAGGGAGGCAGAGCGAGGAAGAGGAAGAGCTCTGTGATGCTGATGAAGAGACTCAGATGCTCAGATGAAGCCAGCCCCGGGCCTTCTCAAGCGGAGGAGGAGGAAGGTCACCGTGGTTCTCCGGGGAGAGCTGCAGAGGGACATGGACAGATGCCTGGCATGGAGCAATGCCTCCCAGGCCAAGGGAGGTGGGGGGAGGATGTCACAGAGCATCACGTGTTTCCGCACAGCACCTCTCTCGTCTCGAATTCAAGCTCAGCTCAGCATGGCCACCTCCAGCCCAGGGGCTCGCTCCCCACAGCGGCCGGGGCCGGGGGAAGGGGTGTCCAGGGGGCGCCCGTCTTCCTCCAGACATGATACAGCTGGAGCCCCATGTTGGAGGAGGACCATAGGAGCTCTGTGTGTGTACATGCGCGCACATCAGGCCTGGGACTTGCGTGCACATCAGGCCTGGGACTTGAACTCAGGGCCTAGACACTACCCTTGGGCTTTTTCCCTCAAGGCTGACGCCCTACCTCTTGAGCCACACCTCCACTTCTGGGTTTTTTTTTTTCTGGTTAATTGGAGATAAGTCTCATGGACTTTGCTGCCGGTGCTGGCTTTGAACTGCCGTCTTCAGCCAGGCTCACAGGTGCCAGCCGCCCGCTCGCAGCTTGTTCAACTTTTGAATAAATGGATGTCCAGACAGGAGCCCTCGGTGTCAGCTGTCTGTCTGGGAACACATTCACACACTGAGTGAGGGAGGGCATGGGTGGGAGAGCTGCCCTCCCCCTCGAGACCCGCCAGACCCGCCTTCGGCTCCTGCTTACAGAAATCTGCCTTCCTGTGCCACGTGACAGTTACAATTCCAGAGGGAACTGTGGTCTTTCCCAAGGTCTCGTGTGTTCTCCTCGAAATCAAACAAAGCAAACCAAAGGGGTCATCAACAGTAATCCTGCAGATGGTCAGAGCGCAGGACCTACTGAGACCCCAGTGTGTGAGTGCGTGTGAGTGGGGGTGTGGAGGTGTGTGCACATGTGAGTGGTATATGAGTCTCGGTGAGTGGGGGTGTGAGCATGGGTCATGAGTGTGGGAGGGTGAGTGTGTGTGTGTGTTAGTGAGTGAGGCTCTGGAGGAATTTGTGTCAGTGTTGAGCTGAGCATGGCTCTTAGAATCATTCATTCACCTGATCCCAGCACCGTGGCTCACACCTGTCATCCCAGCTACTCAGGAGGCTGAGATCTGAGGATCACAGTTCAAAGCCAGCCCGAGCAGACAAATCCAAGGGGCTCATATCCATCTGACTAGTCGAGAAAACAGATGTGGAACTGTGGCTCAAGCAGTTGAGTGCCAGCCTTGAGAAAAAGCTATGTAAGTGTGCACAGCCCTGAGTTCAAGCCCCAGTGGCAGCACGTACACGCGCACACACCAGTAAGGATACCATATGAAATAACATATAAGTTCAAAAAAAGCCTGTCCGTCTGGCTGGAGGCTTTGAAGACGAGTGCTTGGCTGCTCGGTGGGTGCGTTTCCCAGTCCACACCTGACCTGCCCAAGTGAGTTCCACTAAGGGCCAGAGTTAGTCTGTCAGGGAAAGCAAGGCCATTACTTGAAAACAACTGGGAATAAAACCTAAAAGGACAGCTGACCAGCCGAAGGTCGGCATGTCTGTATCAGGATGCCTCCCAGAGGGAGAGTATGGATAACAGGTGAGCTCTAAAACCTCTTCAGCCCAGAAATCATCCAGCCGCCTCTGGGCACAGGTGGAGACCAGCGCTCAGGTCAAGTATTTAAAGACTGTGCAGTTCTAGCTGCTGGGGAGGGAAGGGCTTGATGGACAGGTGTGGCTGGAGTGTGGGTGGGCCTTGTCTGCCACTCCCAGGCCTCCTGGTCCTGGGGAGGGTGTGGTTCTCGTCCGGGAATGGAATGGGAGTGTGGTCAGCTGGCCAAGGCCTGCCTGGATGACAGGGAGAAGAACTAAAAGAACAGCGGGGGAGGGGCTGGGAAGGTGGCTCAGTGGTAGAGCGCTTGCCTTACATGTATGAGGCCCTGGGTTCGATTCCTCAGCACCACATAAGCAAAAAGAAAAAAGCCAGAAGTGGCGCTGTGGCTCAAGTGGTAGAGCGCTAGCCTTGAGCTGAACAGCTGAGGGACAGCGCCCAGGCCCAGAGTTCAGGCCCCACGACCGGACCCAAAAAAAAAAAAAGGAAAGAAAAGTGGGGGATGTGTGTCTTCTTTCTTTTTAAAACTTTTCAAAGCTTCAGGACACCCACGCTCACTGCAGGCCGCGTCAGCATGGATGGTCCCCGCTTCCCCAGCTGGCTTCTCCGCGGTTTCAGGGAAGGATCACGTGTGTTTAATCAGCGGATCTGAGGACCGCGTGCCTTCTATCCTGGGAGCTGTGTGTACAGAGATGATACATTTCCTCTTTCCTGGAGCACTGAGCCCCTCCAACCGTGTGTGTGTGTGTGTGTGTGTGTGTGTGTGTGTGTGTGTGTGTGCACGCACACAACTTATGTGTACACATGCACGTGGACATGAACCAATACTGGGGCTTGAACTCAAGCCGTCATGCTCTCAGTTGGCTTTTTCAACCAAGGCTGGTGCTCTACTGCTTGAGCCACAGCTCCACTTCCAACTGTTTGCTCATTAATTAGAGATAAGAGTCTCATAGACTTTCCTGCGTGAGCTGGCTTTGAACCATGATCCTGGGAGTAGCTGGGATCATGGTGTGAGCCACGCACGGGTGCTGGGCAGACTTCTGTACTTGATGCTCAATATTGTTGGGCACTGGGTGCACGGGGGGGGGGGGGGGGGGAGGGGAGGGGGGGGGGAATGTCCCTGTGTGTGGAGTGCCTCCATCGCTGGGGCGTTGGTGTGATCCCAACTGGTCACTCCCGCAGGATCTGACAGAGATTTTGCACATTGTTTAAGCAAGTTCCATGCACGTGCATCTCATCGTTTATTTTGGTCTGACACAGTGGCAGGCTCCTATAGTCTCCTGCAGTCTCAGGTACTGGAGAGGCAGGAGGATTGCTGGCACCCTGGAGACAAAGGTCAGCCTGGGCAGCACAGCAGGACTGTCCCCCAAAACAAGAAAGTGCTGGGCAAAGTTCAGTGGTGGTGATCTGTGCTTAGTCCCAAGCCCACACACACACACATACATACACAAGCACACAAAAGAATGGTTTTATTTCAACAAAGATTCGACAAACCTCTTCTACTATGTACTTTCCATCTAGAAATGGAGTGGACGGGAAATGTCTCAGGAAAATGCTGCCTTCGGTCCACTTCATGCAGCCCAGGGCGGGGGGCTTTTCTGGGCTCCTTTGTCTCTGCACTTCGTCCGGGCAGATCTCAGGGTTGTGCAGGAATGTAAGCAGCCCTCCCCCAGGGGCCAGCTCCCGCCCACAGCTGGAGGAATCTGGGTGAGGGAGGAGACTGGGGCCTGGGGGGGAGGGCAGAGGCTTTTACTTAAAAACAACAACAACAACAAAAAGCAAAAAAAAAAACCCACTTCTTGTGCTCCTGGGACAGCCGATCCTCTGCCCTTGTTGCAGTAAGTGTATGTGTCTGCGTGTGTGTGCGTGCGTGTGTTACACTTGGGAGCTGGGGGGGGGGGGCAGGCTGCGTGGCGCGACGCTGTGGCTGCACATGGGCTGCGGCCCAGGCTGTGAGTGCACCGGGCCGGAATGAGCTGCCCACCGCCGGCCGGCCTGCCAGTCCCTTCCACCACGCTGGAGGCCGCTGCTCCCGCCTCCTGCTCTAGGGACAGAATTGCTTCCGCCAGCCCTGGTTCATTGGTGTCCCGTGTCCTGTCCTGCTGTCCACGCTGCCCGGCGGCTACAGCTCCGTTCACCTGGAGTGTCGTGTTTTGTGATTAGTGTACTGTTCTCTCATTCTCCCTCACACACACCCCACTTTGTTTTGTTTTGTTTTATTTTTGCTCAAGGCTAGCAGTGTACCACAGCTCACTCCACTTCTGGCTCTTGGCTGATTAATTGGAGATGTAAGTTCTTTCTGCCCAGGCAGCTTTGAACTGTGATCCTCAGATCTCAGCCTCCTGAGTAGCTAGGATGACAGACGTGAGCCACCAGCACCTAGTCGGCACTCGGCTTTATACGTTGATTTTTTTTTTTTTAATCTTGTATCTACCAACCTTGCTGAGCCTATTTGCTAGCTCCAAACCAAGATGAGTGTGACTTCTTTTTCTCCAGCCCAGGTGCTGTGCGTGGTTTTGCTCTAACTCAGTCTCTCTGGCTAGCATCTACAGAAATGCCCAGAAACACCCGTGTCCTGTTCTGCCCCTGAGATGGGAGAGGAGGCTCCCCGTCCCTCATTACCCAATGTGTGTCAGCGAAGGTCTTTTTTGTAGGTACCAGGGTTTGAACTCAGGGCCTAGAGCTTGCTAGGCCTTCGCTCCACCCCTTGCGCTACTCCCAGAAAGTTCCACGGGGACTATTTTGGGGACACAGGCCCTGCTTTCTTCCAATGCTGGCCTGTACAAGATCTTCCTATTTCGTTTTCCACTATAGCTGAGATGCCAGGGAGACACTACCATTCCCAGCCACTATTGAGATGGAGTCTTGAATTTTTTGCCTGGGCCAATCTCCAACCATAGTGCCCTTATCTCTACCTGCCAGGTGTCTAGGCTTACAGGATGGAGCCCTGCCCTGAGGGGGTTGCTTATGCTCTTTTTAATCATAAAAAGGTATTATGTGTTTCCATATGTTCTACGGTTTCTTTGGCTTCCTTATTTTCTTCATGTAGTACGGTGCCGTGATTGTTTTTCACATCTAAAGTAAGCACGCATGCGTATGTAAAGTCCACCTGCCTGTTGTGCCACTTCCAGTTTTTTCTGTGTATGTGGTACTGAGGAATTGAACCCAGGGCTTCATGCATGCTAGGCAAATACTCTACAACTAAGCCATGGTTTACTGTTATTTTAAAGAGCTTGTGTGTGTGTGTGTGTGTGTGATACCAATGATGAACTCGGTGTCTCGTGTTCTACCTCTGCTCAGCTGGTGCTCTACCACTTGAGCCACATCTCCTGTCTGGCATGGCTGGCTTTGAACCTTGATCCTCTGGATCTCAGCCTCTAGAGTAGTGAGGATTATAGGCCTGAACCATTGGGGTTTATTTTTACGTGTCTTGAGTGTGTATTTTTTTTTGGGGGGGGGGTCCAGTTGTGGGGCCTGAACTCTGGGCCTGGGCGCTGTCCCTCAGCTCTTCAGCTCAAGGCTAGCGCTCTACCACTTGAGCCACAGTGCCACTTATGCAGTGCAGAGGAATTGACCCAGGGCCTCATGCATGCAAGATAGATAAGTGCTCTACCACTGAGCCACCTTCCCAGCCCTTGAGGGGAGTTTTTTTCAAAGGCCCTGGGGCCCTCTCATTCCCTTCCCTTTCCCAGAAAGCTTTCTGGTTAATGTTTATTTCCCCCATTGTTCAGTTGTTCTTGCAGCCCCAATTCAAACAAATGATGGTAATTGCTTAGAAAACTTCCCCTGGGGGCAAAGCTGTTTTTTATCAGGCAGGAATGAGTCAGGTGCAGACCCACCCGGCCTGGCCAGTGACTGCCCCTCCCACCTGGAGGCTGTGGGGGCTGCAGCCCAGTCTCTTCCTCCAGCCAGGGCCTGGGTGCGGCTTTTCTCAGATCATTTCAGACATCACAGAGCCAGAGCCACGCTCCTGTGTTTCTCCAGGAAGCGCCCCCCAGGAAGCGTTACCTCTTTCCTGATTTCTGAAAGAAACAGAAAATTGATTCTGATACCAGGCACTTTGTAGCTCATGCCTGGGATCCCAATCCTAGCTACTCAGGAGGCTGAGATCTAAGGATGGGGGTTCAAAGCCAACGTGAGCAGACAAATCCATGCGACTCTTGTCTCTAATGAAGCACCAAAAAGCTGCACATGGAGCTGTGTCTCAAGTGGTAGAGTGTCAGCCTTGAGTGAGAAAGCCTAGCCAGAACACAAGGTCCCGAGTTCAAGACCCAGTACCGGCACACACACACACACACACACACACACACACACACACACACACAGAGTAGATTCTGTTTTGTTTTGTTTTTTTTTTTCATTATTTCATTTTCTCATGACATTTAAGGATCGGGGACTTCTGTGGGTTGTTTTGGTCCCTGGCCCCTGGTGTTGCTGGCTGAGTCCTTGTGAACTATGTCCTCTCCCCGGATGGCCCTCTCTTTCTACACCTCTCTTCCTGCTTCCTCCACTGGCCTGTACGACTCACAAGCGTTGTATTCCAGACGCAATATGTGTCAGCCATGCTTATTATCACACTGCAGTTAAGGGTCTAGGCTCACGCCCTTTCACTGTTTGCCTGTGGCTCTCCTGCTGAATGCTAGCTCTGCTTATGGGGAGCTCGGGAGGGGTCACTGGGAGGAGTCACAGGTGCCTGCACTCTGCACCTGTCCTGCACCTGTCATACCTGGTGAGGTGGGTCCTCCCAGGGCGCGGTCCCATGATGTCTGAGAGACCCGTGCGCCTGGGGGGATGGGGGGAGGGAAGGGCTCCTGCAATGCCTTGGCGATGGCAGCCTTGCCTTGGTTTTTCTCTCACTGCATCACCTCTGTGAGCCTGGAATGGTTAGAGTAGATATTCTGGTTGTAGAAGCTTCTAGAAGTCACGTAGCTCAGGCACCCAGGGCTGCAGGTGTGGCAGCTTCTAGAAGTCACGTAGCTTGGGCATGCAGGGCTGCAGGTATGGTTGCCCCTATTGCCAATGTGGGGTCTTTGTGTGGCTGTGTGCCGCGCCTTCCGCGAGGCCTGTGGTCTCGGGCCATTTGTGTCTCCTTCAGGGATTGGTCAGGGATGATGCCGCACGTTGGAGGGTGGGTCTTAGAGACCAGGGCCAGAGGTTGTCAACCCAGAGGGAGGAGGGGACAGGAATTCACCAGGAAGGCCGGGGTGGCGCTCTGAGGCCACGCAGGGAGGAGAACACCCAGGGAGGAGGCTGTGCTGGCCCAGCCCCCCGCGGTTGGGAACGGGGACTTTGCTCAGGGGCGTTGTTTGCAGAGGGCCTCTGAACTTCACCATCTGAGACCCATGGAGGGGGAGGGCCAAGGCATAGACTTGATATGGAGAGAAAGCTTAGTGTTTTTATAGTAAGTTGAGGAAGTCTTTTGCGAAGTGTGGATGTGAGTATAGGTAAATGTGGCTTCCCCACTCAGGCCCCGCTCTGTAGGAAACGTGGAGAGGGAGAGAGGTTTATCAGGCCTCTGCTCTCCATCACTTTTACTGAGTGGGGAGTGAGAACCTGCCAAAAGGCCAGGTTTTATTTTCCCAGTTTTGATTGTGTGCATGTGTGCACGTGCATGTAACAGTGTAACACGCAATCCTGTGCTCCCGTGTGGCAGTAGTTGGGCCCGAACTTGGGGCCTGGGTATTCTCCTTAGCTTTTATTGCTCAAGGCTGGCACTCTACCACGTAAGCCACAGCTCCACTTCTGACTTTTTCCTCCGTTAACTGGAGATAAGACTCCCAGAGACTTTATTGCTGAGGCTGGCTTTGAACCGTGATCCTCAGATCTCAACCTCCTGAGTAGCTGGGATTTCAGGCTTAGCCACCAGCACCAGCTTTAGTATGTTTGTGTTTGAAGTTTCAGCCAAGATTTACATTAGTGCTGGGAGGGTGGAGTTGAGAGCTGCAGCCTCCACTGCCTGGGGAGTGGAGGAAAAACTTTCCTGGGGAGTTAGCCAGTGGGAGTTAGCGGTGATTAGCACCCCCAGGCCATTAGTACCTGGAAACTCCTTGGCTGACTGAGGTGTGGAGTCTGAGGCTCCCAGCAGACAGTCTCTAGGGGAGATTTTTATCTCCCTGGGGAAGCAGCCTCCCTTACTCTCATTAGTGTCTTTATCTACTCTCTAGTTTTCCCTGGGGCCTGAGGAGGAAAAGGAGAAGGAAGTTTTCACCTCAGATTCTTAATGTCAATGTTGTTGTCTACGGGCCCTTTTCCTTCCCCACCAAAACGCCTGAGGCTGGAGGACTTGTAGAGGACAGAGGTTCTTTAGCTTGTTGTTCTCCAAGTCTATGGTGTAGGTCTCCCCTCCCCACCACCACCAGGGGCCTGGTCTTCAGCTGATCGCCTCAGAGAGCAACTGAGACAGACAGAGGCAAGACAGGAAGCCAATGTGGGCTAGAGCCCAGCTCACTCCTCAGGGCTAACTCAGGAAGCCGCAGGATGACTCCAAGAACAGTTCTCCCAGGTTCTTGCACCTCCCAGTAGGACCCTCCTCTTACAGACCCCACCCCACCTCCTCCAGAAGACCCCTGGCCAGCCACTCACCCCATATCTGAACCACAGACAGAACCCGCCAGGCCTGAGGAAGGGCAGTCGTGGAGAGCAACAGGTGACCGTGCTGAGACAGCTCTGTGATCACAGGGCCAAAACCCTGGGCCAGCTGAACTCAAAGCTGGCCACCAGCGGCTCACACCTGTCATCCTAGCTACTCAGGAGGCTGAGATCTGAAGATAGCAGTTCAAAGCCAGCCTGGGTGGGAAAGTCCATGAGACTCTTATCTCCAATAAACCACCAGAAAACCAGAAGTGATGCTGTGACTCAAGTGGTAGAGCACTCGCCTTGAGCTGAAGAGCTGAGAGACAGCACCCAGACCCAGAGTTCAAGACCCATCACACACACACACACACACACACACACACACACACACACACACACACTCACAGAGTTGTCCTCAAGCCCAAGGGATGGGAGAATGGCAGAAACATGTCTCGAGGAGGTGGCTGCCCTCTCCCGGACGGTTGATTGACTGATGGATGGTAGGGTTGTGGCTGGATGGAGCCACGCCGAAACAGAAGCTGCTGGTCCTCAAGCCCGGGATCCGGACCCTCTAAGATGGCTTGGTCACCCTGGGAGCCCAGGCCAGCTCGCCTGCCAGGACTGCAGGAAACATTGCAGCCTGGTGACACACCGAGGCCAAGGTCACGGGCTGCAGGTGCAAGGTTGCGGGCTGCAGGGCTGGCCTGAGCTGCAGGGCTGGTTTCTCCAAGACCTTTTTTGTTGGTGGACGCACTTTTTATCCTATTCCTTCACACACGCCAGCCTGGCCCTCCTCCTCCTGTTCTAACTGCTCTTCCTCCTCCTCCACCTCTTCTTCCTCTTCCCCCTCTTCTTCAACTTCCTCTGCCTCCTCCTCTTCCTCATTGCCTTCCTTCTTGCTTTTCTCACTATGCAACCCCAAGCTAGCCTTGAATTTCCGACTCTCCTCCCTTGGTCTGGGATTACAGGCATACCAGCATATGAGCACCAGCATGCCTTATTCCTCCCTTTTTTGGGGGTAGATGGTTTGAACTCAGGGGCCCCACACTTGGGAGGCTGGGGGGATACCACTGGGGTCTCATCCCCAGCCCTGTGCTCCTCTGGTTATTTGGGGGGTAGGGCCTTGCTTCCCAGCATGTTCCTGAGCTGCCAGCTTCAGACTCACCATAATTTCTAGATTATAGATGTGTGATCCCACAGCTGGCTTCCCTCCATGGGGATGGAGTCTTGTGAGATCTTTTCTGCCTGCCCTGGAACTGTGATCCCCCCGATCTCAGCTCCCATGTGGCTTTGAATGGCAGCCATGTACCAATGCACCCTGCTGTGGGTTGAGATAAGGTCATAAGAGCTTTTCGGCACAGGCTGACCTTCAGCCTCCCAAGCAGTTAGAATGAACAGAGGACATGCCCGTGTCCTGGTCTTCCTCCAGAACTCACTGACCTCTGCTTGACTGTTGGCCAGAGAGCTACACACAACTTCCCAACCTGTGAACCCTGTTCTCAGAGCTGAGGGCAAGCCGGGTGCCAGTGACTCACACCTGTAATCCTAGCTACTTAGGAGGCTGAGATCTGAGGATCCCAGTTCAAAGCCAGCCTGGGCAAGAAACTCCGATGAGATTTGTATCTCCAATTAATCACAGGAAAAACTGGAAGTGTGCTGTGGCTCAAGTAGTAGTTAGCCTTAAGCAAGAGCTTAGGGACAGTGCCCAGGCCCTGAGTTCAAGCCCCAGGATCAGCCAAAAAAAAAAGGAAAAAAAATAAAGCCAAGGACAGTGTGACAGGATGGACAGACCATCGTGAGGCCAAATTCTGATGATCTCAGAATAATCAGGCCCTGCGTGATCTAAACACAAAGCTGAGGCTGACCAGGGCCAAAGCCACGTTCATCCGGCAGAGGGCGCTGTGGGCGTCAAAGCCCTCAGGGAAATGGAAAGTTCAGGCAAGAGAGGTTTTCCCAAAGGATATAGAATAGGAAATGCTCCCAACACTGGAAGACATCTTAACGTCAGCTGCAATGGGCCTTCAGACAGCCATCCTGGATATAGGCTGGATTTTTTTTTATGGTGAATAGCTCTCAGCATATGGTCCATCTACATACTCTTATTTTTGATAGTTTGTAGCCGAGTGTACAAATTCTTTTTTGGGGGGGAGAGGGGGTCCAGTCATGGGGCCTGAACTCTGGGCCTGGGCGCTATCCTTCAGCTCTTCAGCTCAAGGCTAGCGCTGTACCACTTGAGCCACAGCGCCACTTCCGGCTTTTTTTCTGTTTATGTGGTGCTGAGGAATTGAACCCAGAACCTCATGCATGCAAGGCAAGCACTCTACCACTGAGCCACCTTCCCAGCCCCTTGTGTGCAAATTCTTATACTTCCCCCACATTATATATAACACGTGGTAGATCTATCAGTAGATATATTATACATACATAAGTATGTATATAAGTATATATAGTAAATTA
This sequence comes from Dipodomys spectabilis, assembly GCF_019054845.1. Lineage (NCBI taxonomy): Eukaryota > Metazoa > Chordata > Mammalia > Rodentia > Heteromyidae > Dipodomys > Dipodomys spectabilis. The sequence goes on along the minus strand of NW_024870825.1, from coordinate 2,020,623 downwards.
CATGTAAGCATGCTTTGTGTATAATTCATCAATACATAAACTCTGTGGTGGGCTGTGGGTTAGTTCCATGGTAGAGCAGCTGCGTGTGTGTAACTTTCTGGGTTTGATCTCCAATACTGCATAAAAACATGTTTGATATGTGAATATATGGTCAGAAATACATAGATAAAGTATTTGTATGTAATAAATGCATACATAAATGCTGCCCTCCATGGCATTTTTGTATATCACAGATCTCTAGATGTGGATACAGCTATCTATGGAGTTCTTTTGGCCAGCACTGGGGGCTTGCTCTCAGGGACTCCCACTCTCCTTGGTTTTTCTTCCAAGGCTGGTGCTCTACCCCTTAGCCACACCTCGACTTCCAGCTTTTTGCTGACTAGCAAAAACATCTCCTAGATGTTCCTGCCCAGGCTGGCTTTGAACCTGGCTCATCAGCTCCCAGCCTCCTGAGTAGCTGGGATGACAGGTGTGAGCCACCGGCTCTAGGCCCAAATCTTTCTTCGAAAGAACTGCGTGACACAAATAATCACATGTTATTATTAAGTTATTCCTCTATTGATAGACAGCCCCGTTATCCCCACTACCAACGGCACTATTATGAATACCACAGCCGGGCATCTCTGTACCTGCGGTGCTCAGCTAGCACTCAGCCGCCAGGCTGCAGTGCAGAGACAGCGACTCTGCGGCCGCGTCAGCGGCGTGCTGCGACTCGTCAGCCGATTGCATGTCTGACCGCTTATGCTGAGCTAGACACGGCCCCAGTTACGTCTGTCTGGGGCACCCCACCTTCCCCCCTTGGCAGTCAGGCCCTCCTCAGGGCCTCCTCCCCATCTCCCCCAGCACACACTTCTGGGAGTAGTTGGGACCCCCACACAGCCCGTGTCCGGCTCTCCTTCAGTCCCTTGGGCGGGCAAACTCTGCCAGAGCCCCTCTGGCTGTATTTGCATGCGTCTATTACGGGAATTTCTCTCTTGTTCCGCCTGGCATTGTTTGTCTTGTCATGGTCCTGAGCGCACGCCCTGGCGGGAGGTCCCCATGCCCCCCCCCCCATCGGCTGCTTCCTGTAACCTCCTGCCCTACACAGCTCTGAAACCGGGGTGAGCAGTTTCATAGTCACCTGCTAGCCTTGCGGTAAAACAATGATTAAAGCCAAATCTGTTTCCCGAAACAGTGTCATCTGAAGTAGGTTGGCCAGGTGCCTGTGGCATACACCTGTCATCCCAGCCACTATGGAGGCTGAGATCTGAGGATCACAGTTCTAAGCCAGCTCCAGCAGGAACATCTGTGAGACTTATTTCTAACTGGCCTCCAAAAAGAGCCCAAAGTGGCGCTGTGGTTCAAGTGGTAGAGCACCAGCCTTGAGCAGAAAAGCTCAGGGAGAATACACATTACTGAGATCAAGCCCCAGCACTGGAACAAGAGAATAGAGGTGGCCACGGTGGTGCGGGCGGAGGGGAGGAGGGGAAGAGAGGAGAGGAGGGGAAGAGAGGAGGGACGTTTTTCTTTTACTGGAGAGAGAGATGAGAATACCTTGCACTATGTGCTTTGGCAGTGCAGTGGCGTTGGGTAATGTCAGGAGGGAGGTTTTACTGGTTGCTGGCCCTTGTTCGAAAGTACTGGGTGGCTCCTGGCGGGCTGCAGCGGGGGGGGGGGGGGGGGGGGGGGGGGGGACGTGTGGCAGGCAGAGGCAGAGCTCTGCCCCTCCCTTCCTCTGCCCAAATCACCACACGATTTTTATTTGTTTTTCTTTTTTGGGGGGTGGGGGCGTCCGGTCGTGGAGCCTGAACTCTGGGTCTGGGGGCTGTCCCTCAGCTCTTCAGCTCAAGGCTAGCGCTCTACCACTTGAGCCACAGCGCCACTTCTGGCTTTTTATGCTTATGTGGTGCTGAGGAATTGAACCCAGGTCCTCATGCATGCAAGGCAAGCACTCTACCACTGAGCCACCTTCCCAGCCTTTTTATTTGTTTTTCTTTTCTCTTTTCTTTCTTTTTTTTTTTTTGGGTCCAGTCGTGGGGCCTGAACTCTGGGCCTGGGCACTGTCCCTCAGCTCTTCAGCTCAATGCCAGCACTCTACCACTTGAGCCACAGTGCCACTTCTGGCTTTATTCTTTTTGCTTATGTGGTGCTGAGGAATTGAACCCAGGGCCTCATGCTTGCAAGACAAGCGCTCTACCACTGAGCCACCTTCCCAGCCTTTTTATTTGTTTTTCTTTTTTCTTTTCTTTTTTTTTTGGGGGGGGGGGTCCAGTTGTGGGGCCTGAACTCTGGGCCTGGGCACTGTCCCTCAGCTCTTCAGCTCAATGCCAGCGCTCTACCATTTGAGCCACAGCGCCACTTCTGGCTTTTTTCTTTTTGCTTATGTGGTGCTGAGGAATTGAACCCAGGGCCTCATGATTGCAAGACAAGCACTCCACCACTGAGCCACCTTCCCAGCCCTTATTTGTTTTTCTTTGGGGCAATATTAGGGTTTGAACCCAGCATCTGGAACTTGCTCAGCTGGCACTCTACCCCTCGAGCCAGGCTTCCAGCCCTGCTTTTTGTTTGTTTGGTTTTTTGGGGTCCGGTCATGGGGCCTGAATTCTGGGCCTGGGCGCTGTCCCTCAGCTCTTCAGCTCAAGGCAAGCGCTCTACCACTGAGCCACCTTCCCAGCCCCAGCCCTGCTTTTTGCTGGTACTTTTGGAGATAAAGTCTCCAGGCCTTTTGTGCCCAGGCTGGCCTTAACATGTGATCCTCGGATCTCAGCCTTTTCAGGGGCTGGGGTGACAGGTGTGAGCCACCGGCACCAGCCTAGGCACGGAGGCTGGCACAGTGGTCTGCCCATTCCCGCTCCTCACTGTGGGCTGCACAGGAAGGGGGTGTGTGTGGGGGGGACACTGGCTGCGTTCTTCTCCCTTGGGAATGCTCGCGCAGCACCGGCGTGGGAAACAGCACACCCAATGGAAGGCCCCACGTGGCCGTGGTCTTTATAGTGACCCAGAAAACAGCATGCCCAGCCTGGGCCCTGCCTCCGTGGTTTGGAAGCAGAGACCCACGGACACGGGAAAAGTCAAGCAGAGAGGTCAGCGGAGCTCCTCCAGACCCGCCACTCCTGCGCCAACCTGCAAAAAACCAAGATGGCGCGTCAGCGGGAAGACTGACGTAAGAGAAGCCAAGGGAAGAAGATTCTGGAATCTTCCTGTTCTGGAGCATTTGATATAAAAAGCAGGGGGTGCGCCGATGCAAAGCAGAGATGTGGTAAAGACACCGCACACAGAATGATGCTAAGTAACGGAAATCAGGCCAGAGAAACAGCACCATTTCCTCTCACTGGGGAAGCGAGGCCTACACTAGGAATGTGCGTGAAAACACACGCACAGAGCTGTGCACAAGCCCAAGCCTGTGTTGGAGGGAAGTGCAGGGAGGGGGGGGAGAGGGAGCAAGGGCAGGCAAGTTCTCATTTCAGTAAGTGAAAACAACCGGGCCACTGGCAGGGCGGAGAGGCGTGGCTTGGGCCCGGGGTGTGGTACCCAGGAACTGACCCTCTAAATGGAAATCTTCCTGGGCAACTACTTAAAGATAAGGTAAAATGTCTGAATAAAGAGATAGAATGATTTGCTCCTGTAAGCCAGAAGAGGGGGGCACTGGGAAAGCCGGGGCCATTCTGCAGGTGCTGGGATCCTGGACAGGACTGGTGTCTGGGCTATGGTGGGTGGAGCACCGCTGGCCGTCAGTGGCTCCCGGGCTTCCTCTGGGTGCTGTCTGGGACCATATGCAAATCCCAAGCTTGGGGGGGGGGTGGTGCTGGGTGGAGCTGCATGGGGTGGCTGGGCTCTGGCCCTGCTGGGCATTCCTGTAGTAGCCACCCAGGGGAGCCGGCCGACATGGGGCAGTACTGCCTGAATTGTTGGCTGACGTGAGGGAGAGTTACCAGCAAAACCTGGCCGAGCGTCTCCTCCACACTCAGAGTGTGTTGGCAGCTCTGGGTTTTGAATGCCAGCTTTCAATGGGAAGAGGGAATTTACATCTACAGGGCAGAAGGTGAGCGGGCGGGTCCCTGCCCAGCCATTCCTCGGTGTGTGTGTGTGTGTGTGTGTGTGTGTGTGTGTGTGTACACGTGGGCACACTTCTCTCTGTCTCTCTCTCTGTCTTTGTCTATCTCTGTCTTTCCCCCATCTCAGCCTCTTTCTGTCTGTCTGTCTCTGTGCACAGGTGTACTGTGTGTGTACCTGGGTGTGTGCTTTTGCTAATGCCAACTCTCAAGCCCCGGGCTGATTGGGCACCGGCTGCTGCCCGTGGCTGCTGCCCACTTAGCCATTTCCTATTTGTTTATGGTAAAGTCTTGGGGTGAGGGCTGTTTACGGTGAACAGGCCCAGGAGGGAGGGGAGAGGGAAGGAGAGGAGGGGCCTGCTGTCCAATGGAACTGGAGAGGATCTAGATGGGGACTGGGACTTGGAGCACCCCCCCACCCCTACCCCCAGCCCACGAGAGAACAAGATCCGCTAGTGCTAGGGCAGATGAGCCCTTTGGCCAGCTGTCCCTTTGAATTGTTGTGTGAATTCTTCACAACTTAACAGCTAGAGTGGCTCCACGCGGGCAGCACGGCTGGAGCAGGGCTGAGAGGTCCCACGGCGCAGTCCTCCGAGAAGTGGCTGCCAGGCTCCAGATCTACCGGGAAGCCATGAGATCTCTCCCCGGAGAAGACCTGGAAAGTGCCCTGCTGGACAAGGTAAGCCACGCCATGGCCACAGCTCTGGACCTCCCTGCCTAGAACAGGGCGGACCACGCCCCCTGCAACCTGGAGCACACGGGGCAAGCCTGGGGCCTGGACAGCTGGACAGCCGGCAGCTGGGTTTCCTGGGCGAGGTAGGGCGGGCCGTGCGAGGTGTGGACACAGATCCCTACTGTAGCATCGCGTGTGTGTGTCCCCAGCAAGCCACCAAACCAGCCTGAGCCTCAGTTTGCTTCTCTGTAAAATGGGGTGGGAATACCAGGAGATTCATAGAGCCATGGGGGGAAAAGGAGCAAGTGAAGTTAAGACAGACCTTTTTAAAAGCGGAGACACTGGAGCTGGGAGCTGGTGGCTCACACCTGTCATCCTAGCTGCTCAGGAGGCTGAGATCTGAGGATCACAATTCAAAGCCAGCCTGGGCAGGAAAGCCCACCAGACTCTCATCTCCAATGAACCACCACAAAACCAGAAGTTGTGCCATGGCTCACGGTGGTAGAGCACCAGGCTTGAGCAAAAGAGCTCAGGGACAGTGCCCAGGCCCTGAGTTCAAGCTTCACGACAGACTGAGAGGAAAAAATGGGTGCTTCCGGTGGACTGGAATCGATGACCTCAGAACTCCTGGCATCACGCCTGCCATCCCAGCTACTCAGGAGGCTAAGAGCTTAGGATTGTGGCTCAAAGCCAGCCAGGACAGGAACATCCATAAGACTCTTATCTCTAATGAGGTTAAAAAAAAAAAAAAGCAAAAAGCCAGAGGTGGAGCTGTGAGTTAAGCAGTAGAATACCAGCCTTGAGTAAAAATGCCAGCCAAGAATGTGAGGCCATGAGTTCAAGCCCCAGTATAGCTACTCTGCAGGGTTCATGGGAGAGAAAGGAAAATGAGCATGGAAACAGCTGGAAGGTTGGAGGTGTGCTTAGGACCTTCTTTTATCTAGGGGAGTCAGGTGCTGTTGGACTAGCTCGTAGATCCTAGAAGTAAGGTACCCTGGCTGGAGTGTGCTAGGGCCGCATGGCATGGCCATCTCCTCCACTGGCCTCTCTGCAGACACAGAACGCCATGGTGCTACTGAACCCTGGGCCGGGCCGGGACGCTGGGCCTGAGCCATGACTGCAGGAGAAAGGAGGGATGCTTGCTCTGCAGGGACGAGTATGGGGGTGTGGGCTCTCATGACTCGGGGGGAGGGCAGGGGCCACGCCCGGGAGGGGCTGGGCCCTCACTCTCGTGACTGGGCAGCAGGGTGGTCCTGCGTCTGGGGTAACTTAGTAACCTACACTTTCTGAGCCTCAGTTTCTCACCTGTAGCTAGGGAAAGGACTTCGGGGGCAGACGAGCTCAGCCCCCAAAGACTCGGCTCTGTCACAGCAGCATGGCAGACACCCATGGGCACCCACTCTTTGGGCTCGTGGAGAATTAGCCAAGGGGGGGGGTGAGGATTGGGGGGGAGCGCTGACCCCTGAATCTGCCGTAGAACTCCAACCTCTGTCCCTCTCTCCACTGCCAGCCCCTGGGGGCAGAGCTGGGGATGATGGGGTTCAGGCAATTCCCAAAGGTGGGACCTCACTCACTTCCTGTTTTCTGGAAGGAAATTCTCAGCGGTCAGTGGGGTGGACAAACAGCCCGCGGCCCTGGGCGTGGCCTCCAGCCACCGGTAGTGAGTCACAGCCAGCCAAGATGATAAGGATCAATCTGGAACCCAATCATTGATACTTAAAACAGGAAGTGGTTCACAGACGTGAGCTATGAATAGCCCTGGATGGTTGCTGGGGCAACAAGAGGCTGTGGTTGGCAAGGGAGGTCACCAGGAGTGTGTGTGTGTGTGTGTGTGTGTGTGTGTGTGTGTGTGTGTGTGTGTGTGTGTGTGTGTGTGTGTGCATAGACACCTATTGGTGCCTGGGGGTGGCACACTCTGGCTGCTCCGTGGCCGAATGATCTGGCTCAGGGCAGCAGGTGGCTGTGGCGGCCGACCCCACGCTCCAGTGTCACAGTGACACCTGTCCGTCCATCCCCGCATGGACGCTGGGAAGAGCGCGCCGCGCCTTCGCTCGCTGGTGTCCTCAGCGGAGGTGGGAGGGGCGGCTTGGCTGCTGTGGCCGTCCTCCATGCACGGACGGAGCTGCGTCTGCCTCCTGCGTCTCCCTCCGCCCTGAAACCCACGTCTAAGCTTCTCCTTCTTGGAAAGAAACTCCATGAGGAGGGTAGGGCGTTCTCGAGGCTGCAGCCCTTCTGTCATGGTCCCGGGCTTTGACCGACAATGAAGAGACTCAGAGACTGGCATGGAGGGGCTCTGCTTGTGGTAGAGCAGCCATCTCCCCCATCCCCCATCCCAGCCCCCATCCCCTCATCACCCCACCCCCCATCCCCCATCCCCTCATCACTCCATCCCCCATCTCCTATCCCCTCATCAACCCATCCCCCATCTTCCACCTCCCCATCTCCCACACCATCCCCTCACCTACCCATCCCCACCCTATCCCCCATCTCCCATCCCGATCCCCCATCCCACATCTCCCCACCAGCTCACTCTGCTCCCGTTATACCCAGTCAGAAGCCCAGGCCTTAAACCTGCTCAGACTTCAGTGCTCCTGTCAGGATGGAAAATGCAACCAGCCAGGAAATGGCCTACCCTCCCCTGCAGAGCTGCCTCAGAGCCCGGCTCCTACCCAGAGGCCAGAGAGATGCTGGAGAATGTTCCAGAACTGAGCCCTGTGGGTCCTCCAGCCTCATGGGTCCCTGTATAGGGCCTTCCCACTGTGCCACAGTGCCTTGGGGAGCTAACCCAACAGTTGCCCCCCAAAACCAGCAGGATACCTCTGTGACCCATACCCCATCCCTTCCCTGCACCCTATACCTGCACCCTGCTTTTCTTTCCTATCTCTGGCGCACTCCTGAAAGTTTCTGGCCCAGGCTTCGGTCCTTGCACGACTCTGCCTGCCGGGAAGTCCTGCTTGCTGTCTGCCCTTGCAGGACTCTGCCTGCCTGGGAAGGCCCTCTGAGCTCTTGCGGTCTAGACCAGGTCCACGGGGCATTTCGCAAGAGTCTGCTGGAACCTTGTGGTTTGATTATATTTGCCAAACTGTGTGTGTGTGTGTGTGTGTGTGTGTGTGTGTGTGTGTGAGCGTGCACACATGCACACCGGTACTGGGGCTTGAACTCAGGGCCCAGGTGCTGACTCTTAGCTTCTTTCCTCACTTGAGCCACAGCCCTACTTCTGGCTTTCTGATGGTTCACTGGAGGTTAAGAGTCTCCTAGACTTTTCTTCCCAGGCTGGCTTTGAACCACAGTCCTCAGATCTCAGCCTCCTGAGTAGCTGGGATGACGGGCGTGAGCCACCGGCGCCTGGGAAGAAGCAGGGCATGTTTGACTTGGGCTTGACTTGACTCGCGCCGAGTTGGGGCGTTCCCAGGTGTCTCAAAGGGCAGCCAGCGTGGGCTTGGCCCCCCTCGCACCTCCTGGTGTCAGGGTCCGCAGAACCATGCTGACCGCTGACCAGCTGCTCTCCTTCCTTTCTAGATAATTCTGCCTGCCCTTCCTTCCTCTCCCTCAGGCTCCCGCTGCAGGGGCCGCCCTGGGGACCCTGGTGCGGTCAGCACACACGTCCACAGGGGCCCTCACTCCGCTAGCCATTACAGTTGTTCAAATGTATTAACCTTCATCAAAGCAGGTGTTACACACACACACACACACACACACACACACACACGCCTCGCATTTCCCAGGGAAGGAGCAGGATCTCAGTCTTGTTTACTGGGGTCCTGTGACCCAGTATTGAATCACTAACCATCAGTATACAGCACGCCTGCAATCCCAGCTGCTCAGGGGGCTGAGAGCTGAGGACGGTGGGACAAAGCCAGCCTGGGAAGAAACTCTTATTCTCCAGTTAACCAGCAAAAAGCCAGAAGTGGAGGCGTGGCCAGCTTTGAGCAAAACAAACACAAGCAAGAACTTGAGAGCCTGGGTTCAAGCCCCAGGACCAGCCCAAAACACAGAACAAAAACCATCCAGCCACAGTCAGATAGGGTGGATTTCGCTCTGAGTCTGGGTCAGGCACCCCGCGGTCAGGCCTTGGGCTCACACAGCAATGACTGCACGGCTCGGCCCCCCATCCCTAGGTGGAGCTGAGGCGCCAGCTCATCTCCCAGACGGTAGAAGAGGTGCAGAAGGTCGTCCACTGTCTGACCACAGAAATCAGCCACCAGGACGCCCGGTTCCAAGCCGTGCCATGCTCAGACACGTACCACGGACACATCAAGGTCAGCCCGCGCCTCCTCCCATGCCCCGACACCTCAGGGGGACCCCGCGAGTGGCAGGCACCCCCTATCACCCGACACCTCAGGGGGACCCCGCGAGTGGCAGGCACCCCCTATCAGGACACTGGAGGCCCGGCCCAAGGGCAAGAGGGCCAGCCCCGTCAGCGCCCTGTAAGCAAGCAAGCCGGCCTGAGTTCAAACCCTGGCAGAGGGACATGCATGCCCTCCGCTCTGCACTGACTGAGCAGGTCACGGACAGGCCAGGGCCTGGAGCTCCATGGGGAAGTGAGTGGCAGGGGATTCGTGGGTGTCAGGCAGAGAAGGAAGCCAGGGTCATCTTTCTGCACGTGTTTTTTTGTGTGCTGGTCCTGGAGCTTGAACTCAGGACCTGGGTGCTGTCCTGGAGCTATTTCGCTCAAAGCCGGTGCTCTACCACTTGAGCCATAGCGCCACTTCCAGCTATTTGCTGCATAGTTGTTGGACTTTCCTGCCCGGGCTGGCTTTGAATTGCGATCCTCAGATCTCAGCCTCCTGAGTAGCTGGGATGGCAGGTGGCGCCCCCAGCACCTGGCTCCCCGCCCCGGCTCCCCCAAACCTACATCCTTGTCCAGAGATTCAAATTCCTTCCACTCATTTCACCTCTGGGTTCACAAACCCCAGACCTCAGCGAGTGATTCACTGCAGTGACCCCATTATCCTGCAGCCAAAGGGCGCTTTTCTGTCCACTCAGCCCGGCTGAGCTGTGTGGTCAGTTCCGCCGCCCTGTGGGACGATCGGCCACCCCCGGGCCTGTACGGCCTCCACTGGCCAGGCGCGGCCACCTCCCTCTCTTCTCCTGCCCCAGGTCCTGGCACCCCGCCAGCTCCTGGTCACCGTGCCGATGCGAGGCCTGGCCGGCTACCGGGAAGCGCGGGCGCAGCGCTGGCGCTACTACTCGCTGCAGGGCACACGGCTGCGCTGCCCGCTGCGGGCGCCCGAGGGCCTGGCGCAGTGGCTGGAGCTGGAGCAGTTCACCAGGCCTCTGGGGCTGTGGCACGGGCCAGACGTGAGCACCGAGGGTGACCTGGTGCCCGCCAAGGTCCTGCAGGTGTTCCGGACGCTGCTGGAGCGCGCCATCGCCGCCTGCGGCCTGGCCGGTGAGGGAGCGGGGTGTCCCCAAGCCCAGGGCTGTCCCGCAGCCCCGTGGCCGCCCCTCTCACCATGCCCTGCCTGCAGGCCAGGCCAGCCTCCTGGAGGACCGCACCACCATCTGGGTGGTGGTGGAGACAGGCTCGGGCCCGGTGGACGTGGAGCTGGCCCCCACCGTGGACGTGCCTGGCACCTGGCCGGGGAAGGCGCGGTGGCCCCGGTGTCTGAGGCGCTGGCCGCCCCCGGAGACGGTGCAGTGCGTGAAGGTACCGTGAAGAGGGGTCACTCAAAGAGGGGGACCAGCCCAGAGGTCATCCGAATGATGGCCTGCCTCCCCAAACCTTCCCTTGGGGACCCCACAGGCCAAGGCCCAGAGAAGAGAGCTGTCCAGTCCCCAGGCCTCCTCCATCCCCCATATGTCCCAACTAGCTGCCCCAGCCCACGGTCCCCTGTTCCTGGCCTCCTCTGTCTCCCCGCCACCACCCCGTGTCCAGCTAGCTACCCCGGCCCACGGTCTCCTGTCCCTGGCCTCCTCTGTTCCTCTCCCTCCCCCCTTCCCGCCATGTCCAGCTAGCTGCCCCGGCCCATGGTCCCCTGTTCCCGGCCTCCTCTGTCTCCCCCCGCCCCCGTGTCCAGCTAGCTGCCCCACCCCACCCCACAGTCTTGTCACCTTGGTCCCCGCAGTCGTTTGGGTTCAGCTTGGTGGCCGGCGGCAGCTACCACTGGCAGCTGAGCTTCGTGCAGGCCGAGCGGGCGCTGCTGGTGCAGATGGACGAGGACGGGGGCTGCCGTCGCCGCTGCCTGCGGCTGCTGAAGCAGCTGACAGAGGACGTGTGGTGTCCTGGGCCGAGGCCACTCATCACCGCCCAGCACCTGGAGGTGACCGCGCGGGGAGGCCGGGCCTCGGGGAGGCGGGGTGGGCCGTGCTGCGGGTGCACTAGGCCGCCCAGGGCCTGGGTCACAGCAGAGACCACCATGCTGCGCTCTGTGCCTGGCCCTGGGCACCGTTTCAGGGGTGTCGTGAGTCTGCCGTGTTTAATTGAGCCTCTGTTATGTGCGCTTTGAGATCTCAGCCAGTAACCGCACTGTCTCCTTGCCTGGCTTCTCTCTCAACTCAAGTCTTCTAGTTCCACCTGTACCTGCGCATGTGGCAGGCTTTTTCATTCTTCTTCCAGCCTTTTCTGCGTATGTGGTGCTGAGGAATCGAACCCAGGGCCTCATGCATGCGAGGCAAGCCCTCTACCACTGAGCCACCTTCCCAGCCTGCTTTCATTCTTCTTGACTGCTGAGTAGTATTCCACCGTGTACCTGGGCCAGCTTTTCTCTATCCGATCCTCAGCTGGTGGCACGTAGCAGATTCCAGAACTTTGCTGGCAACTGGAAAGGGACGCAGGGAGCAGAGCTCACAGTCCGTGGATCTCTAGTGAATGGACTGGAAGGGGCTTGGGCAGGCAGGAAAGGAGATTGATCTTTAGGGAAGGGCCGCTGTGGGGCGGGACGGGCTGTGGCCGGCCCACGGGGAAGCAGTGGGGGGGGGGGGGGTGGAGGGGAGGTTGACAGACACAGGGCGGTTTGTGGGGAGAGGCCCAGACATGTTAAGCGGACAGTGCAGGTCAGGGGAGGTGAGGTGGGTGGAGGGCAGGCTTGGCGGTGAGAATGAGGACCTTGCGCTGGGGATGGCCACAGAGTGAGAACATCCAGAAAACTCCAGAGATCAACAGGTGGGGGAAGGGGCTGCAGGCAGCACTGGGAAAAAGCTGGGGCCCGCTGGGGGTTGGGGGGCTGTTCCCAAGCCAGTGGCCCAAAGGAAGAGGATGGGGGGGAATCTGGTGGCTCACGCCTGTCATCCCAACTACTCAGGAGGCTGAGAGCTGAGGATCGCGGTTCAAAGCCAGCCTGGGCAGGAAAGGCCCTGAGACCCTCATCTACAATAAACCACCAGAAAACCGGAAGTGGCGCTGTGGCTCAAGTGGTAGAGCACTTGCCTTGAGCTGAAGAGCTGAGGGACAGCACCCAGGCCCAGAGTTCAGGCCCCTTGACCAGCACAAAAAAATAAAAGCTCTTGGGGGGGGGGGGGCGTGGAGGGAGAGGTGGCTGCACCTCACAGAGTCCTTGGAAGCGGGGCCCTGTGGACTCGGGGAGGGGAGGAGGGAGGGGAGCTGAGCCTCTGCCAGCCTGATGCTGGGGGGGGGGGTGCCAAGGTGACACCCCTCCTCTCCCTCTTCCCCTCCTCCCCCTATACCCTTCCTCTCCTTCCTCCCCCTCCTCCCCTTCTCCTCTCCTCCCCTTCTGCTCCCCTCCTCCCCTTCCTCTCCTTCCTCCTCCCCTTCTCCCCTTCCTTTCCCCTCACCTCCTCCTCCCCCCTTCCCTACTCTCCGTCCTCCCCTTCCTCTCCACTCCCCTTCTCCTCCCCTCGCCCCCTCCTCCCTCCTCCCTCCGCAGACCGTGCTCCTCTGGACCTGTGAGAAGCACCCGCAGCCCAGGGCCTGGCGGGAGCCGGGGCCGGCGCTCCTGCGCCTGGTACGGAAGCTGCACAAGTGCGTGAGCCAGCGCCTCCTCAGGCACTACTTCGTGCCCCACAGCAACCTCCTGCAGTCCACCCGCCCCCACGAGCTCCACGGCGTGGCCCAGAAGCTGGCGTTCTTCCTGAAGAACCCCGACCTCCGCCTGCCCGGGGGCGACCAGCCGCCCCCCACCTGACCGCACTGCCACGCGGGGCCTGGGGGACCCCCGGCCAGCCCGGGGGCCGTTCTGACTCTGTTTCTCTGTCTGGCCCCCTGGACCTGGGCCAAGTCCTTGAGCTTCATATCCGAAGTAAGCAGCAAGAAGCAAGGGTGGAGGTGTGGCTCACATGGTAGAGCTCCTTCAGAGCACACAAGGGAACAAAGCAAACTCAAGGTCCTGGGTTCAAGCCCTGGTGTTGGCAAAGAACCTGAACACCCAAAGCTCCTTGCTATGACCTTGTGTGAAATGATCTTGGTGCTGCTCACTCATTGTGCCTTCCTTCCTCGATTGTTCATTTATTCATTCATTCGCTGATGCTCAGGAGACACTGGGCATCCAGCCAAGATGGACAGGGTGAGACCCCCCACTGGAAGGAGGACAGGAAATGGGGAACACATCAGAGAGATAGAGAGTGCCAATCCTGGGGCTTGAACTCAGGGCTTGGGCACTGAGTTTCTTTTCCTCAGGGCTGGTGCTCTACCACTTGAGCCACAGAGCCGCTTCCAGCTTTTCCAGAGTAGTTTAGTGGAGATAAGAGTCTCAGGGACTTTGCTGTCCAGGCTGGCTTCGAACCTTGACCTTCAGACTCAGCCTCTGGAGGAGCTGGGATGACAGGCGTGAGCTGCTGGCATCCAGCACAAAGCCATGTGTTAAAGACTGAACTGATGGTTTCTCGAAGCTTCACAGCGGGGCTGGAATGGCCGTTCCTTCCGGGGTGCCGGATGGAAAGGCCGGATTGGCCTAGTGGCCCTGGGAAGTGGCTGAAGACAAAGCTCAGTGAGCAGCCCGGTCCTCGGCCGTCGCCTGCTGCATCATCCTCATTCCCAGACCGTGTCGTCGGCGCGGCGCATTTTGCTGTTTGTCTTTTTGCATTTGCGTTGTCTTTTTCTTTTAAATATGCTTTTTAATTTTGTTCAGGGCTTTCTATTTTGTTTCATTTTTTTAAAATCTTGCCTTTCAGTTGTGCATGGGGGGCTCCAGCGTGTCGGGCGTGAGCTCAGCGCGTGCTGCTTCCTGGCACCTGCCCCCCCCCCACACACACACAGCAGCCCTGTTGTCAGTGCGCATGCGTGGGGCCTGGTGTGCGTGGCCACGGTCTGTTCCCATTTCAGCTCGAGCTTCCACGAGAGAGAAGACACGCACCAAAACTAAACCCCAAAGAACCCACGGCCCAAGCGCTGAGTGGGAAAGTGAGCCAAACAAAGCCTTTTCAGAAAAAGAAATGAGGATGGAGAGGCGCTCGGCCTCCCTTCCCCATGGCCACGGCCACGGAGGAGGCACAGGTCAGACAGCGGGGACCCGTCCCACCCGCGAGCAGCGGCCACGCCGGGGAGCGCAGCTGACTCACAGCAAGACCACAGGGGCCGTGGGGCTGCTGGGGAGGCATGGGAAGCCTGTGGACCCCAACACGGACCCACAGCCTGCCCTCGGCGCCTGTCCACGCATTACTGTCACACACACAGTGGAGACGTGGACACACTGGTCACCACGGCCAAGGTGTGAGAACAGGCCACAACAGATGAGTGAGACGCTCACACACAAACGCTACTCACCCATCAGGAAGGAGAATGCTGATGGTGTTTATGATGTAAACACAGCTACACCGCACCGTGTGGCAACAGGCGAGAATCAGCCGCTGCTGGCCGCTTGCGCCTGTCATCCCAGCTGCTCAGGAGGCTGAGGTCTGAGGACTGAGGTTCAAAGCCAGCCTGGGCAGGGAAGTCCCTGAGACTCCCATCTCCAATGAACCAGCAAAAGCCAGACACACAGGTGTACGCAAATGGCAGGCGTGTGTGAAAAAGCCCAGTGAGAGTGGGAAGTCCTGAGTTCAAGCCCTGGTAGCATGTACACACATGCACACAGAGCTGGTAGAGTCCATGTAGGATCTGTGTGCTGAGGGAGCAGCCGGCCCTGCTCAGCCTTCTAGAGGGTTCTCCCCATCCTGCTGTGGACACAGGATGAGGAGGAGGCGGCGGCGGTGGCGTGGCTGCCCACAGTTCCCTTTTCTGGCCAGCAGAGGGCAGGCGGTGCCCACAGGAGAGAGCCAGATGCGGCTCCCTTCCCAGAGCTCAGCAGGCCTTACCCGCGGCCCAGCCTGTGGCCACGGAAGCAGAGCCCGGCAGGGGTCGGGGGCAGCCTGGAGTCACACTCTCCTCTCTGCGTGGCCTGCAGGCGTCCAGGCCATGTTTGCAGGTCAGCTACCCACCGCGGCCCTTTGCGCTGGTCCACAGCCCTGCATTAACGCCAGCACCTACAGTGCAGACAATGCGGATGGTCACCCTGGAGGCCGGTGAGGAGGGGCTGACCCCCCTCTTACCCCCCCGCGCCCCCCCCCCCCCGTGCAGCCTCCAAAACAGAGAAAATAGAGTATCTTCTCCTTCAAGCCAATGAGAATTAATGTTTGCGTGTGAGGATACTGGGCTTGAAGTCGGGGCCTGGTGATCTTCCTTAGTCTTTCCTCTCCGGGCGGGTGCCTTACCACCTGAGCCACAGCTCCACTTCCAGCTCATGACAGTTGATTGGAGATCAGTCTCCTAGACTTTCCTGCTCCAGCTGGTTTGGAACTGTGATCCTTGGATTTCAGCCTCCTGAGTAGCTGGGATGATGGGTGTGAGCACTGGTACCCGGCTTAAAACTGGGGGTCTCAATGAGCTGAGGAATCCTGAGGAGGAAGGAGCTCCCCGCGCTGCAGGGGGAGCAGGGCTCCCCAGCCCACAGCCCACGAGCAAGCACGGCCCCAATGGGTCCCAGTGGCTACAGGACTGGGCACGGTGCAGGTAAGCGTGTCACGGCACAGGGGGCCCATGCCATGGGTGGACATGTCACACGCTGTTTAAAACAGCGTGGAAAGGCGCCGGCGATGCCTCCCTTCCTGCCACAGGGCTTGCCCCGTCATTTTCTCCCATGAGCACTGAGCTCAGGTGGCCCCTGCTGTGAGCGTCCAGCTTAGGTCCTCAGACTCCACACCTCGGGAATCTCCTGGGAGGATTCAGTGCTGAGTGCTGAGTTACGCACAGCCAAGCAATTCCAGCCCAGCCCTTCTGGCCCGTCCTGGTCTTCCCAGCACAGGGGCAGTGTCCAGCCGACGACAGGGCTTTGTGGAATGCCACGTGGGTGCATCCAGCCAGTTGGTCCTCAGGATGCCAGTGCTTCTCATGGCTGAACCCTAGTTTGGGGCCGTGCTAGGGTCTCCTAGGGCTGACCGTGGACCACCAGCTGCCCACCATGGTCCTTGAAGGCTGGAGCTCCTCCGCCATTTCTGAGTCTGACCACAGCCTGGGGGAGTGAGGGGGCTGCACTGCGCATGGGCTAGCAGCAGGGGCATGGCCAGTGCCAGGGAACAGCTGGAGCGCCCGGCCTGGCCTTCCGGGGACCCTCACGTCCACCCCCCCCAGATCCCAGAGAGGCTCCTGAGCCCCAGTCCCTGCCCTTGGGGGCGCCCCTCTGCTCCGTAGAGCGGGAACTGAGTCCGGGTGCACACAGCTGGGCACCTAGACCGGGTGTGGTGCCAGCCTCCTTCTCGGGGCCAGAGGCCGGGGACAGCCTGGCTAAAGTCCACGGGGCGTGGGCAGCCCCCGCCCAGCCATGGGAGAGAGGGTGGGGACAGAGAACGCCCAGGACAGACGCCAAGGTGGACAGGTACCTGCCAGGTGCCCGGCACACTTGGGGTGCTTTACCCCCCCTAGCTGGGCCCATATGAGGTGCTCTGCTCCCCCAGTGATTCTGCGCAGATCCGTTTCACCCGTGGGCATTTGGCGGTCACGGGGAAGCAGCCCGAGGTCAGTGGCTGGTCTGAGCAGAGCGATCATCTTGAGGAACTTCAGTGTGGGGGAGCGGGGACAGGCTCACAGGATGGGGAGGGCAGCCCGGGCAGGCTGGACACGTACCGCCACTCCCACCCTTGACCCCCCCGCACTGACACGGGTGGAGCTCAAAGGAGAGCCAGACCTCTGCAAATCTGCCCTGAGCTCAGTTTTTCTAGGTAGACCTTTGACCCCTATAAAAGCCCTGAGAGCCCGTTAATCATTCCCGCTCCCAGGCCATGGCCTCTGGGTCTCGCTCTGGATTTGTTTGCTTTTCTTCAAAGTCCTGGAGTTTGGATTGGGAATAATTCTCCCCTGGGGCCAAGAAGAACTGAGCGGGGTGGAAGGCCTGCTTTCTGCCCTGGCCTCTGGTGGAGAGCTTCAGCCCAGGCCCGGCAGGATAGGAGCCGTTTGATTGGCTTCAGGGAAGAATCCAGCCCCGCCCCCTCAGCCCTGTCCCCTCCCTCCCCATGAAGATGGCGGAGGAGCTCCAGCCTTTAAGGACCATGGTGGGCAGTTGGTGGTCCACAGTCAGCCCTAGGAGACCCCAGCGTGACTCCAAACTATTTAGGGTTCAGCCATGAGAAGCATCGGGGACCACACTGGCATCCTGAGGATCAACTGGCTGGACGCATCCACGTGGCATTCCACGAAGCTCTCGGGCCTGACACGCAGCCACCAACATGCCATCGCTGAATTCCCACCATCTCGCAGGGCAGGTATTAGAGACACCAGTGACACCTCCCCCCCCCTCCCCGCCTCCCTCCCACCACCACCCCCCCACCCCGCATTTGACACCCATTGATTCTGTTCTCACCTGATCTGGTTTTTCCTGAATAAGTGCTGTGCATATGTTGTGATTTAAGAAGGAGGTGCCAGTTTTAAATAGCTTCTAGCCTCGCACAGGTGCTCATACCTGTAATCCTAGCCACTCAGGAGGCTGAGATCTGAGGGTGGAAGTTCAAAGACAGCCCAAGCAAGAAAAGTACATGAGAGGGGCTTGCATGCATGAGGCCCTCGGTTCGATTTCTCAGCACCACATAAGCAGAAAAAGCTGGAAGTGGGGCTGAGGCTCAAGTGTAGAACACTAGTCTACAGCTGAAGAGCTGAGGGACAGCGTCCAGGCCCAGAGTTCAGGCCCCATGACTGACAAAAAAAAAAAGTCCATGAGACCCTTATCTCCAATGAACCACTCAGAAGACAGGAAGTGGCACTATGGCTCAAGAGGTAGAGCTGTAGCCTTGAGCTGAAGACCTGAGGGACAGTGCCCAGGCTCAGAGTTCGAGCCCCACAACCAACAATAAATAAATAAATAAGCTGAGTGTAACAGTTTATACCTTTACTCTCAACTGTATAGGAAAGCAGAAGTAGGAGGATCACCGTCCAAGGCCAGTCCTAGTCAAAAGCTCAAGAGCCTATCTGGAAAGTAACTGAAGCAATGCTGACTGAGGTGCAGCTCCCAAGGTTAAGCTCTGGCCTGGCAAATGCCAGGCCCTGAGTTCAAGCTCTGGTACTGTCAAAAAAAAAAACAAACAGTAAAGAATTCTGTCATTGAATTTCCAAATAAAGCTAGGAAATTAAAATTAATCTTGGAATCTTTGCATCCACTCTCCAAATGCTAGTGAGCGGGTCTGTTTGCTCACTCAGAGAGCTACTTTGCTCTACAGGGGATGATTCTGAAGCAGAAGGAATTTTTAGGAAGACCCAGATCTCATATAAGCTACCCTAAGGGGGTTGTGTTTGTATGGGACATTGGAGATCAGGAAGGGTCTTCGTTAACCAGGCTACTCCGAGGAAAAGACAGGCTGCACAGGACGGCCCTGCCCAGCTTCATGGAGGGGAAAGGCGTCCCTGGAGGCAGTGCCCCGCCCAGCCTCAGCTCTGAGTCTCACGAGCTTCCTGGGCTTATGAGCCACTGGTGGGCAACGGCGATCAAGCCTTCCTTGCCACAGACACCCTTTTCCATTCACACACGTGTGTGTACACACAGCAAACACATACACTATACACACATGCACACATGTACACCCCCCCATACAATGTGTCCTCAAGGGTTTGGATTGCGTGGTTGGTGTGCACAGTGGGGGAGGACAGTTTCATCCTCGTTACTGGCTGCCTGAGGGAATGAAGTGCAGTTCGGTGGCAGGGATGAGCCAGGAGAGAGGAGCTGAGTCCAGGACCCTCTGTGGGGCTGCTCTGAGCTCCCAGATGCACATGTTGGAGCCCATCGCCAGTGTGAATGGGCATGGGGGGTCAGGGTGTGCCGAGGTAGCCCCAAGCCTCCTGCCACTCCCTGGCCATTGGTGGCCTAGGAAAGGTGTCAAGGCAGGCGCTGGGGGCTCACCCCTGTAGTCCCAGCCACTCAGGAGGCTGAGAGCTGAGGATCACAATGTGAAGCTAGCTGGAACAGAGGAATCCAAGAGACTCTTATCACCAGTAAGCCAAGAAAAAGCTGGATGTGGAGCTGTGGCTCAAGGGGTAGAGAGGGAAGACCAGGCAAGGATAGAGGCCCTGCGTTCAAGCTCTAGTATCAGTGTTAAACAACAATTAATAAATAACAAAAGGGCACGGGGCTGGGAGGGGTCGCCAGCTCCTCCCGGCATCCCCAGGACACCCATGGCCAGGCTCCAGCCCCAGGCACTGTGGCAGCAGCCAGGCCAGAGCTTGTGGACACCGCCTCTGTGCTTGCAGAGTGCTGGCTGCTGCAGAGCCATTAGGCTTGATAGCTTATGTGGATATTATCACCATTCCCCGAGGCGCAGTGGCCTGGCAGAGCACGCTGTGCCCTGGCAGAAACTGGGTGCCAACAGCCCTGCCCGGTGCCTCTCCCTCCACAGCCGTGGGGTCCGGTGCAGATGGCGGCTGTGGCCATTCCCAGCCCTCTCCCGCCCTGCCCTAGGGCAGGATCCTGTTCTCACCCCACATGGATGGAAACTGAGGCCTAGGGGGAAGGAACTAGGCAGAGCAGGGGTTTGAACCCGGTCAGTCTGGCTCCGTGCCCGTATCCTCCAGCCGCACACGGTAGCCTTCTGGCCTGGTGCTCTCTCTGCTCGGCTCTGCAGTGGGGCAAGCTCCCGGCTGGGACAGCAGCCTGCGGCGCAGGGGACATGTGGCTCGAGAAGTGCTGTGAGCCACACCTGAAGTCACACCTGTGTCACAACAGCAGTCATGCCTGCAGCCACACCTAGTCACACCTGCATCACACCGGAAGCCACGCTTGCATCACACCTGCAGTCACACCTGCATCACACCTGCATCACACTGGAAGCCACGCCTGCATCACACCTGCAGTCACACCTGCACCACACCGGAAGCCACGCCTGCATCACACCAGCAGTCACACCTGCAGTCACACCTGCATCACACCAGAAACCATGCCTGCATCACACCTGCATCACACTGGAAGCCACACCTGCATCACACCTGAAGTCACACCTGTATCACACCTGCAGTCACACCTGCAGTCACACCTGCAGTCACACCTGCATCACACCAGAAACCATGCCTGCATCACACCTGCATCACACTGGAAGCCACACCTGCATCACACCTGAAGTCACACCTGTATCACACCTGCAGTCACACCGGAAGCCACGCTTGCATCACACCTGCAGTCACACCTGCATCACACCTGCAGTCACACCTGCATCACACCTGCATCACACTGGAAGCCACGCCTGCATCACACCTGCAGTCACACCTGCAGTCACACCTGCATCACACCGGAAGCCACGCCTGCATCACACCTGCATCACACTGGAAGCCACGCCTGCATCACACCTGAAGTCACACCTGCATCACACCGGAAGCCACGCCTGCATCACACCTGAAGTCACACCTGCAGTCACACCTGCATCACACTGGAAGCCACGCCTGCATCACACCTGAAGTCACACCTGCATCACACCGGAAGTCACGCCTGCATCACACCTGAAGTCACACCTACAGTCACACCTGCATCACA
Source organism: Dipodomys spectabilis (assembly GCF_019054845.1). Taxonomy (NCBI): domain Eukaryota; kingdom Metazoa; phylum Chordata; class Mammalia; order Rodentia; family Heteromyidae; genus Dipodomys; species Dipodomys spectabilis. The sequence goes on along the minus strand of NW_024870825.1, from coordinate 2,000,044 downwards.
CCTGCAGTCACACCTACAGTCACACCTGCATCACACTGGAAGCCACGCCTGCATCACACCTGAAGTCACACCTGCATCACACCTGAAGCCACGCCTGCATCACACCTGAAGTCACACCTGCAGTCACACCTGCATCACACTGGAAGCCACGCCTGCATCACACCTGAAGTCACACCTGCATCACACTGGAAGCCAAGCCTGCATCACACCTGAAGTCACACTTGCAGTCACACCTGCATCACACCTGCATCACACTGGAAGCCACGCCTGCATCACACCTGAAGTCATACCTGCATCACACCGGAAGCCACGCTTGCATCACACCTGCAGTCACACCTGCAGTCACACCTGAAGTCACACCTGCATCACACTGGAAGCCACGCCTGCATCACACCTGCAGTCACACCTGCATCACACTGGAAGCCACGCCTGCATCACACTGGAAGCCACACCTGCATCACACCTGCATCACACCGGAAGCCACACCTGCATCACACCTGTAGTCACACCTGCAGTCACACCTGAAGTCACACCTGCATCACACTGGAAGCCACGCCTGCATCACACCTGCAGTCACACCTGCAGTCACACCTTCATCACACTGGAAGCCACACCTGCATCACACCGGAAGCCACACCTGCATCACACCTGCATCACACCGGAAGCCACGCCTGCATCACACCTGCATCACACTGGAAGCCACACTTGCATCACACCTGCAGTCACACCTACAGTCACACCTGCATCACACTGGAAGCCACGCTTGCATCACACCTGAAGTCACACCTGCAGTCATGCCTGTGTGACACCTGAAGTCACACCTGCAATCTGAACTGCTTGGGAGACAGGGGTTGGGAGGATGCAAGTTGGAGGCCAGCCAAGCTAAACCTTCTGAACTGAGAGCTGGACAAAGTGCCCTGGGCTGTTACCTTGGCTGAATTGGGAACCCTGAAACAGCTGATCACCACCCAGGCCTAAACCCAGGAAGGATGTAGCATCTCCTTCCTTCCTTCCTTCCTTCCTGCCTGCCTGCCTGCCTGCCTGCCTGCCTGCCTTGCCTGCCTGCCTGCCTGCCAATCCTGGAGCTTGAACTCAGGGCATGGGCACTGTCCCTGAGCCTCTTTATGCTCAAGGCTAGCACTCTACCACTTGAGCCACAGCACCACTTCTGGCTTTTTCTGTGTATGTGGTACTGAGGAATCGAATCCAGGGCTTCATGCAAGCTAGACAAGCACTCTACCACTGAGCCACCTTCTCAGCCCCAGGGTCTTTCTTTAAATAAAAAATAAAAAGTGTAACTCACAGTAGCTGGAACCTGTCATCCAGCTCTTCAGGAAGCTGAGATCAGGGTGTGAGGTTTGAGCACAATCCAAGCAAAGCAACTGCAAGAGACCCCATCTCAACCAGTGGCGGGCATGAGAGTACACACCTGTCATCCTTGGCAAAATGAGAGGAAGCACAGGCAGGAACATCGAACAGCTCAGGCTGGCTTGGGCTTTACCTGGGACTTGGTCTTGAGAATCATCAACCCCAAAAGGGGCAGGTGGAGTGATTTAAGTGGTAGAGCTCCTGCCTGGTGAGTGTAAGGTCTTGGGTTCAATCCCTAGTATCACCAAAATAACAATAATAAAACCACTAGAAAAAGGCCTGAAGGTGTGACTCAAAGGTAAAACACCTGCTTAGCAAGACATGACCCTGAGTTCAAACCCTGCGGGGAGGGGGGGGTCTCCCCCGCCGGCTGGTGGTACAGCCTGTGATCCTAGCTACTCGGGGGAGGCAGAGATCTGAGGATCACGGTTCAAAATCAGCCCTGGCAGGAAAAAAAGAAAACAAAATCCAAGCAATCCTCATCTCCAACTACCCAGTAACAAGCCAGAAGTGCTGGGTCTGGGGGGACCTCTTAAAATGTCCCGCCCCTTCCCCCTTCTGTGCCCCTCCCCTCCCCCTGTGGTCCCCTCCCCTCTCCAGCCCTGTACCCCTGGACTCGGGCCCAGGGCAAGGGCCTGGCACACTCAATGCACCTCCAGACCGGCGTCTCCTCAGCCGTTCCAGTTTGACGGCCGAGTTTAAAATACACTTGAGTTGAGGAATCAAGATTTTAAAAAAGCCCCAAAGTGTGGGGAGCCGAGATAAAAATGGAAGAGAGGAGAAGACAGACCCGGAGAGCTTCAAGGTGTCCCTCCAGTTTCCGTGTTGCAGGTTGGGGGGGGGGACGGAAGGAGGGCGCAGAGATTTCTCTGATGCGGCATTTACATAAGAAATACATTCCGAAAAAGAAAAGAAAGAGGCTGTGATCTGGAAAGTTCCTTATTATACCCGCACTAAAAATTTCCCCGCGCTGGGGGAGGTATACATTAGCTGGCGACGGGAGGACATAAAATCCGCTCCCAGAATAAATATTCCCACCTCAGGAATCGGGAGCTGACAAAGCTCTGGTTGTGTAAGCCCCATGCCTTCTAGAACCTTCTCCACCACTCCCATCGGCTTGACCAGAAAGACCCAGCCTTGGACTGGGTGCTAAACACCAGTGCCAGTGCGGCCTGGGAGCTGGACCGTGGACACAGGGTTCTGGACACGGCTTGAGTAGATGCACACGCATGAGCGCCACCCGTGTTCCTGGTTTCGCGATCGGGAATCGGGGCGGGCTGTGTGTGCTGTCTGGGGTCCCTGGAGGGATGCATCAGCAGGGAGGAGGGCCGGGGCTGCACCATCACACAGCCCGCTGGGGTCGCTGGCAGGAAACACCACGCTCGAGACCGAGGGTTCTTCTGTGCACTCATGCATGTGTGTGTGCGTGTGTGTGCACGTGAGAAGAGGGAGGGAGAGAAAGGGAGAGACTTATGACTTGACAGCTTAGGGCTGAAAGGCCCAGTGTTCAAAGACCCATAAAGTCCGTAAAAACCTCTCTGGAATCCCAGCATGCTTGAGCTCTTCCCTTTCCTTCCCCTACTTCTTTCCCTTCCTTCCTTCCTTCCTTCCCTCCCTCCCTCCCTCCTTCTCTCCTTCCCTCCCTCCCTCCCTCCCTCCCTCCCTCCCTCCCTCTCTTGTACCTCCTCTCCTTCCACCCTTCCTTCCTTCTTCCCCTCCCTTCCCTCCCTCCTTCCTTCCATCCTGTGTAGCTAGGATTACAGATTCGAGCCACAGGTGCCTAGCTGTACCTGAATTTGGATGTTCAATAACAAATATACATTTGTCTCTGAGTTTTAGGCTTTGGTAGACTACAAAGACTCTAAGTCTATAGCTATTAAAAAAATGTCTAACTCCCCCCAGCTCACAGCCAGGAAAGGAAACCGGTTATAATTGCTTAGTTATCTGGACATCTACCACTGTGAATTCCACTGCTACTTTCCACTCCTGGTGACCCCAGGCCATTTTCTCAGCTTTGGGCTTGGGTTGCAAGCAGCATGGAACTGCTATTTTGAATTCAGGTGTTGATGAGCTTCCTCCCACCAAACCCTCCCAGCTGGCTCTTCACATCCACCAGGGACACAGCAGGGAGGTAATGACCCATCTGCCAACGTTTCTACCTAGGGGGTTTGGAAGTCACCTTTTTGGCGTGACTTGTTTTAAGCTGGTACCAGTCACACCACTGCTGTCCAACGTGTTCCTGAACCTTCTGTTTCTGATCTAAGGTCCAGTTTCTGGCTGTTCCCTGCCCAAATCCAATCTTTAAGAGATAGGAGTTGATAGAAGATTCCCTGGCTGGCATCTTGTCCCCAGCTCCATCTTGGGGTGCTCAGGGACACTGGGGGCTCTGTGTGTGCACACATGCATGGTACTAGATCATACTGGGTAGTACTGGGTGGTACTGGGTGGTACAGGGTGGTACTGGGTGGTACTGGGGCTGGACCTCAAGGCCTCGCATTCTTGCTCAGCTCTTTTGGCTCAAGGCTGGTGCTCCACCACTTGAGCCACCCCTCCACTTCTAGCTTTCTGCTGGTTAATTGGAGATGGGAGTCTCCTGGGCTTTTCTACCCTGGCTGGCTTTGAACCACAAATCTTCAGATCTCCGTCTCGAGAGTGGCTGGATTACAGGCGGAGGCTCCCACACGCAGCTCACGGAGCTTTCTAGGGGGACATCAGAGGGTCAGCTGGGAGGGGGGTCCCCTTGTCCAGAGCGAGAGGATCTGCAGCTGGGCCTGTGGCTCAAGCCGCAGAGCACTTGCCTTGCTGTTGCAAGCCCTGAGTTCAAGCCCTGGGGCTGCCAAGAGCCTGGGGTGGGGAAGGAACGGGACAGAGGGCAAGCGGGGGGGGGGGGGTCCCAGGACGCCCCGGGAGGAGTGGCTCTGGAGTGCTCCCCCCAGCGGGCAAGACCCCTGCCTCTTCCTGGGGGGGGCACGGCGTGAGCCAAGGAGCAGCGCGGCCACAGCCAGCGGGGTCCCTGCCTGGGGGGGTAGCCTGCCGGCCAGGCCCCAGCTCCCCAAGGCTGCAGGCCTGAGTCGGGGCTGCCTCGCTGGGCTCTGCTCTGGCATGGTGACTCCTCTCAGGGAGTCCTGGCCTTTTCACGGTGTGCGGCGTTTCTTCTATTTTTAACACACAGACACCATTGCCTGTGGATGAGACCGGCTTCAGCTTTCATGAAAGAAGAAAATGGCATCTGTGGCAATGGGTGATGGCTCCCGTGGGGAGCAGGCAGGTGGCCACGCCGTGACCCGGCAAGCCTCCGCCAGCTACACTGCCGCTTACCCCAGTTGACTTATTTGGTGCTCTCTCGGTTGGTGCTGGTGTCGGGGCTTGAACTCAGAGCCTGGGTGGGCGCTAGCCTTGAGCTTTTTTTTTCTGCTCAAGGCCGGTGCTCTACCACTTGAGCCAAGCTCTGCGTCTGGATTTTTGCTGGTTATTTGGAGATGAGATTCTCATGGACTTCCCTGCCTGCCTTCCAGCCATGATCCTCTGGATCTAGTCTCCTGAGCAGTAAGGAGGAGGAGTCAGGGCAGCAGGAGAGCTCAGCAGGCCGTCCTCCCCACAGCTTGATTGGTTTATTGATGGGGGGGGGTGGCTTCCCAGGGTCTCAGGCCCCACCCGTGCGGCACCAGCAGTGTTGGTTTCCATGGTTATGCATCTCCATCCTTGCTGGGTCCACAGATGCCTGCTAGGAGCTCTGCGCATGCACTGAGCCTCCCACAGAGAGGTAGCGTTGCCCCTGGGCCCCATCCTTCCAGCCTAGCCCGGCCGGGTGGGGGGGGGCAGGGGGAGCTTGGAGCTCAGCCAATGGGTGACACGGGTCGCTGGTGCATCTGGCAATCGTTTGGTGTTCACTACTGTTCTTGTTTCTATGTGTGTGTGTTGGTGCTGGGGTCCGAACGCAGGGCTTCCTGCTCTTGCTTGGTGCGCTCTCTCTCTCTCTCTCTCTCTCTCTCTCTCTCTCTCTCTCTCTCTCTGTCTCTCTGTCTCTCTGTCTCTCTCTCTCAGGTTATTGTAAAGATGCTGTACAGAGGGCTTGCAGTTACATGAGTAAGGCAATGAGACATTTCCTGTGGAGCACTGTTACCCCCTCTCCTCGGTTGTTCCCTTCCCTCCCCGCGTGGCTCTTTTTGCTCAAGGCCAGTGCTCTACTTTTTACTCACGTCTCTACTGCCAGCTTTTGGCTGGTTCATTGGAGACAATGAGTCTCTCCTATTAGTCTGCCTGGGCTGGCTTTGAACTGCTGTCCTCAGATCTCAGCCTCCCAAACAGTTACAAATCCAGGTGTGAGCCACCAGCACTGGTGGGCGTGCACAGCTCAGCGGGTACATTGGTGCCGGCCATTTGCTCTGGTGGTGCCATCTACTTAACAAAAGTCAAGGGAGGAGGAGGGAGACCAAGGGCGGACACCTGCAATAAAATGATAAAGCAGTCCCTTAAAGAGCAGGTAACATGGGCGCCAGCCGTCCCTGCTGAGCCCACCTGCAAGCGCCAGGTGGAACTGGCTGGGAGCTGGCCTGGGACTTCAGTCTGTGGCCTGGCCCACCCAACACCCGGTGAGAACACAGGTAGGTCGTGACCCTTGGTGTTCCCCTGGGGAGCAGAGCCCTCCACAGCCCATTCTCCATGAGAGTTGATTCAAAGGCCGAGAGCAAGGAGAGGTGTGACAGAGAGGGAGGGGCTTCCCCCAGGGACCAGGCAGGGGGGCAGGCACACCCCTTCTTCTCCAGTGTGTGCCAGTAAGGGGCTGGAACTTCAGGGCCTCATGCTCTCCCTTGGCTTTTTTGTTCAAGAATGGTACTCGGCTACTTGAGCCGTAGCTCCACTTCTGGCCTTTTGGTGGTGAATTGGAGATAAGAGTCTCACAGACTTTCAGGCCCAGGCTGGCTTTGAACCATGTTCCTCAGATCTCAGCCTCCTGAGTAGCTGGGATGGCAGGCGTGAGCCACTGCAGCAGGTGTGTCAGTCACCTATCCAGCCGACAGCTCTGGGGAGCAGGAAGCGCTGTGCAGGGAGAGCCACGAAGCCGCCATGGATGCCACCAGCATTGCGGCCCCAGGCCAGCCCAGGCCTAAAGCCGGGCCCCACCCTGCAAAGAACTGACGCAAAGAAGGACTGGAGATGTGACTCAGGAGGTAGAGCTCCCGCCTGGCAAATCCCCAAGTCAATCCCTAATCTATGCAAAAGGCTGAAAGACTGATTTGGAGCCCTTCCTGGAGTGACACCCCAGTGGGCTGTCCGGGCAGGCAGTGTCTCTAGGCCAGGACTCCAGCTCCGGCCGTGCCTGCCTCTGGGGGTGTCTTTGTACATGTCAGGTGTGCATGCAGCACGCGAAGTGTGACTGGGGGGCGGAGGAGGATACAGACACACGGTGCGGCGCTTGGCAGACCCAGGGTCTTCTGTGCCTTTTCAAGCTCCCCCTCTCTTCCCGCTTCCAGGGGGACCCCGGCTGTGTACCCTCCAGGTGTTTGTCTTCCAGACTCTCAGGCGATATTAGAACCGCGGTCTCAGGCCTCACCCTGGGGGTGGCCGCTGCCCCTGTCACACTGTCTGTCTGTCTGTCTGTCTGGGTCGCTCTCTAGAGGGCCGCCCCTCTGCGCACCCCCTGGGGAGGTGTGGGCTTTGTCTAGGTTGGGGTTTCCACCTCACCCCAGTCTCCCCTCAGTTAAAGATAGCTTTATTTATGAGTTCCACGTTAGCAATGGGCTCCAGTGGCTGTTTTCTGATCTGGCATAAGAAAGCCCTCCCTCCTCCCTCCTTCCCCCTCTCCCCTCTCTCCTCCCTCCTTCCCCCTCTCCCCTCCCTCCTCCCTCCTCCCCCTTTCTCCTCCTCCTTCTTCCCCTCCCTCCTTCTCCTCCCTCCTCCCTCTTCCCTGATACTGCTCCCTCCTCCCTTCTCCCATCTCCCCTCCTCCTCCTCCCTCCTTCCCCTCTCCCCCTCCTCCTCCCTTCTCCTCCTCCCTCCTCCCTCCTTCTCCCTCTCCTCCTCCCCCAGGGCTCATCTCTTGGAAGCTGCCAGCACTGCAGCTTCTGGGAAATGAGTTCACATCTCCTGGCACAGGTGACCTCACTGCGGCCAAGGCCCGGCTCCAGGATGGCTCAGGGGGATGGGGGGGGGCAGGACCAGCCCTGTTCCTTCCTCTCCTCTTCCTCGCCTCCTCCTCCCTCTCCTCCTCCTCCTCCTCACCTCCTCATCCTCCTCTGCCTCCCCCTCCCACCTATTCTCCCTCCTCTTCTTCCCTCCCCACTTCCTCCACAGGGCTATGGCTCCTCAGGGTGATGCAGGGCCTGGCCTTCCATGAAAGTCCCCTCAGCTCCATCCAAACAGCCGGGGAAGGCGGGGGGCACAGGTCCCTGGGCCTCCCCCCCTCCTGGTTTCTATTTCCCTACTTGGGTGGCCCACTTGCTCTCTCTGCCTTTCCCTCTGTCTCTCTGTCTCTGTCTGTCTGTCTGACTTTGTCTCTGTCTCTGTCTGTCTGTCTGTCTGTTTTTTTTTCTCTCTCTCTGTGCCAGTCCTGGGGTCTGAATGCAGGGCCTGGGCACCGTCCTGAGCTCTTTTCACTCAAGGCTGGTGCTCTACCACTTGAGCCACAGCTCCACTTCTGGCTTTTTGGTGGCTAATTGGAGATTAGCATCTCATGGACTTTCCTGCCCAGGTTAGCTTCATACTATGAACTTCAGAGCTCAGCCTCCGGAGTAGCTGGGATTACAGGCGTGTGCCACCGGTGCCTGGCTTTATCGGGTGGGGCTGGCAGCAGGGAGGGTTCCTGGGACCCCCCATGGAAGGGGCTGAGACGCCCCCCCCCCCCCGCCCCGTGTCACAAGGGCTGGCTGCATGCCCACTGGTCCCTCACACAGGGCCTGGGGCTTGGTAAAAACACAAACTGCCGTGGCCCTGCGGCCCGTGGATCTGCAGGGAAACGCCAGGTGCTCATCTCTTGGGCATGGCTGGGCTCTGTGCTCCTGCCTGCAGTCCTGACTACCGGAGGCTGAGATCTGGGGATCCATTTGACAAATCAGACTCTTATTTCCAATTAACACCGGCAAAAAGTTGAAAGTGGAGGTGTGGCTCAAGTGGTAGAGCTCCAGCCTTGAGCACAAAACAAAAGAAGTACTCTGGGGGTGTGGGGAAGGAAAACCACTGTGGAAAATCCAAATCATCATCAATAAGGAAGGAATTTAACAAAGCTTCTCTATTAAATATAACTCAGACTATTAAATATAACTTCAGTGGTTAAAAACAAGTGAAAATATATGTTTACTAATAAGGAACATTCTGGAACATTCTAAGAGTGCTTTAGAAAAATGGCATATTTTTGTCCGTTTTGCTTAGCGCTGTGGTCCCGGCTCATAGACCAGAGTCTGTCTCAGAAGTGGAATGAATGATTTATTTGTGGGATGGAACCCCAGAAAACTAGAAAACCTTCCTCCCACTTAAACATGCCCCAGCCTTAAACCCAGGTCGGGGGCCAGGATGCGGACAGGCTTTGCAGACGTGGTTGAATGAACGCTCCGGCCCGGGCTCACGCTGGCCCTCCGGCCTTCACAGAGCCTCCCGTTGACTGGTGGCCGCAGTGACAGGCAGCTGAAGGCCTGCTCCCCTAGGGAAGGTCAGGCCACTGATGGAATCTAAGACAAGTCGGGAGCTGTGGCTCAAGCCTGTAATCCCAGCTACACAGTAGGCAGCGCTCTGAGGCATGAGGTCAGAGCAGGAAAGTCCATGAGACTCTTGTCTCCAATTAACTACTAGAAAGCCAGTAGTGGAGCTGTGACTCAAGTGGTAGAGCACCAGCCTTGAGTGGAAACACTAAATGGGCAGTACCCAGGCCCTGAATTCACATTCCATTTCTGGCACGCGCACGCACACGTGCACACACTCACATACAAGCTGAAGACAAAAACTCATATGACTTTCAAATTTTTATTTACTTATTTTTTCTGATCCTGGGGCTTGAACTCGGGGCCTGGGCACTGTCCCTGAGCTTCTTTTGCTCAAGGCGAGCGCTCTACCACTTGAGCCACCGCACCACCTCTGGTTTTCTGGTGGTTTATTGGAGGCAAGAGTCTCACGGACTTTGCTGCCTGGGCTGGCTTTGAACTGTGATCCTCAGATCTCAGTCTCCTGAGTAGCTAGGATGACAGGTGTGAGCTACCAGCGCCCGGCTACTTCTGGCTTTTTTAAGGTATTTTATTGGAGATGAAAGTTTCATGGAATTTCCTGCGGAGGCTGACTTCGAACCACAGTCCTCAGATCTCAGCCTCCTGAGTAGCTAGGACCTTTAAGTATATTCACTTGGTTACTTTTCTGAGCTTGTCACTTGTCCCTTGCTGCTGGTTGTTGTTGTTTCTGAGGCTGGGGTCACTCTGTAGCCGTGCTGGTCTTGGATCACAGGCCTGCTCCACCGCATCCCCTCTCACGAGACTTCCTGTGTTCCTGCAAGCCAGGCCAGGACGGCGAGATGCTGGCACCCGGCACGGCCGCTCTGCCAGCCGTCCCAGCGCCATCTGCCTCCTGCCTCCTGGCTGTGGAGAGAAACAGGCCCCTCTTTGTCTGAGCCACCGGATCCTAAGCCTCGCTCCTAAAGGCTTGTCTAATATTTGCCTGATTGTATCTGCAGAACCTTCCAAGGTCATTGCCCAACCCAGGAAAGGGCAAAGCTGCTGTCCCGCGGGGGTGCCTGCGAAGCTCTGCTCCCGCGCACGGCTCACGGGCGCAGCCTGGCTCTCTAACGTTTTCGTGTCATTAAGCTGGCCCTAAAGGGGAAGAAGGGTTGTTCTGTGAGAGCAAGACTTTAATGTCGTATGGAATTGTAGCCACTTGGTTCAACTACTGAATAATAATAATAGTGATTAAAGAATGAAATGGCCTTCCAGCCTCTCCTTCCTTGATGCTCGTTCATTGGGGTTTTGTGGTGCAGACTTAAAAACTTCCTAATTCCTGGAACGAAGCGTTGCTCACATGACTCAGGGCTGGAAGTCTGGGGTAGGAAGGTGGGTGATATTGAGTCTGTGCGGGGCAGAGACAGCATGGGGCCTGCTTGCTGCTCTGTTGCTCGGTGTCCAGGCTGAAGAGAGGGAGAGAATGAATAGACAGGTTGCTTCTTCAGCCACAAACTCTTATTTTTTTGTGCCGGTACTGGGGCTTGAACTCAGGGCCTGGGGGTAGAACTCAGGTCCTAAGCACTATTTCTTGGCTTTGTTTGTTCAAAGTTAGCACTCTAACACTTGGGCCACAGCTCCACTTCAGCTTTTTGCTGATTAATTGGAGATAAGCACCTCATGCACTTTCCTGCCCAGGTTGGCTTTGAGCCTCGGTCCTCTTCAGTAGCTGGGATTACAGGCGTGAGCCACTGTCCCCCAGCTGTCATTCCATTTTTATTAGAGAGGAAACAGAGGCACGGGAGGTTTGCCTGAAGTCACACAAAGGGGGAGCAGAGCCGTGAAGCATGCTGGGCCACACTGCTACCCTTCTTTCCACTTTACAGGAATTGTTTCTGGGTTGTCTGGGGTGGAAGGGAAACCACCTTTGAACACTTCCTTACTAGCCAGCCCTGGAGGTTGTCTTTTCCTTGATAGATAATAATGTGTTTTCTAAGATCCATCCCAATGCCTGGACACAGTACATGCTCAGGAAATATTTGCTTGTCTGACATTTTTCATCGTTAAAGCAATGGTATGAAAAAGACAGAAACCAACCAGGACCAAAAAAAAAACAAAACAAAACTGCAGAAGAAAATAAATAATGAAGCTGGGCACTGGTGGCTCACGCCTGTCATCCTAACTACTCAGGAGGATGAGATATGAGGGTTATGGTTTGAAGCCAGGCTGGGCAGGAAAGTCTATACGACTTTTGTCTTTAATAAGCTACTCAGGAAAAAGCCAGAAGTGGCTCTGTGGCTCAAGTGGTAGAGCGCTAGCCTTGAGCACAGAGAGGCTCAGGGGTAGCGCCCAGACCCTGAGTTCAAGCTCCCAGGACTGGCAAGAAAAGGAAGGAAGGAAGTTAGGAAGGAAGGAAGGAAGTTAGGAAGGAAGGAAGGAAGGAAGGAAGGAAGGAAGGAAGGAAGGAAGGGAGGGAGGGAGGGAGGGAGGGAGGGAGGGAGGGAGGGAAGAGCAGAATAGCTGGGAGACAGGCTGACTTGAAGGCCTCATATGAACAAACTCCCGAGACAAAGAAGGCAGCCTGAGCCTCTGCCATGATGAAAATTTAAAAATCACCCTTGGTGGCAGAAACCTGATCCCTGACTCCTCATCTCTGTTTGGTGCCAATAAAGTTATTAGAATGGAATTGAAAGAGGCAGAGGTACAAAGCCATCAGAGTCCAAGTGCTGAGACTCTGCAATCAATGGGCCGCAGAGCTGCTCCCCTGCCAAAGGCCCCGGCCCCCTGCGGCAGCCAGACGCCTGCTGCTGGCCCGGCTGGGTGCTGGAGGGACTTCCTGCCAGCTGGGGCTGGAGAGTGCAGGGACAGGAGTCACAGGTCACAGGGGGCAGGGTGGAGCCAGCTCCACTTTGTCAATCTCACAGCTGCCCAGGGGCCGGGAGGAAGAAGAGGAGGCTGAGGTGGGAGTTGGGGTGCAGCAGGTCCTCAGGTGACCCCACACGTGTGCCCAGGCTCAGCCCTCCCCCGACACGCCACAGCCCCCCGCCCCACCTTGGACCGCGGTGATGCACTAGGGGACACAGTCTGAACGCCATCCAGCCTCCTCCACGGGCCTCGTGGATCCCTCTGCGGACAGCTGCTGTCCACCACACACGTGTCACCCGTGGGCCGAGACCACACACCACAGGGGGAGGGGCAGCCAGCGGTCATGCACTCCCTGCACATGGGTGCTGACAAGTGAGGACTCAGCATGCAGCATGGGACCACCCCACCCCACCCCACACGTCCAGACATCCCCACCCACAGGCCTGCTCCACGCAGCGCGAGAGACTCACGCCAACGCACACGCCACCACCACTCACCACCTGCTGGCACCTCGTGGCGGAATGCACATGTAGGCACACATGCATGCACACGCCCTAGCACACATATACACACATGTGGGCACACAGACTTTCATGTATACATTGTATGGATATGAGGCGTATCTAAGAAGGGAAGTGGGCAAGAGGGTGTTCAGAGTCCAGTAGGAATTCTGGGCGATTAAAAGCAGAAGGCAGACGCACACTCAGCTCCGCAGTGCAGTCTCCCGGGAAGGAGGTGAAAAGAGAAAGGGAGAGAAGATGGCAAAGGAAAAGAACGAAAGACTGGCCCAAGAATCCCCATATGTAAAGGGTCGCTCAGAGAGAGAGGTCACGCGGCCGAAGCCAGCATCCTCGGATGAGCCTGCCGTCAGGGGACGCGTCTGGGCACCCCAGGCCCTGGGAGCTCTCGCTCTCCTCCGGCCTCTTCATTTCTAGTATCTAGCGTCTTCCAGCTCTCCTCGCACAACTGCACCAAACTGAAACTCCCCCTGGAACTGGAATAGCTGAGCACAGCAAGCATCCAGGTGGCGACTGGCAGTGTTTTCCAGCCAGAGCAGATGTCGGTCCACGACCGTGTATGAAGGAGGCGGGCCCCGCCCCCTCCACCAATACCCGCACCTGTGTGTGGTACCTGTCACGGCCCCATCTGGGAGAAGTTCTAGAATCGGACACCGATGGACACCCTGGCCTGTCCACATAGCAATACCAGAGAGACCAGAAGTAGCCAGTGCAAGAAGAGATGTTGCTGAAGGAAAAGAAACAAGATTTTTTTTTTTTTTTTTTGGGTCCGGTTGTGGGGCCTGAACTCTGGGCCTGGGCGCTGTCCCTCAGCTCTTCAGCTCAAGGCTAGCGCTCTACCACTTGCGCCACAGCGCCACTTCCAGCTTTTTTTCTTTTTGCTTATATGGTGCTGAGGAATCGAACCCAGGGCCCCAGGCATGCAAGGCAAGCGCTCTACCAATGAGCCACCTTCCCAGCCCCAAGAAACAAGATTTTAAAACAAAAATTTAAAAAGGAAAGAGAGAGACTAGATGCCCTGTGATCCCATTAATGAATAACTATGGGCTGGGGTATGTGGCTCAAGTGGTAGAGCGCCCTCTTGGCAGGCTCTTGGCCCCGGGTTCAAACCCCACAGCCCAGCAACAGCATGGCTGGCACCAGATGCAAGTATACAGCACAATGCACTCGGGGCAGATCTGTGGTGGCCGGATGGCCGGCCGCGCCCCGCCTTGGCACAGGCCCCAGGCTCTCCCAGGACTGCTGCAGTGCCTTTGGAGTGTGAGGTAGGAAAAAAACCAGCTCCCCGGGAGATGAGCTCCTGGAGAGAAGCCCTGTCCTCGGGGGGGCCCCCCCTCCCCCTCCCCACACAGAGGGAAAGCTCTGGAAAATCCCAGGCCCAAGAATTGTACAAGGACAAATTCCTGGGCACACAACTTGCTGCACTCAAGGCCAGAGGGCCCAGGCTGGTGTCCTCTGCCAGCACCCTGCACTAGCCGGCCTCCTGCTGGTACTGAGGCTGAGCAACCACGGATTTGCCGGAAACCATCGATGATCATGCTCACAACAGCTTTTCTGGGCCGCTGCCAGTAGCTGACACCTGTAATCCTAGCAACTCTGGAGGCTGAGCTACAGGTCTCAGTTCAAAGGTAGTTCAAGCAAGTATATGAGACTCTTATCTCTGATTAACCAGCAAAAATTGGAAGTGGAGCTGTGGCTCAAGGGATAGAGTACTGGCCTTGGGCAAATAAAGCTAAGGGAGGGCATTCAGGCTCTGAGTTCAAGCCCAAGGACTGGTACAAAGTACAAAGTGTGTGAGAGAGAAGCGGGGGAGAGAGAGGAGGGAGGAAGGGCAGGAGAGGGAGAGGGAGAGGGAGAGGGAGAGGGAGAGGGAGAGGGAGAGGGAGAGGGAGAGGGAGAGGGAGAGGGAGAGGGAGAGGGAGAGGGAGAGGGAGAGGGAGAGGGAGAGGGAGAGGGAGAGGGAGAGGGAGAGGGAGAGGGAGAGGGAGAGGGAGAGGGAGGGAGAGAATGCCGTGGACTTGGACCTCAAGCCCCTCATTTTCTTCCTGGATCCCAGACATAAACAAGGAGGAAGCCCAGAGCGTTCCTCAGTCCCCGGCCCACGGAATTCCACAGTGCAGAGGACACAGTCTGTCATTACTGTGTCTCCAGGGCCAGAGCTGCACTTAGGGAAGATGCTCGCTGTGGTCCCTTGCTGGACTCTGATGCCAGACACGCCCCGTGTGCTCTGGGCAAGGCCACGGAGCCCCAAAGGAAGTGTTTGGTTGGTTTGGAGCTGCAGAAGCTTGGGAAGAAAGAAGTTGTCCCAAGGAGGGCGGGGAGGAGGGAGGAGTGGCAGTGGCCATGCTCTGCCCTCTGGGGGCAGCTGGACCTAGAGAAGGACAGGGTCCTGGGGCCAGGGGCCAGGGGCCAGGGGCTGGGGATCAGGGGCCAGGGGTCGGGAGCTGAGCACCACGCCGCCCTGGCCTCATCCCACAGGAGGGCAGTGGAGCAAGCTGTTAGTCCTGAATTAAAGATCTGTGAGCGGGAGCAGGTGTGTGGCGCAGGTCTGTAAGCCCAGCCTGAGGGAGGCTGAGGGAGGAGTGTTGTGAGCACAAGGCAGCCTTGGCTACACAAAGAAGGCCTGGAAAGAGAGGGGGGAAGGAAAGATGGAAGAAAGAGGAGAGAGAGAGAGAGAGAGAGAAAGGGAGAGAGGGAGGGAGAGAAAGGGAGAGAGGGACAGGGGAGGCAGGTGTCTCAACTAGGTCTCCCAGGAACGCAGTATAAGAAGGAAGGGTGAGTTCACAATCCCAGCTCAGAACTGCAAGGAATCATGGGGGGGGGGGGGGGCAGAAAGGTCTTCACTCTAGTCAGCTCCCTCCTGCCTGCCTTCCTTCTTCCTTCCTTCCTTCCTTCCTGCCTTCCTTCCTTCCTTCCTTCCTTCCTCCCTTCCTTCCTTCCTTCCTTGCTTTCTTTCTGTCATTAAGTTGTAAGAAAAAAATACTCCCAATGGAATTAGCTCAAATCGTACAACATTTTTTCTCACCAGGACCCAACATTGCATTTTATTTTATTTTATAAAGGCCTTGCATTGGCCAGGCACCGGTGGCTCACACCTGTAATTCTAGCTACTCAGGAGGCTGAGATCTGAGGAATTCAGTTCAAAGCCAGCCCGGGCAGGAAAGTCTGTGAGCCGCTTATCTCCAATGAATTGGGAGGATGGCTCTGGGGTGGTTCAGAAATCATTAGGGCAGGAACACACAGCTGGAAGCCTCCTGCTGCGTTCGTCCAGCAAGCTTGGGGTTGGATTCACCACGTGACAGCACAGATTTTGCGGGACAGGGATGGGTGGCGGCTGTCTGGCCTGAGGTCACCTAATTTCCTCCACCACGCAGGCAGGCGCTAAAACAGGATTCCATGGGCTCAAAATGACCTGGGGCGACCAGAACGGATGGGGGAGGGGTGAATGACAGATGAAGGCGGAAGAAGCAGGAGAGGGCGAAGAGTCTGTAACCCACCAGCAAGAATGATACAGTGCTAGTGCCAGTGGCTCATGCCTGTCATCCCAGCTCCTCAAGAGACAGAGGATCTGAGGCTCAGGGTTCAACATCAGCCTGGGCAGGGAATTCTGTGAGATTCCAATCTCCAATGAGTGTCTAGGCCCTGAGTTCTAGCCCCAGGACCAGCCCCACATGAGGGGACCAAGTTGAGTTGGAAGCGTGCCTGGCTCAGACTGCAGCTGCGGCGCTTGGCTGGGGGTGCAGAGAGCTGTTTTTCCTCTGGGCTTCATCTTAAAAAGAACGCAGGCAAACGCAAGCACATCCTGGGAGCTGACGGGTGCTAAAATAACTGAAAAAGAAGTCATATGAGGAATGTCGTAGGCACTGGGGCTATTTAGCTCCTGCGGAGGAAAGGAGAGGAAACCAACTTGTGTTATCTAACAGGCCACAGTGTGTGCAGGCACGCCCGTGCTTGAACCCCAGGCCTGCTGTTCTTGTTTAGCTCATTTTGCTCCAGGCCTTTGCCCTGTCAGTCATACCTCCACTTCTGGCTTTTGGCTGGGGATAAAAGTCTCATGGGGCCGGCTTTGAACATTGATCCTGGAGTCTGCATCCGCCGGCTCTGGGGTGAGAAGGCGGGGCTGTGCGGAGGTGGAGGAGTCTTCTCCCTCATGGCAGCCAGGAAGCAGGGAAGGAGCCGAGGTCGAGCTAGGCCCGGCCCCCTCCCATGCTCACCCTCCAAACCTCGAGTTCCTGCAAACTGTGGTCATGGTGGAGGACTCCGTGGGCACCTCAGACACCCTGACCTCTGCAGATGCCCTAGCACACAGAGGCCTGTGCACCACCGCTCTCCACAGCAGCTTGGCCCAGGCAAGTTCACAGACCTAACAGAGGGTCCTTGTAACCCCACTCCTGCTCCCAAGGCACAGCGAGGGCCAGGGAAGGAGGGGAAGAGAGGAAGGGGGAGGGTGAGAGGGAGAAGAGAAAAAGGACCACAGGAGGGAGGAGGGGGCATAAAGGGGGCTGCTCAGCCCCTGTGCCCAACTAGCTCCTGTGCCTGCTGCTGGAGATGCCTCATCCAAGATGACATGTTTTCCTCCTCCTCCTCCTCCTCCTCCTCCTCCTCCTCCTCCTTCTCTTCCTCCTCCTCTTTTTCTTCCTCCTCCTTCTTCTCTTCTCATTCTTATGTGCCAGTCCTGAGGCTTGATCTCAGGGCCTGGGCACTGTCCCTGAGCTCTTTTTGCTCAAGGCGAGTCCTCTACCACTTAAACCACAGCTCCACTGCTGACTTTTTGGGGCAGTTTAGTGGAGACATGAGTCTTACAAACTCTCCTGACTGGGCTGGCTTCAAAACCCAATCCTCAGATCTCAGCCTCCCGAGTAGCTGTGGTGTCTGGCGTGGGCCCCAGCAAGGCCATTCTTCCTGTGGATTTGATGGGCAGGAAAAGCAAGGAAGGGTGGCTGGAGCAGGGTCTGAGTGGAAGGAGGAATCCCCAGCAACAGGCTTGGCAGCCTCTGGCTTGGGCCCCCCATGAGGTTTCTTCTGCTCCCTAAACCTCGGTTTTCTTTTCTGTAAAATCAGTCACTTTGCTTACATCACCCAATGGACAATGAATCCTGAGTGGACACTTCCTGTCCTTCCTTTCTGAATCTCTGTAGCATTCAGAGAGATCTTAAGTGTCAGCCACTTTGAGTGGCAAAGGCCCTGTGCAGGGAGCAAAGGTGACCTGGGAGGGATGAGGAGAGGCCTGCGGGTGGCTCTGCGGCCTGGGCCTTTGCTGTGCATTGCAGAAACATCTTCTTTTTATTGCCCAAATGAGCCAGCTCCACACGCTAGCCAGGGCTGGCCTTCAGTGTCCCAGCCTTAATGGTTGTCCAGTATTTTAGGCATGAAACTTCTCTGTGAGGCCCCAAACTAATTTACTGAGCAATTTTCTAACCCTTCAGAAAATGCTAATGCCCAAACAAATAGCTAACCAACTCTGATTGCCCTGTAGAAGCCCCGAGAGACACACTCGGATGAAAAGAGCTTTGTTCTAAATTAATCAAAGATCCATGCTCTTCACAGTACCCCCAAAACCAAAATGCTTGTCACCCACGCCCCCCCCACCCTGCTCCCTCATCTCACCTGCCCCACCCCATCAAACCTGGCTCTGCTGCTAATTTGCATAGCAAATCCAGCTTGTATTATAATTTTCAGCCCTGGTCCCTATGTAAATTCCCCCAAATTCTGACTCCGTAGACTCTGAAATAATAACAGTTTACTGTTGCCATGATGATGTTTTTCTTTCTTTTTTTTTTAATTTAACTTTATTTTATTTGTGAACATACTGTACAGAGGGGTTACAATTACATGGGCAGGATAATGCGTACATTTCTTACCAAGCATTGCAGCCTCCTCCTTTGTTTACCCTTCACATCCCTTCCCAGCCTCCCCCCTCCCCCCAATCCCAATCCTTCTCCTTCTTCCCCCTTCCCCCCTCCCCCCCCATGATGATGTTTTTCATTCTGCAGCACTTCTGATTTTTTTTTTTCTGTGTGTGCCAGTACTGGACCTTTCCTGCCCTGGGCAGACCTCAAACTTTGATCCTCAGATCTCAGCCTCCTGAGGAGCTGGGATTACAAGCATGAGCATCAGAGTCTGGCAGTGCTTCTGATTCTTTCAATTGACTTCCATTTCTAGTGTCTTATCTGGTCCTCTGAAAATGGTCAGCATGTTCTGTAAGTTGCAAAGCCTGGGAAGAGATCGTTATTAATAAGTTATTGGAGCTGCAGGACTACAAGCTCTGACTCACAGCTTGGCCCGTGTTCTTGGGCCCTGCAGAGGATGGCTGCCTGGAAGCGGGGGGCGGGGGGGGGGGAGAGGGTCACGCTGGGCACATGTTGGCCCAGCGCCGTGGGGAGGGGCTGATCGCCCCTTCTGTGGTTTATGGCTGCCAGGGCTCTGCCACCTGCTGTCCACCCCCTGTCCATAGGCAGACAGGGCCAACTGGTTCCTCCTCCAGTTCAAGTTCAAGGCATCCCCAGGGCATGGGGTGAGCCAGCCTCACCACACTGACCCCCTCCCCCATCATTGCAAGCCTCTAAAAATAAAAAATAGTGCTATTGGAGTGTGAACTCAGGGCCTTGCGTTGCTCAGAGGGTGCACTACCACTTGGCCATACCTCCAGCCCAGCTCTGTGCTGGTCGTTTTGTAGATGGAGTTTCTCAGTCCTTTCTGCCCAGGCTAGCTTTGAACCTCTATGTTCAGATCTCAGTCTCCTGAGTAGCTAGGATTACAGGTGTGAGCCGCTGGCGCCCACTCCTTTGTGAACCTTACTAACCAATGTGAGTGTCTATTTAAACTGTAGAAAGTTCTCTGAGTATTATCTTCTTCGCTGCCAAATCATACTCTCTGGCTTCTCTTTCAGCTTGGAGTACGCACTCCCTTCTTCCCTCTTTCACCCAGAATCTCAAGAATCCAGAATGCCTCAAGAATGAGCGATGCTGTGAGCTAGCTCACTGCACCATGGCATGTCCCCCTTCAAAGAGGGGATCCACTTGGCCAGCAGGGAGCGCTCCTGAGCCCAGCCCCAGGGCGAGGCCCCAACCATGCCTGCAGACTGGTGGGGAGGACTGGAGGCAGTGGAGCTGGATGGAAAGGGGGAGTCGGGTGCCGCCACGGCAAAGGTTCTCTATGCTCCTGTGCCGGCCGGGTGTTCTGAGCTCACCTTTCCGAAGTTTACCCCCAGTAACCCTGCCCCACCTGCCTTTGAGGCCCCTGGTCCCTGGCTGCCCGAGCCTCCGCCCTGCCTAATTACCACAGACGTTCCCTTCTGCCAGGCCTGGTGCTTTCTTCCCGGCAGTGATTAGCTGGTTATTTTTAGGTCCATCCGAGCTCCAGTAAATGCTCTGGGCAGGGCCATGAGGGTCATGTGCCTTGTGTGAAAATTATGGCTCCTGTTATTGGTATGTATGTATGTATGTATGTATGTATGTATGTATGTATCTATCTATCTATCTATCTATCTATCTATCTATCCATCCACCTATTCATCCATCTATCTACCTACTTACCTACCTAACCATTCATCCATCATCTATCTATCTATCTATCTATCTATCTATCTATCTATCTATCTATCTATCTATCTATCTATCTATCTATCTATCTACCTATCCATCCATCCATCCATCCATTCATCTATCTATTCATCTATTTATCTATCTACCTACCTACCTAATCATCCATCTATCTATCTATAGCAAGTATGGGGGTTTGAACTGAGGACTCCATGCTGGCTCAGCTTGCTTTCTCACAACTGGCCCTCTACCACCTCTAGTCCAGTGTTTTGCTAGTTCCTTGGAGATGGAGGAGCAGGTGTCTCTCAAACGTTTTCTGCCTTGGCTGGCTTTGAACTGCAATCCTCCAGATCTGAGTAGCTACAATGGCATCTGTGAGCCACCCGTGCCTGGCTCAAGATTTTGGTTTTGGTTTTGGTTTGCTTTGCTTTGGCCAGTACTGGGACTTGAACTTGGAACTTAGCAGTCACTTGCCTTTCTTGCTCCCAGTTGGTGCTGTACTCCCTGCATTTATTTCATTCAAGGCGGATGGTCTGTGGCCCCTGCGTGTAAGGATTCCTTCGTCCCTGAGCCCTCTGCAGGCTCCCCGCTGTGTTGGCTCTGAGCTCGGGGCCTGCCCTTGTCCCCGGCATTGCCTGACAGCCGGCCCGGCTCCCACTGGGCGGCTATGCAACAGCATGCCACTTGTGAGGTGAAGTGGTGAGCGGGACAGGCATGTGACAGCCACGAGTCGGGGGAGGCACCCAGGGCTGCCGTCACCCATCAGAGGCAGCTTCGGGGGGCAGTGAACACAGCCTAACCTGAGCCAGAGACCTGCAGAGCCCAGGGAGCGGGAGGGGGAGATGAGGAGGGGGGGCTGTGCCTCCCGCAGGGCCCGGGCTGTGACCCACAGGGACAGAGCTCTTCAAACTGCCGTTGAGGCAAAAATCAGGCAGAATTCATCCCACGCAGGATTTTTCGGCCTCCACCAAACAGAGTGTGATCTCCCGAGCTCCGAGTTCTGAGCTCTGTAGTGAAAGCAGCAGAGTAAATTTTGTAACCGGGTGCTGAGTGTTTTTATTGTCATCATAAACAGCAACAGGTGCTGCTGAGATGTGGTTAAATAATAAATGCGGTCGGCTTTGTTTCCTGTTCCTGAGGCCTGGCCAGCTGGAGGGGAGGTGGAGCAGGTGGGCAGAGCCCCAGATGGCCTGGCTGGTAGAGGATGTGGACCCCTAATCCTCTGTGTGTGTGCGTATGCACGTGTGCACACATACCAGTGCTAAGACTTGAACTCAGAGCCTGGGCACTGACCTCAGCTTTTTTGCTCAAGGTTGGTGCTCTACTACTCAAGCCACAGCTCCACTTTCAGTGTTTGGCTAGTTCATTAAAGATGAGAATCTCATGGGCTTTCTTGCCCAAGCCGGCTTTTTTTTTTTTTTTTTTTTAATTTTATTTTATTTGAGAACATACTGTACAGAGGGGTTACAATTACATGGGCAGGATAATGCATACATTTCTTACCAAGCATTGCAGCCTCCTCCTTTGTTTACCCTTCACCTCCCTTCCCAGCCTCCCCCCTCCCCCCCACCCAATCATACCCCCCCCTCCCCCCCCCCACCGACATTGTAAAGCTGGTTTTGACATGACATTTTGTACTTCTCATTGTTGCAACAGGTCCACCTGAATCCTTAAACGACTTGTTTGTCCCCGTCTCCTCCACATGTTATACTGACATCAAATATAGTGAAAGCGGGGGTTACACTGTGGGGGAGGGACATACAAAACAACAAAGAAATAATCTTATAAATGCGTTAGAAACACATGCATGAAAGAAACAAAAACATTAAAATACATATTTAAGGGTTCGTTTTCCTAACATCACATTATCTGACCTTTTCCGCTTGACTCATACCTATACTAGATATTGCAAATAAGGGAAACCATGGGACCTATGTTTCTTTGGGCCTGGCTTACTTCACTTAATATAATTTTTTCCAAGCCTTTCCATTTCCTAACAAATGGGGAAATGTCATTCTTTCTGATGGAGGCATAGAATTCCATTGTGTATATATACCACATTTTTTTGATCCATTCATCTACTGAGGGGCCCCAAGCCGGCTTTGAGCCTTGATCCTCAGATCTCGTCCTCCTAGTTCATCTCAACAGCCAGGCCCGGCAGCCTGGGCACACAGGACCATGGGCTACAGCTGCAGGTCCTGGGCCCAGATCGGCTCAGCACCACAGGAGCTGGAGGCCCACTCACCTCTTCAGGAAGGGGCTGCAGCGTAATCAATCATCGCCATAGCCACAGTCACCTGCTGGGGTACAACAGGGTGCTTCATCCGTGGAAGTGTCAGTATTCATTATTTACTCGTTCAGTCATTCATATTCATTCTTTTTTTTTTTTTACCACCACCGGGATTTGAACTCAGGGTCCTGAGCTTGCTGGATGCACTTGCTTAGCTGGTGCTAACTGAAGATAGGAGTCCTGAGGTCTTTTTCCACCTAAGCTGGCTTTGAACCGCAATCCTCAGTAGCTAGGAAGACAGGCGAGAGCCATGGGCACCCCCTCCTCCCCTGGGCAGTCAGCAGGTGTTTATTTCTGCATTCTCTCTCTGACCCGTGCAGGATACTGGGCTGGACGGGGGGGAGGGGGTGTGGACATGCACAGCCCTGGCTGGGGA
Organism: Dipodomys spectabilis; assembly: GCF_019054845.1. NCBI lineage: Eukaryota > Metazoa > Chordata > Mammalia > Rodentia > Heteromyidae > Dipodomys > Dipodomys spectabilis. The sequence continues at coordinate 1,977,452 of NW_024870825.1, read as the reverse complement.
GCCCATGGCACCCCTCTTGGTGGAGAGAAGATGTCAAGACATAACGCAGGAGGAGGCAGAGTCCGCAGTGAGTTCTGTGCTGACCTTGATCGGCAGGAGGTCAGGGCCGCCTGTGAGCCACAGGCCCCACAGGTGGTCATGGGAAATGTGAGGGGGGGGGGGACAGGGGTGAGTAGCAGGGGGAAGGCTGGGAGCAGAGAGCCACGCTCTCCTGCTGATTTGCTGTCTCCTGCTTCTAGCTTCTGTTTCATTTCCTCTGCAGTGAAAGGGGCCGCTGGGATGATCATCATAATAAATATCCCAGAGCAACCGGCCGCCATCTCCATGCTGGTCACAAAGGCGCCCTGTGGGAGAAGCCTGCGGGCCGAGCGCTGAACGCCAGCCCAGGGTTTGTTTGGCTTTGAGAGTCTGGTTTAGATGAACAGTAGTAATTATCCCTCCACCGACACTCCCTGAGCAGGTGGGCAGCATAGTGGGGTGAAAAAGAAGACCCTCCTTCTCACGGATCCTTCTAGAAGGAGAGGGAGAAAATAATGCACACGTATCCCAGTTCCGAGGAAGGTACACCACAGTGGAAAACTCGGCTGAGTCCCAGACAGACAACCAGGAGGGCTTCTCAGAGGAAGCAATGACTCAACGTTCACGATGTTTCTCCCGCAAAGAGAGGGAGGAGGGAAAGGGTCGTGGAGGCTGGGAAATTCCTAGAACTAAGTTCTGTGTCAAGGGTTCAAGCCTCAGTACCAGCATACAAAAATCAAATTGTGATGCTGGGAAGGTGGCTCAGTGGTAGAGCGCTTGCCTTGCATGCCTGAGGCCCTGGGTTCGATTCCTCAGCACCACATAAGCAAAAAAAGAAAAAAGCCAGAAGTGGCGCTTGGCTCAAGTGGTAGAGTGCTAGCCTTGAGCTGAAGAGCTGAGAGACAGTGCCCAGGCCCAGAGTTCAAGCCCCACGACCAGACCCCCCCCAAAAAATCAAATTGTCAAAGGGAAGGAAGGGGGGGCACTTCCTGGGCATACCTAGGGATCGGTGGGTGGTGGTTTTGGTCCACCAAAGCCGGGCGGTAGACGGGGGTGGTGAGCCAGACAGTGGGCTCTGTCGAATAGGTCCACACCAGCCTGTCCTGGCTCCTAGGCACAAGCTGCTCTCCCTCTCAATGCCATAGTTGAGTTGCAACAAACCAAAGTAACTCATAAATACCAAGCATCACCCCTTAGGTTTCAATGTTAGCCTTCTTGCTAAGACTGATATCACAGGAAAATTCTAGAAGCCTGTCACTCTTACATTAGGAGTGTAATTCATTCTAAGTCTCCATCTTTTTTTGGGGGGGGGGGAGGGCTAGGAACAGTTTGGTCTCCTGTCACAGGTGACTTGTATCATTTTTTCATTCATTTTCAAGTGTCATTGGGTCATTCCTTTGGTTTGAGGGATAAAATGGGAATGTTAGAGAGGAAATCTCTAAGGGTTCTGTTGATCTCCAATCCAGATTCTGCCGTCCTCCATGAGGAATTCCACGCAGGTGCTTACAGGGCAGGTGAGCTGGCCCGGCCGGCTTCCCAGCGAGACTCACTCAGCCTGGCCCCTGCTGGCTTTGGGGCGCATACTTCAAGCCTTCCTGTCCTCTCTACCGGTCAGAGAGACTGGGATCAAGTCTGCACTAGGTCCCACTGCTCCCTAAACCCCCACTCCATCCCCGTCAGGCCCCACACCCACCCCATCTGTCCCCCTCAGCCTGTGCAGTCACGCTGGCCATGGGAGGGAGGAGAGCCAATGGCAGAAGAGTAAGGGCATCCACCCGTGGAACTGTCTGTGTGCGAAGAATTGTATTGCCTGGATTTTTAAAACGCTTAAAGCAGATAGACCAGACACCTTGGGCATCCCAAAACATTGCGGGAGGAAGATGCATGTGAGGGAGGAGCTCAGTGCATTGTGGGAGGAAGATGCATGTGAGGGAGGAGCCCGGTGCATTGTGGGAGGAAGATGCATGTGAGGGAGGAGCCCAGTGCATTGTGGGAGGAAGATGCATGTGAGGGAGGAGCCCAGTGCATTGTGGGAGGAAGATGCATGTGAGGGAGGAGCCCAGTGCATTGTGGGAAGAAGATGCATGTGAGGGAGGAGCCCGGTGCATTGTGGGAGGAAGATGCATGTGAGGGAGGAGCCCAGTGCATTGTGGGAAGAAGCAGCCTTGTGTCAGGCACAAGCTGTCTGTCACATGCTGTGTCTGCCATTTTTTACCCCTTTCTACCTAACTGGGGAGGCCTCCCTCCCCATCTGTGCCCCTCTTGGGTGGTACCCTAGGGTCAGCCAGGAGGGTGACCACCTGGCTAGCTGCTTCCTGCTGGGGGGGGGATGGGAATACAGGTAGGACAGTTGACTTTGTAATGGTTGGGCAGGAGCTGGGGTGCTAGAGGCTCCACTCTACGTGTCAGGGTAATCCCAGGGCCCCAAGCCAGCCGGCCAGGCCAACAGAGGACGGCCGCCCCACGAAGGCCCCTGCCCTGCTGGGCATGGGGCCTGGGTGGGCCTCCCTCAGGGTCCACGCGGGGTAGAGAAGGCCTGGGAGCTTTGGGGTTCTGGGGTGGCAAGCCTTGCTTTGGGACTGCCCAGCAGAGCGGTGCGGCTGGAAGGTCTCCACGTGCACCGGGGCCCCAGTCACCCTGCCGGCCAGGCTAGGAGGTGAGCTGGCCATGCGCCCGGTCCACAGGGGCTGCGGGACGAAAAGGAGGCACGGGCCGGACGGCTGGGTGGAGGGGCGGCCTGAGACCTCGGCCTCCGCCCTCCACCTGAACTGCTGTTTCCCTCTGGTCCTCTGGCTTTAGAAAACACAGCGCCTGGCCAGGAAGAGGCGGGGGAAGCAGAACAGAAGGAATTCTTGGAAATTATGGATCAGAGGGGCAGAGGGGGCTCCTCAGGTTCCCGCCAGTGGGGCGTCCATATGTCCCCAGCGCTGCTAACAGGACAGGCTGGCACAAGGCCCTCAGGTCACAGTCCCCAACCCCTCTCCCGTGGCCCAGCCATCTGGCTTCCCAGGGCAGCAAAGGGGCTGAGCCCAATGCAGACCCAGAAGGGGTCTCCCACCCCATTCACCCAGGGGCTGCCAGACTGAGCCAAGGAAGGCCGGCTGAGCCTCAACTGAGCCACGTCCACGCAGGTGCACCTGCCACCTCCTCACCCCCGCTGCTGGCCCAAGAGCTGGCATGCAGGAAAGGAAGCGCTCCGAGATCACCATATATGTGTGTGTATGTGTGTGTGTTTGCCATCTGGCAGGGACTGGCTAAGTGCTGGCAGGGACAGCCACCACCTGTCACTACTACCTGCACCGGTGACACAGACTGCGCAAAGCCCCGGGTGCAACAAACGACCTGGAGAGAGACTGCTGCAACCCCACAAAGGTGACACTTTGCACAAGAGGGTGGAAAATGTTCACAAAATGACTGGCAGTGGTGGCTCACGCCTGTCATCCTAGCTACATAGGGGGCTGAGATCTGAGGATCACAATTTGATGCCAGCCTAAGCAAGAAAGTCCGTGAGACTCATGTCCAATCAAGCAGCATTCGATAAGGATCAGTATGCACCCCTACCCGTGCTGCTGCCTGTCTGCAGACATTTCCCTCTGAACACACTCCCTCGTTCTCTCCTTCCTCTCCCTGCCCTTCTGGCTGACCCTTCCCAGCTGAGGATGCTGGGTATGCCCGGTATAAGCCAGACACCCTGGGCAGAGAGCCCTACTCCTGCCTGCCTGCCTGCCTGGGGCAGAGGCCTAAAGTGCCATCCCTTCAGTGTAGCCTACCAGCCCCACCCCATCCCAAACAGCAGCCCAGGGGGAGCAGGGCCGGGAAAGCTGCTAGCCCAAAGTCTGGCCTGGCCTCCCCCTCTCAGTTACCTTAGCCACCTCCACCAGACAGTATCACCACACACCAACATGCAGGGTTGATCAGTAATGTCTGCCAGAGGCACAGAAGGGAGGCAGGATAGATTAGTAATGTCTGCCATGGGCACAGAAGGGAGGCAGGGTGGATTAGTAATGTCTGCCAGGGGCATAGAAGGGAGGCAGGGTGGATTAGTAATGTCTGCCATGGGGATGGAAGGGAGGCAGGGTGGATTAGTAATGTCTGCCTCAGGCACAGAAGGGAGGCAAGGTAGATCAGTAATGTCTGTCAGAGGGATAGAAGGGAGGCATGATGGATTAGTAATGTCTGCCATGGGCATGGAAGGGAGGCAGTGGATTCTGCCATTCCTGGACCCGGTGAAGCTACCTAGGGCTCAACCATGAAAGGAGGGCAGAGAAATCAAAATCGTGCCCATGTGGCCTTGGAGGCTTCATGTGACCTACAGCCACACGTGCCTGGGGCGTCCACACCTGGTCTGGGAGCAGGGAAGAAGGTCCCCCACGTGCACCTCCTACTCAGGAGGCTGAGGTGGGAGGATCTCAAGTTCTAAGCCAGCCTAGGCTACATAGTGAGACCCTCCTTGTCTGGAAAAAAGCTAAATACTAAGAGTAGCACAGAGCCACGTCAGACAGCCCAAGAGTGCTGATGAGGACCAGCATGGAAACAGGAGCTGTGTCAGTCATATTCCCTCCTGGAATCTGAACTTGGGAGGCCAGAATGAGAGAGCTGGCACTACAAGCAGGTGCGGACAGACTTGTCCTATGTTTTACCTTGAGATGAAGGTGGGACTGTCGTGTCTAGGGCAAGCCAAAGTCATGTGGTCCTGGAGGCCAGGTGAAACTGGACACAGGAGCAGGAGTCCGCTGGCGGGGGTGGGAAGAAGGCTGAGCGCACGCGATGCATATGAAAAAGAGGCTGCTCAAGCGAGACACACGGAGCAGCCCGTTCTCCTCTGCCTGGAACTTGGTGTTTCGCCAAGTTCACCTGTGGCCTCCCAGGGGCCCCCGGCCCCCCTTCACCTGCCGATTGTTTTAATTCTGCTCCTTGCAAGCCAGAGCCATAGGGAAACCATCACTGAGGCCTAGTGGAGAGGAAGGAATTCCAGGAGCCTATGTCAGTGTCGATGGCGGCCAAGATGGGGTCTCTCGTGGGCCCTTCAGGGAAGAGAGGAAGGAGGACTTCATATTCCTCCTTTTGGGCTGGAACTGGGGTTTGAACTCTGGGCTTCATGCTTGCTTGGCTTACTCAGTGGGTGCTTTACCCCTTGAGCTATACCTCCAGCCTGACTTTTTTTTGTTGGTTGTTGGACTTGAACTCTGGAGCTGGGAGCTGTCCCTCAGCTCTTTAGCTCCAGGCCAGTGCTCTACCACTTGAGCCACAGTGCCACTTTTGGTTTTCTGGTGGTTTTATTGGCGATAAGAGTCTCACAGACTTTCCTGTCCAGGCTGGCTTTGAACCATGATCCTCAGATCTCAGCCTCCTGAGTAGCTAGGATGACAGGTGTGAGCCACCGGTGCCCTGCTAGCCCAGCTTTTCTTTTTACTGGTTATTTTGGAGATAGGATGGCTCAGATTTTCCTGCCCAGGCTGGATTCAAACCTCAGTCCTCCAGCTCTCAGTCTCCTGAATAGCTGGGTTACCGGCGTGACCATGGGCGCCAGGCAGTGTTTCTTACTGTGGCACCGCTGGGTGTGCCGGCGCCCAGGCCTGGCAGGGCCACAGTGGGGGGCAGGGAGGGGTGCTGAGGGGGCCTGGTGCCCGGCTATGCCCGTGGGAACACCTGTGCCACCTGTGCCTGGCCAGGAGCCCAGCCAGAGCAGGACAGAGTGGCCTTTGTCTGCAGCGGGCATTACTGCGTTATTAAAACCCCTGCTAGCCGGCCCAGACCGGGGCACTTCTCCCTCTGTGACCCCACCTGGCTGGAGCAAGGGGGAGGGGGGCTGGGGGCCTGGCCCCAGAAGGGCAGCTTCCTGCCTGCCCAACTGGTCCCACCAGTTCCCAGAATCCCGTTTTGCCAATATTGTGTTTCTTAAAGCACCAGCCCAACCAAGAAGGGCGGAACTGGGCCTCCCTCCCTTCCCTTCCCCTCTCCTAGACTGTGCATGGGCCGCAGGCTCCCAAGCAGCGCCTGGTGCTCAGGCTGTGAGGCCCAGCGTGGAGGAGCCCGCTCCCACCCCCCCCCCCCCCCCATGGCGGAGCCCTGGTCCCCTCACAGCCATCCAGTTCTTCCTGGTTCACACTCGAGGTTGTTCCTGCCCTGGTTACTGACAACACGGTCTGCCTCGTAATCTTCCGTTTTCTCAGCTTCCTCTCAACCAAGGGAATCCTGAGCTCTGCACCACGGGTGCCCGGCTGGCCCTGGTCCCACTTCACAGGCTGCTTCCTCCGGGAGGCCTGCCCTGACTTCACTTCCCCCTCCTCTCACACAGGCCCCCGTTCCCACCTAACCCCCCCCCATTCCTCCCCCACAAAGGTCCCAGAACACAGTTGTAAAAGGATCTGGCCCTCCCCCACCCATAGCCGCCCTTCCCCATCCTCCTCCCCTGCCCTGTCTGAGCAGCCGTGGGAGCATCTGAATCATCCAATCGGAGGGGTGATGGACATGAGATAAAGCCTAATGATGAAGAAATGCCCTAAAGTAGATGGTTACAAGTGGTTACTCAGGAGGTTGGATCTGAGAACCACAGTTCAAAGCCAGGCCGGGCAAGATAATAGGTGAGAATTACCTCCAAGGAACCAGCAAAACAGTGGAAGTGGAGCTGTGGCTCAAGTGGTAGAGAGACAGCCTTGAGCACAAAAGCTCAGAGAGCGTCTGGGCCCTGAGTTCAAGCCCCAGGACCAGCACACACACACGTACACATACACACATGCACACCCATACACCCACCCACCCACCCACACACACACACACACACACACACACACACACACACTGGTCTTCCTTTCATTCTGCTTGGGCCACACATATGACACTGACAACCAGGTGATTTGGGTTCAAATCCAGCTGAGGCACACACAGGCCTGTGAGACTCATCTACAAAGTAACTGGGGAAAAGTTGGGCTGGGGGCATGGCTCACAATGGATTACACCAGCTGTGCACGAGCTTAAGGTCCTGAGTTCGAGCACTGGTACTGCCCCCCCCAAAGAAAGAAAGAATAAATAATAAATAAAAGTTTAAAACAATTCTAAAGTCCCTGCAAACAAAACCAGGACGAAGCATGCCAACTAGAAAGATTAGGAGCCACAAAGATGATGTCTCCTTTTGGCTTGGTGTTGGCAGGGATGGGGCTGGAACCTGGGGAAGGGCATGTATGTGGGGTGAGTGCCCACCCCTGAGCCCTGCCAGGCCAGATCCTCATTGCTAAGTGGGGACTTGGCTGTGCCTGGCTGAGCACACTGCTGGATGAGGACCCGAGAGTGTCCGGTCTGGAAACAACGGCGGCTGAGTTTGGGGACCTAACCATTCCCGTAAGCAGCTTGGCAGATCCCTTATCTGTTATTTCACGCTGTTCAATTATTCAATAAATCCTTTTCTGTGGCAGGACGGAGGTAAACGCGCTCTCTTCTCCTTTGGAGGCCCCATGAATTATGCACGCGATCTCAGCCAAAAGGCCAGAAGCCCTTCGTCACTAGTTCTGAACCCTACCTGCATCTCTGCCTTGCTCCTCACTTTTAAAATAACCTGAACAAGCCAGGCACGAGTGACTCACACCTGTCATCCTAGCTACTCAAGAGGCTGAGATCTGAGGATCAGGGTTCAAAGCCAGCTGGGGTAAGAAAGTCTATGAGACTCATCTCCAATGAACCACCAAAAAGCCAGAAGTGGAGCTATGGCTCCAGTGGTAGGGCTCCAGCCTGAGCAGAAAAAGCCAGGGAGAGGGTGAGGCCTTGAGCATCAGCAAAAAGACAATGGTGAACTGGCCTTCAAGAAATCCAAGACAAGAGGGTTTGGGGGTAGAAGAATCAGCACATGCAAAGGCCCTGGGGTAGGTGAAGCTCCGGTACGTTTCAAGAACAGTAGTGGGACAGGGGTGAGCCAGAACAGGAGAGCCGACGGCGGGCGGGGGGGGGGGGGGTGCGCGGTATGGGGACCTGGGTGCCCCGCAGAGTGTGATGTTTACATACAGAACCAGAGTTCTTCCAAAACCATTCTGCTTTTCCTTTGAGCTAAGCTACCACCTGCCTTCCCAGCTTTGTCCTGGCCCATTCCTCCTGACCCTTGGGTCTCCCAGCCCAACTATGAGAACTGACTGCTCCGTCCTAGCCCAAGGCCTGAGTGTGGGTTTGGACTTGCTGAGGCAGAGCATCCCTGGCCAGGAGGGGGGGGGGGCCGGAGGGGGAGCTCCGCATTACGGGCGCTCCATGAATATTTACTGAGCTTCTGAGAAGGTGCCTGGAGAGACGCCAGCAGGATCGGCTTGCACTGAGTATTGCAGATGCTGATAATGGAGGCCAGGCCCCTCGGTCTGGGGAAATTGGAGCAGGAACTCCTGGATTGATTCTCGGCCCACCTACGCATTTGGATCCGTGAAAAGTCCAGGCTGGGGTTTGACTTCAAACCAGAAGATCCATTTCCTCCCCCCCCCACTCCTCCTCCTTCTCCATCCTCCCCCTGCCCCCCCCCACTCGGCCTCCATGCTTAATGGCCCAGCTGGCCACAGCTCCGAGCACCAAGCACCAACCAAGAGCACTGCCCATCGACCGCTTGCTGGGGCCAAGTAGACCAGCTGGTCAGGAGCACGGGAGGAGGCGTGCGAGGAAAGCCTGGCCTGACGTCCAGCCCGCCACCCACGCCTCTACCTTCCCTCCTTTTCCTCTCAGCATCCCAAATCTCTTAAGCCTACGGACCCGATCTCAGCACAATGAACTGGTTTGGGAGGTTTTGCTTTTGTGCTGAAGTGCTGAGGTTTGAACACAGGGCCTCATACTTGCTTTACCCCTCGAGGCATGCCTCTAGCTCTCTGGTTCTTTTTGAGAGAGCTCACATCTTGCCCAGTCCTGTGCCTGGACTGTGATCTGCCTGTTTTATGTCTCCTGTGGTAGCTGGGATGCCAGGCGCACACTACAATATACCCAGCCATTTCTGATGAGATGGGTCTCATCAACTTTTCCTTCCAGGCTTGCCTGGAACGGTGATCCTCAATCTCAGCCTCCCAGGTGGCCAGGATTACAGGCATGAACTGCCAGCACTGGCCTCCAATACAAAGCTCCTCAATGCATAAGATAAACTCTGTAAGAATACAGAGGAGCCGGACGCCGGTGGCTCACACCTATAATCATATCTATTCAGGAGGTTGAGATCTGAGGACCGCGGTTCAAAGCTAGCCCGGGCAGGAAAGACCATGAGACTCCTATCTCCAATAAACCACTAGAAAACCAAAAGTGGCGCTGTGGCTCAAGTGGTAGAGCGCTCGCTTGGAGCTGAAGAGTTGAGGGACAGCACCCAGGCCCAGAGTTCAAGCCCCATGATCGACAAAAAAAAAAGAATACAGAGGAAACAAATTTCATAGAAACCCAAGTAAAAGCATGTCAAAAGTTTTCAAATCCTGCCAGCTACCTGGACTCACCCCTGTAACCTCATTCCTCAGAAGGCTGGGCTGCAAAGGATCCCAGTTTCAAACCATTCTGTGCAGCAAAGCTCTCAAGATTCCATATTTAAAATAACCAGTAAAATCAAGGCTGGAGGTGTGGCTCATGTGGTACACACCAGTCAAGCAAGTAAGGTGAGGAAGCCTTTAGTTCAAGCCCTCCAACCAACCCAAACAGTCTCAAATGTAAAACCTGTGCTGCATAATATTCCTGCTTCTTTATGAGAAGAAGCGTGTGTAGCTTGCATCTACACACAGACTTTTTTTTTTTGGGGGGGGGGGTCCGGTCGTGGGGCCTGAGCTCTGGGCCTGGGCGCTGTCCCTCAGCTCTTCAGCTCAAGGCTAGCACTCTACCACTTGAGCCACAGCGCCACTTCCGGCTTTTTTCTTTTTGCTTATGTGGTGCTGAGGAATCGAACCCAGGGTCTCATGCATGCAAGGCAAGTGCTCTACCACTGAGCCACCTTCCCCTACACACAGACTTTATAAACACTTTTTTTTTGTTGGTCATGGGTCTTGAACTCTGGGCCTGGGCACTGTCCTTCAGCTCTTCAGCTCAAGGCTGGCGCTCTACCACTTGAGCCACTGTGCCACTTCCTGTTTTCCGGTGGTACGTTGGAGATAAGAGTCTCACGGTGTTTCCTGCCCAGGCTGGCTTTGAACCGTGATCCTCAGATCTCAGCCTCCTGAGTAGCTAGGATGACAGGTGTGAGCCACCAGCGCCCGGCGAACACCACATTTTTATAAGTACCCCAGACTTTATAAGTACCACAATTTTTCCTAATGAAAAACTTTGTGTGTGTGGGGGGGGGGGGGGGAATAGTACAACTGTCACGTAACAAAATGGCTGTGATTTCTCTTGGTGACAGACGCGGTGGGGGGCTGGAGTTCACGCGTGAGGGAAATGTCAGATTTCATGTGGGCGCACTCTGACGGTGAGAGGCTGAGGCGGGCATGGACACAGGGATGCAGCCAGCCCTCCGTCCTGCCAGTCGGCCTCGGCCTCTGCAGACCATCCACCGGGGAGACAGCACTGGCCAGGAGAAAACATGGTGCTCTAAGATTCCTAATAAGATAGCATGTAAGGAGTAGATGGAGGAGGTGTCGATGCGGGGAGAGAACCCATGCAGGCCTTCTCTTCTGCAATTTTCACTTCAGAATCATCAAAAAAGCAACTACTTCTCCTCATATTCCTTTCAGCTTTGCACTATATAGCAAATTTGTTCTCAAATCCACTAATATTAACCCCTGTTTGGGCATTGGATCCCTTGTTTCTATTAGATTCATGGGTTCCATTCTTCTTCGCATTTTCCTTGTGTATAAAACAGACCTGGACACACATTGGTAAAGTTGATGACGACAAAGTCTTTAGCTATCTTTTAAAGCTATTGGATATTGTTGGTCTCTCTCGGTTTGTATTTAGTGAAATTTGAAATACTGAAAACCATGTTAATTTTTAGAATTTGTTTTCCTTAGTAGAGACTAGTGATGCGTTCATTAGCTTCAGGGAACAGACTTGTATAGGTTCTTAATTACCCAGGACGGAACGAAACATTTTTTGAACACTTTTCACTTTTGGATTTACGCCGTTCTTTTGTGTTTGCTTTTTAAAAGTGCTGTGTTTGTATTCTCCATAGTCTGGAGCTGTTACCTACATGATGTTCACAGGTCTGCGGTTTTCCACTCATACAGAACCTCACACGGTACATTTAGTTTTATAAGTCATGAAGCCAAATCTTCGATCGGAGGCACGAAGTCTGGAACGTGTATATTCACCATGACGTACATTTTGTGCCTTGAATCACATTGGAAAGTGTCTTGGAAAACCTGGACAGTCCCCCTATCTTCATAAGCTGATTCTGTGCTCTAATAAACATTTTTGGACATGGGGAAAAAAAGAAAATGTGGTGCTGAAACGTGGGGGGAGGGGGAGAGACAGTGAGGATGAGGAAGATGGAGAGGGATGGGAAGGAGGGGGGAGAGGGAAGGTAGGAGGGAGGGAAGGGGGGGGACACCCACTGGCACCAATCTGTCCCCATAGGCCATGTCCCAGGGGCACTTTAAAAACATGAATTGCCAGAAGCTTTTCCCAAGCTCAGTCTGCTCAGACCTGTGTGGTGGCCGACTCTCCGGGGCTGGCCGTCTCCGCCATCTCTCTGCTGCTCGGGTAACCATGACAACACAGATGGCTGGACCTCAGGGACCCTGCCGGCCAGGGAGCTGGCCTGGAAGGAGCACTTCTAATGAGTCCTAGCTTAACTTACCCCCGCGGGCCCAGGGCCAACACGTAACACACACATTCTGGATTATTGAGCAGATTAGAAGAAGGTGATGAGCACACTGGATATGCTAACTCTGGGGTACCTATAAGACAATGAACAAGCCAGGCGCTGGTGGCTCACACCTGTAATCCTAGCTACTCAGGAGGATGAGATCTGAGGATCGCAGTTCAAAGCCAGCCCCGGGCAGGAGAGACCGTGAGACTCCTATCTCCAATAAACCACCAGAAATCCGTAAGTGGCGCTATAGCTCAAGTGGTAGAGCGCTCGCCTTGAGCTGAAGAGCTGAGGGACAGCGCCCAGGCCCAGAGTTCAAGCCCCACGACCAACCAAAAAAAAAAAAAAAAAAAGACAATGAACAAGAATGTGCTAGAAAAATCCTGAACCATGCCAGGTTCCAGGGGCTCACACCTGTCATCCTAGCTACTCAGGAGGCTGAGATCTGGGCAGGAAAGTCCGTGAGACAAAAAAAAAGAAAAAAGAAATCCTGAAACACAAAGTCCTAGCTCATGAGATGAAAGTGGAAGTTAAGCAAAAGGAGTTGAAGAAACAGCCCAGAGGAGAAAGCTCTAAGGACACAGAAGAATCTGGAAACATTCTACAGCTCCTCTAGAGCTCGTCCAGTTTAACAACGGTGGGCAGGGGGCCCTCTGTCTATAATCCCAGCTACTCAGGAGGCTGAGATCTGAGGATCATAGTTTGAAGCTAAACCAGGCAGGAAAGTTTGTGAGACTCTTACCTTCAATTAGCCAGCAAAATTAAACAGTAGTGGTGGTCCAAGTGGGAGAGTGCTGGCTTTGAGCCAAACAAGAATACCAGCACACACACACACAGAGAAAAAAGAACAAAAAGACAACAAAGAAAGATGTGGAAACGGCGCCTGCTCCCTGCCCCCTGGGTTTCTGTGAGAACAACTAAGAGGCTACCCGGATCTCCACTCTCCACCTCCTCTCCTCACCCCGGGGCCAGCAGCTCAGTGTGGGGAGCGGGAGGACTTGCTGCCCCAACCTGGCCCTGCTCCAGGGACAGCTCCTCTCCAGGAAGTTGTGCATGTGTGTTCTGAATGTGTCATGGCTCAGAAATTGTCCCCAGAGAGAGAGAGAGAGACACCGCGACCCATGAGTCACCGCCAGAAGTCACCGTATCCACCTTTATCCTGCTCCGGGCAAGTGGGACACCAGTGCACATCTCATTCCAGAACACAGCCCTGCTGTCCCGGGCCTGCCCAAACCACCCCAAGCAAGCAGGATCCGGACCCGGCAGCCAGAGCCTTTGCCTTTCCTTCCGGAGGCTGCCTTGTAGATGACTTGTTTGTGTCAGTCCTGGAGCTTGAACTCTGGGCCTGGGTGCTGCCCATGAGGTTTTTTTTCCCTTAGGGCTGGTTCTCTACAACTGAGGCACAGCTCCACTTCTAGGGATTTTTTTTTTTTTTTTTTGCTGGTTAATTAGAGACAAGTCTCACAGGTTTTCCTGCCTACACTGGCTTTGAACCGTGATCCTCAGATCTCAGCCTCCTGAGTAGCTAGGATGACAGGTGTGAGCCACCAGGCTTGGCCCTGGACTTTTGCATAGTCCAAGGGTGAGGTGTGGGCCGGTGGGGAGTTAGGAAGGCGTCTGGGCTCTACAGTGCAGACCCAGACCCCCCACCCGTGTATGGAAATCAGGGGGACACAGGCAAGGAACCCCTTTGGGGAAGTCCACAGTTCATACAGAGCCAACCCGAAGATAAATTAGAAAGCAATGGCCATGTCTTTCCCTCCCCTGAGGAAGGAATCCAAGCCTGGGCCCCTGATTTCAAATCCTCCCTCATTTTGGACAATATGCTATGTAAAGGTGAACTCACCCCCCATACCTGGTGCTCAGGCTTTGGTCCCCTCGAAAGGGTTTCCTCAGGCAGAGAATGTGGGCTCCAATGTGTGTGTGGCTCAGTGAGGTCTGGGGCCGGGCACACAGGGGCTATGCCCAGCTGAGGAAGGGACACGAGGCATACAGATGGACGGATGGAAATCTGAACCGGGCAGGGGGGACAGGTCTCCACCCAGCCGACAGGCACGGGCCAGGCCTACCCAGACACGGCTGCCCGGGCTGGCCCGGCGCTGTGGAATTCCAGCTCCTAAGTCCCTGCAGCTAGAACATACTCTTCCCACCCTGGCAGCCCCCGTGAACTCTCTAGAAGAATGTGTCCTCGTTTTGATTACTCGTAGGAATGTGGAAGCTTTCAGACCTGGGCCCAAGCGCCCCACGTCTCCCCAGCCAGTGTTCCATAAAAAGGGAGCGGCAGGAACTGGACTGGGGCTGCCGAGACCTGGGGACAGGAGGTGGTGGCCTAGCACTCAGGCCAGGTCTTGGCTTCTCCTTAGCAGAGGTTGTGTTCTGGCCCTTTAAAAGCCCAGGGGGCGTGGCCCTCATCTGTCAATCAGCAGCCTAACCTGGAGACCCAGACCCTTCCTAGGTGGGTAGGTTGGGGGTCTCCTAGAAGGGGTAAATCCCCCTTTCCCTGGGACATGCAAAAGCCTTGGGCATGCAGAGCCAGTGTTCTACCACCGAGCAATACCCCCAAGCCCAATAGTCTAAGCTTTTATTTATTTATTATTTATCTGTTTTTGCTGGTACCAGAGTTTGAACTCAGGATCCCACCCTTGCTCAGCTTGCTTGCTCAGCTGGTGCTCTACCACCTGAGCCAAGCATCCAGCCCTACTTTTTGCTGCTTGTTTTGGAGATGGAGTCTCATGGGCTTTTCTGCTGGTTTTACACTGTGAGCCTCTAGATCTCAGCCTCCTGAGTACTGAGACTACAGGCGCAAGCCATCAGGACCTGTTGTCTAGAGCATTTAAATGGGCAGTATGGCTCCCTGTTCCCCCTGGGCCTTTCCCCAGCACCCAGCAAGCACATGAGCCATCCAAGTGTGCACCTATTTTTACTAAAGTGTGAAGGACTCTCAGGACACAAATTATATTTAACAGAAGCTAGATTTTTTTGGGGGAGGGGTCAATTGTGGGGCTTGAACTCTGGGCCTGGGCACTTCAGCTCTTCAGCTCAAGGCAAGTGTTCTACCACTTGAGCCACAGCGCCACTTCCAGTTTTCTGGTGGTTCATTGGAGATAAGAGTCTCACAGACTTTCCTGCCTGGAATGGCTTTGAATCATGATCCTCAGATCTTAGCCTCCTGAGTAGGTGGGATTACAGGTGTGAGCCACCAGCAAAGTTGGAGTGACAACACCATGTTCCTGATAATCAACCAATAAGAGAACAAAAGCTGGGTGCCAGTGGCTCATGCCTGCAACCAATCAGTCGTGGTTCCTCCTTGCTCCTCCTCCTCCTCCTCCTCCTCCTCTTCCTGCTTTTTCTCCTTCTTTCCTTTTTGATTCTTCCTCCAGCCTCATTGCTCTGGCTGGCAATTCCAGCACAACATCACATAAGAGAGGGGAGAGTGCACAGCTTTGTCTCCTTCCTCCTGACTGTAGGGAAAATGGTTTCCAGTTGTCATCTATAGTGTTCATTAAGTCCAGATATAATCCCTTTCTTCACAGATTTTGTCAATTGAGATAATCAGATGAGGTTGTTTTTGTTGGTTTTTTTTTTTTTTTTTTTAAATTTTTGGTCCTGGTAATGGAAGGTCTTACATGTATTGATTGGTGTGTGTTGAACCATCCTTGCATTCCTGAGATGAAACCAACTTAATCATGGTATATGATTTTTTTTTAGAAGTCATTGAATTTTATTTGCAAGGATTTACTGAGAATTTTTGCATCAGTGTTCATCAGTGAGATTTGTGGTCTATTGTTCTCTCTCTTTTAATTGTATCTGTTTGGTTTGGAATGAGTACAAGGCTTGCTTCATAGAGTACGCTCAGTAAGCAGCATTCCGTCCTTTTCTGTTTCATGGGAGAATTTGAGGAGCAGGGGAGGAGGGGAGGGGCGGGGAGCTACAGCCAGCCTTTAATCCGTACAAGTCAGCGCAAGCTCCTCACTGCGGTGGAAACCACCTTGGCTGTGGAGATCAGGAGGAGGAAGTGCCTGTGTGCTGCCCACCAGCAGTCTCGGCTCCTTGCATGACCTGGTACCTGGGGCAATGGAAAAGGCAACAGGGCTCCCGCACTTCTGTGTCTCTGTACTCATGCAGCAGGAGAGACTGTAGGCCAGAGCCCTCCAGCCTCCCAGCATCCAGAGGGACCTCATCGAAAATGATATGGATGGAGAAGCTACACGCTATCAAATGGGATGGGGATTCATTAAGTCTTTCATAACAACCTTGTTGAAATAGGAAGAAGTAAAAGTAAGAGTTGATTCAGCACAGATTGTGCAATCCCTATATAAAGCGCCGAGTGACTCATCCTTGGCAGCTTGAGGGAGGTGAGGTATCCAGGGGCTTTGCGGCCGCCTGCCCCTTCCGGGTTCTTTAAGGGCTACTGGGAGAAAGACAAAGACCATGGACGGGTGACGTTTTCCAAGACTGCCTCTTCAGAGGTGAAAACAAAGAAACTGAATTATAAAATCAGACCTTGCTGACCGTCCCCAGACAGCTGGAGGGGGGTGGGGTCAGGACCCCCAACAAGGAGGAAGAAACACCATGAGATCCCGCCCAGGCCCCACCCAGAGGCCCTGTGCAATCCAGCTGCCTGTGGAAAAGCTCAGGACAAATCTGGAACGAGCCAGCCTTTTACCTCCACAGCCAGGAAAGCCATACAGGAAAGTTAGTTGTGATGAACACGGTGCTGGGGGTGCTGGAGATCAGGTCTGGAGAGTCTGCTCTGTAAAGCAGAGGTGGTAGGTGGTAGGGGCTGTGGGGTAGGGGAGCCTTCTTTAGGCCTAAGATAACACTGGTCTCTGCTTTGGACATCTTTCTTAGAGAATAATCTAGTAATCCTATCCAGGAAGAAAGGCACAGAGCAGGGTGTTGGTGGCATCTGTGATTGTAGCTGCATGGGAGGCTGGGCTCAGGGGGACGGTGGGTGGAGGCCAGCCTGGGTAGAAAAATCCCAAAACCTCGTTCCATGGAGAAAGGCTGGAGATGGTGGTGTCTGTGACTCCAGCAATGCCATGGAGCCTAAAACGGACACACAGGACCTGGGCAGGGAGCCGATGCCGCACGACCCATGCCCAGTGACATCAGGTGCCGTGGCTCACGCCTGTAACCACAGCTACTCTGGTGCTGACAGCTGAAGATTCTAGTTCAAAGCCAGCCTGGGCAGACACATCCAAGGCACTCTTACCTCGAATTAACCAGCAAAAGTTGGAAGTGGAGCTGTGGCTCACATGCAGAGTGCCAGCCTTGGACAAAAATAGCTAATCAAGAGCACAAGGTTCCCAAGTTCAAACCCCAGTACTACCAAAAGGGGGGGCTAGGGGGAGGAAAGAAAACACAACAAGAATTTTGTCTTTTTTTTTTTTTTAGTTCCCGCAGTATTTATTAGGAGGAAGCGTTGGCCAGGCGTTCTGCTGGTAGCATGGCATGTGGGAGCGACCGATACTGGGTCCAGACACTGCGGCAGGGATCGAGGCCGTGATAGGCTGTGTTCTGTCTGAGTCCATACCTCAGATCTGTTCGAGGGCCGTACCAGTGAATCAGCTCCCCTGGCTAAGGCTCACAGGGGTTTGTCAGTTTATTCTTTTCGCAGCGAGGAGGCTGGGCAGGAAGGAGCCATCTCTGAGGTCAGGAGCGAGGCCCCTCGATGCCAGTCTGCGGGAGCCTTGCCTTGGGAGGTTGGGACCTCCTGGCGTCCACAGCTGAGGACTAGAAACCTGCGGGGTATAAACCACCCAGCCTCAGGCATTTCCTGAGAGCCGGGGCGGCTGCAGGCAGGGCCTTCCCAGTGGCCCTCCTCCCAGTCCTGAGCTTCCTCCCAGGCACCAGTGTCACCACTTCTGCAAATGGATTTTGTCGGTGGCACTGGGGTTTGATATCAGCTGACCGTAAGCTAGAGAAGGGAAGCCAGCTGCCAGTGGCTCCCGCCTGTAGCCCCAGCTACTCAGTTACTCCCCTCAGCTGAGACCTGGGGGAATCAAGGTTCCAAGATAGCCAAGGCAGAAAAGTCTGCAAGATTGCATCTCTAAGTAGTCAGCAAAACGCCAGACTGGAGGCGTGGTTCATGTGTAAAGTGCCAGCCATAAGCAAAAACAAAAAACTAAGAGAGTATGCAAGGGTCCTGAGTTCAAACCTCAGTACTGAACCAAAGCATGAGGAAAGAGGGAGAGAGACAGAGACAGAGAGACAGAGAAGGAAAGGGGGAGAGAGGAGACAGGGAGGGAAAGATCCCAGGCCCTGTTTCACAGACTTGGGGGAGGAGAGGGTCCGGGGTGGGGGGGAGTCCCGCTGCGGGGGCTGCAGGCACAGCTGAGCTGAGGCTGCTACCCAAGGCCCTGCCAGGAAGCCCAGCTCTTGGCCCACAACCATAAGAAAAGTAATCCCCCAGTTACACTAGTGAGCCTGGAATTGAACCCAGCGCCTCAGGTGGGATCGGCAGACCCAGCCTGTTATCCAGACCCACCGTTTGCAGCAAGGAGGCGCCTAGTTACACCGGGGTGTGCGTACACACCCTCCAGTAGCTGCAAGAGTCTACAGTCATAAAGTTCCTGGAAGAACCCAGACTCCACTGGAGCTCCTGGTTGGCCACAGAACGGAAGTCTGTGGAACACCACCTTGGGCAAGCCGACCTGTCCCCCCATTCGCTGTGGTATGGACACACCGAGCCCCGTGGGTGCCTCCAAGGAGCTGCTGACACGGACTAGGCCTTACTACGCGCCACGTGCCGTTTTGAACCTTTGTTGTGTGTGTGACAGGAATGGGGCTTGAACTCAGCTCTGGTGCTAACCCTGGGCATATTTTGCTCAAGCTAGGCAGTCTACCACTTGAACCACACCTCCATTTCCAGCTTTTTGGTGTCTAATTGGGCTTCATTGCTAGGACTGGCTTTGGACCGTGATCCTCAGATCTCAGCCTCCTGAGTGGCTAGGATTTCAGGTGTGAGCTACCAGTGCCCGTTTTAGGCCCAGTTTTATGACTACAGATCTTGAGCATCAGAACGCTGGAGTAAAGCATTCTCCTTCCACAGCGCTCCTCCGAGATCTGTGCCGCCCCCCCCCCAGACGCCAGGGCTCTCCACACCGCGCCCTCCTCTGCCCTCGCCGGGACCCCAGGGTGAGGAGGAAGGGCTCCAGCGCAGGTCAGTATTCTGGACAAAGAGGAGAGGGAGGAGGAGGATAGGAAAAGATAGCTTCAAACAAAACACCTCCACTTGAGTTGTCATATTCTTGAAGGGTTAAAAAAAATGACTGGGGATTTACACCAGGCACCGGTGGCTCACACCTGTCATCTTAGCTACTCAGGAGGCTGAGATCTGAGGATCACGGTTCAAAGCCAGCCTAGGTAAGAAAGTTATGACTCTTATCTCCAATGAACCAGCAAAAAGCCAAAAGTGGAGCTGTGGTTCAAGTGGGAAAGCACTGCCCTGGATTGAAAAAGGTAAGGGACAGTGCCCAGGGTCTGAGTTCAAGTCTCAACACGGGCACAAGGGTTTTACTTTCCCCATATGTTGTGTGCTTTAAATAGCTCTTTGGAATAACTGTGTGATTGGAGTGGAATGAAAGCAGACGCCTGCATCCACCGACCTCCTCTTATCTTCCGTGTTTGAAGTTTCAGCCTCCTAAATGGAAACCTATCTTTAGTTCCACACGCCAGAAAGACCTTGGGGCTATTCTTGTCAGAGTCTCTGAGAGACGCCAGACAGGACTGGAGAGGAATGGTGCCCGAGTTCTTCAGACATAGATAAAAGGGTACAGCAGCCATGGGACCCCTAGTAAGTCCAGGCTCTGATTCCCAGGGAGAGGCAGATGCTATGTGGATGTTCAGGACTGCAGCGCCATTTCCACAACTCTGGGCATTTTTACCTTCATGATCTGCTTCTTCTACAAAGAAAGAAAAAAGTCCTATTCTAGGATCATGCTGATACGCATATACATGTAATCCAGGTTGCGTCCATATCTGCTTGCATTATTTTATTGTGTTATAGTCGTGTGTGTGTGTGTGTGTGTGTGTGTGTGTGTGTGTGTGTGTCGTGTGTGTGTCCTGTGTGCACACACGCACTGCTACAGGGGCTTGAATCCAGGGCCTGGGTATTGGCCCTTCACTCTCCAAGCAGTACTCTTCTACTTGAGCCATAGCTCCATTTCCAGCATTTTGGTATTTAATGAGAGCTATGGAACCCACAGACTTTCCTGCCCAGGCTGGCTTCAAACTGTGATCCTCAGATCTCAGCCTCCTGAGTAGCTAGGATGACAGGCATGAGCCAGCAGCACTTAGCTTTCTCACTTTAATTTTTGGTGAGGAGGACAGAATGGGGAAAGGTGGCAGAGTTCAAATGAAATCATGATTTAAAAAATAATAAAATAAAATGATAAATTGCCTAAAACCAAAATGCAAACCAGTAGGGGGTGTGCAATATAAAATCCCCGCTTATAAGTCAGTGGAAATGTGATTACCTGCAATTATGTCATGCTCTCTGTTTCCCTTGTAAGTGAATTGACCTTTAAAAAGAAAATTGCTCTTGATTGGTTTTCAGGTCTCATTTTCTGTGCCTCTAAGATTGTTTCCAACTCTTGTCTGTACACTTAAAAAAATATCTCCAGCTGTATCATCGTAAATAATATGAAACAAAATTTTTTGCATGATTGACTGCCCTATGTATTTTAAATATTCGTATTTATGCTATTCCTTAACACGAATAAACAAGTCATAATAGCATCGAGTTGAATTCAGGCAGTCCTGACATAGTGTGTTTTAAAGGATGCTTAATTAAAAATAGGTGGAGCTGTTTATTATCTGATTTATTTTTCTTTTTGTGCCAGTACCAAGACTTGAATTCAGGACCTTGTGTTCTTTTTTTTTTTTTGGATCCAGTCATGGCCTGAACTCTGGGCCTGGGTGCTGTCCCTCAGCTCTTCAGCTCAAGGCTAGCGCTCTACCTCTTGAGCCACAGCACCACTTCTGACTTTTTTCTTTTTTTGCTTATGTGGTGCTGAGGAATTGAACCCAGGGCCTCAGGCATGCAAGGCAAGCGCTCTACCACTGAGCCACCTTCCCAGCCCAGGACCTTGTGTTCTTACTTGGCTTTTTCCTCTCAAGGCTGGCACACTACCACTTGAGCCACACCTCTACTTTCAGCTTTTTGCTGGCAAATTGGAGAAAAGAATCAGATGTTTCTGCCCGGGCTACCTTTGAACTATGAGCCTCGGTTCTCAGCCTAAAGGTGTGAGCCACGGCACCTACTCATGATAGGATTATATATATATATATATATATATATATATATACATACATATATATATATATATATACATATATATATATATATATACATAAAAGCCAGGATGTAAATGACATAAGAAGAAGGTTGTTCGTGTCTGTTATGTTTAAAATAAGGATTATAGGATTGCAAGTATGATTATGGCTGAGTTTTATTTTCTTCCTTACATTGTAGAATGATTCCTCTGTGAATTCTGAATCCTTTGCAACAAATATATTGCTCTTAAGTCAAGAATAAAATCCCTAAAAAGTGTCTTTTCAAGAGGGCTGAATTTGCCTTCAAGTACCTTGTCAAAGTAGGCTGGGAATCAACATTGTTTTTACTTTCTACTTTAAGATAGAATCTCTGGGCTATCATGAAATGCAGTAAAGTACCCTGTCCCTGCTCACACACCCCTGCTTCTGATGACCACACCCCTGCCCCTGCTCACGTGCCCCTGTTCACACACCCCTGCCCCTGCTCACACACCCCTGCCCCTGCTCACACGTCCCTGCCCCTGCTCACACAGCCCTGCCTCTGCTCACATAGCCCTGCCTCTGCTGACACGCCCCTGCCCCTGTTCACACAGCCCTGCCCCTGCTCACATAGCCCTGCCTCTGCTGACACGCCCCTGCCCCTGCTCACACGCCCCTGCCCCTGCTCACACGCCCCTGCCCCTGTTCACACAGCCCTGCCCCTGCTCACATAGCCCTGCCTCTGCTGACACGCCCCTGCCCCTGCTCACACGCCCCTGCCCCTGCTCACACACCCCTGCCGCTGCTCACACACTCCTGCCTCTGCTGACACACCCCTGCCCCTGCTCACACGCCCCTGCCCCTGTTCACATAGCCCTGCCCCTGCTCTCTCTCTCTCTCTCTCTCTCTCTCTCTCACACACACACACACACACACACACACACAAACACACACATACTCATCCTTGCCCCTGCTCACACACCCCTGCCTCTGCTCAAATGGTCCTCAGCACAGAATGGAGTCATAGGGCAGCACACCCTCTTGGGCTGAGAGTGCTGTCTGGCACCCCACGCACACACCTGGGATGGGCTCAGCAGATCTGGTCCCCGGTGGCCGATTTCTGGGACAGCCCCCGGGAGGCAGAGCCTGTGGCTGGGAACCCTCAGCCAGGCCACGCTGCCAGGAAAGAGGGGATCCTGACATGTTTCTGCATCATCCTAATTGCCAAGTGCTGACGTCAATCGTGTGACCATTCACGCACAAACACTGCTGTTGCAGAAGCCAACATGCCTGACTTAGTAGATTTCTAGAAGTCTCTCTTTTGCATCATCAGGCTCTTCTCTCCTTGAATACTTTTTTATCCTAGCAGCACTAGGATTTGAACTCAGAACCTGGTCCTTGCTAAGCAGGCCCTGTACTGCCTCACCCTGCCCCACCCCACCTCACCCTGACGCAGCCCTTCTTTGAAGGAGTCCTGAGAACAGAACCATGCCCGTTCTTTCCCCGATGCTGCCTGAGGAACACTCATGAGCCCCCTGGTCCTGATCTCCAGTCATCAGCAAGTTCAAATCCAGACACGGCGCACAGGGTGGGGACCAAGCTACGTCTCCCTACGTAGGATGACTGTGCATCACAGTGGGCATCTCGAAACTTCCATCGGAAGGATCAAAATGTC
Source organism: Dipodomys spectabilis (assembly GCF_019054845.1). Classification (NCBI taxonomy): domain Eukaryota; kingdom Metazoa; phylum Chordata; class Mammalia; order Rodentia; family Heteromyidae; genus Dipodomys; species Dipodomys spectabilis. The sequence goes on along the minus strand of NW_024870825.1, from coordinate 1,954,767 downwards.
TTCCATAGAATCACCAGTGGATCTTCCAAGTTTTCCAAGTGCTAGGAGACAATTGATCTTGGTTTATGATAAACTACAGCATTAGATGGAAAGAAGATGGAGGGAAAGAGAGAGACAAGGAAAGGAAAGAAAGGGAGGGGAGGGAAGGAAAAGGAGGAGAAGGAAGGAAGGAAGGAAGGAAGGAAGGAAGGAAGGAAGGAAGGAAGGAAGGAAGGCAGGCCCCAGGCCTATCCATTTTGTAACATTCCTCTTGGATGGCGCTCTCTGCTCAGCAAGTTTCATTGTGAATCTTTGCCTCTAGGACATATTTAGTGTATGTGAGTTTTCTGGTGCCAAGTCTCCAGTCAGGAATGCAACATCCAATTATAATGTGGCTCCCACGGGGAAGGTCAGTTTTAGATTTTTCCATGTGGTTTCCAGAAATGCACGCCAGAGCGCATCAGGGCATGTTGGACATTATATTTTCCAAACTCCCAATGCCCCAAGAAGTACCTAGGAGAAACCTGTTTTCCTGGGTTTTTAGGGACAGTTACAGAATCTAACCTTTTCTTATTGGTGGTGCTAAAGCAAGGCATCCTTAAGAAGGCCAGATGCTGGCACTGGTACTCACACCTGTAATCCCAGCTGCTCAGGAGTCTGAGATCTGAGTATTATGCATTGATATCAGCCAGGGAAGAGAAGCCCATGAGACTCTTGTCTCCAATTAACCAGCAAAAAGCCAGAAGTGGAGGTGTGGCTCAAGTGTAGAGTATCAGCCTTGATTAGAAAAAAAGAAGTGAGAATGTGAAGACTGAGTTCCAGCACTACTGCCATCACCCCAATAAAGACCCCACCTGTTGCTGGGGGAGGGGAAGCATGCTGAGGCCTGTCCCCTCAGGCCCCGCTGGACTTTGAGCATCTCGACCCCACTTCAGAGCGCCAGGATCTGATTTTCTGCACTAAGCAGAGCTGCCCAGAAGATGCAGCCCTGTCCACTCAGAGCCAGAGCAGGGGGCTGGCTTCACAGGTTGGGGGGGGTGGGACAGGGGGAGGCTGGGCACACAGAGAAAGGAGGACAGCATGGGAAGGGAGAGTGGAAGCAAGTGGAAGGGTGGCAAAGAGACCTCGGTGTCTCCAAGACCAGAAAAGGGAGCCATTCTAGATCCGCAGGAAAGAGCTCTACTGGCCAGGAGTTCCTTTTGAGAAGGGAATTCATGAACTTCAAGGCTTGAGGACAGGATGTCGGGAGTGAATAATACGGTGGCATGTGTTCAAACTGCAGCCATTTAGTGGATTGGAGAAAGAGATCTTGAGGCTCTCATTTGTCTAAGTGAGCTGCAGGGAGCCAGCACTGGCCACAAGGAGGTCATTGGCCAGGCCCAGCACTCCACCCTGCCCAATGCCACCCTCCCCCCAGCTCCCCCACCCTCCCCCAGCTCCTCCACCTCCCCCAGCTCCTCCACTCTCCCCCAGCCCCTCCACCCTCCCCCAGCCCCTCCCCCAGCTTCTCCACCTCCGCCAGCTTCTCCACCTCCCCCAGCTCCTCCACTCTCCCCCAGCCCCTCCACCCTCCCCCAGCCCCTCCACCCTCCCCCAGCCCCTCCACCCTCCGCCAGCCCCTCCACCCTCCACCCAGCCCCTCCACCCTCTGCCAGCCCCTCCACCCTCCACCCAGCCCCTCCACCCTCCACCAGCTCCCTCACCTCCCCCAGCTCCTCCACCCTCCCCCAGCTCCTCCACCTTCTCCCAGCTCCCCCAGCTCCTCCACCCTCCCCCAGCCCCTCCACCCTCCCCCAGCCCCTCCCCCAGCTTCTCCACCTCCGCCAGCTTCTCCACCTCCCCCAGCTCCTCCACTCTCCCCTAGCCCCCCCACTCTCCCCCAGCTCCCCCACCTCCCCCAGCCCCTCCACCCTCTGCCAGCCCCTCCACCCTCCACCCAGCCCCTCCACCCTCCACCAGCTCCCCCACCTCCCCCAGCTCCTCCACATGCCCCAGCTCCCCCACCCTCCCCCAGCTCCTCCACCCTCCCCCAGCTCCTCCACCTCCCCCAGCTCCTCCACCCTGCCCCAGCTCCTCCACCCTCCACCAGCCCCTCCACCCTCCGCCAGCCCCTTCACCCTCCGCCAGCTCCCCCACCTCCCCCAGCTCCTCCACCTTCCCCCAGCTCCTCCACCTTCCCCCAGCTCCTCCACCCTCCTCCAGCTCCTCCACCTTCCCCTAGCTCCCCAGCTCCTCCACCCTCCCCCAGCTCCTCCACCCTTCCCCAGCTCCTCCACCTTCCCCCAGCTCCCCCAGCTCCTCCACCTCCCCCAGCTCCTCCACCCTCCCCCAGCTCCTCCATCCCAGCTCCTCCACCCTCCCCCAGCTTCTCCACCTCCCTCAGCTCCCCATCCCAGCTCCTCCACCCTCCCCCAGCTCCTCTACCCAGCTCCAGGAGCTTCCGTGCCTCCATGGCCCGCCTGCCCACACCCCCATTTTCCACATTCTCCTGCGGGGGAGGGCTCCTGGTGCTCCTCCTAAAGAAGCACGATGAGCCCTGAATCCTCAAATGTTGAAAACAGTAATGAGGCCAGGCACCAGTGCACAGTCCTGTAATCCTAGCTATTCTGGAAGCTGAGATCTGAGGATCTCAGCTCAAAACCACCCTAGGCAGGAAAGTCCGAGATGTAAGGTTCACCAAAAAGAGACTGCCACGTGGCTTAAAGAGTTTGTTGTGGGAGTGGGGAGCAAAATGCCAGCCTGCACCAGATGGAGGGGTGTCAGGGGGCAGGGAGACCAATTATGTAGGGGGAGAGGGAGGAAGTGTGGCCACAGTGAAGGGCAGGGAGGAGGTGTGGCCACCGCAAGGGCCTCCGATGGGGCCCTTCCCAAGGCCCCCTCCTGGTTAGGGATGCTGGGAAGGGGTCACAGGTGGGGGGGAGGGGGAGAGAAACAAAGGGAAGGGCCATTTTCCCCAGGCAGACCTAACACGTGAGACTTATCTCCAATCAACCAGCAAAAAGCCAGAAGTGGAGCTGTGTCTCACATGGCAGAGTGCCATCTTTGAGCAAAAAAGCTCAGGGATAGCGCCTATTTCTGTTCTCGGGGGTGATTCTTTTCTAGTTGCCTGAAGTTGGGGACAGCCCAGGAGGAAGAGAAAGCGTAGGGACCTGGCCGCAGCCGCAGCCAGAACCCTAGGAAAGCCTTTGCGCTCTCAGCCTCCACCCCACCTGTGCAGCGGGGTGGCGGGGCGGGGCTGTGGACTCTCCTGCCGCAGGCTCCGTGTTCTGTGTACAATCCAGGCTGCGTGGAGCAACAGAAGCTCCCCGTGAGCGGAGCTCTGCACACCCACCCCGCCCCAGCGTCAGGAGCATGTTCCTCAGTGCTAGCTCCTGTTCGGAGAGTTTCCAACATGGAGAAAATGAACCCAAAGAAAGCAGACCACCAGACTCAGAGCACCTCTGGAACAGAGGCTCCTCTTTTCATTTTTCCATTCATTTTAACTAGCATTTATGAACCGTATGGCACGTTCTCCCATAACTATCACAACCTCTGACCTTCACCCTCTCGCCCCTCCTCCCTCCTCTGTCCCCTTCCCACTCTCCGGTAGCCCCTCCCCCTTGCATCTTTTCTTCTTAAATTTAGATTCTGCATATGAGAGATGGTGGGCCGTGTGTCTTTCTGTATCTGGCTTCTGCCACTGACCATGAGAATCTCCAGCTCCTCCGTTTCCTGTAAATGACATAATTTCTTTTCTTTCTTTCTTTCTTTTTTTTTTTAAACAAGCCTGAGTGGTATTCCACTGTGCGGGTTTATAACACTTTATTTATCCATTCCAACTTTGGTGGACTTTGAGGCTGCTTCCATACTGCTGGGAGGTGGGGGCGTCTCTGTGGGGGGCTGACTACCCCCCCCACACACACCCCTACCCCGTTCCGGAGCACTCAGCAATGGTATAGCCACATCATCTAGTTTTCCTTTTTTTTTTTTTTGTCGGTCATGGGACTTGAACTCTGGGCCTGGGCACTGTCCCTCAGCTCTTTTTGTTTTTGTTTTTTTTTTGGGTCCGGTCATGGGGCCTGAACTCTGGGCCTGGGCGCTGTCCCTCAGCTCTTCAGCTCAAGGCGAGTGCTCTACCACTTGAGCCACAGCGCCACTTTCAGTTTTCTGGTGGTTTATTGGAGATAGGAGTCTCACGGTCTCTCCTGCCCGGGCTGGCTTTGAACCGCGATCCTCAGATCTCAGCCTCCTGAGTAGCTAGGATTACAGGCGTGAGCCATCAGCGCCCAGCTAGTTTTCCTTTTATCAGAAATCTCCACGCGGATTTCCGTAGTGGCTGCACTCATTTACACCAACAGTGTGTAAGGGTTCTCTCCTTCCCCCCTCCTTACCAGCATCTACTTGTTTTCTTGGTGATAACCATTCCACGGGGAGTGAAGGAAAACCTCAGTGTAGTTACTTTGTTTTTGTGCCAGTCCTGGGGCTTGAACTCAGGACCTGACACTCTCACTTGGCTTTTTTTGCTTACGGCTTTTTTTGCTTACCACTTCAGCCCACTTCCACCTCTGGCTTTGTGGTGCTTAATTGTTAATAAGAGTCTCCCAGATTTTCTTGCCCCAGCCGGCTTTGAACTGAGATCCTCAGATCTCTACCTCCTGAGTAGTAGGGATGACAGGCATTTGCATTCTCCTGCAGAGTAATGATGGATCCAGGGGCTAATCAAACCCTTCCTCCTGACATCAGCTCCGGCCGTTCTCCAGGGATGCGGGGGTCTGAGGCTGGGAACAGCATGCCCTTCACACTGTGCACTGAGCCCGGAGGCCCACGAGTGGCTGGCCCCCGGCTGCAAATCCTGAACCTGCTAGTTCTTGTAGCACAAGGTGATTCAAGTCTCGCATATTTCCTTGACAGGGATGTCCAAACAGGAAGCCAAGGAGAACGGGCTTTGGGGGTTTGTGTGGAAGGCAGTTTGTGCTCAGGAATGGATCAGACTTGCTGGAATTCTTAGCAGCCTAAGAAATGTCCGTGCGCACTTGGGGGCATTGTGTGATGGCTCAGGACAGAGGTTTTCCCAGGGCTCATGGTGGGTGCGAGCCTGCGTGGAGAGGTCAACTCAGGACCTCAGCTGACACTTCTGTGCCGACAGAGAGCCACTGACAGGGACCAGGTGCCCGTCCCGGACACAATTCAATTACCCAGATGACAGAACTTGAATGGCGTCTTTCTTTTCCATTATGAGAAATGAGAGGGGAGAAGAGAATACCCGGAGGTGGAGGATGTCTGTTTGATGAGATTAGTGTCAGGGGTGGGAGGTGGCTCCTTGAGGCTCCAGCCCTCAGCGCCAGGCCCAGGCCTGCCTCAAGCCCAGCCACCAGGCTGCTTTTCCAGGAATAGAGCTGATCAGCCAGAGAACTCAGTATCCTCTTGGGTCTGTCCTTAGCAAGCCTGCATAGCTCTCCCCAGCCACTTAGCAAATGCATTCGAAGAGAGCGTCCCCCCTCCCAAGAAAAAGGAGGGGAAAAAAAAAAAGAAGTGGCATTTTCAATGGCACTCGGAGACAAGGCTTCTCCTTTTCCTCTCTAGGTAGTTCGGCACCAGCCTGCAGGCCACACCTGAAATTTTCAGCTTTCTTATCCTGAAGGAGATTTAATGAGTGCTTATCTCAGTCCTCTCCTGGGGCTGGGTAATAACTGGGCCAGTTCAGGCAGGTAAAGTGTTCCCTGACAGCTCCCCTGAGCTTGGCATGCAGCAGCTGGCTGTGCTTCCCAACACGGGGCTCTGTGGTGGGTGAGAAATGGGGGGAGGGAGAGGAGAGGCAGTGTTCCCCTTCCTCATCTTCTTTTTGTTGTTGTTGGTGGTGGTCATGGGGCCTGAACTCTGGGCCTGGGTGCTGTCCCTTAGCTCTTCGGCTCAAGGCTAGCGCTCTACCACTTGAGCCACAGCGCCACTTCTGGCTTTTTCTGCTTATGTGGTACTGAGGAATCGAACCTAGGGCCTCATGCATGCAAGGCAGGCACTCTACCATGGAGCCACCTTCCCAGCCCATCCTTCATCTTCTAAATCACAGTTTATGGGCATCTTCATCCTTCCTACTCCATGTTCCCCCTTCACCCCCCCAACCATGGCAGGATTTGGAGTCAAGATAATTCTTAGAAGAGCTGTACTTGTTCTTGAACTCAGTCCTCCTAGCACAACTGTGATCTAATGACTGAACCACACCATGTTTGTTTTTAGAGACAAAAGGCTTCAGCCAGGCATCCTTGGGGGCTCATGCCTATAATCCTAGCTACTCAGGAGGCTAAGATCTGAGGATCAAGGTTCAAAGCCAGCCAGCGGAGACAAATTCAAGAGAGTCTTATCTCTGATTAATCAGCAAGATGCTGGAAATGGAACTGTGGCTCAAGTGGTTGAACACTAGCCTTGAGCATGAAAGCTAAGCCAGAGCACTAGCCACTGAGTTCAAGCTCCAGTACACACACACAGACACACAGACACACAGACCAATACCAACACCCCACTTATGCCAGAGGGTGAGCTCTGACGCCTCCCGTGGTCCTCGTGGATGATTACCAGGACAGCATGGTGGTCAGTGAGGGTGAACAAACCAGATGGGACGAGTCCTGGAGTTCGGGGCCTCGGGGAGTTTTATGAGGCAAGAGAACCAGTAGCCTCTTCTCAGGCATCGATGTAAGAAGAGTTCAGATGAGGTCGGCCATCACTGAGATGGCAGATCCTGAGTGAAAACACGACTGTTAGCAAATGAATTGACTGGTTATATTTTTGTACTTGGCCTGCTTTTTGGTTACTTGTATGGTGGTTGCAAAAAAAAAAAAAAAAAACTTTCAGGCTTTTCTAAATGAACCAAGCCGCTTGTCTCTGGCCAACCGTTCTCTCCGGAGCTGACTCTTCCCTGGGTGAAGGAGATCGGGTGGGCGGAGGGAAGCACACAGGGGGAGCAAGGCCCTCTCATAGGGCCTTTCTACAGAACATTCTCCAGTTTCTCCATGGAAGAGGGGCCGGCCTCTGCTCCCTCTTGGCCCTGGGCATACCATGCTGCATTGCAGGCCTGCCTGAAGCCTGGTCTCTGGACGGATGGGGAAGAGCTGAGCATTTTCCATCCAAACTCCTTTTTCATTGCCATTTGATTTTTGCTGGCCGCGTGCCTGAGACCATTGATTTGTTGAAAGTAGTGAGTTTCATAAGGCTAGGATATTATAACATCTTATAGGGCTTTAAGCTGGAATGAGGGGGGTCAAATGGGGTAGAGTGCTAGAAGAATCCTGATTTTTTGCTTTCTGTTTTGGCTTGTTTTTTTGTTTTTTGTTTTTTTTTTTTTGCCAGTCCTGGGGTTTGAACTCAGGGTCTGGACACTGTCCCTGAGCTTCTTTTGCTCAAAGCTAGCACTCTTACCACTTGAGCCACAGCACCACTTCTGGCTTTTTCTGTGTATGTGGTACTGAGGAATTGAACCAAGGGCTTCACACATGCTAGGCAAGCACTCTACCACTAAGCCACCTTCCCAGCCCTTTATTTTGTTTTGCCAGTATTAGGGTGTGAACTCAGGATCTTGAGCTTCCTCAACTTATTTGCTCATGGCTGGGGCTCTGTCACTTGATCCACATCCCCAGCCTTGCTTTTTGATGGTTAATTAGAGACAGAGTATCTCAGATTATTCTGCACAGACTGGCTTTAAACAGAGAGCCTCCAGATATGAGACTCGGGATTAGAAGCATGAGCGTTGCTGCCCAGCTACGAATCTTCTTAGTTTCAGGATCTAGTATAAAAATGCATTGTAAACAACCGTAGAATCCTTTATTAGTTATTTATAAACACCTCTCTTAACAGGAGCAAATTATTTAGGCAACCTTTGCATTAAGGGGATGTTGAATAAGAGACCTAGGACTTGAGTCCACCATGGTTGATAATTAACATGTGACAATGGGGACTATAATTTCCAGAGGCTACACTTCAGTAACCATTAACAGGAAGAAATACATTGCAAAGAATATCAAATAGCTTTCAAAGTGAATTAGGAGCTGACCAGAAAATGGAATTTGAATTATTGAGTGGATGATTAGGCATTAAGCTGTGAGCCAAGAACTGTATTTCAGAGCCAGAGGCGACATTTTTAAGCTGGACAGGAGAGAGAGGAGAGAGATTGCCAGAAATGGGCAGAAATGGTCCAGGAAGATCTTTGAGCTGAGGAGCAAGTGGGTTTTAAGGCAGAAGGGAGGCTTTTGAGAGGTCTTGGGGGACAAGTACAAGATAAAGAGGGGTACACTTAGGATTGCCCCTGTACTGAGTCTGGGTCAAGCTGGGCCAAGAGAAGCCTTGGTTCTAGATTCCAAGCTCACCAATCTTCCCAATTTTTGCTTCCTATGGAAAATACAAATTTGCTGTGGATTCCAACTCATATTTGGGTCGTGCCTGTCCAGTTGTACAAGGGAGCACTTACTCTAAGTGCTAACCTTTTTGGCTTCCAAAACCGACCTGAGTCACATTTCTCAGACATCTGCTGACTCCTCACTGGGCTGGGTCCCCAGCTCTCCGGCACCCCCTCCTCACTGGGCTGTATACTCTCCCAGTACACTCACTCACCGGGTTAACTGTACCCCCAGCTGGGGACCTAGGCATCACGCAGCTCTGGCCTGTCAGCCTACTCCGGAGGCTGAGAGCTGAGGATAGAGGTTCAAAGCCAGCCTAGGCAGAAAAGTCCATGAGATTCTTTTCTCCAATTAATCACCAAAAACTGGAAGTGGAGCCGTGACTCAAGTGGTAGAACACTAGCCTTGTGTGAAGAAAGCTAAGGGACAGTGCATAGGCCCAGCACGCAGGCACGCGCGTACACACACACACACAATCTGAGGATGCAGAGCAGGAAGGAGGCAGGGGTGTCTGGATTGCATACCTGCATTTGTCCCCTGCGCAAATATGGGGGTTTGAAAAAGGGGCCTGAAAATCCTCTAGTGCTGATCACTTTCTAGCTCTTAGTCTCTCCGCCTTACTTTTTTTCTGGTATGTCTGTACTGGGTGTAGAACCCAGGACCTCGGTGCTGTCCCTTAGCTTTTCCCTAACGGTTGGCATTGCACCCCTTGAACCACACATCCACTTCTGGCTTTTTGTTGGCTTATTGGCGATAAGGATCTCAGGAACCTAGATCCTCACAGCTCAGCCTCCTGAGAAGCAGGGGTTACAGGTCAGAGCCACGGGCACCTGGGGTAATCCATCTTCCACTCCGGTCTTGGGGAGCAAACTCATCGGCCCTGCACCCACTCTGTTCTGGACACGGGAGGTTCATTCCCAGCAGTCAGGAGTTGGAGTTGTGCTCACAGTTCCTCTGCTTTGCGCGGCCTGGCCGGGCGATCTGTCCGTCTGTCTGTCCCTGCGCCACGCAGACCTGGGGCAGGGAGGACGGGCCTTGTGCACCATCTGGCTCCCCTATCATTATTACCAGTCACCGTCCTCCGGCCGGGACACCGGGCCTCGGGGCACAGACCCCCAGGCATAGATCCCGGGCCTCCACACCAGGCCCCGGGCATAGATCCACACCAGGCCCGGCCCCGGCGCAGTTCCTCCTCAGCGCAGCCGGGCAATGCTTCCCCGGCCGGCTTTGAACCCTCGGCCTAGGCGCCGGCCCTCGGTGGAGACCTGGGCTTATTGGGTACAACCCCGGTCCCCCGGCCTCGGCCTCCAGCCCCGTACGAGGAGTGACGGTGGCCGGCCGGCCCGAGGGTCTGGGGGGAGCTGGGGTGCGGGGCGCTCGGTGCCCCAGGCCCGGCGCACCTGTCGGGCCCAGGGGCCAAGGCCGGCGGGCGGCGTGGTTCGGAGGCCCGGCCTGGGCGAGCGCCGCCCAGCGCCGGCCCCCGGGGCCGAAGGCCCTCGACTCCGCGGGGTCCGCCGCCGGCCTCCCGCGCGCGCGCACACCAGCGGCGGGAGGAGAGCGCGGACGCCGAGGGCTCCTGGGACCCGGCCACCGGCGGCCCGCTCTGCGCCCGCGCGGCCGCGGTGGGCAGGGCCTGGCGTGGGGCCGCGGCGGGGGCGGGGCCCGGCGGGGGCGGGCCCCGGCCCGGCCAGGGTTGCCGGGGTAACCGTGACGCGCGCGGTGGGGGCGGGGCCAGCGCGCAGGTTGCATATTTCAGGGAGCGAGCGGGCGGCGCGAGCCGAGCTGAGCTGCGGCGGGCCGGGCGCGGAGCGGCGGAGCGGACACGTGGCAGCAGCGGCGGTAGCAGACCGGGCAGCCGCGGGCCGCCCTCCTCCCCTCCCTCCGTGCCTGCCTCCCGGCGGCGGCCCCCGCGCCCGCTCCTCGGCCCCGCGGGCCCCCGGCCGGCCGGGCGCCGCTCTTCGCGTCTCTCCCTCCTGTAGCCGACCGGCCGGGCGCGCGGGCGCCGCGCTGCGCCGCCATGGGGAAGGGGGTGAGTGTCGGGCTGCGGCGGGCGGGAAGGAAGTCGGCGGCAGCCTGGCGGGCGGGCGGGCGGGCCCGGCGGCGGGGGAGGAGGAGGGCGGGGGACGCGGGTCGGGCCCCGCCGGGAGCGGCCCGAGCGCAGCCCCGCTCCCCCTTCCGGGCCCCGGGCCCCGCCCCGCGCCCGCCCTGCCCCGAGCAGCCGGTCCTGCCGCGGCCGGCGCCGGCGGGCGGCCCCGGGGGCTCTGGGGCGCCGCGGGCCCCGGAGGCAGCGCGGGCCCCGCCGACGGCCGGCGGGCGTGACGTCCCCGCCCCGCGCGGGGCCCGCCTCGCAGCCCCGGGCCTTCCGGACGTGCGGGCCTCCCGCGCCCTGGCGGGGTCGGCGGGGACCCGAGGCCGGGCGCAGGCGGCGGCGACCGGCGCCTCCCCAGACCCCGACCCCCGGGCGGCCCGAGGCTCCCGAGGAAGGGCGCGGGGTTGGGACCTCTTCGTGTGCGCCCCGGAGTGTGAGTGTGCGCGCGTGCGCGTGTGAGTTGTTCCCGGGACTTGAAGTCGGGGCTCAGAGGCCGTTCTCGGCTGGTTCCTGCGCCTCGGTCGTTCGTTGGAGCTGAGCCACCTCGCTTTCTGCCTCCTCCTGAGGAGCACAGGTGTGATCCCGAGCGGGTGGCTGGGGCTTCTTGGCGAGGTGTAGGCCTGGGCGGTGCGTGGGGACCCCAGGGGCGCGCCGTGTGGTGGGTAGGGAGGGGGGTCCGCTGTGGAGGGCCGGTCTGCACCCCAGGACCTGCTCCCACCCTGGAACCGGGCCCCACCCCTCGAACCTGGGACCGGCCTGGTAATCCGTTCTTGATTCACAACTCCTTTGTCCCCTCTTAAAAAAAAAAGAAAAATCTTCCGAAAGTTAATTTCCTTGGAGAAGGGAGCGTTGTCGGGGAGGAAGGGCAGAGATCTCTGGCGTGCAGGAGCCGTGGAAAGGTCACACTTTGCCCAAGGTCAAGTAGAGACTTCCTCAAGGTCAAATGGTTGGCGAGTGGCCACCAAGCCTGAGGTACCTGTGGTTCTCTGCCTAAACTTACCGGGTCACTCCTTGTCTGTGATCATGGAAGTCCTCAGGTGGTTCTTTGGATGAACCTGGTGTATTTGTGATCTAGCTTCAATGGTCAGTTAAGCAGAGAAGAAGCTGAAGTTACTCGAGGATGTCTAGCCCCCCTTCCAGTGAGGTACACGGTGCTTCAGTCACACCCAGATGGGCCCCCGGCAGGGTCACCCCAGCAGCCTGATGGGATCCTGACCAAATGTCCAGGGGCCAGCAGGCTCCCGGTTGTGTTTGGCACAAGATGGCACGGCGCCCTCACTCTTGGAGGGGGGGGGGTTGTGCTGCACTGAATGTTCAGTTGCTATGGGGGGTGGGGGCTTGCTGGTGACTGACTGTAATCCAAGTGCTCCAGAGAATATTGCATACTAAAGGGTTGGGATTTTTCCACATGGGGTTACAGTGTGGGTGGGGTATGACCAAACCGCTGAGAATCGTTAGCCAGGAAGCCTGTTGGCAGCTAATTTTTAAAGTCATTGTTATTTTTCTCTTGCCTCCCCTCCCTTTTCTCAATGCCCTTCAGGACTGGGGTTTTGGTGGGGTTTCAGGTGTTTGTCCTTAAATAATCTAGGTTCCCAAGCTCCTGGAAAGAAAGTAAAGGAACAAATGCTGAATCATTGCTTGGTGAAATAGGATTTGCTCCCCACCCCTTATTTCCCCCTCATTGGGTGTTTTGTTGTTTTTATTGCCAATGACTTGGCTTAAGGCCTCAGGCCTACCACCCACAGCATAACTGTTCAGGAGCCCCAAGATGGTTTTCTTAGGTTCATAGAAGATGGTTGGGGAGCTAGCTATTCACTGCTCTTCCCAGCTTGAGTTTGAAGATTAACTTGGGTACCTGGAAAATAAGTCATAGCTTCTGGGTTGTGATGTACAGAGGTTCAGGTACGGAGTGTACAGAGATGGACTCAGCAGAACTCCTGCTTGGATGTAACAATAGCAGCTGCCCTTTGGAAGCTCAGCTTGACGGAGTGTGACTAAATATCCTCTGGCTGCTATAAAGCTAGTGCTTTAGACTGAAAAACACTGTAAGGCGGTCTTCCCAGTGGGGAGTTGCTAGAGCTGGCCAGGGCGGATGGACCAATGGGCCAGTCACAGGAGGCATGGGTGACCAGCCGGGTGGGGTGAGGAGAGAGGTGCAGGTGCTGGCTCAGCAGGAGTGTATTGGGGTCTCTTGTACTGTTTTAAACTTCAACCTCTCTTGGTAACTATTTGTTGATTTATGGTGTCTCTGCTAGTAAGTTTGTAGCACTTGAGTGAATCACCTTCAAGTGGGAGAGTAGGAAAGGGGGAGGCCTGCACCCTAAACCCGAGGAGATGTGGAAATCAGCCCCAAAGATGACTTAGAAAACCCACTCCCAGAGGGAGACTTGTGTTTGTCATCCCAGCCACTCAAAAAGTGAGATCTGAGGAGTTCAGAGCCAGCCTATGTAACCCACTAGAGTCTTATCACCAGTTAGCCAGCAGTGTCCAAAGGGAATGAAGGTGTGGCTCAAGTGGTAGAGAACCAGCCCTCAGCCTTGAGCAAAAAGGCCTAGCTAGGGACGACCAGCCCCCAGGCCCTGAGTTCAAGGTCCAGTTACTGGGACATTTTTTTTTAATACTGTAGTGTCTATCCAGGTGAGGACTAAACCTTAAGATAAAAAGTTCCCTAGGATTGTTATTTTGTGATCACGTTTAAAAATAAAAAGTGGGTTCAACATTGTAAGCATGGGAGACTTGGTTGTGCTTCCTACCTGCCCCATTGTATGCCTGTACAAGTCATTGCTGTTGATTAGTAACAAGTACACAAGACAGACTGACTTCTCAATTCTAGCTTTTGTGTATCTTTTTTTTTTTTTTTTTGGAGATATGGAAAAGTAATAAAATGGTTGCATCCTTTGAGAGCAAAGAGATTTATAAAAAGAAAAGCCCAAAGCCCTGCCCAGGCCCAGGATCTAGTGGAGTAATCTGGGCTCTGTTTATAAAGCGATTCAAAATCCCCTTTGCAAAGTCACCATTGTGTCTGAGCTTACCAGGTAATCAGGCCTGAGAGCTGAGCTCTCCTCTTGAACGGAACAGCCCCTCCCGAAAAAGATTAAAAATCATTAAGGATGGAAAATAATGGGAGATAGCACTAATTGCCTCTCAGAGGAGAGGAGAGCTGGCAGTGTGTGAACAGCCAGCGTCCAGCCGTCCGGTGCGCTCTGCTTTCTACTTTCACTTTTCCACTTTTCAAAGGAAGGATGAACCAGAACCCACCGTCCGTTTTTAGTTCTGTTTTACACAAAGCAGAGGGAGCTTTTCTCAGCTCCCCCTCCCCCCTTTCTGTGTGTGTGTGGGGGGGGGGGGGAAGGACAGGACGGAGGGAGCTGGCCAGGCCGCAGGCCAGGGGTGAAGCTCAAGTGTCAGATCAGATGGGCTCCTGCTCTCTCCTAGTAATCAGAGCGGCTGGGTTTGGACAGCAAAACACTGGCAAAATGTTTCCTTAGCCCTGCCAGCCCTGTGCAGGTCTGCATTACACCAGGAGAACGGTCCAGTTAAGTACAGGAAACAGTGTTCAAATCCACGATGCTTTCTATGGAGAGGGGGAGGGTGGGTGTCCTAGGGCTTGAATTCTGCCTGGGAGCTGTTCCTGAGCTGTTTTTCTCAAGGCTGGTACTCTATCACTTGAGCTACAGCTCCACTTTCAGCTTTTCTTTTTCTTTTTGGTGGTTAATTGGAGATCAGAGTGTCACAGGCTTTCCTGCCCAGGCTGGCTTCAAGCCCAGATCCCCAGATCTCAACCTCCTGAGCAGGTAGGATTACAGGCGTGAGCCACCAGCACCTGGCTCTGCTTAGATTCCTTTTTTGTGTTTCTGGGGTAGGCTATGAATTGAGCATGTGAGGGGAGTGTGGTCTCTGTCTGGGGAGAGACGTGTTCTCTGTGTGTGACTCGTGGGAGTGCACGGGTTCCTGGCATTTATTTGATGTGTGGAGGCAGAGGGCTGCCCTCAGCCTTCATGTCTCTGTTTTGGTTTCATTTGGTTCTTGAGCCGAGGAATTTTTTCTTATCTAGTAGAAGACTGGGTCCCTTCTTAACTAAGCAATGACATGTATCTGGGCATTGTCTATTTGGCTGAACTCAACCCTGAGAGCTCTGTGGCTCAGCTTTGTCTTCATGTGGGTGCTTGGGTCCTGTGAGCTGCCCCCCCCCCTCCCCCCGTGTTGACTCTGCAGTCTGAAGTCTTGGTGTTGTCGGTGGCCCTAGGGCACTTTCCAGCTTTCCCTCTGGTGTTTTTTTTTCCTTTATCCTCCAATGCCATGCTTTCCTGGCACTGTGTTTGTTTTACCATTCCAACTAAACATTATGTTTCTTTAGGCCTGGATGCCTTTGTTCCCTGCAGCCCAGCCATCATTTTCCTAGTTTGAGCTTCAGGATACCAGTTAAAGAAGCCCTCAGAAGCCGGGCACTGGTGGCTCACGCCTGTCATCCTAGCTACTCAGAAGGCTGAGGTCTGAGGATCGAGGTACAAAGCCAGCCGGGGCAGGAAAGTCCATGAGACTTGTACCCCTTGAACTTTTCTGCTCAAGAATAGCACTCTACCACTTGAGCCACAGCCCCACCTTTGGATTTTTGCTGGTTAATCAGAGATAAGAATCTTGAACCCTGATCCTCCACCAAATTCTAGCCTTCTGAGGATTACAGGCACGGGCCTCCAGTGGGGGGCTTTGCAGCATAGATGGGGGGTGTGGGCTGGTGATAGACTGCATGCAGGACAGTAGGCCGAGGGAGCAAACCCCAGGCAGGGTCTGAGCTCTGTTCTTTGTCCCTGCTGGCTGCAGCCCAAGTTTAGAGATACTGACCCAGGCACACGGCAGGGCGGGGCCAGTCTGTCCTCCAGCAGCGAGTGCATCTGGGAGAGGAGAGGAGCAGAGCAGAGCGCAAGACCTGGTGCTCCCTGGGTTTCCACCCCCTCCCCTGGGCTGGAGCACAGTTACAGCTCTGCCCAGGTCGCTGCAGCCCACAGATCCCTGGCTGGAAAGAAACCACCTGGCTCATAAACGGTGTTTTAGGAGCAATTGGAAATGGAATATTTTATTACTGTCATAAACTGTATACAGCTGTATCTTTTCTCAATTGGCATTGTTTCGTTTCATTTTCAGTTGATTTTTTTTTTTGCAGGGGGGAGGGAACAGGGATCTCAGGGCCTGGGCACTGTCCTTTAGCTTTTTTTGCTGAAGGCTGGTGCTCTACCCTTTGAGCCATAGCTCGACTTCCAGCTTTTTTCTAGCTAGTTGTAGATAAGAATGTCAGACTTTTCTGCGCAGGCTAGATTTGAGCCTCGAGTATCTGGGATTACACGAGTGAGCACCGGTGCCTGCTTGTTTGTTTTCTGCGGTGCTGGAGGTTGGGGATTGGGCTGTGCTCTGTCACTGAGCCGGTAGAAAATACCCACCCTTAGGGGTTTTTGTTTTGTTTGGTTTTGTGTGTTGCTTTAAGGGTGAAAGGCTTTCTTTCCACTGGCAGTAGGAATGGCAGCGTTGCAAATGTTCAATAGGAGGAGTGAGGGCTTTGCCCGCACTCCTGCCTTGGGTGCTGGGACTGTGCAGAACTCCTGGGCCCCATGGCTATGCTGACAGCACCCAGAACAGGCTCCTAGGCAACCTGTGAGCCCAGCTTCCTGCCGGGTGGTGCTTGCCAAATTGAGTTCCGAGATGCTCTGGGCTGTCGTGCGCTGCCTCATGGGGCAGTTCTTCCACCCACCCCTCACCCACGCCAGCTAGCCTAAAGCTTTGGTTTTAGGTTTTTGCACACTGTCAGTTTTTTTGACAACCAGACTCTCACAGGGCCTCTGTGGGTGCTTTGGTGATTGTGCCAGGAGTGGATGCGGTGTTAGGAAGGGGAGACTGAGGCAGAGGCGCGCCAGCTGCCTTAGCGCCATCCCCAGGGATGGATTTGAGCAGGCGTGGTAAGGAGGGGTGAGGATACGCCTCTCCCTCCCTAAGGGCCCCAACCCCTTCCAAGCCTGCCCCCTGCCCCACCAGGGCCAGGGGTGCGTTGATCCATGGGTCTCAGGCGGTTGACAAGACTCCATCCAGGGTGGCATGGAACCTCTTCTCCCCACAAAGCCCGTGTGCCCACCATCTTAGCTGCTGTTTTGGGGGAACTTAGCTGTCACTCACCATTCCTCTTGTAGAGGATTCATTACCGAGGAAGAGGAAGCAGCGAGTTCCCCTCTGGATGCTCTCAGGAACGTTTGAATGCGGGCCTTTACATGTCTTTCCCTTCCTCCTGCCCAGAACTTTCCATCTGTGGGGCCTCTTGCCTCACTCCGGTGCAGTGATAGCAGAGTTCTAGGCTGTGGAATCCCCAGGAAGCCCGATGAGGTCACGGTGGGGGCCTGAGTGGAGCGGCCACCCAGGACCAGCCACCACCCTGCCGCCGGGCTGTGACTTCCCTGTTCTTAAATTAGAATGGAAAATCCAGTGATGACCCAGGACCAGGCCTCCTGCGACTTCACCCCTGGTGCTGTGGAGGGTGGGACCCTGGCCCCCTGGTCGCTCCTAGTGGCCAGCGCAGGCGTGACGGGCACCAATGAGTGGGAAGGTCACTGGAGGTCATGGAAATCAAGGAAGCCCCATTTTTGGTGTCCTTTTGCCATGGATGAACATCCCTGAGTATCTTTAAAGCAAATAGAAACAGTTGTATGACCCGATCTTACCAGCTCCCCATCCCGCACCCTGTCCTCTCCTCACACAGACGCAAGACTTGCACCAGGGAGTCTAGTAGAATCTGATGGGAACTTAAATATCACTGCACCGCCCCCACCCCATGCACATCCAGATAAATTAGTATGATGTTACCGTTTCATTAGTGGAGGACTGAGCCGCGTGAGCAGCCTATTTCTGGACAATCATTGCCTAGTGAGAAAACTGATGTGAAGAAAAGGAAGTCTCTCTCACGGTGATGCCTCCTCTATCCCTCTCGTCTGCCTTCCCTAGCAGGAGTTACTGAAAAGTTTGTTAGGGGTCCTGGATTCCCAGCTAACCTGACCAGTGGTAGCTGCAAAGCCACCAGGCACATATTTAACAAGTGGTGATAATGTTTGACTGTGCAAGTCTTAGCTGCTCAGTAATACAGTCTTTCTGTCTGTCTGTCTGTCTGTCTCTTTCTCTCCCTCCCTATTTCCCTTTACCCTTCTCTCCCTCTCCTCCCCCCTTTCTGAACAAAAGCATTCAGAATGTACAGATGGAGAGACAGAGGTCTTACCTCTGATTTTCATTTAACGGTGACCTTACTTAAAAACTTGTGAAGCTATATTTTAACGAAGCACTGGTGGTTCACCCACATACTCTTATATACTCTTAGCTACTCGGGAAGTTGAAATCGGAGGCTCACTGTTTGAAGCTAGCCTGCACAGAAAAGTCCTTGAGACTCTTAATTAACCAGCCAAAAAGCTGGAAGTGGAGGTGTGGCTCACGTGGTAGAATGCCAGCTTTGAACGAAAAAACCTGAATCCTGAGTTCAAGCCCCAATACTAGTACAAAGAAAAATCAATAGAAACTGGCACGTGTTTTCATAGCGATTCTAAGTAATTGTGCTTCCCCACGAAGTGTGTGGAAGACATCGCGCAGGAGACGGTGGTTTCTCTTTAGGAAGAGCCCTGTTTAGCTTAGGGTTTTTTCTAATTCTCCTTGCTTTTATTGTGTTGCGTATTGATTGCTTTTCATTTTCACTTGAACCCCAAGAGCGGCACAGTTAGGACGTTTGCCAGTGCGGTTGCATCATGGCGGGGAGAACATCAGGAATGTGGACTATCTTTAGGCCTGCTCCTTTCTGGACAGATAAGAGGAAAACCCCCACCTTACTCTCCCATGAGACAGCACCCGTCCCAGTGCCAGCAGCCACAGAGCTGAGTGGTATGGTCAACGCTCACCTCCAACACGAATAGCGTCCCATCTCCGAGTGACCAGTGAGAGGAGGGTTTTCTCTGGGAGTCTTGAGTTCAAATCAATGTTGTCTTGCAGCTGCAGGGGTTGTGACTGTTGCATGTCGCTTTGGGGGCAGGTTTGCACGTCAGCACCGCACAGTGCCGTCTGGACACACGTTCCTAAGCATTGCTGTAGGCATTCTTGATGTACCTCTGGAAGCCAGAAATGGCTGAGAGCCACATATGAAGACAATTGCTGATGCCACCTTGTATCCCTCCAAGCTAGCTGGGGGAGGAGCCTGGCATCAGGGGCCTGGTCTCCCGACTTGACTTTGGGACCGAGTTCGGCTTCATGGAGATAAGCTCAGGCGTCTTAAATCAGGCTGGGGGAGTGGAGTTATCTAAATTTAAAGTAAGGAGGCAACATTTGCTCTAAAAATGCTCTCAAAATTCTTGTGGCTCTGGAGAGGCGTGGGTGGATCCTGTGAATTGCACAGCGAGGCACATGCTCTTCTGACATCTTGCCTAAGTCAAAACATTTCCAGTGACTTTCATTTGGAAAGATTTTAGGGACTCCCATTTTTTGCGTGGTGTGTGTGGTGGGGGGTGGTTCTTGAAGAATTTTAGGGTCTCTAAGCTCATCCAAGAAGATGAACTGGTTAGTGTCATTGCAACAACACATGATGTGCTTGCAATGAGCATTTACTCCTTCCCCAAAGTGCAGAGTTTGTATCTGTGTGCTTCTGAAGGGGAAACAAACTTGAGAGTTACTGACTTACTGGAGGAACGCTGGCCTGTGTTGGAGCCAAGATGTGCAAGCTGTGTGAGCAGGGGGCACAGGGGAAGAACAAGTCTGCGCCTGGCAAGGATGGTTTGATCCTCTTGGTGTGAACATGGGAGGGTACGGGACAGGGATCTGTGCCTGCACGGCTTGTCCCGTGCTCTGCTCATGGGAGTGAGGCCGGCTGAGGCCTGCCTCTACCCAGGGCGGGATCTATGCTCACAGCTTGGTGTGGTGTGTGGCATAAATGTGAACGTGTGCATAAGGGCTGTCCCCGTATTACACTCTGTGACCCTTCCAGATAGCTGCTGTCCCTAAAGCCACCTTGACCCCAGAAAACCTTCAGTTTCTGTAGCTGTGCAGAGCTCATGGCCTTTGTTTCCCATGTTCTCTCGTAGGCTGGACGTGATAAATATGAACCCGCTGCCATTTCTGAACATGGAGACAAAAAGGGGAAAAAGGCCAAGAAAGACAGGGACATGGATGAACTTAAGAAGGAAGTTTCTATGGTACGTACTGCAGTGTGTGGGAGGGGGGGGGGGGAGAGAGAGAGGGAGGGAGAGATTTTGCTTTAAAAAATAATTGCAGAAAACCCGAGGGATTCTTTAATTCCAAATAACAAGCAACATGCAGAAGTGAGCTGTGATTCAAGTGGTAGAGCACCAGCGTTGAGCAAAAAAGCCAAGCAAGATCCCAAAGCCCAGAGTTCAAGTCCCAGGATTGACACACAGTGGTGCTAGAGAGTTGTTAGTTTTTTGTTTGCACTGGCTTCACCAGAGGCTTGCAGAAAGAGCTGAGGCTGATGTTCTCTGGATTAAAATCACCTGGGCAAGCCAGGTGCTGGCGGCTCCCACCTGACATCCTAGGAGGCTGAGATCTGAGGACTGCAATTCAAAGCCAGCAGGGCCAGAAAGTCTGTGACTCTTATCTCCAGTTAACCACTCAAAAAACAGAAGTGGTAGAGCACCAACCTTGAGCAAAAAGAGTTCAGGGACAGTGCCCAGGCCCTGAGTTCAAGCTCCATAACCAAAAAACCTACCTGGGCAGAGAGGCCCCTCCATCCTGACTGAGGTCACTAAGTGCCTGGGGTTTCTATGACTTAGTGTGGCAGCACCCATTAGCCACCCCTGACAGAAAACTCCGGGAAATGGTGTGAGCTGTTGGACAACTGTGGAGAACAGACCAGTCAGGACAGGACACCTGGTGTGGATGGAGTTTTTGTTCTTTTTAATGTTATAGTATTTCATTGTTTCTGTTGCCCCTTAGGATGACCATAAACTTAGCCTGGATGAGCTCCACCGGAAGTATGGAACAGACTTGAGCCGAGTATGTTCTCCTTTGAAACTCTGCACCCGATCTCACGTTGCCTCCATGCCCCCTCAGATCTGCCCTGGGGGCCTCTGGGGGGCCCTAGAGACAGCCACCATCTGAGTGTCTTACCAGGGACAGTGCACCTGGCCTGGGCTTTCACAGGGGCTCCCGAGCAGGCGTCTCCCTGTCACGTCTCTGAGGCAGCCCAATTGTCTCCAAGATCACCTGTCTCCTCTGGGGATAATGGAGGCGCCCCCTTTAGTCGGTTGAGTCTTCAGCAGTCATTTCTTCATATGTTTCCCGGCCTGGCTCACTGCTGTGTGTCGGAACGTTGGTGGTTGAATCATCTACTTAAAACCTTTGTGTAAAATCCAGAGGTGCTGGATGCTGGCGGCTCGCACCTGTAACCCTAGCAACCCAGGAGAGATGGGGGATAGGCTTCAAAGCCAGCCCGGACAGGAGAGTCCGAGACGCCAACTAACCACCAGATAACCACAAGTGGTGCCTGTGGCTCAAAGTGGTAGAGCGTTAGCCTTGAACAGAAAAGCTCAGGGGCAGCACCCAGGCCCTGAGTTTATTTGTGGGGGAGTTTGAGCTTATGGGACCTGTGGAGGCAGAGCATCATGGGAGTTGTGCGCCTAGGAACCCACTGGTGCTTCCTTGGCTCTACAGCTCGGGACACCTTTTATCACTGGTTTTGTTTGGTTGTAATTGCTGAGTAGTAGCTTGTGAACACAGCCAGCCTCGGCCTTGTGTATTTTCCTCAGGGCTTAACAACTGCACGCGCCGCTGAGATTCTGGCCAGGGATGGCCCCAACGCCCTCACCCCCCCACCCACCACCCCCGAGTGGGTTAAGTTTTGCCGGCAGCTCTTTGGGGGCTTCTCCATGTTGCTGTGGATCGGGGCGATCCTTTGTTTCTTGGCTTACGGCATCCAGGCTGCTACGGAAGAGGAGCCTCAGAATGATAACGTGAGCCACGTCGTGGTGGCATGGGTTGGTGGGCGCGTAGGGCCCCTCAGCCTCTGCCCCTGCTTCTCCTCCACACGGGGTGTCTTTTCCTCTTCTCTTCTGGTCAGTCTCCTTTTTGGAAGCTTTGATCTTGCTTGCATACCTGGTTTTTCTCAGCCAGGAAGCACCTGAATGCTCTGTCTCTGTCCTGAGGCCTAGCTCTCCCCTCCCCCAGCTCTATCTCTGTGTAACTCCCCCTCACCCCCCCCCCCCCCCCCGCCTTTCCTCCCCCAGCCCCCAGCTGTATCACTAACTCTCCCTTCTCCTGGCTGTATTCTAACTGTCCTTCCCCCACAGCTGTATCTTGGCGTGGTACTCTCTGCGGTGGTCATCATAACCGGTTGCTTCTCCTACTACCAAGAAGCCAAAAGCTCAAAGATCATGGAGTCCTTCAAAAACATGGTTCCTCAGGTACTTGTCACAGTGGTTCTCCTTCCTTCCCACTCTCAAAATGGGAAATAATGTGGGGTTGCAGTTTTCTAAATTTTAGTCTGGGCACCAGTGTAATCTCAGCTACTCAGGGCACTAAGATCTGGAGGATTGTGGTTCAGAGCTAACCTGGGCAGGGAAGTCTGTGAGGCTCCAGTTGACCAGCAAAAGGCTAGAAGTGGTAGAGCTCCAGCCTTGAGCTTTTGAAAAGCCAAGTGAGCTTGAGGCCCTGAGGTCAAGAACCGGTACCGCACCGGAAAAGAAATGTGCCAGCCACAGAGCAAGCACAGTAAGAAAAGTAACTTAATTAAGTTGAGCAGCCTTTTATGTCTGGTCAGAAGCTGAGCACTGTCTTATCTGTGTACTCTTTATAACTAGTAGGTCACCGGTCCTCTGGTTCTCTTGAGCTGCACGCTTTCCTCGGCACCATTAAATGGTGTAAAACGCTTCTCCTTCCACAGCAAGCCCTGGTGATTCGCAATGGGGAGAAAATGAGCATCAATGCGGAAGAGGTTGTCGTTGGGGACCTAGTGGAGGTGAAGGGCGGAGACCGCATCCCTGCAGACCTCAGAATCATATCTGCAAACGGCTGCAAGGTAGATTTTGAGCAGAGCCGCTCGAGGCCCAGGCAGTGCTGGAGGTGCCACAGCCTTACCTCCCTGCTGATCCCCACAGGTGGACAACTCCTCCCTCACCGGCGAGTCGGAGCCGCAGACGAGGTCTCCGGACTTCACCAACGAGAACCCCCTGGAGACGAGGAACATCGCCTTCTTTTCCACCAACTGCGTGGAAGGTAGGCCACTCGAGGGCACTCCCGGCGGGGCCTGGCCCTTCTCATGGGCCATGTGGCTGTTTCCTCTGCGCAGCATGGAGGTGGGCGCGGCCCGGCTGTCCATCCACTCTCCCCTCCCACGCCAGGCCTGCCCAGCATTGTGGGGCTGGCCTGCCACTGCACACACGTGCGGGCGTCCCTTTGCTGGTATGAGACTGCACATGGCAGCCATGCCCTGCTGTGCCCCCAGGCACCGCCCGCGGCATTGTGGTGTATACCGGGGACCGCACGGTGATGGGGAGGATCGCCACACTGGCTTCGGGACTGGAAGGCGGCCAGACCCCCATCGCCGCTGAAATCGAGCACTTCATCCACCTCATTACGGGTGTGGCCGTGTTCCTGGGGGTGTCCTTCTTCATCCTGTCCCTCATCCTCGAGTACACCTGGCTGGAGGCCGTCATCTTCCTCATCGGCATCATCGTGGCCAATGTGCCAGAAGGCCTGCTGGCTACTGTCACGGTGAGCGGCTTGGGAGGAGCCGGGCGCAGTGGCTCACACCTGTGATCCTAGCTGCTTGAGGCTGAGGTGGGAGGCTCCAAGTTGGAAGCCAGCTCAGCGGGTATGTCTGGGAGACTATCTGCAATCAACCACAAGCTGGACTTAGAGCTGTGACTCAAGTGGTAGAGCACTGGCCTTGCCTGAAAAAGCCAAGAGAAAGCATGAGGCCCTGAGCTCAAACCTCAGGATGGACACCAAATAAAAGCCTGGCTCAGAAGGTGGCGGGTCATGCAGCAGAACGGGCAGGGGATAGAATGGGCAGAGTCGTGGCTAGTGTTATTTTTCTTGGTAGCACCCACTGGAGGTGCAGGAGCCCCATGTCTGTGGCCCTCATTTATACTCAGATCTCAGAGAAGGCTGGACAGAGGGAGAGTTAGGGTCAGGTTTAGCAGGATTTGGGGGAATGGCAATCTGGCTGAGTGGCACCATGGGGTTCCAGGTCTGTCTGACGCTGACCGCCAAGCGCATGGCTCGAAAGAACTGCTTAGTGAAGAACCTGGAGGCCGTGGAGACTCTGGGCTCCACCTCCACCATCTGCTCCGACAAGACCGGAACCCTGACCCAGAACCGGATGACAGTGGCCCACATGTGGTTCGACAATCAGATCCACGAGGCTGACACAACTGAGAACCAGAGCGGTAAGCACCACCTACCCACCCACCTCAGAGGCTCTCTTAATTTCCACCATTTGTTAAAAAATGCTGAAGTTAATAGAGAAATCCATCTTGTACATATGGACTGGAATTAGTTTTATTAAGCAAGATACCAGCGGGTGCTGGTGGCTCACACCTGTAATCCTAGCTGCTCAGGAGGCTCATCTCTGAGGATCATGATTCAAATTCAGGCTGGACAAAGACAGTAGAGCTGTGGTTTAAGTAGTAGTAGAGTACTAGTCTTGAACAGAAAGCTAAGGGACAGCACCCAGGCCCTGAGTTCAAGACTTGGTACTGTCACAATAAATTAAACGAACAAATACATGAATAACATTGGAGCTTGTGGTGGGACTAGAAGAGCTAGGAACGCAGCGTCGTGTTGAGTTAATGCGTCCTTGTCTGTCTTGTTCTGTCGCCTCCAGGTGTCTCTTTCGACAAGACCTCAGCCACCTGGCTTGCTCTGTCCAGAATTGCAGGTCTTTGTAACAGAGCTGTGTTCCAGGCTAACCAGGAAAACCTCCCCATCCTTAAGGTACGCTCCAGAGCCCCTCAAACACTGCCATCAGGACTGGGATTTGAACTCAGGATCTCTCCACTTAGGCCACACTGCCCCCCCCTACCCCCAGCCCCACCGAGCTTTGCTTCAGATAGCACCCTGCTTGCGTGACAGGTTCCCTGTGTGTAGAATTGTCTTGCCTACATCTTTCAGTGTGCCATGGGAGATGAAGGAGAAATTTGTCCCAAGCCAGGTCCAGGCCAGAGAAGTGACAGTTCTTGTGTGGGGGACAGACTGGTCAGACCGGTTTTACTCAGCTGCCCTCCTAGGCATCAATAAACACAGTGGCCAGACAGGGCTGCTTGGCTGCATGATCACATTTGCATGTCAGGCTATACTCTCAGGCCACTGGTTTTCTTAAAACAGCCCAGAAGTTTCTCTTATTTGTCTCTAGCTTGTTTATTAATGATGTGAAAATAAGATTGTAGCAGAAAGCATCGCAGCCTCTTGGAATCCTCCCACAGTCTGAAATGACTGTGATTTGGCTGCATTGCCCAAGTGGAGTGGTTCTTCCAGATGGAACGTAGAACGTTCCAGAAGGACAGAGTAATGTAGGCCCACTGAGCTCTGAGCCCCTATTGGGCCCCACTCCCGCCCTGCCAGGCCTACTGACCTGGTACTCGGCTCATACCAAATTGCCAGGGCACGTGCGGACAGGTGGTCATGGAGATGCCAGCTTGCTTGATCTCACACATGGTTGTCTTGGCCTCGGATCAGTGTTGATTTAAAGATGATGTTGTTTATCTTGGGTGGGGGGAAGGGGTTAGATATGACGTGTCTGCTCCATGTTTCTCCTTACCTCAAAATGGAAGTTTTCCAATCTTTGAGACTTTACCAGGCACTGGGAGCTCACGCCTGTAACCCTCACAGCTCGGGAGACTGGTATCTAAGGATCATGGTTCGAAGCCAGCTCAGGCAGGAAAATCCATGTGACTTTTCTCGCCAAAAATCCAGAGTTGTGGCTCAAGTTTTAGGAGCCCCAGCCTTGAGCTAAAAGACTATAAACAGGACGGTGCCCTGGCCCTGGGTTCAAGTCCTAATACTGGCTTACACAACTCCATTTATTTCGTGGGTTGCTGTCTGGTGTGTGTCCTTGCAGGGGTGGCCTAGTATGCAGACTGCACACACGTGTGCACCGGCCGCGATCTCAGGCTGCCCCCGCTTCACACCAATGACGTCCTCAGTCCCGGCTGCTTTGTCTAGTAGCTGCTCTGCTTTGCCCAGTCCCGGGGCCCTGAGCCGCTCTCTTCCCATTCTTAGGCAGTGAGCACAGGAGACTACAGAGTTTACTCTGTGGTGGGGTCTCAGCCAGCCAAGTGTGCAGCCGAGAATCCCCTTTGGTTTGGAGAAGTGATTCTGGGGGGATAGCAGCCGGAGGAGGTGGGTGGGAGGTGGGCACCGCCTAGGGCAGAGGGTACCGGAGGAAGCTGGGCTGTCTGGTGATGTTGGAATGGATCCCTCCCTCGGCAGTACCTGGGGTGGGGTGTCCGTGACCAACAGCTGGTGTGTCTGTCCCCAGCGTGCGGTGGCAGGGGACGCCTCGGAGTCGGCGCTCCTCAAGTGCATCGAGGTGTGCTGCGGCTCGGTGAAGGAGATGCGGGAGAGGTACACCAAGATCGTGGAGATCCCCTTCAACTCCACCAACAAGTACCAGGTGTGCGGCGCCTTCCCCCACGGTGGCGGCTGCCACTCTCAAGATGAGTCTCTTCTGAACAGTGCTCGACCCTTGTAAATGGTTTGGGGGTGGGGGACACACATGTACAAGTGTGAGCCCATCCCTTGTTCACACATTTCCTGCGGGACCCACTGCACACACAGCTATATGGGAAGGCGGGCGCTGGTGGCTCCTGCCTGTCATCCTAGCTACATAGGAAGCTGAGATCTGAGGATCACGGTTCAGACAGAAAAGTCTGAGATGAGACTCATCTCCAATTAACCTGCACATGAAAACAGCTCCAAGTGGAGCAGTGGCTCAAGTGGTAGAGCACCAGGGCTTGAGTGAGAAAGCTAAAGGACAGCGTCCAGGCCCCAAGTTCAAGCCCCAGTAACTGGCACCCAAAAATAAATCGTTGGGGTTCACTGGGGAGCTTCGAGGGTGCGTTCCCAGGCCTCTCCGTGTGTTTTGTCAGCTCATCGTAGCGTTCATATCCAGCAAGGCAGGCAGTCCTGGCATGTGCGGTGCCAGGTGACCAGTGGGTGCAGCCGCCCAGTGACCCCCTCCTGTGACTCTTCCAGCTGTCCATCCACAAGAACGCCAATACAGCCGAGCCACGGCACCTGCTGGTGATGAAAGGTGCCCCGGAAAGGATCTTGGACCGCTGCAGCACCATCCTCCTCCAGGGCAAGGAGCAGCCCCTGGATGAGGAGCTGAAGGATGCCTTCCAGAATGCCTACCTGGAGCTGGGCGGCCTTGGGGAGCGCGTGCTGGGTACGCTGGGCCCCGTGGTGGGGTCGCGCCTGGTCCCATGGGCCTTCCTTTCGCCTGCAGGGGAAATGCTTTCTTTGCTGCCTATTTTGAAATCAGTGCTGGAGAAATGTTTGTGCCCTGGGCCCTGGGAAGCCATCCTGGAGATTTTGATTCAGACTTCTTAGACCCAGGGTCCTCTGTGGGGGCCACCAGTGGGATCATGGTTCAGAGTCACTTCAGGAAGAAGAGTCTGTGAGGCTTACCTGCAGTTAGCCAGCAGGAAGCTATCAGGGTTGTGTTTCATGTGGTCAAGTACTAGCCTTGAGGGGGAAAAGCCCAAGTACAAGGCCTTGATTGAGTTCCAGCCCCTGCAGACACCTGTTGTTCAGGCCACAGCCTGCCCTGCCTCTTAACCCAGCTAACTCTTGGTGTGTCTGGAGCCACGCCTTTCCTCTGCTGTCCTTAGAGCCAGAGCTCTGCTCACCCAGCCTCGAGGGAGGAGCGCGCCTCCTCTCCGCCACTTCACCTACTTGAAAGTTCATCTTCCACTGTCCAGTGCACTTGGGAATTTGGCCTTTGTGTAATATGTTGTGGGTTGAATACAAATCATGGATGGTTCTTCCTATTCCCGTTAGCTGAAGGCAGTCAGAACCGGTTGTTCCCAGACTGAGTCACAGCTTTCCCCAACATCTGACCCCAAGCCTCTGTCTGTCCATCCATCCATCTGTCCGCCAGAGGCCGCTGCCCCCCTGCAGTCATGCTGCCTTCTCCACCCACGTTAAAGTGGCCTCTTGGCAGATGTTAATAGCTTGTGCCTGTAACTTTGACTGCTCAGGAGGTCGAGATCTGAGGGTCATGGTTCAAAGCCAGCTCAGGCAGTCAAATCTGTAGGACACTTCATCTCCAGTGAGCCAGTGAAAAGCCAGAAATAGACCTGGCTCAACTGGTAGAGCATCGCCCTTGAGTGAGGGCTAAGGGAGAGCACCCAGCCAAGCCTTAAGTGACCTCAGGGCACGTGGAAGGAGTGGCCTGACCGTCCTGAGTGTTGGGGGGGGGGGGGAGCGGTGACAGGCGCTCCGCAGAGCGTCTGTGGTCTGCGCTTGCCTCTGAGGAGGCATTTGCTTATAGAAAATGCAGAATTGCAGAGGCCTGGCCTCGCATGAAGTGCAGCTCCGGGCAGACACGCATGGCAGGCGCTGCTCCGGCCACATCGCGATTACACTGCACACTTCTTGCTCCTTGGTCAGGCGAGGAAATGAATTCTGTCTTTCAGATGCCACTTACCTTGAGACCCAGGGTCTTGTTAGGACCAAGGCTGGCCTAGAACTGGACAATCCTTGAGCCTCAGCCTCCTGGAGGCTGGATCACAACCTGTTCACAAAACTAGACTTGTGAGACATGTGTTAGTACTCAGGCTTGAGCTCGGGGCCTCATGCTCTTGCTTGACTTTACCTGGAGGCCAGCACTCTACCACTTGAACCACACCTCCATCTCACTTTGCTGCCCAGGCTTGCTTGGAACTGTGATCCTCAGATCTCAGCCTCCCGAGTAACTAGGATTATTAGGCATGAGCCACCAGTGCCTGGCTGTCAAAACTATACACTTGTAAAAGAATATTCCAGATGAAAGTGGCACGTGGAGCCAGGTGGCGAGCGGGCTCTGCCGGCTCACGTGGCCCCACCCTCCTCCTCCCAGGTTTCTGCCACCTTCTTCTGCCAGATGAGCAGTTTCCCGAGGGGTTCCAGTTTGACACGGATGAAGTGAATTTCCCCGTGGATAATCTCTGCTTTGTGGGGCTCATCTCTATGATCGACCCTCCCCGGGCAGCTGTTCCTGATGCCGTGGGCAAGTGCCGGAGCGCTGGGATTAAGGTAAGGCGCCCGCAGTCTCCATTGCTGGATTCATCTTGCAGGGATATGGGGTGGCACCCAGGTCCGGGTTCTGGCTCACTCTCTCATTTCTTGCTTTACTTGATCAGTTAGTACTAGGAATTGAATAGCTAATGGGGAAGGAGCATCTCTACTTTTTTGGGGGGAGGGGGCGCGGTCATGGGGTCTGAACTCTGGGCCTGGGCGCTGTCCCTCAGCTCTTCAGCTCAAGGCTAGCGCTCTACCACTTGAGCCACAGTGCCACTTCTGGCTTTTTTCTTTTTGCTTATGTGATGCTAAGGAATTGAACCCAGAGCCTCAGGCATGCAAGGCAAGTGCTCTACCACTTGAGCCACAGCAGTATTTCCGACTTTTTTCTTTTTGCTTATGTGGTGCTGAGGAATCGAACCCAGGGCTTCATGCATGCTAGGCAAGCATTCTACCACTGAGCCACCTTCCTAGCCCCGCATCTCTACTTTTTAACTAAAGAAATATAAAGTATGGCTGGGAAGGTGGCTCAGTGGCAGAGTGCTTGCCTAGCATGCATGAAGCCCTGGGTTCGATTCCTTAGCACTATATACACAGAAAAAGCCAGAAGTGGCGCTGTGGCTCAAGTGGTAGAGCACTAGCCTTGAGCACAGAGAGGTTCAAGGGTCGGTGCCCAGGCCCTGAGTTCAAACCCCCATGACCAGTGACCAGCACCAAAAAAATCTTGTGTAACAGATTTGCGTTTTGACTTCACATCACGGTCCCTAAAGATCAGGCCAGTATAGAAAAACCAACCACAGTATGAAATGTCCATACAGTCCACCATAATCAGACCTTTTTTTTCTTTGTCAATTTTACTAAGTATATGTATTGATAAAAGAAAAATAGACACTTATGTCTGCCACTTACTGTTCTCATGAATAAGGATAAAATCTGAGTGTTGCTGGTATGGGCATTTGATTTCACAAGCAGATGCTTCTCATTACTACTAGTGTTCTTTTCCTCTGGTGTTCCGGGCTGGAGAGCCCGGTATGTGCATGTGATCGTCTTGTGTGCGGCCATTGGCTTGGAGGCCGCCTCAATATCATCCCTCCCAACAGGTCATCATGGTGACAGGAGACCATCCAATCACAGCCAAAGCCATCGCCAAAGGTGTGGGCATCATTTCAGAGGGCAATGAGACGGTGGAAGACATCGCTGCGCGCCTCAACATCCCAGTGAACCAGGTGAACCCCAGGTACGGCCGGCTGGGAGCTCTGGTGGCAGAATCACAGGTTCTGGGATGGATTCGTTCTGGGCCTACTCCCCAGGCCAGAACACACCTGCCTTGTGGGCTTGTGGAGGAGCAGAAATGGGGGTGATTCTGGTTTGTTTCTGGGAAGCTGGGGTTTACAGAGGCTCAGGTGCCCCAGAGCCAGTGAAAGTCAGGAGGCACTCTTGAGGCAGTGATCTGGGGGTCTTCTGTGTGTGTGTGCTGCTACTGGGGCTTGCACTCAGATCTGGCAGCTGCCCTTGAACTTTTTCACTCAACATTGTACTCTGCCACTTGAGCCACACCTCCACATGCGGCTTTTTGCTGATTAATTGGAGATAAGACTCTCACCAACTTTTCTTGCCCAGGCTGGCTTTGAACTGCTGTTCTTAGCTCTCAGCCTCCTGAGTAGCTGGGATAGTGGGTGTGAGCCACGGCCCCCAGCTTCCAGTGTCCTGTGTCGCGCACCCCCTTGAAGTGACAGCATGCTGGTGGCGTGGCGGATGGCCGCCTGTTCATTTTCTTCTTGGTTCCTGACTTCAGAGACGCCAAGGCCTGCGTGGTTCATGGCAGCGATCTGAAGGACATGACCTCTGAGCAGCTGGACGACATCTTGAAGTACCACACAGAGATCGTGTTTGCCAGGACCTCGCCCCAACAGAAGCTCATCATCGTGGAAGGCTGCCAGCGCCAGGTCAGTGAGCAAGAGGCGAGGAGGCTGTCTCCACTGGAAGTGGAGGTGTGGCTCACCCGGTAATGCACCAGCCTTAGTGTGAAAAACCTGAGAGCTTGAACCTGAGTTCAAGCCCCAGTACCAACCAAAGGGGAAAAGGCAAGGTTATGAGAGCCCGCCTCCCTCCTTCCCCATAGGGTGCCATTGTGGCCGTGACGGGAGACGGCGTCAACGATTCTCCGGCTTTGAAGAAAGCGGACATTGGGGTAGCCATGGGCATTGCCGGCTCTGACGTGTCCAAGCAGGCCGCGGACATGATCCTGCTGGACGACAACTTCGCGTCCATCGTGACGGGGGTGGAGGAAGGTGAGCGCCACGTGGGGAGGCATCCTTGCCGCTGGCAGTCCATCCGTGGCGGCCCTGCTGTTTCGGGGGTGCCTGTCTCCACACCCAGCAGCCAAATCTTGCTTTCCTAGGCCGTCTGATCTTTGATAACTTGAAGAAATCCATCGCGTACACCCTGACCAGCAACATTCCAGAAATCACCCCCTTCCTGATATTTATTATTGCCAACATTCCACTGCCGCTGGGAACGGTCACCATCCTGTGCATCGACTTGGGCACCGACATGGTGAGCAGACCCCTCGCGCCAGGCCGGGCCGGGCCGGTCTCCCAGGGTCACAGTTCAAAGCCAGCCCAGGTAGAAAAGTCTGTGAGACTCTTACCTCCCATTAACCACCAAAACACGGGAAGTAGAAGTGTAGCTCAAGCGGTAGAGCACCAGCCTTGAGTAGAGGAGCTAAGGTACAGGGCCCAGGCCCCGAGTTCCAGCTTGGGACTGACACACAACACAAGAACATGCTGGCATGGGGCTGGGAAGGTGGCTCAGTAGTAGAGTGCTTGCCTTGCATGCATGAGGCCCTGGGTTCGATTCCTCAGCACCACATAAGCAGGAAAAAAAAAAAGCCGGAAGTGGTGCTGTGGCTTAAGTGGTAGAGAGCTAGCCTTGAGCTGAAGAGCTGAGGGACAGCTCTGAGGGACAGGCCCAGAGTTCAGGCCTCACAACTGGACCAAAATAAAAAGAGCATGCTGGCATGCCAGGCAGCAGCGCATGCCCGCTTACCACCTCCGAATCGCACGTTCTGCAGTTCTTCTTTTTTAAATGGTGTCTATAACACAGTCTCATGAGATAAGACCAGTTTAAAGGGGAAGAGGTGGGAATTATCAGAAGGTTCATTCACACAAGTAATCCTCCCTACTCAGGCTGAGATCTCAGGATTGTAGTTCAAAGCCAGTCTGGGCAGGAAAGTCCATTACTGAACAACTACCAAAAAAATCTCAATAAATACCATTTCCTCCCCGCCCCCAGGTTCCCGCCATCTCCCTTGCTTACGAGCAAGCCGAGAGCGACATCATGAAGAGACAGCCCAGAAATCCCAAGACTGACAAGCTTGTGAACGAGCGGCTGATCAGCATGGCCTACGGGCAGATCGGTGAGCCGCAGCCCCATGCAGGCAGCTTCAAGGGGCGCGCGTGGACACGCCTGGCTTGGGGGGGGGGGGTGCTGCTGGCACAGATCCAAGTTCTCCGCCCTGTGAGAAGCCAGCTAGTGCGGCTGCCTGCCCACTGGCTTTTGCGTGCAGCTCCGCGTCTTTTGTCTCACGCTGTCCTGCCGAACCCCAGGATTAGAGCATTAGGAAACTTGAGGCTTTAGCAATTGGCATTTGGTGCCCACCAAAGCACAGTCCTGCATGCAGCCTTGCCCATGCCTGGGTCCTGGGCTGGACTCCTGCCAGGAGCAGTGCTGTGGGCAGATAAGGTACTGCCGCTGTGGCAGCGAGGGGCAGCCGCAGTTGCTGAGGTGACTCAGCACAGGGTTGCCGTCTGCAGTCATCGCTGGTGGCCTCGGGTGACCTCCAGGGAGACCTCTCGGTTGTGTAGATGAGATCTTGTCTCTGGGAACTCGGGGTGTTCCCCTCACATTGGATGCCAGAGGGGCAGGGATCCTGAAACTGTGGGGGAAGCACCAGTGCCTTGGGGAGGAGCAAGATGGCAGCATGCGAAAACTCTGAGACCAGAGCTTGGAGTTTTTTAGATTAAAAGGAGAGAAGGTAGCCCACTGCTGGAGGCGTGCAGCCCACACCTCCATCATAGCTGCTTAGGAGGCTGAGATCTGAGGATTCAACGGTAGCTGGGGCAGAAAAGCCTTTGTTGTCTCCGACAAATCAGCAAAGAGCTGGAATTGGAGCTGTGCTGAGGCTCAGGGGTGGAGCACCAGCCTTGAACAAAATGCCAGGCCATAAGTGTGAGGCGCTGACTGGGTTCAAGCCCCAGGACCAGCACAGACACAAAATCAGGCAGGCTGATTTCTCAGAAGGCTCGTGGCCTGATGAAGTATGGGAAACGGTGTGTTCTAAGAGCAAGGTGCTTCTGTCTTCTTTTAAGCTCTTAAAAAGGAACTCAAGAAGTAGAGCCTGCCTGGGAGTCTCCACGCCTCCCTCCTCTCCCCCCATCCCCCAGCCTTCCCCAACCAGCGCCAGCGCCAGCGCCAGCGCCAGCGCCGCAGCCACCAATCAGGTGACAGGGCTTGGCAGGCCTTGCCAGGTCCCACTCAGGAAGCCCCCATCTTTCTAGGCATGATCCAGGCCCTGGGCGGCTTCTTCACCTATTTCGTGATTTTGGCTGAGAACGGGTTTCTCCCGATTCACCTGCTGGGCATCCGGGTGGACTGGGATGACCGATGGATCAACGACGTGGAGGACAGCTATGGGCAGCAGTGGGTGAGTGATGGCCTGACCCCATGACCTGTGACCCAGGCCCAAGCTGCCCCTCCAGTTGCCCCCACCCCAAGACCTTGGCCGCCCCGCCCCCAGCCACGTCTGCCTTGCCTTTCAGACCTACGAGCAGAGAAAGATCGTGGAGTTCACCTGCCACACGGCGTTCTTCGTGAGCATTGTGGTGGTGCAGTGGGCTGACCTGGTCATCTGCAAGACACGGAGGAACTCCGTCTTCCAGCAGGGCATGAAGTAAGGGCTGGCGCCGCACCTAGGGAGCTGCAGAGATGGTTAAGCAACACTCTGCCACCACCACCACCCCCAAAAAATGTCACACACAAGGCCAGGTTTCCATAATTAGAAATTTGATTGGAAAAAATAGCATTTACAGTCAGGTGTTGGTCTTGCCTGTCATCCAAACTACTCAGGAAGCTGAGATCTGAGGATCGAGGCTCAAAACCAGTCGGGGCAGGAAAGTCTGTGAGACTCTTAGCTCCAGTGAATCCACCAAAAATCCGGAAGTGGTGTTGTGGCTCAGGTGGTTGAGCGCTAGCTTTGAGCAGAAAGCTCAGGAACAGTGCCAGGCCTGGAGTTCAAGCTCCATGACTGGCACAAAAGAAGAAAAGCTAAACCTCTATTTGTGCGTTGTAAGCTCCTTTCCCCGTTGTGTTTCAGGAACAAGATCTTGATATTTGGCCTCTTTGAGGAGACGGCCCTGGCGGCCTTCCTGTCCTACTGTCCCGGCATGGGTGTGGCGCTCAGGATGTACCCCCTCAAGTGAGTGGTCCTCGGGCTGTGGCGTGGGCGCACACGCTGTGCTTTCTGGGTGGTGTGTGCAGGGATCCCGTGGCCAGGAACGGGAGGGAAGTTGGCTTGTGAGGGAGGTGGCCGGGCGAGCGCTAGCACTCACAGCCAGTGCCCAGCTGTCCTGGAGTCAGGGTCTGGTTCAGACCAGACTGTGTGTTTGGACTGCTGTGTCAGCCTCCACCGTCCCAGGCTCCGATTCCCTTCCCAAAGGAGGAAGGGTGTGAGGTCGCTCCAGGGCCCCTTTTCTTTGCTAGTTTAGTGGGACTTACTGGGAGCCCTTGGGTCATTGAGTGTGGTTAGGGTGGCGTCCACACTCCGTACCCCAAGTTGTCCATGAGCCTCACCGAGTGCCTTCCACAGCAGTGTACGGGTCCAGCAGTATTCCTCTGCCTGTGGACGTGAGGACACATTCCTTTCTGGGTGCCGGACCCCCTCCCGCCCGGCTGTCCTGCCGTGCTGCCTGGGCGTCTCAGGCACCTCCCTGTCTCCATGGCAGGCCGGCGTGGCATGGCCATGCGTCTCTGTCCCCAGTGCCCCCTGCAGAGCAGGTTTGCACCACACAGAAGATGTGACTGAGTTGAATATCGTTGACCTTGCTTATCAAGGGGTCACAAAGTCGCACAGGGCTCAGCTCCTGACCTCTGCTCCTCTGCTGTGTGGGGAGGAGGTTGAGTGGGGACATAATGGTGTAGAAATAGGAGGAGCACGGCCAGTCCTCACGGAGCCCTGGGAGCTGTCACCAGGTACACGCCCTTCCGCCAGGGAGCCTGTCTCCAGGCTGGGGCCTCGGGGCTCATGCAGGCCTCGGCTGACAGTTGGGGCTCCGCTTTTTTCAGTTCCCGGGTCTGGGACTTGGAATGCACAGCAGGCTGCCCCAAACTCCATTGCCAGAAACTAAGCTCAAGTGCTGCATGGCCAGCCTGGACCCACCCTGGCGGTACTCCCACCGGGAACTGTGCCAGGACGTGAGACAGGCACCGAAAAGCCGAAGCACTTTCAGGCCAAGTGCTGGCGCTGCGGCCTGTAATCCTAGCTACTCAGGAAGCTGATAACTGAGGACATGGGTTTGAAACCAACAGGGGCAGGAAAGGTCACAGAGCTGGAAGTGGAAGTATGGCTCAAGCGGTAGAGCACCAGGCCTGTGGTCAACCCAGTACCAGTCCCAAAAAAAGAGAAAGATCTTAAGCACTTGAGAAAGGGAAGAAAGGAAATGTGCAGGCAGTCCACAGTTGGCACGTGTAATGTGCCCTCCTCCCTTGCAAGCCAGACAGGATGGATCACCCATCCCAGGCCTGCCAGCCCGAGAGGCAACCATCTGCCCCTAGACCCAGCGTGGACTGTGATGGGTGGTGAGCTCCCCACAGCATGTCTTTCTCTGGGTGGGCTTCGTGGATCTGAATCGGTGCCCACCTCTCCCTGCAGGCCCACCTGGTGGTTTTGTGCCTTCCCCTACTCCCTCCTCATCTTCGTGTACGATGAAGTCCGGAAGCTCATCATCAGACGTCGCCCCGGGGGTAATTGGGTTGGGGCTGGAGGGGGGAGGAGGGGGTGCGGAACCTGGGCTCTCTGGGCTTTGGTTGGCTTTGCTCTTGGTGTCCGAGGCTGGTGTGAGTCAGACTGCCGGCCTTACCCAGGGTGGAGCATTGCACAGGTTGAGTTACAGGTCATATTGTAGATTTTAGTATTCAGACCGGACAGTGTTGAGCCTCATCAGCACCTTAACCATCTCAGAGAGGCGGCTCTCGCCTGTAATCCTAGCTGCCGGAAGGGCTGTGCTTCCAGGCCAGCCTGGGCAAAGAAAAGTCCAGGAGACTCTGATCTCCAGCCGAACGCTGGAAGTGGAGCTGTGGCTCCAGTAGTAGAGCACTGGCCTTGTGTCAAAAGCCTAAGGGACAGTGAGAGGGCTGAGTTCAAGGCCCCACACTAGCACCAAAAAGACAAACACAGACCATCTTCCCAGATTAAAAGAGAGGGGTCCCGTGTTGAGTTTGGGGTAGCACCCGCCCCACCCTGCCTTCTCCCCATGTTCCCCCCCCCCCCCGGGGGCACTGGGACTGGACCCTGATCCATGCCTCTTCTCTGCTGCCTACAGGCTGGGTGGAGAAAGAAACCTACTACTAGTCTTGTCCTGCACGCCCGGAGCGCCGGGCCGCCCTCTGCATCCGCAACCCCTGTGCGCTCAGTCTGGGAACTCGGGATCACCCGGTCGGAGCACCGGAGCATGTGGGAGCTGGACGTCCGGGAATGCAGCATGTCACCGCAATGGGGGGCGGGGGGAGGGTGCCTGAAAAACAAATAAAACACCGGAGCCGGGAGCGACGAGAGCAGGGAAGGATCTCACGTGCCTTTTTGTTTTTGTAAAAAAGGAAAACCTGGGAAGGCTGAAAGAATACATTTTATATCTGGATTTTTACAATAAAGATGGTATCAGTGGAGTTGGTCTGTGGTGCGGTGGATTTGTGGGTGGGAGGCCTCTGTCTCCCAGGGTGCGGTCGTTAAGGCAACCCCTCACCCGCATCCTCTAGTGGCCTGTTAGGGACGCCAGCCCTGCCCCGAGAGCCTCGGCCCTAAGCTTAATCAGCCCCCGGGGAGGGACTCACCTGCACGCCACCTTCCAGTCCAGTCCCCGGGGCGGGCTGGTGTCCCTCTTCCTTCCCCGCTTCCTACCGTGGGGACCCCGCACCTGCACTGAGGAGGCCCAGGTTCTAGGTTAGCTCTTGTCCCTAAGCCATGCTTCCTGCTCTTCTGCCGGCTTCTCCCAAGACAGTGCCCACCGCGTGCTCCACGGGCACCTGTGTTTTCTCCAAAAATGCCAGTCAGCCCTCAGGCACAGCGGGGCCGTCACGCGGCGCCCTCCTCTTCTGCCTCCGCCCACTTCCTGTCGTCTCCCTCCGCGCTCTGCTGTGATGGGCACTCGCAGAAGGCAGCAGCCTCCAGTGCTGTGGCGGCCGTGCCAAGGAAGGAGGCGACAGAAGGAAGACTTCGGGGCTGTAGGGGCTGAGACTGACCTGACCGGACAGGAGGGAGGCTGTGTGCTAGAGGCCACAGGCCTCCTACCCAGCCCAGCCTCCGCCTCCCACACCTAGAGAGCTGACAAGTGCTGTCAGGGTGGTCACAGTTCTGGTGTGAGGATCTGAAGCCTGAGGCCTTGAACCCTGGGGGGGGACTGTTAAGAGAGCTGCCCTTCTGGAATGTTCTAAGAAGCCCTGGGCTAGGAAACCACAGTGGGGAGATGGAACCTCCAGCCCTTGTCTACCAGGACATTTCTGCCCTTTTCTGTTTGATGATCATTTATCTTGGGGGGAGAGGAGGATTGTAGTCAGGCAGATCCCACGCCTGTAATCCTAGCGATTCAGAAGGCTGCACTCTGAGGATCATGGTTCAAAGCCAGCCCGGTCAGTCAAACCCAAGACTCCAGTTAATCACCAAAAAGCTAGATGTGGAACTGTGCCTTTCAGTGAAAGAGTACCAGCCG
The DNA here is from genome assembly GCF_019054845.1 of Dipodomys spectabilis. Lineage (NCBI taxonomy): Eukaryota > Metazoa > Chordata > Mammalia > Rodentia > Heteromyidae > Dipodomys > Dipodomys spectabilis. Next base: position 1,917,112 of record NW_024870825.1, on the reverse strand, counting down.
TGAGCAAAGACTACAGGAAAGCACCCAGGCCTGAGTTGAAGCCAGTACTGGCGTGCACACACACACGCACAGTGGAGGGGCTTGATGTCCCAGCTCATCAGTGGTAGGGGTGACTACAGTGCTGCAGAGGCAGTGCGGGCAGGCAGGCGGACGGCGAGAGCTGGGCCAGGACCTGGAGAAGGGTGACGGGTTTGTGCCGAACAATGGCGGAGGTTGAGGCTGGTGTTCAGACAGAAGATCATGGAAAGTTTCCTGGAAGCGAAGCACAAGCCATTGGACAGCTATGCAGATGAGTTTGCCCTCCGGAGCCTGGGACTGTCAGGCTGCAACTTGTAGAACAAGGAAGCCAGCCGGTCCCAGGCTGCAAAGCCAGCACCGTGTCAGCCTAGGGCAGCGGCCACACGCCCATCAGTGCCAGGGCCGCCGGCACAGCTGGCAAGGTGGGCACAGGGAAACCTGCACTGTGCTCAGATGTCTCAGGGCTGTCCTCAGACCTGCCTTCAAACAGCAAAGATCCCTCTCCCCCTCCCAGCCCCTCTTCCCTTTCCTTCCTCTTCCTCCTCCCTCCTCCCCTACCCTTTCCCCTCCCCTCATCTTCCCTCCTCTTCCTGAATCTAAGGCACCCAATAGAGTTCATTTGTACTTAGAAAAGTACAGCTTGTTGTTGATGATCTTAGGATTTGAACTAACGGCTTAGGCACAGCTCTTTTGCTCAGAGCCAGTACTCTCTCGTTTTGACCCACAGTGCCACTGAAAGTAGAATTTTTTTTTAAAGAGATTTCAGTAGTGAACGGACTAGAAATAGAATCCTCTTTAGTATGCACAATTGCTGGACACTGGACACCAGTGGCTCATTCATGTCATCCTAGCTACTCAGGAGGCTGAGATCTGAGGATCACAGGTCGAAACCAGCCTGGGTGGGAAAGTCTGGGAGACTCTTTATCTCCAATCAGCCAGCAAAAAGAAGTGGAAATGTGTTTCAAGTGGTAGACACTATCCTTGAGTGAAAAAGCTCAGGAACAGCGCCCAGGCCCTGAGTTGAAGCCCTAGTAATGGCGTCCAAAAAAAAAGGCGGTGTGGGGTAGAGTGGTTGCAGAAGCCCTCATCTGAGATGGGAAAGCCTTGGTCTTTCCTCCACATGGAGCTGCCTCCCTCGAAGCCTCAGGGTGCAAAGGTATGCATGCGCCTCCCTTGGGGAGGTGCAGGCCATGGGGGCCTGGTGAGCCAGCCTGGGGAGGGGCCCCCTCGGTGTGTGCTGAAATCACAAGGACCCTAGCATCCCCACGCCGCAGACTCCGGAGAAGCGCTGTCCGGCTTGGGATCGGCAGGTCAGCCACCCCCTCAGCAAGGGACACAAGGTTGCCCCGCCGCCTGCGAGGAAGGAACCTGCCAGAAAACACTCCAGGCTGCATCCCAGGCCCTGGGGAGACTGCAGGGACCGCGTGGCACACGAAGTCCGAGGACCCTGTCCCTCGAGGGAAGGGAGCGGAAGGGCCTGGGCCGTGAGACTGCGTGGAGCAGAGCCAGGGAATCCTGCTGGGACTCCATGCGTGCCACACTGGGGCGTGGCAAGGGGCTCCCCATGCAGCCCGAGAGGACGAGGAAGGCAGATGCCAGGCCGGGCGGGGCGGCAGCCAGTGCCCGTGTGCCGGCTCCGGGCTGAATAATGTAGGGATCTTGCAAGCCCACTAACTCTGCTTTGGTAGTGTGAAATTGGGAGAGGCCAGGGAGGCATGCCACAGGAGCCGCCATCCCTCACACACCCGTGGAGAACACCAGGGGGATTGCCGACAGGCAGCATGGTGCACAGGGGCGGCGGCCTCAGGTTCACCACACAATCGCCGGCATCTAGTGGGCCTCCACAGGCCCCTGATGTTTCAAGCCAGGGTCTGAGGGGCAGAGGGAAAGGGAGGAGGATGGGGAGAGGGGCGGGGGAGGAGTCCTGTGGGTCATGAGGTCCAGAGCATGATTCTTTGTCAGGGTGGATCGAGTCCTATTTGCAGGCTGTGTGGTGGCAGCCCTGGCAGAAGCCCATCACCTGTGTGAATCAACTGAGACCAACACCCCCATGGGAGGAAAGTGGCAGAGGGTCCAGTCCAAGGCAGGCCCCTTCCGTGTGTGGATCTGTGGGGAGGTTGAACATCATGGCGGGAGGAGGTCTCGGAGGAAGCTGCTCCCTTCATGGAGGCCAGGAAGCAGCAGAGCTGCCCTAGGGCTGGTGTGGCCTCCTCCGCCTCCTCCTCCTCTTGCGTCTTCCCTTCTATTCCACTGGCCCCCAGCCTATGAGACGGTGCCATTCACATTCAACGTGGCTCTTCACATGCACATGTGCACACGCATGTGCACACAACAGCTTCAGAGACACACTGAAACCCCACTGTACTAATCCAGCTGCCTCTCACCCACTCAGGTGGACAACAGAGGAGTTCAGCCCTTCTCCAAGTTGTGACAGTGGACGTTGTCCCCAGACATTCCAAAGCTCTAACAGAAAGCAAAATAACCATAGTCCTGTTCCACATGCTCTTTGCAGCATGGGTATTGTTTTGTGTTTGAGTGTGTGTGTGTGTGTGTGTGTGTGTGTGTGTGGTTATGCATGTGTGTGCTGGTATTGGGGCTTGCTCAAGTCTGGTGCTCTACCACTTGAGCCACACCTCCACTTCCAGCTTTATTTTAAATTGGAGAGGCGAGGCTCTTGGATTCACATGGGCCCAAACAGCACCTGGCTTTTTAATACCCACTACATTAATTCCACCAGCTGCTGACAGTCAGGAGCACGGTTTGGAAAGTGCTCCTTTAAGTCTGCAATGTGGGAAGCGGGCGGAGGAAGCACCAGCCTTGCTTCAGCCCAGGAAGGAGCGGAGGCCAGCCAGGAGAGGCCGTCTAGGCTGGAAGCGCACAAGGGCCCTCGGTGGTGGGTCTGGGCCCATCAGATACCTCCCTCCCCCGGGGACCAGCACAGAGCAAGCTTTGATAAGCCTTTGTGGCCTCCTCCCACAGCTCTCCCAAGATGCCTTTCTGCTGCCCTGTTCGGTGCCCAGGAGACCAGACCTGTGAGCTCATACCACACGGCCCTGGGGAGGCCATGGGCCTCGAGTCTGCTAATGAGAGATGGCCGGGAGGATTACATGTCCTGGCCTGGCAGCGGGGCTGGCTCTATACTCAACATCCCATGCCTCTCAGGCTGAGGGCTCAACCGGCTGAGCCCCCAGATGGAGTGGACACCCAGACCCCTTGCTTTCTGGTGCGGTGTCTGTGTGTTAAGGCTTAGCGAGGCTGGACGTGGTCTACAGCCTGGCACACCCCAGCTTCTCCAGGTCAGCCTGACCTCAGCATTCATCTTTGGAAAGGTCTCTCCTGCTGCCCCAGGCCTTGGGGCGGTTACATAACGTCAGGAGCCCCTGGAAACGTGGGCATATGGCACCCTGGATTCCAGGCACAGGCAGACTGCAGCCCGTTTGCAGCTGTGCGTGCACACATGCACACACACACACCAGCTGGTGACATTTCTGCTTCACTATTTCACTGCATCTGGAGTCACATAAGGGCCACAGCATGTGACGTTTCCCACCCCAGTCACCGGCCAAGGACAGGAGCGGGCATTTCCTGTGGGTCGGGGCTGAGTCTTCTGCCCCGGCGGTGAGGCTGGCACTGAAGGGATGGACGCTGGGGTATCTAGAAAATACGCTCCCCAGAAAGGGTGTGTGTGTGCACATGGGTGTCAGTCCTGGGGCTTCAACTTGGCCTCACACTCTTGCTTAGCTTTCTCTCTCAAGGCTGGCACTTTACCGCTTGAGGCTCAATTCTACTTTCAGCTTTTGAGTGGTTAATTGGAAGTAAGTCTCTCAGGCTTGTCTGCCAGACTGGCTTTGAACCATGATCCTCAGTTTTCCGCCTCCCAAGTAGTTGGGAAGGCAGACACGAGCCACAGGCCTCTGGCTCCAAAAATGTGTCGTTAGAGACTGCAAATCAGTGATTGTCCCCAAAGAAGCAAACACGGGGAGCACACAGGCATCCGTGAGAGCGCGCTGCTCAGTCACATCAACCCGGGGTCACGTGGAGCTGAGCTGCCTCCGGCAGTGCTCGCGCCTCCCAGTCCTCCTCCTCCAAAATGAAGACTGCAGGAGCACTGCAGGCGCACTAAGGATGGAGTGAGGGGGCTGAGCACTCAGCACCAGGGCTGCCGAGGCAGGCTTGCCCAAGGCCGCTGACGGAATTCCAAGTGCGAAGTCCAGTGACTGGACAGGAGGGACTGGGCCAGCTCAGCGTGGCGGGGCCCAGGAAGTCCTGACACCTTCACCTGCCAGCAGGCTGGGCATGTGGGGTGCACAGGGCTGCAGACCGGGCAGGTGAGGTGCAGGCGGGGTGTGTGGGGTGCAGGCAGGGCTGTGGGGTACAGGCGGAGTGTGTGGGGGGTGCAGGCGGGGTGTGTGGGGTGCAGGCAGGGCTGTGGGGTGCAGGCGGGCTGTGGGGTGCAGGCGGGGCTGTGGGGTGCAGGCGGGGCTGTGGGGTGCAGGCGGGCTGTGGGGTACAGGCGGGCTGTGGGTGCAGGCGGGCTGTAGGGTGCAGGCCGGCTGTGGGTGCAGGCGGGCTGTGGGGTGCAGGCTGGCTGTAGGGTGCATGCGGGCTGTGGGATGCAGGCGGGCGGTGGGGTGCAGGCGGGCAGTGGGGTCAGGCCTGGCTGTGGGGTGCAGGCTGGCTGTGGGGTGCAGGCGGGCTGTGGGGTCAGGCTTGGCTGTGGGGTGCAGGCGGGCTGTGGGGTCAGGCTTGGCTGTGGGGTGCAGGCGGGCTGTGGGTGCAGGCGGGGCTGTGGGGTGCAGGCGGGGCTGTGGGTGCAGGTGGGCTGTGGGGTGCAGGCAGGGTGTGTGGGGTGCAGGCGGGGTGTGTGGGGGGTGCAGGCTGGCTGTGGGGTGCAGGCCAGGCAGGTGGGGTGCAGGCGGGGTGTGGGGGGGTGCAGGCTGGCTGTGGGGTGCAGGCGGGGTGTGTGGGGTGCAGGCGGGCTGTGGGATGCAGGCCAGGCAGGTGGGGTGCAGGCGGGGCTGTGGGTGCAGGTGGGCTGTGGGGTGCAGGCTGGGCTGTGGGGTGCAGGCGGGGTGTGTGGGGTGCAGGCGGGCTGTGGGGTACATGCGGGCTGTGGGGTGCAGGCGGAGCGTGTGGGGTGCAGGCGGGGTGTGGGGGGGTGCAGGCTGGCTGTGGGGTGCAGGCGGGGTGTGTGGGGTGCAGGCGGGGCTGTGGGATGCAGGCCAGGCAGGTGGGGTGCAGGAGGGGCTGTGGGGTGCAGGCCGGGCTGTGGGATGCAGGCGGGGCTGTGGGGTGCAGGCGGGGCTGTGGGGTGCAGGCTGGCTGTAGGGTGCATGCGGGCTGTGGGGTGCAGGCGGGCGGTGGGGTCAGGCCTGGCTGTGGGGTGCAGGCTGGCTGTGGGGTGCAGGCGGGCTGTGGGTGCAGGTGGGCTGTGGGGTCAGGCCGGGCTGTGGGGTGCAGGCGGGGTGTGTGGGGTGCAGGGGGCTGTGGGGTACATGCGGGCTGTGGGGTGCAGGCGGAGCGTGTGGGGTGCAGGCGGGGTGTGGGGGGGTGCAGGCTGGCTGTGGGGTGCAGGCGGGGCTGTGGGATGCAGGCCAGGCAGGTGGGGTGCAGGAGGGGCTGTGGGGTGCAGGCCGGGCTGTGGGATGCAGGCGGGGCTGTGGGGTGCAGGCGGGGCTGTGGGGTGCAGGCTGGCTGTAGGGTGCATGCGGGCTGTGGGGTGCAGGCGGGCGGTGGGGTCAGGCCTGGCTGTGGGGTGCAGGCTGGCTGTGGGGTGCAGGCGGGCTGTGGGTGCAGGCGGGCTGTGGGGTGCAGGCGGGCTGTGGGGTGCAGGCGGGCTGTGGGGTGCAGGCGGGCTGTGGGTGCAGGTGGGCTGTGGGGTCAGGCCGGGCTGTGGGGTGCAGGCGGGGCGTGTGGGGTGCAGGCGGGGCGTGTGGGGTGCAGGCGGGGCGTGTGAGGTGCAGGCGGGGCGTGTAGGGTGCAGGCAGCTGCCTGGGTTGTGCTGCTTTGCTTGGTCAGGTCAGGCTGTCTGTGGACGCGGCCGATCCCCGCCCCTCCCGGTGACTGCACCCGGCCTCCCCCGGCCTCGCGGCCCCGACCTCCCCCGGCCTCGCGGCCCCGGCCTCCCCCGCCTCCCCGGCCTCGCGGCCCCGGCCTCCCCGGCCTCGCGGCCCCGGCCTCCCCCGCCTCCCCGGCCTCGCGGCCCCGGCCTCCCCCGGCCTCGCGGCCCCGGCCTCCCCCGGCCTCCCCCGGCCTCGCGGCCCCGGCCTCCCCCGGCCTCCCCGGCCTCCCCCGGCCTCCCCGGCCTCCCCCGGCCTCCCCCGGCCTCGCGGCCCCGGCCTCCCCCGGCCTCCCCGGCCTCCCCCGGCCTCCCCGGCCTCCCCCGGCCTCCCCCGGCCTCGCGGCCCCGGCCTCCCCCGGCCTCCCCGGCCTCCCCCGGCCTCCCCCGGCCTCCCCGGCCTCGCGGCCCCGGCCTCCTCCGGCCTCCCCGGCCTCGCGGCCCCGGCCTCCCCCGGCCTCCCCCGGCCTCGCGGCCCCGGCCTCCCCCGGCCTCCCCGGCCTCCCCCGGCCTCCCCGGCCTCCCCCGGCCTCCCCCGGCCTCGCGGCCCCGGCCTCCCCCGGCCTCCCCGGCCTCCCCCGGCCTCCCCCGGCCTCCCCGGCCTCGCGGCCCCGGCCTCCTCCGGCCTCCCCGGCCTCGCGGCCCCGGCCTCCCCTGGCCTCCCCCGGCCTCGCGGCCCCGGCCTCCCCCGGCCTCCCCGGCCTCCCCCGGCCTCCCCGGCCTCCCCCGGCCTCCCCGGCCTCGCGGCCCCGGCCTCCCCCGGCCTCGCGGCCCCGGCCTCCCCCGGCCTCCCCCGGCCCCGTGATCAAGGACCAGGCGGCCCGCGGGGCGGGCGGCGCGGGCGCGGACGACCCCGGAGCAGGCCGTACGGGGACCCGCGCACAGCCGCCGCCAAGGGTCGCTGGCGGAGCGCCGGGGCGAACCGAGCCCAGGTCTGCGCGTGCGCGGGGGCGCCCCAGGGGTCTGCACTACGGCGGCCGCCGAGGCCCAGCCCGCGAGGCCCCGGGCTGCGCGGACCGCCGCCGCCCCTGGGTCAGATCCCAGCTGGAGCCGTAAGCCCTGAGCGCGTTTGTTACAGAAGCGGTGCAAACGAGTACACGGCCCCCCCACCCGCAGCGGGACGGAAGGCCGGGTACAAATGACCTCCACCCGCCCTTCCTGATGCAGGAAAGTCCATGAGACTCTTATCTCCAACAAACCACCAGAAAACCTGAAGTGACGCTGTGGCTCAAGTGGTAGAGCGCTGGCCTTGAGCAAAAGAAGTTCAGGGACAGCGCCCAGGCCCCGAGTTCAACCTCAGGACCACCACCACCACCTCCACTCAAGGCCGCGAGGCCTCCATCTGCTGGGTCATTATTATAAATTTGGGAAACAAACTGGGACTGAGAACGTAAGAAAAGTCAGCGTGCAAAGACAACAGAGCTTCCAAGAAGCACACAGGCAGGGCTCCCTGGAGAGATCCCTGCAGCCACCGCATGGCCGCCTCTGCGGGGCATGCCTTGCAGGACAGCGCTGCCGCCCCAGAGAAGCTCCGCTGGTGGCCCTCGGAATGGAGCCGTGCAGCACCCCCTCCCCACCTCCAGGTGCTCCCAGCTCCCCCCAGGCGGGGCAGGCCTGACTCCCAGGACCCCAGGGAAGCTGCTGGAACTTAGCAAGGGTCAGGCTGAGGTGCCCAAGTGACCCCCCTCTCCCCCTTGCCAGCAAAGTGCCTAGGAGCAGAAAATCTGCAAGCGCACCTCATCCGTGAAAACAGAGCCGTGTGCCCTGCGCTACATGAGTTTATACTTTAGGTCGGGCGCCCACAGGTGAGGGGAAATGTGTCAGTTGCTTTCAGAGCCTGGCTTCCTTCACTTTGGAGGATGTTTTATAGATCATCTATTTCCCTGCATGGGGCATGGTTTTATTCTTCTTTATGGTTGAATAATACTCTACCGTGTGTGTGTGTGTGTGTGTGTGTGTGTGTGTGTGTGTGTGTGTGTGTGACATTTTCTTATCAGGTGTGGGGCCCCTGGGCTGTTTCCAGATCTTGGTTCTGGGCTAGAGTGCTTCAATGAACCTGGGTGTTCCAGTGCCTTTATTGTATCCTGACTTGCAGTCCTTTGGGAAATTGCCTGATTATTGCTAGATCATTGGGTCATTCTATTTTTAGGTTGAGGGGTGTGTGTGTGTGTGTGTATGTGTGTGTGTGTGTGTGTGTGTGTTGTGTGTGCTGGTCCTAGGGCTTGCACTCAGGACCTGATCGCTGTCCCTGAGCCTTTTTGCTCAAGGCTCAAGTGCTCTACCACTTGAGCCACAGCTCCACTTCTGGCTTTTTTGGTCACAGACTTTCCTGCCCCGAATGGCTTTGAACCATGATCCTCAGATCTCAGCCTCCTGAGTCGCTAGGATTACAGGCAAACACTTCTGGCTTTTTGGTGATTAATTGGAGATAAGAGTCTCACAGGCTTTCCTCTCCCAGCTGGCTTTGAGCCTCGATTCTCAGATCTCAGCTTCCTTAGTAGCTGGGATTACGGACATGAGCCTCCTGTGCCCATTTTTTAGTCTCCTGCATGTAGATAAAAGGTTTCCCAAAACTATTTGTTGAAGAGGCCATCTTTTTTTCCCCCAATTTAATTTTTTTTTAATGTATTATTATAAAAGTGATGTACAGGGCTGGGAAGGTGGCTCAGTGGTAGAGTGTTTGCTTTGCATGCATGAAGCCCTGGGTTCCATTCCTCAGTACCACATACACAGAAAGTGACACTGTGGCTCAAGCAGTAGAGCACTAGCCTTGAGCAAAAGAAGCTCAGGGACAGTGCTCAGGCCCTGAGTTCAATCCCCAGGAGTGAGGAGTGACAGTTGCGAGAATCAGGTTCTGGGTACTGAGTTCTTTCCACCCCTGCCCTCCCTCCAGGCCACCTTCTCTACTGTGTATATGTTTTGGCTGTGGCTGGGTGATTTTATGTCTGCTGCCTTTACTCTTCCATTAAAAAGGCCCCTCATTTTCTCAGAAGTGTGGGTTTTCGGGGGAGGTTGTTCCAGAGCATGTTTACACCCCTCTGCCGCATCATGAAGTCCTCCGGCTCCCTGGCCCAGCCCCTCCCTGCAGAGCAGAGCAGAGCAGAGCGCTGGCTCCCCAGGGATCGAGCTCCCAGGAACACACCTCCCCTCCCCCCACAGCTGCCAGGAGGGAGTTTGTAGGTGAGGCTGGGCGGGGCAGGTCCAGAGGTCAAAGGTGGGGCCAGGGCCCTGCACCTGGGTGCCTGCCCGGTCCCCCCCACCCCTCGGCCACCATGAGTGTGCCGCTCCTGCCAGGGGATTGTGCCTAATCAAGTGCCCGCCGGAACCTGGGTGGGAGGGGTCAGCTGTGCAGCCCTCACCCGCAAGGGCTGAGGCTGGGCGGGGCCGTGTGCCCCTCCCTGGCCCTCAGGAGGCTGTGTGGATGCCCTTCCCACCACTCAAGACACGTGTCCTTCACGTGGATGTCTCCACCCAAAGAGGGCAAGGAAGGCAGCGTGCACAAGGCCGGCAACACCAAAAGGCAGAAGAAAGCCCAGCACAGTAGTCCTAGAATCCCAGCTACATGGAATTCTAGTGCCTAGAATCCCAGCTACAAGGAAGATCGGGAGGCGTGTGATTTAAGGCCTGGCTCTAAGCAGAAAGTTAGCAATAGGACCCCAATCTCAACCAACAGCCTGGGTATAGTGGTGCATGCCTGCAATCCCAGCTTCATGGGGTCCTTCCCTCCCTCCTTTCCCTCCCTTTTTCCCTCCCTCCCTCCCTCCCTCCCTTCCTAGACACAGGGTTCCAATCTCACCTGTGCACACATGGCAGCCTCAGAGGAGAAGATGTGAGCTGCGGGATGCTTGCTTAGAAGAGAATAAGATGCTGAAGGAGCCAGTGCCTGTGTGGCCCCGCAGCCGGCCCCCAGCCCAGAAAGGCACCAGGTGAGCAGACACGAGTCCTGCCGATGTCACCCCACAGGTGCCCAACTTGGGGCAGCTCATGGTGACACCAGAGCTCCGTCTGCTCTTCTCAGGCCTTTAGGTCAGGCATCCGTGCTCACGCCTGTCATCCTAGCTACTCAGGAGGCTGAGATCTGAGGATTGAGGTTTGAAACCAGCCTGGACAGAGAAGTCTGGGAGAGTCTTGTTTCCAGTTTATCAGCAAAAAGCCGGAAGTGCTGGTGTGGCTCCAGTGGCAGAGCAAAAAAGCAAAGGGAGCTGAGTTCAAGTCCCAGTACCAGCACAAAAACACAAATGACCGGGACTGGGAAGGTGGCTCAGTGGTAGGGCGCTTGCTTTGCATGCCTGAGGCCCTGGGTTTGATTCCTCAGCACCACATAAGCAAAAAGAAAAAAGCCGGAAGTGGTGCTGTGGCTCGGGACAGCGCCCAGGCCCAGAGTTCAGGCCCCACGACCAGACCCCCCCCCAAAAAAAAAACAACACAAATGACCCACTTACAGTTTGAGTAGGAAGCGTGAACTGAAAGGCTGGTGGTGGAAGGCTAAGTCTCAAAGGTGGATGTGGGCCTGGACAGGTGATGTCCAGCGGCTCTGGCCTATCCAGTGTCGTCCCCAGCAGGGTGACCCACCTCACTACAGCCTGGCGTTATTTAGCTGGGAGGCTGGACACTGGGGCAAACCCTTGAAAATACACTCACGTCTCCCATCTCCCTACACTGTGCGCTCATTCTCTCTCTCTCTCTCCCTCTCTCTCTCTCTCTCTCTCTCTCTCTCCCCTTCCTGGCCACCATGAGGACAGCTGCTCTGCCATACTGCTTTCCCATGATGCTTTGCTTTCCCTCAAGCCCCAAACACCCACTGCTCTTTGAGAGTTCTCGAGGGGCGGGGTGGCGGCTCTGTCCGGGTCAGGGGAAGTGCCCAGCTGCAGGTCAGTGCCCGGCCTGCCAGTCAGGTGGAAATGACCGGTCCTAGGGCAATCGCAACTCCCAGTCGGTAGTTCTGCTTCCAGAAATGTTTTGTAGGTGAAGTAATGAGTACCAAGAACATAATGGAGCCTGGCGGATAACTCATATGCAGTAAATTGGAGACACTGCGATGGAAACTAGAGACATACCCCTCCCCCCTCCCCCCGCCTCCCAAATGCCCAAATGCCGGGCTTCCCACCCACTGTGTACACCAAACAGACACAGTGGAGGGCAGGGAAAGGAGATTCATCGTGTGGCACGGGCCTGGCCAGGGAAGACAGGCCTGCAGCCCACCTTAGGGCACAGACACGGAGGGGACAGGAGCAGCCTAGCAGACAGCTGTGTTCCCAGCATCCCACGGGGCCTCGGGCTGCGCCCACTGGTACTGGCTGTCCATCCTGCTCCTTCCTAGCTTCTAAGGGGGCTGCAGGACAGAATGGCTCAGGCAAAGGACACAGGTACAGAGGAGAGGAGGCCAGAGGCCCAGCTCTCGTCCTGCCCTTAGTTCATCTCTGGGCCCAGGCAGAGCTTTGGTGCCCATCAGGCAGAACAGCGGTTAGTCCCCAGTGCCTCCGTCTGTCTCCAAGCTGTCCTCAGACACGTCTGTGCTGCACACTCTCCTGTGAGAGGTGAATTCGCAAATGAAACTCCAGCATGCTGGGCGCGGTGGCTCACACCTGAAATCCTAGTGACTCAGGAGGCTGAGATCTAAGGATCGCAGTTCAAAGCCAGCCCAGGAAGGAAAGTCCACAAGACTCTTATCTCCAGTAAACCACCAGAAAACCGGAAGTGGCGCTGGGGCTCAAGTGGTAGAGCGCTCGCCTTGAGCTGAAGAGCTGAGGGGCAGTGCCCAGGCCCAGAGTTCAAGCCCATGATTGACAAAAAAAAAAAAAAGAACATTCTAGAAATCCCTCTGAAATAAGAACTAGCAACCTTTGCATACATTGACCCAGGAACCAAGACGCACAGAAGTTGGGGGTGGCACCCCTGCGGCTCCGTAACCAGAGCAGGGGCTGTGGTGGCTCCTTGCTGGGCACTGGCGCCACACTCCGCACTCCATCCCCTCCCGTCTCACAGCAGGTGTCAGGCCAGGCAGCTGCCACGCCACCACCCAGGGAGAGTGATTCTGTGTGGCTGCAGGCCACGGCTGGCCACTGCCCAGTGGGTCAGTGCTCGAGCGTCCAGGCTGGGCTCCCTGGTGGCCAGCGGCCTGGCCTGGCCCCAGCACGTGCGCTGGCCCGCGGGGCGAAAGCGGAGAGCAAGGGCAGCGAACAAGGCCAGGCCAGGACGCTGTGCTCCCGGGGGCGGGGCCGAGGGGCAGCTGCCGCGGTGGTGAAGAGGAGGAGAAGAGCAGCTGGCCCCACGCGTGTGGGGAGTGTCTGCAGCCACAGACGGCCTGTGTCCCCAGCCAGACAACAGGCCGCATTCTTCTCTGCTCGGATGACGATGACTCGCTTCGCGCCAAGTCCCCAGCTCACATTGTTGTGGGGTCAGATGACACGCCCCCCCCTCCACTGCCCTCTGCAGCCAGGCTGCTGCTTCTTGTCTTTGAACACAGAGCTCTGGCTGGCCCCAGCCCTGCCACGGGATTTCAGGGGTCTCGGGACAGCTGCGGGCTCAGCAACTTCAAGGAGCACAAATCTTAGGACATTATTCGTGTGTGTGTGTGTGTGTGTGTGTGTGTGTGTGTGTGTGTGCACATGCATGCTTGCCAGTACTGGAGCTTGAACTCAAGTCCTCAAGTTCTTGCTTCATTCTTTCATTTGTTCAAGCCTGGTGCTCTACCACTTGAGCCACAGCTCCACTTCCAGGTTTTTGCTAGATAACCAGAGATAAAAGTCTCGTGAATTTTTCTGTTCCACTCTGGTTTTGAACGATCATCTCAGCCCCCTGAGTAGCTAGGTTATAGGCAGGAGCCTCAAGAAATAGTGGTTTTTCATGTTTCTTCGTAAGACACCTAGGGTCCAGGGTTGTGTGGGGTTTCTCTGTCCTTGTGCTCTCCTGTGGTGAGCGCCATGCAGGGTCCACGCCTGGACCGTCTCATCCGATGGTTGACAGACACAGAGTCTAGAAAGGCCTGGGGCTGTGGGAGGGGGAACAGAGTCCCTGGTCCTGTGTGTTCTGTGGGGAAGCCCATGGGGAGGAGGCCCACAGGGAGGAGGCCCACGGGGTGAGGCCTATGGCAGGGGGAGGGGAAGATGAGGCCTGGAGCTGAGGGCAGCCAGCTGGGCCCAGGAGTGGATGCTCACCTCAGGTGCCTGAAGGTGGCTCAGCTTCCACCCCGCCCCGCCCCACCCCGGCCCCAGGGCATAGGAGCTGGATGTGCCAGGCGGGCACACAGACACTGCCAAGCCAGATTGGGGAGCACCGTAACCGCTCCGAGCATGCCCAGCAGGTGGAGAGGGATGGGTAAGTGCCACCTCAGCCCCTGACTCTGCCTGGAAGTTGGCAGAGGAAGAAAGGGGAGGAGGAGTGTAGAGGAGGGGGGGCAGGGGGAGAGTTGGATCTTCTGCACAGGGGCCTGCTTGTGTGGACTGAGTCCTCACCCAGTGCTAGCACCTGTGAGCACTGAGCAAGCACCTGTGAGCACTGCTCGGGGCCTGTGAGCACTGAGCAAGCACCTGTGAGCACTGAGCAAGCACCCGTGAGCACTGTGCGAGGCCTGTGAGCACTGTGCAGGGTCTGTGAGCACTGAGCAGGGCCTGTGAGCACTGAGCAAGCACCTGTGGGCACTGAGCAAGCACCCATCAGCACTGTGCGAGGCCTGTGAGCACTGTGCAGGGCCTGTGAGCACTGAGCAATCACCTGAGCAGGGCCTGTGAGCACTAAGCAAGCACCTGTGAGCACTGAGCAGGACCTGTGAGCACTGAGCAAGCATCCATTAGCACTGTGCGGGACCTGTGAGCACTGTGCGGGGCCTGTGAGCACTGAGCAGAGCCTGTGAGCACTAAGCAAGCACCTGTGAGCACTGAGCAGGGCCTGTGAGCACTGAGCAAGCACCTGTGAGCACTGTGCAGGGCCTGTGAGCACTGAGCAGGGCCTGTGAGCACTGTGCAGGGTCTGTGAGCACTGAGCAGGGTCTGTGAGCACTGAGCAAAGCCTATGAGCACTGTGGGGGGGCCTGTGAGCACTGAGCAGGGTCTGTGAGCACTGTGTAGGGTCTGTGAGCACTGAGCAGGGTCTGTGAGCACTGTGCGGGGCCTGTGAGCACTGCGGTTAACGCAGCTCTGAGCACCGCCATCCTGTCCAGTGTCAGTGCCCAGCTCAGCAGACGGCCTTCATGCTCCTGGGATGTGTACTTTACTTTGGAAAAGTTGAGGGGCTGGGAAGGTGGCTCAGTGGTAGAGTGCTCGCCTTGCATGCATGAGGCCCTGGGTTCGATTCCTCAGTACCACATAAGCAGAAAAAAAGGGAAGTGGTGCTGTGGCTCAAGTGGTAGAGCGCTCGCCTTGAGCTGAAGAGCTGAGGGACAGCAGTCAGGCCTAGAGTTCAAGTCCCACTACCAACAAAAAAGAAAAAGAAAAAAAAGTTTGGATTCTAGAAGAGCAATTAGTGGGGGTGGGGGGTGGGGGGAGTGGTGCTCTGCAGGGTGGTGGGAAAGCAGGCTGGCCAGTGCTCAGTGGATTGTTTTAGCATTCCCTTGGGCCTCCCCTTCCTCCTCCCTCTCCTCCTCCCTCCTCTTCCTGCCTCCACTCTGACTGTGCTAATTACAGGTTGCTGAATAAATCCACCATCGTTTCTTTTTTTTTTTTTTCTTTTTACTGTAATTCCACTCAGAGCTTTTCCGCAGAACAAAGTCATTGCTCACAAAGGTCAGCCGAGGCCCAGGCCCAGGCGCCGGGGTTGAGGCCTGGCTCCAGCAATTGTGGGCTCAGCCAGGGGGGGTCAGGGTCTAGGGTGCTGCTAAAAATTTTTTTTTTTTTTTTACCAGTTCTGGGGCTTGAACTCAGGGCCTGGGCGGCACTCCTTAGCTTTTAGGCTCCAGGCTGCACTCCACCATCTGAATCACACCGTCACTTTCAGCTTTTTGCTGGATCCTGGAATCTCATTCTCCTGAGTAGTCAGCCAGGGTTACAGGTGTACGCACAGCACCA
This sequence comes from Dipodomys spectabilis, assembly GCF_019054845.1. Lineage (NCBI taxonomy): Eukaryota > Metazoa > Chordata > Mammalia > Rodentia > Heteromyidae > Dipodomys > Dipodomys spectabilis. The sequence continues at coordinate 1,902,034 of NW_024870825.1, read as the reverse complement.
GGCTGTGTTCATTGAGAACACTCACAGAGCCCCCGCTGCATACAGTGCCAGGCAGGAGAGGTGAATCCTCTTAGCCGGTACTGTGACTTGAACTCAGGACTCTGTGTTCCCACTGGGCTTTGTCCATTCAAGACGGGCTCTACCACTTGAGCCCACAGTCCTGCTTCTGGCTTTTTGGTGGCTCATTGGAGATAAGAATCTCACAGGCTTTCCAGCTCTGGCTGGCTTTGAACCAGGATCCACAGATCTCTCTCCTGAGTAGTTGGGATTGCAGGTGTGAGGCACCAGACTTGGCCAACAAGATTTTTATTTCACAGGCTTTATGACTAGAAGGGGCCCCTTGGCCACATAAGAGCTACTGGGAAGACTCACCACTTGGAAATTGGGGTGCCAATCCCTCCTTAGCCTTCAGAGCCACCCCTTATCTGTGTCCCGAGACCATCTCCCTACACTAAGGCCTAAGGCTGTCTCTATTTGCAAGACCAGATATTGGGATATGTAGCTCTGTGAGTGGTTTCAAACATCCCTGGGGAAGCTGGGGGAAGAGGAGGCCAGGGAACTTGTGGCAGCACAGCTGGACGTGGTTGGGCGGGGCCGTGATGTCTGGTCCCTCAGGGGCCAGCCTGGCATCCAGAGCAGCCTGCCTCACGGATTCTTGACACACCTGTCCCTGGAGTCACAGAAGTCCTGACCTGACCGAGGACCTCGGGGCTCCCGCCTGTAATCCTAGCTGCTTAGGAGACTGAGATCTGAAGATCGAGGTTCAAATACCCCAGCCTGGGCAGAAAAGTCTGAGATTCTTATCTTCAATTAATTGGAAAAAGTTGGGAGTAGCTGCCGGGTGCTAGTGGCTCACACCTGTAATCCTAGCTATCGGGAAGCTGAGATCTAAGGTTCAAGGTTCAAAGCCAGCCCAGGAAAGTCCAGGAGACTTTTATCTCCAATAAACTACTCAGAAAAATCCAGTAGTGGTGCTGTGGCTCCAGTAGTAGAGCACTAGCCTTAAGTAAAAAGTAGCTGAGGGACAGCGCTCAGCCCAGGACTGGCAAAAACACACAAAAACATGCTGGAAGTGAAGCTATGGCTCAAGTAGTAGAAGAACACAAGCCTTGAGTGAAAAAGCCCAGTGAGAGTGGAAGGCCCTGAGTTCAAGGCCTAGCATCCTCCTTCCCCCCTCACACACACACACACACACACACACACACACACACACACACATCATGGACAGAGCGAGAGGAGCGTGGTGGAAAGCAGCACGCAGCAGCTGCGTCTGTTACACACTTCTCCCGATGGTTTAGTGCTGCAGAGCTCCAATGAGATGGATGTCTCTTGCTGACACTGCCAGGCGTGTCAGCAGTGAATTTCCAGAAGCATCCGTCTTGGTCTAATGGCAGAGTGGGCCGGCATGGAGCCAGGGGAGCGGGAGCTCAGCAGCCCTGAGCTGCGCTGGCTGGGGGGGGGGGGGGGGAAGGGGGGTGGGCGGCCGGGCCCCGGGGGGACAGCAGAAGGGCGGTTGGAAAAACTTGCCAAGCAGAGGGGGCAGGTCTTCACCTCCAGAAAGCAAAGCTGGATAAATAAACCAGTTCTGTCTCATCTTGCCAACGGGAGCAGGAAGCCAGGTGTGGTCATGCACCCCTGTAATCCTAAACCCAAGGATCAGGAGTTCAAGGCCACCTATGCTGCATAGAGATACATTTTCCAAAAGAAGGAGTGAGAGAAGCAATTTCCCCAGCTACACAGCTGGTGCAAATCTGGCTCTGGGGTCAATCTTCAGGGCTTGTACTTGGTCTGCTGATGGCAGCAGGAGGGGGCCAGCTGTGGGGCACCCCAAAAAGTCAGAGCCCTGCCTCAGCCTTCCCCTTCTCCACGCAGACTCATTTCCAAGGATGTGCGTGCGTGAGTGTGTGCACACATGCATGTGTGTGCATGCATGTTTATTAGTGTGTGCATGTGTGCGTGTTTGTGAATGCACGCGTGCATGTACGTATGTGCATGCACACCGGCACTCAAACTCAGGGCCTCACTCTCACTTTTCCACCCAAGGCTGGTGCTTTACCACTTGAACCACACCACCGTTTCCAGCTTTTTGGTGATGAACTAGAGATACCATTTCAGGGATTTTTCTGCCCTTTTGGTTTCAAACCAGGACCCTCAGTTCAGCTTCCTGAATAGCTGGGGTTACAGGTGTGAGCCACAGCTCCTGGCTCTTCCCAGGCCTTTTGCCAAGCCCCCACGATGTCCTGCCCGGGTCTCAGACCCTCCTGCTGCCGTGGCCTGGCTTGAGGCCAGGGCCTTGGGTGGTGTGCCCGCCGGCCCTGCCCGGCACAGCTGAGCTCCACTCCCGGCGGGTGCGGCCGGGGCATGGGAGCCAGGACGGGCGGGGGAGGAAAGGTCGGTGGTTTGCTCCGACCGGGGCACGTGAACCAGGGCTGTGCCGACACCAAGGGCCAGGCAATGTTCTCAGGCCAAAAATCACAGCTTTTCTCTCAGAGGAGTCACTGGGCAGCAGATTCCTGGCATTCCGCGAAGCTTTGTGGACAGGCCCCGTCCTGAGACCTGCGGCCCACACCGCCCAGGGCCAGCCAGGCAGCAATCCTTGGAGCCTGGTCTCAGATCAGCCCGGAGTGGCTGCCGGCTGGGGCTCAGGGCTCCATGCTGGCTACGGTGGCCCACGCCGGGGGGGGGGGGGGGGGGGGGGATTCCAGGAGGGAGGGAGAAGAACTATAGGATGAAGACTGGAGGCATGAAGGCATGAAGCTCATACCTATCGTCTCTACTGCTCAGGAGATACACAGTTTGAAAGGTGAGCAAAACGGCTAGCAAGACCCCATCTCAACAAATCAGCCCAGCATGGTGGCACACAGCTGTGATCTTAGCTGCACTGGGAGAAGGAGAATCACATGTCAAAGTTGACCTGGCCAAAGAAAGAAACAAACAGCAAGAACAAGATCCCTGTTTGAAAAAGAACTGAAGCATAAAGGGCTGGAGCCGTGGCTCAAGTGGGAGAGGCCTGCCTAGCCAGTGTGAGGCCCTGAGTTCAAATCCCAGTGCCGAAATAGAGCAATTCGGGAGGTCAGTTACCAGGACCTGCCACACCCTCTATAGCCCCGCCTCAGCCTTCACAGGACCAGGGGGCAGGCATCGCGTGCCACGGTTCACAGGTGTGGAACCCTTGGCTCAGAGCTCCCCAGCTTGCCGGACCTGAGTCTTCTCACACCCAGAGCTCAGCTCCAGACCTGCTGAACTCCGCATCCCGTGTCTCCCCGGGTCACGCCCAATTCCAGGCAGGTAGAATTTTCTAGAACGATGGGGTAGCAGGTTTGCCCGGGCACTGGCCTCTGCAGACCCCTCTCCTCTTCCTGGGGAACTGTGTCTCCCTGGGGGAGCAGGTCCCCGAGTCCGGACTTTCAGGGGGGGAGGGGATGAGCGGTACGATTCAGAAACTCACTTTTCCACCAGCCTGGCTGATCTGATGGCGCCGTTTTGCATGGAGTAACAAGAGATTGTTCCGCTCTGAGACAGAGAAACCCCACACTCCCCTTGGAAAGGGGCAGAAAGTTAAGTGGTACTTGGAAATCCTTTCTCAGGCTTATCTTCTGCTCCGTTCATCCACACCAACGCCACCCTTGGTTTCCTTTTCTTCCCTTTCCTTTGGTCTGAACTCAAGTTCTGGAGCGCTACCATTTGAGCCACACTCCCAGCCCAGTGTTGTGCTGGTTTGGGCCCTCAGATCTCAGCCTCATGAGTAGCTGGGATTACAGGCAGAGCCACCGGTGCCTGGCCCACACTCAGATTCCTTATTATTTGTTAGATCAAAATACCCCAGTGTTCTGCGACCTTATTTAGGTGCTACTTCGCTTTTCGCTCTTGTTTTCCCTGTGGCAAGCACAGTCTGTGAAAGGTGTCATCTTGCCACTCCTGGGTTGATGGATGGATGCTGCAGAACATTCTAGACTATCCCCTGGGCTGCCAGTGGTCCGAGGCCGCTCTCCTCCCTCTTCTCTGAGTTCTCGCCCTCCCCATGCACTGTCTTCTGCTTGATCAGCAAGGCAAGTCCTCGGGGGGGGGGGGGGACCCAGCCCTGACGGAACCAGGCCCTGCCCTGCCAGTGCTGGCTGCGTCCAGTCCTGCCCTCCCCCTCCCCCTGCCCCTCCCCCCCACGGGCCAGTCCCCCGCCCAGCCATGTGAGATTGCCCATGTCATTAGGAGTTCGGGTCCAGTACCACCATCCACACTGCCACGGCCCGGGGCTGCTGCCTGGTGCAGTCCCACATTCCCGGGGACAGACACTGTCCCGTGGCTTCTCAACAAAGTCCCCTTGCCCATCCATGCCAGCCCACGTTCCCGGGAAACCCGGATGATGGGCGGGAGCCGTGGGCGCCTGGCTCCCCACGCCCTCGGTGTGACCCTGGGCATCTGGGCAGGAGAAGGAGGAGGCGTGGATTCATTGAGCCAGGCAGGGCCTAATGAAAGTCAGTTCCTGCCGCACGCACTGGCTCTCAGGATGGGGCCTCTGCGAGACCCCGGCCCGACAGGCCGGCCAGCGTGGGCAGTGTCCTGCTAGCCTCTGCTTCCAGGCACGGGGGGCTGCCCGGAACATTTCTCAGGAGCCACAGCTCACTCATCAGAATCCAACATAGCTTGAGAGAGAGAGATGGATATAGAAACAGAGACAGACAGACAGACATAGAGACAAAGACAGGGACAAACAAGACAGAGACAGAGACAGAGGCAGACAAAGGGAGTTATTACCACTTGGTTGTTTTTCAAATGCTGCCCAGCAGTTGTTTTTTCCCCCTGCAAATGGACCAATAATTTGGTTGTCTTAAATACATCAAACGATTCAATCGCGTGTTCTATGTGGTGAAGACATTTTCCTTTGCAATAGCATTCCATATTCCTGACGCCACCCAGTCCCAGAATAAAACCACGATGCTTCAACGCGTTCCTTTCAAATATTTATAAACAATAGTGGAACTTCTTATAGCCGACCCCATGCATATTTAATTCTTCTTTTTAAGCAAGTTTTGTTCTCCCTGAGTCATTTATCGACTCTTTTCAAATTCTTCCAAAGTAGTCTGTGTGTGCATGGGCACAGAATGCCTGCACCCGGCCCAGCCTGGATCCCCCCCCCCAACCCCCCAGTCTCTCAACAGAATGAGAGGTTCAGGAGCTACAAATGCAAATTACCCAGCACACCCACTGTCCATTATCACACCTCATCACACACGTGCATGATCAGATTACCATGGCAGATTCACCACGTCCATAAATACCTACACCTGGCCACGTAGAAATGCAGACTTTAAAGGTTTATTGGACAGAGGCTCTATCTGGCGTTCACACATTAGATCATATTAGATGAATACAAAAGGAAAGCAGATGGGAAATGGGATGTAAGTCATTCACCTTGTTGCTTTCACCTCCATTTATTTATTTATTTGTTTGTTTGGTTATTTATTTCTTCATGTTTTGAACAAATACCATCCTGACTGCTGGCCCTGGGGCCGCTGGGCGGGTGCAGTGAGGCCAGCAGTCCAGCAGGGGTGCGGACGGGGCCTGGGTGGCCACGGTGTGTGTGGGGGCAGTCCGGGCAGCTGCAGCGGCTGCAGGTGTGCTTAGACTACCTACAAAGTCCTTCCCAGCCGCCAGCAGGGAGGGTGCGGAGGCCTGCCCCATGGTCCATGACCCTGTGGCCCTGAGGCCCACCCAGGACTGGGGTCAGGCCCCGTGTAGTGGACGTCTGTTTTCTCCACACTGAGCAACAGTCTCTCGCATCGTAAGAGCTTTGCCAGCTGCACTGTGAGCTTTAAAGTCGGGCTAATACAGAGGTGGGAGATTGAACAGACACAAGGGAATAGACAATTCATAGACTAACACGCACACACGTGCACATGTGCATGTCCACCAGCACGGAAGTCCTTCAGTCTAGCTCTCATGTGTGAGTGGAAACATGGTATTTCTGAGCTCGGCTCCTGTCTCTCAACATGTTCTCTACTTCCATCCACTTTCCGGTGTGCCACGTGCTTTCATTTTCCTTTTATGGCTGTGTGATATTCCAGTGTAAATGTGTAATGCGTCTTCATCCGTTCATCCACTGGGAACCTCAGATGCCTCCGTTTGCCTATATTGGGAAGTCCTGCACTAAACATGGCCTCTTGCCCCGAGAAGCCAGATCACAGGCAGGGTCCCCAGTACCTGGATTCCTGTGTGTGTGTGTGTGTGTGTGTGTGTGTGGTGTATTGGTAGTGGGGCTTGAATTGAACTCTGGGCCTTGTAACCTTGCTTGGTTTTTTGGCTCAAAGCTGGCATTCTACCACTTGAAACACATCTCCTCCAGCCTGGCCCTTTTGCTGATTATTTAGAGGTAAGAGTCTCATGGACTTTCCTGCCTGGGCTGAGTTTGAACTACGATCCTCAGATGTCAGACTCCTAAGTAGCTAGAATTACAGGCATCAGTCAACATTTTTATTATATATATGCATATATAATATAGTATATATGATACTATATAATATAATACATTATACATAAATATGTTATATTTAATATGTTAGTTATATATTACAATAAAATATATTAATATTGATTAGTTAAATTCAATTACAATATAGTGTTTTCTCATCTACATCAAATATCCGTTTATGAGGACTTCCATTGGGACATAAACACTTACAATGAGTCAACTGCATTCACTCCATCATCCCTTCCCTCCACCTTCCCTAACTTGTTACAACAACTGCAATTGATTTCATTACTCTATTTTGCATAAGTCCATGTGGTGTGTGTGTGTGTGTGTGTGTGTGTGTGTGTGTGTGTGTGTGTGTGTAAATGAGGACATTGATCCCAGAGCAACCGGATCACCTAGCACAGGTCACGCAGCAGAGGAATTCAGATCACGTGCTCTGGAGGGCGCTGTCTGGCAGCCGAGCTTAGGAGCATAGCGGCCAGATAAGGAGGAAGGAGATCAGATACAAGAAGCCCCGAGGCAGGACGAGGGGGAGCAGGGGCCATCCAGTGGTGTCCAGTGGCGGAGGGCCGGCCTGCGTGGATCTCCTGTCTCAGGCAGTAAAGCCACAGAGCAGGTGGCAGATTCACGAGCTGCTCGCCAGGCCCCGCTCCCCCTCCCGCCCCCTCGGGAATCTAGCAGAAACCCCAAGCAGCCATCTTCATTTTGTGGCTTGGAGGGATGGAAAATTCCAGATCAGCAAGCAGCATTGCCTCTCCAGATCTCCTTCCGCGGGTTTTCAGGCCCGTTAATGTTTCACCTGGGCGCGGGCCGTGCCCTTTGCCTTCCAGCAGCGGCCCTGGCCACAGGGCCACGGCCGTCTGTGATCTGCAGCATTGGATTAGCTGCCCCCCCGCCCCGCACCTGACACAATGCACGTGGACCAGCGGAAGGAGATGTGGGGGACTAGGGAACCCCCCCAGGATGGCCGGGGAACCCCCCGTGGCCTTGCTCACATGCTCCCTGGCTCCTCAGGATGGTAAAGCTGACTTGCCGGCCGCAGCAGCTGATTGTCCCCCCGCCCCTCACTCCCTAACTCCCCCTCTGTGCCTGGCCTGGCACCGGGGACTGGACCCTCCCAGGGGCCTCTTCCACCCCACAGCCTGCACAGGCTGCCTGGCCCCATGGGAAATGGGTGCCCCTGCCCTCACCCTGCCGTGTCACCCGCCGCCAGCGCCTGTGCCTGGCATCTGGCTGTGTGTGGGTCGCTGTGGGGGGCCGGCGCCCCTCTCAGCCCTGCCCCCCATGGGCTGGCGTCCTGCCAGGGGGGGTCCAGTCCGGTCCCTGGCCAGGACCAAGCCGTATCAAGCCCCTGGTGGTCCTAGGAGGCCCAGGTCCCGACGTCTGCCGCCCCAGAGCTCTGGGAAGCGCTGGGGTGGGGGGTGAGGCGGGGGCGGGGTGAAAGGGGTATGTGTGGTGTTTCAGGCCTGGAGACTCAGCTCAGCCTCAGGCCCAGGAGACTCACAGGGCTGCTGAGTATCAGCAAGGCCTTCCCCACTGGGGACCTTACCCTGCCCAGCCAGTGGGAGGCCGGGACACCCGGTATGGAGGACGGGGGGGGGGGGGGGGTGTAACCTGAGCCCCCAGAACCGCTCAGCTGTGAGGGGGCTGTTCGTGAACTTTCTAGAAGACAGGCTGTGTCTATGCCTTTCTTTCAAGAACTCTCTGGTTGGCTCAGGGCTGTCATCCTACCTACTGAGACTGAGATCGTGGTTCAAAGCCAGCCAGGGCAGGAAAGTCCCTGAGACACCTTACCTCCAATTAACCAGCAAAAAGCCTGGGCTGCTACCGGGCGCCGATGGCTCACGCCTAGCTACTCAGGAGGCTTGAGATCTGAGGATCTCGGTTCAAAGCCAGCCCGAACAGGAAAGTCCGTGAGACTCTTATCTTCAATAAACCACTAGAAACTGGAAGTGGCGCTGTGGCTAAAGCGGTAGAGCGCTTGCCTTGAGCTGAAGAGCGCAGGGACAGCACCCAAGCCCAGAGTTCAAACCCCAAACCCCATGACCAAAAAAAAAAAAAAAAGCCTGGGCTGGCTTTGAACCATCATCTGTAGATCTCAGCCTCTAGCCTCCTGAGTAGCTAGGATGACAAGTATGAGCTACCAGCGCCTGGCTAAAAGGATGTGTTTGGTGGAAAATTGAGTGTTCTGGGTAGGAGGTCAAGAAAGAAGAAAGGCTGGGCACCAGTGGCTCATGCCTGTAATCCTAGCTACTTAGGAGGCTGAGATCTGAGGATCTCGGTTCAAAGTCAACCATGGGCAGGAAAGTCCATGAGACCTCATCTCCAATGAACGAACAAAAAACCAGAAGTAGCGCTGTGGCTCAAGTGGTAGAGAGCTCATCTTAAGCTGAAGAGCTGAAGGACAGCGCCGAGGCGAGGCCCAGAGTTCAAGCCCCACGACCGACCAAAAAAACAAAAACAGAAGAAGAAGGAGGAGGAGGAGGAGGAGGAGGAGGAGCAGCAAGAAGCAAGGCCCTTGGAGGTGTGTGAGAACAAATTCCCCCCAGCCCTTGCTGCATTGAGGGGTTCTTGGCAGCCCAATGGGGGGGGGGGGCTTTGACCGGGCCCCAGGGAATTTACTTCGAAGCCAGTTCAATCCCTGGAGCTCTTCCCAACAGAAAATTAACTGCCAGGATTCATGTCCCTGTCCCCACCCAGGCTGGGGTGTTGACACGTTCACTCATAGGGTCACAGCCAGGTGTGACTCCCCCACAGGGGCCTGGCCCCTCAGGGTCTCCCCATATCACACAGGAGCTGTAAAAATGCTCACCTTCCCCCTTACCAAAGTCCCGTTCCCTGCTCCTCACAGCCCCAGTGGATTTTACAGCCCGGCCTTGGTGACTGTGTCCTTGCTCAGCGCGCTCAAGGTCTGAGGGCCCTGTGGAGGGGCCTCCTGCTTGTTATTCATGGAAACGGAGAACTTTCCACTCTCCTGGACCCTCGGGGGAGGAGAGGAGGTTCATGGAGCACAGTGGAACTCGAAGCTGTTGTAATGATTAATAAACAGGTGAACTCAGTATCACAGGACCGGCGGGGGGGAACCTGGGCTGGGGCCCAGCAGTCGCAAGCCAGGCCCAGCCCTGGCCCCCACAGGCCGCAGGGAGAGACGCGGTGAAGGTGGGGAAAGGCAACAGCGCCCAGGGCATAGCCAGGCCTCCGGGTGCAGACCTCGGGCACGGGTGGAGTGGGGAGAGTTGGGGCCGGGTGAGAAAGGCCGTGGGGTTCACGCAATCCCCGGTCCTGGTGCGGCTGGCTGGGCCCTGAGCTCTGGCTCTGTCCTGGAAGGATCTGGAGCCATCCTTGCGTGCTCCTTGGGACAGAGCAGAACGGGGGGGGGGGGGGAGAGTGGGGGCGCTCCTGCCAGGCCGGCTGTTCACTTTAACATGATCAGAAGGAGGCCCTGACCATGGGGGCCGTCCACACGAGGTGCTTGTCTGAATCTTCTCTTTCCTTCTAGAACAGGGTGATGGTGAAGGGTCTGGGACCGAGAAGAGCTCAAGTCCCAGGCACAGAGAGAGAGCTGGGGCGTTAGTGCATTCCCAGGGCTCGGCAGAAGCAGGTTCTGGGCCTCCTGTTATAATCTAAATTGGGGGAGGGTGCCACACTCCCTGGGGAGCCCAAGACAACGAAGGTGGAAAGGGGAGGCTAGCACCTGCGGAGAGGAGTGGTGGACACCAGATTCTGCGTCCTGAGAGCCAGAGGGCTGGGACGCTTCAGGAAAAGGCACTGCTTGGGGGGTGGGGGTGGGGGGGATTTGGGAAGTGGTGCTGTGCCTCAAAGTGGTAGAGTGCTAGTCTTGAACAGAAAAGCTCAGGGACAGAGACCAGACCCTGAATGCAAGCCACACAACCACCAACAAAACAGCCAGGCAGCGGTGGCTCACGCCTGTCATCCTAGCTACTCAAGAGGCTGAGATCTGAGGACTTTGGTTTGAAGCCATCCTGGGCAGGAAAGTCTGTGAGATTCCTACATCCAATGAACCATCAGAAAATCAGAAGTGTGGGGCTAGGAAGGTGGCTCAGTGGTAGAGCGCTTGCCTTGCATGCATGAGGCCCTGGGTTCAATTCCTCAGCACCATATAAGCAAAAAGAAAAAAGCCAGAAGTGGTGCTGTGGCTCAAGTGGTAGAGTGCTAGCCTTGAGCTGAATTGCTGAGGGAGGACAGCGCCCAGGCCCAGAGTTCAGTCTCCACGACCAGAACCCCCCCCCCCCAAAAAAAAAAAAAAAGGAAATCAGAAGTGTCACTATGGCTCAAAGTGGTAAATAGGTCACTCGCCTTGGGCAAAAGAGCTCAGGGACAGCCCCCAGGCCCAAAGTTCAAGCCCCTCGAATGACAAAACAAAAAAGGAAGGCCCTGCATAGTCCTCACCATGCCATACAAGCAATGTCACCTCTCCTGACTCCAGTGGCCCAGCAAAACCAGGAAATGGACATCTGTACAATGCGAAGACAGCTCAGACTCCACTGGGTGTGCAAGCACTCTGTGCGCACATGAACACACCCACACCAGGGCTTCAACTCTGGGCCTCTTGCTCTTCTTTTGCCTTTTTTTTTGCTCTACCATTTCTGGCTTTTTGTTGGCTAACTGGAGATAAGAGACTCAGACTTCAACCTCCTAAGTAGATGTGAGTAGGCATGGGCCGGCTCATGGCTCGGAGTTTGTATATTTCCCCCACTCACCACAGTCCAAGTTTGCCTATGCCCGGGGGAGAGCAGCTTCCTTGACTATTGACCTCGGGGTGGCAGGAAGTCCCCTAGCCTGCCACGGTGCCTGCCTGCGCCACCCCCCCCCCCCCCGTAGGACGAGGTGCGGCTGAAGGAGGGGGCCTGGTCAGCTGGGGTTACAAAGGTCGCCAAGACTTCATTCCTCATCATTTAAAAACCTGCTTCCTTGGCTCTTTGACAAGAGGTGGGAGCCAGAATGTTCTAGAGGGGGACAATAAACCAGTCCTTTTCTTCCTCCTCCTCTTGTTCCTTCTCGCTTCCAGCTCAGAGCACCCTCCCCACCTCAAAGCCTTCGTCCCAGACTCAGAAAGAACTCTGTGTTCTGAGTTGGGTGGAGTTTCTTACAGAAAAGCAGGTGGCAGGGTAGGGTGGGGGATGGGGACGGATGTGGATTAGAGGTGGCAGATTGGGGGGGGGGGGCAGATTCTCCAGCCACCTAGACAGGAAGGAGCAAAACTACAGTCTGTGTGGGCATAGTGACACACACCTGTAATCCCAGCACTCAGCAGGTGAGGGCTGGAGGACTGAGTCTGAAGCCAGACTGGGCTGGAGAGCAAGACCCCAGCTGTGAATAGATGACCGATGGATGGATGGATAGATTATAGCCATAGAGAGATAGGTGATAGATTAATTATAGCAACAGGGAGATAAATGATAGACAGATAGATACATAGATAGATACATAGGCAGATAAGAGCTAGATTCCCCAAAACCCCTCCTCAAAAGAACCAGAATAAGGCTGGGAAGGTGGCTCAGTGGTAGAGTGCTTGCCTTGCATGCATGAGGCCCTGGGTTCGATTCCTCAGCACCACATAAGCAGAGAACCGGAAGTGGCGCTGTGGCTCAAGTGGTAGAGCGCTCCCCTTGAGCTGAAGAGCTGGAGGAGAGTGCCCAGGCCAAGAGTTCAGGCCCCACAACTGACCAAAAAAAACAACCCCCCCCCACCAGAATAGAGGATCTTGGTTTTCCACCACCACCACCACCACGCCTTTGTTTGTTGGCCTTTGGCTTGTTATGGGGGCAGGGTGGGGCGCCGGCCTTGCAGGCTGGGCTCAGAGGGGCTCAAAGATGCAGGGTGTTTGGTACTCCCCTGGATACCCTGGGCAAACCTGGCCATGGTGGGCATGGGTGCTGCGGAAGGCCCGTGGCCCCTGCTGGCCTGCCCTGGCCCTGCGCTTGGCTGGGTCCTTGGAGCTCGACCTTCAGCTCGGGGCGGCCAAGGTCAGCGGAGGACAGGCCAGTGGCCTTGCTCTAGGTGAACCGCCTGTGACTCAAAACAAAGGACCCCAGTGTTGCTATGTGTGCGTGTGTGCTGCCCTCTGCTGGCCACCAGGGTGGTGCTCAGGGGCCCTGAGCCAGAGACCTGGCCATTAGGCCCCAGAGACCTCCAACACCCGCTCCTTCAGCAGCCTGGGAGCTGGTGGGGCTGGGGGAGTGTGGAAGCAGCTACAGCAGGGTGGGAGGCTGCCCACCAAGTTGGGGCAGAGGTGGCAGATGAGCGCCATCAGGCCTGACCCCGAGGCTGATCAGGAGGCTGAGCGCTGAGGATTGCAGTTCGAGGTCAGCCTGGACAAGAAAGTCCAAGAGACTTTTTTTTTGGGGGGGGGGTCCGGTCATGGGGCCTGAACTCTGGGCCTGGGCGCTGTCCCTCAGCTCTTCAGCTCAAGACTAGCACTCTACCACTAGAGCCACAGCACTACTTCCGGCTTTTTTCTTTTTGCTTATGTGGTGCTGAGGAATCGAACCCAGGGCCTCTGGCATGCAAGGCAAGTGCTCTACCACTGAGCCACCTTCCCAGCCCTCCAAGAGACTCTTATCTCTAATAACCACCTAAAAAACTTCGCTGCTTCCCCTCGGCTGCTCACTACTGATTCCCAGGGGCGGTGTCACCCCACTTTCTGACTTGCTGTTGGGACTGAGATGTCTCATGGGGTCTCCCACCTCTCTCTGCTCTGGGGGCTGAGGGGCCACAGCTTTGAGCACTTTGCTCACCCCGCCTTCTCCCTCCCCTGCCAAAGGCGAAGGCAGGGGAGGGAGGGAGAGGGGAGGTCAAGGCCCTGGGGTGGTGGGGCCAGCATGAGTCACCCTGCCTGTCCCCCGTAGCCTCCCTGTGGGCCTCCGGGCCCGGGGTGTGTGACGGTCGCCTGGCTGGTCTGCCAGGACAGAGAGAGCATTGTCAGGGACCACTCAGGAAACCCCAGGTCCGGACGCCAGCATGCATGGGCCCTCTCCCCAGCCCACAGGTCCCACACAGCGTCTGTGTCCCCAGAACCACGGGAGGGGACACCGTCCATGGCCGCAGCATGGAGCTGCCACGTGGATCCATGCCGTGGACGGGACGCTCATGCAGGGCAGCTTACCCCGCAGCCACCGGTTCGCGTGGGATCTGCACCTGAGCCCACATCCACGCCCTGCTGGCCCCGCCCCTCTGACCTCATCAACTGCCCCCTCCCCCTCCTGGTGGCCACACACTCCCCGGGCCCACGAAAACGGCCGGAAGCCAGTCCGGACAGAGCCTCTCCTCCCTGTCTGACTCTGTCTCAGGGCTCCTGAGGACAGTAGTAGTATATAATTAAGCTCCTTGGCTACCCTCAAGGCACATGGGAATGGCCTAGATAACACTTTCATGGAGTCTGGAAACTTCTTAGCACATGATCTCTCGAGGAGTTGCTGGTGAATGCACGTCGGGTCTAAAATTGCTTTTGAGGAGAGCCGTGGAGTCCCTGTGATTGTGGTAAGCGGCGAAGGACAGAGACCAAGGGGCAGCGGCTCCTGCGTAATCACAGCCCACTGCTGGCGGAAGGGCTTCCTCCTCCCCAGGTCTTTCCGGTGATGTTGTCCTGCGTGGGCCTCGGCCCTCTGCCAGCTCAGGGAGGAGGCGACCAGACAGGAGGGGCAGCAAAGCAGCACACCAGGCTTGGTGGCAGGTGTGTGTGTGTGTGTGTGTGTGTGTGTGTGTGTGTGTGTGTGTGTGTGCAGGCCTGTGAGTGAGTGTGCGTGCCAGTTGTGATGTGGGGCTTGAACTCAGAGCCTGGGAATGGCCCTGAGCTTTTCACTCAAGGCTAGCGTTCTGCCACTTGAGCCACAGCACCACGTCCAGCTTTTTGGTGGCTCGTCGTGGATAAGAGTGTCACAGGCTCAGCCGGGCACTGGTGGCTCACGCCTGTAATCCTAGCTACTCAGGAGGCTGAGATCTGAGGATCGCGGTTCAAAGCCAGCTCGGGCAGGAGAGACCGTGAGACTCCTATCTCCAATAAACCACCAGAAAACCGGAAGTGGCGCTGTAGCTCAAGTGGTAGAGCGCTCGCCTTGAGCTGAAGAGCTGAGGGACAGCGCCCAGGCCCAGAGTTCAAGCCCCATGACCGACAAAAAAAAAAAAAAAAAAAGAGTGTCACAGGCTTTTCTGACCGGGCAGGCTTCAAACCGCGCTCCTCACTCAGATCTCAGCCTCTCGAGCAGCTGGGATGGCTGTCTGGCGCAGTGGCAGTCTCCAGGTTCCCTGTTTATACCAGGGACTCGCGATGACAGCCCCCCGGCCACAGCCGTCCTGGCAAGTCCTGTCCTTGCCCTCCTGGGTGCCGGCTTCCTGTCCCTCCGCTCTGGGTAGTGTGGCCATCTAGGAGGGAGAGCGGCCCACCTGGCATATCTGCTGCCCCGAGAAGCCCCGGGCATCTGGGGCTGGCTAATCTGGGACTTCCTCCTGGTAGTCCTTCCCTGCCCAGCCCGGGGCGGCTGTGGCTCCTCCTGGGGGAGAAGGGGGAGCCCTGCAGCCAATCACAGAGCCAGGTTGGCTCTGGCTACACCCCCCATGCCAGCCTGGACCTGGGGCTCAGGTCCCGCCCTCTCTCGTCCTTCCTGCCTTCCAGGTGTCTGGGAGCTTCAGGTAGCAGCCCTGCTCCATGTGTCACATGGCAGCCGTGGGGGGGGGGGGGAGGAGGGACAGGAACGGCCTCGACTGTGCTCTGTCCATCAACCTGACATTTCCACTCGGAGCTGCCACGGGGCAACCCAACCGCCTCATCGTGATGATGAGGACCAGAACAGGGGCCCCTGCGCAGCACACTAGTGGCTCCAGCTACGCAAGACGCCACAGAGAGAAGGATCACAGTCTGAGGCCAGCTTAGGGCAAAAATGGACCTCAGTGCACGTCACTTCAGGAGAAAGGGCGGGGGGGGGGGGGGGGGAGTGTGGCCCCAGCTAAAAAGGCCATCTTAGCAATGCCAGGCCCCGGCATCACCACCAGAAACAAAAAAAAGAGGAAGAGAAAGAGAGAGAGGACAGAAGGCAGATGCAGCCGCTCTCAGCTAGAGGAGACCGGAACCCAAACTCCAGCCATGGAGGCTTCTGGCAGCCATCTACGAGACAGAGCCACAGCCCTCACATGCCCAGTGGGAGCATGAGACAGAGACCAAACGTTCCCTCACCACGCAACCCCCCCCTCCCCAGGCCACATGCTCCCCCTTCTCTACTTCCAGAGAGTTCTTCCCAAGGAAGGGAGATAAAACGCAAGGACAGGAGCTTCAGCAGCTGCCGCCCAAGGCTCACTAGCTGTGACCAGCCACAGCCACCTCCCCACGGGACCAGTCCTCACAGGCCAGACCCTAGGCTCCGGCCTGGCTGGGGCTGGAGGAAGCAGTGTTCTAGAAGGCTGGAAAGGTTAATAGGAAGCAGTAGAGGCAGAACCCTGCCACGAAGCAGCTCAGGCCCAAATTAGATCAGCATAGCTCCATCTTGCACGAAAGCACCCGCTCGGAAATTTTTTCAGTGGATGGCTCTAGGTCAGGCTCTCTCGGTGCTTCCCGGTCCCTCTGGTAACTGAGAAATGACTTCCACCCTCCCACATCTTGCTTGGAAAATGATTTTCTTCAGGTCCTGGAATGATGTGTGTGTGTACTCACACTCACCTGCTTGATTTTCTTTGTTCAAGACTGAGGTTCTATCATGTGTGCCACAGCTCCACTTCTGGCTTTTGGTGGGCTAACTGAAGATAACTTTCTCAGATTTGTCTGCCCGGGCTGGCTTTGCCCTGTGATCCTCAGATCTCAGCCTCCGGAGCAGCTAGGATGACAGGTGTGAACCAACGGTGCGAGGCTGGAACGCATTTCCTGGGGAGAGGTGAGTACCCCGGTGCCAGGCCCCGCCCAGGCTCTTCATTGAGCCCTGGGGGGCCCCCCGCAGGCTCCTCAGGAACTGCAGCTGGTCTTGTGCAAGAGCGACACCCAGTGTACACTCACGGTATTGCACTCCAGCTGCAGCTCCAGAACCAGCCCCTGGCTCCTAGGTCCCCACTTCTGAGGTCGAGTTGCTGGGTTCCGGTATGGCTGTCTTGAGGAGCTGGGGTGTCCCCTCAATGCCCCCCCCACACTCCTAGCATGCCTGCCCAACAGTGCCCACCACAGGACCTGCTGGATGGCTTCCTTTGATTTCATGTACTTTGAGACTTTCCTGCCCGGGCTGGCTTCCAACTGTGATCCTCAGATCTCAGCCTCCTGAGCTGTTAGGATGACAGGTGTGAGCCACCTGGATGGAAATATGAAGCTTAGAATGTCACTTGTTACTCATAGTGGGCAAGACCCTGCCTGCACACTGCACAAACTGTCATTTTCACCGGACAGCTCATGGGAAGACATTTGTTTCTCTACACTGACTGGACTTTCATCTGCATCCCACTCCATTTCTCTTTTTTTTTCTTTTTCATTGTGTAATTCCTAGCAAGAAAGTACATGGGGAGAAAAAAAATAGGTAAAACTAACACCTAACAGCCAGGCACCAGAGGCTCATGCTGAGAAGCAGAGGATCAAGGTTCAAAGCCAGTCCAGGCAAAAAAATCTGGACTCTATTTCCAACTAGATAGCAAAAAACTAGGTTGGAGGCACAGCTCAGGTGGTAGAGCACCAGCCTAACAAGCAAGCTGAGCAATTCATGGACACTGGGTCTTAGCAGGCCAATGCCAAGGGCAGAAATCTAGGTGACGAAGCACAGGCGGACTCCACACGTATCATCAACATAATTTACTACACTTCTCTGAGGTTATATAAAAACGCTTTAGTGCAACATCTTACAAATAGTTTTTCCTTTAAAAAAAATAAAAACACAAAAAAACAACAGCTCTCTACCACGAATGGGTTCTTACCCCATTTTTTTTCAACAATTAACTGCAGAGAAACCATTGTAAAGAATATGAAAACTTGCTACGGAAGCACCCCAGCGAAAGAGGGGCGCAGCTGGGTTATCTGCCTGTCCTGGGCAGGCCTCGGGGCGCAGGGCATACCGCACACGGTACATTGCAGGTCTTCACCAATGCCACCCCGCGGACACAGAGTCAGCAGTGCCCGCTTTTCCTTCCAAGGCTGAGGCTCGGGCAGATGATGTGCAGGGAGGCCACGCAGCCACCAGAGGGCACCACCGCCAGCAGGACGCCACATTTCCATAGAAATGCTTACAGAACCAGGGTCCTGGGGTTTTTTTCATAGAAAGCTCAAAGCTCAACCTCTTTTCCCCAGCCCCATAGAAAAGACAGGAGAAAAACAAAAGCGCAATTGTTAAAATACTGGAGTCGGGTTTTTTCTTTCGAACTTCCTGCACTGTTACACACTTGACTTCACGGCTCAGCTCCAGCCACGGCGCCTTTCCACTCAGGCAGGGAAGAGTCATCCTCATCTCACGAGAGCTGGCATCTGCACCCCTGAACTGAGTGAACCAGGCAAAAGCATTCTGTGCACTGGCCTCCTGAGGCCCCACGTCCACATGTGCCTGGGGCCCGACTCCTTCCAGCCTACTCTTAGACCCGGATCCACAGGGCTCTCCTCAGACTCCATTCCACAAGTCTTTTCTTTTTCTCCCGAATGGATGTGCGGCGTGGCGCGGGGGGGGGGGGGGGGCCTTAGCCGTCCCTCCAGGGGGCAGCTGACGGCATTCACCCAACAGGGGCACCCAACCTAAAACCAGAACCCGGGAGGCGGAGATTGGAGGATCGCTGCCTGAAGCCAGCCCCAGCAGGAAAGTCTTGACTTGAATCTCCGCTGAAGCAGCACCACGCTGGGAGCAGAGCTGTGGCTCTTGGGGCACAGGCATAGCCTCAGCGGGGAAGAAGCTAATGGACAGAACCAAGTTCAAGCCCCAGTACCGGCACAAAAGGGGGGGGGGAAGGGAAGGACCTGCCTCCCCCCCCACAGCACCCCCAGCTGACACGAGGCGTGAGGAGCCCCCTCCCCCTCCCTCCTCTCTTCTTTACTTCCTAGAGACAGGGCCTTACTACGGAGGCCAGGTTGGCCTCCAACCCTCTACCTTCCTACCTTCCCCTCCTGCATGCTGGATGACAGGCGTGTGCTTGGCTACCAGCCAGGATCCTGGTGCCCGTTCTCTCTGGGCAGTGAGCCGTGGGGACAGGGGCGTGAGGAACAGGAAGACATCACTGTCTCTGGGGATGGTGGAGGGAGAAAGGAAACACGGGGCTCTGTCCCCATCCATGGTCCCCCCACGCTGGGCGAACAGTGGCGGCCTGGCCCCAGCTCAGCCCTGGCTGTCTCTCTTCCAAGTCTGACAAAGCACCAGAGGGCACCAGCTCTGGTCCGAGGCTCGGGTGTGTGGTCACTACGGCAGCCTCGGCTGCGGAGCGCAGCAATTTCCTAGAGACATTCACTTTCTTGGCAAGGATGAGATGCCCCTGTTCTGTTCGCTCGCTGACAGCTGGCCGGGCACCGCTGGCCCTGATGGTGCAGGGCTGGTCCTGCCGAATTCCTGGAAGCCACACTGGAGGGCTCCTGCATGGCAGCCCACAGACAAGCCATGCGGAGCCACATCACGCGGGGCCACACCACCCTTTTCAAGTCTTGTTAAGATACAACCCCCCCCAATCAAACATGTCTGGGTGTGTTTGGGTTCCGGCACGGCATTTTCAAGTGTGCAAATCCAGAAGGCTCTGGAAGGCCCCGGTGATGCCGCCCGCCATCCCTCGGCCAGGGGTGGTCTGGGATTCCGCCCGCAGCACCGTGGAGGCTGAAGAGGAGCCAGAAAGGTCTAGAAGGGGCCATGGTGAAGGCCCAGCGCCGGTGGTGCATGGCATCCCCGGGCTGTCACGACACACACGGACCCCAAACTAGGAAGCTACAGCGGCCAGGTCCCGCCATGGCGCAGGGGCGAAGGGCGGGGCCTCCGCCGGCCGCCGTGGCACATCACACCGTGGTGACATCACGGGGATGCTTTTCCAAGTGGTGTTTTCCCGGCAGCCGCGGTGGGTGCCGGCACTGCCGGGGGCCCCACGGCCCGCTAGTCGATGGCCCCCGGGTGGATGCTGAGCGCCGGGGGCTCTAAGCAGGTTGGGGAGTAGTTGAGGTGCGGCTCCTTGATCCACAGCAGCGGCACCCCGTTCTTCCCCTCCGCGCCACGGCCCGCACCCCGGCTCTTGAAACGCACGAGCAGGATGGTGATGACGAGGATGCCGAAGATGGGGAACGGGTAGAAGAAGACGAAGTAGAACAGCGCGTCGTTGGAGCAGATGAGAGACTGCAGCGTGGGGCCTGGGAGGACATGGGATATGGCTTGGTGAGGCTGGACGACCACGTCCATGCCAAAGGCCACACCAGCCCCACGCATGCAAGCGGGCCTCCCCCCAGAGGGCCACGCTCTCCCACTCACAGTGGCAACTTCACATGGCCCAGCGACCCCACGCTCTGCCCATCTCACAGAAGGGAGCTGGCTGTGACCTGACCGTATCTAGCAGGCCACAGAAGCCACGGCGGCCCATGTGGCACGGGTCTTCTGACACCCTTCTCTGCCACCATTGCCCTTCTTGGGGCACTGCACACAGCCCCTCCCACTGCTTCCCACAGCAACGCCGGATGCCACTCCAAATTAAGGATGCCAACCCTGACACCACTGTGACCTGGAGGCGGGGGACACCCGGAGGCAGGGGAGATGTGCCCCATGCCAGCCAGCGGCCGTGCCATAAAAACTGCAAAGGAGCTCCTGAGAGCCTCCAGCCTGTCAGAGCCTGCGGATTTCTCTGGAAACTGGAGCTGCCCAGCCCATCTCTGAGCCCCCAAAGCTCAGGACCCCGTCCACGTGCCTGCTTCCTCCACTGCAGGAGGTGTTCTCATCCTGTTCTGCTTCCCTTCCACTGCCCAGCATGACAGAGAAAAAGTGCAGTCTGGGTTCAGTGGCTCACGCCTGTCATCCTAGCTACTCAGGAGACTGAGATCTGAGGATCATGGTTCAAAGCCAAGCCAGGCAAAAAAGTCTGTAAGACTCTTATCTCCACTGAACCACCAGAAAATCGGAAGTGGTGCTGTGACTCAAGCGATAGAGCACTTGCCCTGAGCTGAAGAGTGCAGGGACAGTGCCCAGGCCCAGAGTTCAAGCCCCAGGACTGCCCCCCCCCCCCAAAATAAGCACACATGAACCCCGGGGTCAGCTGTGGATGTGAAGTGAGCTGTGACCCTCCCCCAGGAGAGGACTCACCGGTGTCCAGCACTCGGATGCTGACGGGGGCGGACTCCTCCTCCGTGAGCCGGTACCAGTCCTGGGGGCCCCGCAGCCACTCCTCCACTCGGCAGGAGTAGTTGCCCGTGTCATGGGGGCTGGCTCGTAGCACGGTGAGGCGGAACAGCAGGGGTGACAGCCTCTGGAAGCGGAGCCGGCCCTGCCAGGGGCCACCCTCAGGGCCGAAGACGGCATCGGGGTCCACACTCAGCAGTACAGTCCGCTCTGTGGGATCCTCCGGCTCCTGCTCCTCCCTGTCCCGCTCCTCCTCCTTCAACTCCTCCTCCTCGCTCTCCGGACCAAGGCTGCCCCTCCTCCCTCCGGCTCTAGTCCTCAGGGAGTACCAGGCTACGGCAAAGCGTGAGTCCTGGCTTGAGCGGGACACGATGCTACAGTCCAGCTGGAAGGTGGCCTTCTCCGACACGGTGGTGTTGGGGACCACCGAGTCTACCTGCAGGGCCGCATCTGGTGGGAGAGGGCAGGGAACAGAGAAGGGAGACAGGCTGACTTACTGATCCACACAAACCAAATGTGCTTCATCCGCTCCTCAGATGCCACGTCCACACACCAGCTCCAGCGCCCACCATCAGCATGGGGCGGGGCTGTGTGTGGAGATGTGCAGTCAGTCAGGAAGTCCCCAGCCCAGCACCAGGGTCACACCTGCATCCTCCTAGTCACTTAGGAGGCTGAGATCCCGAGGATCGCAGTTCAAAGCCAGTCTAGGCAGGAAACTCTGTCAGACTCTCATCTCCAATTAACTACCAAAAAGCTGTCAGTGGAGATATGGCTCAAGCGGTAGAGTACCAGCCTTGAGCAAAAAACACCCGAGGGGCAGTGACCAGGCCCTGAGTTCAAGCCCCAGTAGTGATGTGCTAGAGGGAGCTGAAAGAATCCTGTGGGGAACTGCCACCCCATAGGGAGCCACAGGCGCTGCGCCCCACCTGCTGTGCCTCGCCTACCCACACCTGTACCCCACTACCCACACCTGCGCCCCACCTACCCACACCTGCGCCCCACCTACCCACACCTGCGCCCCACCTACCCACACCTGCGCCCCACCTGACCGTGCCACAGCCCTCCTGGCCACACCCACCCACACCTGCGGCGTTCCCTCCCCGGCCGGCCCCTCACCTGGCCGCAGCACCGTCAGGGTGGTGGGGCCCGCGGTGTCCTCCGCGCGCTTGTACCAGGCGCCGCCGGGCCCGGGCAGCCACTCCTCCACGCGGCAGCTGTAGGCGCCGCTGTCCTGCACGGCCACGTCGTCCACCTGCAGCCGGAACACGCCCGGCGCCGGGCTCTCGGCGTGCAGCCGCCCGCGCAGCCGCTGCCGCGCCGCCTGCTCGCCGTAGCTGAAGGTGTGGTCGCGGCCCAGCAGCGCCAGCGTCTCCCGCTCCGGCTGGTTGGGCTTCCACACGAACCACTCCACGGCCAGCTGCGACGCCGTGCTCGTGCGGTTCAGCACCACGCACTCCAGCTGCGCGCGCCGCGTCTCCAGCACCGACAGGTTGCCCTGCGCCTGGCTCAGCTTCAGGCGGCTGTCTGCGGGGAGGCGCGGCCGTGAGGACGGAGGGCGCACGCGCACGGAGGGCCCGCCAGGAGACCGCGCCCGCGCCTTCCACGGAAGGGCCTAGTGCCGTCCCGCGCGAGCCCCATGCAGGCAGCACCGCGTGCCCAGGCCGAGCTCGCGGGCCAGTGCTCCGAGGAGTCCCGACGTGCCCTGGCCCTGAGGGCAGACCGCGGGACGCGGGAAAGCCAGGGGCCTCTGCCCCGCCCTCAAGGCGTAGCCCCGCCCCGCAGAGCGTGCCCCTGCCCCGCCCTCAGGGTGTGCCTGCCCCGCCCCGCCGTGCGCGGCCCCGCCCTCAGGGTGCACCTGCCCCGCCCCGCCTGCGCGGCCCCGCCCTCAGGGTGCACCTGCCCCGCCCCGCCTGCGCGGCCCCGCCCCGCCGTGCGTGCTCCGCCCCACCTGGCTGGCGGACGGTGACCTCCGTGCGCCCCGAGACCTCCTCGGCCAGCTTGTACCAGGCGTAGTTGGGGCTGAGCAGCCACTCCTCTACGTGGCAGTAGTAGCTGCCGCTGTCGGCCAGCTCGGCGCGGTGCACGGTGAGGCTGAAGAGGCCGCCGGCCGCCAGGCGCTCGAGCTGCAGGCGCGCGCGCAGCCGCGCCTCCTCGGCGTAGGTGCCGTACTCGAAGGCGGCGCGGTGCGTGGTCTTGAGGATGAGCTTGCCGTCGGCGTCGGCGGCGCGGTGCACGTACCACAGCACGGCGAAGCGTGAGTCCGCGCTGGTCTGCGCGCGCACCGAGCAGTTGAGCTGGATGGAGCCGCCCTCCACCACCGACAGCGTGCGCTTCCACTTGCTCACCTGCAGCTTCGTCACTGCGGGGGCACGGGGGGAGGGCGCGGGGTCAGCGGGGACATGCAGGGTCGGGGGGGGGGGGCGCGGGGTCAGCGGGAACGAGCGGGGTGGGGCGGGGTCAGCGGGGACGCGTGGGGTCGTGGGCGCGGGGTCAGCGGGGACATGCAGGGTCAGGGGGGGGGGCGCGGGGTCAGCGGGAACGAGTGGGGGGGGGCGCGGGGTCAGCGGGGACATGCAGGGTCGGGGGGGGGCGCGGGGTCAGCGGGAACGAGCGGGGTGGGGCGGGGTCAGCGGGGACGCGTGGGGTCGTGGGCGCGGGGTCAGCGGGGACATGCAGGGTCGGGGGGGGCGCGGGGTCAGCGGGAACGAGCGGGGGGGGGGGGGCGCGGGGTCAGCGGGGACATGCAGGGTCGGGGGGGGCGCGGGGTCAGCGGGAACGAGCGGGGGTGGGGCGGGGTCAGCGGGGACGCGTGGGGTCGTGGGCGCGGGGTCAGCGGGGACATGCAGGGTCGGGGGGCGCGGGGTCAGCGGGAACGCGTGGGATCGTGGGCGCGGGGTCAGCGGGGACAGGCGGGGGAGGGGCGCGGGGTCAGCGGGGATATGCGGGGTCAGCTGGGAGGCGCAGGGATATGCAAGGTTGGGGAGTGTGGGGTCAGCGTGTGACACAGGCAAGCATAGGGTCAGTGGGGGACACGGGGCCACAGAGCACACGGGATGGGGGGAAGCACAGACCCCAAAATGCAGCGCCCCACGCTTGGCCCAAGCCTGCTGTCCGGCACTGTCCCTGGTGTAGGCCCTGGCCACCTCTGGCCACCACCTGGCCACCCCAGGCCACACAGCTACATCATATTCCTGCTCAGCTGCCGCCTGGCTTAAAACTGTGGCAGCAGCCACACCTCCACTTCCAGGTTTTGTTTTTTTTTATGGGGGGTGGTTAATTGGAGACAATAGTCTCACAGACTTTTGCTCAAGCTGGCTTAGAACTGATCCTCCAAACTCAGCAGTCTGAGTACTAAATTACAGGCGTGAGGCACCAGCACGCAGCTGTCTCTTTCCTAAGACGAGATTGAAGCCGCAGGAGCAGAAGCTGCACCAGACTCGGGACATACCCCTGGTGTGACAACACAGCATCAGGAGCAGAATTCCAGGAGTCAGCTTGTTTCACATCTCTGGCCTGACACCCATCAACCTTGGGAATGTTCTGGATGGATGCAGTCTTTAGCCGTCTAAAGCCTGGCTGCGCCCTGAACCCAGCACCTTTATGCAAAAGCTCTGAGGACGCATCTCCTGCTGCCCGACAGACCTCCTCTCCTCCAAGGACTGACTTCTCACACAGACCTCTAACCAGAGAGAAGCGCTGGGTGCCAGTGGCTCTTGCCTGTAAGCCTCACTATTCAGGAGGCTGATATCTGGGGATGGAGTGTCAAAGCCAGCCTGGGCAAAAGCCTGTGAGACTCTATCTCTAATTACCCCCCAAAAAGCTGGAAGTGGAGCTGTGGCTTAAGTGGCACAGTCCCAGCCTTGAGCTAAAAAGATAAGTGAGATCATGAGGCCCAGAGTTCAAGTCTCAGGACTGGCAAGTGCACGCACACGCACATGCACACACACATGCACAAACACAGAACCCCACAGATAGCACACAAACACCCACAGAGAGGCGGCCCACAGCCCTCTCCTCAGGTTCTGTCTTTCTGTCCCCACTTCATCCTTTCTACACACAGGAAGGAAGAAGTCCTTCAGGACAACGAGACGCGGGGCAGGGTTAAGGCGAGGCCCCCAGCCCTCCAAGCTGGATGACTAGCTGCAACTGGGCCAGTTGGCTCTGTACTCGGTTCCTGCAATGCTGTGGAGCACTGGCCCCTCTCATCCCTTCTTCCCACCCCATTCACGAAGCGAACCACTGAGGCAGCCCAGACCACACTCCCGCATAGCCTGTGCTTGCCATTGTTTATGGTATAGAGTAGAAAGCACTTTGAAATGTATTATTATTTATGGTCAAAGTCTATTTGCAGCTGTTACTAAGGAGAACTCTGTTGCCATAGTAACGGCCTCCTGTGACCCAACTCTAGTTCAGGCACAGGCTCTGAGGATGAACTAAGAGTGGTGGGCTTCAAAGCAATCCCACCCCCCTTTCTCATGTCATGTCAGAATACTGTGAAGTGACCGGAACTGGAGAGGGGCACCATGAGGTGTGCTGCAGGCCCAGCTCAGGACAGGGTCTGCTCATGACTGCCCACAGCTCAGGAGCGAGCGAGGGCCAGCCCTGATGCCAGCAAGGCCCACGCCTGTCACCTGCCAGCGGCCTCACCTTGACCCACAGCCCTGAATCCTGGCTATTGTCCCTCAGTTTCCATCTCTTCCCTCCTTCCTTCTTCCCTTTCTGTGCCCTGACTGGGGCTTGAACTCAGGGCTTGGACACTGTCCTTTAGCTTTTTTGCTCAAGGCTAGCACTCTAACCACTTCACCCACAACTCCACTTCCAGCCCTTTGGTGGTTAACTAGAGATAAGCGTCTCATGGGGCTGGGAATGTGGCTTAGTGGTAAGGTACTTGCCTAGCATGCATGAAGCCCTGGGTTCAATTCCTCCGTACCACATACACAGAAGAAACCTGAAGTAGCGTTGTGGCTCAAGTGGTAGAGCCTTGAGCAAAAAGAAGCTCAGGACAGTGCCTAAGCCCTAAGTTCAAGCCCCAAGACTGACCAAAAAAGTCTCATGGACTTTCCTGCCCGGAGTTGGCTTTGAATCACAACCCTCAGGACTCAGCCTCCTGAGCAGTTGGGATTATAGGTGAGAGCTACAGCACCTGATTGGTATTCTGCACTCATAGGCTGTTCATTCCTCTTTTGAATTGTACACCAGCATCACCTGGTTTCCTGTTGATTTTCCTCAAGCTGCACAAACACTCTCCAATTATATATCGTTAATACAGAAGCAATAAGCGAAATGTCAGCCTCATTTTCCAAATGTTTACGACCATCTCTTGGTCTGGCTATTCAATATTGCACATTAAAATTGACAAAGCAATAAGCTTCAGCAGAACAGCCTCCTGTGCAGAGCACTACCTTGCAGGGGAGGGGGGGGGTGAAGGGGGAAAGGGAGGGGTCCCTGTGGGACAGCGTGAGGGGAAGTCAGATTAATCTTTAACACCCAAATCCATGGGCTTCTACTTGTCAGTGCTAAGCTGGCAGCCAGGGTTGGCCAAGGGAGTTTTCTTTCACTTGCTTACATGGCTGAAGTGGTAGAGTGTCAATTCTGAGACAAAAAGCCAAATGAGAACACAAGGCCCGAGTTCAAGTCCCAGTACAGTACGAAAAAAGTTTTAAATACGGAAGTAAAAACTGGGTACTTTGCCTTGAGTAATCGGATAACGTTAAGAACTTGGACCTGGGGCCAGACTGCTGCCCAGACTTGAATCCTGTTCTGCCACTCCATTGTGGGCCACCAGGGCTCCCCCTGCCCCCCCCCCGCCCCCCGACACAGCCTGTGGCAGTGGGGCATCTGCTACAGTGATACAACCCCTCCCTCCCCCCAGCCTGGCACTGTGTGGGTGGGAAAGGAACTAAGTCACCAATGACTAACTTGCTAGCATCTAGGAGGGTGAGTGGCACACAAGGTGTCCAGTACAAGCCAAAGACTGCTTCTCAGCAAGGAACCTGATTCAAATTCTACCCTCACCATCGCTGCTGAGCTGAGCTTGGGACCACAGGAACCAAGGCCATCTCCTGGCTGCAGCCAGGCCCTGGTGAGAGTTGACATGCCTCCAGCACCGTCAACCCTCACGCAACCCCTACAGGAAAGCACCAGCACCCAAGCACACAGTGTGTGTGTGTGTATGTGTGTGCGTGCCAGGATCCCAGCTCAAGCACACAGTGTGTGTGTGTGTGTGTGTGTGTGTGTGTGTGTGTGTGTGTGCGTGCGTGCGCGCCAGGATCCCAGCTCCTCAGAAGTTGAGAGTTGAGTGAGGATCCCATTTCAAAGGGAAGTCTCTATCTCCAATGAACCAGCAAAAAGCCAGAAATGGGTGTGATCCAAATGACAGCACCCAGACCCTGAGTTCAAACCCCAGTAATGGCAAACGTACATGCACACATGCACACATGCACACACGAGAAATAGGAAGCTTCTTGGAAAACATGCAGTGCTCAATGTATAATTAATAAAGGAGACAGCAATACTTGAGGAAGTGCTCAGGTACTTGGGGGCCAGGCCTGGGGCACCAGCCTCCAACCACCAGGTGACAAACCTGACCAGGGAAGGTCTAAATCTGCAGGCCAACCACAGCTTGTCCCCACATCTCAGTGAGAATTTGAGAGCAACAACTCCATGTTCAAAACCCCAAGACACAACCCAGAGGGCTGAGGTCTGAGATTGCATAAGAGCTAAGGGAGAGTGTGAAGCTGTGTGTTCAAGCCTCAGTATAGTACTGGCACAATGAAAAAGAGAAAGAGGAGAGGAAGGAAGGAGGGAGGGGACACCACAGAAAGGCACTGCTGGCACACGCTGGGGACAGACGGTGTCCTGGGAGGAGTGTCAAGGTAAGTGCCCCATGGCCACAACTTTGCCCTCAAATGGTTCCAAAGCAGCAACCAAAGCATGCAAGAGGGCGCTGGGCAGGGCCGGGCCATCAAGGAAGGGAGGAGAAAGTGCTATAGGACTCACAAGATGAAGAGACACACCTATGTGGGTGAGTACGCAGGTGCCTGTATGTATGTACATACACGTGCACGTATGTTCTGTGTTTCACACGAGA
Source organism: Dipodomys spectabilis (assembly GCF_019054845.1). Classification (NCBI taxonomy): domain Eukaryota; kingdom Metazoa; phylum Chordata; class Mammalia; order Rodentia; family Heteromyidae; genus Dipodomys; species Dipodomys spectabilis. The sequence continues at coordinate 1,874,214 of NW_024870825.1, read as the reverse complement.
GGGGTTCTTCCTCACTGTCTTCTGCATTCTCCCCACCCCCAGGCTCTCCTGTCCCCATCTCCTGTCACCTGATGTGAGCATGCCCCCACACGTCTCCTGTGGACCCCCGTGCCCCCCACATCCCTCGGCACCCACCCACAGTCCCAAGCCTGGGCGGACACACACCTGGCTGCAGCACCCGGATCTCCAGCAGGTTGGAGGTTCTCTCGGCCAGCTGCGTCCAGCTGCTGTTGTGATTCCTGCGCCACAGCTCCGCCACGCACTGGTACTTGCCCGCCTCCGTGTCACTCGCCCGGCTGACGCTCAGGCGGACGCTGTTGCTGGCCTCAGCCTTCTCGATGGCGGTCCGCGTCCGGAAGGTGGAGGACCTGTCCCCCCACTGGACGCCGCCATCCCGTGTGAAGGTCACCAGGTCGTGGAAGGCCCCGGTGCCCACGGGCTGGAAGCGCCACGTCACTGACAGGGGGACCCGGGTGGGGTAGTGCGGCTTTATGATGCACTGAAGGTCGAACGAGTCGCTGTAGGTCACCCCTGGTGTCCTCGAGATGGCTGTCACCGCAAAACCTGTGTCTAGAGGGCAAGCAGGGGTCAGCCGGGAGCTCTGGCCTCTAGATCTGGCTTGTTCCCCACGATCATCCCCCCACCCCAGGGGCGACCCCATGGGGGCCAGCAGCAGAGTCCCCAAGGCCTCTCTTGGGGCTTCCCTCTCCCACATGTGCATGCTACGTCAGGGGGACACACCAGCCCAGCCCAAGCCCCTCCCAGAGACCCTGTGTGCATGCATGGCGAGCCCCCTTCTAGAACCAAGGCACCAAAGCTTCCCTTGGGGGGGGGCCACACAAGGCCCTCAGAATCACCGATGTGTGCCAGTTTCCAGGCATGCCCTCGCTGGCTGCCCATGGTTATTGGCCTGTGCTGATGATATTTGTATGGACTGAGAACAATGTGAGAAACATCCATATGGCTGTGCCAGGAAGGAGGCGCCATGGCAGGCTGGTGCCACGGAGTCTGAACTATACGAACCCCGGGATCCCACATCTAACCAAGTCTACAAAACCAACTTCCTTCATTGCTTTGAGGTGACCCCCCCACCCCACCCCAGGGCATCAGTGCCCCTCCCGGGGCACTCGAGGTCACCAGCCCTCCCCCCCCCCCCCGGGCTTCCCCACAAAGCCTGGGGGTGAAGGTGAGGGGCCACAGCAGGAGGGCTGATCTTCAGCAGGTGGCGATCTTGGATGAGAGCCAAGTCTAAGCTTTGGGGTTGTGCAGTCTCAGTGGGCTGAGAGACTCTCGTACCCCTCATCAGCACCCGACTCCTCATGGTGCCAGTGTGAAATATGAACCCCAATTGGGGCACTGACTGTAACCATAGGGCATGCGGTGTGCCAGGCTAGCACTGCCCACGTGCCGGGCACAGGCACGCTGGTTTGCTCTCACCCCCTTTCACTGAGCCAAACAGCCTTGTGAGACAGAGGCACAGCTATGTGCTGGTAGTTCATGCTTGTAATCCCAGCTACTCAGGATGCTGATTTGAAGGTTGCAGCCTGAAGCCGGCCTAGTCAGGAAAGTTCATGGACTCTCATCTACAAGTAGCCAGCAAAAAGCTGAAGCCTTGGGGGCTGCTCCTTGACCATCAGGAGGCCACGGCAGTGCCTGCGTATCTGCGTCTGCACACAGGGTGCAGAAGAGACTCGGAGGGGACAAGACCTGTCCTGGAGCCCCCAGCCGGGAGCCTGTCCCTGCTGTGCAGTGCCCTGGCCCGGGTGGGGGCTCACTCCAGGCACAGGGGATAGAAATCCAGGAAACGAAGACACGGGAGCAAATCTGTAGAGACAGAGACAGGAGCTGGGTAACTGCTGTAGGAAGTACCAGCGTCCTTGGGATTGGGATTTTGGAAAGCAAATCCAATGGGACTGGAGGAACCCACTCCAGAGAGCACTTTTCACAGCTGCCATTTTTTACTGGGAACTCCAACAGCGCCACCTGCAGGAAGGTGATGGCGTGGTTCCAGAGCGGGAGGGAAGGTGCAAGGTGACAGCATTAGGCTCGGAATCCACAGATGCTGCCCCGCAAGCCACTGCTCCCTCACATGTGAATACACTGATTGTATCTCAGAAGCATCCTTACCTACCCTATATTCTCTGGAGTTCACCAACCTCAAGGTAACTTGTCATTTCATGCTAAAGAGGAAATGGTTTGCTCAAGTAAGGGGTCTCAAGGAGTAGAACATTAGGATGGGCGCCAGTTTTCTGGGTTCTGACTTTCTGGTGCAATCACTTGAAAGCTGTAATCAGATGCTGAAGGCTCACACCGGTAATCCCAGCTACCCTGAAGGCTGAGGTTTGAGGAATCCAGTTCAAAGCCAACCAGGACAGACAAATCCAGGAAACTCTTATCTCCATTTAATCAGCAAAGAGCCAAACGTGGAGCTGTGTCAAGTGGCAGAGTGCCAGCCTTGAGCACAGAACCTCAGAGAAAGCACAAGGTCCCGAGTTCAAGCCCCAGTTCTGGCATACAACACACAAAAGCCATAACCTTGGGCAAATTCACTAACCTAGTAGTCTTCCTTTGCTTATGAAATAAAAAAGACTATCTCTTGGCTAAGTGAGGACTTAATGAAGACAACTGAGTTCAAGAGCTTGGGCCCAGCCAGACTCGAAGTAACTACTAAATACACAACAAGATGTTCTACCTTGTCCTGTGCCAGGACCAGCAGCTGCTAGCCCCAGATACCCTGCACCACCTGTGGGGTCCCCGGGCTCATAAACACTACACTCTGCTAAGTCCCTTTGAAGGAGTCAGGAGAAGGGGTGGGACACAGGGCCGTAACACTCACTCACCCAAAGCTGTGATAGAGACCAGCGTGTTGGCTCGGCGCTCGGCCACAATCTGCCACTCGCCGTCCACGGCCCGCACCCACTCGGTCACATGGCACTCATACTGGCCCTCATCCTCCTTCCTGCTGTTGAAGATGGCCAGGCTGAAGGCGTTGGGCTGCACCTGCTCCATCTGCACGGCCCCAAAGCTGCTGCGCTCCCAGTAGGTGGAGCCTGGTTGCACGGTGCCGTCGCGGTCCAGCCACATAACGTTGTTGCGGCGGTGCTGCCTGTCCACCAGCTGCCAGATGACAGAGAAGCGGCCCTGCGGCCGGCCCGCCGCACGCACGCTGCACAGGAAGCGCAGGCTCTCACCCTCGAGGACCGTGCTGGTGTTGCTGGACACCTCCACGGAGATACTGCTCTCTGGGGAGGAGAGAGGCCATGCTGGGGCTAAGGGCTGTCACGCGTCCTCCCACGGAAGACGGGAGCCACTGGAACCACCGTCGGGGACAGGACGCACAGAGGATTAGGCCCCTTCTGGGGCCTTGAACTCAGGACCTGTGCTTGTGCTGTCTCTGAGTTGTTTTTTTTTTTTTTTGGCTGAAGACGGGTGCTCTACTACTTGAGCCACAAGTCCACTTTCAGCCTTTTTCTGATTAAATGGAGATAAAATTCTTGTGGGCTTTCCTGCCTAGACTGGCTTTGAACCATGAGCTTCAGATCTTAGCATTTGAATGGCAAGGATTACAGGGGTGAGCCACCAGCACCTGACAATGAAACACTCTAGACATGGCTGCTCTAAGACCTGACTGGCTCTGGGCATTGACTGCTGCAATTACAGAGCTGATAACCTAGAATGTTCCTTGCTATATGCAGAGGCCTGGGATAATGAGGTCCTAAAACTGAAAAGGAACTAGAACCTAAGAAATACAATACAATGACCTGACGCGCAGGGTAAGACCCTGCTTAGGAGGCCTAAACTTTCAACTTGACTTTCAGCAAGATGAAAACTCACCCATCCTCTTCCTCGTCAATGGCCACAGCAGCCACAAGCAGCTCGTGTCAGGGTAAAAAGTGCCAGGAAGTCCTTGGGAGGCTCACTTGTGCCCATGTGGGCAAATGGACCACAGTGCATGGGGCACCAGCTTCCCACTTCTACAAGGAGGAAGGTGCTGAAGCCAGCAGCTTCCACCTCTTCTGCCCGGCCTAGCCTGGCACTGGTCTTGCTTCCTCTGCTCTACCTTGCAAGTCCTCCATCCAAGTCTGGGAGAAGGGCTCTGCTCCCACCCTGCCTGGGTCCAGTGGCCTTTGACATCCCCCAAGTTAGCTGATCTCACTCATCTGAATTTGTTAAACCCTAGAGGTTTCAATCCCCTCTGGTCAGATAGGGAAAATGCTACCTTTCTTTTACTGAGTGTGAGTGTGTGTGTGTGCACACACACGCGCGCATGTGCACGCTGGTACTGGGGCCTGGGCTCAGGGCCTGGCTGCTATCCCTTACTGTTTTTGCTCAAGGCTGGTGCTCTACCACTTGAGCCACAGCTCCACTCCCAAAGTCTCACAGACTTTCCCACCCAGGCTGGTCCAAACAGGGACCCTCAGATCTCAGTCCCCTGTGTAGCTGAGATTACAGGTGTGAGCCATCAGCAGGACCTGCCTATTAGTACAGAATTTTTAAGAGATCAAAAAGTGAACACGACAATGTACACAGATCACCTACCACATGGCAAGTTTCCAAACACGAACAGTGATGGTCAGGATTAATTTTATTATTCCCATTACCAGCAGGGTATCTTAATCTGTTTTAAGTATGCATCAGTGATTATACACTACCTATATTGAGTTTAAAAGGTGAATAAATCTTAAAGGCACAAACTATAAAGCCATAGTTAATTTGGGGGCCCCACTCATGAAACATGTTCAATTGTCTTAACCAATCAATGAAATCAAATCCCAAATTAAGAAGCACACCAAATCACAAAGGAAAACACAAAACACACACAGAAGGGTGCTGTCAAATCGACTTTTGTCCCCCTTGTCTCCCCGACAGGCAGAGACAAAGATAGCGCCAAGCATGGGCATTCAGCTCTGGCTGTAATGACTGTTCTACAAGTCTAGGTCTGTTTCTCATGAAAATGGTGGTGGTGGGGAGCAATTCTCAAGGACACCACTCCATTCCTGGAGACCGCAAGGTTCCTCCATCTCTAGCATTTGTGGTTAAGAGCAAGGAGTTGGAGGCTGGGCACCAGTGGCTCATGCTATAATCCTGGCAACTCAGGAGGCAGAGATCTGAGGATCTTGGTTTAAAGCCAGCCTAGGGCAGGAAAAACTGCAAAACGTGAAACTCTTATTTCCAATAAACTACCAAAAAGCAGAAATGGAGCCGTAGCTCAGGTGGTAGAGCACTGGCCTTGAGCAGAAAAGCCAAGTGAGAGCTTGAGGCCCTGAGTTCAAGCCCCAGCCCCAACACAAAACAGAACAGAACAGAACAAAAAACAGGGCTTTGGAGGGCAGGTTCAGGACTTCCTAACTGTACCACCTAGGGCTCTGTCTTCAGGACATGCCACCAAAAGGATGAGATAGGTGTGTGCTTTCATTATTACCATTAGTTAACAATGGTCCTCTTCAGGTTACAGACTGAATCTCACCAGAAGCTATTCAAAAATGTTTGATAGCCTGTCAAGGCTGGCTTTGAACCTTGATCCTCAGGCAAAAACCCTTCTGCTTGCCTTAAGGGACGCCACACAAGGCCTGGCCCTATCCCTCATGTTTTTGTGCTGGTCCTGGGCTTGAGCTAGGCCCTTCACACACTTAGATGTTCACTCAAGGCTAGCATTATACCACAAGCTACAGCTCCACTCTGGATTTCTGCTGGCTAATTGGAGATAAGGCTCATGGACTTTACTGTTGAGGCTGGCTTTGAACATTGATCCTCATCTCAGTTTCCTGAGTATTTAAGGATTACAGGCGTGAGCCACAGATGGCGACTTCTGTTGGACTCGTATATAGTTCTGAACTGTTCTTTGCAAAGGGCCAGTCTGCTGTTTGAAGTAAGTCTGGAAAAACCACATTGTTAAAAGAAAAGCCACTGGCAGCTGAGACAGAAGCCCAAACCTGGTACTGCGCTGCTCACTAGTAGAGCTTTCATGGGGTTCCCGGGCAGATACCAGGCAGATGACAAGCAAGATTCTTGGATTGAGTGAAAAGTGGATGGAGCTAATGAGCAAGGCAGGGTGTGTTCACCAGGAAGCTCCTAACCAGGGGGCTGTGGGTGGAGGAGCAGAGGCCGGACCAGGGCGGTGGAGCTGGAGTTAGTAAGTAGCTAATGGTTCCAATACCATTGCAAGCCTGATGACAACTGGAGAGAGGGCTCAGTCCCTGAGTAGTACTCCACCCTGTGTGATGCTCCCTGAGTAGTACTCCTCCCTGTATCGTGCTCCGGCTCTTCCCTGTGTGGTGCTCCCTGTACAGTGTTCCTCCCTGGGTTGTCCTCCCTTCATAGCTCTGCCCTCTCCAGGATGGAAGAGAGGTTCACTTATGTGGAAGCACTTTGGACTCGTGGGGAGGAAAAGCACCATTAAGATCTGATTTATTATTAGCATCATCATCATTACCGGTGTGATTGCGGTTGGTCTTTGGTAGACTTACCCAAGTGGCCTTGGGGCAGGTTCTGGTGGTGCTGGGGGACTTTAACTACCCAGTCATCTGCTGGAAAAGCAGGCCACAGATCACAAACAAGTTCTTGGAAGGGGCTGGGGGCGAGGGGTGTGTTGCATGGGAGAGGACGGGAGGTGAGGAGCAGCAAGGCTGCCCTTTGCTCAGTCCTGGCCAGACTGGGAGGAGTTAGTCACAGATGTCGGAGGAAAGTCTGTGGTTAACGCAAGGTTAGGCCGACAGGGGCAGAGACAAGAGCAGGGCAGGCATTCAGTTAGTTCAGTTACGGAGCAAGCACCTGGTCTGTGCCAGGCACCGTGCTGGGCACTGCAGGGAGAGAAATGGAAGAGGCAGACAAAGTTCAAGGTGACAAGGCAGCGGCATGTGTGTGTGTGTGTGTGTATTTAATAAACAGTATGCATCCTAGTATCCTGTTACGAGAGAAGAAAGAGCGCTTCCAACCTTACACTTTAAGGACATACTGGGGACATGTGAACGCAGAAATGAAACGTCATCATTACAAGGCTAGGAGGAAGGACAATCTGGCAGCGGAGGGAAGGTTAAAGGTTAGTCGTAAAACTTCACTCTTGTTGAAATGGGGGCATCTTAAGTGTCTATTATTATTTTACTAAAAACAGAACTGTGAGAGAAAAGAAGTTAATGAGAACATCAGACACAAAGGACATTTGAAACACATGAATCAACATGGTGGCTGCCGGGGTCCCCAGCAGAGGCCCTCCTCCCTCCCATCCCTCCCTCCCCCCCACCATGCCAGGAGCTGTCTCCAGAGGTGGACACTCTCCCAGGCACACACCAGAAAGACCCAGACCCTGACCACTGAGTCTTATTTTACTTCTAGAATCAATCTAGGCTGGCATATGATAACCAACTGCCTAACTACACATTTACTTGTGGGTTTTGTTTTCTTTTTTTTGTATAGTACTGGGATTTGAGCCAGGCCCTGGGTGCTGTCCTTCAGCTTTTTCCATTCAAGGCTGGTGCTCTACCACTTGAGCCATAGTTCTACTTCTAGCCTTTTGGTGGTTAATCTGAGGTAAGTCTCATGGACTTTCCTGCCTGGGCTGACTTAGAATTGTGATCCTTAGAATCGTGATCCTTAGATCTCAGCCTGCTGATCAGCTTGGATTACAGGTGTGATCCGCCAGTGCTTGGCAACCCACTCACTTTTAGTAATGTGATTTCAGTGGGCAAGAGGCTTATGCCTGGAAAATACCCAGGCAGCAAGCCCTTAGTAATTCACGTGTGGACTCCACACCCCTGTGAAAGGTTAACTCTCCTCAGGTGGATCTGAGGGTCTCAGCCCTTTCCTCTGGGGTCTGTGGCTGGGCAGGCACAGCCGTGTCTCCACTCAGCTAGCTGCCCCATCTCAGGTCTGGGGTCCCTGTCTGCAGTGTTTCTTTTTTTTTTTTTGGGTTCGGTCGTGGGGCCTGAACTCTGGGCCTGGGTGCTATCCCTCAGCTCTTCAGCTCAAGGCTAGTGCTCTACCACTTGAGCCTCAGCGCCACTTCCGGCTTTTTTCTTTTTGCTTATGTGGTGCTAAGGAATCGAACCCAGGGCCTCAGGTATGCAAGGCAAGCGCTCTACCACTGAGCCACTTTCCCAGCCCTGCAGTGTTTCCCCATATTCTCCGCCATGATGCTGGCCAGTCCACGAGGCCCGGCACACGCACTGTGTCTCTACTTACTGAGCGGGAGCACGATGATGGGGACGTTCTTGGGGCGCTTGCTGTCCTTGTCCAGGAACTCGCCGGTGACAGTCTTCTCACGCTCCGTCACGCGGCAGTTGTACTTGCCGCTGTCCTCCTGGCGGAGGTGGAAGATCTTCAGCACGAACACGCCATCACTCTCCTTGGACACCTTCAGCTGTCCCTTGGCCTCCCGGTGGGCGAACTCACTGTTGAGGACAGGCACGGCGTTGGGGCCCATGCTGGCGATGAGCGAGCTGTTGAAGGCCCAGGAGACAGCAAAGTAGCGATCTGGAATGTTCTGAGCCTCCAGGATGCACCGGAACTCCACCTGCTCGCCCACCGTGTGCAGCCGCTTGTCAGTCTCCAGCCGGACCGTGAAATCTTTGTCTAAGAAAACAATCACACATGCATGGGGGCCAAGAAACAGACTCTCCCCAAGGGGCCGCAAAAGAAGAACCCCGGAAGCCATCCCCAGCCTCCTTCCCCCTGCTCATGGGGCAGTCAGTACTCCCCCATCCCCACAGCCCCAAGTTTATGGACAAAGTCTCATGCATGAGGCAGTCCTCCCACCAGAAGCTGAGAAGCTTACCTCAGTTTCCCTGGCACATTACTCTCACTTTCAAACCACCTTTGCCTCTGCTTCCCCACCCAACCCTGAAATGTCAGAGTGCCATCCAGGCCCAGAGCATCTAGGGAGCTTGATACTCCTGTTGAGACCACTGGGCTGGGCTTGCTATGCCCCCGAGAGCCTGCCAGCCATGACTGGCATCCCCTACAAACAGCCTGCTGGGCTGAGCCTGACATATGCTCTTGGAATTCCTTTGAAGCAACAAAATCACAAGTATTTTCATCTGCTATTGCAAGACTCCCCCCACCTAGGAGATCTGTGAGGCAAAATCACAGAGTGGCATGGGTGCTGACCTTAGTCCTAGAAAACACCAGTGACAATGCCAGCATTCCTTCTACCACATGTGAACACGGAGACAAGACATGTAAAGGCAATCTGGGCAGTGGCTCAGGAAGCCGAGGTCTGAGTATCCCAATTTGAAGCAAGCCTGAGAGTTATCTCTGACGAATCCGCAAAAAGCCAGAAGTGGAGCTGTGGCTCAAGTAGTAGATCGCCAGCCTTGAGTGGAAATGCCAAGTGAGCGTGCAAGGCAAACTAACAGCGCTACATTACTGGAAAAACAAAAACTAGCCATGTGTGCTGACAGCCAGAGGTCCTCTAACGGGCCACGGAACCGGGCAGTCTCCAGAGGGGCACCGTGGAGGCCCAAGAGGGGCTCCAGCAACTGTGTCCAGTGACTGGCACTGGATCTCAGAGGCCCTGTAGAAGGAGTGAGGAGCAAAGAGATAGAGCTGAGTGCCAGAGGAAGCGATCACAGAGCCTGGCCAGGGGAGGTTGAGGCAGGGACCGTGGCCTGAGTACACACGAGCTCCTGGAGCACACACCAGGACGCAGTTGAGGCTCTGCGTCCTCAGGAGGCAGGTGAGGGCCTTTCCTACACCTCAGGACCTGGGTCCGTCCACCCTTCTCCCCCTCTCCAGGCTCCACCCACCGGGTCCACATCCTGCCAGGCTCTATTCCCCAGTGACCAGACTCTCCCGATCTTTCCCAGGAGCCTTCCATCACTCCAGGACTCATCTCCCAGTGTGGCTGCCATTGCCCCACCCAGGAGCCCAAGGCCCCATCTGCTAGAAGAACATTCTGCAGGGCTGAGCCTGTGCCCACAGCTATCATTAGCCCTCAGGTCAAACAATGACAGTGACTCACCACCAGACAACAGCGCCATGACCCCATGGGCCACGCCCAACGGACCACGCCCCCAAGCCGTCCTCACTGACCATGACCCTGGTGGAACCCCTGTGGACTTGTGGATATTCAGACCTGTCATTTGCCCTGGGCTGGGCCTCCTCATTCCCTGGTTGAAGACACACCCTGCCCTTCCCAGTGCCCTCTGCTGGCTTGCTGGCTTGGTCTGTGAAGCTTCCGTGTATGGCTTTGGCCTCTGTTGGCGTCCAGCTCCCGGACATGGAGCTGTGGCTTCTCGCACTGCAGCACCCATGGCTCGTCTTCCCCAGCTCCACCAGGAGCAAAGCCCAGGCCATCCTGACTGCACCCCACCCCCTGCCTCTCCTCTGACTACATCCTATTTCGGCCCTGTCCTGGGCTTGCTCTGTGCGGTCTAGTGGCGCTGCCCAGACCACAGCCTGACAGCCACCCACAGTAGCCACACCCTGCTAACACTAAGAAGAGCCAGACAGGCAGAGCTCTGCACACGGAGCCCCGTGGGCACCCTGACTCAGGATCCTCCACCCTGGCCTCCCACCTGCCCAGCCACGCGCACTTCTCTACCGGCCTTTTAGCTGCAGACCCAACAGCCTTCCAGATGGCCTCTACATTCTGCCTCCAAAACCCCCATCTGCTGTCATTACTGCTTGCGAAGCTCCTCCTCCATGCCTAGAGGGATGGGGGGGGGGGGGAACACTTCTTCTTCCTTGTTCTGCTCTGTCCCAGCGAGCACGCAAGGACGGCTCCAGATCTTCCCAGGACAGAGCCAGAACTCAGGGCTCAGCAGGTCATTCCATGACCTGGGACTGAGTGAACCCCATGGGCCTTTCGCATCCTGCCCCTACTCTCCCCACTCCACCAGAGCCCGAGATCTGTACCCAGAGGACTGGCGATGCCCTGGACGCCATCCTCCCAAGGCTGCCTTGGAGAAAATCTCCTTTCTCCGCCTTCACCGCGTCTCTTTCTGTGGCCTGCGGGGCCAGGGCCAGGACTGGCTTGGGACTGCTTTAGGCCTGGCATATAAAAGCCCAGTCTTGGGCTGGGAATGTGGCTTAGTGGTGGAGCGCGTGCCTAGCATGCATGCAGCCCTGGGTTCAATTCCTTAGTACCATGTAAACAGAAAAAGTCAGAAGTAGCGCTGTGGCTCAAGTGGTAGAGTGCTAGCCTTGAGCAAAAGAAGCTCAGGGACAGTGCCCAAACCCTGAGGCAAAGCCCCAGAATTGGCAAAAAAACAAATAAAAAAACAGTCTCCCACAGAGCCAAGTGCCACCTCCAACCCCATGAGATGCTCCTGGGGCTTCTGGAAGGGCAGCTGGAACACCTCAGTCCAGAGTCCACAGAGTCCACTCTTTGCTCCAACTCAGCATCTGGACTCAGGTGACTTTTCTTTCTTCTCCCCCGACTCAGCCCAGAACTCGTAAATGTGGCTTCTCCTCTGCAGACACGTCCCAGCACACAGCCTTTCTGCTCGATCATTCTGCAAGCTCCCCAAGTGCACAGACCAACTGCCCCCCACCCGGCACCTCCTGAAGCCTCAACCCAGCTCTCCAGGGCTGCTGGGGCTGGGTATGAATTACAGAAGCAAACCAGGAGCAGGGAAAACTGGGAGATGCAGACACGGAGCCGGCACAAGGACACACAGGGAGCTGATCCACTCCATTTTTCCCCTGTTAAATATCTTCCCTTTGGTAGCTTAGTCTGGATTCATTTGTAGGGCAAATTCAAAAAGTCCTAATTCCAAATTGGTAAGATTAAAATAAAGAAGATTCCACTGTTGCAACCTAATTTTAAAGCATTAAGACTCAAAATGTGGTGCAGACTTTTGAAGCTGCCTTTAAAACCCTCCAAGAAGGGAAATGATAAACAGGAACTAAAGCCTCTTCAGTGGACTTCTTAATGTGAGATGGTCTAGAAGCTTCTAAAAGCCCTAGGTCCTACAGAGCAGATTAAGTGCTCCTTGACTAGGAGCCATTGGTAGGAAGAAAGTTCCCACATCCATTAGCTGTCCAGGGACCGCGCCTTGCCCAGCTCCTCCCAGAGCTGCGCTGACCACAGAGAAGCAGAACAAATACACCAGGAGCTCGGCTTCTCTGCTCACCAGGAGTTGTCTCCACTATAACCTGGAAGTCTCCCCTCCCCTGCCCTCCCTCCCTGATCAACCTAGGCCTCAGCAGAGAGGGAGTTCAAACCAGGGAAAGGGTCAGAGAGGAAGGTCGAGCCAGGGAAAGGATCAGAAGAGCAGGCCAGAGTCACAAGATAAGACAATTTCAGTGAACCCTTTCAAGTTCTTTTTGGGAAGGGCAGTATGGGGACTTGAACCCAGGGCCTCATACTCTCACTTGGCTTTCACTCCAGGCTGGAGCTCTACCAGTTGAGCCACATCTCCACTTCTCGCCTTTTGCTGGTTAACTGGAAGTTAAGAGTCTCTCAGATTTATCTGCCTGGGTTGGCCTCCAACAGTAATTCTCAGATCTCAGCTTCCTGCATAGCTAGGATTACAGGCGTGAGCCACGGATGCCAAGCTCCAGTTCTTAAAGGAATGTGTCTAATCAAACACACAGGTGGTGTAGGTAAAGGAAAAGAAAGCCCAGCACCAGGATCTGCCTAGGAAGCAGCCCCGATGCCTACTCACCCTTCTGTCTCCCTGCCCGCAGGAACCCACCAGGAAGGTGGAAGCTCACACTGTCCTGGTGTCCCCAGGGACGAGGCTCGGAGACTCACCGGTAGGCTGGACGTTGACCACTGCACCCTCGGAGCGCTTCCGGGTCATGGCGTACCATGAGCCATCGGGGTCCTGGATCCACTGGGCAGCCTCGCAGTAGAACTCGCCCTGGTCAGAGGGCTGCAGGTGGAAGATGGTGAGGCGGAAGGTGGTCCTCCCCAGCTTGTCCAGCCGCACCTCGCCCAGGCTCTGCCGCTGGGCATAGTCGCTGCTGGAGTGCAGCACGAAGTCCCGGCTCAGGGAGATGACTTCCACCGGCATCTCGCCTCCGTTCTGCCGCAGCCAGGACACAGACACGTGGCTATGCTGCTCTGTGTCTGTGCCCACCTCGCAGCTGAGCTCTAGGGCATCCTGCTCCACCCGGTGCAGGGTCTGGGGCATGGCGGTGGCCTGCAGGGTATCTGGGATCACTGCAATGCACAACACCAACAGCAATGGTCACAGGGCGCTCTACCACTCGAGCCACACCTCCACTTCTAGCTTTTTGCTGGTTCACTAGAGATAAGAGGCTCATGGACTCTCCTGCCTGGGCTGGCTTTGAACCATGATCCTCAGCTCTCAGCCTGCTGAATAGTTAGGGATAACAGGCGTGAACCACAGGTGTCCAGCTAGTAACTTTTTTATATTACCATCCAATGAAAGTTCAGGTTTCATTGTGACATGTCCACGCCTGCATATGACATACCTCTGGATTGGAATTACTGTCTGTGGCATTTTAATAATACTCAGATTGAACACAGACTGCACTTGGGAATTTCTTGCACAGCAAAGGACCGCCCCATGCACCAGTGGGAAAATTGCTTTCTTCTCACCTGGTAAGATCTGTTGTTGATTATGATATTGCTCTGAGAAGCCTGAACTTCCCTTCTGAGGAATCTGCAGGTAGTATGAGGCTGCTTGGAATTTTAGTATTAGCCTGCCTGCCTGACTTCTTCTTATACTGTAAGAGTTTGAACTCAGGGCTTTGTGCTTGCTGGGCAGGAACTTTACCACCTGAGCCACACCTCTAATCCGAGAGAGAGAGAGAGAGAGAGAGAGAGAGAGAGAGAGAGAGAGAGAGAGAGAGAGAGAGAGAGAGAGAGAGAGGGAGGGAGAGGGAGAGGGAGAGGGAGAGGGAGAGGGAGAGGGAGAGGGAGAGGGAGAGGGAGAGGGAGAGGGGGAGAGAGAATATGTGCGTGTGTTTTGGTCCTAGGGCTTGAACTCTGAGCCTGTATGCTGTATACACTCAAGGTCAGTGCTCTATCATTAGAGCTCCACTTTCACTAATACTGCTGTGCCGATCTTGAACTAAGACCTTCCCACTCCTCAGTACCTAGGATTACAGGAGTGTGTCACCACGCCCAGCCTTAGTTTACATTTCCACACACTATCCTATTTCTTCTTCTCCCCACCCCACTTTTCTCCTCACCCCTCAATTTATTTCCACAGTGCAGTGCCCTGGGGGAGCTTTTGTTGTTCTGAAACAGGCTCTCCCTACTCATCCCAAATCATGATCCCCTGCCTCTGACTAAGTGCTGGGATTATAAGCATGTACTATCATGCCCAGAATGGAGGCTATTTGAAAAAAAAATTTTTTTTGGTACAGAAAAATCATCATCCTAATTTTTTTTGCATTTTTCATCTTCTATTTTTAGTAAGTTAATTTTTACAGAACTCATCAAAGTGGTCCTTGGTAGAGAGAAGTCTCGACGTGAGGACAATTCAGACAGGTGAAGCCTCTACCTCCAGGTCCTGGGCTTGGAATTTTACCCCCACCCTCCCCTGTTCTGAAGAGGAAACACCTCCTCCTGCCCCCCCCCCCCCCCGGGGGGGCAGATGAAGGCAGTTTAGCCTCAGCTAGGTCTAGAGAGAGTTTTCTCCCAGGACTGGGTCTGAATGTCCTCCTGTTAGAACACAAGTTAGAGAAAGGAAAAATAAGTAAGGACAGTATTCAATCAACTAAAGGACAAGTCAGTACCAGTGGCTCATGCCTGTAATCCTAGCTGCTCATGAGGCTGAGATCTGAGGATCATGATTTGAAGCCAGGCCAGGCAGGAAAAGGCCAGGAGACTCTTATCTCCAATGAACCAACAAAAAGCCAGAAATGGGGATGTGGATCAAGTGGTAGAGCCCCAGGCTTGGGTACAAAAGCTCAGGGACAGCACCCAGGCCCTGAGTTCAAGACCCAGCACTGAAACAAAATAATAAACTAGAATACAAAGAATAGAATAGAATGAAATGAAAAAGAGCTAAAATGAAAATGACAGAATACAAATTAAGTAAAACATCAAGTAATCAAATGACTATGTAAGACAATCAGGGTGTGGTGCACAGTGGGAGCAGGCCTCACCCACGAGGGTCATCTTGGCGCTGTAGCTCCCGAAGTAGCGCTCGTCCGTGTTGGGCGTGTGGCACTCGTATTCGCCTGCGTCTCGGGCCTGGAGGTCGGTGATGTGCAGCAATGCCGCGTGGCCCTGGATCCTCTCCACAAAGATCTTGCCGCCGCGGACGCGCTGCGTGTAGATGGCATAGGGGAAGGAGGGGTCCACTGTGCTGACGATCTGCACCTCGCGCTCCGGGGCCGATGGCAGGTAGATGGACCACTGGAAGTTCTGCTCGGCTGGGCCCTGGAAGCCACTAACGTTGCACCAGATGGTGATGTGGGAGCCCTCGGTGCGGTACAGGGGTCCCTCCTGCACGGCCACCTGCCTCTGTGCCGACACCACACCTGCTGGCCGCACAGACACAGGGGTGAGGCCTCGGAGGAGAGGACATGAAGCAGGGGCCACAGTGATTGGTCAATGCTAATTACACCACTCAGGGGTGGGGCTCTGTCTCTAATTTGCATGCACGGGAATCTGAGGACCCAGGAATGTGGTCAGCCTCTCACTCTTGCTAATTTCATTGAACCTGTCACCACCACCACTCCTGCCACGACCCACCCCCACCCCAACACACACAGAGTTTGAGTTCTACTTTTCCTTGCTCTTTACAAAGTTTTTGGTAAAACTGCATCCCTGGCACAAACACAGTAGAAACAAAAATAGTGATTAAGAAGAGAGGTGTGGGGGCTGGGAAGGTGGCTCAGTGGTAGAGCACTTGCCTTGCATGTATGAGGCCCTGGGTTCGATTCCTCAGCACCACATAAGCAAAAAGAGAAAAGCCGGAAGTGGTGCTGTGGTTCAAGTGGTAGAGTGCTAACCTTGAGCAGCGCCCAAGCTCAGAGTTCAGGCCCCACCACCAGACCCCCCCCCCAAAAAAAAGAAGAGAGGTGTCCAGAGGGGCCTGGCCCTTATTCGGGGGTTGCTATCTTCGTTTTCAAACCTACCCACTCTACAACCCCTGCTCTAGGAGAATTCCTCAACCTTCTCCCTCCCCAACTGGGGCAGGGGAGAACCCCAGGTCGTAGCCACAGTAACTGGCACAGCCCCAGAGGAATGAGAGGGGCTAAGGGGGCCCCAGCCTGGACCGAACAGCAAAGGCTCGTGCAAGAGTGGACTGAGCGGCTGCTATGGCTTGCGTCTGGTTTGTGTGAGTCCCCTGGGAACTCAGGCCTCGGTGGCCCAAGACAGGACCTCTGAGGGGTGAGCGCACTGCGAGCTGAGGCGGGCGCTGGGGCCAGGCTGTGGGGTGCGTGCGTGGCTGTGACTCTGTGGTCTCCATGTGTGTCATCATGGGATGTGGTCACTGCCCGCTGTGCTGTGACACGGCCCAAGCCCTCTCAGAACCAGAAGCCATCTGTGAACCAGCAGTCAGGGGCTCTCGGCCGCTACCCTAGTACCTCAAAGAACTACTTTAAAAAACCAAGTGCCCCACCCCAGGCATTTCCCTACAGTGATGGAAATGGAACCCACACCCAACCTACACCAAGCTGGAGCCACTCCCAGATAGGAAGAGGACACTCCTGCAGCCCCACTGCTGGGGTGGCTGAGACCTGTCAGCAGTTGGCACAGCTGTGGGGAGGGGCAGGCTCCAGCCGCAGGAGGGAGGTGGGCACCAGATTGGCTGACAAATGGCAGACCTGATGACACGGCCACTTGCTAGCTGTGACCTGGGATAAGTCACGCGACACTTCCGTCCCTCCGTGTCCTCGGTACTCAGGTGCAGGACAGATGAGTCCTCAGTGAAACACTGCTGGTCCCCCAGAGCCTCTGTGCTCCAATCCACAGACCACAGGCCTCCGCCAGGGACGGGCCTAGGACATTTCAAGCCAGGCACCTGTGGTGCTCACCTGTAATCCTAGCTATTCAGAGGGCTGAGATGTGAGCATAGAGGTTCAAAGCCAGCCTGGACAGGAAAGATGGCGAGACTCTTATCTCCAATTAACCAGTAAAAAACCAGAAGTAGAGCTGTGGCCCAAGTGGTAGACTGCCAGCCTTGAGCAAAAAAAAAAAGCTGAAGGACAGCACACAGATACCAAGTTCAAGTCCCAGACTAGCACACACAAAAAAACCCACAAGTAAGGGGAAAACTGGGGGAGAGCGAGGGAAGAGGTAACATTGTCCAAAGAGAAGTGTAGTCTTTATCTGACTATGTAACTAATCCTGCTGTACATCACAGTTACAATCACAGTTTTAACACTTAAAAAGACAACACACAAAAGGGCGGTTTAGTAAGCTCCTGACAATGCACATGTTCACTCGTCCGCTGGCCTGGCCTCCCTGCTCGGAGGCAGCCAGCCACCCCAGGAAGCCTTCCATTCCAGACCTGAAAGAAGGGCTGCTCAGCAGACCCTGTCCCAGGTGGATCCCTGTAGTAGACAGGCCAAGGCTTCAAATCCAGAGAGAAACTAAGGCCAGGCCCTGCCCAGCCTCACCCCGCCTGGCCAAGGCCCTAACCAGCCCTACCCTGCCCAGCCCAGGGGTCATGGTGCCCTGGCAGCTGCAGATCTACCCTGCAAGATAACAGCTCCACCTCTGCCAGCACTCACAGAATTCTACCCTGAAGAAGCTTCCCCCAACCCTACTGAGAACTGTACCCTAGGAGCAGGGAGAGAGGAGGGGAAGGGGGGATGTGAGGTGGGAAAAGAGAGAGAAAGACAGCTAGATACAGACCGCAAAGTGCTATGTCAGGCAAGGACAGTCATTACTATAGAGGTGTGTGTGTGTGTGTGTACATGCACGTGCACACACGTGCACTGGGGTATGGAGCTCTGAACTCAAGGCCTTGAGCTCTTGCTTAGCTTTTCTGTTCATGGCTGGCACCCAGGCCCCTAGGCCTTGCTTTTTGTTTTTGTTTTTTAATTGGAGATGGCCTCTCAAGGATTTGTCTGCCTAGGCTGGCCTTGAAATGCAATCCTCTGGATCTCATTCTCCTCCTGAGTAGCTAGGATTACAGGTGTGAGCCACTGGGGCCCAGACTCATTACTGTATTTGAAGTCATGAGCAGATGAGTCACTGGTAATTTTCAGTACTTTAAAAAGTTGATGTAGGCTGGGCATGATGGCTCACACCTGTCATCCTATCTACTCACGAGGCTGAGATCTGAGGATCACGGTTCAAAGCCAGCCCAGGCAGGAAAGTCCATGAGATTCTTATCTCCGATTAACCACTCAGAAAACCAGAAGTGGCATGGCGCTGTGCCTCAAGTAGCGCTCGCCTTGAGCTGAAGAGCTCAGGGACAGTGCCCAGGACCAGAGTTCAAGCCCTATGACCAACAACAACAACAAAAAAAGTTGGTGTGATGTGTGCATTTTCCATAACAATTTGAACACACTTGTACGAGCGTGCACACGCATGCATACACACACACACACACACACACACACACACATTGTGACTGTTGAACGCAATGGCTGCAGCTTTCCTGAAACCACTTTTAAACCACTGAAGCCTGGCCTGCACATTTAGGCACTCTGCAGTCAGTGACCCATCCTGAGCAGCAACCAGCTGGCCCCATGGCAAAGGGGGAGATGTGGTTGAGTGCCCTACACCCCGGCTCCTTCTCAACCTGGGCCTCATTGGAACCTTAGGACACTGGGGGAGGGGTGCCTTAGAAGACAAAACCGCCTGCCCCTTCCCATGTAAGTGCCCTGGGGTACAGCCTTAGCAGCAAGGCTATTCTCAGCTTCCCAGAGGATTCACCAGGCACCAGTACTAAGAATGTGTGGTTTCCCCTCCTGCCACACCCCTCTCTCCCCGACTGCCCTCAGGGGAACACGCCTGGCCTCTAATTCTCCACACTTGAAAGCTCCTCCCTTTTAGAGACCCAACAATCATTCACTTCAAGACAGTTTCAGGGGCTGGGAAAGTGGCTCAGTGGTAGAGTGCTTGCCCTGCATGCATGAGGCCTTGGTTGAATTCCTCAGTACCACATAAGCAGAAAAAGCCAGAAGTGGCACTGTAATTCGTGGTAGAGCCCTAGCCTTGAGCTGAAGAGCTGAGGGACGGTGCCCAGGCCCAGAGTTCAGGCCCCATGTTTCATAGCACTGGTGGCTCACAGCTGTCATCCCAGAGGCTGAGATCTGAGGATCACAGTTCAAAGTCAGTCTCGGCAGAAAAGTCGGTGAGACTATTCTCTCCAATGAACCACCAAAAAGCCAGAAGTGAGGCTGTGGCTAAAGTGGTAGAACATCAGCCTTGAGTGAAAAAGTTGAGTGCAGGAGGACCTAAGTTCAAGCCCCAGTACCAGCGCTTGCATGAACACACACACAAACGCTGTAGGGTCCTCCTGGCCCTGGTGGGCTGGAGCAGGGTGGGTACTAAGCGCTCAGTGAGCAGAGGGGTCTGTGCACTCCATCCCAAAGTCAACAGTGCTAAGTGGCCCGAAAGAGCTGGGCAGGAAGTTGACACAACGTATCCCGCCAGAAGCTGATTCTAAAGGGCCCTTGACAAACAAACCGGGGGCTAGCTTTAACACACACATCCATCCACTCACCTGTCCTGGACAAGCTCCTTAACCTCCTTCCTGCTCCGGGCAATCCACTCTGATCCCAGAACTGGGGCAGCTCCCGGGAACAGAAAGGAATCAACTTTCTCCTCCACAGTCCTTGCCTTCTCTGCAGGGCCCCTCTGGCTGCATGACCCTCCACCCGCACACCGCAAAGGTTCCTCTTGGCAAGGCCCATTTCTTTCTTTTTTCTTTATGCTGCTCCTGGAGCTTGAACTCACAGCCTGGCCACTGTCCCTGAGCTTTTCTGTCCTAGGTTAGCGCTCTACCACTCTGAACCACAGCACTACTGTGTGTAGTGTAGTCTGGGGGGTGACGAATTGGAGAGAAGGGTCTCACAGACTTTCCTGCCTAGATTGGCTTTGAACTGTGATCCTCAGATCTCAGCCTCTTGAGTAGCTAGGATGACAGGTGTGAGCCACTGGCGCCCGGCTGGTCCACTTCTTAAAAACAGTAACTTTCACTTCAGGTACCCTATACTCTACAAAACTTGGCAATCAATACACAAATGACTTTGGCAATAAAAAGAGACAAGAACGTCCTATTCTGTAGAACCACAAAAAAGACTGGAGGAAGACGCTGGGGCTTCATCCACTCCCTTCAGTCCTCCAAGGTGAGCATGGACCAAAAATAAAAATGCCTGATTGCTATGTAAGCTTTTTGAGGACTGGAGCCTCACCCTCTCCCTTGACTTCTGCTCAGGTTGGTGCTCTACCACTTGAGTCAGAGCTCCAAGTGGAGATGAGTCTCCCAGACGTTCCTGCCAAGGCTTCCTTGGAACCTGGATCCTCAGATTTCAGCCTCTTGAGTAGCTAGGATAACAGGTACTGAGATTACTGCGCACCAGCTGGTGGTTTAAGTCGTTTTTTCGGTCAGTCATGGGTCTTGAACTCTGGCCCTGAACGCTGTCCCTCAGCTCTTCAGCTTAAGGTTAGCGCTCCACCACTTGAGCTACAGGGCCACTTCTGGTTTTCTGGTGGTTCTTTGGAGAAAGGAGTCTCATGGTCTTTCCTGCCCGGGCTGGCTTTGAACTGCGATCCTCAGATCTCAGCCTCCTGAGTAGCTAGGATTACAGGCGTGAGCCACCAGCGCCCGAAGCTGATATTCCCAACGACTCACTCGCACACCACAGGAGGGGACACAGAGGCAGTGGAGGCGAGGGCCCAGGGCCGCACAGGACACTGGGATTGCGCTGGGTCTCTAGGAATCGAGGGCTTGATCATGCCAGCAGGAGCGCGGCCCTATGGGCCTGTACTAGCAAGGGTGTGCCAACATGGACCACCTCAGCTCTGGTGGAAGAGGTCCCAGGGGAGCACTTTAATAGGAGCAAGCGCCTTGTCTGGGAACAGTTCTTGGAGGTGAGCTCGGAGACCTGTCAGGTTCAAGTTCACCCATCTTCAGTCTGGAGGTCGCTGGGGAGGTGCGATTGGGACCACGGAGACCAAATTAGTATTTAAGGGCAACGCCAGGATCCCAGCGTGCAGACCAAAGGCAAAAATACCATTCATTCATCTTTTCAAATCTTTTTTTGTATCTGAATCTCCAGCGGAACTTAAAATAGAGCCAGCCTTTAGATGATTAATGGTTGTTAAATTATTTAAGTGTGAGTACTGCACTGCCCTTCTATCTTCCCGCACCTGTGCTGCTGCGGGCCCACGCCACCCCAGACCCTGGGTTCTGCATATCTGGGCCAGCCCCACCTCCAACTGTGCCTCCTGTACACAGGGTGCTTCCTCCTGTACACAGGGCTGAATGTGCATGCCTCCATGCAAGCACCATCCTGAAAGCACATGAATGCTCTCACCCATACACACCCTGGCTGTCCTTGCTGGTCCTGGAGTCCTGGGGCTTGCCCTCTGGGCTGGACACTGTCCCTGGGTTTTTGTGCCAGCCTTAAGCTTCTGGCTTTTTTTGGTGGTTAATTGGAGATAGGAGTCGCACAGACTTTGCTGCCTGGACTGGCTTTGAACCGTGATCCTCAAATCTTAGTTTCCTGAATAGCTGGGATTATAGGCGTGAGCAGGCACCCAGCCTCCTTGATGTTTTTGACCAGATAAAGTCCTAGTTTTTTCTTTTATAGGATTTCCAACATAGGATTATCCCAGTGGATATGTTCCTTCCCTTCCTTTCTCCCTCCCTTTCTCTCTCTTTTCTGTAATAAGCCCTTCTCTTTTCACACACCTCATCCATCCCTTCTCTTCTCCTCACCGGAAAGTATCCAACTCCTCAGCATCTCTGCCCACAAACACTTACATCCATGGCTTAGCATCTCTCTTTACCACAAGCTTGAAGTGAGTTCCAGCAAAAGCTATCAGTCAAAAGCAATCAGGGCATTATCCCCTCTTCTATCTGACCCCCAGGAAGAGCTCCCCAAACCAGCTTCCTGCTCTCCTGGTTCTGCCCCTTCCCACCTGTCTCCCTGAATTCTCTTCAGAAAAGGCTGGGTCCCCAGGCCCTGGAGGGACTTCTGGTTGGAGGCAGCACCAGGCTCTGCCTCCAGCTTCTAGAGGAGAAAGAAATTAAAAGGCGGATCGCATTACTTGCCAGTCAATGCTTCTCTGTAATCACCCTGACCGCCGCCTCCTTCCTGTCTCGGAGATGGAGATGGGGTGGGCAGGCAGCCTCTGTCAGTCCCCTGGGCTTCCCGGATCCTGGGCACCGCAGGTTCCAGGAAGGGGCCTCGGTCCTGGTCAGAACCAGCACCCCCACCCCAGCTTCTCTGCTGCTATTTCCAGCTTCATTTCTAAACCCAGATTTCCAGTCTGGTGTTCAGGTGGAGGCCAGGCTTCTAGTCTCTGCCCACTGTGGCCCCTCCCTGCCCAGCCTGGGGCCTCCACCCCTCCTTGTTTCCACTGGAAGCAGGCAGGCTCCATCGGACACCCTTCCCCAGCCAGGGGCTTCCTGAGCACAGGCCACCTCCATGCTGAGTCTACATGCTGCCCACCTGGGCAGCAGAGGGAGCATGGGTGGGGGAGGGCAGCGTCATTAATGGCCTTCGCCAAAACTACACCCCCCATGCACCAAGCCAAGAAAGAGTGCATCAGCTGGGTGTGCAGATGAAAAGCCAGCCCTCTGAAGGCCAAGGCAGGAGGACTGGGGATGCAAAGCCAGCTGGGACTACTAAACCTCAAAAACACAAATGGAGGGAGGGAGGAAAGGAAGAAGGCAAAAGACATTATAATAATTGTTACATAGCCATTAAAAATCAGAAGAGCAGGGTGCTGGTGGCTCACACCTGTCATCTAAGTTACTTAGGAGGCTGAGATCTGACAATCCTGGTTCAAAGCCAGCCTGGGCAGGAAAGTCTGTGAGACTCTTATCTCCAATTAACCATCAAACAAACAAAAGTGGAGCTGTGACTCAAAGTGGTAGAGTGCTAGCCTTGAGCACAAAAGCTTAGAGACAGTGCCCAGGTCCGGAGTTCAAACCCCACAACCAACCCCCACCACTGCCCCCACCAAAAAAAAAAAAAAAATCAGAGAAGACATGTTCTGGTAGCTCATACTAGAAATCCTGGCTACTCAGGAGGCTAAGATCTGAGGGTCACAGTTCAGAGCCAAACAGTGCAGTACTAAGTCCATAAAACACTTAACTTCAATTAACCAATAAAAAGCCAGAAGTGGCTCAAGCGGTAGAGTGCCAGCCTTGAGGAGACGAGGTCAAGTGAGAGCATGAAGTCCTGAGTTCAAGCCACAGTACATTCCAGCCAGCTGGGAAAGAAAGTTAGCAGGACTCCAATCTCAATAATAAACCAGACATAGTTTTACACATCTGTGGTCCTAGCCACATGGACGGTGGACACAGAGGATCACAGTCCAAGGCCATATTGGGAAAAAGTATGAGACTATCCAATAACAAAACTGAAGCAAAAAGTCCTAGGATGTGACTCTCAAGTGTATAGTGTGTGCATAGCAAGCATGAGACCCAAGTTCTAGCCCCCGTACTGCAAAAGAATTTTAAGAAGTGGCAAGGTTAAAAACATTTTTGTAAATAAAAACATTCCCTTTCCCAAGCCGGGCGCCAGGGCTTAGGCCTATAATCCTAGCTACTCAGGAGGCTGAGATCTGAGGCTCACAGTTCAAAACCAGCCCTGGCAGGAAAGTCCATGAGACTCATCTCCAAAGAACCACCAGAAAACCGGAAGTGGCGCTGTAGCTCAAGTGGTAGAGCACTAGCCTTATGCTGAAGAGCTGAGGGACAGGGACAGCACTCAGGCCCAGAGTTCAAGCCCCATGACCAACCAAAAAAAAAACCCCATATGCTTCTACTTGTGAGGACTTTCTTAGCATCAATAAAATCTTCTGTCTGGCAGTGTCCACAGCAGGTCAGCAGGAAGACCTCTGAGGCACCAGGAGGGACAGGACAGGGCGTGTGGCCCATAGGGGACAGATGTGCAGTAGCAACTGCTGAGAAGGAAGCAGCCGGTGCCCTGGGGCACGGAGGGTCAGTGTGACTGTACCCTCTCCTCCAGCCTCCACCTGCTCGGGGCCTAGCTGGACAGGTCTGACCTCTTTACTTTTTAAGCTGTTTTAGTCCTTAAAACGACTTCTTTCCCTTTCCAAGTTATTAAACGTTCAATTCCAGTTGATCCCTTCTGAGCCTCCTAACACCACCTCCCCTCTACTGAGTGGAGAGGAGGTGCTGCAGGGACAGATGGGCCGAGAAATCCCAGGAGACAGAAGTCTGGGTACTAGCAGGCTGACTGCCACAGAGCCAAGGCCGGGACCTGAACGGCACCACTGCATCTGATCCCCATGCAGGGCCTGCCTCATCTAAGATGTCAGGACGTGGCTCTGAAAATTAAGCCGAGAGAGCTCAGAGCCTCTGCCTGCTGGCGGCAGACCCACCTCAGATTCTTCAACTCCAAGTGACTTCCAACCTCAGGCTAAGATCTGAGATGCCATCTTTGGTTGGTTGGTTTGTGCCGATACTGGGACATGAACTCAGGACCTTGTCCTCTCACTTGGCTTTTTCTGCTCAGAGCTGCTGCTTTACCACTTGAGCCATACCTCTACTTGAGGCTTTCTGCTGGCTACTGGGAGATCAGACTCTCTCAGATTTGTCTGCCTGAGTTGGCTTTGAACTGCAGTCTTCCTGTTTCAACCTACCGAGCAGCTAGACAACTGGCATACCAGGTTCTAACTAGGAGACCTAGCTGCTTCCAGTGGAGGGAGCCAGGGAGGCAAGCCCCATGGGGGCTGGGTGACAGGGACAGAGGAAGACCAAGAGAAAGCAGTGGGAAGCCAGGCGCCGGTGGCTCACGCCACCGTCATCCTACTCAGGAGACTGAGATCTGAGGATTGTGGTTCAAAGCCAGCTTGGGCAAAAAAGTTCGTGAGACTCTTATCACAAATAAACCACTCAGAAAACCGGAAGTGGAGCTGTGGCTCAAGTGGTAGAGCGCTCACCTTGAGCTGAAGAGCTGAGGGACAGCGCCCAGGCCCAGAGTTCAAGCCCCACAACCAACCTCCCCAAAAAGTAGTGGGAAGTGGGCAGCTCAGGGTGGGGCAAGGACCACTGGCCAAGGATGCGCTGAACGAGGACCTTGGGGGTAGAGGGGTGCACATTAGACAGCAGGAGTGAGAGGAAGGGGGCAGGTCGGAACTGAGGGCTGCCAGGTGTGAGGGGAGGACGTCTGACACAGGAGATGCTGGAGAGAGCACAGTGCACACAGGGAGGGAGCACAGTGCTCACAGGGAGGGAGCACAGTGCACAC
Source organism: Dipodomys spectabilis (assembly GCF_019054845.1). Lineage (NCBI taxonomy): Eukaryota > Metazoa > Chordata > Mammalia > Rodentia > Heteromyidae > Dipodomys > Dipodomys spectabilis. Next base: position 1,848,936 of record NW_024870825.1, on the reverse strand, counting down.
AGGGAGGGAGCACAGTGCACACAGGGAGGGAGCACAGTGCACACAGGGAGGGAGCACAGAGCACACAGGGAGGGAGCACAGTGCACACAGGGAGGGAGCACAGAGCACACAGGGAGGGAGCACAGTGCACACAGGGAGGGAGCACAGTGCACACAGGGAGGGAGCACAGTGCACACAGGGAGGGAGCACAGAGCACACAGGGAGGGAACACAGAGCACACAGGGAGGGAGCACAGTGCACACAGGGAGGGAGCACAGTGCACACAGGGAGGGAGCACAGTGCACACAGGGAGGGAGGAGGTGCACACAGGGAGGGGGCACAGTGCACACAGGGAGGGAGCACAGTGCACACAGGGAGGGAGCACAGCGCACACAGGGAGGGAGCACAGAGCACACAGGGAGGGAGCACAGTGCACACAGGGAGGGAACAGGTGTACACAGGGAGGGAGCACAGTGCACACAGGGAGGGAACAGGTGTACACAGGGAGGGAGCACAGTGCACACAGGGAGGGAGCACAGTGCACACAGGGAGGGAACAGGTGTACACAGGGAGGGAGCACAGTGCACACAGGGAGGGAACAGGTGCACACAGGGAGGGAGCACAGTGCACACAGGGAGGGAGCACAGTGCACACAGGGAGGGGGCACAGTGCACACAGGGAGGGAGCACAGCGCACACAGGGAGGGAGCACAGTGCACACAGGGAGGGAGCAGGTGCACACAGGGAGGGAGCACAGTGCACACAGGGAGGGAGCACAGCGCACACAGGGAGGGAACACAGAGCACACAGGGAGGGAGCACAGAGCACACAGGGAGGGAGCACAGTGCACACAGGGAGGGAGCACAGTGTACACAGGGAGGGAGCACAGTGCACACAGGGAGGGAGCACAGTGTACACAGGGAGGGAGCACAGTGCACACAGGGAGGGAGCACAGTGTACACAGGGAGGGAGCACAGTGCACACAGGGAGGGAGCACAGTGCACACAGGGAGGGGGCACAGTGCACACAGGGAGGGAGCACAGTGCACACAGGGAGGGAGCACAGTGCACACAGGGAGGGAACAGGTGTACACAGGGAGGGAGCACAGTGCACACAGGGAGGGAACAGGTGCACACAGGGAGGGAGCACAGTGCACACAGGGAGGGAGCAGGTGCACACAGGGAGGGAGCACAGTGCACACAGGGAGGGAGCACAGTGCACACAGGGAGGGAGCACAGAGCACACAGGGAGGGAGCACAGTGCACACAGGGAGGGAGCACAGTGCACACAGGGAGGGAGCAGGTGCACACAGGGAGGGAGCACAGTGCACACAGGGAGGGAGCACAGTGCACACAGGGAGGGAGCACAGAGCACACAGGGAGGGAGCACAGAGCACACAGGGAGGGAGCACAGTGCACACAGGGAGGGAGCACAGTGCACACAGGGAGGGAGCAGGTGCACACAGGGAGGGAGCACAGTGCACACAGGGAGGGAGCACAGTGCACACAGGGAGGGAGCACAGTGCACACAGGGAGGGAGCACAGAGCACACAGGGAGGGAGCACAGTGCACACAGGGAGGGAGCACAGTGCACACAGGGAGGGAGCAGGTGCACACAGGGAGGGAGCACAGTGCACACAGGGAGGGAGCACAGTGCACACAGGGAGGGAGCACAGTGCACACAGGGAGGGAGCACAGTGCACACAGGGAGGGAGCACAGTGCACACAGCGAGGGAGCACAGTGCACACAGGGAGGGAGCACAGCGCACACAGGGAGGGAGCACAGTGCACACAGGGAGGGAGCACAGCGCACACAGGGAGGGGGCACAGTGCACACAGGGAGGGAGCACAGAGCACACAGGGAGGGAGCACAGTGCACACAGGGAGGGAACAGTGCACACAGGGAGGGAGCACAGTGCACACAGGGAGGGAGCACAGTGCACACAGGGAGGGAGCACAGCGCACACAGGGAGGGAACACAGTGCACACAGGGAGGGAGCACAGTGCACACAGGGAGGGGGCACAGTGCACACAGGGAGGGAGCACAGTGCACACAGGGAGGGGGCACAGAGCACACAGGGAGGGAGCACAGTGCACACAGGGAGGGAACAGGTGTACACAGGGAGGGAGCACAGTGCACACAGGGAGGGAACAGGTGCACACAGGGAGGGAGCACAGTGAACACAGGGAGGGAGCACAGTGCACACAGCGAGGGAGCACAGTGCACACAGGGAGGGAGCACAGTGCACACAGGGAGGGAGCACAGTGCACACAGGGAGGGAGCACAGAGCACACAGGGAGGGAGCACAGAGCACACAGGGAGGGAGCAGGTGCACACAGGGAGGGAGCACAGTGCACACAGGGAGGGAGCAGGTGCACACAGGGAGGGAGCACAGTGCACACAGGGAGGGAGCACAGTGCACACAGGGAGGGAGCAGGTGCACACAGGGAGGGAGCACGGTGCACACAGGGAGGGAGCAGGTGCACACAGGGAGGGAGCACAGTGCACACAGGGAGGGAGCACAGTGCACACAGCGAGGGAGCACAGTGCACACAGGGAGGGAGCACAGTGCACACAGGGAGGGAGCACAGTGCACACAGGGAGGGAGCACAGTGCACACAGGGAGGGAGCACAGAGCACACAGGGAGGGAGCACAGAGCACACAGGGAGGGAGCAGGTGCACACAGGGAGGGAGCACAGTGCACACAGGGAGGGAACACAGTGCACACAGGGAGGGAGCACAGTGCACACAGGGAGGGAGCAGGTGCACACAGGGAGGGAGCACAGTGCACACAGGGAGGGAGCACAGTGCACACAGGGAGGGAGCACAGAGCACACAGGGAGGGAGCACAGTGTACACAGGGAGGGAGCAGGTGCACACAGCGAGGGAGCACAGTGCACACAGGGAGGGAGCACGGTGCACACAGGGAGGGAGCACAGTGCACACAGGGAGGGAGCAGGTGCACACAGGGAGGGAGCACAGTGCACACAGGGAGGGAGCACAGTGCACACAGGGAGGGAACACAGTGCACACAGGGAGGGAGCAGGTGCACACAGGGAGGGAGCACAGTGCACACAGGGAGGGAGCACAGCGCACACAGGGAGGGAGCACAGAGCACACAGGGAGGGAGCAGGTGCACACAGGGAGGGAGCAGGTGCACACAGCGAGGGAGCACAGTGCACACAGGGAGGGAGCACAGTGCACACAGGGAGGGAGCACAGTGTACACAGGGAGGGAGCACAGCGCACACAGGGAGGGAGCACAGCGCACACAGGGAGGGAGCACAGTGCACACAGGGAGGGAGCACAGTGCACACAGGGAGGGAGCACAGAGCACACAGGGAGGGAGCACAGAGCACACAGGGAGGGAGCACAGTGCACACAGGGAGGGAGCAGGTGCACACAGGGAGGGAGCACAGAGCACACAGGGAGAGAGCACAGCACACACAGGGAGGGAGCACAGCGCACACAGGGAGGGAGCACAGTGCACACAGGGAGGGAGCACAGTGCACACAGGGAGGGAGCACGGTGCACACAGGGAGGGAGCACAGTGCACACAGGGAGGGAGCACAGAGCACACAAGGAGGGAGCACAGAGCACACAGGGAGGGAGCACAGTGTACACAGGGAGGGATCACAGTGCACACAGGGAGGGAGCACAGAGCACACAGGGAGGGAGCACAGTGCACACAGGGAGGGGGCACAGAGCACACAGGGAGGGAGCAGGTGCACACAGGGAGGGAGCACAGTGCACACAGGGAGGGAGCACAGTGCACACAGGGAGGGAGCACAGAGCACACAGGGAGGGAGCACAGTGCACACAGGGAGGGAGCACAGTGCACACAGGGAGGGAGCACAGAGCACACAGGGAGGGAGCACAGTGCACACAGGGAGAGAGCACAGTGCACACAGGGAGGGAGCACAGTGCACACAGGGAGGGAGCACAGTGCACACAGGGAGGGAGCACAGTGCACACAGGGAGGGAGCAGGTGCACACAGGGAGGGAGCACAGTGCACACAGGGAGGGAGCACAGTGCACACAGGGAGGGAGCACAGAGCACACAGGGAGGGGGCACAGAGCACACAGGGAGGGAGCACAGAGCACACAGGGAGGGAGCACAGTGCACACAGGGAGAGAGCACAGTGCACACAGGGAGGGAGCACAGTGCACACAGGGAGGGGGCACAGTGCACACAGGGAGGGAGCACAGAGCACACAGGGAGGGAGCACAGTGCACACAGGGAGGGAGCACAGTGCACACAGGGAGGGAGCACAGTGCACACAGGGAGGGAGCACGGTGCACACAGGGAGGGAGCACAGTGCACACAGGGAGGGAGCACAGAGCACACAGGGAGGGAGCACAGAGCACACAGGGAGGGAGCACAGTGTACACAGGGAGGGAGCACAGTGCACACAGGGAGGGAGCACAGAGCACACAGGGAGGGAGCACAGTGCACACAGGGAGGGGGCACAGAGCACACAGGGAGGGAGCAGGTGCACACAGGGAGGGAGCACAGTGCACACAGGGAGGGAGCACAGAGCACACAGGGAGGGGGCACAGAGCACACAGGGAGGGAGCAGGTGCACACAGGGAGGGAGCACAGAGCACACAGGGAGGGAGCACAGTGCACACAGGGAGGGAGCACAGAGCACACAGGGAGGGGGCACAGTGCACACAGGGAGGGAGCACAGTGCACACAGGGAGGGAGCAGGTGCACACAGGGAGGGAGCACAGTGCACACAGGGAGGGAGCAGGTGCACACAGGGAGGGAGCACAGCGCACACAGGGAGGGAGCACAGCGCACACAGGGAGGGAGCACAGAGCACACAGGGAGGGAGCACAGCGCACACAGGGAGGGAGCACAGAGCACACAGGGAGGGAGCACAGAGCACACAGGGAGGGAGCACAGTGTACACAGGGAGGGAGCACAGTGCACACAGGGAGGGAGCACAGAGCACACAGGGAGGGAGCACAGTGCACACAGGGAGGGGGCACAGAGCACACAGGGAGGGAGCAGGTGCACACAGGGAGGGAGCACAGTGCACACAGGGAGGGAGCACAGAGCACACAGGGAGGGGGCACAGAGCACACAGGGAGGGAGCACAGCGCACACAGGGAGGGAGCACAGAGCACACAGGGAGGGAGCACAGCGCACACAGGGAGGGAGCACAGAGCACACAGGGAGGGAGCACAGTGCACACAGGGAGGGAGCACAGTGCACACAGGGAGAGAGCAGGTGCACACAGGGAGGGAGCACAGTGCACACAGGGAGGGAGCACAGTGCACACAGGGAGGGAGCAGGTGCACACAGGGAGGGAGCACAGTGCACACAGGGAGGGAGCACAGAGCACACAGGGAGGGAGCACAGTGCACACAGGGAGGGAGCACAGTGCACACAGGGAGGGAGCACAGAGCACACAGGGAGGGAGCACAGAGCACACAGGGAGGGAGCACAGCGCACACAGGGAGGGAGCACAGAGCACACAGGGAGGGAGCACAGCGCACACAGGGAGGGAGCACAGAGCACACAGGGAGGGAGCACAGAGCACACAGGGAGGGAGCACAGCGCACACAGGGAGGGAGCACAGTGCACACAGGGAGGGAGCACAGTGCACACAGGGAGGGAGCACAGAGCACACAGGGAGGGAGCACAGCGCACACAGGGAGGGAGCACAGAGCACACAGGGAGGGAGCACAGAGCACACAGGGAGGGAGCACAGCGCACACAGGGAGGGAGCACAGTGCACACACGGAGGGAGCACAGTGCACACAGGGAGGGAGCACAGTGCACACAGGGAGGGAGCACAGTGCACACAGGGAGGGAGCACAGAGCACACAGGGAGGGAGCACAGAGCACACAGGGAGGGAGCACAGAGCACACAGGGAGGGAGCACAGTGTACACAGGGAGGGAGCACAGTGCACACAGGGAGGGAGCACAGTGCACACAGGGAGGGAGCACAGAGCACACAGGGAGGGAGCACAGAGCACACAGGGAGGGAGCACAGTGTACACAGGGAGGGAGCACAGTGCACACAGGGAGGGAGCACAGTGCACACAGGGAGGGAGCACAGAGCACACAGGGAGGGAGCACAGAGCACACAGGGAGGGAGCACAGAGCACACAGGGAGGGAGCACAGTGTACACAGGGAGGGAGCACAGTGCACACAGGGAGGGAGCACAGTGCACACAGGGAGGGAGCACAGAGCACACAGGGAGGGAGCACAGAGCACACAGGGAGAGAGCACAGTGTACACAGGGAGGGAGCTCAGTGCACACAGGGAGAGAGCACAGTGCACACAGGGAGGGAGCACAGTGCACACAGGGAGGGAGCACAGAGCACACAGGGAGGGAGCAGGTGCACACAGGGAGGGAGCACAGTGCACACAGGGAGGGAGCACAGAGCACACAGGGAGGGAGCACAGAGCACACAGGGAGGGAGCACAGAGCACACAGGGAGGGAGCACAGTGCACACAGGGAGGGAGCACAGTGCACACAGGGAGGGAGCACAGAGCACACAGGGAGGGAGCACAGAGCACACAGGGAGGGAGCACAGAGCACACAGGGAGGGAGCACAGAGCACACAGGGAGGGAGCAGGTGCACACAGGGAGGGAGCACAGCGCACACAGGGAGGGAGCACAGTGCACACAGGGAGGGAGCACAGTGCACACAGGGAGGGAGCACAGTGCACACAGGGAGAGAGCACAGCGCACACAGGGAGGGAGCACAGCGCACACAGGGAGGGAGCAGGTGCACACAGGGAGGGAGCAGGTGCACACAGGGAGGGAGCACAGTGCACACAGGGAGGGAGCACAGAGCACACAGGGAGGGAGCACAGAGCACACAGGGAGGGAGCACAGAGCACAGAGGGAGGGAGCACAGTGCACACAGGGAGGGAGCACAGTGCACACAGGGAGGGAGCAGGTGCACACAGGGAGGGAGCACAGTGCACACAGGGAGGGGGCACAGAGCACACAGGGAGGGAGCACAGAGCACACAGGGAGGGAGCACAGAGCACACAGGGAGGGAGCAGGTGCACACAGGGAGGGAGCACAGTGCACACAGGGAGGGAGCACAGTGCACACAGGGAGGGAGCACAGAGCACACAGGGAGGGAGCACAGTGCACACAGGGAGGGAGCAGGTGCACACAGGGAGGGAGCACAGTGCACACAGGGAGGGGGCACAGTGCACACAGGGAGGGAGCACAGTGCACACAGGGAGGGAGCAGGTGCACACAGGGAGAGAGCACAGTGCACACAGGGAGGGAGCACAGTGCACACAGGGAGGGAGCAGGTGCACACAGGGAGGGAGCACAGTGCACACAGGGAGGGAGCACAGTGCACACAGGGAGGGAGCAGGTGCACACAGGGAGGGAGCACAGTGCACACAGGGAGGGAGCACAGTGCACACAGGGAGGGAGCACAGAGCACACAGGGAGGGAACACAGAGCACACAGGGAGGGGGCACAGAGCACACAGGGAGGGAGCACAGTGCACACAGGGAGGGAGCACAGAGCACACAGGGAGGGGGCACAGAGCACACAGGGAGGGAGCACAGTGCACACAGGGAGGGAGCAGGTGCACACAGGGAGGGAGCACAGTGCACACAGGGAGGGAGCACAGAGCACTCAGGGAGGGGGCACAGAGCACACAGGGAGGGAGCACAGTGCACACAGGGAGGGAACACAGTGCACACAGGGAGAGAGCACAGTGCACACAGGGAGGGGGCACAGTGCACACAGGGAGGGGGCACAGCGCACACAGGGAGGGGGCACAGCGCACACAGGGAGGGAGCACAGTGCACACAGGGAGGGAGCACAGTGCACACAGGGAGAGAGCACAGTGCACACAGGGAGGGAGCACAGTGCACACAGGGAGGGAGCACAGTGCACACAGGGAGGGAGCACAGTGCACACAGGGAGGGAGCACAGTGCACACAGGGAGGGAGCACAGTGCACACAGGGAGGGAGCACAGTGCACACAGGGAGGGGGCACAGAGCACACAGGGAGGGAGCAGGTGCACACAGGGAGGGAGCACAGCGCACACAGGGAGGGAGCACAGAGCACACAGGGAGGGAGCAGGTGCACACAGGGAGGGAGCAGGTGCACACAGGGAGGGGGCACAGTGCACACAGGGAGGGGGCACAGTGCACACAGGGAGGGAGCACAGTGCACACAGGGAGGGAGCACAGTGCACACAGGGAGGGAGCACAGTGCACACAGGGAGGGAGCACAGTGCACACAGGGAGGGAGCACAGTGCACACAGGGAGGGAGCACAGTGCACACAGGGAGGGAGCACAGAGCACACAGGGAGGGAGCACAGAGCACACAGGGAGGGAGCACGGTGCACACAGGGAGGGAGCACAGTGCACACAGGGAGGGAGCACAGAGCACACAGGGAGGGAGCACGGTGCACACAGGGAGGGAGCACAGTGCACACAGGGAGGGAGCACAGTGCACACAGGGAGGGAGCACGGCGCACACAGGGAGGGGGCACAGAGCACACAGGGAGGGAGCAGGTGCACACAGGGAGGGAGCACAGAGCACACAGGGAGGGAGCACAGTGCACACAGGGAGGGAGCAGGTGCACACAGGGAGGGAGCACAGTGCACACAGGGAGGGAGCACAGAGCACACAGGGAGGGAGCACAGAGCACACAGGGAGGGAGCAGGTGCACACAGGGAGGGAGCACAGAGCACACAGGGAGGGAGCACAGTGCACACAGGGAGGGAGCAGGTGCACACAGGGAGGGAGCACAGTGCACACAGGGAGGGAGCACAGTGCACACAGGGAGGGGGCACAGAGCACACAGGGAGGGAGCAGGTGCACACAGGGAGGGAACACAGTGCACACAGGGAGGGAGCACAGAGCACACAGGGAGGGAGCACAGTGCACACAGGGAGGGAGCACGGCGCACATGGTGGGAAGGAGCACAACTACGCCCAAGGCTCTGCAGGTAGTCAGCACTGGACACGGTGGACCCCAGTGGCCACTGGCCACCAACCTGAGAGGGGGTTGGAGACTTCCCTCCCCTCACTGCTCTCCAGACAGGAGGGGCCTTGCCAGGCCAAGACACCCATGGCTTTCAGGGGAAGAGCACCAGCCCTGAGCAAAAAGTCCACAGGCTAGCACTCAGGCCCCAAGTTCAAGCCCCAGTCCGGCACACTTACTTCTGTGAGGGCTCTGGAGACACGGTGTGAGGCTGGCGTGGAGCCAGGCCCACATATCACACAGCCAGTCGTGTGGCTCATAAGCCACCCTGCCCTCCCCCACCATGACAGCTCTCCAGGATTTAAGCGTCATCCGTGTCACCACCCCACCAAATAACAGCACACAACACCCAGCCATCAGAATGAGGCGCCCTGGACCAGAAGCAGAGGTGCCAGCAGACCCGCCAGGCGAGGACGGCAGCCCGTGACAGGGAAGGAGCAAATCAGGGGCTAAGCCCTCCCTGGCAGGCAGTCCTGTCTCCACAAACCCAGGAAGGACATCAGAGGCAGTTCATACCCAGGGGTAAAGAAGAGACTGTCCCCCAGCTGGAGGTGCCGCTGGAGGGCAGGGTTAACTTACATAGCAGCGCAGGGCAGGCTGCAGGTCAAACTCCAAGAAAACAAAAAGTTGTCTCGAAGAACAAGGAAGAGCCAGGCACTGGTGGCTCACGTCTGTGCCCAGCCAGCCCAGGCAGGGAAGTCTGTGGGACTCTTATCTACAATTAACCAGCAAAAAGGCAGAAGTGCAGCTGTGACTCAAGTGGTAGAGTACTAGCCTTGAGCAAAAAGCCAACCAAGAGCCCTTAGTTCAAGCCCCAGGAGCAGTGTGTGCTCATGAGTAAGTATGCAAACACACACACACACACACACAAAATTCTCTCATCTCCAATTAACCAGCCAAAAGCTGGAGGTGTGGCTCAGGTGATAAGAGTACCAATCTTGAGCAGAAAAGCAAACAAGAGTGGAGTGCCAGGTCCTGAGTTCAAGCCCCAGTACTGGCACACACACACACACAAAGAAATCCTTTACAATCTCTTTCATGTCCAAGACTATAAATGTGGGGTGTACAGTATTCAAGGTTGCTTGCTGTGCACCACATCTAGTCAGAGTCGTCTTTGAAGACCCCACATTTCAGACCCCTGATCTCAGAGCTCAGGAGCCCTGAGAAAGCACACAAACCCAGAATGCATCTGACTTGAATCAGAAGCAGCACTTAAGACCATAGGTTTAAAAAGGTATGATAAGCCGGGATGGGGCAGGGTGAGCTCTGTCTCCTGGAGGGAGTAGGGGGGAGACAGGAAGAGTCCCCCACTCCCTCAGGAGCCTGGAAACCAGAGACTAGACCAGGAGGTTCACCCTGCTGTGTGGGCCGTCCACGTTAACAAGGGAAAAAAAGGCACAAGATGGTTTCCACAAGACCCACAGAGCCCCTGGGAGGGAGGGGCGAGGCTGGCTTAATTTGTACTATCTACGCATTCTCGCTCTCCTTCCAAATTAAACATGGCATGAACTGCCTACTCAAAAATAAATGAATTAAAACACACACCAAAATAACATCGGGAGACAGTAAAAAAAAAAAGAAAAGATGATATAAAATTTCTTCAAATAAAATGCTATTTAGAAATCTAAGGCAGGGCTTGGGGTGAGGGGGTGGCTGAGCCAAAGGGAAACAACTAGAAACAGGAGCCCGTGGGCCTCCCACGCCCTCCTCCCCATCCTGGCTCACATCTGCCTGGCAGACCCGCAGCTGGGCATCATGCCCAGAACACAGCCCCTCCCCCTCCATCCCCGACCTCTGGGTCACTTGTGCCTTCCCACTCTTGGGGTCTTGGGGTGTCCACCGAGGATCGCGGGCCTGCAAGCTGCCGTGACCACTTGAAGCTGGCTGCAGGGGCATTTATCTCTCTCCCTTCTGCGGGCCGTGACTTCAACCCTTGTTGAAGTCCCCTGGAATCTCGAGGGGCCATGACTGGCACAGGATCCCAATGCTAGGTGTCCAGGACACTTCCTGAGCCAGGATCTGCCGTGTGGCTGCTGAGCCCCCAGTATACTAAGAAAGCCTCAGCCAGCCTTTGGGGGTGACCCAGGAGGAGAACAGGGTGCTCCAAGTCCCAGAGGTCCCCAGCGCAGCCATGTGACCAAGGCTGACTACAAGCCTGAGCCTGAATGGCCAGCCCCGCCCCTCCCTCTGCTGACCCTCCAGATCACGAAGGGAATCAATGATCTGTTTGCGGGCGCCTGCTCCACAGCCCAGCTGCCACCCGCTCCCCGCTCCATGGTTGCCTCCCACCCTCGAGGGAGACACTGGACCCACGAGGCCCTTGTGCAGAGCTGTCCGCATGTTCTGCTCACCCCTGACCCCAGTCAGCACCAGTCCTCCATGGACTTCCCACAGCCGCGGCCTGTCCACCATCCACAACTCTGCACCTGGGGTAACTTGGCCCTTCCCAACGCCACACACAAGCAGAAAGGGCTGTTTTCGATTTCCCACCCACGGTGTTCCAGAAAAGACAAGGCAGCTGGAGTACAAAGAATTCTAATGACTATCATGGCAGGGACCGACACAGCCCCGCTGGGAGAACCAAGCGGAACCCCCACCCGGCTCCGCGTGGCAGAGGCGGCACACAAAGCCTGCCAAGGCCTCTGCCCGCAAAAGCACCCCGCACCCTCCACCCTGCACCCAGCAGGTCTAATTAACCCAGGCCTGCTGGTCATCTCTGCTAGAAAACTACCCACTACACACAGTGAGTGCTTAAGAGTTCCCGTAGGACGAATGGCGGGCTGCTGTCCTAGCAACCTCTTTCCCAGTGCGAGACCCCTCTGAGATCCCCTTCAGCCTGGCTGGGCCTCTTGCCAAACAGCCCACATGAGTCCCGAGTGGCAGCACTTGCTCCCCTTCCCTGTGGAGAATCCCCACCCAGAGCTCTGCCACTCTTCCCAGCACCCACTGCACTTGTAACCATTTCTTTGGGCCTCCACACCCTCCTGCTTGGTCCTTCTGTCCATGCCAGGGCTCAAGCATGTCAAGAACAAAGGCTGAGCCAGAAGCTGTGGTTCTCGCCTGTAATCCTAGCTACTCACGAGGCTGAGAACTGAGGATCTAAGTGCGAAGCTGGGATACCCATTTCCAATGACCAGCAAAGACCCAGAAATGGAGGTGTGGCTCAGGTGGTAGAGTGCCAGCCTTGAGTGGAAAAAAGCCCAGGGACAGCGTGTAGCCCTGAGTTCAAACCCTAGTACAGACACACAGAAAAGGAAACTGAGACTGGGCGCCGGTGGCTCACACCTATAATCCTAGCTACTCAGGAGGCTGAGATCTGAGGTTCACGGTTCAAGGCCAGCCCGGGCAGGCAAGTCTGTGAGATTCTTATCTCCAATAAAAACCACTAGAAAACTGGAAGTGGCATTGTAGCTCAAGCGGTAGAGCACTCACCTTGAGCTGAAGAGCTGAGGGACAGCACCCATGCCCAGAGTTCAAGCCCCAGGATCGAACAAAAAAAAAAAAAAAGAAAAGAAAAGGAAAGGAAACTGGGGCTGGGAAGGTGGCTCAGTGGTAGAGCGCTTGCCTTGCATGCCTGAGGCCCTGGGTTCGATTCATCAGCACCACATAAGCAAACAGAAAAAAAAGCCAGAAGTGGTGCTGTTGCTCAAGTGGTAGAGCGCTAGCCTTGAGCTGAAGAGCTGAGGGACAGCACCCAGGCCCAGAGTTCAGGCCCCATGACCGGACCCAAAAAAAAAAAAAAAAGAAAAGGAAACTGAGAACAATCTCTGAGGGTCTGAGGGCTGGATCCTGAGAGTGGTTTGAGAGCACACATCTCCTGGCTTCCAAATACACATTGCTGTTCCCCCAGACCCCCTCTCCCCCCGCTCCCCTCAGTGTTGGTTCCAGAGTCACAGCTACTTGGGGGCATGCAGGAGTGGCCTGCCTCAGGAGGACGCGTTGTGTCTGGGCGGCTCTCCCACAGCTCTGCCCTCCTCCTGCACTTGGTACTGTCACTCTGAGGAGCCAGCTGGAAGGTTCCAGATCAGTGCTCAGATGCCATCTGGGGGCTGGCCTGCCCTAGTCACCCATGCTAGCCAGGTCCTCCAGGCACGCAGGCACCTCAGCGGATGGGGCCAGGAGAGGAGTGGTAGGTGGCTGCCTGGAGCCGGTGTGGCGTCCCTGGCCGCACACTCCTTCAGCACCAACCACCGCCGCTAGGGCCCAGCAGCCCAGCGTATCACGGGGCTCCGGCCGAGGATCCGTCTCTGGCAGGGATGCCGTCTCTCCCCACACAAAGTGGTGGAATCCAGAACCATCGGTGAGTAACCCAGGGTCAGAAAGACAGCAGGCCAGCTCCTGGTGCTCACACCTGTCATCCCAGCTACTCAAGAGGCTAAGATCTGAAGATTGAAGTTCAAAGCCAGTCCAAACAGATAAATCTATGGATTCTTATCTCCTCTCCAATTAACCAGCAAAAAGCTAGAAGTGGAGCTGTGACTCCAGTGCTAGCCTTGAGCAAAGTAGCTCAGAGACAGCATCCGAGCCCTGAATTCAAGCCTCAGGACACACACACACACACACACACACACACACACACACACACACACACACACACACACACACACACACACACACACACACACACACACACACACACACACACACACACACACACAGTTAGCCAGGATCTTTGAGCCAAGCAGGCGGCCTCCACCCCTAGGGCTTGGCCCTGAACACTGGACATTGTGGAGAGGCTGCCCAGCCTCAGAGCTGTGGGACAAGCTTCTGTGCTGACACTTGGGCAAGTGACATCTTCTACCAAAGAATACCCTGGTGCCCCGATGAAGAAACTCACAACCCACCCATCCTGGGCTTTCTCTCCCTCCCAGGCTGCACTCAGCCTGGCTGTAACTGGACAGCACCATGCACTGTGCACCCTTTCAAAACACCAGGGACGCAACAGGGACACACAGCACCGAAGGGCTCCAGCCCCCCACCATGTGCCGTACGGACATGGGGCCCCAATCTCTCAGATCCACACACCAGCCCAGGGTGGCAGCCAGGGTGACAGGAGAGCCGGGAGTGGCTGGTGCTGGGCTGGCGGGGCTCAGGTTAGGCTCCACATGGCCGGGTTCAGTGCGGGCCATTAGGGCCTTCCCACAAAACCAGCACACACCCCTCCACCCCCTGCCCGGGACAGACGCAGCATGGTCTCCTTTATGATCCCCGGCCACGTGACCCTGGGGGCCCTGTGACTGGGGCAGGGCATGGGTCCTCTGTCACTCATGGGGGGGGGGGGGGGGGAGACAGGGCACTCCGACCCCATCTGGGTACCTGGGGAGGTGCAGTCCGTTACTACTCTGTTTAGAGGGAGGAGAGTTCTGGGGTGAGACCAGAAAGTTAACAGACCCAAAGCCTCTCCAGGAGCTTGCTGGAAAGTTCGTATGTAGTGCCACTTCTGGACCACAAAAGCCCCCTGCACACAGGCAGTCTGCCAGCCGGGAGAGGTGGAGGCGGGTAGGTGGCCTCCAGGCGGATGGCGCTGGGCAGGGCAGGGAGGTGACAGGAAGAAGGTGGCCGAGTTCATCTCGGGTGCCATGAAGGCAGGGCCTCTGCCTTCATGGGACATCTGGAAGGCTGATAGGCGTGTACTTGCCCGTGGTTGAGTGCTAGCCTTCAGCACAGACCCACAGGGACAGTTCCCAGGCCCTGAGTTCAAGCCCCAGCACCAATACCTCTCCCGCCTCTCCCCCCCAATGCACACTTAGGAAGCTAGCTGTCCTGCTCAGGGCTCACAGGGTTTCAGGGGTACTCAGGAGGCAGGGTGTTCAGCTGGAGGAGGGAAGGCACCTGCTTGTAGCTCAGCTGGAGGAGGGAAGGCACCTGCTTGTAGCTCACATACAGGAGGGGAGTCATCGTGGCGCTTCCCCTCCCCTCTAGTCGGCTTTAAGGGAGGACCAAATTTCCGCACACGCCTCTGCCTCTGCCCGCAAACCAGATGCCAATGCTGCCTGCAAACCAGACGCCAATGCAGCCTCAAAATCTCATCTCAGGCTGCTAGGAAAACCATGGGACGCAGCCAAACGCACAGCATCTCACAGAGGGTGCAGACCCAGGCACAGCTTCCAACTCCTGAGCCTTTAAGATGCAATGTGCTGGGCACTCTGATGGCTCATGCCTATGATCCTAGTGACTCAGGAGGCTGAGATCTGAGGATTGTGATTCAAATCTAGCCCAGGCAGGAAAATCCACAAGAGTCTTATCTTCAAGGAACCAGAAAACAGCAGAAGTAGAACTGTGGCTCAAGTGGTAAAACACCAGCCCAGGGACAGTGCCCAGGCTGAGTTCGAGCCAAGGAGAAATGGCACAAGAATGAGAAGACAAGGCACATTTTGGGGTCAGTGGCAAATAGGAAGAACACGCGGGAAACAGCAGCTGGCAGAGGCCTGCGCTCTGGGGCTTTTCCCCAGGCTGCACGCTGAGCCAGTCACATAGCAACAGATCCAGGCACTAGGAGAGTCATCGACCCTGGTGTCCCGTGGGACTGCCTCACTGAGAAGCAGGGACAACCTCCCCCCAACCCCACTAGAGAATGGCCAGCAAGCTCTAGCCACTCACTGACCCTGGAGCAAAGCAGATGAGGAGGAGGACCAGGGCTGGGGACCACACCTCTCCCATGGCACTGCTCTGAGAGCTGTGTGCTGCATTCCTGTAGGCCCTGGCTCTCATCCCAACATCTTCCCTGTATCTTCAACAAACTCAAGGTCGCATTACATAGACCTTCTAGCATTACTTCAAAACCCCAACATATTCTCCAAATCTACCTCTTCGCTCAACGTTCCACTGTGACATTTTTCAGATAATCAAGCCACAATCTTGTAGGCTTTATCCCTCTCTAACCCTCATTCCAACTTCCAATCAACTTGTGCCAGTAGTGGGGCTTGAACTCAAAGCTTCATTTTCTTGCTTTTTTTTTTTTTTTCATTTGCTCAAGGCTGGTGCTCTATCCCTTGATCCATTGCCCTACTTCTGGCATTTTTTGGTGGTTAACTAGAGATTAGAGTCTTACGGACTTTTCCGTCCAGGCTGGCTTCTGTGATCAGATCTCAACTTTGTATGTAACTGGGATTGCAGGCGTGAGCACCTGCACCGGGCTATTCTATACTTCTTAAGAGAGATGCCTTTTCCAACAGACTTCTCACACCTCTGTGGCCAGTCTCACGTCACCGGCTTGCATCTGCACGGGGACCAATGCAAGTGGCTTAGAGCCATCCTCATTTTCCCTAGAGCCAGAAGCAGGTCAGCTTTCCTGGCATGGCGTGAGGACCAAGTGCCTCTGCTGTCAGCAGGATCGATTGTGTCCGCCATGTGCAGGGCCAGGCCGCGTCCTCGGGTGTCCACCCCCATCCTGTGCTGGCACAGGCCGATGCACACAAATAGCTGCGGGACTGAGCTGAACCAGGAATTATCCTGAGGGTGGGGGAGAAGGCTGCACATTGTAATACAGGCACAATTACCAATGTGTGTACAGAGACGGCCAAGAGCCACGAGATCCAAACAGGTGCAAAATCGCCCCCGGCACAGGAGGCCTGGGCCCAACTCCCGGTTCCCCAGATAGCAATGGCCAAGGCCCCAGCACAGGCCCAGCTGGGGCTTCGCCTCAGCTCAACTCCCACCCGCCTCAGTCTTCAGCTCATCCACAAAAGGTCCAGGCCCACGGGCACTCGGCATAGTAGTTCAGTGCCTGTCATGCAGAACCTGAGAAAATCAACTTAAGAAAATGAAAGAGCCGGGAGCCGGTGGCTCATACCTGTAATCCTACCTACTCAGGAAACTGAGATCTGAGGATCATGGTTCAAAGCCAGCCCGGGCAGGGAAGTCCGTGAGACTCTTTATCTCCAATTAACCACTAGGAAACTGGAAGTGGCTCAAGCGGTAGAGCACTCACCTTGAGCTGAAGAGCTGAGGGATAGCGCCCAAGCCCAGAGTTCAAGCCCCACAACCGACACATACACACACACACACACACACACACACACACACACACACACACACACACACACACGAAGATGAAAGGACGGGTTGGGAGTGTGGCTTAGTGGTAGAGAGCTTGTCTAGCTTGCATGAAGCCCTGGGTTCAACTCCTCAGTACCACATACACAGAAAAAGCCAGAAGTGGTGCTGTGGCTCAAGTGGTAGAGTGCTAGCCTTGAAGAAAAGAAGCTAAGGGACAGCATCTGGGCCCTGAGTTCAAGTACAAAAAAAAAAAAAAAAGACACACCGTTTATGTTAGCCCCTGGCATCAGGGATTTTCAAAATGGTCACCTGAGCACTGCCTGTAGCAAAGCAGAGGATCATGGGAGAGGAAATGGTAGGGCCTGCTTCATGGAGGAGAAACAAGTGGCCGGTTCCCACACTCCTTTTAAGAGCATGCCCAATGCCCTCACCTCCTCCAGACCCCGCTCCTGACGCCCACCTTCACATGGGCCTTTGGGGGACATTCACGGTCCTGGCCATGGCTCTGTGGGCTCACAAGCATCTGTCAAGTGAAGGCAGCTGTACATGAGCACTCGTCCAGAAAAGCTAGCACCCCATCACCTAGGCTGACAGAGACAGCACCCTCGGCCTGCCAGTCCACTCCACCCTCTTTCCCCTGCCCGTCCTCCCCCTTTCCCCACCCGTCCTCACCTTCCATCCCAGCTTCCAGCACACACTTCCATTTCCTGAGCTGGTGACAGCACGAGGCTGGGGGAGCGCCCGGACACCATGAGCCATACCCAGGACACAGGGCGACATCAGAGAGCCACACGTTCCACCTTTATTTCTGTGCCAGTCCTGAGGCTGGAACTCGGGTCCTTGTGTTCTTGCATTTCTGGATTTTGCTCAAAGGTGGTCCTCTACCACGAGCCACACCTCTACCTCTGACTTTTTGCTGGCTATCTGGAGATAAGAATCTCACAGACTTCCCTACCTGGGCTGGCTTCGAACTGTGATCCTTAGATCTCGGCCTCCAGAGTGGCTAGGGATTATAGGTATGAGCCACTGTGCCCAGCCTTCGTTCTACTTGATACTGGCTGAGGGGTGGTGGTGCTTGGAACTCCATGACAAAGCCTGTGCTTTGAGTAAGAGTCATGGGCATTCAGCCCCTCCACTGTGATTAACTACCTGTGCCTCCTGTGTCCACCCATGGGCCTGTGCCCTGCACATTGTGCATATGTACCACACAGGACCTGGATGCAGGTGAGCACAGACAGTTCTGGTCCCTTCTGTGCACACCATAGTGTGCACAGAAAAACATATTTCAGATTCGTTGAGTATGCCGACCTGGGTACTAACCAGCATGCACACACTCACGCACGCACGCACGTGCACACACACACACAGGCCCTCTGGATACACCTGGCTGAGAAGGCTAACCTGTGCTTAGTTGACAAGACAGGTTATTAGTAACTGGGCACTTCTGATATTGCTGAAACGGTGAAGTTAGGTCTGCTCAAAAGTGTTCAACTACAGGTGAGGCTTCACAGGGACTATTCACTGTATGTGAAAAGACAAAGGATTCGCTAGCATTCCAGAAGCTTCATTTACATAAACAATTGGTAACCTAATTGCAAATCACTCTACTTCTCTCCCCAAGCAGAATCTTCCCTGGAGGATGTTTATTAGACATTCTATTAGCCTCATTTGAGTTACAGTATTTACTTAAAAGTATTAACAACAGTGAAGTTCTTGAGGAATATTTGGTTATTCAGGCATTTTACTAATTTGAACTAATCTTCCTCATTAGTATACATTGAATGGGTTTTTATCATTCTATTAAGAGAAAACAGTGCAGTCTGCAGTTCATTCTAACTGCTTTCGAAGGACACACCTCAGGTAGCAGAAACCTGAGCTAACATCAGAGGAGTGAAAACAAAGTAAACAGGAGCTGGGTACTGGCTGGTGTTCATGCCTGCAATTCTAGCTACTCCCGGAGGCTGAGATCTGAGGATCCAGGTTTGAAGCCAGACAGGGCAGGAAAGTCCGTGAGACTCTTATCTCCAATTAACCAGCAAAAAGCTTTAAATGGCACGATATAGCTCAAGTGGTAGAATACCAATCTTGAGTGAAACAGCTTAGGGACAGTACCTGGGCCCTGAGTTCAAATCCCAGGAGCAGTAAGAATGAATGAGTAAACTAATGAACAAAAGCTTGAGAAGCAGATGTCACAGATGACCTACCAGGGTACATCTGAATTATAAGCAAAGCTCATGACAATCTCAGATCCCGAACCCCAACCTTTCAACTTGGTGACGTAGTTTCATGAAAACTGGCATAGAAGACCAGCAGGCCTCAGGCCTCAGGCCTCTGAACTGATCCCCAGGATACACGCAGCTACTTGAGGGTCGTGGTGGGATCTGTGTCTGGGCTGCCCTGGGTCCCCGCTGCCCTCCACCCTTTCCCTGCCAGCATGCAGGTTTAGTCTCACACCTCTCTGAAGCAGGAGAGTCTCCATCCAGCCTCCCCAGAGAGCCTCACACATCCCCCCGCCGGTGGTAGAGGAACCTTGGGTCTGGGAGGCAGATTGTGCCCTGTGTGTCTTAAGAGATTAGCTAAAATCCTCCAGGACTTGACAGCCCAAGCCAAGATCTGACAGTAAGCCACTCCCCTCCCCCCCCTCCCCCGTGGGTCCCAGGGGACCCAGGGACAGATGGGGAGGGGGCAGAAAGGGGCAGGACAGGAGAGACAGGAATTAGGAGAATGAGGATCAATGATCTATCCATCATAAATCCTATAGCCACAGGGCTCAGCCGCAGGATTGAATCTGCCTCCCCGCTCCTCCCTCCTCCTTTCTCTCCTTCTCTCCCTCTCTCTCTCTTTCTCTTCCAAATAAGGAAAACTACAGCTCCTCTGTGGGGAGGGGAGATAAGACTTGAAAAGCAAAGTTTGTATTGTGTCATGTTTTAATTAAAACAAAGACTCAGTGCAGCCCAGTTCTGGCATTCTCTAGTCCTGTCCCACAGGTTCTCCACCCACCTCCCACCCTGCCCCAACCCCCAAACCCCACCACTTTTCTTCACCCTCTTTGCTGAGCACCAGCTGAGAGCAGAGGACCCAGGTTCAAAGCAAGTGTGAGCAGGAAAGTCCATGAGACTCTTATCTCCAACTAACTACCAAAAAGCCAGAAGTGGAGCTGTGGTTCAAGTGGTAGAGCATGAGGCTCTGAGTTCAAGCCCCAGTACCAAAAAAAAAATCAGTTATTTAATTATTTCTGTACAACTCCGTGTATGTCACATACAAAAAATTCTGTACGTGTTTGAATATAGGCATAGAAAAGGGTCTGAGAAAAGCACATTTTAAATCATTTAAGGCCAGGCACTGGTGGCTGCCTATAATCCTAGGAACTCAGGAGGCTGAGATTTGAGGATCCAGGGTCAAATCCAGGCCAGGCAGGCAAGTCTGTAAGACTCTTACCTGCAATTAACTAGAAAAAAGCTAGAAG
This sequence comes from Dipodomys spectabilis, assembly GCF_019054845.1. NCBI lineage: Eukaryota > Metazoa > Chordata > Mammalia > Rodentia > Heteromyidae > Dipodomys > Dipodomys spectabilis. The sequence goes on along the minus strand of NW_024870825.1, from coordinate 1,828,502 downwards.
TGGAGGTGTGGCTCAAGTGGTAGAGTGCCAGCCAAAGTAGCATGTTGAGTGAGTTCAAGCCACATTTGTTCTGAAGAAGCCAAGATGGTTGTAAAATAATTCCATTCTTTGGAAGTCTCTCCCTCCCTGCCTCCCTCCCTCCCTTTTTTGGATTGATATATAATCCTAGTACACACTTACGAGTTACGTGATACTCTGATTACATAATGTGTACCTTCTCTAGAAGTCATAAAAAAACAAATAAAAAGGAGTCATGGGCCCGGGGGCGTGGCTTGACCCTCCTCCAGGTGTGCGCTCCACTCCCTTCTTTCCCTCTTGGCCCAAAGCGCTTCCTGACAGGAAGCAGCTGCAGAGGCTTACAAAGGCAGACAACTCTGCACCAGCACCACACAGATGTATGTAAGACCCAAGCAGCATCAGGGGCCGGGAAGCTGGTCACCTGGTCACCTGGCAGAGAGAAACAGCACTTTCCACAGACGCTTGGAGGTGGGGGTCCTGCAGCTGGCACCCTGGATTAGCTTTCAGCTTGACTCCCTCAGGTGTGGCGTGATCGTGCTGGTTATCAGTGAGGAAACACACTCATGGCTACATAATAAGTGTTGTCTTTCTGGAAGACAGATTTCTAGCTGTGGGGTTCCTGGAGGCAGTAGAAGGAAGCCGGCCCTGAGAGCAGGTGGCAGGATGTCTGCCACCTACCACAACCTGCCACCAGCCATGCCAGAGGTGGATCACAGCGGCTGTGAGTAGTGATGGGTTTGTGCAAGCAGTGGCAGCACGCTCCATAGTGGGTGCCAGAAGCTGAATGGATTTGCTATACAAAAATAACAGCAACTTTTTAAGGCAAGCCTGGGCAGACACATCAGATCGCCATCAGCAGAAAGAATACAACTTGAATGGCTCACGCCTGGGACCCCAGCTGCTCAGAAGGCTGACATCCAGAAGAGAGTGGTTCAAAGCCATCCAGGACAGAAAAGTCTGTAAGACCCCATCTCTAAAATAAGCAGCAAACAGGGTGCTGGAGGCGTGTCTCAAGCGGAAAGTGCCAGCTGACTAAGCAGGTTGACAAGTGTGAGGCCCCGAGTTCAAATCTCTGAATCAGCATACACATAAACACATACAAAATGAAATAACACACAACTGGGATCAGATTGCTTTTTCCTGCTTTAATAAGGGGCGGAGCCAGGCACCCATGGCTCATACCTACAATCTTAGCTACTTGGGGGACTGAGATCTAAGGATTGAAGTTCAAAGCCAGTCTGGACAGGAAAGTCCATGAGACTCTTATCTCCAATAAACCACTCTGAAAACCAGAAGTGGCGTTGTGGCTCAAGTGGTAGAGCACTTGTCTTGAGCTGAAAAGTTGAGGGACATCGCCCAGGGCCAGCGTTCAAGCCCCACAACTAACAACAAAAAAAAAGGGTGGGTGGGTGGGCTGGGCATTAGAAAGTTGATTAAGAAGAAAACTGGGAGGCTAGGTAATAATTTGAGTTTGACAGTTTGTTAGAATGTCATTGCTCTAAGCCAGGAGCTGGTGGATCACACCTGTCATCCTAGCTTCTCAGGAGGTGATATCTGAGAATCACCGTCAAAGCAAGCCCAGCAGGGGCTGGAAAGAACCTGAGATTCTTATCGCCAATTAACCACTCAAAAAGCCAGAAGTGAAGGTGTCCCTCAAGTGACAGAGATAGCCTTGAGGGAAAAAGCTCAATCACCGCACAAGGCCCTGAGTTCAAGCCTCAGGACAAGGAAGAAAAGAAGGAAAAAAGGAGAGAGGGAGGGAGGGAGGAAGTCCCAAAACCCCACCTAACTGAAGATCCTGGTGAAGGAAGGCCCACCACCAAGGGCTTTGTAAAGGGCCTGCCACGGTGGCTCACAATTAGTCACTTAATAGAGGGTTTCATGAGATAACTTGGCAACGTGTAATTTCCCACAGCTATAAGCTCGATTCTAATAGAGCCACTTTCGAAAACCAGGTGTCCTGAATTTCCTTACACTAAAAGCCAACCGTTTTTTACACCATGCACCACACCACCAGTGGCTCACACCTGTTATCCTAGCAACTCGGGAAGCTGAGATCAGAGGATCCCAGCTCAAAGCCCCCCCCCCCCCCAGATAGACAAATCAAAAAAAGCCAGGTTAGAGTTGTGGCTCAATTGGTAGAGCACTAGCTTTGAGTGGAAAAAGCCAACCAAGTGAGAGAAGGCTCTGAGTTAGATCCCAGTACACACACACACACACACACACACACACACACACACACACACACACACACACACACACCTCTGAAGCACAGTATTCCACCTCACACACACACACACACACACACACACACACACACACACACACACACACACACACCTCTGAAGCACAGTATTCCACCTTGGGTGAGAGTGAGTGACTTAAACCTCCTTGGACTTCGATCGCCTCGTCTATAAAGATGATAAAGGCATGGGACTCTCTGGGTTGTTGTGAGGCCAGAATAAAGGGCTCAGGTCACCCTGCAAGATGCCAGAGTGGACCTGAAATGACCCACGGTCCAAAGGCTCTGTCCCCGGGGTGAAAGCAAGGGGAGGTGCAAGAAGTGCTAAGGAGCCTGAGGGGTCTTCGGGTCACCTCAGTCATGACCTGGAAGCAGATAGTAGGGACCCAGCCTCTCCCTCTCATTTCCTGGCCATAAGATGAGTGGCTTGGCTTCACCACACCACACTTCCACACCCTGTGCAACCTCGCCCTGACCCAAAGCTGCCTGGATGGCACCTCTCATCCCCAGGGCTCCCCTGGGGCTCTGGGGAGAGCAATCTGTAACACTTTAAAAGCCATTCTGATTCTGTGCTGTGTAACTTGGGCACTTGGTGGGAGAACTTCCTGGTCAAAGGGGGACCAAGTATCTCCTGATCCTGTACCAGCCCAACACAAATTCCACACCCTTCCCCCATGACTCTCCCTCCCCCCTCCCCCCCTGCCCATTCAGATCCTCAGGTCCCTCCAGCTCCACCCACTCCCTGGAGAGGGGTCCCTGATCTCACATAAGGGCTCTGGAGCCAGAACAAGGGTGGTGACAACAGCCAACAGCTCCCAGCTGGGTGGGCACCAGGCCGGGACAGAAGGAAAGAGGGTGCCATGGCCAGGAGAGACAGCAAAAAGCCTGCACTATGCCAGGAGGCAGCACAAAGGCTTGGGTCTCCAGCAGGACAAAGGACCAGACAGGTTCAGAATCCCAGTAAGAGGAACCCTCTTCGAATCCTAGACACGAGCTGAAAAAGGGAGAAGAGCCCAGGTCTGATGTCAGAGGTTCACCACACTCTCTCACTCTCTCTCTCTCTCTCTCTCTCTCTCTCTCTCTCTCTCTCTCTCTCTCTCTCTCTCTCCAGGTCGCCGTTTCTGGAGTCTGGTTCCTGCATGGGTCTCATTCCCACAGCACCACAGCATTGTAGCCTCAGACAACTCTGTAAAGGAGGTGAAATTTTGTTTTAGGCATGCGACCCACATGAGTAGGCTCAAACTTTGGCATCTTTTTTTTTTTTTTTTAAATTCATACCAGTCCTGAACTCAGGGCCTGCTTTTGTGCTCAAGGTTGACACTCTACCTCTTGAGCCACAGCTCCACTTATGTTTTTACAGTGCTTATCTAGAGATCAGAGTCCCAAGGACTTTCCTGCAGGTGTTGGCTTCAAACAACGATCCTCAGAGCTCAGCCTCCTGAGCACTAGGATGACAGGCATGAGCCACTGCCCCATGGCAAAACCTTGGCATTGTTTACTGTTTTGAATTCACACTGCACATTATTAGCTCATTCCACAGACGGAATGCTACTACAGGAATCAGACCACAAGCAGCACAGGAGATTCGAACGTGGATTTCCTCTACTCCCCAAATGCCTCTGCTTCTCCCAAGTGGAGACTATAGGAGGGCAGGCCTTCTCCCTTGCCCCGGTGATGAGAAAGAGGAAGCCCCCTTCAGTGGGGCTCTGCACCCCAGTGATCAGGAAAGAGGAGGTCCCCTCCAGTGGGATGAGCTTGGCACACCTGTCCCCACGTGCACCGCCATCTGGCCTTCTGCCACCTTAATGCCCACTTTCCTCCAGGGCATCTCTGCAGGTGTAGGGGGTGAGGTGGCAAGCCTCTGCTCCCCCCTGCCCCCCATGTCAGCCCCCACCCCCATCTAGGGCCTGTGAACAGCAGGGAGAGCAGCAGACAGCTTTACAGTTCTTGAACAGCCAAAAGAAACAAAAGACCCAAATGTTTCATGCCTGTTTTCCATGGGATGGTTCCTTCTCCTCCTTGGCCCGCCCTTCCACTCAGCCTGCCTTCACCCCACCCCACCCCACTCCACACCCAGCGGCCTCCCAGGACACCCCAGGTTTGGTTCCTTTTGAATCAACATGAATCACTAATTGCTGATTCAAATCCAGATACTGAGCGACTGGGCAAACGCAGTCTAACAAATACAAACACAATATCAAGAGGCTGTGGGTAGCTGCAGGGCTCCTGGCCTGCCTGTCTGGGCCTGAGAAACAGAGACACTGTATCTGAACCCACAGCCAGCCAGGCAGAAGACTCCCTGCCAGGGGTGTGTGTGTGTATACTCACACACGGGTTCTCTGACTCCATCATGCATGGAATGTCCTAGGATAGCCCAAAGCCTGTACCTGGCTGGAACTCCAGAGAATCTGGTTTAAATGGCCTGGGGTCACTGTGTGAGTATCACCAGCTTTTAAGTTCCCTTAATACTCCCAACCTGTACCCAACTCTAACATTACACACCGACGGAATACATTTTTGGGGGGTGGGGGGGCGGCCCGGTCGTGGGGCCTGAACTCTGGGTCTGGGCGCTGTTCCTCAGCTTTTCAGCTCAAGGCTAGCACTCTACCACTTGAGACACAGCACCACTTCCGTTTTTTTTTTTTCTTTTTGCTTATGTGGTGCTAAGGAATCGAACCCAGGGCCTCATGCATGCAAGGCAAGCGCTCTACCACTGAGCCACCTTCCCAGCCCTGGAATACATTTCTTATGAGTTTCAAACACCACACGAGACGTTGGGAACACCGACACCTTTCTGAGGCTGCAGCAGCCCTTGGAGGTTAGACAGAACTAGATGGCAGCCAGGGCAAGGCTGAGGTGGAGGTCAGTCCTCCAACCGGGAAGGACATCACATTCCACTCAGGGGAACTCGGACAGGCTGTGGTCCCTGTCAGGAAGGTGCCTCAAAGCCCCAGAGCCCAGAGGTGTGCAAAGAGGAACCACCCTGCACCCCTCTGAATGCCAGAGACCCCGCCCCTAGAGGCCCAGGAGGCGTGTCCTCCTGGGAGGTGGAGGAGGCACTGGAACGCTGGAAATCACTCAAGACCTGAAATGAGACTCCACACAAGACCTCTGCGACAAGAAAGGGGGGGGGGTCAACCTTTGGAGGAGCCAAGGGCCGCCTTCTTCCTCCTACTAGGTGTTCAGATGGTGTCTGGGGAAACAACGAAAACCAATCTCATCCCACCCCTCCCCAGGAAGCTGCAGCTCTTGCCATCTACTCTCTCTCTCCTCCCAGGACCTAGCTGAGCTTCCTTGTCGAGGAGACTCAGGATTAGCATCCTCAAACACTTTTAGCCCACTGATGTCTTAGGTAAGACAAATCAGTCCTCATTCCTTCAATCTACAACCTCCCCTTCAAAATAAAAGCCCCCCCCCCATCATCACCGAACCCCCTTTCCCACAGTGGGAACTGACATTGCCTTCCAGAACAGACTCCAAGCAAGCAGCACAAATGATGAAAACACTGAAGCAGCATGTGGTCAGACTCTAAGAAGCCAGTCCACAGGGCGCGCACACGCGCACACACATAAACACACACACACACACACAATACATACACACACGCGTGCGCACACACACACTCTCCACCCCAAGACCCAGTCAATAAATGCTCCTGCTTTAAAGACAATGTCCCACCCATCCTTTCTCCATCAGGAACAGGCCTGTAGGTTCTGAATTCCAATCTGTGACACACCAGCTGCCCACCCCCCCTTCCAAGGTCTATGGCTTGATGGGAAAGAATCAGAGGAATCACAGAAGGAACCCAGGGCGGGTTAGATTTGCACGGAGATTGGAGAGCTATGTGCGGGGCCACTTACCCAGCACAGCCAGACAACTCAGCACGGGGACAAAGCACTTCATGGTTAGGCAGGACTCAACGCCAGCACTTAATCTCTCATTTCTGGCAATCCGATTGTAGCTCCCCAGGAGAGTTGGGGAGATGGAACTTAACTCAAGCGACGACGATCACGACGTCGACGTCGGAGAGGAGCCACCAGCGGGAGGGGGTGGGAGACAGGGAGAGGGATTGCAGGGGGGCGCGGAGGGTCCTGGTCCCCCAGGCTAGGGGAGGCCCCCGGGGCCGGTCGAAAGCACTCCCGGCTCCTGCCACATGGTCTGCACGGCGGTTTCCACTGGAACTGTAGCCTGCGGTGGGTTAAATCCTCCAGGAGAACGAGGGGGGAGAGGCGCGAGGAGCCCCTTTCCTTCTCCGATTATACGAGGACGTCCTTGGCTCCGCCGTGAGGGTGTCGGTCTCCTCGCTGGGGCTCCGTTTCTGTCAAATCTCCCGGGCTGACCCGGCCGGTCTGGGTGTCCGCGGCGGCCCGCAGGGCTCCATCCCCACCCCCCCGGTGCCGGGTCCCGGGGCGCCCCCCCCCAGGGGGACACCAGAAGCCAGGTGGGGTTCGATCCGGGCCGAGTCCTAGGACAGAACACAGCCCGAGGGTCACCGCGCTCCGTCCGGCTCTGACCTTGGGCTCGGTCACCAGCCGCCCCCTGCCTCAGTTTCCCCCTCGCCCCCAGCCAGGCGGCGACACGCGGGGCTTCGATCCGGGGGTTTCTCGGGCTCCGACCGACCGGGCCCGGCCGCCGCCCGGCCGAGCGAAGGGCTTCGCGGGGCCGGGGCTCCGCCGGGCCGGGACGCCGGGACCCCGGGCCCCGCCCCGCCTCGCGCCCGCCGCGGCCCCGCGCGCCGCCTCCCAGGTGGCCCCGCTATTGTTTCACCTCCGCCCGGGTTTATTTTCTGCCGACTGGAAGGGAAAAGCCGGGGAGGTCCGGGTCCCGCCCGCTCGGCGGCTGCTCGGACACGCCCGCCGCGCACGCGGCCGACCGGGGGGTCCCGGCCCGCGGCCGCCGCCTGGCCCCGCCGCCGCCGCCGCCGCCCTCGCCCCGGGCCCGCCCGCCTGCCCGCGCCAAGCCTGACCTCACCGGGGCCCGCCAGCCCCCCGCGCGTCCGCCCGCCCTTGCGTGCGTCCGTCCGTCCGTCCGCCGCGACCCGTGTCCGACTCGCGCCTCAGAGGACGCGCGGCTTCCGACTCGCTCCGCCGCCGCACCGGCAGCCGCGCTCCGGCCGCGCCCGGGCCCCGCCCACGACAGGCTCCGCCCCCCGGGAGGCCGGGCCTCCGTGCTACCCCGCCCACCGACACGCCCCCTGCGTCTCTGCCCCGCCCCTTTGCGCCCGGAAAGGCCGGCCTGGTGGCCTAGTGAGGCCACGCCCTCGGACGCGCCCCTCCCTGCCAGGCCACGCCCAACTCCCCCACCCCTGGCTCCAGCCGAAGGCCAGGCCACGCTGAGCAGGGGTGCAGCGCAGCTGGCAGGTGGGCCGATGACCCCGGAAGGTTACCGGGTCACACGCAGACCCCGGCCTGCAGGCGAGATGCATAGGCACTTTCCAGAGCCCAGCGAAGCACGGGGATCGCGGTTGGAATCCAGCCTGGGTGGGAAAATCCGAGACCCCTTTTTTTCTTTTCCTTTTTTTGTGCCAGTCCTGGGCCTTGAACTCGGGGCCTGGGCGCTGCCCCTGAGCTGCTTTTGCTTAAGGCTAGCGCTCTACCACTTCAGCCACAACGCCACTTGGGGCTTTTCCTGTGTATGCGGTGTTGAGGAATTGAACCCTGGCCCTCAGGCATGTGAGGCCAGCACTCTACCACTGAGCCACCTTCCCAGCCAAGACTCTTAACTTCAGGTAACCTCAAAAAGCCGGAAGTGGGGTTGTGGTTCAGGTGGTAGAGCACCAGCCTTAAGCAAAAAAGTTGCTCAGGGAACGGTGCCTAGATTTTACCTCAAGCCTCAGGACCAGCACACAGGCACGTACACACACACACTAATACCCACATGCACACACACTACGTGAGTCCTCGCAGAAGCAGTAGCAAAGCCCTCAAGCCCAGCCACACATGGTGGCCCAGTTTTGTGCTACCCTCTAGGGTAAATCCCGACTCTGGAGTCAGCCTGGTTGTGACCTCGGCTCCCTTATTTCCTCACTGTAGCCCTATAGTCCCGTTATTTAACCTCTCTGTGCCTCATCTGTGACATGGGAAAATAACCCTCACTTGGTAGAATTATGTGAGATGTCCACACTTGTAAAGCACTACATCCTAACTGCTGGGTAAATAAAAATGATGATTCTTTTACGAGTAATGTTTTACCCTAGCAATGCTTCCTCATCGGCTCTGGGATGCTGACCCAGGTAGCACAGACTAGTGGGCCTTCCCAGGCCCTGCACAGCACAGGGGACCAGACCAGAGAGGCTTGACGAGAGGCCTCTCCCAGAGGCTTCTGCTGGTGTGGGGTCCTGGACCTGAGCCGCACTGTCTAGCGGTAGACCTGGACTGTGTTTGCTAGGAGGGAGCTCCAAGCATTGGTTTATCCCAAAGGGAAAAATAAAATTCTATTCAGCCAACATTCTCCCCTCTCTACAAAACTTCAGAGTTGGCTGGGCACCAGTGGCTCAGGTCTGTAATCTCAGCTACTCAGGAGGCTGAGATCTGAGGATCAAGGTTCAAAGCCAGTCTGGGAAAGAAAATCCATGAGACTCTTATCTCCAATTAACCACCAGAAAAAAAACAGAAGTGGCGCAGTGGCTCAAGTGGTAGAGCACTCGCCTTGAGCTGAAGAGTTGAGGGATAGTGCTCAGGCCCAGAGTTCAAGCCCCACGACCACCAACAACAAAAAGAATACCTCAGAGCTGTACTTACCTCTTTGCTGAGAGAGGACAGTGGCTCTCAGGACACCGCCTGCATTTGTGTTGCACGTCTGTACTTTGGACACCTGGTCAAGTTATGTAGTCTGCATTGTCTGACAGTGTCCTCATTTGTAAAAGGGGGTTACAGAGCAGCTCACCTCAGAGGGGGGTTGTAAGGATTAAGTGATCTGATGTGTTGAAGGACTTAACCAATTGCCTGATACTTAGTTCTCAGTACCCATTCTCTCTACCATGTACTTCAGATTGTCCAAGACCCCCAGGGAGGTGAGAAAGTTCAGCTTTTATTCTCAATCATGCTATTTACAATGTATTCTACAATTCTTCTGTACAATGAAGTTGGTAAGGTTAGAAAACTTCAAGCTGTGCAATTAAAATGCAGATTCCCAGGCTGCCAGTTGTGTTTCTGAGGATCTATGTGAGACTGGACTCAGTCTAGACCAACATTTTAGGATGTTTCTGCTATGATTTTAAGGGCGTTATCTCCATCCAAACTTGTATTGAAAGCTGATCGCCAACACACTGGTGGTCAGAACTTGAAGAGGTAATTAGGGCTGGGCATTGGTGGCTCACTCCTGGCTATTCAGGAGGCTGAGATCTGAAGTTTCATGGTTTGAGGCCAGCTTGGGTAGAAGAGTCCAGGAGACTCTATCTGCAATTCATCTGTAAAATGCTGGGCTGGAGTTAAGTGAAAAAGGCAAGCAGGTGTGAGGCCCTGAGTTCAAGCCTCAATACACACTCATATGCACACATACACGCACATATACTATATATACATAGTCAGAAGCTGGGTGAATGCTGGTGCTGTGCTTGTGGACCTCCAGAACTCTGAGCCAGGTAAATCTCTATCCCAACCATCCAGCCTTGGGTGTTACGTGATCACCACAGAAAACAGACTGGACATGGGGTCCTCACAGATTCGTACTTGCAAGGCCTCTGTCCACGTCCGTGTGGGATGGGTACAGAAGCCTCTGGCTCACCCAGAGGCCACCACGATGAGAAGTGTGTCATTTTCCCCAAGTTCATGCTGAGCCTGGGCCTTACCACGGCCAACCGGCGGCCGCCTTCTCAGCCCTCCCATCTCCTGCTCCTCCTTCCTGAAGTCTCAGCAAATTCTGTTTGGTGTTTTTTTTTTGTTTTTTTAACCTAACAGTGCTGGCTCTGCCTCCTTTTACACACAGCTCTGGCTCAAGGCCCATCCTCTTCCCGCGGTGTACTCCCTCCCTTTGCAAGGAAGAGAGAGAGAGAGAGAGAGAGAGAGAGACCGCAGGTAGGCCGGCTGCCAGCACGCTGGTCACGGTGGAATGGCTCTCTGAGGTGGCATGGCTGACCCTAATCTTTCTCCCTCTTTATGTCCACGGCACCTGGGCTGTGTGCCCAGGAAAGCTGCCACTTTCAGCCATGCGGTGGTCCACATAGAAGATTCAATAAGTGTGTGTGTGTGTGTGTGTGTGTGCACGCGCATGTGCATGCCAAAAAATGCAGCTTAAACTCAGGGCCTCATGCACTCACTTGGCTTTTTTTTTCTTTCTTTTTCTTCTTTGTCAGTCATGGGCTTGAACTCTGGTCCTGAGCAGCGCCCCTGAGCTTCTTCCCTTAAGGCTAACATTCTACCACTTGAGCCACGGTACCACTTCCAGTTTCCTGGTGGTTAATTGGAGACAAGAGTCTCAAGGAATTTTCTACTCAGGCTGGCTTTGAACTGTGATCCTCAGATCTCAGCCTCCTTAGTAGTTAGGATTATAGGCATGAGCCATCAGCACCCAGCTTCTCTTGGTTTTTTCCCACTCATGGCTAGTGCTCTACCACTTGAGCCACAGCTCAATTTCTGGCTTTTTGCTGGATAATTGAAGATAAGTATCTCTCAGATTTGTTTGCCCCAGGGCTGGCTTTAAATTGTGTTCCTCATATCTCATCTTCCTGAGGAACTACGATTAAAGGCGTGAGACTCCAGCGCCCAGTTAGGACTCCAGAATTTGTCTTGACCCTTCTTAGTCTGATTGTCTGTCCTTGCATAAGGAAAGGCTTGTCATTGAGCATCCAAGATTCTAAGAAGCCCAAGCACAAGGAGTTGAAAGCAGAACAGAACTTTCTGATAGAGTGCTCCATCAAAGACATCTGTTACTGTATGATAGCCAGGGCTGTCTGGCCCTATTTGCCTGGCGTGTTGCCTTTCCCCACAAAGAAGTGCAAAGCCATTGGCGTGCCTCACCCAGTATCCACAAACCTGCCTGACAGTTTCTGAAGTTCACTTGCAAGTTAATCATTTGGAACTGAGAGCATATTTTCCCATAACAGTAATATAATAAATGCTAATTATATTCCCAAATTGACATGCATGCATGCTTAACCCTCCCTGTGCCTGAAATGTTACATATTCAAGAGGAAGAAAAAAGCAGTTTCAACAAGATAGTTGGAACACCAGTAGTCCAACCATACTGAAAAATAATACCAGAACAAGATATTTTATCTTTTTCTTTAAAAAAAAAAAAAGAACCAATATTCAATTAACTCAAAGCATTGTTTTATGCCCTGGTGCAGTGAAGAAAACAGTGTAGTTTTTTTGTCCTGGTGGGATTAGAATCTCATTTGTTTCTCTGGTTCTTGTCTGGCTCCCCAAGATTGGGCTGTTTTATTCCCTTGCTCAATGGCTAGAATGAAGCCTCACACTCAGTCTGTGTTCCACAAATACTTCTTGAGTCAATAATAAAATGTAGTTAGGGAGATGGCACTTGGGTGAGCAAATAAACGTGCAATCAAACATCAGATAATAGCCAGGGCTGGTGGCTCACACCACTCAGGAGGCTGAGAGCTGAGGATCACAGTTCAAAGCCAGCCCAGCAGGAAAGTCTGTGTTTGTCTTATCTCCAATTAACCTCCAGAAAACCAGAAGTGAGGCCATGGCTCCAACTGTTAGAGTGCTAGCCTTGAGGGAAAAAGCTCAGGGACAATATCCAGGCCCTAAGTTCAAGCCCCACAACTAAAAAATAAAACATAAAATAATAAAAATTTAAAAATATATCAGTAAATTTCACAGAGAAAAAGAAATCAAGGTATTAGAGGTGTGACTCAGGTGGTAAAGTGTCAGCCAATGAGCAAAAGCCACAAGTCCCAGTCTCAGACAAGAGGAAGAGGAGGAGGAAGAGGAGAAATCAATCAGAGAATGGAAGGACAGAGACAGTGAAGGAGAGAAAGAGGGAGGGAGGAGGAGAGAAGAAAGGAGGGAAGGAAAGAAGCAAAGGAAAGAAAGCTTACCCAGATAGATGAATGAAAGCTGGAGTCCTGGGAAATTTGGAATTCTGCAGTCTGTGACACCAGGAATGTTCTCACTGAAGCCAGCTAGAATCCCTTGGGAAGATTTGCATATTGCTTAATAATTTAGTGCGTGTGCCAGTATTGGGGCTTCAACTTTCCCTGAGTTCTTTTGCTCAAGGCTGGTGCTCTACCACTTGAGCCAGAGCTTCACTTTCGACTTTTGGCTGGTTAAGTGGAGATAAGAGTCTCACATATTTATCTGTCCATGCTAGCTTCAAACCTCCATCTTCAGATCTCACGCCCCGAGGAGCTAGGGTGACAGGCCTGAGGAGCCTGGAGTGATTCCAAACGTGCTTTCTAGCATATCAAAAGCACCCGGGATAAGAATTATGAAGAGAGATGGCAGACAGCGCTCCCCCCCCCCCGCCCCCCCAGCTTGGAGATGCTGGAACAATCAGGCACAGCCCGGTAGATGCTCAAAGAAATATAGTCAAAACTGGACAATTCTGGCAGCAACTCAAAGCTCTGTCAAAGCCTAGGGGAGAACGTTCCAGACTGAGAAGACACGGGTGAAGGCCCAAGGCAGATCCGGAGTGACACAAACAAAGTGGTGGTGCAAGAGGTAACTAGAGAGGAGTCACGGCCAGGCTAGGCCAGGCGAGACTCGGGGAAACCTGGGATACCTTGTTGGCAGCAAGAGAAACTGTAGTTACTTCAGAGAGGAACATCATGTGGCTTAACAGACATTTTAAAATTTCAGCCCAGCTTGTATGTAGAGATAGACTATAAACAAGCAAAATGGCCGGGGTGCTGGTGGCTCACACCTGTGATCCTAGCTACTCAAGAGGCTGAGCACCAAGAATCATGGTTCAAAGCCAGCCCAGGAAGGAAAGTCTACAAGACTCTAAAAGCTGGAAGTAGATCTGTGGCTCAAGTCATAGAGCGCTAGCCTTGAGCAAAAAAAGCCAAGTAAGAGTTCATGGCCCTAGTTCAAGCCCTAAGACAGACAGACAGGAACACACACACACACACACACACACACACATATACACACACACACACACACACACACTTAAAGAAGGAGGAAGGAAAGGAGGAGGACTGATTAGTAGATTATTACATACTCCAGGTAAGAGAGATTCCGAGCTTAGGCAAGATGGTATACTTTAGATTGAAAGTATCTATACTTTAGATAGCCACAGGCCTTCTAGAGAGTTCCACATGGATGTTGCCAGACTGAACGCATCTCACTTGCAACTCTTCTTCCACCATGAGTTTCCCCTAAACTACTTTTAGTTCCTCAGTTTGTCTGTGATGTCAATTTTTGCCCAGTCATTGAAACCAGAATCTTTGTTCATTTTATTGAACTTTTTTTCTTTTTTTTGGTCGGTTGTGGGGCTTGAACTCTGGGCTTGGGTGCTGTCCCTGCGCTCTTCAGCTCAAGGCAAGCGCTCTACCGCTTGAGCCACAGCGCCACTTCCCTTGGGTTCATTTTAGACTTTACAGATTTCTGTAACCAGCGATAACTATAGTCTTTTTTTTTTTTTTCCTGTCAGCTATGGGGCTTGAACTCAGGGCCTGGGCACTGTCTCTGGGCTTTTTTGCTCAACGCTGGTGTTCTACCACTTGAGCAACAGCTCCACTCTGCTGTTTTCTGGTTCCTTGGAGATAAGACTCTTGTGGACTTCTCTGGCCTGGGCTAGTTTTGAATCACGATCCTCAGATCTCAGCCTCCTGAGTTGCTAGGATCACAGGCATGAGCCACCAGAGTACCTGGCCTGGATTGTTATTTTCTAAAGTGTGTGTGTGTGTGTGTGTGTGTGTGTGTGTGTGAGTGTGATGCTGGAGATTGAACCATGCCTTTTGCACACGCTATACAAACACTCTACCACAGAGCTACACTCCCAGACCTTAACATATCATTTATGTTTTGTTTTCTTTTGTGCTTGAACTCAGGGCCTGGGCGCTGTCTGTGATCTTTTATTTGCTCAAGGTTGGCACTCTACCACTTGAGCCACAGCCCTACTTCTGGCTTTGTGCTGGTTCACTGGGGATAAGAATCTCATGCACTTTTGTGTCTCGGCTGGCTGTGAACTATGATTCTCAGATCTCAGGCTCCTGAGTAGCTGAGATTACAGGCTTGTGTCACCTGCATGGGCTGTGGTGTCATCTCCTCATGCTGTGCCAACACGCAGGGAAGGCGCTGTAGCATGGGTCAGGGGCGTGGAAAGGAAGGATGCCCAGGCCCATGTCCCACAGGCACACTCTGGGGACCTAGGGGATGGCCCCAGCTCCACTTGGTGGCTGTCCCCCCACTATATCTCCTCTCTCCTTTCCGGCTGTGAGCAGGTGATTCACACAAACCAGTACGGGATGAAACTTTTTGTTTCAACTTGTACCAAGAACCTTAATTAGTGATTGCTGTCTTCAGTTCTGTCCACGGACGCTGGCAAAGATGGTCTTCCTGACATCTTCCAACCTACACCACCTGCTCCCCAGCCCAGTCCCCACCCCAGTTCCCAGCCCCGTCCCCAGGTTGACTCCAGCCCCATCCCAGCCCCGTCTCCAGGACCCAGCAGCAGTACTTCCTGTAGGCCTGCACGAGCCCTCCTGGTCACTATGCAAATCACTGGTTGTGGACCCCAAAGTTACCCACCATGCATGCACAGTACACACCACTGCAGACCAGCTCTCCTGCCCCTGTCACTCACAACAGCAGGACAGGGAGGAAGAGAGGGAAGAAGGGGGGGGGGGACAGCACAGAACAGAGAAGAGAGGAAAGGAGGAAGAAAGGGCAGAGGGAAAGAAAAGAGAGAAGGGAAGATGGAGGGAGGAGGAGGAGAGGGAGGAGAAAGTGGAGGAGGAGGGGCGGAGGGGGAGGGGGAGGAAGGAAGGAGGGGGTCGAACACTCACCAGCAGTATCCGTAGTATCTGCCGTATTTCTGTCACAACTGGGAAGTCACACACATTTAGTGCCTGGAGCTTGGAGGCATGGCAGGGTGAGGCAGGGCGGGGCAGGGTAGGGCAGGGCAGGGCAGGGTAGGGCAGGGCAGGGCAGGGTGAGTCAGGGCGGGGCAGGGTGAGTCAGGGCGGGGCAGGGTGAGGCAGGGCGGGGCAGGGTGAGGCAGGGCGGGGCAGGGTGAGGCAGGGCGGGGCGGGGCAGGGCGGGGCAGGGCGGGGCAGGGCGGGGCAGGGCGAGGCAGGGCAGGGCAGGGCAGGGCAGGGTGAGGCAAGGCGGGGCAGGGCAGGGTGAGGCAGGGCGGGGCAGGGTGAGGCAGGGCAGGGCGGGGCAGAGCAGGGCTAACAGGGCAGGGCAAGCCCGCTCTGGCTGTGCCCTCTCACGAGAAAATCTGCTGCAAGAGTTGCCAGACTCAACCGTAGCCATCCAGCACTTTTTTTTTTTTTTTTTGGGTTCGGTCGTGGAGCCTGAACTCTGGGCCTGGGCGCTGTCCCTCGGCAATTCAGTTCAAGGCTAGCGCTCTACCACTTGAGCCACAGCGCCACTTCCAGCTTTTTATCTTTTTGCTTATGTGGTGCTGAGGAATCGAACCCAGGGCCTCATGCATGCAAGGCAAGCACTCTACCACTGAGCCACCTTCCCAGCCCATCCAGCACTTTTAAATACATTTGTTTTCGTAAATATGCGTGCGTGCATGTGTGTATGTGTGTGTGAGAGAGAGAGAGAGAGAGAGAGAGAGAGTGAAAGCCATCTTGTGGACTCCTCCATCACTTCTGGAGGCCAGATGTTAGAACCAGCACTGCCGACCCCCCCAATGGCGCGCCACCCCCCCACTAGCGCCCCCCCCACCAGTGCCCCCTCCCCCCGCCGGCGCCCCCTTCCCTGAACACCCAGCCATGGTGGTGGAGTGGGGGTCACAGAACTCTGAGGGAGCCTCTGGCCTGAGGCCAGCAGTGGTGTGTGTGTGTGTGTGTGTGTGTGTGTGTGTGTGTGTGTGTGGAGAGCAAACCCACCTGGTGAGAGTCGGGTGCTGCCCACGTGCCAAGAGTCAGCCACTGGTATTTATTAAAAGCTTGTGTTCAGTTGGGGTCTAGCCCTTACCACAAGGCACCAGGAAGGGTGTAGTGCAGACGGGGAAGCTCTGTGTGTGTGTATGTGTGTATGTGTGTGTGTGTGTGTGTGCGCGCGCACACGCACGCATGCATAGGCACACAAGTGGGCATGTCTGTGTGCATCTGTATGGTATGCACATGTGTGTGTGTGTGTGTGTGTGTGGTGTGGTGTGTGTATACACACAACCTCCCTCCTCCATACCCTTGCTGGGTGGTCCTACAGCTAGCGTAAGCCAGAACCCACCCCGTGGCTTTCAACATCTCCCCTTTCCTTCTAGCTCTTTCTCCTCTTCCTCCTCCTCTTGCCTCACAGGTGATTTGCATTCGATGGAAGCCAGCAAGGCTTCCAGCCCAGAGCTGCAGGCCTAGCGCAGACACAGACGTGACGGGACCCACGACCCACGGCAGGCCAGTCTTCTCCTCCCCCAGGCGGTGGACAGAGGCAAGCCTCCTCTCCCTCTGTGGGAGCTCGCCTCGGGCATGGGCACTGGGCAGACAAGTGGAGACAAAGGTAAAAGGTTGTGAAGTGATTGTTGGGGTAGGAGGCGGGCATGGTATGGAGGCACCCACACAGCATGCGTGTCCCCGAGGTGGATATCCCACAGGTGGATAGTTAAGAAACTTCTGAGCAAGATCGGAAGCGGGAGGAAGGCTGACTTAGTATGCATGTGAAGTCTTTCCAGACAGGCCTGAGCCGGAGAATTGTCGTTAGTCTCTTCTTTCTCTGGGTATTTAATCTTTCCTGGATACCAGATAAGATTACTAGAGAAAGGGTTTAAGATAACTGACCTCTGCTTTACCCTCTCCTCTCCTCCCCTCTTCTTTCTTCTTCTGTGCTGGTACTGGGGCTTGAACTCAGGGCCTGGGTGCTGTCCCTCAGTGTTTCTGCTCAAGGTCAAGACTCTACCACTTAAGTCACACCTCTACTTCTGGCTTTTTGCTGGTTCCTTGGAGACAAGAGTCTCATAGACTTTCCCACCTTTGCTGGCTCTTAGCCTGCTGAGTAAGTAACAAGGATTACAAGCATGGGACACCAGGTCCCAGAAATCACTGATTTTTTTAAACATTGATCCATCCCCTCAATACACACAAATGTCTAACAGAGATCATCTAAATAAAGGCTTTGTTCCAGCCAAGAATTTACCATCTCAGAGCCAGGCCACATGGCCAGTGGAGCCTTGTCCTAACATTCAGCCTTCTTCCTCCTCCTCTTCCATTTCTCTGGACCCTATCTGCTTCTTCTAGTTTCTTTCTTTCTTTTTTTTTTTTTGGTGTCGGTTGTGGGGCTTGAACTCTGGGCATGGACGCTGTCCCTTAGCTCTTCAGCTCAAGGTGAGTGCTCTACCTCTTGAGCTACAACGCCACTTCCGGCTTTCTAGTGGTTTATTGGTGATAGGAGTCTCACAGTCTTTCCTGCCCGGCCTGGCTTGAACTGCGATCCTCAGATCTCAGCCTCCTGAGTAGCTAGGAATACAGGCGTGAGCCACCAGCGCCCAGCTCGCTTCTTCTAGTTTCTGTAGCCACAGAGGCCCCCACATCCACGCAAACCTGCTCCCTAACTCAGATTCTCACCAGGATGGAGACTCCCGGTCCTGTAGGCTCAGGTATTTTCATGCCACTATGCCTCTGCCCAGCCTAAGAGCCATGAAATGCTAGTATTGGCCAAAATACAGCTTATGAATTAGCCACAAAATCACATATTTAGCACCTTTATGCCCAAGTTGCTTAAAGTGTTAGATTTAATTACATTTTCAGACACTCACATAACAATATAAAACCACAACCGTAAGCCCAAACACCTGTCTGTTAAAAAAGTACCAAAAAAAAAAAAAAAAAAAAAAACAACCCCAATCTGTCAAACTAAGCACCCACTGTTGCCTATGTCTGGTTCCATTAATATTCATTTGCTACTTGCTAATTCTTCCTGCCATCTGTTAGCACCGGTCAGCGGACAAGCAATAACAGGTGCCAAAGATTTAATAAAAATGTTGAGAGGGAAAAAAAATGACACTAAAAGCTAAAGGGATTCTAGTCATTAACTGATTTTTTCTGGAATTAATTTTTTTTTTTTGTCGGTCTGGGGTTTGAACTCTGAGCCTGGGTGCTGTCCCTTAGCTTTTCAGCTCAAGGCTAGTGCTCTACCACATAAGCCACAGCACCACTTCCAGTTTTCTGAGTGGTTTATTGCAGATAGGAGTCTCACGGTCTTTCCTGCCAGAGCTGGCTTTGAACCGTGATCCTCAGATCTCAGCCTCCTGAGTAGCTAGGATTATAAGCGTGAGCCACTGGCGCCCAGCCTGATATATTTCTTTATTTATGTAACAGAGACTGAGTAATTACTATATGCCAGGTACTGCACAACCAGGGATACAATGTTTGTTCTTTTTTGTGCTGGTAATAGGGCTTGAACTCAGGGACTCGTACTCTTCCTTAGCTTTTACACTCAAGGCTGGTGCTCTACCACTTGAACCACAGCTCTCCTTTCAGCCTTTCACTGGTTAACTGGACATAAAAGCCTCTTGAACTTTCCTGCTTGGGATAGCATCAAACTTTGATCCTCAGATCTCAACCTCCTGAGTAGCTAGGATTATAGATGCCTGGTTATGGCCTAATTTCTAGAACATTCTTAGGGGAGTGCGCACTGTGCCAGGGGCCAGAGAGGCTGCGGGCTGGGGTGAGAAAGCAGGAGCAGGAGTCCTGAGAAGTATCAGTGTCTGTCAGAGCTGGAAATTGTTCCTGGCACTGCAGGAGAGAGTCTGGTCCCCGCCCACCCAAGGTCAGCAAGGCCCCAAACAGGTAATCAAAGGCTCATCTGCTACGGCCACCACTTTATACAACTTTATACAAGAAAGGCCCTCCCCTGATCTCCCAAAGACAACACTACCACAGATTTAAACTTTTTAACTGGCTTTTTTGTGATTGGAGAAACACTTCATTCCACAAAGGAGAGTAAATGTTCCCATTGAGTTGTGCAGAGGAGGTTGGTTTTATGGTCAGAGAAAGGCTGAAGAAAGCAAAAAAAGAACAAAAAGCAGATTGCTTACTCCAAAATGACTTTCCTTTTAAGGCAGGTGGGGAGACAGAACAATAGAAAAATAACTGATCCGTTAACTTCCGGCTATTTCGGTCTGAGTCTCTGTCTCTGTCTCTCTCACACAGGGATTAAAGCTCAGGAAACTTCGTTATTATGCAGACTGACGCTGGCCTCTTTAGAAAATGTGGCTGCCATCTTTCTCCTGATTTCTGAGAAGCTCAGATAAACAGCTTAGTTTCGGTGTAGCGACTAGAACTTATACTAAAGTCGACTCCATCTTTTTTATTTTTATCTTTTGGGACCCCACGCAGTAGCTTACTTTAAAACAAACAAAAAATTTATTTGCACAGTCTCTAAAAGTAAAAAGGGAAGGATTTCAGAAAGCGAGAGCTGTACTTTTAAGTCTGACCTGCCTGCTTTGCTGCGGGTTCCTGAAGGTGTGAGCCATGCAATGGACCGGGCCGGGAGAGATGCACGGATGCTCAGAAAGAGCCTCAGACTGAAAGAGTCCTCAGGTCTGCTTCATGACTGTGTGTGTGTGTCGGGGTGGGGGTGGGGGAGAAGGACTTGAAGTCAGGACCTGGGCACTGTCCCTGAGCTTTTCCAGTCAAGGGGAGCACTCTACCACTTTGAGCCACGGCACCACTTCTGGTTTTCGGGTGGTCCATTGGAGAGAAGAGTCTGATGAACTTTCCTGCCTGGGCTGGCTTCAAACCACAGTCCTCAGATCTCAGCCTTCTGGGTTACAGGTAGCTAGGGTTACAGGTGTGAGCCATTGGCGCCCAGCAACTTTTCACTTTTCCTGCATTTCGTCTTGGATGGTTAGAAGGAGAACGAACAGTGCTTCATTCGTAAACATATTAAAAATGTTTTTGTTTTGTTTTATTGAGATGCTATGTCAGCCAGGCTGGCCCCCATTTCACAATCCTCCTGGCCACAAACCTCCCGAGTGCCGGAATTACAGGTAAGAACCACCATGCTCACCAAGCTTAATGATCTGCTCATAGGGTGTTTGTTGGACTTCTCTTGTGGTCAACGTCTGTCTGCCTTTCTCATGAACAGTGACATTGCGGGGTTACCGTCACTCCTCCGACTATGAAAGATTCCATTTCCTGATCTCTTTGTGGTATTTTTACCGTTTACAGAACATTTTTACACATATTACGCCTCTACTTTCCTTATCTACGAAGTGAGCCAGTGGGGAATCCCTGGCTGGCCCACGTGTCCGCCCCCCTGGTCACAGCCACGCTGCTGGGCTGGAAGCAGGGGCTGCGGGGTGGGGTCTGACCCTGGGACAGAGGCCGGCCAGAGCTGCCCCAAAATGTGAGTGACAGGCGGCAGGCCACAGCCCGCAGGGGTCCTGGGACCTGCAGCCACAAGCGTCCCACCCAGCTGACAGGCCTGGTGTCCTTGGCCTTGTGTGTAGAGGGGATGGGGCCTCAGAAGTCAGGTGAAGCCAGGTGCCAGTGGCTCACACCTGCAGTCCTAGTTACTCAGAAGTAGCTGAGATCTGAGGATCCTGGTTCAAACCCCACCTGGCTAGAAAGACTCATAACTGGTGGATGTATCTTCACCATTAAAAAGCCCGTAGTAGCTCGAGTGGTAGAGTGCTAGCCTTGAGTGGAAAAGCTAAGGGACAGTGCCCAGGCCCCCGAGTTCAAACCCCAAGAAAAGCGCAAAAAAACCAAGGCAATTTCATTAAACTGAGTGTTGTTCACTATGCCGTTAATCAACCCAACAGACAGGCCTAGCGTCTGAAGCCCATGATTAGTTACTGCAAGGATGGGTGTGATGGCCAGGCACACAAAGAGCGAGCGGCTGGCGCTTGCAGGGAAGAAGAGTTAATGAAGGGGCGGAATCTATGGGGTGGAGGCCGGAGAACGGACTGAAGCAGAGGCGGAGGCCCAGCAGCCTTTGAAGCATGGAGCAATTAGGCCGGAGCTGTTTGCTGCCAGGAGAAAGGTAGGCTGGGCAGCTCTAGCTGCAGGTGGCCTGTCATCCTCTGTGGGCAGAGGTCCAGGGGGTGCTGGGAGAGGCTGGGCCCAGGCTGGGAAATACTTACAGCACATCTGGGCTGTCAAAGGAGCTGGCGTGGACCGCGTGCAACTTAAAGGTCAAGGATTCTAAAACCTGAGTGGCTAATTGTCCCACTTCTCCTTAGGCGACTTTGCTAGAAAGTGATGATGCAGCCTGTGTGTATGTGTGCGCACGTGTGTATGTGAGTGTGCGCATGCACGTGTGTGTAGGGGAGCTTGTGGGGGAGAGAGGGATTGCGATTGTGGCATCTTTTTGCCAGCATTTGCCTTTATCTTCCCCCCCTTCCTGTTCTCTATCCCTCTGATAAGCTGAACCAGTGTAAGTTACAATTTATTAGCTGGTTGCCACGGCAACCCAGGCTCCAGCCCAGATATTCCCCTTCAGAAATAGTAACATTTAATGTAATGTAAAACAGAAGTAGTGTATCACCACTGGCTGTTTTTTGCTGGCTTGCAATATTCTGCTCTTCCCTGCTGAGCTGGAAGCCTCTGGAAATGCGCCGGGGCTGGGGTTTTTCGCTGGGTTTTGGTCGTGAGGATGTTGTCTGCCATCCTCCCTTGCATGAGAAGAGGAGCCTGCAACTCAAGGACGTGAGCGGGATCGGGGCTGACTTGTAGTGACTGGCTCTTTGTTTACTCGGCAGCTTCATTACTGAGGGTGGTTTTCTCCCATCCAGTCCCTATGGGCCGAGGCCCGTTAGCGCTGCATGCAGCTTCTCAGAGCTGCCTGCCTGTGGGTTCTGTTTATGTATGTATTTACCTTGCAGTCTGGGTCATATCTGAGGAAGGGAGGTGAGCAAACACTGGGGCTCAGTTCAGCGCTGGTGGCTCACACCTGTAATGTTGGCTATTCAGGAGGCTGAGATCTGAGGATCACGGTTCAAAGCCAGCACAGGCAGGAAAGTCTTGAGATTTCTCTCCCTGTCTCTCCTCTCCCTCCCCCCCCCTCTTTCTTTTTTGCCATTCCTGGGGCACTGGGCCCGGGCGCTCTCCCTGGGCTCTTTTTGTTCAAAGTTAGCACTCTCCCTCTTGAACCATAGTACCACTTTTGGTTTTTCTGTGATTAATTGGAGAGTCTCAGGGACTTTCCTGTGTGGTTTGGCTTTGAACTGTTATCTTCAGATCTCAGCCTCCTGAGTAGCTACGAGTACAGGTGTGAGACACTGGTACCCAGCCATCTCCAACTAAATAGCCAAAAGCTGGAAGGAGCTGTGGATCAAGTGGTAGAGTGCTAGCCTTGAGAAAAAAGAAAGAAAAACAAAACAAAACAGCAACAAATAGCAAAGAAATTCAGGGATAGTAACAAGGCCCTGAGTTCATGTCCTAGCACTGGCGCACACACACACACAAAGGGATGCTGGGCTCCTGAGTCTGGGATCAAAGCCTACACCGCCCCTTTCTGTCTGGGAGGCCTTGGTTGTGTCACTGAGCCCACTGCAGCCTCAGTTTCCAAACACAAAATGCCTTAGAAGGCTTCACAGGGGAAGTGGTGACGCTCTTGGCACAGTGCCTTGCTCACAGTAGGTGCTTCAGATGTGGCCGTTTGCTCTGGGACACTGGCTATGGCCTGGGAGACTTGCCCAGCCTGTTCCCTGGGCCACTCCTGCTTCATTCAAACTCGGCTGTAAACTCTGCCCAAACCAGCACTGGCTCCGCCCTCCTCTGCCTGTCAGGCACTGGCTCCGCCCCCTCTGCCTGTCAGGCACTGGCTCCGCCCCCTCTGCCTGTCAGGCACTGGCTCCGCCCCCTCTGCCTGTCAGGCACTGGCTCCGCCCTCCTCTAGCTGTCAGGCACTGGCTCCTCCCCCCTCTGCCTGTTAGTCACTGGCTCCTCCCCCCTGCCTGTCAGGTACTGGCTCCGCCCACCGCAGTGGCCACGGCCCCCTGTGGCCCCCACCTAGGGTCCCAGGCTGTGCTCTGTCAGGGGAGGGACCGTGGCTTCTCTCTGTCTACAGTGGTGTCCAGAGTACCGGGTCCTCGGGGGTCTGTCAGGGTGACGCATGGGAGGACCAGTTCAGGCCCTCAGTGCAGCTGTCACTGGCCAGCACCCCGGGCCTGCCCTGTGCCACCCGCAGCCCAGGGAGTCAGAGCCTGTGGGGTGCCTCACAGTGGTCTACAAACAAGAGAGTCACAACGCTCCGTCGTAACCCCAGGCCTTCAGAGCACCCTAGAGCCCCAGGTCCCCACGCCACCTCGGGAGGCGCTGGCAAGCCGGTGCCCTGCGCCCTGTCACACGGCCGTGGCCCCGGCCACTGCGCCTCTCCTCCGGCTTCTGAACAAAGCCACAGCCTTCCCGAGTCCAGTCAGGAGCAGGGAAAAGACACAGAATGAACAGTTTAGTAAAACATGTGTCATGAGGAAGACAGGCCGTCAAATAAACCGCAGGGCTGCCAGGAAGCAGGCGCTCAGGGGAAGTCAACTCAGGGGCTACAAACACACCCATCCATCATCCATCCATCTATTATCCATCCTTCTTCCCTCCCTCCTTACACCATACATTTATCCATCGTCCATGCTACTCCCATCTGTCATACATTCATCCACCCATCGTCCATCCTTCACCCTTCCATCTTCCATCTATCAACAGTCATATTTCCATCACCCACCTGTCTATCCCCATCCATCTATCCTTCCTCCCTCCTTCCATCATCCATCCTCCACCCATCCAACCATTCTCCTTCCCTCTCTCCATTCATCCACCCACCCTCTATCAATCTTCCACCTATCCATTCATCTTCTATCCTCCCATCCTCCACCCATTCATACTCCATCCATCGGTCCTCCCATCATTCATCCATTCATCCATCCTCCTCCTCCGCCCATCATCCATCCATCCATCATCTGTCCTCCATCTGTCATCCGTCCACCTATCCTCCATCCATTATCCATCTTCCACCCATCCCCTCATCCTCCCTCCCTCCATCCATCATCCATCTATTCATCCATCATCCACCCATTCCTCCATCCATTATCTACCATCTACCCATTCATCTTCCTATCATCCATCCATCCATCATCCATCCATCCATCATTCATCTATTCATCCATCATCCACCCAATCCTCCATCCATCATCTACCATCTACCCATTCATCTTTCTTTTTTTTTTTTTTTTTTTTTCGTTGGTCGTGGGGCCTGAACTCTGGGCCTGGGCACTGTCCCTCAGCTCTTCAGCTCAAGGCGAGCGCTCTACCACTTGAGCCACAGCGCCACTTCCGGCTTTTTTTTTCTTTTTGCTTATGTGGTGCTGAGGAATCGAACCCAGGGCCTCAGACATGCAAGGCAAGCACTCTACCACTGAGCCACCTTCCCAGCACCAGTTACCCATTCATCTTTCTACCATCCACCTATCCATCCATCATTCATCCATCCCTCCTACACCCATGGATCTATCCATCCATCATCCAGCCAACCATCCACCCTCCAGTCAGCTATCATCTATCCATCCAGTCATTTTGTTACAGAACGCTAATGAATGCATATTGCTGTGACCCAACATTGAAGAATAGCAGAGACGGAGCAGGTGCTATTCCAGAAACGGTCGTGGACAGCCCTGCTGAGACCTTCTGTCGTCTTTGATGTATCAGGGAGCATCCAGTCAGGCAAAGAACAAGAAGAAGCATATGGCAGGTAGAGAGAATAAAAGTGCAAAGGTCCTGAGGTACAGACGAGGCAGTTGTCGTGGCTGGAGTAAAGTTTTTGCCTAATGGTTGATCAACAGTTACTCAAGGCACTTAGCCCAGCGTGTGTCCCGGGCTGCAGACAGATCATCACATCTTTTGCTTCCTGAGCTTTTCCTGCCCAGACTTGCAGCTGCCCCCGTGCAGAGGCTCGGCTGCGAAGAGCTCAGCCCTGGGCAGCGAGGGTAGGATATCACGGTTCTGATGGTGGTGTCCGTTTGACCGAACAATAGGTCGAAGGCTTGGCTGGGCTGAGTGGTTGTTGTGTCTGTGGCCACATCTACTTGGAAGCAAGAGAGGACTCAGGTAAGTACCTGTGGAGCTACTTTGCCTGTTTATTGATAACCTTCTCCCTCCGTCTTATCCGCTGCTTAGCTCCCCCATTGCAGAAGGGCAGCCGTGGGGGGGGCGGGGCTCCCACATACCCTCCCTGGGCCAGCACTGTCTGTCTGATGGCTGGTGTGAGCACGTGTTGCCCGGCTCTTTTCATTGGTTTGAGCTGGAACTCAGGGCATCATGGGAAGAAGTGTCTGAGTGGACACCCAGAGCATCATGGGAAGAGCAAGAGCCCAAGGCAAGAGCGGCATGGCGGTCTACCTAACAGTGCCCCCTTCCTTCCCTGATTTCCAGGCAGGCACTGATTTGCAGCCCTCGGTGAAGAGGAATTCTGCAGCGGGTCCTGCGTGGGGATGGGGTGGCTGGCAGATGGGGACTGGTAAGTCCCCTCTCCTAGGTCTTGTGTCCTGCTCCTGCGGGGTTCTGGCAGTCGAGGCCCCCACAGCCTCCGAGGCCCTTCCTCACTCCACCATGGAGTCCCTGCACCAGGCCTCCTCCCTGGGCCTCCTCCCTGGGCTTCTTCCCTGGGCCTCCTCCCTGGGCTTCCTCCCTGGGACTCCTCTGCCACCTGATCTCCTACAGTGGTGAGTATAAGCTTTCTGCCACAGTGATGCAACACTTGAAAGAAACAACTTACACAGAGCAAAGGTCTAGAGGCTCAGTCTGTGTTTGCCTGTCCATATTGCTTGGGGAACTGTGGTGACATCTTGGCAGAAAATGGGAAAGACATAATCTGTTTCTCTGACAGCCAGGAGGTGGGAGTCCAGAAGACGGGGAGCGGGAGGGGAAGGGGAGAGGGAAGAGGACCAGGGCTCAAGTCCCCTCGAACATGCCCCCAATGGCCTAATTTCCTTCCTCTAGGCTCCACCTCTTGAAGGTTCTGCCATTCTCATGATGCCACAGGCCGAGTCTATCTTCCCAACCTGGGTCTCTCCAGAGTCATTTCAGAGCCAAACTACAGAGATGACTTTTTTGTTTTGCCCAGATAAGCTTTATGAATTAGAAAAGAGAGCAATGTTGAAGATAAACTAAAAAAGCCCTTGCCAGGATTCTTGCCTGTGATCATACCCCCATGATGAGGGACTGACACATAATTACTCTATTGGCATAATTCAGGCACAATGTACCACATATTCTATAGTATAGTAACAGGATAGTTATTATAGTATAATATATGTTAGAGATAGCTAGGGATGCCCGGCGCTGGTGGCTCACGCTTGTCATCCTAGCTACTCAGGAGGCTGACATCTGAGGATCACCGTTCAAAGTCAGCCCAGGCAGGAAAGCCCGTGAGGCTCTTATCTCCAATAAACAACTCAGAAAACTGGAAGTGGCGCTGTGGCTCAAGTGGTAGAGCGCTAGTCTTGAGCTGAAGAGCTGAGAGACAGCGCTGAGGCCCAGAGTTCAAGCTCCACAACTGGCCTCAAAAAAAGAAAGAAAAGAAAAGAAAAAGTTAGGGATGTTAGGATGTCACATAGGAATAAGGAACTCAGCTAGGTAAAGGTTACTTCTGTGGAAGATGTGCCATCGGCCAACACTGGCAAGCAAGCACATGGAGCAGGCAGACTGCTCCCTTTTCATCCCGAACCCAGCAGGCCCCACCCCTCTGCTCCCATTGGCTGAGCTCAGTTCACCATCTGCAAAAGGATGTGGGTTAATTAACCCTGTGTAATTAAAGTTCAAGGAACAGAGTTCTAGCAGTATGTCTTAGTTAAAGTGCTCAGGAAAAGGATGTATATAACTAAAATGTGACTAACAAGGGCTAAGCCATCTGGCCAGAGCAGGACCCCTTCAGATAAACAATTCTCTCAGGATCAACAGAAAGGAAGCAAACTACTTCAATGGAAAAGAGGCTTTTGTCACATACTATACACATCAACAGGACTACTGTAAAAACACATATACCTACTTTTCTGCTCACAGAACTCATAGAGCCAGCTTATCCAGGCTGCACATAGAATGTGATTATGACTGGCCAGTTTGACTCAGTCACTTCGGGGGTAGCCCTGTGAGATGAGTGCATGGAAAATTCAAAACCCCCTGCCTTCCTTCTGCCTGGCGAGGCTCTGGGTCTCTGGGGCAGCCAGGACTCTGCTCAGTGCCAGGGATGAGCTGTAGTGGGGCAGAGCTGAGCTCCGGGCACCTCAAGATGACATGGGAGGGGAGGGGAGAGAAGGAGAGGGATCCCAGCTTCCCGTGCCCCGCTTCCTACAGCCCTGCTTTGGGCCCATGAGGCCAGACATGAAACAAATCTGTCTTCCTGCAGACATTCTTCTGGCTTTCCTTTCAAGTGAGATTTTTGACTGCAGGATCGGGTTTAAACATTGAATTTTAATTTTGTACACACACCCCAGAGGCCTGGGGCAGTGTGTGTGTGTGTGTGTGTGTGTGTGTGTGTGTGTGTGTGTGTGGAGGGGAAGGGGGGTTGAAATAAACACCCATCCAAGTCTTCTTCTACCTGCCAAGTGTTCGATTAAGCTACTTAGGTCTCTTTCCACTATCCTGTCTTTCAAATATTTATATGGCAGATTATAGGCCGGCTTCAAAGGCAAGGAGATGCAAATCTATTCTATAAATCATAGAACAACACAGCTGCTGTCTTCCTCAGAGTGACAGCTTACGGATGCCAGCGTTTCTGTCTGCGCAAGGGATGCTGGGAGCAGGCTTCTTGTGTGCCACTAAGCTTGGTGTGTGTGTGTGTGTGTGTGTGTGTGTGTGTGAGAGAGAGAGAGAGAGAGAGAGAGAGAGAGAGAGATGGGGAGGAGATTGTGAAGTTCTAAACAAAATGAATAGTTTATAAAATAGCAGAGTGTAGTTTTTGTGCTTTTCGATTTTCCAACAGTTAGTGAATGTATTTCATTGTTAATCTTCAAGAACAGGTGACCTGGAGTGGAGAAGGAAATCTGGGAGGATTGGAGAGGACAGGATGGAAGAGGCTCTCCTTTTGGGGTGCGTGTTACCCAGAAGATAAAGGAAGTGGAAGTCAACCAACAATGACTTTTGAGAGTTCCAAATGAATTCAATTTAGTCTGAACGAATAAGAAAAAGAAACTGTGCATAGCAAATAGTTATGCAAATGAAGTTCTGCCCCCAGGGCCTTAGCAGTCTGCCAGCGGAGGGTCCAGAGTACCAGGGATGAGACTTCTGAGGCTCTCTGCGGCTGTTGCCATGAGAACATCGGTGAGGGCCGCTGGCGCTGGGTGATACGTTCCCTCCCGCCAGACCCGTGCTGGAGTTTATGGGCCTTGCCACCAGCTGGCTCTGAGCCTGGCATCCGCCTGTGGAAACACCTGGGGAGGAGGCTCCCGTCAGGGGCTCCGGGCTCTGGGGAGGCAGGGTTGGGCAGGAGTGGGGCGAGGAAGGTTTGCCAGGCATCAGTCAGGACATTTGCGCAAGCATCTTAGGCAACTGGGGGGATTTTCTGGGTCGTGGAAGGGAGCGTGGGAAAGAGAGGACACGGTTGGGTCTGGGAGCAGCTGGGACAGAGACAAGACTCTTCCCACGCTCTCTTCCATCACCTGTCTTTTGAAGATGACTCTCGGTGCTGGCTAGCCAGAGTTGCCAACAACTAGTAGGACATTCGCCCCTGGCCTCTTTGGCCAGCACTGGATCCTGCTTTGAATTGCTCCAGGGAAGAAATGTGTTTGGCTGGGGTGTCGCTGTGTGGACCAATCAACCGTGGATGAGAGAAAACTTCAAAAATGTGTACAGCCAGGGGCCGTCATGCAGGCAACCCTGGAGGCTGAGCACTGAGGACTGCGATTCAAAGCCAGCTCAGGCAGACAAATCCAAGAGACTCTTAACTCCGATTAAAGAGCAGAGAGCCAGAAGTGGAGGCATGGTGCAAATGATTGAGTGCCAACCTTGAGTGAAAAGTTCAGTTGAGAGCATTAGGCTCTGAGTTCAAGCCCCAGCTCCGACACCCGAAGAAAAGGAACGTGTGGCCTCCTGCACGGCACAGAAGAGGTGCTCCTGGGTGCAGGGGAGGCCAGAAGGCCACGCATAGGTCACAGCAAGTGACCCCAGGGCCTTGGCACATACCGAGTGGAGGGCCAGGCAGCAGCCCGCAGCCAGCTAGGATGTGGGAAGCAGGCACAGGCATGCCTGGGAAGAGGTTCTGTCAGAAGCAGCGTGAAATGGCTTCAGAGCACACAGACTGACTGAGCAAACCCTCGGCCTTGGCTTCAGGGTCAACGGAGGAGCACAGGCCTGGCAGTGGGTGTCAGCGGAATCTAGGAGGCTTGGGCCGGCGCAGGTGAAGCAGATGGCAACTCCCAGAATCGGGGGGCTGGGGGGGAGTAAGTGGGGTCCATGACTGACGCAAGCCTTCTCCTGGAACTCTACCAGATGGCCTCGGCTGCAGAGGCCCTGCCCTGGGGACAGGGGTGAGGGCAGCCCACTGTGACCGGCCTGTCCATGCTGGCTCAGTAGCCAGATGGAGGGGGCCGTGGCTGAGGACCTGATGCTCCAAGACACAGGGCGGGTGCTGATGACTTGTCACAATACAGTCCTGTGTGTGTGTGTGTGTGTATGGCATGCACGCACACACATGCTCTCACTTGGCTTCTTCACTCAAAGATAGTGCTTTACCAGTGGAGCCTCAGCTCCACTTCCAGTTTTCTGGTGGTTAATTGGAGATAAGAATCTCACGGACTTTCCTGCCCAGGCTGGCTTTGAACGATGATCCTCAGATCTCAGCCTTCTGAGTAGCTAGAATGACAGGGGTGAGCTTTGTCTTTCATGATTGGAAGGGAGAGGAGCCCAGTGCCCTCACCGGCTCTGGGTGGGTGGGGGAACTGTGGGGAGCGTGGGGGAGGAGAGGCGGCCATCACAGGCCCCGTCGTCATCGTGGTCCTTCCTGCCCACCTTCTCCATCCAGAAGGCTGACCTCCAGGCTGCAAGCAGCAGCCCAAACCCCGGGGAGAGGAAGCTAAGGCCTCGTGGCACTATTGTGCCAAGCACCTAAGAGCGCAGCAAGACTAAACTCACTCAAAGCGGTTCTGCACATGTCCCCAGGGTGCTGGGTTCTGAGTCTTTAACCACCATGGCTATGATGTACCTGCTAGGAGCAGCCCCAGTAAGAGAGCCCTGGCTGGCCTGGTAGGCAGCCTCAGCAGGGAGGCCGGGCTCCGTTGTAACCCGCTATGGAAACCACTCAAGCCTCCCTCCTCCCACACAGGCTGCCCCAGGCAAGAGCGGGTCCTGGCAGCTAGTAGGTATTCTGTAAGCCTGTGGCTCATCTCAAGTCCTTACCAAGCATTCAAAAGTAAAAGTGGAGCTGGGCTGGGTGCCATGACTCATGCCTATAATCCCAGTGACTCTGGAGGCAGAGAGGGAAAGGTTTATGATTTGATTCGAGGCCAGCCTGGACAAGAAGTTAATAAGACTCCCATCTCAATGAATAAGCCGGGCTTGGTGACGCACACCTGCCATCTTAGACACATGGAGGCTTTAGCTTGGTGGCTGGGCCGGTCTCATCAAAGAGCAGGAGACCTGAAAGACAAAGGACTGGGTTTGTGCCTCAAATGTAAGGCATGAGGTCCTGAGTTCAAACCCCTGCATAGCCCCAGACAGACACCAGAGTCCAAGAAGAAACACCCAAGGCAGAGCTTAATGGGCAACCAGGGAAGGGGAGAGAAGGAACTTCTGGATCTCTGAGCTGGGGGCTCCACCTGTGGGGGAATGTTTGGTTGGGAGAGGCAGCAGCCGGGGCAGCCCACGCTCGACCCTGGCCTGACCCGTAGCTCATCAGGCCATTCCATGTTCCACAGCCCATTGTGGCTTGCATGAATAAGCAACAGCCTGAGGCCCTGGGTTCAAGCCCCAGGGCTGGTGTGCGCATTACCCTCCCCCCACACACACACATACAGACTCCCAAGGTCAGTGGGGTCACTGGTTTTCTGAGTGAGGCTGTACCTGGTGAGCGCGGCCCTTCCTGGGCCTCTTCGGTGGCTGAGGTGAGGGCTCTAAATGCCCTGGCATCTGGGCTCTGGGGTCCGGGAGAATAAGCAAACACTGTAATTCACTACCTCTCCACAGAGCAATGAATTACCTCCCTTGCCTGGAATGTAGGGGAACTGTACCAGGCGGCCAGCGAGTGAGTGAGCAAGAGAGCAAGGCTCAGCCCCACGCACCAGGACGTGACCTGCTCAAAGACCAAGTCCGTCTCTGGAGCTTAAAGGCCGTCCAGGCCTGGGTGGCTTTGTCAGTGCTTCAGAGATCACGCTTCACACCTGCTTCCTGGGTGTGTCTGCCACCAGACCCCCCCACCCAAGACCCCTGTAGTGGACTCTTGTACTGTTTTATTGTGTGTGTCATGCATATATGCACGTGTATGATCCATGGCCTGCTCCACAGCCCAGGCCACCTGTGGCTGGTGGTGCCAGGCGGCTGGGTGAAGCTGAAGGCAGAGTTCCCCCTCCAGGTTCTGACTGACCTCTGGGGGGGCGGGTGATGGTGCTGACCCCACTGGTGGAGATGTTTGTTCAGCTCTCCCAGGTGGCTTCCGAGGTTCCATCTGATTCGCCTCTATTTCCAGACCTCCCTCAAGCCACAGGAAAACAAGGGCTGTGTGGGTCTTCTTCTGGCTGCCATGACTTATTGCTGGAAGGCAGAACTCCCCCCTGGAGGCCACCCTGGCTCTATGCACCCCTGCACCTGTACTCCTGGGTTGGGAAGGGCCAGGAAGGATGGGAAGGGAAGAATCTGGACACAGGAAGACCACCAAACATCAAGAGCATACCATGAACCTCGTGGGTGTCTGCTGCAGGGATTTGGGTAGCTACAGTCCCGGCTGCTGATGTCTCCCCCTTTTTCTCAGCCCCTCCTGACCAGAGTGTTACCCCCCAATGGGCTACAGTGCAGGTGCAGTGTTCACCCGCACGGTCTCTACTCTGGACACCCCCTGAAGCTCAACTCTGAACACTGAGATCGCAGCAGCCCCGGGTCTCAAGTCTGGGTCTTCCAAGTGGCCGTGACCTTGGACCCTGCTCAAGACACAATTATAAGGTCCTGGCCTCCCCTCCTGGTCCCCATGGAGGGTCCAGGAAGGACCGGGCCACCATCAACAGAGCTCTGAGAGTCACTGCTTGACATCACTCCAGGTTCGTGAAGTAGACCTGGACAGCTCTGTTCTCAGAACAAGCTGCCCGGGATCCCAGGGGCTGGTAGTCTCATAGTTTGAAGCATCCCAGTGCCAGCTGTGGTCACGTGGTTTGCAGTGTATCCCAGCACTTGGGATCCTGGACCACGGGGCATGGAGGGAGTCATCTGACACGTGTGTCATCCAGTTTTCCTCTCCCCTGTTCACCATGTACTCCAACATCTGGAAGGGTAGGAGGACTATGAGTGACTCAGGCCAGACTATCTGTAGCAGATTGAGTCTCTGTATTAATTACATCTCAGGTGGCTGTGACAAATACTTCAAAGAAACAGTTGGAAAGAAAAAAGATTGATGCTGGCTCATGCTTTCATTCCAAGGTCAGAGGTAGGAAATTTCAGCAGCATGAGTGTACTGGGAATGAAGCTGGTCACCTCATGGCGGCCAGGAAGTGGAGAGGGGGGGAAAGGGAAGGGGTGGGGCCAAGGCCACCCTGCAAGGTGTGTCCCCAGCAAGGCCCACAGGACCACTGCCTCCCAATGCTCTATTTAAAATTTGAATGTGTCAGTGGATTAAATAATTGATCAGAGCCAGGCACCGGCAGCTCATGCTTGTAATCCTAGCTACTCGGAAGGCTGAGATCTGAGGATCGAGGTTAAAAGCCACCTCAGGCAGGGAAGTCTGTGAGACTCTTACCTCCAATGAACCGCTAGAAAACTGGAAGTGGCACTGTGGCTCAAAGTGGTAGAGCGCTAACCTTGAGTGAAAAAGCTTAGGGAAAGTGCCTAGGCCCTGAGTTCAACCTTCACAACTGACAATAAAATAAACTATACATAAATAATTGATCAGAGCAAAGCTCTCATGATCTAATCAAGTCTGGAAATGTCCCAGGGACACACGGCCACCCAGCATCGAGCTTTACTAATCTCCCAGGAGTATCAGCCCGAGCTAGTTCACAATCAAGATTATTGATCGCAGGCCTGTGTGAGCAGGGTTAAGGTTGTTATTTGATTTAGAGCAGTCCGGGAAAGCCTCTTGGATCAGATGGCATTGGAAGGTATTTCAGTTTTTTGCTTATTTTGTTTTCCTTTTCTTTTTCTTTTTTCATCTTTTTAAAATTGTTATTATAAAGGTGATATATGGAGAGGTTACTGTTACACAAATCAGGTGATATGTACATTTCCTTTTGGACAGTGTCACCCAGATATTTCATTTGTAAGATATTAATTTGTTAGTATCTTTAAGTCAGGTTTCAAGTCAGCAAATCAGTTTACAAGCACAGCGCCATCTCAGTCAAGATCACCCCTCCCAGCTTTCTCCCCTTTCTGCCCTGCCCCCACCCCTCCCTTCAAGTTGGGGAGCATTGGTTTGTTTTGGGCAGTGCTGGGGATTGAACCTAGGGCCTCAGGCATGTTAGGAAGGTACTCTACCATGGAACTACATTCTCAGCCTCCAGATGGCGTGAGAACTGAAAGCTGATGTGGAAAGTCATATTAATACTTGGGGAGAGCTGGGCATCAGTGGCTCACGCCTGTAATCCTAACTACGCTACCCAGGAGGCTGAGATCTAAGGACTGGGGTTCAAAGCCAGCCAGGGCAGGAGAGACTGTGAGACTCTTATCTCCAATAAACCACCAGAAAACTGGAAGTGGTGCTGTGGCTCAAGTTGGTGGAGCTCTTGCCTTGAGCTGAAGAGCTGAGGGACAGCGTCCAGGCCCAGACTTCACGCCCCATGACCAACCTCCCCCCCCACAAAAAAAAATTGGAGGAGAACAGTGCATGCAAAGGAAAGACCCTGTGTGAGTCAGAGTATAAACACCTGCGCAGGGCTGGGAAGGTGGCTCAGTGGTAGAGTGCTTGCCTTGCATGCATGAGGCCCTGGGTTCGATTCCTCAGCACCACATAAGCAAAAAGAAAAAAAAGCCGGAAGTGGTGCTGAGGCTCAAGTGGTAGAGCGCTAGCCTTGAGCTGAAGAGCTGAGGGACAGCGCCCAGGCCCAGAGTTCAGGCCCCACGACTGGACCCCCCCCAAAAAAAACAAAAACAAAAACAAAAAAAACACCTGCGCAAACCCAGACTTTATAATACCTGGGGGAGCGATGTGGCTTGGGCCCGGGGCGTGGAAGGTTGAGGTGAGCTCCTACAGAGACACACCGAGCCCCTGCGCCCCCAACCCTGCCTGCAAAGCCAGGGACCACACAGTCAAGTCTAAAAAGGGCCAGAGAGAGAATGTGACACTTTCCCAGCCATCGGGGGCCTCCTGCTCCTATTCCACTCTACCACGAGAAATACAAGTAAGGAACGAGCCAGGCTGTGTCCCAATAAAGTTTATTAACACAAACAAGCCCCTGGCGGTGACTGGAGGTGCCTGATCCGGGGCAGACCGGACACAGCTGCTGCTGGCCCTGGTCCCGTCACATGTCACTCACGGTCGGGCTTTGGCTCAGGGACACGAGGGGATTAGAAAATGACAGAGGACCCTGGGCTGTTCTGTCACTGTACCACAGCCACATGCAACACAGTGAATTACTTGTTGTGACACCTGTGGCGGCCAACGAATCCCAGCTTCACTTGTCTCTGAGCAGTTCCTGTTCTCTCTTGTCAAAGGAAAGGGCTCTTGGCAAGACCTTTCTGCCATAGTTCAGGCTCATCAGCTACTTACTTAGGATGGAATCCCTTTATTGTGCATAAGTACAGACGGAACCGCAAAAAGATACAAATGTGTTCTTGACAATCCAATTGTACAGCAGCTAAGACTTTTGCCATCTTTCTGAAGAGCTGATTTAGATAGGCCCTGGTGGCTCACACCTGTCATCCTAGCAACTCCCAAGGCTGAAGTCTTGTCACCAGATGGAGGTGAGGTTTAGTGAAGTTTCCCTTTGAATGTAAGAATTCTTCACTTAGGGTCCTTGACTTCGATTGCAGAAAATAAGGATTTCTGGACAAGTCACGATGGTAAGAAAACCTGGTGGC
This sequence comes from Dipodomys spectabilis, assembly GCF_019054845.1. NCBI lineage: Eukaryota > Metazoa > Chordata > Mammalia > Rodentia > Heteromyidae > Dipodomys > Dipodomys spectabilis. Next base: position 1,793,016 of record NW_024870825.1, on the reverse strand, counting down.
GCTTTATTGAGTCAGTAAGCAAGCAGGCAGGCGGATGTGCAAGCAAATTCTTAGGTAAGAAACGCATCCTTCAGGGAGAAACGCATCCTATGTCCCTCCCTGAAGCAAAAGATAGCACTTTTATGTTTCTTTTTTTTTGGTTGGTTGTGGGACTTGAACTCTGGGCCTGGGCATTGTCTCTCAGCTCTTCAGCTCAAGGCTAGTGCTCCACCACTTGAGCCACAGTGCCACTTCCAGTTTTCTGGTGGTTTACTGGAGATAAGAGTCTCATGGACTTTCCTGCCCGGGCTGGCTTTGAATGGTGATCCTCAGATCTCAGCGTCCTGAGTAGCTAGGATTACAGGCATGAGCCACTGGCGCCCGGCAGCGCTTCTATGTTTCTAAATACCACAATTCTGAGTTGCCTTTGCCAGGCCTCAGTTTTCTGAAGTGATCCTGCTTCATTTCCCCTAAAACGACTTTTGTTCCCTTTATCTAAAGAGAAGTACATGGAGGAATATCTCCTGTTCTTACTGTAAGCTGATCATACCATTTTTTCCTGAGTCTATCCAGCTTCATTTCCCCTCAAATCACTTTGCTACCTTCATCTTAGGGGAAGTACATAGACAAGCTTTAAGCTTGAGTTTTTGAATTCCTGACAGCCATTTCCCATGCCTCATTTTCTCTAGGTTATCTTGCTTCAATCTGAGGGCCATGGTTCAAAGCCAGCCTGGGCAGAAAAGTCTGTGAGACTCTTATCTCTAATTAGCCACCAAAAAGCAAAAGGTGGAACTGTGGCTTAAGTGGTAGAGTGCTGGCCTTGAGCATAAAAAGCTAATGGACAGTGCCCAGGCCCTGAGTTCAAGCCCCAGTACTGGCACAAAAAGGGGAAAGAGTCCCTGAAAGTCACTTTGGATGGTCTCCCTAGAGTTTTGCCTCTGAGTGAAGGACCAGGAGTTTAGGTTTGACTGGAAGGAAATGTTCCAATGTGCCTCACCCCATGTCCCCATCCCACGAGCAGAGTGGCAGCTGGGGACCTCCACAGCCCTCTCCCCAGTCCCTCAGGGCCCTTTCCATCTGCTCTGCGAGCAGCTGACATCTTCCAGTCCTCAGCTGACATCTTCCAGTGCTCGTGTTTCCTGCTTGAGTCAACCTGACTTGGATTCCCATTGTTTGCCATTTGGCCTGCCACTCTGCGGATTGGCCTGACTTTGCCAGCGTTACCGCGGGACTGACGTCATGCTGACCACTCCAATACATGACATCTGCAATCCCCGGCAGCGTGTGTGTGTGTGTGTGTGTGTGTGTGTGTGTGTGTTCTGGGGCTTGAATTTAGGGCCTGGGCACTATCCCTTAGCTTTTTCTCTCAAGGCCGGTGTTCTATCCCTTGAGCCACAGCTCCACTTCTGGCTCTTTGGTGGTTAGCTGGAGATAAAAATCTCACTGACTTTCCTGCCTGGGCTGGCTTCAAACCTCAATCCTCCTGATTGAGCTTCCCAAGTAGCTGCAATTACAGGCGTGAGCTACCGAGTCATGCTTGGCTGTGTGGTTCTCTCTGGCTTTGAAGGCCCCCAGTTCCCCATTCTTTCCAGCCACCTCCCTCAGAGCAGCAGCTTTGAGTAATGAACCCTGGAAATGCATTTGAAAAGGCACTTCTAATTGTAGACACTCAATTTACAAAGATTAGACGAGCATGCAATGTTGAGAATATATCCATTGCACAAAACATTGTGCAATAATACAAACAACATTGATCCCACGCAAAAACAAAAAACAAAAAACAAAAATAAAGGAGGCAACTAATAGAAGGAGCGTGGTTAATGAATGCAGCAGAAGCTGTGGCACTCCAACGCAGCGCACATGCTCCCAGAATATGGTACTATAAGGGGTTTCATTAGGAAGACCATTTATGTGGTAAAAGAGATAATAGCAAGACATGGAGGCAAATGTAAACACAAATTAGTGCACTAAAAAACACTGATTCGAAAATATTTCCTAATGATGGACTTGATTTGTAATAAATCTCTCTGTAATCCGTGTGTGTGTGTGTGTGTGTGTGTGTGTGTGTGTGTGTGTGTGTGTGTGGTTAATTGGAGATAGGAATCTCACAGACTTTCCTGCCTAGGCTGGCTTTGAACTGTGATCCTCAGATCTCAGCCTCCTGAGTAGTTAGGATTACAGGCGTGAGCCACGGGTGCTTGCCAAGGAACTCTTTCCTTCCTTCCTTCCTTCCTTCCGTTCTTCTTTTCGTCTTTTCTTTTCTGGTACTGGGGATTGAAAGCAAGACGTTGCACTTGCTGGGCAAGTGCTTTGCCACCAAACTACATCCCAGCCCAAGGAACTCCTTTCTTGAAGAGATAAGAAAATAAGTCAGCATGGGGCTGGACAGGTTTAGGTGCGATTCTTCCTCTGCAGGGAAAAAGGGCTGGCTGGGTGTTTTCAAAGGCTCCCTTTAGTTTACCATTTTAAGGTTGAACTGGTGGGCGATTTCTTTTTTTACTATTGTTCCTCCCCCCTCCCCCCATCTAACTTCCCTGGGGGGCTGTCGAGGTCTGGGGCTGCGGGCTAGCACAGGCCCTTCCAAGAAAGGAGCTGAGACACAGGGGCCACAGCCCACAGCCACATCCACCAGACGCAGACAAACCCTCCCTCTTGCGTCCTGAGCTCTGATGGCGGCTAGAGAGCTTGCTTCTCCCTTCCATGGGCTCGAATGCCATAGCCCGGGCTGTTTGCTCTGGAGATTTTCCTTTTCCTTTGAAACTCAGTTTCCTCCTGGTGTTGCCAGCATCCATGGGTGGATCTGGTCTCTTCCGTGCCCTGTCACATCGAGTTCTCGGAGTTCTGTATTTCCAGACTTGCCCAGAATGACAATGGGAAAGCTGGATATGGTGGGGACCACTGGAGGACCACCAAAGGCAAGGCTTACTTCCAACCAGGGCTGGGGGTGCACAGGGCTCCCAGGTTCCCCAGGCAGGGGCGAGGTGAGTGGCACTTCCAGGCCTCACCCAGGCCCACTCTGGGCTGTCTGTCACCCAAACCCCAAGTGGCCCTTCCTGTAGTGGCCTCCCCACCTCCTGGCCCTTCATCCCTGGTGTGCGGACTTTCACCCATGTCCCCGCCTCCGCCCAGCCCGGTTGACTGCCCGCCCGGTCCTGGGCCAGCTGGGTTCATTTAGAGAGAGAGACCTTGATGCCAAGCAGCTGCTGCCCCTTAGCCCTTATATATGGGCATCCTGCTGTTGGGAAAGCGCTTCCTGCCAGGTACTGGAGGCTCATGCCTTGTCCTCCCAGCTACTCAGGAGACTGAGATCTGAGGATCACGGTTCAAAGCCAGCCCGGGCAGGAAAGTCCGTGAGACTCTTATCTCCAGTAAGCCACAGAAAACCGGAAGTGGTGCTGTGACTCAAGTGGTAGAGAGCTTGCCTTGAGCTGAAGAGCTGAGGGATAGTGCCCAGGCCCAGAGTTCAAACCCCACGACTGGCAGAAAAAAAAAAAAAAGATGAGCAGAAAGGCAGGGGCAGGCTCTAAGCAAGTGTGGGTGCTCTCAGGGAGAGACGGAGACGCAGGGCTCTTTGCTGTCAAGGTGTTCATAGGGCTGTTTCACCTCTGTTCTAATCACGCCCGGCGTTACACTTCGTTACACTTCGTGAGTTTTTAGGTGTTTTAGGCACTCTTTCCAGGTAAGAATGCATTCTGCCATGAAACACAAGCTTATCTTCGAGATAAGGAAGGCGCCCTGTTGTCTCTCTTGGAAGCAAAGATAGTGCTTCTGTTTTTAACTACCTTGTTTCGGAGATGCCTTCACCATTTTTTCCTAATTTGACTCATTTTCCTCCTAATTTATCCTGCCTCATTTTCCCCTAAGGAACTTTGGTCCCTTCACCTAAGAGACGTAGATGAATGGATATCTCCGTATCTGCTGTAAGCTGACCACGCCTCATTTCCCTTCATCTACCCTGCCTCAACCTGCCAAACCAGAGGCTAACACAGGGACCTTTAGAAGCCCTGGCCAGACCTCAGGGCTGGGCTGCCCCTCCTCCCCACTGTGCATTCCATGGCTACTGCCCGGGCACCACGCCAAATTTCAAAGTGTGTGTTTGTGTGTGTGTGTGCATGCGTGTGCATGTGCATGGGTGTGCATGCATAGGTGTGCGTGTGTGCATGCATGGGTGTGCATGCGTAGGTGTGCGTGTGTGCATGCATGAGTGTGCATGCATGGGTGTGCGTGCATGGGTGTGCATGCATGTGTATGCGTGTGTATGCGTGCGTGCGTGTGTCCTCACTGCATAGTGTGCTCTTCGCCAGTGGTGCCCACATCTGACCTCTCAGTCTCCCCCAGGCCCTGTCATAGAAGCTCTCTGTATTACTTTAGACCGTTGAAGTTGCAAGTTACAGAAACTACCTTGTATGGTGGGGAAGGCGGAGGAGGGGGGCAGGAGTAGAGACGTGGTTCAGGTGGTAGAGCACCAGCTTTTGAGCAAAAGTGTCAGGACCTGAGTTCAAGTCCTGGTCCTGGAAGGAAAAAAACACCCAGAAACCATTTTGGTCTCTTCTTTCAAGCACAACACCCTGTTTACTCAATCACAGTGCCCTCCTTCCCACTCCTCAACAACATGGCCGTCCCTGGGAGTACGCCGCAGTAGGGAACTGAAGAACTGTGTCCTGGACCCTGGAGGAGGAGAGGGGAAGGCCTGGAAGGGAGGCCTGGAAGGGAAGGCCACACTGAAGACTGGGAAGGCCTTCCTTTCTCACTGACTTGCCCCTCCCTCCTCCCCCTCCCTCCTTGTCCTGTCTCCCCCACCCCAGCTCTGTCAGCCTCCTGAGGTCAGGCAGCAGGTCACCAGCCAGGGCCGGTTTGGGGATGGGGTGTACCGTGTGCTTCTGTTGGGGGGGGGGGGAATGACAGTCGCATTGAGAGAGCCTAGCAGCCCAGTGTTCTTGGGACACCTTCTTTCCTTCCTTCCTTCCTTCCTTCCTTCCTTTCTTTCTTTCTTTCCTTCTTTCTTCTTTTTTTATTTCTCTCTCTCTCTCTCTCTCTCTCTCTTTCTTTCTGTTGTGGGGCTTGAACTCTGGGTGCTGGGCACTGGGTACTGTCCCTCAGCTCTTCAGCTCAAGGCGAGCACTCTACCACTTTGAGCCATAGTGCCACTTCCAGTTTTCTGGTAGTTCATTGGAGGTAAGAGTCTCACAACTTTCCTGCCTCTGCTGGTTTTGGGCCGTGATCCTCAGATCTCAGCCTCCTGAGTACCTAGGATTACAGGTGTGAGCCACTGGCGCCCAGCTTGCCTGTACTTTCTAACCACCCACTGTCCTTCCTAAGTTTCCTAGGCAGCTAGAAAAGTAGGGGCTGGGTGTTTTGGTGCTTGTAGTCATGGTTAATTTCACGGTCCCCTGCATTTATCACCTTATTTCCTCTCCATATCTCCTTCCCACCTGATATTTGTAAAGAAATCTTATTCTCCTTGATTGCTTTGCTGGTGCGCTCTAATTCTGGTTGTTCACCAATCTCATCTTTTCCCAAGGAACATTTTACCTCTCATCCCCCTGTCAGCAGCCAGGAGCCATTCCTCCCACCTCTCCTGCCTTGGGAAGGGTCGCTGATTCTATTCCCTTCTCTTCAGCCGGCCTGGGCTGGGCTTTCCTGAGGCCTGGAAATCACCCAGTGTCGCCAGTCTTTGCTCTCTGGACAAACCAGGAGCTCTGAGCCCCCTGGGGGAAGGCGGGCAGAGAACTCTTCCCCGATGCTGGGCTGGGCCCAGAAGGAAGGAGGGCAGCTGTGTCTGCAGGTGCATCCTATTTGCTAGTGGATCTCAGCCGTGAGCACTGGCAGGGACAGAGTGCTGACAGGGACTGTGTGCTCCCTCCAGGGCTGGGCGAAGTTAAGTGCTTGAGGCCTAAGACGCTGTCTGTGTCCTGTGGACAGCCAGGTCCTGCTGGTATCCTCTCCACCTGTGACCCGTGGGCCTTGAAGCGGCAGCCCTCCCTGTGTATTTCCCTTGCACTTCTGAATGTTCACCTCATTTTGACTTGGGGTTTGTCATGTATGTGTCTCCTGTACATGCCCCAAAACGAGCTCCTGACAGACGCCGGTGTAATCCCAACACCTGTAATCCCAGCTACTCAGGAAGCTGAGGAGGAGGAGCAAGTTTCAGAGCCAGCCCAGGTAGGAACATCCACAAGACTCTAATGTCCAATAAACCACCAGAAAGCCAGAAGTGGAGCCATGGCTCAAGTGGTAGAACACCAGCCTTGAATGAAAAAACTAAGGGACTGAGTTCAAGCCCCAGGACTCTCAGACACAAAAGACATCCCTGCAATCCTGTGTTATGGGGGCAGCACTGGCCTGGCAGTGTTCTACCCGCTAACTGCATGGTTTGTTCCCCTTTCCTTCTAGGCCTTTCTATGAGACAACCCTGACACTTCTACCTAGAATAGCACTTGGCTGTGCTTTTGAACCCTGTTGCTTTGCTTTCTTTTTGGTTGGTCGTGGGGCTTGAACTCAGGGCCTGGCTGTCCCTGAGCTCTTCAGCTCAAGAAGCACATTCTACCACTTGAGCCATAGCGCCACTTCCAGTTTTCTGGTGGTTCATTGGAGATAAGAGTCTCACGGACTTTCCTGCCCAGGCTGGCTTTGAACCGTGACCCTCAGATCTCAGCCTCCTGAGTAGCTGGGATGACAGGTGTGTGTGAGCCACCAGTGCTCGGCTTTAATTGCTCTTAATAGCAGCACACTGCCGTGGGAACACGGTACACCCATGTGGCTATTGGCAGAACACTCCCTTAGCTCAACTGCCCTGAGAAACTTGGGAAGTGGAGCTGTGACTCAAGAGGTAGAGTACCAGCCTTGAGCAAAAACGCTGAGACAGCATGCAGGCCCTGAGTTCAAGCCCTCGTACTGGCACCAACCCACCAACCAACAAAAAAACCACACAAGCAAGCAAATGAGAAAGGAACTATTAGTTCAAATCTGTGCCTGGTTTTCAAAGCAAACAAATGACAAACTAGTGACACTGTCCCCCTGTGCCCAGGCCGACCTGAGCCTAGAATTAGGACGAGGCCATGAGGCCTCATGGAAGAGACCCCGTCTCCCCGCCCGCCCGGAGGGGCCTGTGGGCATGTCAGCATAGGAGAAACCCTCCCTCCTCCCACGGCAGTGTCTGTGCCCAGGCCACGCTGAGCAGTCTGCATGAGTCAACTCTCAGCCACTTCTGGCAGCTCTGTGGCTCTCCGCACACCTTCCCAATCATCGGGATCGCCTGCTGTTTTTCTGTCTTGTGCGTGGGCATGTCTTGGGGGTTGGTGTGGACCGTTGCTGCTGGCAGCCGGGGGAGGGAGTTCAAAAGGAAGCAACAAGTCAGGTGTGGGGACTCACACCTGTCATCCCAGCTACTCAGGAGGCTGAGAGCTGAGGATCGTGGCTCGAAGCCAGCCTGGGCAGGAAAGACCGAGACACTCTGCTCTCCAATGAAGCAGCAAAAAGTGGGAAGTGAGGCTGTGACTCAAGTGGTAGAGCACCAGCCAAATGAGAGTGTGAGGCCCTGAGTTCAAGCCCTAGAACAAGGCGGGGGGGGGGGGGGGGTGTGGAACTGGGAAAGGAAAATCCACTGTGGGAGAGAGGGGGGAGCTTGCAAGACCCCTTCCGACAGCGGGCAGGCCCCGGCGTGTCAGTGGCCCGTGGGCTATGGGGTAGGCCTGCCTGAGAGGTCAAGCTTATCTCTCAGAGCAGGCCATGTCCAGAACAGATGCATGCTCCCTTCCTTTGTCCCAGGAGTCCACAGCCCCATGGGGGAAAAACCCAGGATGTTCCTGGCCCGCAGAGAAGGGAAGGAGCTGGAAATGTTAGGGAAGCAGAGGCCAGGGGCGGGAGGCCTGCTCTTGACGCAGCTGCAGCTCAGAGATGGGGACAGAAACGTGACTCAAGAAGTGCCAAGGATGGCCTGCAGGAATGAGCCCTAGGCCTGCACCTGCTGAACCCTGATGCATGCTGCCTGCTGGGGCGGGGGGGGGGGATGGGGGCAGCTGGGCCTGGTGCGGCCTTCCCCCCACTCTGTCCCCTGTGGGCAGCGGCATGGGCTCCCCCGGGGCAGCAGGGCAGCCCTTACACTGGCCACAGACAAGGTGTTCTTCTGCTCCTCTTGGAAGCAAGTATTAATTGAACGCTGAATGAGGACATTTTGTCAGCAAATGGCAGACACCCAATTGAAAGTACCTGGCTGGAACGAGGCAAGCGATGAGCTCATGTTTAGCTCGTTCCATCAAAGGGCTGGCAAAGCCACCCCGAGTTTCCTCTGTGTGTGTGTGTGTGTGTGTGTGTGTGTGTGTGCGTGTGTGTGCTGTGTGTGCTGTGTGTGTGTGTGGACTCAGGGCCTGGCACTTTTGCCTAGTGTTTGTTTTTGTGCTCAAGCTGGCACTTTACCATTTGAACCAAACTCCTATTTCCAGCTTTTTGGTAGCTCATTAGAGATAAGAGTCTCATGGACTTTCCTGCCTGGGCTGGCTTTGAACCGTGATCCTCAGATCTCAGCCTCCTGAGTAGCTGGGATGACAGGCGTGAGCCACAGTGCCTGGCTCTCTTGGCTACTTTTAAAATTTGGACTCAATTCCTTACACACCTGGTTGAATGAGCAACCGCACGTCCTGGCTCTTTTGCCAGAGTGTGTGTGGGGGGAAGGGACACGTGTGTGGCTGCGTGTGTGGCTGCGGACTGAGTCCGTGTGAGGGTATGAGCTTGTTTGAGGAAGCGTGTGACTAGGCGCCAAGCTCTGTTACTTCCTATCAGCAAATCCTGAGCACCCTCGGCCTTCTCCCCCTGGAGCCAGGCAGGACCTGGGTCAGACCTACTGCCCCCTGCTGGCCAATGAGCACCCCGGGGCATCTTCCGTCCTTGCACCCCATGTGGGGTGGGAGGGGAGAACTCCCTCCTGTGAAGACGCTGTGGAGGAGAGCCCAGCACACCCCCACCTGCTTTGCTGATTGTCTTCTGTGGAGAGGAAGCTCCTGAGGCCATGCCACGAGAGGAGAGGCCACTACCTTGTCTCTCAGAGCCCTGGCCCTGGAGGGCCTTGCCTCTGGATGTTCCTTCCGCAGCCTACCCCAGGTGGGGCAGCCCCAGCCCTTAGGGAGGCCTGGGGCGGCTTGTCCCCCTCCTCACCCTCCCCTCTGCCCCCCCCACTTCGTTGTGCAGCCAAGGTGAGCAGAGCCACACCAGCCTGTGTGCACCCCAGGGGCTTCCCTTGGCCCCTCTCCACATCCCAGCAGCTCTGTGGGCCCAGACCTCTCCATAAGGGCCTCAGTCCCCTCGCTTCAAATAGCTGGGAGGGAAGTGCATGGCTGCAAGCCCCACCGAGTCACTCCTGCCCCGAAACAAGGCCCCCAGGACCTCTCCCACCACCTGCCTGCCTCTCTGCCTCCATTGGGGGCCCCAGATACACTCCACATCCCCTTCTCCTCCCTCCCGCTCATCCACTCTCTTGCCTACTCCTCAGCAATGCTGGCCTCCCTCCCTCCCTTCTGTCGCAACTGAAAGACTCAGAATGGATGGCTTACCATAAGCTGCCTTTAGGAAGATGTGTGTGTTCACTCTGCCACGGCTCCCTGTCACACCCCCTTTCCTCTGCAGACTGGAGCCTGTGTCCCTGCACACTGACTCCTCCCCTCTTCTGATCCTCCTCCCTGGAATTATGACCTCCCCTGCCCTCCTCCCTCCTCTTACACTTATATTCTGCCCTCCTTCCCTCCCTCCCTCCCTCCCTCCTTCCTTCCTTCCTTCCTTCCTTCCTTCCTTCCTTCCTTCTTTGGTGCTGATACTGGGACTTGAACTCAGGGCCTCGTGCCCTTATGTAACTTTTTCATACCAGGCTGGTGCTCTACCCCTTGAGCCACAGCTCCACTTTCATCCCTTTGCACCTTTCTGTGATCCTCAGATCTCAGCCTCCTGAGTAGCTAGGATGACAGGCGTGAGTCTCTGGCACCGGGCTTGGGCAGGTGTATATTTTGAGATACTGTCTCAGGTATAGCCCAGGCTGGCCTCAAATTTCCAGTCCACTCACCTCTGCCCACTGTGTGCTGGGATTCCAGGTGTGAACCACCATGCCCAGAAATACCATTTTTGCAGGGGAAGGGATTATAAACAGACAAATACTTTGCAAATGCAAATAAGTAAATATTGGATATTCCATCTCCTGATGCTGAAATTAACAAGGGTGCCATTCATGTGGTGGCCAGAGGGTGGCAGCAGCAGGCAGGGAGTGGGTAGGTGGGTGGATGGGAAGGCAGGTGGGTGGGTTGCCCAAATTGAGCCCACGTTTCTGCTCCGGCAGCAGAGCACTGTCTCCTTCTGCCCCCTGGGTCCCCGCTTCCTACCTCACCAACCCCCAGACTGCTGGCTTTACAGCGGAGCGATCCTGGGACGAGACTCTGAGGGGCTTGCAAAATAAAATTTAAAGAAATTATTCTTTCTAAGCAGAGAAAAATAATACACACCTGAGAAAGCTCGGGTTTCCTGGCTGTGGCGTGTCTGCTGGTCAGGGACTCCGTTGGTAAATGTCAGGTTTCTGTAAACACTGCTGCGTCCGTGGCTGCAACTCAGTGCTCCTCCTCGCGTGGCAGCTGCGTGTGTGTGGGTGGCCATGGGGATGGGGTGGTGTACCCAGCCAGTGGGGCAGTTGAGGTGCAGAAGGCAAGGGGGCCCTGGGGTGTGAAGCACGGTCCAAGGGGCTGGGCTCAGGGAGGCACAAGTACCCTCTAGACCCAGATTCTCTAAAACCCCACAATCCGGAGGTTCACTGGACATGAACTATGGAAATAAGCCAGTCCACTTCCTAGTTGTTCCGTGTTGTACACATATCCCAACGTAGCAAGGTAGATATTGAATTAATTGCTTATTTTCCATGTTAGTACTGGGGCTTGAACTCAGGACCTTAATCGTTTTTTGTTGTTGTTGTTGTTGTTGTTGGTCATGGGGTTTGAACTCTGGGCCTGGGTGTTGTCCCTCAGCTCTTCAGCTCAAGGCTAGTGCTCTACTACTTGAGCCACAGAGCCACTTCCAGTTTTCTGAGTGGTTTATTGGAGATAAGAGTCTCACGGAGTTTCCTGCCCAGGCTGGCTTTGAACAGTGATCCTCAGATCTCAGCCTCCTGAGTAGCTAGGATTACAGGCGTGAGCCACTGACGTCTGGCTTCTTAATCTTTTCACTCAGGACTAGGGCTCTACCACTTGAGCCACAGCCCTACTTCCAGCTTTGGGGGTGATTCATTGGAGGTAAGAGTCTCACGAATTTGTCTTAAATTACTGAGCTCCTCAGATCTGAGGCTCCTGAGTGGGTGGGATTGCAGGGGTGAGCACCGGGACCCTGCAGGATAATCGCTCTTTGCTTTTCACCTGGGACCAGGTCCCCACGTCCTCCTCGGCCCAGTTAGAGACACGGGAGCTGGGTGGTGAAAGACGCGCTGAAGAGTTGAACGTGAATCCAGCCGGGCTCAGCGGTGGCTCAGCTCTCCCCCTTGTGTTGAGGTTCTGAGAAGGGCTGCTGGGGTTGACGTCAGCCCCCCTCCCCCCCTCGTTTCTTTTTCTTTTTGGGGTGAGGAAACCACGCTCCCCTGGCCCTTTTCTTGAGGGCTGTAGTGTGGGAAGCCAGCGCGGCTGGGATGCACACCTGCTAGGCCAGGGAGGCGTGGGTCTGCCGAGTGTGTACACACACGCGTGGATCCCGGCCAAAGGCAGCGTGAGTGCCGTGGGCCCTAGGGCCACTCTGGGTGTGCAAGGGACGCTGGGAGACCACCCACAAGGGGACGAGGCCCCAAGATGGGCGCCCCACGTGGGCTGCTGGCCAGCCTCCTGTTGGCTTTGCACATCTCAGCACTGGGTGAGTTGGTGTGCTAGAAAGTTTCCCTGGGGCCATCTCAGCCTGGGCAGCCCGGAGGGCGCACGGCCACCCAGGTAATGGCCCCACCCATGTCCTCCAGGCTCCGCCTCGCACGAGGTGCCAGTGGTCAGCGCCGCCGAGGGGCAGGACGTGGTCTTGGACCTCCAGGGCTTCGCGTGGCGCGATGACGTGGCAGAGGTCCTGTGGGAGAAGGAGGGCACCCTGGTGGCACAGCGCAAGGGGGAGCAGGTGGTCGGGTGGCGGCAGGCCTACGAGGTCCTGCGCCACGGCGGCCTGAGGATCCGGCAGCTCTTCGCCAACCACAGCGCCGTCTACAAAGTCCTCCTGTACGACGTGCACGGGGCCCAGGTGTTCCATGCGGCCGTCCGCCTTCGAGTCCTGAGTGAGTCTCCCTCCCTGCACGCCTTCGCTTCTGTGCACATGTGCGTGTGCGTGTGTGTGTGCATGCGTGTGCACGCGTGTGTGCATGTCCTGGGGTGTGAACTCCAGGCCTCTCGCTGTCCCCAAGCTCTGTTGCTCAAGGCTGGCGTTCTACCATTTGAGCCACAGCTTTGCTTCCTCCCTCTCCCCCTCCCCCCCCAGTTCATTCGAGATAGGAATCTCCTGGATTTGTCTGCCTGGATCTCAGCCTCCGGAGGAGCTGGGATTACAGGCATGAGCCCCCTACCATGCCTGAGTGTCTTCTAGCAGCTTCTAAAGCCCCACCACACTGGGGCAGGGGTGGGGTGGGGCATTGAATGAGGTTGGAAGTGTACAGATGAGGCATACAGGGGAGGGGGCAAGGTGGTCAGGGGAAAGAGGAAGGAGACTAGAACTGCCCCCTGCGGTCCTAAGTCCCGTAGAGACGCGGCCGGAGGGGAGGGGAGGCAGCCCTCCTGACTGTGCACCTGCACTTCCACAGGAAGCCTGTCCCCCCACCCCCAGGGACCCTTACCATCCCCTAGACCTGCATCTCTGACTGGAGAGAACCTTCCAGAAAGGGCCATGGCTTATGCAATCCTGGAAGGGGCAACCGTATGGCTCTAGAGTGGGTTGGAGTCCCTGGGGACTGGGGACTGGGGACATCTTCACCTGCGTATTACGTTTCACTCGGGGTGGGAACGGCAGCCATTGCCAGGGGCTTTCACTTACATACATGTTGTTTCTGGTGCCCGTACTGGGGCTTGAACTCAGGGCCTGGGCGAGTCCTTCTGCATGTTCCTTCTGGCTTCTTTTTCAAAGATTTAATGTTTTAATTAGTGCAAGGGTTTTTTTTTTTTTACCATATTATTTCATAGTGCATATCTTGCATTCTTTTGGTCTAGGTTGAGCCCTGGCACCACGAACACAATTTGTAACGCTGAACCCATTGCTCACCCAGCCCTGATGAATTTCCTGCCTGCACTGAGTCTGAGGTTCCCAGTGTGGGTTAGCTACCCCTTTATCTGAAGGGCTTGCGACTTCACTGTGTGTACGTGTTTTGGGCTTGGTTTTTAGATTTGGGGACCTTAGCATGAACTGCATTTATGCGTCATACATCTCTACATACATGGCCCCAAAGTAACTCTGAGCAATTTTGTTGATCCTTTTGTGTGTGAAACGAAGTCTCATAGTGTGGGATTTTCCACTCCAGGCGTCATGTCAATGTTCACACGGTTCGGACTTGGGAGCATTCTGGATTGTGGACTTTGTAGGGGCGGCTCCACCCGTAAGGGGGAGGAGGCAGGCGAGTGTCTCTGGCAGGTCCCTGATTGCTGAGAGATGATAGCACACACCCCCACCCTTGTTTCTGGGCCCTTCCCTTCTCACAGCTGGGGCTGGCCACTAAGGTTTGGGTCACTGTTGGCTGTACTACCAGTTAGAACCTTATTACCTGCATCAGGAATGCAGCTAGGCATGGAGTCTCATGCCTATAAGCCCAGCTACTCAGGAGGCTGAGATCTGAGGATCACAGTTCAGAGCCAGCCTGGGCAGGAAAGGCCATGAAACTCTTATCTCTGATGAACCAGCAAAAAGCTAGAAGTAGCAATGTGGCTCAAGTGATAGAGCTTGAGCCTTGAGCAAGAAAAATATGGGACAGCACCCAGGCCCTGAGAATAAGGTCCAGTATCAGGGCAAACAAACAAATAGGAAGAAAAAAAATACAGCCTTCTGTTAGAATTAAATAATATCACATATGTGGAAATATTCGAAGCCATACAACAATGTATAAGCATTAGATATAGTATTTTTTACAGAGACGACTTTACCAGCCTATTCAAATAAATAAAAGAAGAATGATTTTCAAAGTTGCTAGGGGGTCTTTGAATTTGTTCCCTGGTCTGAAAGAGCACAGTTTTCTAATCTAAATAGGCAAATACATTAAAGTAAAAAAAAAAAAATGCCAGCACACATGAGGATGTGCTGTCGTTTGAGTAGCTTGGAGGTTTACTGCAGGAGGACTGTGAGTCCAAGGCCAGCCTCGGCTACATAGTGAGACCTTAATTTTTAAAAAGGGAGGTAGCCATGTGCCTGTGGCTCTAGTCTATAATCCTAGCTAATCTGAAGGGTCAAAGTTCAAGGTCAACCTAGGAAAAACATTTCTTTTTTTTGGTTGGTCATAGGGCTTTAACTCTGGGCCTGGGCGCTGTCCTTCAGCTCTTCAGCTCAAGGCAAGTGCTCTACCGCTAGAGCGACAGCGCCACTTCCGGTTTTCTGGTGGTCAATTGGAGATAAGAGTCTCAAGAACTTTCCTGCCCGGGCTGGCTTTGAACCATGATCCTCAGATTTTAGCCTCCTGAGTAGCTAGGATGACAGGCGTGAGCCACTGGCACCTGGTGGAAAAACAAACTCTTGAGACCCATCTCAACAGAGAAAGGTGGACATGGTGGCCCACACCTGCCATCCCATCAACCCAGCATTGGCAGGGAGTATAAACAGGAGGACTGAACAGGCTTGTTCAGAAAAAGAGTGAGATAATATAACCAGTGCAGAGCAGACTGGAGGTATGGCTTAAGTGCTAGAGCACTTGCCTAGCACGTACCCTGCCCTGTGTTCAAACCACAGAACTATCCAAAAAAAAGGAAATTGCCTACTAGGAACTGGAGGTTTATTTTCTTTTAGAGAAGGTCTCCAAGCCCACGATCTCCTGGGACTGCAGCAACGCCACGCTGACCTGTGAGTTACTGAGAGGGACCGACGCCCAGTTAAAGCTGTGTCAAAAGCAGAAATGTTACTACACAGACACCCAGGCGCTCATCCAGTACACCTGGGCCAACCTGGATGCGCCGTTCAAGTGCACAGCACGCAACAGCGTCAGCGAGGAGGCCATGGAGGCCACGGTCCGCTGCCCAGCCACAGGTGAGCCTTGGCTAGCGTGTCCAGAATTACGTGTCCTCCATAGCTAGTGTCCCCAGAGAGGCCGGAACAGGGCCAGGGCTGGGAGGATGGAAAGAGGAAATGCACCTCTTCCTTCCACAGACCACACCTACACGGAAGTGCCCTTCCCCGGTCTCCTGCCTGGGCACCCTCTGCGGAAGTCCGGGATTTGGCCTCACGCAGGTGGGAAAAGCGTCTTCTAGGGGACAAAACTGCAGAATTGGTGGGTGAGAAGGGTCATCTCAGTCTAACCCCCACCTCCCAGACCAACAAACCAACTTACCCAGGGTTCCTGTGCGGTTACTGCCCATGAATCTGACTTCTCCCGTAAAGATGTCTTTTGGAGAGCATCCCTATAATCCCAGATACTCAGGAGACTGAGTTTGGGAGGATCATGGCTCGAGGACATCCTGGGAAAAAAGTTCAAGAGACCCCCCCCCCATCTCAATCTGTAGTTGGGTGTGGTGACACACACGTCATTCCAGCTAAGTGGGAGCTGAGATTGGGTGGATCAGAGTTCTAGGCCAGCCTGGGCAGCAGAGTCCTTGAGACTTTGGAGTGGAGTGGGGGCAGGTGCCTTAATCTCTCTTTGACAGAAAGAATTAAATAGGAGGCTCAAAGTCCAGACATGCCCAGGGGAAACAAGGGAAACCTTATCTCAGAACAATCATTACAAAAAGGACTGAAGGCGTGGCTCAGCAGTATGTACAACACTTGCTTAGCCAGTGCAAAGCCCTGAGTGCAAAGCCCAGCGCTGTTAAAACAAAAAGTAAAGAAAAGAGATGACTTTTAAAGGAGCCAGAGTGGGCTGGGAAGGTGGCTCAGTGGTAGAGCACTTGCCTTGCATGCCTGAGGCCCTGGGTTCGATTCCTCAGCACCACGTGAGCAAAAAGAAAAAAGCCGGAAGTGGCGCTGTGGCTCAAGTGGTAGAGCGCTAGCCTTGAGCTGAAGAGCTGAGGGACAGCGCCCAGGCCCAGAGTTCAGGCCCCAGGAATGGACCCCCCCCAAAAATAAATAAATAAAAAATAAAGGAGCCAGAGTGTCTGGTGTTGGGAATAAAGCAGAAAAGTCCTACATTGCGAATCTGAGGCCAGAGAAGCTGGTGCCCATTTCCAGTCACAGGGAGGGAAGATCCAGAAGGTTCAGAAACTAACTGACCCCTAGTGCCCAGACTTGCCAGGTTGGCCTTGAACTCACAATTCTTCCACATCAGCTTCTGGAGTGCTGGGGTCACAGGTGTGTACCTCCAGGCCTGGCCTCCAAAAGTACCTTTTAAGAAGCCTCCTGCTGTGGTGGTTGAGCACAGGCCTGGGAGCCAGAGACCTGGCTCCCAGTTTAGCTCTTGGCCAATGTAGTCCAATGACCCTGACAGGTTCTGGTCCCTCTCTGTGCGATTCTAAGCTCACAGCTTGTGGCGTGTGTGCTGAGCCACTCTGAGGTCCCCTCCATGCTCACTCATGGGGGCTGTTGAGCTGCCTCACAATATGGCAGCCAGCGTCACTCAGAGCAGCCTGAGGGAGGACAGGAGTGGTATCCAGACAGAGCCAACTTCCTTTGCAGCTTAATCTCAGGAGGGCTTTCCCGCCCATGCTACACTCTATTCATTAGACGTGTCAATGAGTCCAGCTCTCATCCAATCAGAGAGACTGTCCAATGAGAGAGACTGTGAAGTCATCTAAACTGAGAGACTGTATAAAAGATCGTCCAATCACAGACTGTGAAGGTTATCCAATTAGACTCCGAAGGCCCAGGCCCTGGTGGCTAGTTCAGTGCCCGCTGGAGTGTTCCTGGTGGGGCAGGGGAAGTCTGGGAGGAGAGGGCTGTGCTGCACAAGCGTTTGCCAAGGAACTGCCTGGTCAGGTGTGGGCTGGACAGCAACACATGAGGCACTGAGGGAGGGAAGGACACGTGGGCAGGGATGCGGTGTGCCCTCAGGAAGCTCTCCTGCCTCCTCTGGACCTTGTTGTTGTTGCTGTCATTGGCGCTGGGCATCAAACGCACAGCCTCACCTTGCCAGGTGGGCGCTCTACCAATTGAGCCGCACTCCCAGCCAGTCCTTTTGCTTCAATTTATTTTTCAGGGTAGGGTCTCGTGTGTTTGCTCAGGCTGGCTTCAGACCTCGAGCCTCCTGATTCTGCCTCCTGTGGAGCACGTGTCCCCATGAGGCCTCATCTTCGAAATGAGAGGCCCCAGCCCCACATCTCTTCTTGTTGTAGACAGAGCTCGGTTCATCTGCCTCGTGGGGGGCATCGGCGGGGGAGGCCTTGTCCTGGCCATCTGTGTGGGGCTGCTGATCCTCTGTGTCAGCAAGAGGAGGAAGCGGAGGAGCAGGAGGAATGGTAAGGAGGGTTAGGGGGTGGGGGCTTGAAGGGGGAGGGCAGAGGAGCGGGAAGGCGGGGAGCTGCGGGGTGGGCGCGGGATGTCTCTGTGGAGACTCGAGGGGCTGTTCATTCTCCCCGAGAACAGCCACAGCTCCCAGAGCCACTTGCCAGGCGAGCCTTGAACGCGGGGACTGGAAGGAGGGCAGGGGCTCAGCGGCCTGTGGTGACCGCGACCTTCCCGCGTCCTATGCGGGCTCAGCACTCTAGGCAGCTGTGATGCTGGACCGGCTTGGTGGGCTGGGCTGCGGCAGCAGCCAGTGCTGCAGGCGAGAGCGCCGCCTCTCCTGTTCTTGGGCCCAGTGGGGTTTTGCTTATGGATTTCCGAGGAGGAAGCAAGGACGAAGGTGCTCAGACCTCTTGCTGCAGTGGGGGTTCATCCACAGCAGGACGGGGCCCTGGGCAGCTTCGGACTCCTGGGACAGGGACCTTGCAGCCCCCCTGTGGTGGCTGTCATGGGGAGGGCACTAGGGCTTGGGAGGCCCTCCACCCTGGGCCTCCGTCCATCCGTCCACCTGGCTCTTGCTGGCCCGGAGTCAGCTTGTGTGGAAAAGGTGCTCAGTGCCACCCAGATGAGCTCCTGAGGCTCTGTTGTTGCAGAGGAGCAGCTGGAGATGATTGTGCACAGGACCACGTCCCGGGAGGGAGGCCCTGGGCCTCGCCCGACCTCCTCCACCTCCCCTCCTCCCCGGGAAGCTTCCGGCCCACCTCTGCCCCCTGCACCCCGGCGCCAGGCCCCTCGTGCCCAGCCCCCGCTGCCTGACGTCCGTACCCAGCACCCGCAAAAGAAGAGGCCTCCGCCGTCGAGCATGCAGGCACCCCGGCAGAGAGGCCCTCCTCCACCCAGACCTCGAGTTCAACCAGAACCCCCACGCCGGGCCGCAGAGGGTGCCACGGCCGCCTCGTCCCCGTGAAGGACGCGGGCGGTGTGGCCTCGCTAGGCCTGCCCGTCCACCAGCGCGAGGTGTGCGGGACAGAGTCCTCACACGCAGCTACGAGTGAGATCTGAGTGTCCGCACGGCCTGCACCCCAGGAGGAGAGGAGCAGTGAAGTATAACCCACGTGTCCATGGTGAGCAGCTGAGCACCACCTTCCTCCTGGGTCTGGGTCCTTAGTGGATGCCACGCTGGGTGGCCCATCCCCTCGGGGCCATGTCTCCCACAGGCCGCAGGGGCTTCAGGGAGGACACAGGTCCCTGACCCTCTGTGGTGACTTGGCCCCGAGTCTGCCCACACAGGGAGCCCCGTGCCCAGGCAAGGCAGATGTGCCCCCCCCCCCCAGCCCTAGAGGCATAGCTGGGCAGGGCGGACCTCCATGAACATGCCTGACCTCTGGGCCTTCCCTTCCTGGACTCCTCATGGAGTCCGGATCCCTGTGGGAGAGGAGGGACAGCGCTGCTGAAGTCCACGAGCAGTGGCCGCCCGCAGGTCCCGGCCCTCCAGCCGCAGTGGTGGGTCGGCCGCCCCCACCGCCTCCTCCCCTTGCTTTTGGGGGTTGGTAAACCTTGTAAAGCCCGGGCAGGAAGTTGGGGGATAAACCAAAACCACCCAGTGCAGTCAGGACTTCCTGTAGTGCTGGCTGAGGGCGGGACGGCTTCATGCTTCAAGTCTGGGCATTTGTTGTACGGCTGATCACCAGGGCGATGGTGACGGGAAGCATCTGGGAAACTGAGGCTGGGCACCAGAGGGCTGGTGGTCAAGTTGCTCATCACCAAGGGCTGGTCACACTTGGGAGTTTTAGAGATAATGAATTCTCCTAAGAAAAATAAAAAGTAGTGGCCAAGTGAACTAGTCCCGGCTCGGAAAATCTCCAAGAAAGCCAAGCGTGTTGGAAAAAACTGTCTACCAGGCTCACAGGGTTGGAAAACCCTATGGGGTCATATGAGTAAAATTGATTTATATTGATTTATTTGATGGCTCACCTGCCCAGCCCAGATAGAATTGTTTTCTTCAGGTTTTGTGTGTGTGTGTGTGTGTGTGTGTGTGTGTGTGCGCGCGCGCATGTGTGCGCATGCACACTTGTGGCAAGGCTAGAACTCAGGGCCTCATTTTCCCTCTTGGCTTCTTTGCTCAAGCTGCAGCTCCACTTCCAGCTTTCTGCTACTTAATTAGAAGTAAGCATCTCAGGACTTTCCTGTCCTGACTGGTTTTGAACCACTATCCTCAGATCTTAGCCATCTGAGGAGCTAAGATGATAGGTGTGAGCCTTGGCATTTGTTAAACGTGGGAAAGACCTCGCAGGGAATGACTGAATTACAAGTAAATGGAGGCGACACCTGTGAAGCTACATGTGTGCACCCTGAAATCCTGTGTCCGGGGCACATCTCATCACCTGACAGCCGAGGAGGAGGAAGGAGCTTCCAGGGTCACAGACACAAGGGGTGTAGCCACTGGAAAAGCCACCACCGATCTATTATATCATGAACGAGCACATTGGTGACCCCCATGGAGACTTTGCTCTGAGTCTGATTCCTCAGGGTCACTTCCTAATACTGGGTCATGTGGTGAGCGCTCTGTGCGGGAGGCATGAGGAGGTGAAGGGGTCTGGGGATCTGGGAGATCAGGCACGAGGCATGCTATCTCTGTCCCACTCTGGGCATCTGGAGCCTGCGTGGACCTGGCCCCTGAGGCTGTTCACTGGCTTACACAGGGTGGCACGGAGCTGGAGCCTGGCAGGTTCTGGTGGTAAGTGATCTGGCACTGGCTTCGTGTTCGTCCTCGGGTTGGAGGCAGTCATCGGGGAGGCTGAGGGCCGGGAACTCCACTCCCATGGAATAAGAAAATGGCCAGTGCGTCCTAGAGGGCCAGGATGGAGATGGCTGGCCACATGGGCCTGGGTGGCCACAGCGGCTGCGCAGGGCCGTCCTCAGGATGGGGTGACAGCAGGCGGACGCTACAACGCTCACGACACAGCAACCAAACCTACATATCAGCTTTTCTCTCCCCTAAACCCAATGACAACCCCACTAAACGTAGTAAGCACGAGATGCAACCCACAGGGAAGACAGAATGGAAGAAACAACACGAGTATCTTCCAGGGAGCTGGAAAAAGTAGGTGGCAGGCGGGACCCTGACCGCCAGGATGGGGAACCCCGCGGAGGGGCAGTGCGCTGAGCCCTGGTGCAAACCAGTGAACCCCGACAGTCCTCAAAAGGTAGAGGAAGCTGGTGCCAGCGGCTCACGCCTGTCATTCTGGCTGCTCAGAGGCTGAGATCTAAGGACTGAGGTTCGAGGCCAGCCTGGGCAGGAAAGACTGTGAGACTCTTCTCTCCAATGAACCATGAAAAAAGCCAGATGTGGAGCTATGGCTTGAGTGGCAGAGCTAGGCTAGCCTCCAGTGAAAAAGCTCAGGCAGTTCAAGCCCCAGGACTGGCACAGAAACAGAAACAAAGGAAAGACTAAAGAGTTGGAAGCAATTCTCTCTGGAGCATGGGAAATGTGGAAAAGCGGAGCAGGGAGCTACAATTCATGACACAGTTGTGTCTGGTAATAAGCTGTTAGGGTTTTGTGACCCTAAAGCTCATGGATTGCAACAACTATTGCCAGTTCTGGGGCTTGAACTCAGGGCCTGGACACTGCCCCTGAGCGTCTTTTGCTCAAGGCTAGCACTCTACCCCTTGAGCCACAGTGCCACTTCTGGCTTTTTCTGTGTATGTGGTACTGAGGAGTCGAACCCAGGGCTTCATGTGTGCTAGGCAAGCTCTCAACCACTGAGCCACCTTCCCAGCCCGCAAATACTATTTAATGCACTAGTGCAGTGAGGTGGGTTGTTTAGAGGCCACAAGGTCATGAGGCCATGTGGGGACCCTGCACTCCAGGACAGACCAGCCTCACCAAGAGCTGAGCGAGTTTGCTGCGTCTAGAGCAGATCTGGTATAGCAGAAAGCTTGGTAGTCTCCACCCCCCCCCTCTCTCTCTCTCTCACACACACACACACACACACACACACACACACACACACACACACACGCGCGCCCTTCATCTTTGGCCATGGGATATCATAGCAAGAACTCCCTCCTCAGATACCCAGCCCATCGCTTTTGTTCCCTCCCACCACCACCACCAGCCTGCAGAATAGAAATCAATCTGCGATCTCTATGGTATACAGTGGCAGGAAGCAGACACGCAACTTCATTCTTTCCATTGCATATTTCTGAAACCTTGACAGAAACAAAAGCTAAAGCCCAGAGAAGACAAAACAACAAAAAGAAGATTAAGACAGAAACATAAGAAAACACACAAGGTGGGCCCGTGGGCAAGCCGAGGCTGGGCGTGGGGTGGGGGCTGACCCAGTATCAGAACGGAAGCAAGACTGAATGGGAACTTCAATGGCTCCAGAGACAAGATGACTCTAGAAGCAGCCCTGAAAGGCCGCTTTCTGAACGGGAAGCTCGGGGAGATTAGTAGTTGCCAGCGGCCCGGTGAGGCCCTGTTGTGTGGGTGGCACTGGTATGATCCCCAGATAAGCTCCAAGGGGTGGGGCGGAACTCGTTTCCACTTCCTCTTCTCCCTCTGTGGGTGAATTCAAGCTTGAAGATGGCTCCCAGGAAAGTGCTCACCTGGGTCTGCTTCCGTAACAAAGTATCTGCTCACGTTTGTGATGCAGCAAAGTCCAAGGTTAAGTCAGTAAATCACAAAGAGACCTTTGCCAGGAAATAAGAATCAAAATAGGAATACAGCTTCAACAAAAAGTTGTGTTCATGCATGTGTGTGTGTGTGTGTGTGTGTGTGTGTGCGCGCGTGTGCATGTGTACACTAGCCTTGAGCAAAATGGAGAGCTGCGAGAGCGAGCGTGAGGATTTGAGTTCAAACCCCAGTACTGGCAACAAATAAAATAGAAACATAGAAAAATGGAGGAGGCTCTGATTTACAGACTGCCGGGGAGCTCTGTGAGGCTTGCTTGTTCTATGCATGCTGTGCCCCGTCCTCACTACCACCATGGTGCTGGGTGTATAATATTCTTCTCAGGACAGATTGCAGCGGATGGGCGGCTCCTCTCCTCCCCCGGCCTGTGTGTCTCCTCTCAAGCACGGCTCTCGGAGTCAATCTCGGGGACAGGGGAAGGTCAGCGACCTCACTCGCATCTGCTGGGTTTTATGCCAAACTCCTTTAGCTTAAAATATTTTAGGCCCCAACTGCACCAACCCCAGTGCTTTCCCTGTGAGGAAGAGCCCATGTTTTCTAAAAAAGGCAGCATGTCTATAGGCAGTGACAAGAACCTTCTTGACAGTGTTCTTCTCGGATCTTAGACCCCACTCCTAGTGTGGCTGGTCGTGGGCGGGTCCTGTCTTTGAGCTTCTGGGCTCTGGCAATCCTCCTTTCTTGGCTGTATGCGGGCCTGGGGCCTTGAGGCCTGCACCATTGTTGTGGCTTCCGCTCACCTCTGGCCAGGTGGCGCTCTGCACTGGGGCTGTTCTGGAACAAACTCCAAGAAATAAGCCAGGCAAGAAGAGGTTGAAATGTCAGAAGTTGCAGGGTATCCGTGGCTCACATCTGTCATCCTAGCTACTTTCATCTTAGCTGAGATCTGAGGATTGTGGTTCAAAGCCAGCCTGGGCAGGAAAGTCCATGAGACCCTTATCTCCAATAAACTACTCAGAAAAAGCCAGAAGTGGTGCTGTGGCCCAAGTGGTAGAGTGCTTGCCTTGAGCACAAAGAGGCTCAGGGACAATGCCCAGGCCCTGAGTTCAAGCCCCAGGATTGGAAAAATATAAAAGGAAGTGGAGGAATGGCTTTCTCCCATCAATTCCATGGGCTCCTTTGCTTGGCATCCCCTGAGAGCCCTGGAGAAATGGAAAATGTACTTATTTATCACCTCACCATCTGCAAAGTTCATTTAATCTCTGAGGCCAGGCACTGTACTGGGAACCGGGAAGAGTATTAGAACAATGTTCTGGCTCTCCTAGCAAACAGCATGCAGTGTCCACACAATGTGTCACCCGCCCCTGATGGAGGTAAAAAAGGGACAAAGTATGGCACTTGGTTCTGAGCACCCACAAACCTCGCTGAGCACCAAGCCCTGCTCAGAGCCACCCCCCCCCACCCGCAAACGCTCCCCAGGGGTCCTGTGAAGGCAGGAACCCCTCTTACCCTCTCTCCTCCCCGCCCCCCGCCCCCTGCCCCAGCTCAGGGCTCAAGAGCTCAAGGAGACAGCCTCAGAGTCACTGGCTAGAGACAGACTGCGGACAGCGAGGAGATTCCAGCAGAGCTGAGAGGTGAGGAGAATGGAAATGAGCTGTGCGGTCTTTAGTTATCGGTAGTGTCGTGGGATACCAGGTGGAAAATCAGTGCGATTATTTATCTCCACGAGGCCGACCTTTCTCTGTTCTTTGTCATAATAACCTTGGCAGGAACCTATATAAAATCCCAACTGGAACCAAATGCTCATTTCTTATTTTTAACTGAACCACCGATCAAACCCAAATTGACACACATACACACACACACACACACACACACACACACACCTGGAGCAAAACTGCTCCTAAGGTAGATCTTCATATTCTTAACCCCCCTACCCCCACCCAACAGCAAGATTGAATTTATTCTGGTCGTGTGAGTTTGTAAACCTCCTCATTGGCTCACAGAACTCAGCCAGGCTGGACCACACATCATGACATTGATTTTGGCGTGTGGTTTGCAGAATTAGTCTTCATAATGAAGCCTTTACCCATTGCTAAATGCACAGGGCACCCATCAGGGATGGTAACTGAACACACAAACCCGCTCCACTGGTTTAAGTGGAGAGAAAGTGGGAGTGGGGCCTGAGGTTTCCGCCCTCGCTCTCCAGTGTGCCCTGGGGCTTGAACTCAGGGCCTGGGCACTGTCCTTGAGCTTTTCTGTTCAAGCTGAGACTCTACCACTTGAGCCACAGCTCCACATCTGGCTTTTTGGCTGTTCATTGGAGATAAGAGTCTCACAGACTTTCCTGTCCAGGCTGGCCTTGAACCCCCAATCCTCAAATCTCAGCCTTCTCAATAGCTGGGATTACAGGTGTGAGCCACCAGCACCAGGCTCTTAGAGAACATTTGACAGAGTTGCTAATGTTGACGCCGGCTTAGCACATCCTCTACGTAGCCTCCTCGCCTCCCCATCCAACCCCGGCTCCTTCATATTTGGTCAACGGCTTCAGATAGTAGCCTCTGGCTCTAGTTCCACATCACTCCTGAGGGTGGTCTGTCTGTCTGTCTGTCTGTCTGTCTGTCTGTCTGTGTCTGTCTGTCTGTCTGTCTGTCTGTTGATGGGCCCGAAAGCCTCTAGGCAAGGGAACCAGGTCCTGGGTGGCTGTGTCTGCTCTCCCTCCCGTTCCCTCCCTGGCACCTGGCCCTGAACACTGTGCGTTCTCAGTGCAGTCAGTGAATACTTGTTGCATTGACTTCTCTGAACATCACTCATTAGCCATTCCGCTGGCGTTGCTGTGTCTGTGTTGGAATGATGGATTTCCAGACACCAGGACTGAGGGGTGATTCAAATCCTGGGGGGCTCACCAGACCTGCCCGGGGACCTGCCTTCCCCTTTCCACGCGGCTAAATGCGAGGCGCAGAGCTGCGCCCCCCAGGATTGCTAGACAGCTGCCCTGAATCTGATGCCATTTCTAGAATCTGTGGAGGGGCTGAAAACAAGCCCCTCCCCCACCGACTCTGTCAGCAGAAGAGCCAATGAATGGGAAATTAATGACTCATTGAAAGTCCCGGTATCCTGTTCCCAAGGGCTTGGAGGAAGTACACCCCAAGATTTCCGATTTCTCCTCTGAGCAGCTCCTTCAGACAACTGCAAGGGTGACAAGGTCTCCATTATTGGAGACTCAGACTTTTGAAGGCATTTTCTTTTTTGTGTGCTGGTACTGGGGCTTGAACTCCTGGTACTTCTAGTTTTACTCTCTGGAGCAATCTATTTCCAACCCTTTCAGACACTGCTTCTGATATTTATATCTACATTGATATATGTGTGTATAAATATATATATATATATATATATATATATATTCTTTCTTGTTTATTTGTTTGTGCTGGTTCTAGTGCTTGAACTCAGGGCCTGGTTGCTGTCCCTGAGCTTTTCCAACTCAAGGCTGGGGCCAAAGCTCCACATCAGGCTTTTTTGGTGGTTAACTGGTGACAAGAATCTCCTGGCTTTTCCTACGTGGGCTGGCTTTGAACCGTGATCCTCAGATCTCAGTCTCTGAGTAGCTGGGAGGCCAGCCCAGGCTGCCCTTGACCTCACAATGCTTCTGCCCGTCACTAACCCTACACCTGCCCTTCGGGTCCTCTTCTTCTCGGGGTGCAGCATCCGCAGGAGGTTGTCCCCCCTCCAGGTGCAAGTGCCACCCTGGCTGGAGAGCGGGCTCCATGGAAGTCTCCATGCCCAGCTCCCCTCCCTTAGTGCTGCCCCGCAGCGTGGGGTCCCCTGGGGCAGTGCCCTCTAAGGAGAAGCCCAGCATGCTTCCCGTTCTTGTGCGAGTCTGCGCACCTTTCCCTGGTGGGCCACCCAGCATCCCCCTGGGGAGCTCCAGCCTTCACCTGCTGCAAGCGAGCAGCGAAAGGAACATCAGCGCGTGAGTCACAGGTCTGCCGGGACCTGGGGCGTCCGCTGACGGCAGATGCCAGCCCGCGGGTGAATCAGCGCCCAGCCCACGCCCCGATGTTCAAACCGCTTACGCAAAGCGAAACCCTGCCTAGGCTTTTGTTCCATTCCTAACCAGCTGACTTAAAGTGGGAAAACCAGTGCTCAACGGTTCCAGGAAAAGCTGAGGCGGAGACAGAAACCTCTGGCAGGCAGGGCGTGGTGGGGGTCCATGGGGGGGGGGGGGGGAAGGAGGGGGACCGGCAATTTCAGCACACGAGGTCCATCTGTGAGAATGGATGGGCAGAAAAAGACAAAAAGACACGCATGGTATCTCTGTGGATGAAGGTGATTCAAGCTAAGGGAAGAAAAGGCAGCAAACAGAAAAAAATGAGAACAAAATTTACCTTAGTTCTAAACTGCGTCGGTGTAAGTAGGAATGCTAGCATACTTCTGTCTAGTCTTTTCTCAGCATGTCTGTGTTTTATAAAGTGGGAGTAAGTTCTTTTAGCTGGTTGTGCCTGGTTGTTCTGTAATTTGTTTTCCTTGGTCAGTCATTGGACTTGAACTCAGGGCCTGGGCTCTGTTCCTGAGCAGCTTTGTTCAAGGTGAGTGCTCTACCATCTTGAGCCACAGCGCCACTTCTGGTTTTCTGGAGGTTCATTGGAGATAAAGAGTCTGATGGACTTTTCTGCCTGGGCTGGCTTTGAACCGCAATCCTCAGATCTCAGCCTCCTGAGTAGGTAGGATCACAGGCGTGAGCCATCATTACCCAGCTGTTCTGTAATTTTTTGTACACATATTCCCACTCTACACAGTCATTTGGCTACACTTTGTTTGCAAGATGTGCTCCAGAGCTTTTTTTTTTCTGTAATAAATAACATGACACACAGTTTTTAATATAAAATTTGGCATACATTTATAGTTTATGTCTATGAATACTTCATTTCTTTTTGTAGTTGTTGTTGTTGGTACTGGACTGGAACTCAAGGCCTTATGCTCTCATCTGGATGCTTCATTCAAGGTTGTACTCTACCACTTGAGCCACACCTCCACTTCTAGCTTTTGCTGGTTAATTGGAAATAAAAGTCTCTCAGACTTATTTGCCTCAGATCCTCACCTCCTGAAGTAGCAAGGATTACAGGCATGAGCTACGAGTGCCAGCTCATCGCCTGATTTGTTGCTGTAGACCAAAACTCATGGGATCTGGTCTCACAAGCCTGTGACTACAACACAAAATCACCTTAACTTGAAGCCCAACATTTGCACTCTGCACTTCTGCCTCCCAACTACTAAGAAATGTGCCCCTTCCCAAGGCTGCTCCATGCCTCCCCCTGCTGGGGGAGCAGGAACCTGCATCACCCCCCGCCCCATCCAAGGTAGGGTACACTCTGAGCCCTCCCCTCCTCCTGATGGCAGGCCTGTGCCCACCCTGACACCGAGGCAATCGGTGGGGAAGGGGAAGGCAGCTGTGGTGAGGCCCTGCAGGCCTGAAGAGATGACCCTGTGCCAGGAGTCTGTCTGTCTGTGCATGTGTTTGTATGTGTATGTGCATGTGTATATGTGTATGTGCTGGTCCTGAGGCTGGAACTCAGCCTGGGTGCTTTGTCTTAGCTTTTTCACTCAAGGCAGGAGCTCTACCACTTGAACCACAGCTCCATCTTTGGCTTTTTGCTGGTTAATTGGAAATTGGAATCGTACAGACTTTCCTGCTCGGGCTGGTTTTGAACCATGATCCTCAGCTCTCAGCCTCCTCCTTAGTAGCTAGGATTACAGGTATGAGCTGTGGAAATTGTCTTAAATGATGCTTCATTGGGACAAGAGCATGGATGGATATGTGCGTTTGAGATGGAGATGGGTGGCACTGGGCTCAGCCAGTTACATAAGTGAGGCCTCTGCATTCCGTAACTAAGTTAGCATTTTTTGTCCTGTGAGGCTACACAAACGAACAACCAAGAAAGCCTGAGACGTTTCTCCTGGGACGGGCAGTGGCCTCTTCCTGGCTGAGTCCAGTTCCTCGTGTTCACTGCTGACCACACCACG
Source organism: Dipodomys spectabilis (assembly GCF_019054845.1). Lineage (NCBI taxonomy): Eukaryota > Metazoa > Chordata > Mammalia > Rodentia > Heteromyidae > Dipodomys > Dipodomys spectabilis. The sequence continues at coordinate 1,764,839 of NW_024870825.1, read as the reverse complement.
GGTCTCTGGGGGTGGGGGTGTTACTGTCCCATCACAGATAGCAGATTAGGAGTGCACATTGATAATCGTGTCACACACTCACGCTGAGAGGCATGCGTTCATAGCTAAAGTCAGGTGCTTCAGAAATCCCAGCCGAGTGTGGTGGCTTCACAAGGTTTAATCTTCGTTTCTTCTTTTTTAATGATGGTCCTTGCCATTAAACGAGTCTTCTATTTGGTGAAATACGGTACCGTGGTCATTGGGGGAAAATCTAAGTCAAAGACTGTCCATAGGACAAAAGAGCGCATGACCTTAGCGGGAGGGGAGAGGTGTGGTGATAAACAGCAGGGCCCTGCACTTAAGTCCAGAAAATCAATCGCCAAGTAAAGGATGACTGCAGATCAGCTTCTGTCAGGGTGACACTCGGGCTCGAAGCGATGCTAACGAGAGCCGCTGCCCCAAGAACGGAAGCCAGCACCGCCCTGCGGACAGAAGTACAGCCTTCCCAAACAGATCTTTCTAGATCTTGTTGATGGGGTTTGAAATATTTTATTGCCCCATTTGGAGAGGCTCATTAACAGACTAGAAAAACATTTTTATTTGAGATTGTGCTTTGGAATGAAGGGCTGAGAGTCACCATGAGAAAGGACTGCGAAGAAACAGCCTGTGTCAGTGTGCCGACGCACGTTAGTGGGTGCAGCGGTATTGGGTGTGGCGTTATTGGTGTGGTGTTATGGGTGCAGGGTTATTGGATGCACCATCAGAAGAACTGTTGGCTGGAACCTTTTCTGGCCGAGCCCAGCGGAAATGTGTGTGTTGTTTCCACATCCGGGAATAGCCATGTTTCCTGTTTGCTCTTATGAAGATGGACTAGTGTAACTGTCCATAGTCCTCTTTTTGCTATGGCTGCCAAAATGTTCAAAAGGCAAGCTTAGGACTATACACCTTGCCAGATTTAGACGAGGATTGGCACAGGTTTATACCCTACACTTACCTGGGGTTCATATCAACTTATCTTCTTTTTACCAATTGTTCCATATCTTCTCTTTACTAATTGTTCCTCTCCCCTCTCCCTCACTTTGTTTGTATTGAGGCTTGAACTCTGGGCCTGGGCGCTGTCCCTCAACTCTTCAGCTCAAAGCAAGCGCTCTACCACTTGGGCCACAGAGCCACTTCGGGTTTTCGATAAAAGTCTCATGGACTTTCCTGCCCGGGCTGGCTTTGAAGTGCAGTCCTCAGATCTCAGCCTCCTGAATAGCTAGGATACAGGTGTGAGCCATCAGCATCTGGCTTTCATTATTTTCAAAATAATAATCCTGCTGTATCCATTATGCCTCTTTTGGAATAAATTGGGGTTGTGAACAAATACACACAATGTGGAAATGGATTCGTATTCACTGGAGAGCTGGGGAAGAAGAGGAACGCGGTATTCTTCCATACAGCTAAGGAGCAGAAACTATTTGGAGAAGAGGAATGAAATCTCTCCTGGAATTAGAGCAATTCTACAATACTTACAGGCCTGTCTCAGGAAGAGGAAGATGGTGCATTTGTTCTATGGGAATTCACGGTGATAAAACCGGTGGAAGTCTGAGAGGAAAATGACCAAACCTGCTCAGGGCTCAAGCTGCACCTAATGAGAAGACTGCTTGGGGAAATTATGTGAGGGGAAGGGCTGGAGGGAACTGCAGGTGAAGGGGTGGGGTTGTGAAGGGCTGGGTTCCCGGCGGATCTGGAAGCTCTGGGCTGCTGTGGGCCAGTGGTTGGTGGGACAGAATCCAGGACAAAGGGAGGAGGGGGACTAGCTCAGAACCAGCCCTGGGTGGTGCCCACGTGAGGTGGGGGTCAGCCCTGCCCAGAGAAGACCAGAGGCCTGTGGGCCTTCCCTTCCCCACCCTCCATCCTCCAGCCACAGGGAAGGAGCTGCTCTCCTTCTCAGGCGGAGGCGTGTCCTTGGCTCTGATTGGCCAACAGTGCCTTCATTGTCCCCAGACTGGCTCTGCCCTCTCCACCTCTGCCCTCCTTGCCTGGTTGCTTGGCCTCCAAATTGACGAGATCCTGCCGGGCACCGGTGGCTCATGCCTGTAATCCTAGCTATTCAGGTGGCTGAGATCTGGAGATTGTGGTTCAAAGCCAGCCCAGGCGGGAAAGTCCATGAGACTCTTATCTCCAATAAACCACCAGAAAACCAGAAGTGGCGCTGTGGCTCAAGTGGTAGAGCGCTGGCCTTGAGCTGAAGAGCTGAGGGACAGCGACCAAGCCCAGAGTTCAAGCCCCATGACTGACAAAAAATAAATTAATTAGTTAAAAAATGACGAGAGCCTTTCCTAGGCAGGCCCTGAGTTCCAGCAGGGGGCGGGTGGGGAGCCTGGGCCAGGCTGGCAGCGGTTCCTCTCCCACCTCACTGGCTGTGCGGATGCAAGCGGCTCCCTCAGCCCTTGCTGCCCTCCTCCAGTGTGAAGAGTCATACCTCCCTTCGGCACTCCGCTGAGTGGACCCCACTCCACCAAGCAGTCTCCACTCCCGGTTGGCATCCTCTTGTCCCTCCCCTCCTCCCCCCTCCTGTCTCCTCCCCTCCCCCCCTCATCTCCACCCCACTGCCTTCCTGCCAGTCTTGCGGCCCCAGGCTGGCCAGTGTGGCCTTTGAGGCTGGGGTCCCGGGCCCCTACACAGGATGGGTAGGGGAGGGACCCCTTGTGGCCTGCCCTGTACCCCCACCCCTCCCAGTGCCCTTACCTCTCCACCCCCCCACCCCCACCCCTGCTGTGGAGGGATTTATGGTCTGAGAACCTGAGAGCCGTGGGGCTGGGCCAAGGCTGGACACTTGGTTCTAAGTGGTGGTTACGGCAAAGAACAGTGCCTGAGCAGCCGCCATTCCTGCCGTTCCCGAGGGAATCCACCCCCCTCCCAGAACCTTCACAGGTGGCAGGAAGGGGGTGAAGGTCCGGGGGTCTCCACACAGCCAGTCCTCACCACTCATCCTGGTCCTCACTACCCCGGCCCCACCACCCACCCCGGCGCTCCCACCCGGTCTCCTTGTGTGAGGTTTCCCGTGTCCAGGACCCACCCAGGGATGGGCTTGTGTGTCCTGTCCCTGGACAGGTCCCCTGCCCCCCCCCATCCTCTTCCTGCCACGCTCTCCCCTTAGAGCCCACTGGCCGTGGGCTGTGGCCTCTGAGCCCTGAGCCCAAATCTACCTCCCCTCCCTCGGGCAGTGACGAAGCTTGAGACCCCTCTGGACCTGGCTTGTGGGACGCGATCGGGGAAGTCTGGAGAAGCTGACCAGAGAGAGCCTGGAACTGCAGCGTGATGGGAGATTTTAGTGTGAGCTGGGAATTCCAGAACAGTCCTACGAATGCTGCAGACTAGAAAGACTGCTCATTCCCCTCCTTTCCCCTCCCCTCCCCTCCCCTCCTCTCCTTTCTTTGTTCTTTTCTGTGTGTCAATACTGAGGCTGGAAGTCAGGGCCACACACTTTCCCTAGGCTGGCGCTGTCCCTTGAGATACAGTTTCTCTTCTGACTTTTTGGTGTTTTAGTGGAGATGGAGTCACAGATTTTCCTGCCTGGGCTGGTTTTAAACATTGATCTCCAGACCTCAGCCTCCTGAGCAGCTAGGAAGTGTGTCTAAAGTGGGTAGGGTATCCGTCTGGAGTTTAAAAAAAGCCAAGAGGGGAGCGCAAGGCCCTAAGTTCAAGCTCTAGTGCTGGTGCCAAAATAATTAATTAAAAGTTAAATGCAGATGAATCTTACCACAAAGTATTTCATATTCAGTGGGGTGGCTGGAGTTGAAATATTAACACACCCAAATCTTGGCAAGAGCAGAGAGGAACAAAGGCGGTCAGAGCAGACAGGGCGGGGAACTGGCATGGCTGCTCCGGAGACGGAAGACGTGGCCTGGAACTGTGAGCAGGCACCCGGCAGCCTTGTCCCATCCCTGCACCTAGCACGCGAAGCTCTAACTTTGGCCTCCACCGCCTTCACACTCAGGACTTCTTGCAGCCAGCCCCTGAGTTCACCTCTGGGATCGGAGTTGAACATTTCCTTTGCCCAGGTGATCTGATGCTGGGACCATATTTTGAAATATCATCCTAGCTGGGCACTGGCAGTCACGCCTGTCATCCCAGCTACTCAGGAGGCTGAGATCTGAGGATCATGGTTCAAAGCCAGCCCAGGCAGGAAAGGCTGTCAGAATCTTATCTCCAATGAACGACCAGAAAACTGGAAGTGGCGTTGTAGCTCAAGCAGTAGAGTGCTCTCCTTGAGCTGAAAAGCTGAGGGACAGCGCCCAGGCCCAGAGTTCAAGCCCCCTGACTGACCGAAAAAAAAAAAAAGGAAAGAAGAAAGAAAGAAAGAAAGGACTCTGATGTTCATCCTCTAAATTAATTTGCATAAACAAATAGAAAGTTTATTCCTAAACATGAAGTTGCATGGCATTGATGATAAAGCAGCTAAGTTGCATGAGAAGCTATAGATGCAGGGTTAGCAGTCGCTGTGGGGTGGGGTGGTGACATGGGGTGGTGGCTCACAAGGAAGGGCATGAGAACCTTAGAGCTCTGGGAGACTCCCCGCGTGAAATTTCTTGGGCTAGCAGGAGATGGATAACCACAAGGTTCTCATGGTGGTTACATGGGGAGGGGAGGGAAGGGCCTAGAAGGCCCAGGATGCCAGATTGGAGCCTCCCCCGTCTTCTGGTTGGCTAGAGATGGATGGCACCAGTGTGTGCTCTGTCAATAGTCTTGCAAGCAACTACATCCATCTCTGGCACAGGCCCTGGGAACTCTGCCCTCCAGCCTCTGGCTGAACCCATGGAAAGCACAAAATTCCACAGCACTTCTTTGCGCCCCCCTCTCCCCTCCCCCCAACCCCCCCACCCCCGCCCATATCCAGAAAGTGAATGGGACGTGAATCCTCTGTGCTCTTCCTCCTGCCGGGCCTGCCACCCCCCTCCCCCCCCCAACCTTACACCCTCAGACCCCCACCACACACCCAGTCAGTAGAGGTGCAACCAAACACGCACAGCATAGGAAACACACCCTTCATCCTCATGCAATATAACTGTAGCTCCTGAGAGGCAGGCGATCACACCTGCTGCTGGAGGAAGGAGTTTTTGTTTCTAATTTGTATCCTCAAAGGCTCTTTCACAGCTTGTTTTTGTTTTATGTTTCCTCAGAACAATGAAGCTGGCTGCCTGCGAGGTAACTCAAGGCCCACAGATGCCCGCCTTCTCTTCCTTATCAACGCTAACTACCTGCCTCACCAAGGCTCCTCCTGCCAAGCTAGAAAGCTCGGTATTCAAGTATTTTCTGAAGCGAGTTCTCAGCCAGTTGGGTCTCTGTCTCTTGGGGCAAGCAGAAATCTAGGTCCTTCCCAACAGCTAGGATTACAGGCATGAGCTACTATGCCTGACTAATAGAGCAGACTTGAAGTCCAAGTTCCAGCTTGGGGAAACGGGGGAGGAAAAACTGTTTTCTCTCTACCTGACCTCAAATAAGGAACTGAGGTCCTGCAAGTGAGGCTGACAAGAGCCGGATGGGTGAGAGAAACACAGAAGGCTATTAATACCATGACACATGGGACATCCAACCATCAATCATTCAAATGAACAGCTAGGCCTAGAGCCAACGTTTGCTGTTGAAGGAGGGTCTCACAGACTTCTTTGCCAGGGCTGGCCTGGCATCGTGGTCCTCCAGATCTCAGCCTCCGCAATTTTCATCTGCGGTTCCTTGGGAGCTGGTGATGTTGGGTGTGTGTTCCCCACACTGGTTGGCTGTTTGTGGATCTTCTGTTCAGAGATGGCTGTTCCGATGATTTACAGTCTGGTTGTTCTCTATTCTGGACATCACCCTCTCCTCAAGGGAAGAGTCTGCAGCATCACCTTCTTCCTGCTCTGCAGGCTGGTACTCTCTGGATTGTTCTGAGGCCCATTGATGGGGTGCAATCCCCGTGGGACAGTTCTGCTTCTATTGCCTGTGCTCAAAACCATCCTTGCTGCACTGAAGTCTTGGAGTCTTTCCTCTGTGTTTTCCTCTGTTGCTGTTTTTTTTTTTGTTTTTTGTTTTGTTTTGTTTTGTTTTTTTCTGATTTGAGGGTCTCATGACATAGCCAGGCTGGCCTGGAACTCACAATGCTCCTGCCTCCATCCACCTTCCCAGGACTGGGATTACAGGCATGTGCCACCGCACCCTGCTTACCTTCTACTTGTTTGTAGTCATTTGATCATTTTCCAGTGTTTACAGTAAGACCTGTGACCTGTTTTAAGTTGATTTCTGGATGTTTAAGAGACGGTTTGCATCTCTTCCTTGGCTGTGCTATCCACATTTTCCGGCCATGTTTATGCAAGAGTCTGACTTGGAAAATGCGTGTTTGGGGTGCCTTTGTGGAGAGTCAGTAGGCTATGGGTGCATGGTTTTATTTTTGGGTTTGCTCTTCTGTCCTTGGGGGGCTGTGTGTGGATTTTTATGTATGTTCGCTGCCGCTGGGCAGCACGGCTAGCAATGGATCCAGCTTCGCATTTTTCCTGAAGACTGCCAGGTTATTCAGGGTCTTTTGTGGTTCTATTTGAATGGTAGCCTTTTTTTTCTTCTTCTTCTAATTTTACTTCTATGAAGAATGGAGCTATGAAGAATGGCTTCTCCTCCTCCCCCTCCTCCCCCTCCTCCTCTTCCTCCTTCTCCTCTCACTTCTCCTCCTCCTTTTTGGTGCTTGCTCTCTCTAACAACTCTCCTATAAGAACGTGCCAGGGTCCCCTGAGAGCAATCTTAATTCCTCCATGGAGTGGGCAGCAACCTAGCCACTGTCACAGCAACCAGAGCTTAGAAGTTCCACGCCCTGCCTCCTGCCAGGAAGCGACCTTCAAGCCACCCGCCAGAGGGGAGCACATACCATACCCCAGCTGGAGCAAAACGTACCCACAGCAAACACCTTGGAGGAAGATGACATGCAAGAGGAAGAAAACTGGCAGCCCAAGAGCGTGACCAACTAGAAGAAGGCAAATACAACTGCTGGCTCATCCCAGCTATTCGGGAGGCTGAAGTCTGAGGGTCCAGGTTTGAATCCAGCCTGGGTAGGAAAGTCAGTGACACTCTTATCTTCAGTTAACCAATAAAAAACCACGAGATTGGCTGAAATGGTAGAGTGCGAACTGTGAGCGAAAAAGCTTAGGGACAACCCCCAGGCCCTGAGTTCAAGCCCTGGGACTGGCACACACATGCATACACATGCAAATACACATGTGTGTGCACACATACAGCAGCAGCTATTACAACTGTTTTCTGAAAGCTGTTTGTTACTGATGCCTGGCTGTCATCTGCACAAAGGCAGCTGGTGTCAGCCTCCGAGGGGGTTTGGAACAAAGGAGGGATTTGTCAGATTCCATCCTCCATGCCCGAGATCCCGGGGCAGCCGAGGCTCGTGGAGACAAGGGGTCTGCGTGTTCGGGGCAGGGGCTCACTGTGCTGGGGCAGATCGCTCTGACAGCTGAGAGATTCACACGGTGCGAGTTCATTCCTTGTCTCCCATTCTCCGGTGCGGGAAGTTCATTCCTTGTCTCTCTGTGCTCCACTGTGGGAATCCTGTCAGGAGGCTGGCTCCTCTCTTCACAGGAGTCCAGACTCCTTCTCCTCCAAGGTCAAGAAGAGCTCTCAAGGTCATCCTGAGGGGAGGGGGAGGAGAGGGAGGGATGGGGGGATTATATGAGCTCAAAAGGCCAGTACTGTCACAGAAAGGGGGGGAGGAGGGAGGGAGGGAGGGAAGGAGCACATTCCTACATTCTTACCTATACTCTATGGACCAAGCCCCAGTCACAGAGCCCCTGTAACCACACAGAAACAGAAGTGTTTCAGTCAGGGAAGGAAGATGACACACCAAAGGCTGACGCTGGGACTTTGGTGCCTCTGGTGTGGAGGAATGGAAAGCCCTCAGAGCTCCCCGAACCCCAGGAGTTTCTCCCAAGGTCACTGACTACTCCTCCAGCCTGGTTCAAAGCCAGCCCCGAACCAGCAAAAAATCTGCAAGTGGGGGTGTGGTTCAAGTGGTAGAGCACCAAGGTCCCCCTACACCCCACCCCCCCAATCCCTCCTCATCTCCAGTTGTAAGGAAAACAGCCTGTCTTATTGAAGCAGTCTGTGACATTTATGCCGCCTTGGATTTTCCCTTGCTGTGTGAAAGCCTGTCATAATTAGAATCTTGCAAGATACAACTTTGTACACATGGGAGATTGTTGTTGGGCAAATTCTTAAAAGTGCAAAGTCTGGATCAAGGACATGTACGTTCACAAACCCGGATGTATTGTGACAACTCGCTCTGTAAAGAACGGCATGGATGTGCATTTCCATAGGGCGTGGGACCCCAGGCAAATTCCATCCACATTTTGGCTGATGTCAGATATCGTTGGCTATTATTAAAGCTTATTGTCTTCAGCAATACAACGGTCAGCGGTGGCCTCATTATTGCTGTGATGTGTGCTCATCTAACGATGAGTGAGATTAAACACCTTCATCTATTTAGTTGCTGTGTGTGTGTGTGTGTGTGTGTGTGTGTGTGTGTGTTTTACTCAAGAATGAAGCCCCTACCGGCCTGGTAGGGGCTAAATAATTGCTCTGCTACTGAACCACAAAAAAAGCCCAATATCCAGATGCATGCCTACTGCCTTCTTTCCTTCTTTTCCTTCCTTTCTTCCTTTCCTCCTTCCTCCCTCCTTCCTTCCCTCCTTTCTTTCCTTTCCTTCCGTCCTTCCATCCCTCTTTCCTTCTCTACCTTTTCCTCCCTCCCTCCCTTTTCCTTCCTTCCTTCCTTCCTTCCTTCCTTCCTTCCTTCCTTCCTTCCTTCCTTCCTTCCTTCCTTCCTTCCTTCCTTCCCCTTTCTTTCTCTCCCTCCCCCTCCCTCTTTCTGAGTTTCTTTCACTGGGTCTCATCATGTACTTATTCCAGGGCCTGGGACTCATCCTCCTCCTGCCTCAGCCTGTTGACTGCTGAGGCGGCAGGTGTGTGCTTACAGCTATTGCATTCTTTTTCTCTGGAAGCATGTGTATCTGGTTATTAAGTGTTGCTGCGGGTGAACACGCTGCCCTGGCACAGATCCTCCCCTGTGCTGCCCGGGGACGCCTGTCTTCCCATCCCCCAGCCCAGAGCCCTTCTGGCCCCTCACCCCACCCCCTGTTACCTGCTTCCGCGTGACCCCACCGGTCCCCAGAACTCCCCCCTCCCCCGCCTCTGGTGGACTGGCCCCTGCTGGCCTTCTCACGTCCACCCCACGCCTCGTGGTCGGTGCGGGCCTGGGTCCTCCCGGAGGACACCTCACACATGACCACGGTGAATTGCAATGCTGGGGACAGCGTGAGGTTTCTTTGTGGTTCTTTCCTTCCCTGCATTATTATTATTATGTTTATGTAGTTGTCCAGAGGGGCTTCTGTTCAGCACAGCAGCTTGTGGGTGTGATGCTGCCGTCTCCCCTTCCGTCCTTCTGTCCTTCTCCATGTCTCCCCTTCCATCCTTCTGTCCTCCACATCATCTCTTCCTTCTTTCTGTCCTTCTCCACATTGCCGTCCCCGGCTGTCCCCACAAGAGACCTGCTCCATCTTCACACACGGACATCGAAGATGATGACTGCATTCACCCCCATCCACTCTCCACCCCCTCCCCTCTATATCCCTCCCCCTCCATTCTCTCCCCCCTTGCCCCCTCCCCCTCCCCCTCCATCCTTCCACCTTCTCCCCCTCCATCCCCTTCCCCTCCCCCTCCATTCCCTCCCCCTCCATTCTCTCCCCCCTTGCCCCCTCCCCTCTCCCCCTCCATCCCCTCCCCCTCCATTCTCTCCCCCCTTGCCCCCTCCCCTCTCCCCCTCCATCCCTTCCACCTTCTCCCCGTCCATCCCCTTCCCCTCCCCCCTCCATCCCCTCCCCTCTCTAGCTTCTGCCCTGGGATTTGTCACTTGGGATGAACTTCTCCAGTTTCCAAACCATCTGTTATTCAGCCGCGACAGCTGAGGGCCAGCCCCAGCATCTCAGGCCTCCCTCCTCAGCCTGTCCACCACGGACCTCTTTGTGAGGTCTGTGCAGTACTAGTGCCAAGCTCCCTGCCAGCCGGCCTGTGCCTTCCCTTCTAGAAAGTTCTCCCCTCCTCAGCCCATCACCACACCCCGCAGAAACAGTCCAGATTCAGAGCTCCCTCTCCTGCCTGTGCTACCCTTGATTAGAGTCTCCTCATTCCAGAACGCCTCCATTTCCCATCCAGAGCACCCCTCTCCCCACCCGCACTCTGGGCTTCCAGCTCTGAGTACTTCTGTGAACACAAGGACCAGAAACACGATACCAAACCCAGGGCACGCCCGCCACCTCGCCACAGCACAAGTGTGTCACTTGCTGTCTTGTTCCTGCTGTTGTTCTAGTATTGGGGCTTGAACTCAGGGCCTTGTGCTTTCTCTGGACTTTTTCACTCAAGACTAGGGCTCTGCCACCTGAGCCACGGTTTCACTTCTGACGTTTTGCTGATTCATTGGAGATAAGAGTCTCGCAGTCTTTCCTGCCTGTGTGGCTTCAATCCACAGATCTCAGCCTCCTGAGGAGCTAGGAAGACAGGTGTGAGCCACTGGCACCCAGCTTAGAACATTAAGATGCCAGGTCAGGGATGCGCACTTGACATGAGAGGTTGCTCACATTCGAAGACCAGTTTCAAACAGGGAGTCAGATCAGTGCTGAGCAGTTTTTGGTTTTAAATAGTTTCTCACCCTTTTTAGCTGCTCACCAACCACTCCTCTGTGGGGGCTTGCTGAGCACCGGCTTTGCTCATTGGTCAAAACAGGATCTGGAATGTAAACAGTGCCCATGATCAGTTCTGGGATCTACCGGGCCTGACTTCGCATGGAAACATGGTCATCAGCACTTACTAACAGCGAGGCCTGTTTCCTGCCAGACACTTACACCCCAGCTCCAAGCTGAGCACCGGGCAAGAGGTCATGTTCGTCCACAGAGGCCCCTGTCCTCCACCTGCTGAGCCCCTCAGGCCCAGGGTTGCAATGTCAGCCACAGGAGACTCGCCAGCCACCAGCGGGACAGAGCCACCCACCGTCCCCAGCCTCCTGCCCCTGCTCCATCCACGCAGCGTGCACGCCTCCTCTGCAATCTACTGCAAATCTTAAAAGCCAACTCACATCCATGCTCTGAGATCAGAGCTTCCAAGATCGGTCTGTGTCTGGTGGATGTGTTCTCTGATCTGTTAGGTCCACACTCCTGTACATGTGTTCCCTGACACACACGTACACACACCCCAGGCAGCCTTGTGAATTAGCCACAGGAGGAAAAGCAAGAGAGAGACGGACTGGAGACCGCATCGAAAGGAAACATGGAGAATCCAGCAGATGGCACTTAGCCATAATCTCTCCTATAATTTCTATTAATTGTCAACGATTCTTTGGTCTGTCTTTCCCAGTAAGAAGAGTGACACACTAACACTGGCAGAGTAAGAAATGTTTTCGCTTTGAGATGTTTTGGCGTATGTGTGTGTGTGTGTGTGTGTGTGTGTGTGCACGTGTGTGTGCGTGCACACGTGCATGCACAAGTACTAGGGCTTGCACCCAGGACCTTGTGCTCTTCGTTGGTAGTTGCACTTGAGGCTCATATTCTGCCATTCTTTGGTGGTTCACTGGAGATTAGAGTCTCATGGACTTTGCTGCCCAGGGCTGGCTTTGAACCACAGTCCTCAGATCTCAGCTTTCTGAGAAGCTAGGATGACGGGCGTGAGCCCTTTTGAGATCTTCAGTGAGCTTGTTACAGAAAGGGCCTCTGTCTCTCCCTTCCCTCACCGTGGTGTGTTTATCCTACCACAAGCACACAGGCGCATGGAGTCCGCCTCCCGGCAGGCGGCTCTCTAAATAAATGGACGAACTTAAAGTTAACACCTTCACTTGGCTCTAGAAGTAAGTCTTAATCAAGGAACTGTTGTTCCTAAAATAGTCACAGGGGGGAAAAAAACCACCAAAAAACCATTTAAACCACATTCTCAGCCAGAAATAGAAATGCAGAGATACCTCTGGAAGTCACTTTGCAATTTCCTGCAAGGCTCCTGTTACAAGCAGTAGTGAAGTGTGGGGCACCCCCAGGGTCCCACCTCACCCTCCAAACCCCCCTTACCCCAGTCCTCCTCCCCCGAGCAGCCACAGGCGTGAGGCTCCACACCAGTGCTTTGATTTATAAGAGACTGACTGAAGATTAGAGTCTTAACGACTTTCCTGCCCAGGTCTGGCCTCCAACTGCAACCCTCACATCTTGGCCTCCTGAGTAGCTGGGATTTCAGTGCAGTGGTCTTGGTTTCCTGCCCTGTAGAGACAGATGCTGGAGCAGAGTGTGTGTGTGTGTGGGGGGGGGGGGTTGCATGGCGGGAGGGGGATGTGTTCCTTGGTTTCTGACCCCAGAATCTGACTGGGTGAAGCAGGAAAAAAAAAGTTATAGGAGAGCATTCACAGATTGCACAGGGAGCCCAGACCATCTGACTCAGCCGACAGGCGAGAACCAGGGGAGTGGGCACCAGACACCACAACCAAGGTTCCACAACAGAGAGCCACTCAGCTACAAGCCACCAGCACCCAGGCCACCTGGTACCCTCCGACAACTTGCTTCATGGCTTTGAGACTCCCAATCTCAGCTATAGGGGCAGAGGAGAGTGAGAGGTGGTGGTAGTGATGATGGTGATGGTGGTGATGGTGGTGATGATGGTGATGGTGGTGGTGGTGATGGTGGTGATGATGGTGGTGATGGTGATAGTGATGGCGGTGATGGTGGTGGTGGTGGTGATGATGGTGATGATAGTGGTGGTGGTGGTGGTGATGGTGGTGGTGGTGATGGTGGTGGTGATGGTGGTGGTGGTGATGGTGGTGGTAATGGTGGTAATGATGGTGGTGGTGATGGTGGTGGTGGTGATGGTGGTGGTGGTAATGATGGTGGTGGTGGTGGTGGTGGTTGCGGAGGTGGCAGTGGTAGGGGTTTGGGCTATGAGAGTTGCTCTCCAGGACAGAGCCATGGCTCTGTCTTGGGACACAACGGCATGAGGACACAGCCAGTGGTTGAGCAGCCTTCATGCAGTGCCAGGGAGGGGTCCTGAGTGACACCGGGCACAGGAAGAGTGGCCGGGGGCTGGGGCCAGCCAGGCTGGTTCTGGACCGGTGGCCACGAAGGGAGGGTGTGCTGGCGGATGCAAGGGGCCCACCACCCACGCCCAGCCTGCAGCCCGGGACTCGGGGCTGTCCTACGGCCAAGTCAGTCAGTGTGCAGCCTTGCTCCCGCCCGCCCCACTTCCCTCCCTTCACTCTTCCCAACTCTGGAACTCCTGCCAGTGGGCGACCAGTTACGGGAGGGAGGGGGGACAGGGGACTGGAGTTGTGGGCAGGGCAGGAGCGGACCGTTCTTAAGCTCCTCCTACCCCTCAGGATCCCAGGCCCAGCTAGAACTCATGGATCTGTTTGTATTCCAAATTCTGGGATGATTTTTGCTGGTTTTCCAAGAAACGGGAAAAAAAAAAATATATATATATATATCACCCGGCCAAGCGCCTGCTTCATAGCTACTTCCAATATGGAGTGAGAAACCCAAGCAGCTGTCGGCATCCTTCTAGCAGGCTCCGACCTAGTTTCTTTTGGCAATTCCCTCAGTTTCTCCGGGTGGCGGCAGTCCTCTGCTACTACAGGACAGGTTTTCAGGTTTTCTCCGTGGAGGGCGGCATCTGGGCAGACTTTGGGAAGTGGGGGGTGGGGGTGTGTCCGGCTAGATTTGAAAGGGCTGCATAGAGACCTGTATTTCATTGTTGTTGTTGTTGTTGTTTTACGACTTTTGTTTTCAACTTAGTATGTTTTGAGCATTCGAGACACCAGAGACGTGACATGTCCTGGGAACTGAAAACGAGTGAAATCTCACAATCCAGCCTGTGGCATTCCTAAGGGGTGGGTGGAGGGAGGGAGGGGGAAGGAGGGAGGAAGGGAAGGGGGAGGGGGAGGGAAAGGGAGGGGGCATCTTTTCATAGATGTCCCAGACTTGTCTGAGCACAGCCAAGGCACACAGTGATTATACAAACCAGATGGCTTTCGGTTGGTTTTTATCATCATCATCATCATCATCATCATCATCATCATCATCATCATAGAACTCTTTACAGGCGAATACACCCCTCATCGCCCATACCTGGGATGGCATTTCTCCCAGGAGCCCTCCCCTACCTATGCCATTCTTTCCAGTTTCTCTTTGGGGGTTAATAACACCACAGGCATTCTGGGTAAGTGACAGAAAAAAACATAACATGCGTTTGAAGACATATGTGTCACCGGGAAGGAAGTATCCAGGGCTCAGTGGCGGGGTGTGTCCTCTGGCTGGTTAATGCTTGGACTTGGGGTTTAGGGAGCTTCTTTCAGCCCCTACCAGTTGCCCAGGCTTTCCTAGGGAGCACAGGTTTGTTCTCTGTGCCCAGATAGCCGCATGACCTTGCGGCCCAGCACAGAAGTCAGAAGTTAGCTCCCTTTCCTCGTGCAACCCTGGATGTCTTTGGCCTAGGTGATCTTGTTGGCAGAGTATGGGGTTAAGAATCGTCTCACCCTTATGGACCCAGAAGTCCTCGGGAGATGGGCTGGGCAGGCCATGGATTCACATCCACCCACACTGATCTAACGCTGTTGACCCCCGGTCGCCAGCCTCCACTTGACATGTCTTACCTGCATTAATTACTGTTACTATAGCTCCGGAATGGTGATTTTCCTCAAGGCATTAGCTGTTCAGTATTGGCTAGTTGATCTTCTACTGGAGAAGACGTTTATTTGTTCTTTTAAGAACTGTATCAGTATGAACACAGAGACTTCTGTTTTCATCAATGGACTTCCTGTTCACTCTGACCCTCGTGTGTTCCCAGATCTGTCCGTAGAAGATGGTTTCATGGATGGTCCTCCAGACACATCCTCACCATTCTTAGAAAACGTCTTCATCCTGGTCTAATAAGGTATTTCTGGGTTGGGTTGGGGGCAGAGCTCAGTAGCATAGAGTACTTGCTTAGCATTTGTGAAGTCCTGGGTTTGATCCTCAGAATCTCTCTCTGTCTCTTTCTCTCTGTCTCTGTTTCTCTCTGTCTATCTGTCTGTCTGTCTCTCTCTCTCTTCTTTTATAATTTACACACTAGCTTTCACTCCAACCCATCACAACATGGGTTATTTAGGTTTCCTTCTCTCCATACTTGTGCATTCCTTTCCCAATAGTGTGAAAGCCGCCCCTATGACTCTCCCACCATCGCCGGGCATGCCTTCTTCCAAACTGGCTGTTGACTTGGCCAGGTTGTTTTTCATGAAGAAAGGAAGAGAAAATACATATATGACAAGAAGAAAAGGGAAGAGATCAGGAGGGAGCAGAAAGAAAGAGAAGGAAAAGGAAGTGAAGAGTTGCCTAAGAAAGGGGATGAAGAAAAGGTAAGTCTAAAGGACAAAGGAGAGCGTTGAGGCACATCTTGGTTTGCATTTTTTGTGTGCTGGTACTGAGGCTTGAACTCAGGGGCCTCGTCTTCTCACTTGGCTTTTTCCACTCAAGGCTGGAACCCTACCATTTGAGCCACACTTCCATTTCTGGCCTTTTGCTAGTTAATTGGAGATAAATCTCATAGACTATTTTTTTTTTTTTGCCTTGGTTGGCTTCAAATGATGATCCTCAGAGCTCAGCCTCCTGAATTGCCAGGATTACAGGTGTGGGCCACCAGTACAAGACTTGATTCACATTTTTTAAAGGAGCATCTGAACAGATATATAGGGAAAGAATTCAATGGAGATCAAGAGAAGATTCTCCTTTTACATATCTTAGTTTTCTTAGCACTTTGGGGTCTGTTTTAAGGAAAATACTGTTCAATATCTAAGGGAAAATGTGTGGGAGGGCTGGAGGAGGGGACAGGGCAGCCCCAGGGGAATTGCCACTCTGCACACAGTTGTACCCTTCTTCTCCATAGAAGGAGTTGCTTCTCTTTATAGTCAGGAACAAAAATACGCACTGAAGCCTATTGTCTTTATTCTGTGAAGAATCTCTCAAAATCCCCTGTCTTCTGGAAGGGTATATGTCTTGTAGAAGAATACGACATCCTGAGCAGATGTTCCTGGTTCTGCAAAGAATTATTTATAGACTTCTTAGTTATATAAATGTCGGTCAAGTAGAAAACCTTTGTCCCAGGAGAACGTGTGGTGGGAGGTTTCCTTTTTTTCTCTCTCAACCAATCCCCGGTCTAAACCACCCCCATTCAGTCATTTCAGAAATAGAGACCCTAGCACCCAGTGCCTCCTGAGAGGGAGAGGATGAATGTTCACCCCACTCCTGAGTAGACCAGCTGGGAGTTAGAGAGTGGCTGAGTTGATGTGCCATTCCTCATGAGGTCATATGCATCTACCAGCAGGTCAAGGCAGGTTCTAGTCCTTAGCTCACCACACCAGACCAGCCTAAGACCAGGCAAATGGCTGGATGGGGGGAGTAGGGAGAGACACCCCATCTCTCAGAGCTGTACAGTAGTAGTACACTGCCATTGGCTCATAGTGCGAACAAAAGTTCTCTGAAGAGGGCTGGGATGTAGCTCAGTGGCAAAGCGCTTGCCTAGCAAGTGCAACATCCTGGGTTCGATCCCCAGTACCAAAAAAGAAAAGACAAAAAAATACAGTTAAAAAAAAAAAAAAACCCAAACAACAAAAGTTCTCTGAAGAAACCACAGCTCTACTATGGACCAGCCTCAAGATGGCATGTCTCCTGCTTGACTAGATTATGATGGTGGTGGGAAGATGGAACATCGCAGGTCAGGAGCCAAAGTTCTCTGAGGCCCTTCCACAGCCTCCGTATCTCACCTAACAATGCCCATCCTCGTGAATACTAATAAACTGCTCTGCCCGGCAGAATGCTAGCCTCTGCCAGCCCTCCAGATAATGATGTGATAAATACAAGTTCCTTTCCTTCCTGTAGCCCACCTGCCCTGTGGCATGTCAATTGACTGACGTCTCTCTTGCTCTGTGACCCTGATAGTTCTTCCCCTTGTGTCCCTGGAGCACCCACAGGTGGGCTTGGGTTTGTTTCTGGGTCCTGACCACTCCTAGAAGACTTAGAACAAACAATTGCCTAGGTTCTTGTGGAACAGAGTTGTGGTTTTCTATCCATGCTTACAGGAACTATTACATGGCCAGGAATTTGGCAGCTGGTGGTTAAATATAGCTCAGAATAATTATTAAATCATATAAACTTTCAGTTAAACAATGACATTTACTGGAATGAAGGCCCAGGCTGCCCACGATTCTGAAGCCAATATTCTGGAGATGAGAATTGGTAGAGAAGGAATCGTGTTTACTGAAGGCCCTGCGGGGCTGGGAATAAGGAAGGAATGACCCATCCTTCATGTTCCTGTCTCCACAAAACACCACCTTGGGGCCCTCCAGGGCAGACAGGGCTCTGACTTGGGAGAGAAGGAGGGGCAGAGCAGGAAGGTGGTGTCTTCTGCCACCCAGGACCTGTCTCTTCTTTTTCTTCTTCTCTGAAACACCGTGCTGCCTCTTGCTGCCCTTCTGGAGTTTTCTTCCCCCGAGTTTTTACACAGACACATGTGGAGGGTTAGCTCCAAGATGTAAGGTGGGTGTCACAGACAGCACCAAATGTTCTGTGTGCCATAAGTCTACATGGAGAAAAAAGTTAGCAGTTAGCACCCTTAACCACTGGAGTGGGGTTTGTTGTTTCTTGAGAATTTTGAAGGATGAACCCAGGGGAGGGGATGTGAAGTGGCCAGGGAGGGGTGGAGGGGAAACCTCTGGGACCGCCTCTGAGGAGCGGTCAACCTGATGCGGACTCAATCACTAAATCGTCTTCTTCTTCTTCTTCTTCTTCTTCTTCTTCTTCTTCTTCCTCTTCCTCTTCCTCTTCCTCTTCCTCTTCCTCTTCCTCTTCCTCTTCCTCTTCTTCTTCTTCTTCTTCTTCTTCTTCTTCTTCTTCTTCTTCTTCTTCTTCTTCTTCTTCTTCTTCTTCTTCCTTCTTCTTCCTCTTCTTCCTCTTCTTCTCTCTACCACTTGAGCCACAGCACCACTTCTGGTTTTCTAGTGGTTTATTGGAGATGAGAGTCTCATGGACTTTCCTGCCTGGTCTGGCTTTGAACCGTGATTCTCAGATCTCAGCCTCCTGAGAAGCTAGGATTACAGGCGTGAGCCACCAGCGTCTGGCCAAATCATTACTTCTTAAACCACATGTGACTCTTCTCCCTATGCTCTAGCAGTCATTCATATGTGTTGGAGGAAATCCCATGCCTCGTAGAGCGCCCGTATGACCTGTGCATTCCGGCTCACCTATCATCGACGTCACATTGGTCGTTTGAAAAAAATCAATGGCAGTGGGACCATTTACACCAGTGAAACTGGCCAACGCTAGCCATCGAGGGTCCCACTTGCATCCCCAAGGGAGACAGTTGTAACATTCAGCAGTATGCTTGTGACAAAAACCCTGAAGATGCATTCATTCACTTAGGACTTTATGGCTAACACCAGCCAGTATTTACTGGCCTTGGAAGTTCCTGACTGGAAGTCCCACCCTTAGGCTGTGGGGGCCCAAGACCCCATCCTGGCTTAGTCCCAAGGCTTGAATGATCCCAAAGTGATTTCAGCTTCCTGAAATCCTCACCATCCACTCGGCAGTCACAAGCACTAAGATGTTTCTGATCCGTCTTTGCCTCTGCCCAGTTTTTAAATCACTTTGTGGCACTAATGTTCTTCGTGTCACATCTCTGCTGCTGGGTGCCCCTGATTTATCAGGGAGCAACACCGTGAGGGAATCCAAGGATCTTTTCCTCCCACTCAGCCCTGGAAACTTGGTCAATGTGGTATCCATTCACTCTGTCAGCTGTGTTATCTGGTCAACCTGATGGGATTAGGAAGTATCTACAAGACTAGTGACACTCAGCTCCCGGTTTATGGGGGATGGTATTTCTGAGACAGGAGGAATCAAATCCAGTGCTTTCCTTCTGCCCCCCTTTAGATGGTACTATGACCTGGCCCAGAAGCAGAAATATATTTGGCTCAGCCTATCGGGAGGGAGCTCCTGGCAGAATTCTGTATAATACATGCCCAAAGTTCAAATCTGCACTGAGGCATTTTTCCAGGGAGAATGGCCCAGAGTTCTATCTCGTGGCTGCTCTTCTCCCTTTGGTAATTTCAAAGCAGTTTTTAGAAACAACTGTTATCCTTGTGTGAGCAAGGAAACGGAAGGAGACCAGGAACACTCCGGCAATAAATAACGAAATCTGAATCGATATCACACCGAAGCAAGTGAGGAACAGCTCAGAATGGTTGGGGCAGAGACAGGCTACAACTGCATTCAATTAATAGAATAGTAATTGAAGAAATCAAATGTAGGAATTTCCATATAAAGACTGCAATTGGTGGGAGAGTTAGGAAGTAAAAATAGACTTCTATGAAACCACGTATGTCAAAATTTAAGCTGTTGTTGGAAACTGGATTAACGTTTAAAGCAGTTTGGAATAGTTGAATCATTTTCCAGAGCCTGAGATATCTTCTGCCAATTGGACATTTCTTCCTTGGCCAGTGGCGTTGGAGAAGGGCTGGTGCAGCAGGCTCCGGGCTGAAGCCCAGGGAACTAAGTTTGAATTATGGAAGTTCCAGGATCCCAATGCTAAACCAGATGAGGAGGCCAGGCACTGGTGGCTCATGCCTGTAATCCTAGGAGGCCAGCTACCAGTATATTCCTAGCTACTAAGGAGGCTGAGATCCAGAGGATCATAGTTCTAAGGTAGCCTAAAAAAGAAAAGTCTGAGACTCCACTTCCAATTAACCAGCAAAAAGCAGAACTGGAGGCGTGGCTCAGTTGGTAGAGGACCAGCCAAGAACAAGAAAGCTGAGTGAGGGTGTGAGATACTTAGTTCAAGTCCTGGTAACCACTGCCCCCCCCCAAAGGATTAGTATTTAATTCCTCAAGAGAGATTAATGATGATATAAATGGCGGCATAGCAGAATATGACTTACCCATACTTGGTGCTCCGCTCTCGCATGGATTACAGGGTGAGGTAGAGCATGCTTGTTTTAATTTGCGACCTTTCTAAACCACATTCTGTCCTTAGCACCCAAATATGCTCATTCTAGAAAAATTGGGGTCACTCACAAAAGCAGCTTCTCTTGCAGGAAGAAGAGACAGAGTTCTCCCTCCTGTCCATACCACACACCCAGCGGACAGCACTCAAACCACACTGGAAGTTCTTGGTGTGTGTGTGTGTGTGTGTGTGTGTGTGTGTGTATGTGTGTGTGTGTGTGTGTGAGTACTAGGCCTCATGCTCTTGCTTGGCTTTTCAGCTCAAGGCTGATGCCTTACCAATTGGGCAGAGCTCCACTTTGGCTTTTTGGTGGTTCACTGGAGATTAAGAGTCTCCTAGACTTTCCTGCCCTGGCTGGCTTTGAACTACCATCCTCAGATCTCTGCCTCCTGAGTAGCTAGGAGGCTAGTAAACATGAGCCACCATTATCTGGCTCATTTTTCCTTTTAATTATTCTCTTTTCTGATAAACAATGCAACTTGTGTTCAGATTTGTAAAACAGAAAAACTAACGAAAGGGGAAACCCAGCTCCGCAGAGCGTTTGCTGTTCGGACGGGCCTCAGCATTCATTCTGGCTTGAGGATTCCATCCCAGCCTTTCACATGTCTGGTTTAAAAGTCGAGGGTGCTGAGATGCCTTGGGCTCCACCCACGAGGAGTCCTTCACTCTGTGCCATGGAAGACAAGGCAGAGATCAGGGTCAGCCAGAAAAAAAGGGCTTTGAGCACGGAGAGCAAGGCCCTTCCACCATCTTGGAAAGAGGAGTTGGCCTGTGTAGGAACAGGAGGAAATACCCGGGAGGATCTGGGGTGTGTGTGAGAGTTTGGGATTCCTCAAGCCTGGCCTGGGGTGGCCTCTGGAAGTCAACACATTGTTCTAGTCTCAGGGTGGTAAGAGTTGGCAAAGAAGAGCACAAAGCAAAAAACTAAGTAAATAAAGCAGAAACATTCAAAAACTACAACTTGGGCCAGAGCAGAAATAAAACCCTAAACCCACATCCTCAGGATCGATTGCCTAGAGTCAGTCTGGAACCAAGATCAGAAGCTGAAGTTGGACATGGGCCAGCCAGGGCGTGATCCCCACCAGTGGGCTGAGGGCTATTATAATCTTTTCTAGAACCCACAGTAGTCATGGAGAAAACAGAGGGGTTTATCATTTTTTAACGTCTCTCCCTCCTCTTACGACTATCACCTCGTCCACATTTTGAATTGAAGCTTGAGAGTGTGAACTGTCCGCGCAGTGATTCATTCTACCGGTCAGAGCCAGGTGAATGAGAGCAGGACCCCGGCAGGCCTGAAATCTGCATTTCCATCAAGCGAAATCCTCTGCTAGAAGCCAGCTTCGCCTAGGCAAGACAGAGAAGATGTGACCTACTTATAACACCCGGCAGTGTGTGTGTGTGTGTGTGTGTGTGTGTGTGTGTGCCCGTGTGCGTGTGCACACGTGTGTGCCTGTGTGCGCGCGTGCGTGTAATGAAACGAAAAGTGAATTGTTTGGCTGAAATCTGACACTAAAAATAGGGCACTGGATCTTTCCCCTGCTGGAAGAAAAGTGGGGGAAAAAACCATCCTGCATTAAAATGAGTGTGTGTCTGTATGTCTGAGACTGCGTCTCCATGGCAACCATTGTCCCACCCCCCCCATCACAAGCCCGCCAGCACACCTCTCTCTCTAGAGAGAGGGCCCATCCCTTACTCCATGAAATTGGATGAAAGAGTGGAAGGAATTTTAGTGATGGCTCCAGAAGCCAGGGGCAGTCCAAGGTTGGGGTGGGGGCCAGTGGGGAGGGGCGCAGGGAGGAGGGGCAACATGGAGACCAGCGGCCCACAACTCTGTCCTCTATGTTTTTCTTTTCGCCGCGGCTTCCAGGCTGGCTGCTGGGGGGGAGTGATAAACTGCCAGGCAGTGATGTTATTACTTTAATGCATCCGGGACCGGGCCAGCTCTTTATTTCCACCCGGGCTTTTCTTGTACTTTGCATCTTCCTCCCTTTTCTAGAAGAACCAGTTGTGCTCAGATCGCTCCTACACCCTCTCCTTATTAATGAGCGCTGTTCCCATTTCTTATCCCACTGGGGGGGGGAGTGCAACAGGGGGGGGAGCATTATTTGAGAAAACAGTTTTTTTTCTTCAGAGTGGGAACCACCATGACCCCCCAACCTTGGCCCCAGTTGCTGTATAGAAGAAGCCCTAGTGACCCATGCCTATAATCCTAGGAGGCTGATATCCGAAGATCACGGTTCAAAGCCAGCCCAGGCAGACAGATGCATGAGACTCTTATCTCCAGTGAACCACCAGAAAGCCAGGGGTGGAGGGATAGGTTCCAGGGTTAGAGTGCCAGCCTTGAGCAAAACACCTCATCGGGAATGCAAGGGCCTGAGTTCAAGTCCCAGTACGCGCACACGCACATGCACACAGAACAAACGGGCGCACAGCTCAGCAGCGAGGGGGGGAGGCACACGGGGAGCGGAGGCTGCTGAGCTGGGCAGAGGCACTCGGGCCTGTGCTGTTTTTAGCATTTTCAGCCCCTCCAGAGGCAGCTGGCCGCTCTCGCCTTGGCCCACCTTGTGTCCAGTCAGCGCCGGCCTGGCCTCCTCCCCATCCCCCTCTCCTCCAGCCCTGCCCTGCTTTCTGCACATCTGGTCTTCCCTCCCCAATGCAGTCTCATCTGCAGGCTGGTGCCATACGGGTCCTCGGGGCCGTCTTGTCCCTCTGACAGCCGGGAGGGAGGGTGGCCGGGAGCTGTGGAGTCTCCTGGGGAAGGGGGGACGCGTTGCATCCATACTGTGAGCTTGACACATTTCAGGGTGCAGAGGAAGGGCCTCCCCAGCCTTGTCCCTACCCTGTGGACTGAATGTGGCCAGCTGCACGTTCCGGAAAGATCCCAGATGTACCGTGCTCTTGCTTAAGACCGGGTGGCAGGGCCCAGACCCATGCAGCCTCTCTGCGTCTGCAAGGATGGAGCCAGCAGTTCAGGCGCAGCCTCTCTGGGTCCTGGGAGCCGATACCCAGCCTCTCTGGGGCAGTGGCCCTCCATCCTCCCCAGCCAGCCGAAGCAGCCCAGGCACCCCGGAAGCCTCCGGAAGAGAATCGGGGAGACTCCCCAGAGTGGAGTTGCTGTGGGAGCTCCCTGCTGTTGTCCGGCTGCAGTGGGTAGGCACGCAGCTCATCCTCAGTAGAACGAGGAGCAAGACATGAAATGGAGAGCTTGCTCCGGCCCAGAGTCTGAGCATGAACGTGTGCTCACTCACACCCACTGGAGACATGTCCATGGAGACTCTGCTTATTTCTACATGTGAGGCCAGTTAGACCATCCTGCAGGTGATCTGGCTACAGAAGAGCAAGGCCAAGCTCTCGGATCTCCTTTGAACCCAGAGCCCGTACTCAGGCCTCAGAGTAGGCTCTGTTCATTCATGGGGTCACAAATCCCCTTCTTCCACATCACCTTCTTCAAGATACTTAGGTAGCCAGGCATGGTGGCTCACGCCTGTAATCCTAGCTACTCAGATCTGAGGATTCCAGTTTGAAGCCAGACCAGGCAGACAAAGCCCAGAAGTTACCTGTAATTGATAAGCAAAAAGCCAGAAGTAGAGCTGTGGCTCGAGTGGCAGAATGCCAGCCTTGAGTGCAAAAAGCTGAGAGACAGCTTTGAGGACCTGAGTTCAGGTCCCAGTACCAGAAATTTTTTTTTTTTTAAAGCGTTGACATCATGAGATTTGATTTTCCTTTGTTTGAAGTGTTCCAGGGAACAATTCCAGCTCTCAGCAGCTGGCCAAGCAAAGTCGAAGAGGGTGCCAGTGAGCTCACACTCGAATAATAGATTCTCTGGGTAACAAAACCTCGGGGAGGGTGCAGCTCCGATTCCTTCCCTGTCCCCTCCTGGAGTGCTGAGAAAAGTTATTCATCCTCCTCTACCTTCATTTCTATTCTCGAACAAGAAGAATCTTTCCTTTCTTCTTGGCAGACCTAGGTTTGAACCCAGGACTTTATTCTTCCCATGTAGGTTCTCTACCACATGAGCCACGCCCTCAGCCCTTTATGCCTTTTTACTTTTCTTTTCTTTTCTTTTTTGGTCCGGTCGTGGAGCCTGAACTCTGGGCCTGGGCACTGTCCTTCAGCTCTTCAGCTCAAGGCTAGCGCTCTAGCGCTTGAGCCACAACGCCACTTCCAGCTTTTTTCTTTTTGCTTATGTGGTGCTGAGGAATCGAACCCAGGGTCTCAGGCTTGCAAGGCAAGTGCTCTACACTGAGCCACCTTCCCAGCCCTATGCCTTTTTACTTTTCAAGTAGCATCTAGCAGCCATTCCTGCCCTGGATCTCAGTCCTCCTGTTGACCCACCCTGCAGAGCTGAACCGACGGGCATTTGCCACCATGCCTCACTGAATGCCATTGGTATGATAGGATCTCCCCAGTCTGTGGCCTGGGCTGCCTGCTCCCATGTGATTCTTGGTTTCTTTCACTGGCAGAGGCTCACTAACTCTTGCCAGGCTGGTCTTAAACCACAATCCTCGTTTGTCTGCCTCCTGAGTGGCTGGGAGTACAGGCAGGTACCACCACGCGGGACTAGAAACCAGACTTTGTATAAATCTCGACCACTGTTTCCTAAGAGCCAGGAATGACCCGTCAGGAATAGTGACTCATTCAGCCCTCACTGAACAACGCTCGCAAAGGAGCAGTTATCCTAAAACAGGAAAGGATGACATCAGTCAGTGGCCGCACTGTGAGCACACTGTATAAACATTTCCATCCACGCAGGCATTGTACGGTGCAGGCTTCTGGTATCTGCAGAACTCGTTTCCCCGGGAAACTTCAGCAGATGTGAAGGCTCGTGCCCAGGTCCCCTGGCTGTCATCCACCTCTCAGACAAGCTCCCGGAGGACGGGGTGGAAGAGGACAGGATGGAGGAGGATGGGGTATGGAGGATGGTGCTGCATGCCCTGTTCACCCGCTCACCACTCCCTGGGCCTAGGATGGAGCCAGACCCTCATGACCACGGGCTCAGCGCTTCAGAGCCAAAAGGATCAGAGATGACGGACTCAAGCCTGATTGAGAACGGAAGAGTTCCAGGGAACAGACCACAAAGTGGCTGCCAGAGTCCAGCAGAGGCAAAGCCTCCCGCCTGCTCCTCCAGCCTCAGGGCTGGACCGTTGGGGCTGGCTGGCTTTGTGGGATCCCAGTGTCCTGGCCAGGACTGTGGTTCTGCTTCCTCTCCGAAGGCCTTCCCTGTGGACAGGGAGAGGCCGTCAGCACTCTGGCCCAGCTGGTGTAGCACCCCATTGAGTCAAGTAGTCTTTTCATCCGGGCACTGCGGTGGCCTCCTCCCCACACTCCCACACCCTGGGCCTGGCCCATCACCCCTGCTGACATAACCCCGACCACTTCTGCTCCCGCAGGAGGCCTCAGGCACCAAGGGGCTGCCTGGGTTTGTGCGGTCAGGGCTTCATGGAGTAGTGACACCATAACTCTGGCTTCTTGATGGCTGAGAGTCCTAGTGCCGAAAACCCCAAGACTGTTCGTGATGGCGGTGACCTTCACAGTGTTGGCAGTGACCTTCACAACAGAGAGCCTGGGGAGAGCTGAGGGCAAGTTTGTTCTGCCCCCACCCAGAGGCAAACAGACTCTGCCTATAAAATAATAATTAATAAGAATAATAAAGTTATTATTATTATTGGTGGTGGTTGTACTGGGATTTGAACTCAAGGTCTTATACTTTGCTAAGCAGGGGCCCTATTACTTGAGCCACTTCACCAGCAAAGGTTATTTTTGTCAGTCAAGGGGCTTGAACTCTGGGCCTGGGCGCTGTCCCTCAGCTCTTCAGCTCAAGGCGAGCACTCTACCACTTGAGCCTCAGCACCACCTCCAGTTTTCTGGTGGTTCACTGGAGATGAGAGTCTCACAGACGGGCTGGGAAGGTGGCTCAGTGGTAGAGCGCTTGCCTTGCATGCCTGAGGTCCTGGGTTCAATTCCTCAGTACCACATAAGCAAAAAGAAAAAGGCCAGAAGTGGTGCTGTGGCTCAAGTGGTAGAGCGCTAGCCTTGAGCTGAAGAGCTGAAGGACAGCGCCCAGGCCCAGAGTTCAGGCCCCACGACCGGACCCAAAAAAAAAAAAAAGAGTCTCACAGACTTTCTTGCCTGGGCTAGCTTTGAACGGTGATCCTCATATCTCAGCCTCTTGAGTAGCTAGGATGACAGGCGTGAGCCACCAGTACCGGGCTAGAGATTATTTTGAGATAGGGTCTCTCTTTAGACCTACACCAGACTGGACTGTGATCCTACTATTTGTGCTTTCCTTTGTCTCTGAGATGACAATTGCATACCACCATGCCCAGTGACCATGTACATGTTGATACATGTATGTGTATTATATATATATATGTGTGTGTATATATATATTGTGTGTGTGTGTATATATACAGTTTTGCTACCCACTCCTCCGTTGTTGGGCCTCTCAGCTGGTTCCATAGCGGGCCATGGTGGGCAGAGCTCCAGGGAGTTGGGCGCGCAGGTGTCTTTCCTGTACGTTGACTTGGACTCCTTGGATGGATGCCCGAGCATGTGGTGGTGTCACAGGAGGGTCCTTGGCCCCTGAGGACCTCCCAGGCTGCTCCCGTGTTGTCCACACCCATTTCCATCCCTGGCAGCAGTGCACGCAGCTCCTTTCCCCGTCCTGGCCGATGTTCCTTGCCATTTATTTTCCGAATAGCTGCTATTCCGACTGGGGTGAGAAGGAATCTTAGTGTGGTTTCCTTATGGATGTTGAAAACGTTTCTTCCCACGTCTATTAGCTGTTTGTGTTTCTTCTGGAAACTGTCTGCACTATTCATTTGCCCATTCATTCATTAACTTGGACATGTGTTCTTTTGCTGTTTAATTTTTGAGCTCTTTGTATATTCTGGATATTAATCTTTTATCTGCTGAATAGCGGGTGGTGATTTTCGCCATTTCCTGGGTTGTCTCTGGTTTCTGGTAATTGTATCTTTCACTGCACAGAAACTTCTTAATTTGCTGCTGTCCCAATGGCCAATTCTTGTTCTTATTTTCTGGGCAATTGGAACTCTAGTCAGAAAATAATGACCTATACTTCAGTCTTCCCGCGTTTTCTGCAGTAGTTTCAAAGTCTCAGGACTTACATGGATTTTAGATTGCTTTGGAGCTAAATCTTGTTCAGAGGAAGAGCTACGGTCTGGATTCCACCTCTGCAATCAGTTGACTCAGCACCATTTATCGAGAGACTGTGTTTTCTCTTTGGTGCTTTTGCAGAAAAAGAGATGGCTGTAGCTGTGTGGTTTTATCTCGAATCTTCGATTCTGCCCCATTGATCCTTGTGTCTGTCTTGGTGCCGGTGGCATGCAGGCCGCTTGAGGCCTCTGAGCAGTTTAGGGTGTGGTGCTGTGATGGCTCCAATGTCATTCTTTTTGCCCAGGATTGCGTTTGGTCTTTTATACTTCTAGCTGAATTTTAGAATTGATTTTTTTTTGGGGGGGGGGTCCAGTCGTGGGGCCTGAACTCTGGGCCTGGGTGCTGTCTCTCAGCTCTTCAGCTCAAAGCTAGCACTCTACCACTTGAGCCACAGCGCCACTTCCGCTTTTTTCTTTTTGCTTATGTGGTCCTGAGGAATCAAACCCAGGGCCTCTGGCTTGCAAGGCAAGCTCTCTACCACTGAGCTACCTTCCCAGCCCCTGATTTTTTTTTTTTTTTTTTTGTATAGTGGGGCTTGAACTCTGGGCCTGGGCACTGTCCTTTAGCTCTTCAGCTCAAGGCGAGCGCTCTACCACTTGAGCCACAGTGCCACTTCCGGTTTTCTGGTGATTTATTGGAGATGAGAGTCTCATGGACTTTCCTGCCTGGGCTGGTTTGACCCGTGATACTCAGCTCTCATCCTCCTGAGTAGCTAGAATGACAGGTGTGAGCCACCAGTACCTGGCTGAATTGATTTTTTTTCTAGAACAACCTTGGGACTTGGGTGGACAGTGCAGTAAATCTCTAGATTGAGATTGCTACTACGAGTCTCATGACATTGGCTCAGCCAGTCCATGAATATGGGTTGCCTTTCCATCTTCTGGGGTCTTCTTCAACCTCTCTCCTCTGAGTTCTACAGTTATCATGGTAAGCTGCACCTCCTCAGATCTCTAAACCTAAACATTCTTTGTATTTTATTTTCAAAAAGATATTGTGAATAGGATTGTCTTCCTCATTATTTTCCTCAGCAGATAGATAGAAAAAAATACTACTGCTTTTTGTAGCTTGATTCTATGTCCTGCTACATTGCTGAACGTATTTGTCAACCTGTGAGTTTGGGTGGTATCACCTGCGAATAAGGAAAATGCAAACTTTTCTCTTTGAATCCTCTTTTTAAGCAGGTTAAGTGGTCAGCTCTGTGACATTGTGTACTCTTGTTCTATAGCCAGCACCAGACACATCCAGACCCAACTCTTTTTCATTATCCTAAGGGATGTTCCATTGATATTAAAACAACTTCCCGCTCCAATGATTACAATCAACGGTAGCCGTGATTCTGTTTTCTGTCTCTATGAATCTGAGCATACTAAGTACACGACATAAACAAAATCATATGGCATTTGTTGTTTGATATTTGACACATTTCAACTAACTTGGGTTCAAAGTTTGTCTGCATCATAGCAGAGAGCAGTTATGTCTTTCTCTCCTTTTTAAGTCCAAATAATATTCCGTTGTTCATGATACTACACTTGGCGCATCTGTCCAACCCCCCGAGAATACTTGGATGCCCCCAGCTTTGACATCTTGCATCTGTAAACATGGCTGCACCAGTATGTATACTGCTTTCAAGTGTTTTTGGTTTGTTTGTTTTGTCTGGAGTCCTGGATTTTGGCCTTGGGGCCTTGACTTGAGCCTTGCCTTTGGTCCCTTTTCCCCTTGGTTCTTTGTGAGGGAAAGTCTTGCTTTGTGCCTGAGCTAGTCTGGACCGCTAGCCTCCTGTTTGTGCTTGCTTCCCCACTGGGGATGAGAGGAAGGCACCATCATCCAGACATCGTGCCCGCCCTGTAGCTAGGATGGCGGCAGGTGCCACTCTAGCCAGCTACTGATGAAGGGTCTCATGAGCATCTTCTCTGGACAAGGCTGACCTCAAACCACAATCCCCTGAACTCCACTTCCCAAGTATCTGGGGTTATAGACTCAAACTATTCCCAGGCCTGGCTCTACTTTCAAATCTTTTTTGGGAATATTGTCTGGGAAGTGGGATTATGGGATCATATAGTTCATTCTCTCTCTCTCTCTTTCTTTCTCTCTCTGTCTCTCTTGCTCTCTCTCTCCCTTCCTTCCCCTCTCCCTCCTCCCTCCCTCCTTCCTTTTGAAAACTCCTTCCCATATCAATCAAATTATGCACTTTTTTTTTAATAGTCAGCTGTGGGGCTTGAACTCTGGGTCTGGGCACTGTCTCTCAGCATTTCAGCTCAAGGCTAGTGCTCTACCACTTGAGCCACAGTGCCACTTTTTTTCTTTTTGCTTATGTGGTGCTGAGGAATCGAACCCAGGGCCTCATGCATGCAAGGCAAGCACTCTACCACTGAGCCATCTTCCCAGCCCTGTTCTTTTTATTTTTAAGACGGGTTTTCACCATGAGGTCCAAGCTGGCCTCACATTCACAGTTCCTCTGCTTCTTCCACCACGTGCTGGGATTATAGGCATGTGATACACCACTACATCTGGCTCTCGTTATCTTCAGTTTTAAAAATTAGAGGTTTTGCTGGGCACAGGGAGGTTGTGCAGGAAGTTGAGTCCTAGAGGCTCAAAGCTAGCATGGGACAAAAAGTCTCCAACAAACCATAAAAGTGAAGAACCGGAGGTGGGCTCAATTGGTGGAGCACCAGCCATGAGCACGAAGACCAAGTAAGAGCTTGAGGCCCTGAGTTCAAGTCTCAGGACAGGTACAAAAGAAACAACTATGGTGTGCCACTGTGCCCAGTTTATGTTCATACACATGTACATACATACATGGAAGCCTCAGCAGCTGGGGTGTAGCTTCTGCTTGGCGGTCCAGGGGTGACAGTGGAATCTGGTGGCTTGTGAAGCATGTCGTCGGTGCTGACAGCCCTATGCTGTGCCAGGGAGGTTGGGCACTTCTACCAATAATTACACATGGAATGTATGACTGTGTGGGACTGCTGGCCTTCAGAGTCCTGGGTGACCACGCCAGGCCCTCTCCAGTCCTTCTGCTGAGTCTGCAGAGTATACATGCTCTCTCTCTCTTCTCTCTCTCTCTCTCTCTCTCTCTCTCTCTCTCACACACACACACACACACACACCCTCCCAGGAGCCCAAGCTGGCCGGCTTCGTCTGCATAGAGGGTGGTAGAACAAAGCCATCAAGGCTTCTCATGCAAAGTGGCATGGTGTGGTGACATTTTCCCAGGGTGTGCTGGCTCCGAGGTGGCCCCGCGCAGGGTGGGCTGGGGTGGGGTGGGCGGGCAGGGCAGCCCGCGGGGAGTGGCCCCTCGCCCGGCTGTGGGAAGGCTGTCCACAGCTGGAGGTGGTTAAACTGTGGCAGAGGCGCCTTCTTTGTTCCCAGGTCCATGTATTTAAAGCACCGCCAGCCTGGGGGGGGGAGCCGTTTGGAGCCTGGAATGGGTGGAGCCTAGGGGGTGGGGAACCTGGGGGTGGAGCTAGGGGTGTGGAGCCTGGGGGTGTGGCCTGAGGTGGGGCCTGGGAATGGGCCCTGGGGTGTGAAGCCAGGGGTGGAGCCTGGGGGTGTGTGGAGCCTGGGGGTGTGGCCTGGGGTGTGGAGCCTGGGGGTGGACCCTGGGGTGGAGCCTGGGAGTGGAGCCTGGGGGTGGAGCCTGGGGTGGGGAACCTGGGGATGGACTCTGGGGTGGGGAGCCTGGGGATGAGGCCTGGGGTGTGAAGCCAGGGGTGGAGCCTGGGGGTGTGTGGAGCCTGGGGGTGTGGCCTGGGGTGTGGAGCCTGGGGGTGGACCCTGGGGTGGAGCCTGGGGTGTGTGTGAAGCGGGGGGTGGAGCCTGGGGTGGGTGGAGCCTAGGGTTGAGCCTGGGGTGTGAAGGGGGTGGAGCCTGGAGGGGCCCAGGAATGGAGGCCGGGCCCCCAGCCCCACCCTCAGAGCATGCCTTCCATTCCCTTTAGTAACCCACAAAGGGGGCGCCCCGCCTCCTCCCTGGGCGGCTTAGCGGTGCACTTCATAGCTAGGGCCACTGCGCCCCTCACCCCTCCCAGCCCCCCCCCCCCCCGGGCCCCCAGTTTTGGAGACCGAGGTCGGACGGAAGGAGGTGGACTCTGGGATCTGTGGACCCGGTGCTGGGAGGAGAGCGAGCCCGGGAAATCCACGCAAAGGGAGGACTGAGAGCCGCAGGGAGGACGAGGAGCCACACGGAGGGAGGGCGGGGAGCCCACGGAGCCCCGCAGCTCACAGGAGCCCGGCGGCGCGGCGCAGCCCGGGCTCGGATCCCCTGCGCTTCTGCCCGCGCGGCGGAGGAGAGCTTCCCGGGGAGGAGGCCCAGAAAAAGCCAGAGTGGCGTCGTGGCTCAGGAGGTAGAGCGCCAGCCTGAGCTGAAGAGCTGGGGCCGTGCCCAGGCCCAGGGTTCAGGCCCCAGGACCGACCAAATAATAAATAAATAAACTACGTTCAAGAACTCAGACTGAACACGAAGACCATGGTGATGACAGTGACAAAGGAGTGGAACAGAGCCGGCCGGGCCTCCTCCACCCCGGGGGGAGCGCCTTGGGGTGCAGGCCTCCCACGCCAAGCAGGAGGGCACAGCCGGATGCACCCTCGGCGTGTCACTCACACCTGTGGGTCGTCCCACGGTTAGAAACGCAGCAGGTGCCAAAGGGGAAAAAACACCAAAAGGTTTAAATGTCGGTGAGAGCTAGTCACCCTCCGTCTTCAAAACATAATCCCGAGAGGGTGGTCCAGAAGTCACAGCTAAATACCAACTTTTTTCTTTTCTTTTTTTTTGGGGGGGAGGGGGGTCCAGTCATGGGGCCTGAACTCTGGGCCTGGGTGCTGTCCCTCAGCTCTTCAGCTCAAGGCGAGCACTCTACCACTTGAGCACACTTCCGGTTTTCTGATGGTTTATTGGAGATAAGAGTCTCACGGACTTTCATGCTCTGGGCTGGCTTTGAACCACAATCCTCAGCTCTCAGCCCCTTGAGTAGCTAGGATTACAGGTGTGAGCCACCGGCACCCAGTCTAAATATGATTTTTAAACAATAGCGTAAACCTGTGATAGAGGGGAAAACTTAAAAGTAGAAAGAGGGCTGGGAAGGTGGCTCAGTGGTAAAGCGCTTGCCTTGCATGCTTGAGGCCCTGGGTTCCATTCCTCAGCACCCATAAGCAAAAAAAAAGCCTCAAGTGGTGCTGTGGCTCAAGTGGTAGAGCACTAACCTTGAGCTGAAGAGCTGAGGGACAGTGCCCAGGCTCAGAGTTCAGGCCCACGACCGGACCCAAAAATAAAACAAACAAAACAAAAAGAAGTAGAAAGAGAGCTGGGCGTGGTGGCTAACACCTGTAATCTTAGTTAAGGACAGGAGGATTCAGGTTCCACACCAGCTCAGGCAAAAAAATATTCATGGGACTCCATTTCCAAAGATGCAGCTGAGAGAGAGAGAGGAGGGGGGAGGAAGAGAGAGAACTTTACAAACTCTACTTCTATATCCAGAAGAATCCTTCAAAAATAAAGAGAAAATAAAGGCATTTTCAGACAAAAGCTGAGATAATTTATTACAAGCAAATGCACTGCAAGAAATGTTAAGGAAGTCCTCAAGTGGAGGAAAAAAAAACACTAGATGGAATTTGAGAGCCATACACAGAAACAAAGAGCTCTGGAAATGTAAACACATTGGGCTAGTGTGAAATAGTTTTCTTAAAGTTTCTTTAAAAGGATAATTGACTACTTAAACCAAAAATCACAGTAGCCCAGTCTGAGACCTGCAACATAGGCAGAAGGCACTGGAATGAACATCACAGGGTGGAGAAGGCCAAATGGGGAGAGAATATGGTAAGAGTTCTATTATAGTGGTAACCTGGTCAGATCTAATGTCATTATTCAAGGATGCAGACTGTAAACAAAGAAACCACTTTAAGGGCTCACATCTGTAATCCCAGCTCTTTGGAAGACAGAGGTAAGAGGATCACAGTTCAAGGCCAAGCAGGACTAAAAATGATGGGAAATCTTATCACTAAGAATAAGTTGGATGGCAATAGACTGAAAGAAATAACCAAAATGAGGGTGGAAATTAATGAAATGGAGTCTACAGGAATGAGACAAAGAATCAATGGAACAAAAAGTTGGTTCTTGGAAAAAAATCAACAAGATTTACAAACTAACCAAAAGAAAGAGGGAGAAAAATCAAAGTAATAGAATTAGAAGCGAGAAAAAGGAACATCACAACAAATGCCAGTGAAATCCAGGGGATCATTAGAGAGACAATCAAAAACCTCTCTTCCAATAGCCTAGAAAATCTATTAGAAATGGATAAATTTTGACATGCATATGGCCAACCAAAACTGACCCAGGATGACATGATCAACAACAAGCAATGAAATTGGAGAGGCAATAAAAACCTTCCAACAGAGGAACATGTAGAGCTGATGCATTCGCTGCTGAATTCTACTGGACCTTTTAACGATGATTGAATACAAGTGTTCTTCCAACTATTTCATGAAACACAAAGCAAGAAATGCTATCAGATGAGTTATTACCAAAGCCATTTTTACCTCGGTGCCCAAACCAGATAATAATAAGCAGATAATAATAACCAGAGAAAATAAGCAAGAAAATTATAGATTAATTTCCCTGATGGAAATGGATGTCAGCTGAATTCAACGACGTGAAAAATATATATGACAATCAAGTTGGTTTCGGTCCAGGAATGCAAGGATGGTTAAACACACACCAATGAGTGGAACAGACTTTCATAAGGATAAAAATCATGTAGTCACCTAAATAGATGCAGAAAAAGTCTTTGACAAAAGTCACCATCTCTTCATAATAAAAGCCTTGAAGACTCTAGGAATAGAAAAACATACCCCCAAATGGCAAAATTTATATATGATAGACTTATTTCCATTGTTACCCTAATTAGGGAGAAACTAAAACAATTTCCTCTAAAGTTATGAATGAAACAAGACATCCACTCTCCTCAATCTTATTCTGTACAGTTCTAGGGTTCTTTTTTTTGTGTGTGTGTGAAAATACTGTACAGAGGAGTTACAATTACATGGGCAAGATAATGAGTACATTTCTTATCAAGCATTGTAGCCTCCTCCTTTTGTTTCCCCTTCCCATCAGTTCTAGGATTCTTAGCCAGCATGATAAGTCAAAGAATTAAAAAAAAAGGGAAACAAGTAGGAAAGGGGGAAAAAAATCAAAGCATTTCTATTTGCAGATGATCTGATCTGATGTGATAACATGATATGATCAAAAGACCTTAAAGACTTGACCAAAAATTCTTAGATCTGATGAATACTTTTGGTAAAGTGTAGAACACAAAATTTTAAAAAAGTAGCTTTTCTATATGCCAACAATGAAGAGACAGAGAAAGAAATAAAGAAAGCACTCTTATTCACAATAGCCTCAAAAAATAAAATAACGTCACTAAGTTACGTTCTTCGTAGAAATTCACTTGGAAGCACAAAGGACCCCAAGTAGGCAAAGCAGTCCTGAGCAGCAAGAGTAAGGCTGGAGGTATCACAGCACGGGAGTTGGAATTTCACAACAAACCCATGGTGACAAAACCGAACAGATGGGACAAATAGAAATCAAAGCGCAGAACCTCAGACCGACATCCTCAACCACGCTAAGGTTACACAAAATGTCAATGTTTCAAACACTCCACTTCAAAGGCAGAGATTGTCAGATTAAAAAGAAAGCAAACCCAAGCCAGGTGCCAGTGGCTTATGCCTGTCATCCTAGCTACTCGGGAGGTTGAGATCTGAGGATTGTGGTTCAAAGCCAGCCTGGCTGTGAGACTCTTTATCTCCAATTAACCACCAAAAAAGCCAGAAATGGTAGAGCACTAGCCTTGAGCAAAAAGTTTAGGGACAGTGCCCAGGTCCTGAGTTCAAGCCTCAGGACTGGCACACACACACACACACATTACTGCATGTCTGATCAATTTTTGTTGTTGTTGTCACTGATTTGCATTTGTTTTACAAACAAAATCTTTGCACAGGTTAAATCCTTGTCACTGAGCTAACCTCCACACCCCTCAGCCCCTGGCAAGTGGTTTGCCTTTGAAGTATATAATTAGAGCCGGGTGTGTTGATGCCCACCTGGACTCCTCACACTTGTATGGCTAAGGCAGAGCATGCGTGAAAACAGAGAGCCCAGAGCCACAGTGAGGAGTACCCTCACTGCCTAGGGCAGGCATGCTGGCTAAAGGCTGTAGTCCAAGCTACGTGGGAGGCAGAAATGGGGGTGGGTTGAGATTCGAGGTCAGCCTGGATATTAAAAATGTTCCTGAGACTCCATCTCAACTACTTGCTAGGTATAGTGTTGCCCACCTGGGATCCTAGCTAGACGGGTTGCACGGTTCTGGGTGAGCAGCATCCATGCTGTCTGCAGGGACATGTGGAAGTGCACATAGGAAGCAGCAGCCCAGCCCAGCCCAGCCTGGGGCGTAAGGATGGACCCGGCCATGAACAGGACTGGTGCAAAAAACGAGCTGGAAGGTCGGCTCACAAGGTTGGAGAGTGTTCATCTTGCAGGTGGGAGGCCCTGAATTCCATCCGAGCTCTGAACAACCGTTCCACACCTTCACAAGGGTGTAAGAAAGCCAGAAATACCACACGTTGCTGGTGTGGCTGTCACTGTGTTCCCAACTCCAGCCTTCGAAACACATGGGTGGTTTCTCATGCCTTTGAATATCAGCCTGATAGAAGCGGTACCGTTGCTCAAGAGGAAGCGGAGCGTCCACGCCCGGTGCCAGACGAAGTCACCTGCTGCCATGCACACCAGCATGCATGCATCTTAGGCTAGTTGGGTGCATAAAATAAGCTACAGATCTATCTCATCAATGTACTTGAAATACTAGGAAAACCCCAGAACAATAGTGATAAAAGATGGGTTGTCGGCTTCTGTGGCTGGTGTGGATGAAATGCTTTTACTATAACAGACCAGGCAGCTTTTTGGAGAGATATTCTTGTTTTGTTTTTTGGAGGGGATGGTGTGAGCTTGTGTATGTATGTGTGTGTGTGTAAATATGTGCACATGTGTGCCAGTACTTTTACTTGAAACCAGGGCTGTATCTGTCTTTTTTACTCAAGGCTGGTGCCCTACCACTTGAGCCACACCTCCACTTTTTCCTTTTTGCAGGCTGATTGGAAAGATGAGTGCACCTGCTTGCCACCAGGGCTGGTTTGAACTGTAATCCTCAGTTCTCAGCCTCCTGAGTGGGTAGGATTACAGGCATGAGCCACCACACTGGGCCTCCTGTAGTGTTTGTAAGGAGCAGGGTGGAGCCGGTTTCCCCTCACTGCTGTGACTTCACATCCGGCTCTCTTAGCGCGTTTCCCATCCTTTGAAGGAACACTCTGTTCTTTCTCTCCAGTGTTGGTGTGGAGGTTTGGGCAGGCGGGCACGGGCAGGAAATGTTGGAAGAGGTAGCAGGTGCCGGTGCACGCACTCGGCTCGCCGCCCCTCCCTTCCGGAGCGATGTTGACCCAAGTCTGGGCAAATACGACATTCACAATGAGTGCGGCTGTTCAAATAATTCCTCGCTCGCTGTCCCTTGGCAAGAGCAGTGACTTCCAAGACTCGGGGACCCCCCGACCCCACCCCCAAGTGTTGCCCAGTCTCCCATACCAGCAAGTACTGAGAAGTGGTCAGCTTTGGCTTTAAACAAGATTGTTGGCTCTGTGTCCACATGTATACCGGCAGCAGCAGGAGAGTGCATGGGGGGTTGGGGGGGGTAGGCGGGGGAGGGGGGTAATTTATTGAGAGGGTGAGAAAATCGGACCTCATCTTTTTGTGTGTGTGCCAGTCCTGAGCTTGAACTCAAGGCCTGGGTGTTGTCATTTATTTATTTTGTGCTCAACCACTTGAGCCACAGCTCCACTTCCAGCTTTCTGCTGGTTCATTGGACTTTTCTGCTCAGGCTGGTTTTGAACCGTGATACTCAGATCCCAGCCTCCTGAGTAGCTGGGATGACAGGCGTGAGCCACGAGCACCTGGCCAGAGCTCATGTTTTATTAAAAACCATATCATACCCCCTGTGGCTGCCTTTACCACCGCCGCCGAGCAGGTTGGAGGGAGCAGATACTAAACGTGCTCTCTCGGATGTGAGCCCTGGCTATACTGTATGGCACCAGGGCAGATTCTTCCCCAGGAAGCCCATTCCTCACCCAACTCCGCCATCATAGCTCAGGACTTCCCAACTGCATATGTTTGAAGCAATTTCCTGTTGGAAGCGGGTCTGGGTGGCCATGGCGCACATCCGAAGTGCTAATAACTCCCAGGGCCGCTCTTCCCCAGCTCCTTGGCTGCAGTGGCCGGCTTCATGGCATTGTTTTCATATTCCTTGATGGCTTTAATAGACTGTGTGATCTTGCTTGGGCACGTGGCTTGGTTTCTCTGAGCCTCGAGGCTCTGCCGCCCCCGAGATAACTCCACATAGACTTCCACATGACCCTGGTAAAAGCAATCAGAACACGTGTGCTCCTCTCCGTGTGGCCCTACTGTGTGTCAGGGGCCAGAACGCCCCCAGCACCGCCTGCTTCCCCGACCTGCGTGGGTTCCCTGCCACTTCAGTGCCACCCCCTCCCCCATCATTTCCCAAAGAAACCGCTCACATCCAGTGTATGCTGCAAACTCCAGGGGTCCCAGCAACGAGGGGGGGGCCGTGGCCTGCAGTGTTGGGGAAGTGGTGTTTGTGAGGCGGGGGAGGGCAGGAGGCAGTGTGGACTGCCTTGTTCTGTGCAGCCCCCAGCAAGGAATCAGAGTGCATGCCCTCCTGTCCCCTGTCCCCTGTCTGTCCCCTCCAGACAGTCCCCTGGACACGGCGTCCAGTCCCCAGGCACTGGGAGGGCAGGGAGTGCCCGTGGGATTCTACAGTATGGAGAGGAGGGACAGGGATCCCACACTCACTGGGAAAGAGAACCTTTGTACTATAGGAGATGAAAACAAGGCAAAGGGAAATGAAGGGAAGGGAAGACAACGCCAAGGTGGGGGGAGGGGGGGAGGCGGGGCCTGGACCGCTCCTCCTCGGTGCTTATGCAAAATGCAAAATGCATGCCTGAAGACCCGTGTGTGCCCAGCATGGAGCATTAGCTTGCTGATCAGCGCCTTCGGCAGTGTTTGCACGTCCACAGGGTGAAAAGAACGCAGTCTGAGCAGAAAGCACGACGATTTGCAGTATGGGGACCGAAATACAATCTCTCGTGGTGTTCAGCAGGGTAGGCCTGCCGCAAACCTGGAAACGTGTCAGGCTCAAAACACGATGCCAGTGGCCCGGGCTGCCTCTTAGGACAGCCTTCCACGCGGGCCGGAGGCATCAGGCAAAGAGCCGTTCAGAAGGAGCAGCTGAGTGGAGTCACATCCGGGTTTGTTAAGTACATTGTCCACTGAATTCCTAATGCTGGGGGAGATTGTAGGGTTCCTGGAAGAATGTACAGGCTTTGTACTCTTTGGGGTAATCTTCCATAAATATTGTTTTGCTCTGCTGAGCTTTTAAAAAAACATATTGAGAGACAGTTAAGTTTGCAATCATTACCCGGATGATGGCTGTTCTCAGCGGTGGACAAGCACAAAATCAGCGGTTCAGCGGCTCAGCCGCCTTGCGTGGGGCGGTCCTAGCTTCTCGGGGGAGGTGCCCAGCTGAGCTAGGCCGGGCGAAGGCGGTCAGCTATGGCCCAGAAGTGGACCACCCAGGCTTTCCTGCGCAGGACCCCTGGGCCCTTCTCAGGAAGTAACTGCACCCTTACCTCTGAGATCAGCCTGACAGCCAGAGCAGCAG
This sequence comes from Dipodomys spectabilis, assembly GCF_019054845.1. Classification (NCBI taxonomy): domain Eukaryota; kingdom Metazoa; phylum Chordata; class Mammalia; order Rodentia; family Heteromyidae; genus Dipodomys; species Dipodomys spectabilis. The sequence continues at coordinate 1,725,856 of NW_024870825.1, read as the reverse complement.
AGGCCAGAGGGTCCCGGGCTGCACCCAGGGTGTGGGCCAGCTGGGAAAAGGCCTCTCCTTAGGCACCCCCCCTCCCCAAAGCAGGCAAAGTTGCCCACTGTGCCTCGAGACCAAGTGACCTTCCCAAGGGATTATGACCTTCACAGTGCGTGCACCGCACTTGCCGATGTGACGAGGCCCGTGCAGTGGAAAGCCCACGCGCAGAGAAGCAGGGTGGGCTGGGAGGGCCGAGCAGCACGGGGAACGGCCTGCACGGAAGAGAGAGAGCGGGTGGGAAGGTGCGTGCCCGCAAGCGCACCCCGCCATCCTCCCTATGCAAGTGACAAGGCGGGGTGCAGAGGGCCAAAGCCACCTCTGCGCTCACCCCACCTCCAGAGGGGCTCACGCTCGTTACTCGGAAGAAAGTAGTGTAAGGAAGGGGACGCCGGGACACAGTGCACACCCCATACTATCCGGCCAATGGGGAGCTGGACTGAATGTCCCCCCATATCCCCACCAATGGGGAGCTGGGGAGGGCCCCACGCGCCAGGTGTGAATCGCTGTTGTAGTGAGCAAGTGTGCTGCTGTCACACAGACCCCGCCGCTGGCCGCTGCCTCCCCGCCCGTCCTCTGAGCTGGACAGGGAGTGTGTCTCTCGGGGTAACGTTAGGCACGACCATACAGTGTTTGAATCTAACATGAGCTTCCCAGGTCTGTAAGGCTAGAGCCCGAAGAGCAGAAGGAACAGCAAAGCCCAGCAGAGGTTTCTCGAGAGGAAGAAGGGACAGAGCTGGCTGGCTGGGCCACTGGGCATTCAAGGTCAGCGGCTCTGCAGCCTCCAGCAGCCGTGCCTCGGTGGTTTCCTTCAGCCGCCAGCCTCCAGGTCCCGACTGAGCAGCGAAGGGAGCAGAGGACGGCAGCACGGCGCTCCTCGCATTCAGTTCCCCCCGGCTGTCACACACCAGGCCCGTTCTCACTGGGCATCTCTTACCCAATGATTCACTGCAATCCCACCACCAAAGTGTCTTCCTTTTCAAAGAGAGGCAACAACCAGCAGCACGCTGCTGATTCACACCTGCAATCTATCTCAGGAGGCTGAGCTCTGAGGACCCAGGTTCAAAGCCAGCCTGGGGAGATGCAGCTCTGAGACTCTTATCTCCACTTCACCAGCAAAAGCAAGAAGTGGTGGTGTGGCTCAAGTAGTTAAGTACCAGCCTCAAGTTAAAAAAAAAACGCCCAGGAAGAGCTCAAGGCCCCGAGATGCAGCCCCAGTCCTGGCACATAGACAAAAACTCCAGAGTGAAGACAGGGTAGTCAGAGGTCTGCCCTACCCCCACTCCTTCGGGCAGACCTATTTCCTGGTCAGGTGACCTCTATCTGGTTGAGCACAGCCAGATTGAACACAGAAAACCATGGGCTGCTCAGCTGAATTGGAGTTTCAGATAAACAAGGCATGTTTTTATGAGTGTGTGTTCTCTGTGGCGTATCCGGAAGGCACTCATTCTAAAAAGAAGTGTGCCTTGTTTTTGTGAAATTCAAATGCGAGTGAGCATCTTGTGTGTAGCTCCCCCGCCCCTCCCCCGATGCATTTCAGCTCGCGATTTCCACTGTGGAGACACAGCGAACCCGGAACATGGCTCAGAGAGAGGCGAGAGGGCCTGGGGGGCGGGGAGGGAGAGCTCAAAGCCAAGACAAGAGGGTCCCCCAACTCCTTGGACCACGCCCCCCTCCAGCTTCCTGTGCAGGGGGCGGCGGCTGTGGGGGGTGAGTTGAGATACTGCCCGGGCCCTGGCATAGCAGCTTGGTTTGCAGGGCCAGGGGTACCAGGCACCTGTCAGCCAGCTGTGGCCCTGGGCTGGGAACATGCCCCAGCACCCAAAGACCCAATCCAGCTGTTCCTGGCGCCTCTGAGCCAGCCATGCTCACTTTCCACAGTCAACCCGGCCACCTCTACTCATTTTAGGAGTGTTTTCAGCCCAGTGTCTCTTGCTTCCCTTCCTTGCACTTTTCCTGCTCTTCCGGCTGTTGTGAGAATTCAGAGACGCCACATTTTGAAAGGTGGAATCTTGGGGTGTGGATTGGAGGGCTAGCGGTCTGTAGGCAGCCAATTGTTACAAAGGCCTGCAGCCCACAAATACACTTACCACGGTTAGGAGACAGGCCAGAGAGGAAAGAAAGAACAAAAACAATACCAACAAACCCATTCAGCTCTGACAGAGAGCTGAACTGGGACACCGTGGTGACCAGAGATGAGACAGGACACAGGACAGGAACACGGAGACACGTGGCATGGTGTAATGGCATCTGTGCTGTTCTGCACCTAAACAGGGTCAGGCCAGGGACAGGGTCACCAGACACTTCCAGTCCCAGGCACTGGACTGACAGATTCAGTAACCTATCAGCCAAGTGCCCGCCCAGGTCTGCAGGGCTCCAGGCACGCCCATCACCTGGGAGGTGGGGGCTTCAACTTCTCCCACTGTGAAATCAGAAACAACAAAATGATTGGTGATTAAAAATGGGGCCAAATATAGGCAGATCCCCTCTGTAGAGAGAAGATCCAGGTCAGATGGCTAGCAGTCAGCCTGAGCCTTTTTCACCCTTGCTAAAAAGCAGAACATCTCTCCCTCACTCAAGTGTACTGGGCTGGCAGCGTTGAGGTTTACCACAAACTTTGCTGAAGGTCACTGACAACCTTGAGTCTTATCATCAGCTGTACTAAGTTGTTGTATTAGTCAGGAGCTTATAATAGTCTATTAGTCTACCCCTACCCAAGGTTTTGTTTTGACTTTTGTAATCTAAGGAAATGTTTTGACTTTTTGTACACAAGTTTCAATAGTATCAATATATTGGTCATGCAGACCCTCTCAAGACAACGTATTGTGCTTCTATTTCTGCAACTTGTGAGAATCTGCTTGCTTGCCTTGACAACCCCTCTCCCACCCTCAGTGTGGCTTTTTTCCTTTAAAAGACCCTCGTGGGAAAAAGACCTCACTACGTCCTACTATCCAAACAGTGGGAGTAGTTGTTGAGCGGCTAATAAAGACTCCCAGCCTAATTGACCAAGTGCTGGTGACTCCTTTTGCCGACTGTGGGTTCGAGTCCCACCAGCCCCTGGAAGTTGGGATATTTCACCACCGTGAAGACAAGATGCCAGATCCTACCACCTACCCTGTGCCCAAGATGGAGGGGGCCAGACCCATTCTCCCTACTTCTCAGGCTCCATGCTCTGCCCAGCATGCAGCAGTCCCTGCGTGTCGGCGCAGTACCCAGGGGCATGGGGGGGGGGGCGGGGCTGTGAATACTCCTAGCCACAGGGCCCTGCACTAACTAGTGCTGGTATGGCCGAGGACTCCTCTCTTTCCACGTCCTCATTTTCCGCTCCTCAGCGTGTCCCATAGGAGCATAGTCATGTGAGTGGGTGTTTGTGGGATGGATGACTGGTAGACATTTTTGGCTGTTCTAAATCCCTTAATATTTCTTCCAACTTCCACTTCTGTCTTGAGGGCTTCAGAAAGGAAGTACAATCAGTGGTCAGGACTGCCCTCGGGCAGATTGGGATGGGACTCCATCTCCCAATCCTTTGAAATTTGTGGGATGGGCACCGCTGCCCTGGCTTCATCAGGAAGTTCCAGTTTCCTCTCCCTGCCCCTCCCTTTTTAAACCCACGATTCCTTTCACTAAGATTAAATCCTAACATTCTTTTGATTAGTACTCTCTTGCTTAAATTCAATCATGGGAATATCCACCCTGGACACAGAACTATATATATTTGGTGCTGGTACTGGGACTTGAACTCAGAGCCTGGGTACCTTCATTTAGCTTTTTTTCCTTCAAGTTTAACACTCCACCCTCTGAATCAGGCCTTCATTTCCAGTTTTTTCCTGGTCAATTGGAGATGAAAGTCTCACACACTTTCCTGCCTGGGTTGGCTTCAAACCCTGATCCTCAAATCTCAGCCTCCTGAGATTACAGACGTGAGCTACTAGCATCGGCTTGCAAGTATAACTTTTAATTAAAGCAATGTGGTCTGTCCCAAGCCCTTGTGGTGGTAGAGGTCAATGTCTTTAGAGTTGAAATACCTAGCTAGGGGCAGGGGCAGAGTGAACACACTGAGTCTGGGTGAATCTTACAACAATAAGCAGGTTCATTCATTGAGTAGCTTTTGATATCATGATTCTCAAATACTAGTGTTTATGTCATCCCAGCAGGAACACATGTTTTGGGGGAGAATGTGAAGACCCTTATGGAGCAACACTTACGGGGCAACACTTGCAGACAGATATGCATGATCGAGAGGTAAGATAAAAGCATAGCCCGGCTGAGATATGCAGGTTGCAGTTCCAAGTCAGCCTAGGCAGCCACATCAAATGACTTTTTACCAGAAATTCACTGACAAAAAGCCAGAAGTAAAGTGGTAGAGTACCAGCCTTGAGAAAAAAAAGCCAAAGGAGAGTGCAAGGCTCTGCGTTCTAGCCCCAGCTCCAGGACAAACAAACAACAGAAAGAAGTAATGAAGGGTATTGTTGAGAATCTCTGTGTGTATGGGAGGAAGGGGACCCCACTGGGACCCGTTCCCCTTGGGGTTGAGGTTGAGTCGGATTAGTGAGAATGAGTAGAGGGTGAATCTTCTGGCCTCTAAGCAGGTCTGTACGCTACCAAACTGAAAGTGATCTTCCAGGGCAAAGGTCTCCCTGTGTGGGAGGTTACTCATGCCTCAGATGAATGTGTCTCAATAAAAGCATCTCAGAACCCAGGGTCATAAATGAACAAGCTGTTATAGTTTGCTGCCAATGTTTGGTTTTTTTAGAGCTAGAAACATACTATCTAGCCGGTGCTGGTGGCTCACACCTAGCTATGTAGGAGGCTGAGATCTGAGGATCACAGTTTTCAAAGCCAGCCGGGGGGAAACCAAATCTGAGAGACTCCAAGCTCCAATTAACTAGCCAAAGCTGAAAGTAGAGGTGTGACTCAAGCGGTAGAGCGCTAACCTTGGGTGAAAAGTGCCAAGAGCTTGAGGCCCTGAGTTCAAGCCGGATTTCTGAATACCAATCTCTATAACTCTTCTCTGGGTGATTACCCACCACCAACAGCTATCCACCAAGTCTCACTCTTCTGGCCTTGTCTGGGCAGTCTTGTTTACTTTAACCACTTCACCAGTTCACCATGATGTCTATGGTTGTCAGATGCACCATTAATTGAGGGAGGGACAGAAGCAGAGAAGAGCCCCTTGTCACATTCAGCCCACACCTTCTGTCAATACCCACAAGTACCTGGCAGCTAGAGAACTGCCATTTTTGAGCCTCAGCACTCTGGCAGCCTTTCTGAAGACCCCTCCCTGGATGGACCTCTCCCGGCGTCTGTCATGGCTGACTTTGTCCCCACCACCACACCTTCCACGTCACCGTGCCCAGACTGAATCACCCAAAGGGCACAGGACCTGCCCCGTGACTCACTGTTGTAGTGTCGGTGCCTGGCGTTCATTCTCTGTAGATTCATAGCCAGGGCCTAGTATGCACTGGGAATGTGCCCAGACTTGCATTCATTTGTTAAAAAGCATTTCTAGCAAAAATCTCTGCAGCCACCTGGGGAAACAGGGTGGAGATGCGTCCGTCTCAGAGCCCTTACATTACTAGACAGAGATGGCGCAGGGGCAAGCTGTACTAAGCTGCACCCGACCAAGCACCAAAGTGTGTGGTCCAGACTCTTCTACACATCCTCAGTCAGTCCAGTGCTGGTGGCTCAGGAGACTGAGATATGAGGATCCTGGTTTGAAGCCAACTGGGGCAGAAAATGGTTGAGAGTCTTAATCTGTTAACTACCAAAAAACCCATTTCTTTAACGATAGATTTGGAATTGTAGCTCAGGCAGTAAAGCTCAAGGTTCTATTAATAAATTAAAAATGTAAACTTATCCAGGCGCAGGTGGCTCATGCCTGTAATCCTGGCTACTCAGAAGGCTGAGATCTGAGGACAGCGGTTCAAAGCCAGCCTGGTTAGAAATTTTCTTTTGGGGGGGTGGTCTGGTCGTGGAGCCTAAACTCTGGGCCTGGGCACTGTCCCTCAGCTCTTCAGCTCAAGGCTAGCACTCTACCACTTGAGCCACAGCGCCACTTCCGGCTTTTTTCTTTTTGCTTATGTGGTACTGAGGAATCGAATCCAGGGCCTCAGGCATGCAAGGAAAGCGCTCTACCACTGAGCCATCTTCCCAGCCCTTGTGAGACTCTTATCTCTGAATAACTACCCCAAACCCGGAATGGCACTGTGGTTCAAAGCGGTGGAGCGTTAGCTTTGAGTGAAGCAGCTCAGGGACAGCGCCCAGTCCCTGAATTCAAGCCCCACCACCGGCTCACACACGAGAGTGCAAACCGTGTGCAGGGCCACAGCTGTGTGCTGTGTCTATGTGTGTATAGCTGTGTGATCAGCACCCCAGCACCCTACAGAGGGCGAAGGTGGGACACAAGGGCATCCCACCCAGCCTGCAGACGCCTGGGTCCCCCGCGACGGGGTTGGGGGACAGCAGAGGCCCGGGGGTCCCGCCGCGGGAGACCCACGCGGTGGAATTTCCAGGCCCAACTTTTAAAGGTCGGCGGAAAGTTTTCCGGTGGGCGGGGCAGGGGGGGGTGGGCTCCGCGGCTTCGCCTCCCCTTTAAGCAGACTCTGGCTCCGCCCCCGTTACCTGGGGGGGCGGGGCCGGCGGGGGCGGGGCCGGGGAAGTTTGTGTTTGCGGCCGGCGGCGCGCGGGGCGGCGGCGCGGGCGGGTGCGCGGGGCGGGCGGGCGCGCGGACGGGCGCGCGGGCGGGCGAGCGCCGCGGTGCTGCCCGGCGCTTCGGTAGCGGCGCGGGGCGTCCGGAGCGGCGGGCTCCGGGGCTCCCGGCTGGCGGGTGGCGGGCGGCGGGAGGGGCGGCCGCTGCCCGGGGCTTCCTGGCCGGCGGGGAGCGCGGGGCGGGCGCGTGGCCGGGCGGAGGGGCGCTGACTCTGGAGCTGGAGGCGGCGGCGGCGGCGGCGGGGGAGGCCGGCGGGGAGGAGGCCGGCGAGGAGGAGGCGGAGGCCGGCCCGGAGGACGGCGGGGAGGAGGCGGAGGCCGGGCGGCGGCGCTCCCGCCCCGCGAGCATGGGGCGTCCGGCGCCGAGGCCGCTGCTGCTGGCGCTCCTGTGGCTGGGTGAGTGCGCGCGGGCCCGGGGCTGGGGGGACCCGGGGGGATCGGGGGCGCGGCCCGGGGCTGGGGGAACCCGGGGGGATCGGGGGCGCGGCCCGGGGCTGGGGGGACCCGGGGGGACCGGGGGGCGCGGCCCGGGGCCGGGGGGACCCGGGGGGACCGGGGGGCGCGGCCCGGGGCCGGGGGGACCCGGGGGGACCGGGGGTGCGGCCCGAGGAGCGTCGGGGGGCGCGGCCGGGAAGCTGGGGGTACCGGGGGGCGCGGCCGGGGAGGGGCGGCGGGCGGCCCCGGAGACCGATGGACCCGGCCGGCAGGGGCGCCCGGACCCCTGGGCGCCCCGGGTGGCGGTGCTGCCCGGCCGGGCCTGGGCCTCGCACGTGCCGGGGCCCCGCGCCCCGCGCCGCCGTCGCGCCCTACCTGTTGGCCCGCGGGCGCCGGGCTGCCTTCGAACCCGCGCCCCCTCCCCGTCCAACTTCCCCGGACGAAGGTCACGCGCGGCCCCGGGCGCCGCGCCCGCGCACAAAGGCCGGGGCCCGGCCGCGCCAACTTTCTCTACCTGTCCCCGCTCGGGCCTCCGCACCCCAGGAGCCTTCTGGATGCGCGCCCCGCGCCGCGTGCCGGGGCCCGGGCAGTGGGGGCCCGGGGATCGGGGGCCGGGGAGGGGGGAGCCGGTCCCGCGCCCGCACGGGGCAGCCGGGGTCCGCCGCCGCCCCGGGTCCCCGGGCTCCCAGCAGCCCCTCCCCCCGCCCCCGGGAAGGCCTGGAGCCTTCCACCCGCCCTCCCGCATCCCCCCCCCCCCCCCCACCCCGGGCGCGGGTGGGGACACGGAGGCCGGCCGCCCAGCCTGCTGGCGGTCACTTGCGGGGAGGACTCCCCGAAAGTGCTCTGTCCACAAAACACCACCAGTTTCTGGAGAGCGGGTGGGGGAGGAGAGGGTGAGCTGGGGGGGGGGGTTGGGAGGGGGCAGGCCCAGCCTGGAGGGTCGCCCGGACCCCACAAGTCCTGGGTTCCCCCCTCTGGTGCAACAAACAAAAAGACTCCCCAAACTGGGCGCCGGCGGCTCACCCCTGTCATCCTAGCTACGCAGGAGGCTGGGGTCTGGGGATGGTGGTTCAAAGCGAGTCCCAGCAGACAAATCTGAGAGACTTCCAGTTAACCACCAAAGAAGCTGGAGGTGGAGGTATGGTCCCAGGATAGAGGCCTAGCTGAGCAGTCAAAGCCTGGGTAGAGCAGGTGGAGGTGTGGTCCCAGGATAGGGCCCTAGCTTAGAAGGTGAAAGCCCAGGAAGAGCAGGTGGAGGTGTGGTCACATGTTAGAGCCTAGCTGAGCACGTCAAAGCTAGGGTAGAGCAGAAGGGTCTTGAGTGCTAGTTCCAGCACTGTCAGGTGTGTGTGTGCATGCGTGTGTGCGAGTGCATGCGTGCACACACATACACAAAACAACAAAGAAGCTGGAAGATTCTGGTTCTGTGTGTCTACGAGGGGGAGGGGAACAGGAATTTTCTGAGTCACCTGCCAAGGATGGTATGAATGATAGGAGTAGCAGCCCCGGCTCTGTCCCCCGACTCTGTGCGCCCTGGGCCCTCTGCCTGTTTCTCTCTGCTCTGATTTGGAAGGCGGGGTCACAGGTGGTGTCCTACAGCTTCTGTTACCCCCAGCTTGGTCCCTCTCCTCTGTGGCTTCCCTGCACCCATGGCAGAGGAGCCCTGGTCCCAACCATCCCTTACACAAATCTTGTCTTGGGGGGCAGAGGTGGTGCTGGTGTGGAGCTTGAACTCAGGGCTTGTGCTTGCACTTGGCTTTTTCCCTCAAGGCTGGCACTCCACCCCTTGAACTATATACCTCCATGTCTGCCTTTTTGCTGGTTAATTGGAGAGAAGAGGCTCAAGGACTTTTCTACCTAGGCTGGCTTTGAATAGCTAGGATTACAGGAGTGAACCCAGCCCAGCCCTCGAAGGCCATTCTAGAATCCCCACAGAGTCCACAAAAGTTACTGGGAATCCCAGGCAAAAGCCTGCCAGACACAAACCAAGTGCAGGTAATGAGGAGGAGGGGCCGAGGGCAAGGAGGAGGATTCATTTGGACTTGGGGCCAGGGCTCCTTCTGTGGAAGAGATGACATTGGAGCTGAGCCTCAAGAATCACTAGAAATTGGAGAGGAGGGGTGTGGGGAGGGGCGCTGTGGGGATCCACCTAGAATGTGGCTCAGAAATGGCCCTGGGGCCCATGGATGATGGGAGGAGGACAATGGGGAGCACCTGCAGGGGCTTGGGCACATCGTGGAGGCTTTGTGCCAGGTGTGGGCTCTGTTGGATCTTTGGGAGAGCCTGTTTCCTGCCCTGGACACGAGAGCCCCGGAGCTGGGCCACTTGGCCTCCATCGCTGTTTTAGTCGATGACTAGTAGGTTTGAAACACACAGTGGGTATCTGATAAGCTTTGGCTGACTTAAATTCATATACATTATCGTCACGTCCTTTGGAGTTGTCTTGCGCCTGTCCTAGGGCTTTAACTCAGGGTCTGGGTGCAGTTACAATGCTTCGCTTCTGGCTTTCTGGTGGTTAATTGGAGATTCGAGTCCCATGACTTTCCCACCCCTGCTGGCTCTGAACTGTGATCCTCCTGTCTCAGCTTCCTGAGTAACTGGGGAGCTGCTGGTTCCAGGCTGTTAGGGGCCCCCCGCTGTCAGGCTGTCAGATCCTTTCCACTGTGGGAAATGGGTGGGGTGGGGTTAACGTGGCAGGCTGGAGGGTGTGTCTGAGGGAGGAGGTTGTGTGTCTGAGGGAGGCTGGAAGGCCTGGAGAGGTTGTGGAGAAGGATTTACATATTCTCTTTATCTCTTTAATTTTTTTTTTTTTGAAATCCATTGAAATCATTTTTAAGTGACAAAAGCATTCCCTGCGCATTTTAAAATTCAAATGCTACGGAAGGGTATTACATTAATGAGGTAGGCTGAGCGGAGCTAACAAGTAAGACTCAATAGTGGTTGCTACAATGTGCCTTTGAGAAAGGGTGCCTGGGGGTCTGTCCTCCAGCCCCAGATCTTGGGGGACAGCTAGCACTCTGGCAGTGTGAAAGGATATAAGAGAGAAAAAAAAATAAAAAAACAAGGCCCTGTTCCTTTAGAGGTGGCATTCAGAGCCTTGTGCATGCTAGGCAAGGGCTCTGCCATCAGGCCATACCCCTGTCACTATTCTTAGTCGTCAGAACTCCCCCTCCTTCCTCTCCCCATTTCCCTCCCCCTCTTCTCACTCCCTCTGCTTCTCTCTCTGCTCCTCCTCCTCCTTCCCTTTCTTCCCCCCCCCCCCTCTTCTCCCATCCAGGGGCTTAAACTCAGGGGCCTCATAGCCTCTGCTTAATTGCTCAGGACTGCCCCTCTACCACTTGATCTATGCCCCCAGCCTGGCTTTTTGCTGATTAATTGGGCTTTTCAATCCAGGCTAGCTTTGGCCTTGTATCCTCTGGATCTCAGCCTCCTGAGTAGCTAGGATTACAGGCCTGAGTGACGGGCACCCGCTCCTCCTTATACCTTGTAGGCACAGAGTACCTGTAGCACCAAATGCCAGGCTCTTAATGTGCTTTCTGTCCCCTGTCCGTCCTCACACACCTGTCACTGACCTGTCATCTGGCACTGGCATTTTCTCCTTATCGATGAGGAAACCGATGTCCAGGAAGTCTAAGTAACTTTGTCTAATCTACCGATCTTTGTGGCAGGGCTGGGATTTGATCTCAGGACTCCGAGAAGGAGAACATTGACCAATTGGCCGTCACTGTAATCTTGCGTTGGGTGGGTATTTGGCTGAAATCAGATTGCCATTTGCTAGCCAAAGTGTGCTTACAGACAGGAAGGAGCATCTGGGGGTGAAGTGGGCAGGCAGTGGTGGCAGCCCCAGAGATGCCCCAGCCCGCCACCCCAGGCCGGTCCCTATGCCTGCCTGAGGAGAGACGCAGGAGGCAGCCTCAGGAGGAGGAGGCAGCCTCAGGAGGAGGCCTGCGGGAGGAATCCCAGGAACCGGCCAGCAGCTTCGGCAGTCTTTGAAGCATGGAGGCCTTCAGAGATTTCTTGGCACTCATTTTAGCCTTGTTAACAGAATTCCTGTATCTGCCAAGCTGATTAATGCCTGCCCTGGCTCTAATTATTCTTATTAGCCTGCTGCCTAGAGCCCTGGTTGTGGGGATCACGGCTGACCAGGCGTCGGGCTGGGCGCATTTACGTGGGCATTCCGTTGTTGGGTGAATTGTCTAGCTGATCCTGCTCCCTCCCCATTGCATCTATGTGTTTATAGTGGGGTTACATCTGGCCATGGGAAATCAGGTGTGGGCTCTCTGGGGGGCATCTGCACCCCACATTATCCAGGGGGCAGGAGGGTGCTCAGGTACCCGTGGCCGTTCCGTTTAACTGCATTGGTTTGCTAGAGACAGCTGCGAAGCCATCCGACTTTGCTTGGGAAAATAATGCAGCGGCAAAAATTCTCCATAGTTTATCTTGTGGAAAAGGCGAATACTGCCGTTGGCAGAGTCAGTGGGTTTTTTTGTCTCAATATTTGTCTCCATACTAAGTGTCGTGTGCATGTGCGTGCGTGTGCGTGTGTGTATGTGTGTGTGTGTGTGTGTGTGTGTGTGTGTGCATGCACCTGTACTGGAGCTTGAACTTGGCCTGGCAATACTCCTTTAGCTTTTTCCACTGACGCTGTACCATGTGAGCCACACCTCCACTTCTGGCTTTTTGCTGGTTCATTGGAGACAGGAGTCTTGGGAATTTGTCCAGGCTGACTTCATACCTCGGTCCTCAGAGCTCAGCCTGAATGGTGGGGTGATCCATTCGTGTGAGCCATCAGTGGCTGTTCTTTCTCCCTTTTATGTAGAATTTATTTTGTGCTTTTAGGGTGACTCATTTTCCAGGCTTTACAACCCTGTGAGGGAGCTTCTCGCTCACTTGACAAGTGAGGAAACTGAGGCAAGGTAAACTCACAGAAGGCAACAGTGTAAGTGTTAGGGATTCAAACCTAGACAGACCCCCCTGGCGTTCAATCCTGGCACCTTCTCCAGACTGTTCTGTCTTTCTGTGCTGATTCAGATCATTCTGAGTCAAAATGTTTCTTTGCACACCTGGAATGGAGTTGCTACAAGTAGCTTAAATGTGGTAACATTTGTTGCTTGCTTCTTAAGTCAGGAGACTTGGATTCCAGCCCTAAGTGTGACATGCAGTGCGTCCTTCACAGCTGTGGCTGAGCAGCTCTTAGCTGGGCGGCTAGTCCCAGGGGGCCTCGCTCCCATCTCCAGAATCCCCTGAGTCCCCTGCCCCCTGCCCATCTGGCTTCTGGTTGATCCTGGTTTTCCTGGTTTCTCGCCTGTGTTTGTAGCCTGCGCCCCGGCTGCCCCTCACCTCCCTGGCGTCTCTGTACCACCAGGCTGGGGCTGGGTGGTGGCCTGGCTTCGGCCATTTCCACTGCTGGGGTCTTCCACAGGGGCCCTCTGGGTGGGTGGGTGGGAGGCAATCTCACCACTAGGCTCCCTGGCCTTTCCCCCATGGAGGCTTCTGGGCCACCCAGGCCTTACCTGCTATTTCTTTTTCTTACTACTTTTTAAATTCACAAGCTTTGATTGAGGATATGGAACCGAGGGGATGCAGGAATAGAGTAAGCACATCTCAGAAATGCGACTTGTGCTCTCGAAGGTCTTTACCCCTCAGGGCTGGTGGATGCCAGGCAGGCTTCCCGCCCAGACCCCAGGCTGCACAGAAAGAGCCCTAGGGCACATTCCGCACGTACACACCACAGCCACTTTGGATTTTACACACTTCCTGATGGTGGTTGACACCTCCATTCTGTGATCTTGACTTGGTTAAGCAATGTCTTAATCTGGGCCTGTGACCCTAGCTACTCGGGAAGCTGAGACCTGAGGATCGCCGTCCAAAGCCAGCCAGGCCAGACAAATCCAAGGGACTTGTATCTCCAATTAAAAGCAAAAAGCAGAAAGTGAAGCTGTGGATCAAGTTGGTAGAGCCCCAGCTTTGAGCAAAAATTCTAAGAAACAAATGCCCAGGCCTTGGGTTCAAGTCCCAATATCAGCAGAAGGGTTAAAAAAAAAAATGTGTTCAGGTTTTGGAAGTAACCTCCTTCTTCCTGGTCTATCAGGGGTAAGTTGAGAATGGTGCTGGATACCAGCTGGACTGGGAAGAAACATCTAGAAGAAACATCTCCATGATGTTTATAGGAAGCTGGAGTTATAGGCATGAATCAGTGCCCCGCTTGCATGCAGATACTTTGAAGCTTGTTAGGAGCCTCTAGGAGTGAGTTGCGGGCTGTTTTTAAGTCAGTGGTTGCCTTGCGCTATGTCAGAGCTGCAGGGGTGGGCATCAGTGCCATTGTCCCTGTTGCCTGTAGCAAAATGGCCTCCACCGACCTGGGGTCTGAGTTGGCTTATGTCGCAGTGAGGAAATAAAAAGAAAAACCATTTTTGGCACTGCTCTGTGCGTTTCCATTTTCTGAAAGCTGGCACCTCTGCATGTTTTCTTATTTATTAGAAGACATTATAGCCGTCATCTTGAGTCAAGAAACCTAGAGAGTCAGCTGCAAGCCGGGTGCACAGGCATATGGGTGCAAGCCGGTGCGGTTGTGACCCTCGAAGATTGAAATCACTCTCGGCAGAGGGGCATTCCTGTTTTTCCTTGCGTCTTACCTTGGAGACTGTCACACATGTGACACTGAGAGAGCATGAAGGAATTAGGAAATGGAGTCCAGAATAAAACCAGTTGTAGCTGAGCCGCAGAATGGATCTTAGCTGTCCTGGAAGGATGGAGTGAATGAGCCATTGCATCCCTGTTGGAGCTGTAGACATGCAATGGAGACCAGGGGCTGATACTAGAGGGAAGATCCATAGAGCCTGTGATCTAGTGAGTTGAGATCCAGGAGTAGGAAAGGCATCTCAGGTAGGAAAGGACCAGTTTGGCTGTTTCAAGTCTCTCTTGGCAAGTTCCGTTTGGGGTTAGCTGATGATGTAGGCTGGCCAGGTAAGTATCTTGAGCTTGGGGGGCTATGGTTTTTAGTTCAGGGGAAGAGGGAGCAAAGGCATCCTGAGAAGTGCAAGCCTCAGACAGGTCTGGTGTAGTCTCCAGTGTGCCAAATGAAGGTGATAAGTCAGGTTGTAATCCTATTTCTGGTTGGAGGAAAACAGCTCAAGTAACAATTATGGAGGCTCTGAGGACTAGCACTGATAAGAGACCCAGGTGTCTTCTGGGAAGGGCGGGGGCCTACCTGCAGTGCCGTGGGGCCATGGGGCAGCCTGTGTACTCATGTGCTGTGTTCACCCGAATCCCGCTTTAATAACCCATTTGTCCCCCTGACATGTTTCATTAACAATGTCAGCGTGGAGCCCAGCCTAGTGGCTCATGCCTGTCATCCTAGCTATTCAGAAGGCAGAGATCTGAGGATCGGGGTTTGAAGCCAGCTCCGACAGGAGGCTCCTATCTCTAATGAACCAGCCAAAAGCTGATAATTGAGGCATGGCTCAAGTGGTAGAGCTCCACCTTGAAGAGAAAAAGGTAAGGAAGAACTCAGGCCCCAGTACCGCCTGGCAACTGTGTGTGTGTGTGAGAGACATAGCACTCGGGGGTCCCCTGACTGCCCCTCCACCCGCTCCTCCCGTGGCGGTGGTGCAGCTCTCTGCTCCAGATGGCTTCTGTTCCCTTCCTGACTTCATGCTGATGTGCACTGGGCAGAGAACCAGACTTCTGCAGTCCTGGTACAGCGTCAAGTGCCTGTGGCAGGGAGGGACAGGGGGTTGTCCTGCTGGCTCATTATCACTGTCACTGCTATCTGTCCAGTGCCTCTGTGTGTGTGTGTGTGTGTGTGTGTGTGTGTGTGTGTGTGTGTGTGTGTGTGTGCTGGTTTGGGAGCTTGAACTCAGTGCTTTTGTGTTTTTGCTCAGCTTATTCTATCAAGACTGGTGTAGTGCCACTTGAGCCAAAACTCACTTCCAGCTTTTGACTGGTGAATTGGAGATAGTCTCCAGCACTTCTCTGTCCAGGCTGGCTTCAAACCTTGATCCTCTGATCTCAGTCTCCTCAGCTGGGATGACAGGCCTGAGCTCCTGGGCCTGGCTAGAGCTGATCTCTGGTCTGTGCTTTGTTTCATATTTGCCCCGCACGGATCCTTTCATGCTCTGTGACGCCGTGGCCCAAGAACTTTCTCGAAAATGTTTTAATGAGGGAATGTTTCTGACATTAATGAGACCAAGCAATTCCTGATGTCCTAACTATATGACAGCCTAAAGGTCAATGCTGAGTCTAAAACTCCAGACGCTTTTTGAGATAGATTGGTCACATCATTACATCACCTGGCTGTAGCTGGGAAAGGTGGTTGTGATTGGGGAGCCCCGCGCCCCTTCCAGGGGCTCCCTGATAATGAAGGGAACAGACAGACAAGTTTGGGGTACGCCGAGGTGAGCCGACCCTCAGCAGGGGCTTCCCTGCTCTTCAGTGGTTTTGGAGATGAACTCAGGACTTTGTGCTTGTCCAGCTACTTAGGCCATGTTCTCTAACCCTTCCCTCCCTTTCTCCCTCCCTCTCCCCCTTCCCACTCTTGTTCTAATGGTTCTAATAGGGAGTTTTCCTTGTGACATTTCCACACAGGAGTGCAGGGTATGGGGTCCCCTTCCCCCTTCCTAAACTGATTCCAGCAGATTTCATTGTTCTGTTTTCACACTTGCAGATAAACTAAGGCCCCTACAGTCATCCCTTTTGTTAGCCCTCCCAGCTCTGGCCACGCCCCCCTCCCGCCCCCAAATCTAGGCCTAGTTTTCTTTCTTCCCTTTTTCAGAAAGATTACTTTTCAGTGTGTATTAATCATGCCAATGAGCTTTTAGCTCCTTTTTCAGAGAGGGTCTCCTACTTTTGCCCAAGCCCACCTTGGATCCCGACCCTCGGATCTCCTCCTTCCATGCAGCTGGGACCACAGACACCCACCACCACACTCAGCTTAGTTTGAGATAGGGTCTTGCTGACTTTTTTCTGGGCTGGCCTTGAACTGAGATCCTCCTGTCTCTGGCTCCTGGGGTATGTTGGCGTTCAGTGAATGCCCCCTGAGAGGAGGGTGGGGTTGCCAGTTCCAGAGAGGGGCTGAGATGGGAGAGAATGCCATGTCATCTTGTTTAATGGTATGCCTTCTCTGAAAAGCACGGGGATTCTCCATTTCCTTTGTTTACTTGCTGCCTAAAAAGTCTCATCCTGGAAGCAGAGGTGTGGCTCAGGGTGGACCAGCCCTGATAAAAGCAGGTCAAGGGGGCAAAGCCCCAGTTTGAGTCCCTGTACTGGTGCTTGCACTCTGGTTCTCTCTCTCTCTCTCTCTCTCTCTCCCTCTCTCTCTCTCTCCCTCTCTCCCCCCTCTGCCCTGCCCCCAGCCCTGCTTCAAAGTGTCCACCACGAGTCCTTTCTTCAGATGAGCAGTGACAGGTGTCTGGCAGGCCGGTGTGTTTGGTGTGCGGGCAGTGGGGCACAGCCAGACTGCCCAGCCAGACGTGAGGTGTTGACCCCTCTCTTCCAGGGCTGCCACTGGCTGGCTCTTACGAGGCCTGGATAGAACCTACACCACTCCACATCTGGCAGGGTCTGCAGATGTGAGAGGCAGGTGTGTTGGGGAGAGGGCTGGGCAAGGCAAAGAAGAGTGGAGCACAGGCATAGGAGACTGAAGACTGGACGGAGGGAGAGGCGGGAAGGGAAGTGCTGCCGGCTGCTCTCTGCCCTGGCCCCAGCCTGTCCACCTGCATGTGTCATTCTCCGTAACTAACCAGAGGATTGGTGTCCTATAGAAGCCAACAGGCGGCCCTGGCCGGGCTGAAAATGGTTGAGGGTGGAACAGTTGTTCATTATATACAACGCACATAATCCTCATCAGTGCCCGGTCATAGGACTTGAACTCAGGGCCTGGGCACTGTCCCTGAGCTTTCTTGCCCAAGGCTAGCATTCTACCACTTTTGAGTCACAGTGCCACTTCTGGTTTTTGAGTGGTATGTTGGAGATGAGAGTCTCACACAGACTTTCCTGCCCAGGCTGATTTCAAACCACAGTCCTCAGATCTCAGCCTCCTGAGTAGCTAGGATTACAGACATGAGCTACAGTACCTGGCCAGACAGACATCTTTAAAGCATCTCCCATTGATTGGGTTCTTTTTTGGTTATTTTTCAGGACAGATTGCCTTCATGTGGTTTTTGCATCTTTTATAAAAGTATTATCATTTGATCAGATAACTTTTCAGAAGGTCAGTCTCCTGTTTTTGTCCTTCGGAGATTGAGGTGTGTGTGTGTGTGTGTGTGTGTGTGTGTGTGTGTATGTTTTCAGTCCTGAGCTTGAACTCAGGGTCTAGGCGCTGTCCTTAGCTCTTAAGGCTGGTGCTTTACCCCTTGAGCCACAGCTCTAGTTCCAGCTTTTCTCTGGTTCATTGGATATCAGAGTCTCACAAGCTTTCCTGCCCAGGCTTTATTTGAACCGCGATTCTTTGATCTCAGCCTCTGGAGTAGCTGGAATGAAGGGTATGAGCCACTAGCACCCTGTTACCCAGCCATTTTTTACAGGCCCAGTTTGCCTAGTGACCCAGCAGGAATCCTTCCAGAATCCTTGCGTGCGAGCAGGGGCCTGCAGCCCTAGCCAGTGCCTGTCTGTGGTTGCTTACACCCTTTCTATCATCCTGGGGTCCACCAACACCTGGACATCTTTCGAGAAGGTCACAGATCTCCACTCACCGCCCCCCCCGCCCCCCCCCCCCCCCCCCCCGCCCTGGCCCGTGACTTCAATGCACATCCTGCGCTGGCTGTGACTTGTTGACCACGCACATTGGTGTCTTTTCCTCTGTCACACTGGTATGTTCCTGCCCTGCCAGCCCTGGTGCCCACCTGGGGAGACTGAGCCTTTTCATTACTCCAGGAAAGGCGCCAGAAGTTTGAGCTTCTCTGTGTTCATTCCCAGCTCACCTGGTGACAGGAACGCCATCTGGAGATCCATAGTCCTGAGTCTCCTTTAAAGATTCCATAAGAGTCGGCACAGGTGGCTCATACCTGTCATCCCAGCTACTTAGGAGGTGGAGATCTGAGGATCATAGTTCAAAGTCAGCCTAGGCTGGAAGGTCCATAAGACTCGTACCTCCCATGAACCATTAGGAAACCGGAAGTAGAGTGCTAGCCTTGAGCCAAAAAGCTCAGGGACAGCAGCCAGACCCTGAATTCAAGCCCCAGTCCTAGCAGTGGAAGGAAGGGAGGGGGAAGGGAAGGGAAGGGAAGGAAGGAAGGAAGGAAGGAAGGATGGAAGGAAGGAGGGAAGGAAGGACAGAAGGAAGGAAAGCACCTAGAGGCTGCAGGCAGGGCCCTCCGGGAACCTGTGTGTTCAGGAATGCTGATACCCATCTTACAAATGGTCAGATTAGGAAGGTTGGTTGTTTGTTGCCTGGCAGCTATGGGCGGAGCACTGTGTAGTGAGGAAACAGTTGCAAGAATGCTTTATAGATAGGCTGCAGGGCTCTGCAGGGCTTGACTTAGAATAATGTTAGCAATGTTTGAGAACTAAAGACTATTTCCCTGGGGCTGGGAAGGTGGCTCAGTGGTAGAGTGCTTGCCTAGCATTCATGAGGCCCTGGGTTTGATTCCTCAGCATCACATAAGCAGAAAAAGCCAGAAGTGACGCTGTGGCTCAAGTGGTAGAGTGTTAGCCTTGAGCTGAAGAGCTGAGGGACAGTGCCCAGGCCCAGAGTTCAGGCCCCAGGACCAACAAAACAAAAAAACAAACTATTTCCCATGGCTCTTAAAAGGAGGTGGAAAGAGAGTTTGATTTTGATGTGTGTGCATGGATTTGTGTGTGTGTGTGTGTGTGTGTGTGTGTGTGCGCGCGCACACGCACGTGCATGCATGTGCATAACCCTAGTACTGGGGCTTGAACTCAAGGCTTTAGGCTCTTGCTTAATTTTTTTGTGTTCAAGGCTGGTTCTTTACCACCTGTGCCACACCCCTACTTCTGGCTTTTTGCTGGTTCACTGGAGATTAGAGTCTTTTGGGTTTGTCTGCCTGGGCTGGCTTTGAACTTGGATCCTCAGACTCAACCTCCTGAATAGCAAGGATTACAGGCATGAGCCTCTGGGGCCTGGCTTTAGCTGAGATGTCTTCCTTCCTTCCTTCCTTCCTTCCTTCCTTCCTTCCTTCCTTCCTTCCTTCCTTCCTTCCTTCCTTCCTTCCTTCCTTCCTTCCTTCCTTCCTTCCTTCCTTCCTTCCTTCTGTAGTCTTAAGTAAAGAAATTTAAGAATAGGGGTTAGACAGCACTGGGCTGGCAGCTGGAGGGCTCTGAGTCTTCGTCTGTGAGGGCTGACCTGAGCTGACAGCTCTCGCAAGGTACAGGTGCTGGGGTTGGGGTCACCACTGCGCAGATGTGAAGTACACTTGCTTTGTGCTGCATGCACAGGCTTGAGAGACAGAGACACACTCAATTCTTGTCTCTGTGTTGTTCAGCTCAAGGCTGGCGCTCTACCATGTGAGCCACAGCGCCACTTCTAGTTTTCTAGTGATTATTGGAGATAAGAGTCTCAAGGACTTTCCTGCCTGGGCTGGCTTTGTACTGTGATCCTCAGATCTCAGCCTCCTGAGTAGCTAGGATGACAGGCATGCGCCACCAGTGCCTGGCTAGTACTTTTGCTTTAAGTTGATAAAGAAATGGTTTGGCCAGGCATGGTGATATAGGCTTGGGAGGCTGAGGCAGGAGGATTGTGAGTTGAAGGCCAGTCTTGAGATGTAGTAAGACTACATCTCAAGGCCAGTCTTGAGACATGGTAAGACTATGTCTCAAGACTCTGTGTCAAAAAAAAAAAGTGTTTTACACATAAAGTTTCTTATATTTAACTCTTGAAAACAAAAGAGGTCATGATTTAAAGTTGTTACTTGTAAAAGTCATTTTAATGGTGAGCTGTAGTAGCATTACTTGGCTTTGGAAGTATTTGGGGCTTTTAATTTGAAATACTAGGAGAACTTGGAAAACTCAAGGAGGAATTTTATTCTTTTTCCCTCTGTTATCAACTGTTTAAAAGGTTTTGACAAAAATTGGCGCTGGGTGGCTCTGTAGATATCCTTTTCGATTTGAGAACAGCCATATGCTTTATTTCTTACAAGTTATATTTATTTTTAAGTATCATTTGCTGTTATTTAACAATATTAAAAGAAGTCTGTACTAAATACCAGATTGCTGGTTACTAGTTGGAATTTCTGTTGCAGAAACGGAAAATCTTGACTTGCTCGGGTGTGAGGACAGGCAGGCCTGCCCACAGAACCCTTGGGTGTGTGTCTTGCATTAGAATTTGATCTTTCAGGTCAGGTGCCTGTGGCTCACACCTGTAATCCTGGATACTCAGGAAGCTGAGATTTGAGGAGCATGCTTAGAACAAGCCCAAACTGACCAATCTGATAGAGTTTTATCTCCAATTGACTAGCAAAAGTCTAGAAATAGAGGCATAGCTCAAGTGGTAAAGCACCATCCTTGGACGAAAAAGCCACGTGAGATTGAGGCCCTGAGTTCAAGCCCCAGTAGAGGCACAAAACAAAAATCCCTCAAGTTTTTAGGAGATCACTTTGCAGGGAGTGGAAAGGTGGGAAGGCTCTGGGCTGCTCTGGTGCGCAGGGGAGAGGCAGAGACCTGGACAGGGGTGGCTGGAGGCCATTACAGATGCTCAGCAGACATTGAGGAATCTCAATCAGTGGAATGACATTGGATTTGCTTTTTTTTTTTTTTTGTCAGTAGTGGGGTTTGAACTCTGGGCCTGGGCGCTGTCCCTCATTTCTTCAGCTCAAGGCCAGTGCTCTACCACTTGAGTCACAGCACCACTTCTGTTTTTTTTAAGTGGTTAATTGGAGATAAGAGTCTCACAGGGACTTTCCTCCCTGTGGTGGCTTTGAACTGTGATCCTCATCTCAGCCTCCTAAGTAGCTAGAATTACAGGCGTGAGCCACTGGTGTGCACTAGGCTTGAATTTATCTCTTAAAAGGTGCTTGAAGGTGGGCACTGGAGACCCATTCCTAGAATCCCAGCTGCTTGTGGGAGGCTGAGAATGGGAGGATTGTGGGCAGAACCCCTCGCTCAGTGCGTGGCACACACCCATCATCCCATGCTACGTGGAAGGGTGAGATTACGAAGATTATGGTTTCAGGCCAACCCAGATAGAAACAGTGCACAGGACTTTCCCTCTATGGAGCGAGGCTGGGTGCGGTGAGAGGAGGCCCACAGGGGTGAGCAGTGAGACCCCCGCCACATGTCAGGAATCTGGGCTACAGGGGGGCTCAGTAGGGTCGTGCCAGCATAGCAAGCATGAGGCCCTGAGTTCAAACCCCAGCACTGCCAAAAGAGACAGAGGATTTTGGCAGCCATGTGGGAGAAGGATTGGAGAATCAAGAGAATGAGTTGGACTCATTTCCAAGCTGCAGTTCCCAGAAATACGGAAGAAACCTCCCACAGTCTCCAAGCCTGTCCAGCCTGTTCCTTCTGTGCCATTCTTGGTGCTTGAACTCAGGGCCTAGGCGCTGTCCTGAGCTTTTTTCACTCAAGGCTAGCACTCTACTGCTTGAGCAATAGTTCTACTTCTGGTCTTTTGGGTGGATAGTTGGAGGTAAGAGTCTCACAGACTTTTCTGCCCAGGCTGGCTTTGAACTAGGATTCTCAAATCTTAGCCTCCTGAGTAGTTAGGATGACAGGTGTGAGCCATCAGTACCTTGCTCAAGCTAATTTTTTGGCAAGGAAAAGGAACCGATAAAGCTTACATCTCTGGAAATTGCTTTCTCTATAAACCTTGCCCAGGAAGCAAGGTAACGGGTTATGGTGGAGTTTCTTCTAGGATGGCTGCAGATCCATGCAGATTCTCACCAGGCACTGTCAGGAATGCTCATTTGTGCTGACCACACCCCTGGGGGCGTGGCCACCGGCACTGTCTCCACACCCCAGACATGGAGGATTAGGGGCCCAGTGGCCTCCCAGAGCTCCACTGTGATGCTTAGCTCTGAAGGAGCTCATAGGTGGATTTTCAACTATCTGGTTAATGGGGGAAACAAACCCTTTGCTTCCTGTTTGGAGCAGTGGTGATGACTGTGCCACACAGTTGGCCAGTGCTGGGCAGAAAGGTGTTGTTTTCATAGTTTGGAGTTGCTAGTCGGGGAAAGGAGCTTAGACATCTTAGTGAAGGGGGGCAGAATTGCAAGAAACTGAAGAGGCCAGTGAGAGAGAGAGAGAGAGAGAGAGTGTGTGTGTTTGCACATGTCTGTGTATCTGTGTGAAAGTAATAGCCAGGCCTGGAGGTGGGGGGGATGGGGGTAGAGGGTGTCGGTCCAGGGCCTCTGGTGCAATCAATCATCAGCTCACTTCTGCAATGCAGGCCTGGTCTAGGCCTCTTTTCTTTTTTCCCCTCCCTCCCTCCCTTCCTCTTGTGTGCGCGTGCTGGTCCTGAGGCTTTCACTCAGAGCCTGGGTGCTGTTCATTAGCTTTTTTGCTCAGGCTGGCACTCTAGGACTTGAACCATGACTCCACTTCTAGCTTTTTGGTGGTTCATTGGAGAGAAGAGTCTCACTGACTTTCCTGCCTGGGCGATCCTCAGATCTCAGACTCCTGAGTTGCTAGGATGACAGGTGTGAGCCACCACACCTGGCCAGGCCTGTTTAGATGGATGGCTTCCTCCTGTGGTCAGGCCTGAGGGCTGCCTGGGTGCGGCTTTAGAGTAACTTGTCTTCCTTGTACCTAGTACCCCTTCTCCCCCCAACAGAAGTGATAAGCTTCAGCTAAAGAGAACAGACATGGAATGTCCGTGGTTTCGGCCCTGGCTCCCGTTCTTGTGACTGGAGCTGCAGCGTCAGCCCCTCTGAGGGGCGGCTGTCTTGGTCAGGCTGTGAACTTGGTGGGGGTAGGGGTGAGGAGTTGCGGTTATCACTGTAAGGTCCGCCCCTGGATGGCAAGCAGACTCCACCCTCCTCGCAGCAAAGTCTCCACCCAGTACCTGCGTTACCTAGGCAACTGGGACACCTGGAAGACATCACATCTGCATCTGCTGAGGTCACATCTGAATTTGATGTGGCCACACCTTTCCCCGCCCATACCATACATAAGGCCTAGCCCAGGCCCAGATGCTCTCTTGCTCTTCTTTTCTAGCTCTCTCTGCTCTCTCTCTGCTCTAGCTCTTTCCTCTCTCTTTCCCAGCCACGTGGAGTGCCAACCTTGCCTGGTCCCAGCAGGTCTACTGAATAAACCTACCTCTCACCTGAATACCACGTGCGTACTGGTGCAGTTCTTACTCGGCAACCTCTTTTTAAAAACCTAACAATCACTTGGCAGCCCAGTTGCCTTAGAAAGTAGTGTGTTCCAGAACTCTTAAGTCCTCCCGTAATCAGAGGGAGATGCGTGATGGTAGTTCTTCTCAGCTACCTACTTTAAAAAATACGTACATATTTTTGAGATGGGGTCTCACTGCATTGCCTGGTCTAGCCGTGGATTCCTAGGCTCAGGTGATCTCTCTCAGCCTTCCATACGGCTGGGAGGACAGATGTGGGACATTTTATTTCTTTACCTATTTTCTTGGGCTAGGGATGGAACCCAGGGTCTGGCACATGCAAGGCCAGGGCTGTTGCGCTGAGCCACACTGCCAATCCGGCTTTTGTTCATTAATTGGACATAGTCTCCTGGATTCTTCTGCTCAGGCGGACTTCAGACCATGATCCTCTAGATCTCTGCTTTGTATAGTGCTAGGATTACTGGCATGAGCCCCAGTGCCTGATGTCAACCCCCTGCCCAAGGTGCTAGGTTGTCACCCTGATCTGACATGGGCATAGCTTTGATTATTTAACAAAATACTCCCTCATCGAACAGTGTTTCTCCCTTGCTAAGCACTGTGCACTGTAATGGTTTCTGTTCATTTAAAACTCCATCTTCAAACCACACCTGTCCGCTCACAACCACCATCAGTTCATGACACAACCCACAAATGGGCAGCAGCGGGATTTGAGACCCCAGAGAGCCTTGTGCAGGAGCCAGCACAGCACAACCAGACAGCCCAGCACAGACAGCCATGGCGCTCGGGGTTCCCAAGTTCCTGTTACCTTATTGTCTGTGTGCCCTGCTCTTCCGATCCTCTCCTGGTGTGTGTCTGGGTCTAGTTACTCCCCGCCCCCTTTAAGTGTGTGTGAGTGTGTGTGTGTGTGTGTGTGTGTTACTAGAACTTGAACTCTGGGCCTCTTACTCTTGCTTGGCTTTTTTGCTTCTAACTGGTGCTTTCCCACTTGAGCCACATTTCTACTTCGGGCTTTTTGCTGGTTAATTAATTGGAGATAAGAGTCTCATGGACTTTCCTGCCTGGGCTGGCTTTGAACATGATCCTCAGATCTCAGCCTTCTGAGTAGCTAGGATTTCAGGCTTGAGCCTCAGTGCCTTCTAAGGGACTCACAGCTCCTTTGTACAACTACTTAATGATAATAAAAATACAATGTAAATTAAAAATGTGCATGGTGCCATTCCCCAAGGACCCTGCTGTCAGGGTCTGTAATACACACACACACACACACACACACACACACACATACACGTGTGTGTGTGTGTGTGTGTGTGTGTGTGCAGGGGACAGCAGACCCCCAACCCCCTGTCCATCTGTCCCAAAGCCCAAAACCACCGCAGCCCCCCTTCCTGCGTGGCTTCTCATCTGCGCTCCGAATTTAGATTAGGGTGAAAAGTGGAGAGAAGGAAATGAGCCAGAAAATAGAAAATTAATACTTGGTAGAATTGTCATATTTCAAAATTAATTTACAGGCGATGTCAGACAACCGGAGTTAAATCATGATATCAGCAGGCCATTCTAGGACTTAAAATATTGGCATCCATCACTGTAAATGGGGTCCTGGGAGCTGGGGGAGCGATCTCTAGGGAGGAGGCCAGTGCAAGGTGGGCGGGAATGTAAATACTTGATTAGCTAAATTGTGCTACATCATATTGAGTGATAATGGTATGTGAAATGGTAATGGGATGGACTGAATTATTTGGGTTTACGGTTAGCCTACTTTTCATGTGTGTGAATGTGGGTACACGCACTTGTTGGTACTGAGGCTTGAACTCGGTGGGGGAGGGGGCTTTCATTCTTGCTTGGCTCTTGCTTTCACTCAAGATGGGGGTGCTCAACCACTTGAGCTATAGCTCCACTTCTGGTTTTTGCTTGTTAATTGGAGATAAGAGTTTCATGAACTTGCCTGCCAAGGCTGGCTTTGAACAAGGATCCTAATGTCAGCCTCCTAATGAGCTGGGATGACCAGTGTGATCTACCAGCCTGGGATGTGCTTAACTACCTCTAGAACTTGATCTTCGTGGCCAGTGCTGGAGAGCTGGCTGTGGAGGTACCGATTCCTGCGCCATCTGCTTGCTCACCCTCTTGTGGAGCCCCGTTTATCCCAGAGACTCGTACGCCACCATCTGCCCTGTGACCAAACATTTCTGGTTGCCTCCTTCACTCCGGGGGAGATTTCTCCAGGATTAAGCACCTGCCTCTCATCTCCTGTCCTTACAGCTGTGTGTCGAGGTCGAGTGGTACAAGTCCCCGCGGGGGCCCTGGTCCGAGTGGTGGGCACTGAGCTGGTCATCCCCTGCAACGTCAGCGACTATGATGGCCCCAGTGAGCAGAACTTTGACTGGAGCTTCTCGTCCCCTGGCGGCAGCGGCGGCTTCGTGGAGCTGGCCAGCACGTGGGAGGCGGGCTTCCCCGCACAGCCCTACCGGGAGCGGCTGCGGACTGGCCAGGTGGTGCTGAGGAGGACGGCCAACGACGCTGTGGAGCTGCACATCAAGAACGTCCAGCCATCAGACCAGGGCCTGTACAAGTGTTCCACGCCCAGCACGGACGCCACAGTCCAGGGCAACTATGAGGACACGGTGCAGGTTAAAGGTAGGCTGGCACCGCTGCCACTGGCCGTGTGCCGCACCCGGCTCAGGCAGCGTGCTTCACGCCTGTCTGTGATCCCAGCTCCTGGGGAGGCTGAGATCTGGAGATCGCACTTCAGAACAGCGCAGGCAGAAAAGTTGCCAAAACGTTCATCTCCATTTCACCAGCAAAGAGCTGGAAGTGGAGGTGCAGCCCGAGTGGTAGAGCACAAGCCTAGAGCAGAAAGAGCTAAGGAACAATGCCCAGACCCTGAGTTCAAGCCCCAGATGCTGGCAGGGAAAGAAGGTGAGCCAACTGACCTCCAGCCGCCCTTCCTCTTCCCTGCGGGTGATGGGGCTCCTGGCCCACGAGATGCAGGCAGTGTAGGACCCTGCCAGCAGTGCAGTGCCCCAGCCAGGTGGCTGGCACCCGGCCCAATGACTGGCACTGCCATTTGTCAGCTCTATGGTGGTGGGCGTGTTCCGTACCCCAGCTTCCTCCTCTTCTCAGAGGTGTGGGGACTGGCGAGGTAACCCTGGCCAGGACCGAGAGCAGTGCCATCCCATCACTGGCTAGTGGCAGGAAATTGTTGTCCCACAGTAGCATCAGAGTTGATAGGAATAGCTGATCCTGCACGGTTCACCTCCTGTGACCTTCACAGCTTAAATACCTGTCACCCTGGAAGTTGTGAGTCTTCTGTAGAAAGAACTATTTGCTCACCCCGAGTTCGTTGACCTGACTGCAGTTTAAAGCTTCTTGCAGGTTAACTGGAGATAAGAGCCTTTCAGACTCCCCTGCCCAGGTGGCTTTGGAGCCTTGGTCCTCAGTTCTTGGCCTCCTGAGCAACCAGGATTACTGGGATGAGCCGCGGCATGCACCGAGCCTCCTCTTGTCTTTTATGGTTTTTGTGCTCCAAGTAGATTTGCTCCCACATTCAGTCTCTGACTCCAGTGAAGAGGATAGGATAGGATAATTTACACACAAAAGAAATGAAAGAACATACGTAATTACTTGCCTCAAATCACCCAGCTAATTAGTAAATGAGCAAGAACAAACCATTTTAATTTGAGGCTCTCAACATAGAAACGATATTATTATTATTTTATATTAATCCTGCATTTCTCCTTGCCTTTGCTTGTTCCCATGAAGATTTGGATTGGAATAGAGATAGCCATGATTAAATTATGCTATGGAAGATAGCATTGATTGAGCAGTGATTGGAGAAGGCGCTACACCTCAGATACGATTCCCTCCATAAAGTTCCAGCCATGTGCATGAGAAACTATGAATTAAAGCCTTCATACATTAAATATACCTCACCCATTACGTCTTCCTTATTCCTGTAGGAAATCCTCAGTGATTTTTGTTTGTATGCTCTGTGCCAGTCCTGGGGCTTGAACCCAGGGGCAGGGTGCTTTCCTTAGCTCCTCTGCCCAAAGCTGACACTCTCCACTTGAGCCACAGCTCTGTCTCTGGCTTTTTTTTTGCTGGTGAGAGAGAAGACTCTGGATTTTTCTGCCTGGGCTGGCTTTGTACTATTCAGATCTCTGCCTCTAGAGTAACTGGGATTAAGGTGCTAGCTACCACTCCCTGGCTTTTCTTTTTCCTTCTTTCCCTTCTGGGAGTAGGAAATAGCAGCCTTGTCCCTAGCCCAGGACTAGAATCCTCTGGTCCTTAAGGGCCTGGGGTCTTACACACAGGTGCTGTGCAGGGTCTAGTATGCAAGTGCTGGTACAGGGTTTTGCATATGGGTGCTGTGCAGGGTCCCTCACCGGCCCACCCCCTCTCTCCACAGTGCTGGCTGACGCCCTGAGGGTGGGCCCCACGGAGCGGCCCGCGCCCAGCTTGAGCCTGCGGGAGGGAGAGCCCGTGGAGCTGCGGTGCGCGGCCTCCTCGTCCCCGACCCCAG
This sequence comes from Dipodomys spectabilis, assembly GCF_019054845.1. Lineage (NCBI taxonomy): Eukaryota > Metazoa > Chordata > Mammalia > Rodentia > Heteromyidae > Dipodomys > Dipodomys spectabilis. The sequence continues at coordinate 1,697,918 of NW_024870825.1, read as the reverse complement.
CGCCTGAGGCCTCACCTTCGCCCGCGCCCGTGCCGCCCGCGCCGCACACGCACCTGGCGCTGCGCTGGGAGCTGCGGCGCGGGCCCGAGCGCCGGACAGTGCTGGCGCTCACGCACCTGGGCCGGCTGCGCGCGGGCCCCGGCTACGAGCAGCGGTACCGCGTGGGCGCCGTGCGCCTGGGCACCGACGGCGCCGACGGCTTCCGCCTGGCGCTGGACCCCGCGCTGGCCGCCGACCAGGGCGCCTACTGGTGTGTGGTGGGCGAGTGGATCGCCGAGCGTGGCGCCTGGCAGGAGATCCAGGAAAAGGCGGTGGAGGTGGCGGCCGTGGTGATTCGGCCCACAGGTGAGTGGGGGCGGGGCCCGCGGGGCTGTGTGCGCGCTTGTGCAGGGACAGGCTGCCCTCCTGAGCACGTGTGTGTGCGTGCATGTGTGTGGACAGTCTGCCCTCCTGTGCACGTGTGTGCGTGCATGTGCGTGGACAGGCTGCCCTCCTGTGCACATGTGTGTGCATGTGTGGACAGGCAGCTCTCCTGTGCACATATGTGTGCGTGCATGTGCACGGACAGGCTGCCCTCCTGTGCACATGTGTGTGCGTGCATGCGTGTGGACAGGCTGCCCTCTGCACATGTGTGCCTGTGTGGACAGGCTGTCCCCCTGTGCATTTGTTGTGAGTGCATGTGTGGACAGGCTGCCCTCTGCACATGTGTATGTGCATGTGCTGACAGGCTGCCCTCCTGTGCACATGTGTGCATATGTGGACAGGCTGTCCTCCTGTGCACATGTATGCATGGTGCATGTGTGGACAGGCCATCCTCCTGTGCACGTGTGTGCGTGCATGTGTGGACAGGCTGCCTTCCTGTGCATGTGTGTGTGTGCGTGTGTATATGTGGACAGGCTGCTCTCCTGTGCACATATGTGTGTGTGCATATGTGGAAAGGCCATCCTCCTGTGCACGTGTGTGTGCGTGAATGTGTGGACAGGCTGCTCTCCTGTGCACATGTGTGTGCATGCATGTGTGAACAGGTTGCCCTCCTGTGCATGTGTGTGCATACCTGTGACCCACCTCTGCTGCCTATGTGTTGCAGCTTTCTGGTGAGGTTGGGAGCAGTGTGGGGAGGGGCACATTTGTTTAAAGCTGTGATCTATCGAGTTTTTTGTGTGTGCGCGCACATGTGTGTGCATGTGTGTGTGCATGCATGTACCAGTACTGAGACTTGATCTCAGGGCTTTATGCTCTTGACTGACTTCTTCCCTCAAGGCTGTTGCTCTACTACTTGAGCCACAACCCACCTTCCAGCCTTTTGCTGATTAATTGGAGATAAAAGAGTCTTTCAGATTTCTCTGCCTAGGCTGGCTCAGACCCACGATCCTCAGATCTCAACCTCTTGAATAGCTAGGACTACGGGGCCTCAAGATTATGGAATCTGGCTAAGTTTGTTATATTTTTATACATAAGTAAGAGTCTTGCTGGGTTTCCTAGGCTGGGCTGGAACTTGTGCTCTTTCTACCTCAGCTTCTTGATTAGCTGGTATTACCAGCATGAGGCTCAAGGCCCAGCCTGCTGATGTTTATTTTTTTGTGTGTCATGGGACCTTTTTAACAGTCTTTAGAAGCTAATAGATCCTTTCTCTGAATTAATGTGTCTTTTAATTTATAAAAGACAACACTACAAGTTGACAGTGGAAAACAATTTTATTGAACTACTTGTCAAAATATTTTCAAGACGAATTTGTTCTGTGGTAATGCTGTCCCTCTTTATTAACACCAGTCGCTGGAGTGGATGGCAGCTCACTGCTGTGAGCTGTGGGTGGCCAGGCGCGTCAGCCCTGTCTCCTGACACCTGTGGCGGCTGTCTTACCACTCTGGGGTGGTGGCCAAGTCCTCCGGGGACCATCGTACCACAAGGGTTTGTTTTCATTCACAGTGGGGAAAAATGGGATAGGTTAGGGAAAGTTAATCGAGGTGATCATGCAGCCATTTTTCTCCGGAGCCATCTTTTACCCTGTGACCACAAGCATGGTATGCAGGGCGGTCCAGGAGATAGGAGCTGCCTCAGCTGCTCATTGCTAAATGCTCTGAACCACTTTCAAAAGATACCCCAAAGCCAGGCACCTATGCTCACCCCTCTCACCCCAGCTAACTCAGGAAACAGAGATTTGAGGATCGCAGTTCAAAAGTCCATGAGACTCTTACCTTCAATGAACCACCAAAAAGCTGGAAGTGGAGCTGTGGCTCAAGTGGTAGAGTGCCAACCTGGAGTAAAAAAGCTGAGGACAGCGCTCAGGCCCTCAGTTCAACCCCTATTACACACACACACACACACACACACACACACACACACACACACACACACACACAATGTTCCCCAATTGTTCCCCCAATGTTCCCCAAATTACTATTACTTTTGAAGGGATGGAGGAGGAGGAACTTGGCAAATGTGTGGAGTAGGATGGGGTGGAAGAGGATGCTGGACTTCTCTGTGTGCTCTTGTGCCCACCACGAAGCGCTTCAGCCTCAAGGTGATGCTGACCTTGTCCCCACAGCAGCTCAGAAGCCAGTTGTGGCCATGACAGATACCCAAGACTTTGCGTTGGGCCTTTTGTGACCTGAGCAGCAGACCCCTATCCCTTCGCTTCCTGGGGACACAGGAAGAGTGACTTTGGCTAGATGGCCAGGGCTGGGCCTCCCCTGGGACTGTTCATCCACTGATCACTTGGAGAGCACGCTGTCGGCTGCTTTTCCACTCCCATTACAGATGTTCAACGTCTTTTAAAAATTTGCCTGCATGCCACACAGCGTTTTCCATTTGAAAAGCTTTGACAGGAGGACGCTGAGGCTAGATCTGTCTTGTATGTGACAGCAAATTCTTGCGTGTCTCATCTAAATATAGTCGACTTTTAATTACACCCACTAGCGCAAGGGGGCAGTGGTGTGGATAATCCCAAACTCATTGCTCTTCAGGATTCAGGATTCCGGGCCTCTGGCTGGCTTTCAGGTAGACAGAGCGAATAAATCAATTGAGGAGGGAGAAGTTGATTCAGAAAGACAATTGTCTGATTTCACCTCCTTGGCTCTGTTGTGTGCTTTGAAGCTCTGGGGATCTACCTCAGGACCTATGCACAAGCCAGGCAGCGTTGGCACACAGGGCCAAGGATCTTCCAATTTTCTTCTATGTCTTTCCTTCCTTGTTTTTTCTTCTGTGCCTATCCTGAACTTAAGGCCTGGGCGCTGTCCCTGAGCTTTGAATTGGAGATGATGAATAAAATAAATGAAGCATTAAGAACATACCAAGCATATAGAATATGAAAGGGAATCTAGTATGTTTTATGAATGAATACATTAAATATTCCTGAAATCCCTAGCAACCGTACAAGCTGTCTAATTTTCATAATGTGAGTTCGAATTTCAAAGGAGATGATTGGCCGGGCACTGGTGGCTCACGCCTGTAATCCTAGCTACTCAGGTTGAAATCTGAGAATTCGGGTTCTAAGCAGGCTGGGGCAGGGAAGTCCTTGGAGACTCTCATCTCCAACCACCAAAAAGCAGGAAATGGAGCTGTGCCTCAAGTGGTAGAACATCCACCTGCAGCGGAAAAAGTAAGGGATCATGCTCAGACCTCTGAGTTCAAGCCCCAGCATCGGCTTTAAAAAAAGAAAAGAAAAAGAATAACCAGGTGGCTGGTGGCTCACGCCTGTCATCCTAACTACTCAGGAGGCTGAGATCTGAGGATCACAGTTCAAAGCCAGCCTGGGCAGGAAAATCTGTGGGACTCTCATCACCAGTGAGCCACCAGAAAACTAGAAGTGGTGCTGTGGCTCAAAGTGGTAGAGCGTGATCTGTGAGAAAAAGCTTGGGGACAGTGTCTGGGCAGTGAGTTCAAGCCCCATGACTGACAAAAAGCCAAAAGGAAAGTGATTGCCTAAGGAGGCAGGGGTTGGGCTTTGGAAGCAGGGCAGCTGGCTGTAGTCCGGGTCTCTTCGAGAGTTTTCTTTTTGCCCTTCCAGTGCTGCGTGCTGCCGTGGCCCGGAACGTGTCAGTGGCCGAGGGGACGGACCTGGACCTGGCCTGCAACATCAGCACGGACCGCGCCGACGACGTGCGCCCCGAGGTGGCCTGGTACTTCAGCCGCTCGCCCGATGGCGCCCTGCCCGCCTCCCGCATGCTGGCCCAGCTGGACCGCACCTCCCTAGTGCACAGCGCACCTGGCGTGGCTCTGAGTCACACGGACATGCGGTCCTACCATCTCCTCGTGCGGGATGTGAGCAGGGACAGTGCCGGCTACTACTTCTGCCAGGTGGCGCTCTGGACCCTGGGACACAACCGGAGCTGGCACAAGGTGGCGGAGGCCAGGTCTGCGCCGGCCAGTGTGGACGTCACATGGCTGGGTGAGTGGTGTGGCGAATTGCCAGTTCCTGCCTCCCGGCCTCTGCAGGAGTCTGGGTGCTGAGGATTGTGTATTGAGACAGTCTTCTGATCAGAACAGATCCCAGGCTGGAAGGCAAAGGAAGGCAGGGGGGGCAGAGTCGGGGGACAGGGGTGGTACTTAGAAAGTGTGCCTGTCTTCATCTCTGCCCTCTTTGAGAGTGTAGCGTTTCCTTTCGATGTAGAGATGTGCAGGTCAAGACAGGCGTGTTGGCTCACGCCTGTCATCCCAGCTACTCAGGGGGCTGAGATCTGAGGATCACGGCTCAAAGCCAGCCCTGGGCAGGAAAATCTGTGAGACTTTTATCTCTAACACACCACCAGAAAACCAGAAGTGGAGCTGTGACTCAAGTGGTAGAGCATCAGCCTTGAGTGAAATACTATACTGAGGGCCAGCGCCCAGCCCCTGAGTTCAAGCCCTCGTGCCTCCCCTCCCACCCCCCAGACCAAAGAAAGAACAAGAAATGGATCTTTTTTGGAAGGGGGGCTGCAGTCCCGCTTCTTCTTCTGGACTCCCCTGTGCTCCGGGGCATGGACTTCTGCTTTCTAAAGCTGGGTTGGGAAGAAGATTATTTATTTATTTTTTAATTTTATTTTATTTTTAGTGCTGGTCCTGGGGCTTGAACTCAGGATGTGGGAGCTGTCCTTGAGCTTTTGCGCTCAAGGGTAAGCACTCTACCACTTGAACCACATTTTCTCTTCCAACTTTTTAGTGGTTAATTGGACATAAGAGTCTCACAGACTTTCCTGCCTGGCCTGGCTCTGAACTGTGATCTTCAGACCTCAGCCTCCCAGGCAGCTGGGGTTACAGGCCTGAGCCACCCTGCCCAGCTCCACAGTGACTTCGGTTGCTGACCTGGTTTCCATGCAGGACCTGGCTGCTTCTTCATGGTTATTTGTCATCTGTCGTCTCTGTCAGGCCACATGTCACCCGTGTGTCTTCTGTCTCCTGGCCTCACTCCCCAGCTCTGCCCTCTGTTAGCTCATGGGGGGGGAGGGGCACCCGCGTGGGCCCCTGCCTCATTAGTGTCGAACAAGAACCTGAGGACGTCTGTGCGTGCAGACGCCTCCCCTCCATGTGGCTTGTTAGAAAGACAAGGTGTGTTTCAGTGAGACGTGCCTGGCTCGAGTTTCATCTCTGTGGTCTGTCTGCACGCGTGGACGTGGCTCTGGTTCCTAGGAGGCAGACCTTACTTTAAAGGTCAGGCCGTGGCTTCTTGCTGTTCACGTGCCTCATCTGCGTGAGACCTCCAATTGCATGGGTGTTGGATTCACTGCTCTGTGTTCCTTTAACTGGCAAAGGATGGGGCTGACAAGTGGGGACTGAGTGGGGGCAGAGGGTGAAGAGCAGCAGGGGCAGTGAGCTGCGCTGGAGCCAGCCCTGTCCATCATTGTCCTTGTGATACGGGGAAGGGCGAGGAGGCCAGCCTGGCCTGAACTCTAAGGAGAGCACTGAGCTGCGGGGAAGTTGGCCAGCCGGGACTCCTTAGCAACCTCCCAATAAACAGACACATGCCATGGGGGCTGTCATCACTGCAGCAGAATTTCTCTCCTGGCTCTGACCCCCTGTGACGTGTGACCAGGCTGTCAGGTCCCTGTGCTGAGTCCCAGCCCTTTTTGGCTGCCTGTGTACCCGATTCCAGGGTTTCTTTGAAGTGCTGGGATGATGGGCCCCTGATACATCATGGGAGAGGTTTCTGGGGGCTCTTGAGGGGGTGCTGTATTCTCCAGAATGAGAAGATATAACACTAAGCTGTGGGCGAGGCTCTGTTGCTCACACTTGTAATCCCAGCTACTTGAGAGGCACTGGCAGTCTGAGGTGAGCTTGATTCTGAGCAAGTATGAGACCCTGTAATAACAAACTAAAGCCCAAGAGGGGGAGTATGGCACAAGTGGTTAAACTCTTACCTGGCAAACAGGAGGCCAGGTTCAAATCCCCAGCGTAAAAGAAAGAGAAAGGGGGAAACGAGGCACACTGGATTCCTACACAGATATAACAGAAAACTCAATTTTGCCACCTAACAGATTAAGAATAAAAATTGGCCAGGTACCTGTAGCTCAAGCCTGTAATGCTAGTAACTACTCAGGCGGCTGAGATCAGAGGATCAAGGTTCAAAGCCGGCTTGGGCAGGAAAGTCCATGAGATTCTTACCTCTAATGAACCACCAGAAAACCGGAAGTGGCTCTGTGGCTCAAGTGGTAGAGCACTAGCCTTGAGCTGAAGAGCTGAGGAACAGCTCCCAGACCCAGAGTTTAAGCCCCATGACCAACAACAACAACAACAAAAGTGATGATGACAGTAATGATAATTACTGTTGGGGCTTGGCATGCGATGTACAGACCCCGGCTTACATCCTGCTCCCTACCATTGTCTGAAAATGAAGTTCTGGTTTTTATCTTGCTTGTGAGTTTGAGGGTCAGGAACAGAGGACAGCCCCATGGGGTTCATCTCTGCCTTCCCACACAAAGCAAGGGGCTGCAGTATCATGAGACCAGCCGGCTCACCCTCTGTTTTCTCCTGCTGCTCAGAGCCATCCAGGGTCCTCCCAAGATCAGGGATTGGGGGTAAGGCTCCCTTTGTGGGCACAAGGTCACAGGGACGGAGGCTATGTGGGGGAGATGCTACATCTTTGGAAAATGGAATCTACCACTGTTTGATCTATCTATTCAATAATTTTTTTGAAGCCGGACACTGGTGGCTCACACCTGTAATCCTAGCTACTCAGGAGGCTGAGATCTGAGGATCATGGTTCAAAGCCAGCCCGGGCAGGAAAGTCCCTGTAACTCTTATCTCCAGTAAACCACCAGAAAACCAGAAGTGGCGCTGTAGTTCAAGTGGTAGAGCGCCAGCCTTGAGTTAAAGAGCTGAGGGACAGTGCTCAGGCCCAGAGTTCAGGCCCCACGACCGACAAAAAATTAATTTTTTTAGCTGGCGCTGGGGGTTGAACCCCGGGGCCTCTTGCTTTCTGGGTAGGTGCTTTGCACTTGGCCAGGCCTCTAGCCCTGTTTTGCACTGAATATTTTGAGGCAGGCAGGGAGTCACTATCTGCCTCAGTACGCAACCGGATGGCGATCTGTGTATCTTAGGTTTCCCATCGTTTTTATTTTAGTCCCTCCTGGCCTTGAACCTTGAACTCAGCCTCCCAGGTAGCAAAGATTACAGTGTAAGCCACCAGCCCACAGAATCATGATGCTTTCTTTAAAGGATGAGAAAGAAATCTTTTGTGTGTGTGTGTGTGTGTGTGTGTGTGTGTGTGTGTGTGCACGCGTGTGCGCATGCGTGCGTGCATGCATATATGCTTGTGTTTTGACTTAAGATTTATGTCCCACTTTGAAGGGGGCAAAGATTGAAGATGGCTTGCAAAATGAAGCATAAGGAGGAGACATGAAAATAAAATCAAAATCAAAAGGGATTTTTAAAAAATCTTAAGAATAGATATTGCAAGGTAGCTGGGATGAATTAGTTACTCAGGAGAGGGCCTGCGTTTGCCTCTGAAGTTTGAAGACTGGAAACCAAAAGAGATGTGGATATATAGTATTCCTCCGAGGAAGGAAAACGAGCTTTTTCTTGGCACTGAATTTGTCACATGCCCTCTCACTTCAGAGGCATGAGACTGGATAATGGAAAGAACTTTCCAATGCTCTTCTTATACACAGGCCCTAAACAAGTGTTCATATGGGTGTCCTACATGCTCTTTCTCAAAGCCAAGGGCGTGTGTGTGTGTGTGTGTGTGTGTGTGTGTGTGTGTGTGTGATGTGTGCATGCATGTGTGCACATGCACCAATCCTGGGCCTTGAACTCAAGACTAATTGCTTAATTTTGTCACTTAGGTTGTCATTCAATCACTTGACTCACAGCTCCACTACCGGCTTTTTCTGAATAGGTTATTGGAGATAAGATTTGTCTCATAGGAAGTGGCGCTGTAGCTCAAGTGGTAGAGCGCTCGCCTTGAGCTGAAGAGCTGAGGGACAGCGCCCAGGCCCAGAGTTCAAGTCCCACGACCGACCAAAAAAAAAAAAAAAAAAAAAAAAAGATTTGTCTCATAGACTTTCCTGCCTTGGCTGGCTTTGAACCATGCTCCTTAGATCTCAGCCTCCTGAGTAGCTAAGATTACAGGAGTAGTACCTGGCTAACACACCTATCTTAAGTGTGTGAAGGAGTTTCTAGAAGAATCTGAATTTCTCTAGAGGGACAAAGATGGCTTTGTGTTGGTCTTGGTTAGTGTGTGGCTAGAATCTGTACACCGGCATGTCTTCTGCCATCGGATGTCTTAATGAGCCTTTGGCAGAGGTGGATGGGAATCATTCACGCTTGAGCTCTGGGCCCCAGGCCCCAGCCTGGTGCGGTGTTAATTGGAGAAGTTCCCGGGGTGGCGGATGCAGGCAGGAGGAGGGGCTGAGAGGCTGCTTTACATTCTCCGCCGGGCACTGCCAGTCCCCTCTGCCCACTGCGGCCGCCAAGGAAGGTAATTATTTTTCTTTAAAAGGGGCCCTTAATCTGCTAAGTAGTTGGTAGCAACCGCAGAGTTCTATCACTGCAGGAGGAAATATTTGCGTGTGGCATGTTTTTAGGATGACAATTATCAGCCGTCTGTCTAGGATTACCCCAACTTTTTCTTTTTCTTTTTTTTTGGGGGGGGGAGGTCCGGTTGTAGAGACTGAACTCTGGGCCTGGGCGCTGTCCCTCAGCTCTTCAGCTCAAGGCTAGTGCTCTACCACTGGAGCCACAGTGTCACTTCCGGCTTTTTTCTTTTTGCTTATGTAGTGCTGAGGAATCGAACCCAGGGCTCATGCATGCAAGGCAAGCGCTCTACCACTGAGCCACTTTCCCAGCCCCCCAACTTTTTCTTGTGTGGCCATACTGGGGCTTGAACCCAGAGCCTCACCTTTGTTCTTGGCTTTTCCACTCAAGGAAAGTTTGAAGGATTGCAGTTTGAAGACAGCACTGGCAAAGAAATCCTTGAGACTCTCGTTAACCAGCAAAAAGCTAGAAGTGAAGGTATGGTTCAAGTGGTAGTGTGCCAAGCTGGAGTGAAAATGCTAAGCAAGAATGCAAGGCCCTAGGTTCAAGCCCCAGGACTGGCACAGACTGTCTGAGCAGTTTGTAACAGAAGGTTACAGGGAGGGTCTCTGTCCAGGATTGCAGCTTGGAGCTCAGCATGTTGGTTGGTGAGCGGATCCCTGCCTCAGAATGTGAGGCCTGCTCCTGCAGGTCCGCCGGGGCCTTCTGGCATGAATTATGTATTTTTAACTTGTATATTATAGATAGAAATGTGCAAATCCCATAGTGGAGGAACTGCCGGCTTCCATAGCCTCCAGGACTTTCTGAGATTACATCATCTCTCTTTCTGGAGTCCAAGTCTCACCACGTAGCCTGAGCTGGCGCTGCACTCAGTCCACCTGAGTCTGCCTCCTAAGTGCTGGGATTACAGGCACGGACCACCATGCCCAACCTCTGGCTATCACCTCATTTTAATGTTGAATGTGTTAGCATGCATCCAAACTGATAAGCATTTTAAAACCCAAGAACCATGGCATTCTTAGCTGATTTCTTGATTGAGATCAGGCAGGATGCGGCTGTAATCAGTGGTGAAATGCTATCACCAAGATGAGCATTTTTATGCAAATAATAAATTTCCTTAGACTCAGCAAGTACGTTAGCATCTCAGCTGTCGCCTTTGCAGATGGCAGAGTGGGACCGGCCTGGTCTGGGGCGGAGTCTGGTAGAAGGACCCTGTGGCCACAGGACAGCATGCGAAGGCAGCCCTGAGTGAACAGGAATCAGAGCGGGGACTGTGGTGCTGACTTCGAGTTCAGAGGAGGTCTTGTCCCCGGGAAGGGGGCCCCTTACCCCAGGGTCGTGGGCATGGCGGCCAGGGAAAAGGGCATCCTCTTGGTAGACCATTTTTATTTTTATTTTATTTGTCGATTGTGGGGCTTGAACTCTGGGCCTGGGCACTGTCCCTCAGCTCTTCAGCTCAACGCGAGCGCTCTACCATTTGAGCCACAGCGCCACTTCCAGTTTTCTAGTGTTTTATTGGAGGTAAGAGTTTCACAGATTTTCCTGCCCGTGCTGGCTTTGAACTGTGATCCTCAGATCTCAGCCTCCTGAGTAGCTAGGATTACAGGCGTGAGCCACCAGTGCCCGTCTGGTAGACCATTTTTAAAAGGGCAAAGCGATTTCTCTCCTTCCTTCTTTCCTTCCTTCCCTTTCTCTGGGGCTGGAACACAGAGCCTTGTGCCCTCAGTTGGCTTTTTCACTCAAGGCTAGTGCTCTGTCACTTGAGCCACACCTCCACTAATGGCTTTTTGCTGCTTAATTGGACACCAGAGTTTCATGGACTTTCCTTCCCAGGCTGGCTTTGAACTGCCATCCTCAGAGCTCAGCCTCTTGAGCAGCTGGGATGACAGGTGGGAGCCACCAGTACCCAGTTGCTTAACACCTCTAAGGGGGCCTCTCTGTCTCCTGTTCAGAGCCAGACTTCCAGGTGTTCCTGAACGCCTCCCGCATGCCTGCGTTTGCAGACGACCCAACAGAACTGGAGTGCCGGGTGGTGGATGTGCGGCCCGCGGAGGCCCGCGTGCGGCTGGCAGTGTCGTGGTACTACCGGCTGAGCCGGCGCAGTGACGATGCGGTAGCCAGCGAGCTCCTGGCCGTCATGGACGGGGACTGGACACTGCGGTATGGAGAGAGAAGCAAGCGCCGGGCCCGGGACGGCGAGTTTATTTTTTCAAAGGAGCACACGGACACGTTCAGTTTCCGGATCCAAAGGACAACGGAGGGCGACAGGGGCAATTATTTCTGCGTTGTGTCTGCCTGGACCCGGCAGCCCAACAACAGTTGGGTGAAGAGCAAAGATGTCTTCTCCAAACCTGTCAGCATTTTCTGGGCGGCAGAAGGTGGGGGTGATATTTTCTTCATTATTTTTATCATCTATCTATCTATCCATTTATCTTGGTCAGTTACAAGATTTTATCTTAATACCTTGAGTTTACTCAGCTTGATTACTTGACTTGTGCTCTACCATCTGAGCCACAGTTCTCTGGAAACAGAGTCTCATAGGCTTTTCTGCCCAGGCTGTCTTTGAAGCGCAGTCCCTCAGGGCCTGGGTGCTGTCCCTTAGCTTTTTACCTCAAGACTGGCAGTGCTCTACCACTCTAGCCCACCTCTTAGCTGGTTAGTTGGAGGTGGAGTAGAGGCCTGGACTCTGCCAGACCTGGCCTTCACAGGGAGGCCTCTGGGACCTCGGCCTCCTGCGCCACTGGGGTTATGGGTGTGAGCTGCAGGCTTACTCAGGTTGCTTGGGCAGCACTGCGTCCTGGCTCAACATCAAAACAGCTTTTCTGGGGTTAAAGCACCAGTTCAGTGTGACGTCAGAGTGCCATGCGCGTGCTCCAGTCATGTTGGTCGTAAGTGTGTCCCATGATGGATGAAATGGTCATGGCTGCACTGGCTTCCCTAGTGTGGGAGGAGGGTAGTGGTGTGGCCCACAGTCTGGCATGGGCGTCAGGTCTACCCGCGCCCTCCCACCCTCGCCAGGGACCAAACTGTATTGGCCGTCTTGGGAAGGGGATGTCACCTTTGGCTCCCCAAATCCTCTTGGTAAAACATCTAGGACTTGAAGTTCTTCCGTGCCAAATTGTGCGTAGCAATCGCTGGTCTCTGCGTAGGCTCAAGACTGCTTTGCCTCGGCCTCCAGGTGCTCTTTCCTTCTCCGCTTCTAGATTTTTCTAGAAAAACCTAGAGCTGACCTGCCCTGCTTCTCCCTCTAGATTCTGTGCTGGTGGTGAAGGCCCAGCAGCCCAAGCCCCTGTTCGCAGCAGGGAGCACGTTTGAGATGACCTGCAAGGTGTCCTCCCGGAACATGAAGTCCCCCCGCTACTCAGTGGCCATCACAGCAGAGAAGACGGCCACAGCCGGCCCGGGACCCAATGAGACCCGGTGCATGGTCTCCCTGGACCAGGATGCGGTGGTGAGGCCAGGGAACTGGACAGATGCCGCACGGGCACAGGGCGTGGTGCTGGAGAAGGTACAGGAAGACGAGTTTCGCTACCGAATGTACCAGACTCAGGTGTCGGATGCCGGGCTGTACCGCTGCGTGGTGACTGCCTGGGCGCCGGTCGGGGGCAGCCTGTGGCGGGAGGCGGCCACTAGCCGCTCCAACCCCATCGAGATCGACTTCCAGACCTCAGGTGAGCTGGGGCTCCGCCATTGTGCCTGGCACACCTGTCAGGTGGCCTCCGGCTTTAAAATAGCTTTGGATGCCGTCAACACACGCATCCAAAGCATGGCATTCGCTCAGTGCTGGCAGCTCACGCCTATAATCCTAGCTGCTCAGGAGGCTGAGATCTGAGGATTGGGAAAGCTGAGGTCCAAAGATAAAGGTTCTAAGTAAGCCAGCCTGGCAGCAACGTCTGTGAAATGCTTACCTCCAATTAGCTAGCCAAAAGCTGGAGTGGAGGTGCTGCTCAAACAGTAGAGCACCAGCTTTGAGTGAAAAATGCAAGTGAAAGCATAAGGTTCTGAGTTTGAGCCCTAGTACTGACACCCCCCGCCAACACACACATAGAAACCACCATCACCAAAAGCCATTTTTAGAAGTGTTTTTTTTTTAAAATCATCTTTAAGTACTTGTACAAAGAGGTTTTAATTTAACGTGACAATTTGTGAATACGACGCATCTTGATCAGTGTCACCCCTACATCATTCTCCCCCCACTCTCCCAGCCCCACCCATCCTCTCACGCTTCCCTCACTCCATGTTCACGCGCTGAAATTATGACCCTTCACCTGCCCTTCCTCTCTGTGCACTGTACCTCCCAGCAACAGCCCAGCTCCCTGGTATTCCTTTGTTACCCTCTAAGTTGGTTGTTCAAAGCAGTTACACCACTGGGATCCCCGCTGCGTACACCATCCGTTAGTGTGTTTGCGTGTGTCTGCGTAGACCCTGCGTATGTTTCTTGTATGCTTGTTGTTTGGCTCTCACTTCCACATCCAAGTGAGAACATGCTCCCTTTGTCTAAGCATGATTTCACTCAATGTAAATTTTTCCCCAGGTCCATATTCTTCCCAATGGATGGGAAGAGTTCTGTGTGTATGTGTGAGAGAGAGAGAGAGAGAGACATTTTCTTCATCTGCTCACTCATTGTCAGGCCTCTGGGCTGCTTCCCTGACTTGCCTGTGGTGTACTGAGCAGCAGTTGAACCTGGGTGTGCAATTATTAGAACATTTTCTTAATACCCAAACAACACCCAGCCAACACCCTTCAATCCTGCCTTCTCCTTTCCTGTCCCCTGCCAGCCGCTAATCTACTTTGTATCTCTGTTCTGTTCATTCACACAAGCTCTGTAAGATGTGGTCTCATTATCTATTTTAATGTATCGTATGTTTCAAAGGCCACCATGCTGAAACATGCCTCAGTATTCATGCTTTTTTTTTTTTTAAACTGTGTCGGTTGTGGGGCTTGAACTTGCTGAAGGTGAGTGCTCATCCATTTTGAGCCACAGCGCCACTTCCAGTTTTCTAGTGGTTTGTTGAAGATAAGGGTCTCACAGACTTTCCTGCCCAGGCTGGCTTTGAACTGCGGTCCTCAGATCTCAGCCTCCTGAGTAGCTAGGATGACAGGTGAGAACCACCAGCATGGCTCACTTCATGGTTTTTCTTTAATCACTGAATAATATTCTATTATGGATCCACCACATTTTGTGGTTTCTGGTTCCTGACTGCTGTAAACAATGCTGCTCAGAACATTGCTATGGGAGTCTTTGGTGAATGTCCATTTTTGTGTCCATCCTTACTTTAAAATACCTAGAACTGGGTCCTTGAGATTTCACAGGAGTCCGGGAGGGCCCGCTGTGGTCTGGGTCCTGTGCAAGTTGCCTGTGACACTACCCAGACAGACCTCTGCACAGCACACCATTGTCCCAGAAACAGCCATGAGGAAAACGTCCCGTGTTGCCAGTCAGCCGTTGATCTCGTGGGAGAGAAGGAAGTCACCCCTGGGAACAGGCCCCACAATGGAACCTTTCTTCCCAGCCCTCGCCTGCCTGGCAGCCCTGACCCACCCCCTGCCCCCCCCACCAGTCCCACAGCCGAGCCAACAGGGAGAGTGAGAACTCGAACTTACAGCCTGGAAGGCATTTGGAGTTCTGTTTCAAAAGAAAAAGAAAAAGGTGACATTTGTCTAAAGGAAGTAAATATGTGCTGTTTCCAATTAAATAAATAGGGACATAAATCCAATATGGAGATTTCTTAATATTTTATCCTTTTGTATTCTCTTATAAGAGGCCAAAGAAAGCCTCTTAGTGCAGTTCTATGAAATTTATGGACTTAATCATCTGGAAAAAAAGAAAAAAGGGTGAGGGTGGATATGAGGCCCTGAGTTCGAGCCCCGGTTCTGACGACAGTGGGGTCTGCTCAGAGCTCAAATCACAAATGACCATAGGTAGGCCACCCCTGCCCAGGACAGCCAGGCTCAGCTTCCCTCCCAGGCTGCGGACCCAGCTGGGGGCCGGGGGCTCGGAAGCCAGCGCTGGGCGGCCATCCTGGCTTGGCCTCTCGAGTCCAGAGTTCCCATGCACTCCAGAACACATGGAACTTTCCAGGCTTTCCACATTCTGAATGACACAGATTCTTTATACACTTCCTGTCGTGAAAGCAATCTATTTGTTTTATTGGGCATTGGGTTGAAATGAAAATCTAATATTCTTTCAATTACTTCATCTCTCTCCCTGTCTGTCCGTCTGTCTGATGGCTGTTTCTTTCTGGTAATTCTGAATGAGAAGCTAACAGTGGTTCCCTTAACTTCTAATGAGTTTTGGAGCCAGTAGCCAGGGCTGTCCCCTTTGCTTCTCAGGAAACACATGGGAAATCCTGCAGCACTGAATGTTCTGGAACCTTCTCTCTGGTTTGCCTGTTGTTGGGTTTTAGGAGTTAGGATGATAAGGTAAACCTTGACTTGTTGGGATTAGCTTTGTTTAGAGCTGGGAACTGCTCCGGTTCTTTGACAAGTTAAAAGCAGTCATTTTGTCTACTGTGTTCTCAGGGAGGTGTGCAAGACAAATTTTGACTAGAGAGATGGGGGGGTTTTTTGTTTGGGTTTTGTGTTTGTCCAGTACTGGGTTTGAACTCAGGGCCTCATGCTCTCACTTGACTTTTTCAGTCAAGGTTGGTTCTCTATGACTTGAGCCACACCTCCTGCCTGTCTTTCCTGATTCATTGGAGATCAGGTCTTCTGGACTTTGCCCAGGGTAGATTCAAACTGGTTTTCCGTATTAGCCAGGACAACCTGACTCACTGGATAGAGGTTTTATGTTTACTTTGTACTCGGCTCTAGTTTTTGGATTCAAAGTGAAGACCGAGAGCTCCGGTGTGGCCTGTGTGGTCTCTTAAAGGAATATCCAGGCTGTCTCAGCCCCCCTGCCCGCAGGTTAGAGCCACCGTGCCCTCTGTGCTCCCAGCCCACTCCTTAGAAAGACTGCTGTCACATTTGTCTCCTTTCTTCAGCAGGGCCTGTCCCCGCCACACACGGCTCAGTCCCTGTCCCCTAACTGGCCAATAGCCTGGCCAGCGCGACCCACCTCATAGGAACACTCAGGTGGTGCCAAGCTGGGGGGGGGGGGGGCTGGACATGAGAGTGAGGCAGTCATGAGAGAAGCAAAAGGAAAAGCTGGGTCGAGACTTCTGGGAAGAGCTCTCACTCAGTGTCAGCTCCAGACCGAGTTCCCGGGGGGTGCTGGGCTCGAGTCTGCGTGGAAGGCCGGTGCCTTAGGATGGCTACATGGGGAGTTTCCAGGCAGTTCTGGGGGAAGTGGGCCATGCTGAACCGTGTTGGAGAGCAGGCATGGCATGGGGCCGTGTGAAACTGATGGGGCCATGCTGCTTTCTCCTAGGTCCAGTGTTCAACGCCTCTGTGCACTCAGACACACCCTCTGTCACCCGTGGCCAGCCTATCAAGGTCTTCTGCATCCTGACCGTGGAGGGCGCCATGCTGGACCCAGGTACCACGCTCCGTCCTCATCCAGTTCTCGAGAGCACTTGGTGTGCTACCCTGTCCCCCTCTTCCCCCCCTCCGCCCCTGCCCGGCCTGGCCTGGTTGAATGGAAGCACAGCTGGAAACAAACCCAGATGTTCCATCAGAGTTATCAGGGCTGGGGGGGTGGGGGTGTCTCCAGGCATGATCCCAGATGAGTATGAAATCCACTAGCAGGTTCCTACTCCTACTCTGTCATTCATTCATTCATTCACTCAGATATTACTGAGCTCCTGACGTGCCTGAGTCTTGTTAGGTGCTAGGAACAGAGGACTGAGTGGCAGAATCAAAGCGTATCTAGGACACTGATGGCCCAGTTAAGGGCACACACAAAGCAGCCAGGCATCGTGCCTCACGCCTGTAATCCTAGCTTCTCAGGAGGCCAAGATCTGATGATCAAGGTTCCAAGCCAGCCTAGACAGTGACAAGTCCATTGGACTCGTCTCCAATTAAAAGCCAGAAGTGGCTCTGAGTAACAGAGCGTGAGGCCCTGAGTTCAAGCTTTAGTACCGGCACACAACAAAATAAAAGTCAGCATAGTGTAAAGCTATTTTTTTTTTACCACTCTCCCCTTTCCGCCCCCCCTCCCCCCCAGCCATGATCGTGCATGGTGTCTCCTACAAGAAGTGTGCTTTCTCACGGCCAAGGCCACAGTTGTGTCCTATAAAAATCTTCCCTCCACCCCACCGGTGCCTTCACAGCTGGCCGCGCTACACTCTTGGGCGATGTGTAGCTGCAGACCCTGAATAATTAAACACAGACTGCAAATTGGTTTCTTCAAGCGGCCTATGGGCTGGACGATAGTTCTCATTTGGAAGAGGTTGCATAAGTGACTGGGGTGGGGGGCTGGGCAGTGTCTCTAGCGGCGTACCACAGATTTGTGGAGGGAGCACTCAGGAGACACCTAGCTCAGGGGAGTGGGGGAGGAGGGCAGGCAAGGGCACGAGTCAGGACAGGTCTGCACTGTGTTGCTGGGATGTAGTAGGGATCCCGACACCACACGTTCATGCATGCAGCTCAGTCTGTGCAAAGGCTGGAGCAGCGGGGACGTGCATGACCACCACCAGGCCAGCCAGGGGGGGTCTTGGCTTTAGTGCTTTAGCTCCTAGCATCTACGATGACAGGTATAGAGAGCACCTGCTAGTGGAGCACCACTCGCAGGATCATGTCTGCCCAGTGCGGAGATCGCGGGGCACGTGCTGGGTTGTAGGGTGCTGTGCTCAGTAGCTTCAAGAACAGGACGGATGCAGTGACTCGCTGGGGAGCCCTGGTGCTGGCACTCTGCACAGGTGCAGAGTTGGGGAGTAGAGTGTGGTCATGGGTGGTGGGGACATGGTTCCTCCTGCATGCTGTATTCAGAAAACACCAGCACCTGTGCATGACAGCATGAATCCCCAGCACACCGGGCAGGGCCTGGGACCACTATGCCCTGGTGCCGGGGAGGAGGTGAGGAACCACTCTCGCCCCCCCCCCCCGTCCCCCTCCCCGGCCCCCTCCTCACTCACTAGGAACTAGAAAATGACACACGAGCACCTCAGTGAGTCAGCCCGAGAGAAAGAGGCTGCTTTCCAAAGAGCCGAAACAAGATGTCATTTTTGGTAGGGTTTTAGCCATTCCTGCTTAATATACATATATTATTTGTACTATGTATTATGTTATATTACATTTATTATATATCTATTATATATATTTTGCCAGTCCTGGAGCTTGAACTCTGAGCCTGGGTGCTGTTCCTGAGCTTCTTTGTGCTCAAGGCTAGTGATCTACCACTTGAGCCACAGCGCCACTTCCAGCTTTTCCTGTGTAGTTTATTGAAGATAAGAGTCTCATGAACTTTCCTGCCTGGGCTGGCTTCAAACCACAACCCTCAGATCTCCACCTCCTGCGTAGCTAGAATTACAAGTGTGAGCCAACAGCACCTGGCTTACATTTGTTTTAAATGTGGAATGTCTGAGAATCATTTATTTACGTTCTCATGTGCTTTTTTTTGGGGGGGGGGGTCCAGTCGTGGGCCTGAACTCTGGGCCTAGGCGCTGTCCCTCAGCTCTTCAGCTCAAGGCCAGCGCTCTACCACTTGAGCCACAGCGCCACTTCCGGCTTTTTTCTTTTTGCTTATGTGGTGCTGAGGAATCGAACCCAGGGCCTCATGCATGCAAGGCAAGTGCTCTACCACTAAGCCACCTTCCCAGCCCCTCATGTGCTTTTTGAAGTTGTTAGTTTACCTTTCCTAAATAAGTCGATGTTATTTTTTGTTCAGCAAAAGGTGCTTTGTACCAAAAGTTGTACAAATATGTGTGTGTGTGTGTGTGTGTGTGTGTGTGTATGCATGCCAGTACTAGGGGCTCAAACTTAGGACCTGGGCGCTGTCCCTGAGCTTTTTCAGTTAGGGCTAGCGCTTTACCACTTGAACTACAGCTCCACTTCTGGTTTTCTGGTAGTTCATTGGAGGTAAGAGTCTCATGAACTTTTCCTCTCTGGGCTGGCTTTGAACTGTGATCCTCAGATCTCAGCCTCCTGAGTAGCTGGGAGGACAGGTATGAGCCACTGGTGCCTAGGAATGTCAAAAGATTTAGGCCAGAGGTGTGGCTCAGTGGTGGATCATTTGTGCCACGTGTACAAGGTCCTGGGGTTGGTCTTACCAAAAAAAAAAAAAGCAAAGCAAAGGCCCGTGGCCCTTGGTCACTGGCGTGGCTGGCACTGTTGACAGAAGCCGAGACCGGGAGCCGGGCTGAGGAGGCCTGCGTACCCTTTACATTCTGGGAGATTGGCTTCTCTGTCACTTTCTGCTCTTCTGCTCACATGAATTTATTTCGGCTGTTACAACCTTGATTTCTCAGGACTTTATACCCCAGCGGCAGCACCTTGGGGCTGTGAGCCATGTCATTTTTGCAGTCTGGCATTTTGTCCCTTATCAGTTCAGTGTCTTTCCAGTCTGGGTCATGTGGCTGTCCTGTCAAGGGACACTATCTGGGGAGAGGGTAGGGGGTGAGGAGGGCACAGCGTGCCTTGCAGCTGTCTGCCAGCTCTACCTCTGGGGCTGTCTGAGGGGGGCTCATGGCCCCAAATTCTCTCCCAGGGCTCCCTAGGCTGGGCGGTAGCAGTAGTATGGTTACAAACCTGGACTCCAGGGAGGAGCTTGGACCACATCCTGTGGTTGGAATAAGATTCTGCTAAACAGCTCCCTCCCATGCGGGGGCCATGTGCATTTTCCTCATGGCACTGACCGGGGTTTTTGGCAATGTAGACTCCATGGCCTTCGACGTGGTCTGGTTTGCCGTACACTCCTTTGGTCTGGACGAGGACCCGGTGCTGTTGTCCACGCTGGACCGTAAGGGGATTGTCACCACAGCTCCACGCCACGGGAAGAGTGGCCTGAGCCTGGAGCGCGTGGGTGCGCTGGAGTTCCTATTACAGGTGCATGACTCCGAGGACCACGACTTCGGCAACTACTTTTGTGCCGTGACACCATGGGTGAAGTCACCGACAGGTTCCTGGCAGAAGGAGGCAGAGATTCACTCCAAGCCTGTCTTCATAACCGTGAAGATGGACGGTAGGTGCCACCCACCGCTGCATACATGGGCCCAAGGGTAGAGCCTCTCCCGCCTGGCTGCAGCTGCAGCTGATAGCCATCCAGGTTTCCGGTTTGAGGAACGTGCCACGACGGCAGTCTGCTTTCTCTCTGGGCTCAGTCTGTCCAGAAGGAGCAAAAGCAGCCCTGCTGGTTCCTAGCTTTATTGTCATGTGCCACAGGCACCATCAGGAAATGACTTGCAAGACTTGCTGGGAACTGGCCATCACAGCTGTAATCCCAGCTACTCAGGAGGCTGCAGAGCTGCGGAGTGCAGTTCAAAGCCAGCCTGGGCAGGAAAGTCCATGAGACTCTCATCTCCAGTTACCTAGTAAAGAGCCAGCAGAGAAGCTGTGGCTCAAGTGACAGAGCACCAGTCTGGGGTGAAAAAACTCAGGGACAGCGCACAGGTCCTGAGTTCAGCCCTGGTACAAGCACAAAACAACAACCACCACAAAAATCCTTTGTCTCACCAGCAAAAAAAAAAAAAAAAAATCCAAGTAATTATCTCACTGGATGCTATGTTGAAAGTAAACTATACAACTTTTGGTGGGATAGGAAAGAAAAACAGAGCAAGGGAAGGGTGACATTGTCCAAAAGGAAATGTGCTCTTTACCTGACTTATGAAACTGCAGTCCCTCTGTATCTCACCTTTATAGTATCATTTTTAAAAAAGCAAATAGAGAAAAAAGAATCAATTGGCATAAGTCCATGGAGAGTACGGAAGTCCAGGCGCCACTGCACAGCAGCAGGCGGTGGGGCGTGTTTTCTTAGTCATGTGCCTGTGTAAGGAGACAGACAGGAGCCCAGCTTTCACGGGCCACATGGCCTTTCTGATCCATCTCTGTTGTGCAGTGGGAGTGTCATCTCCCGTGAGACGTGAGATGAGACATCATCCAGTCGAGGAGTGCTGGTGTCTCCGGGGCTCCACACAGCATGTGCATTTCCGACACTTGTCATGTGTTACTGTATTCTCATCTTAAATTCTTCCCTTGAAGTTAATTCCATATGAAAACTCGAGCTCTTCCCAAACAAGTAGGGGAGTGATTATTCACTTTGCTCGATAATTTACTACAGCGTTACCTAAAATAGCTGCTCAGCACACTGGAGTCCTCCCGTGCGCAGGGCTGATTTATGCGTGGTATTTTTAAGGACGCATCTGCTGCTGAACGCACAGTGCCCTTATCCCGACTTTTAAAAATCAATCTCCTGCCAGACCCCTAAAAAAGCAAGTTGACATTCAAAGGCAGCGAGCGAAGCCGTTCTCCTGCCTTCCCCAATGGAGCAGGGCGGGGGAACACTTGCTCACTTTGTCAAGGGGGAAGAACTGAGGCAGCTAATCTATGCGGGCTGATCCCCAGGGATAGCCCCCGGGGTGGGGTAGGGGCACGCAGGTCCCCCACGGCTGCCTGCACAGCACTCACTGCCTCTCCTTGGTCTCCCCCAGTGCTGACTGCCTTCAAGTACCCGCTCCTCATCGGCGTGGGGCTGTCCACCGTGGTCGGCCTCCTGTCCTGCCTCATCGGCTACTGCAGCGCCCACTGGTGTTGCAGGAAGGAAGTGCAGGAGACGCGGCGGGAGCGTCGTCGACTCATGTCCATGGAAATGGATTAGATGCCCAGATGGAGCCTTCCAGAACATTCCAGGGACAGTGGGGTGAGAAGATGGACTAGACGCCCAGCCAGAGCCTTCCAGAATGTTCCAGGACAGTAGGGTGAGGCGATGGACTGAACGCCCAGCTGAGCCATCCAGAATGTTCCAGGGATGGTGGGTGAGGACAGAAACGTTTGGAAATGAAATATCACACTAGAAACCAGTCCTCTCTATCTCAGGTGGGAGTTTGCGCTCTCCTTTTGGCATGTCATGAGCGCGGACATGTTTACCTTGACACAGCTCCCTCCCACAGCACTTTCTGCTCTAGAACAATCTCGAGTGTGTGCTCTTTCCTGACTGCGGCTTTTTAATGGTTAAACCTTTGCCTAAATTTTTTTTTCTCCTCTTACAGATCTCCGAGTGTGTGTATGTGTGTGTGTTGGTGACTTTGGTGGGCAGGGTTGCAGGGAGGCTCCGGCAGTGGCATGCAGTTCTCCACAGTGGGTGTGAACCGTGCCTGTGTCCATGCTGGTCCTGGGTTAAGGGACTGCTCACCACTCTCCCTCCGCCCTGGCCTTGAGGTGACACAGGCCTGGGCTGAAGGCTCTTGTGGCTTTTACAACCCCGCCACACGCCTTGTTTTTGGGGGGGAGGGTGTGGTTGTCTACATTTGAAATCTAAATTTGGAGCATATAACTCTCCTTGAGCCCAAATGCATTTAACTTTCTTTTTTCTTTGGGCCTTTCCCAATTGTGTTGGTTTCTGTGGGAATGATGAGATGGTAGCCTTGGGGTCTGGATTTGGACTCCGCCGAGCACCTTAGCTCACCACCTTAGCCTTAAGAATGAGAATGAACCAGAACACAGTATCACCTCTGCCCGAGCCAGTTAGGAGGGAGGAGCAGGGCCGGAGGGGGCGGGGGAAGCAGGAAGCATGCTGGGAGGCTGCCTGGCCTGGCAGGAGCCCTGGGGCCGGGGCAGGAGTGCTTCTGGATGGGGCTTTCTGCAGCCCAGGCTGGGGGAGGCTGAGGAGCACCCTCTGCTCGCTCCCTCCTGCCCCGTGTGCGGCACTGGAGATGGGGAGACACACAGGGCCTGCTCCTTCCTGTGAGAGCCATGGCCACTTGACTGACCTGGGAAATTCAAAACATGCTTACGGGAGTCAGGAGCCGGTGGCTCACACCTGTCATCCTAGCTACTCAGGAGATCAAGGTTTGAAGCCAGCCTAGGCAGGAAAGTGAGACTTATCTCCAGTTAGCAGCAAAATGCCAGAAGTAGAGATACGCCTTGGTGAAAAGGCTGTGTCCAGGCCCTAAGTTCAAGACCCAGGACTGGCACACACAAGCACTGCCTAGAGGAACTGTGCTCTCTTCTCTTCCTGAGTGTGTGGGCGCAAAGCGGGATCAGGGGCTGTGCTGCCTGCCCGCCCCCCTGGAAGAGGAAGGTGGGCAGAAAGATCCTCCAGGATCTCCTGTGCCCACAGCGCCCCTCAGAGCCCAGCTCTCCCCTCCCCTCCGCCCCTCTCCCTGCTCTGTACACAGCACTGGCCTTCCATAAGCAGAAGCGTCCCAGTATCTGGGGCTCACTGGGAACGCGTGCGCCGTTGACATCCTCTGTCATTAATTCTGGCTCTGAAGGATCTCATAATGCCCTGTCTTCCAAGAGGAAAAAAAAGATTCACTTGTTTTGAGCAATAAAGAAATACAAAAGGGAAAGGATGGCCATTCACATGCAGCCTGTCTCTCCCGGCTCCCCCGTTCCCCCTTCCTGCCCTGTCTGAGTTCACTGTGGGCACCGCTCCTGCGGCAGAAGCCCCGGCTTCTGTGCTAACGCCGGTGGCTGCAGCTAGCTCCAGGCCTGGAGCTGAGTGAGGAAATGGGGGGCAGGGATGTGGAGGGAGTATGGCACTATTGGGGTGTCATCTGCATGTCATCTCACTGCTGTTTCAGCGGAGGTGGGAAAACAAACAGGTACCACACGCATGTCGGCACAGGGGGCACACTGAACCCTGGCATCGATGCCGAGAAGATTCAGGATGATGGTAACAGGCCTTCAGGGTAGACATAAGAACCCCTGCCGCCGGAGGGGCCACTGTCCCCCAGAGACTTAGGTCGCTGAACCCTGGGTGGTGAAAAGTGTGTGTGCCCACCCTCGTACCTTGGCCTTTCACACTGATGTAGTTCAAGGCTGAGTTGTCCCAGGCTCCCACCTTTGACCCTCCTGTGTCCTTTGGGCCAACCCCAAGTCACCTGGGAATTGTAGGAAGGATCAGACATCAGGGTATTGTGCCAAGGTCTTTGTGCAGGATATGTCTTGTGAAGGTGTGAGGTGCCCCCATCTGACTACCAAATAGGGCTCCCACAAAGTGCTCTTCAGGAGAGGCTGGAGGAGGGAAAGCCTCGCACGCAGGAGATTGTGCAGGAACTTTCTAGAAGGCTGACCTTTTCTCAAATACAAACACATCCCCCCAGAAAGAGCCTAAGCTGTTCCATGAAGCTGGAGGTCTCTTCTAATCGTTTACTTCATGATGTTTACATCCGTATTCACTTTGTAAAGAAAGAAAACAAGGAAAACGCAAACTCTGGCTTTTAACCACCTTTTGGATTTCCATGGGACAGTAGAACTCTTCACTCACCAGCTGGATGAAATCCCAATTTAGAAATGTGTTTCTGTGTACGCCCACGCCCCGCCCCCTCTGCCCTCGTCTCGTCCCCAGTGGCTCTGGCCACGATTTTGATATTGACATCTGTTAGCCAAAGACTGAGCCTTTTTTGGCAGGAACAATAAGCAATACTACACAACTTGCTACTTTCAGAAAAGCTGTTTGTTGTTGCTTTTTTTTCTTTTACTTTAGCTTCACTGACGACAACAGAGGAAGAAGCGAGCTGGGACTTGGGCAAACCCTCTGCTGTTGGACCAAATTCTCCTCGTGTGCATCGTGGGGAACAAGGCGGGCTTTCTTTCTTTAGCTGGTCCACAGGGATCTGTGGAGTTTCCACAAAGAAAAGATCTTGTGGATTTTCTTCTCTATATCCAATGTTATATGAACTAATTGTAATTGTTTTATACTGTGACCACAAACATTATGCCAAGCACCGTTGGTTTTTTGTTGTTGTTTTTTATTTCATTAAAGGCAGTTGGACTTGAAGTTGTGAGGAACGTGGTGTTGTCTTTGGCCCCTTCCGGCGGGAGGGCTGGGCTCCAGCCGCAGCAGGGTGGCACCTGCTGGCCCTGTGAATCCCAGACAAACACTGCAGATTTTCTTCTCTGACCAAAGAACTGATGGGACTCCCAGCGGGTGGGCGAGGGCAGGCCTCCTGTGTTGGGGGTGGGGGTGGGGGTCCTCCTGGCCTGCTGGTGACCTCACAGCTTCCCTCTCAGTCAGAAGTCAGAGGATGCGGTTCCTCTCCCGATGAGGAAGCACATGCTGGTCATGACCTCACTGTGACCAAACAGCGCATGTGCTCTACTCCATAATAGAACCTGGACAGCAGGTGCTCCCCCTCAGCCAGCCTCATCCAGCACTCCTGTTGACTTGTGTATACGTGTGTATGTGTGTGTGCACGTACGCATACATGTGTGCTGGTACTAGGGCTTGAACTCGGGACATGGGGACACTGTCCCTTAGCCTTTTTGCTCATGGCTGGCACTCTGCCACTTGGACTACAGCTCCACTTCTAGATTTCACTGACCAATTGAGTCTCACAGACTTTCCTGCCCAGGCTGGCTTTGAACCATGATCCTTGATCTCGAGTAGCTAGGATGACAGGCCTGAGGCACTGACCCCCTGCAGCTTGACCATGGGACCACCGCATTGCGAATTATTCAAGTTGTACTCACTGTTGAGTGGCTGGCATTGCTCCAGGCATGTAGGAGGTATTGGACTTTGTTAACATAGTTGAATGACGCACTGTTGAATGACCTGTTATTACCTGCTTCTCAGAGATCTGGAAAACTCACTCATGTCCAAATACTGATGTGGGTAAAGCTAGTCTTTGTCAATCCCTGGCCTGTTATTAAACATATTCCTCCCTCAACTGAGATTTAAAGCAAAAGCCAAGTGTCCGGTGCCTCACACCTGTAATCCTAGCTACTTAGGAGGCTGAGATCTGAGGATCCAGGTTCAAAGTCAGTACAGGCAGGAAAGTCTGTAACACTCTAACCAGCAGAAAGCTGGTGAAGTGGATATGTGGCTCAAGTGGTAGAGCGCCAAGCCTTGAGTGAAAAAGCCAAGGGACAGCACACAGGTCCTGAGTTCAAACAAAAAAAATTAAATCTAAAAATTAAAAAATAGAACAGGCTGGACCTTACCTTATACCATATATGAAAATTAACTCAGAATGGAGTAAGCTCCCAAATGTGAGACTAAAGCTGTAAAATCCTAGACTAAAACAGAGAAAGCTTCAGATAAAATCCTAGACTAAAACAGAGAAAGCTTCAGAACACGGGGTTTGGCTGTGATTCTTGAATATCACACCAAGACCATAAGCAGTAAAAGAAAAAAAGGAAGGGGGGGGGGGGACCTAGACAAATGGGATTTTTATCAAACTGCAAACTGCAGCATGTGAAGTCGGCAGAGGGAAAGGGCAGGAGATGGCAGGCAAGAGCATTTACAAACCATGTATCTGATAAACAGTTAATATTCAGACTGCAAAGGGAATTTCATTGTAAATCAGAAGGCAACCCCATTAAAACATGGGCAAGGGTCTTGAAAACACACCCAAAGAATATGTACTCATGGCTACTGAACATATGAGAAGAATTGTTCATCCTAAGAGAAATGCATATCAAAACCACAGTGCGGTATCTCCAGATGAATCTTAGCATGGCCGCCATCAAAAGACCGGGATGCTGGTAGCCATACCTGTCATCCCAGCTCCTCCAGAGACTGAGATCAGGAGGGCTGTAGTTCCAGACCAATCAGGGCAAAAAAGCTCCTGAGATTGCATCTCGAAGAAAAAGCTGGGCATGGTGGCATGCACCTGCCATCCCAGCTACCACAGGAAGCATAAATAGGATGCCTGCAGTCCAGTTCACCCCAGCCAATAAGAGAACTTATCTCAAAATAACTACCACAAAAAGGGGCCAGAGGTATGGCTCAAATGGTAGACTACCTGCCCTGCAAGCACAAAGCCCAGAGTTCAAACCCCAGTACAGTACCACTGCCAAAAAAAAAAAAAAAGACAAGAAAATGATAGGTGTTATTCCTGCATATGAATGCACTGCTGAGCACAATGTGAAATGGTGCAGCTGCTATGAAAAACAGTATGGAGGGTCTCTGAGAAATTAAAGACAGTGAATCTCTTTGGTGCAATAAAAACCTGGATGATGGGCAAGTAAATCAAGCTGGGATGGGAGAGTGAGCACCAGGCAAGGGCGGGGTGGGGGGGAGGTCTAATGACAAGGGTGGATGAGGATGATTATGGTGGATGTAGCTGATTGGCCTGTGTGAACAATAAAACCTGCTGAAACTGCTCTGAGGAGTGGGATGGGGTGAGCTTGTTTACACGTGTGGAAACATCACACAACGAAACTCAGCTACAACTAATGTATGTTAATTTTTAAAAGTTAATTAAAAACAGAACTACCAGATGATTCGGCAGCCCCACTTCTGAGGAGATACCCAAAAGAAATTAAAGCAGTATGTCAGAGACACATGAACCCCCATGACCAGGGTATATTCAGAATAGCCAAGAGGTGGAAGTCACTCCAGTTTCCCTCAGCACACAAAAGAGTAAAGGAAACATTCCTGTGCACAATAGAATACGAAGCCATCGTTAGTAAAATGAAAATCCTGATTTATGCCACAACCTGAAGGAAACTCTGACACTGCGCTAAGTGATGAAGTCAGCCACCATGACAGATACTGTATTTTTCTTCTCATACAGTAGTCAACACAGCAACAGAAGGAAGAAGAGTGATCACCCAGAGCCGTGGGTGGGAGGGGTTCCTGTTTATTCAGCCAGATTCAGGATTGCAGGAAGATTCCCGAGTGCTGTTGCATAACTGAACACGCTTATTAAACAGTGCAGTTAAAATGGCCAAGATGGGAAATTACTATTACGTGGGCTTTTCCCACAGTAATTAAAAAAGAGGGAGGAACTTTAAAATGTTCTCTGGGAAAGATTCAATAAGGATTCATTGCTTAAAAAAATAAGAGATGGAAGGCGAGGTGGGAGGGGGGGGGGGGCAAGGACATGGAAACATTTGCCCACAGCTTCACGATTTTTTTAAACAATCAAAGTTTAATTTAAAGCAATCAGTTGTAGAAGAGACAGCTCAGGTGTGCACAAGGAAGGGACTATCAAATGAGATTCTTGTTTACAGAGTCATATTCAGAGCAAAGTCTTAGCCAGCGCACTGATGGCCACACCTGTAATCCTCACTACTCAAGAGCCTGAGATCTGGTTCAAAGCCAGCCTGGGAATCAAAGTCGATGAGAATCGCATCTCCAGTTAACCAGCAAAAAGCCAGAAGTGAAGTTGTGATTCTAGTGGTAGAGCATTTCCCTTGAGTGAATAAAACTGAGGGAGGGCATGAGTTCCTGGGTTGAAGCCCCAGTTCCCTCACTACACACACAAAGGTGGGAGGAGGGAAGCAGCTTTGGAGGATGGGGGTAGGTAGTGGGGAAAAGTTGGGGGAGCTAAGAAAGATGCTGGAACACCATCGCCAAGCTGAGCACACCCTGAGGGGGTGAGCGGGGTCTAGAGCCCTTGGCAAGGGACTTCGCCCCCCTTCTCTTTGGGGCTTATCCCGCGCCTCCCAGCCCGTTTCCATGGAAGCCTGTTGCCTGGTTCACAGCAGCCCATACAAAGTATGGGGTACGGCCCCTCCCAAGGGGTGCAAACCCCAACCCTCGCTTGCCCAAGCCCAGCCTCGGAGCCTTCTGTTGCTCTGGGCTTCCTTCTTCCTGGGAGTGGGGGGGCCCCCTCCTGCCCGGCCTCCACCGGGCCCGGCCTCCCCCTCCCCCGGGCTCCCCACAAGTCAAGGTGACAAAGGGAAGCTGTCCCGGCCTCACAAACCTCTTCTGCTTAGTGGGTTCGTGGTCAGCATCCGCTGAAAGCAACATCCTGTGAAGGGAATCGAGGCCTCCCCGATCGAGGCCAGGGAGAGAAGATGGCGGCCGGGCCCAGCTCCAGCACTCAAGGCCTGTCTTGTTCCCGTCATGCTCTGGGTCCGGGACACGTGCGCCCTTCGTGTCCTGCAGGCCTTACTAGCTCCCATCCAATCAGAAATCCTGACGGTGCCACGAACGGAGATGGAGATCCAATCATAGAACGCTTTCATAAGCGAGTGTTAAAGAGGGGGAACCAATCACGAGGCTCCCCACAGCACATGTCTGCCCTTCGACCAATCAGACAAAGAACGCAATCTCAGGGGGTGGAGACAAGGGGCCTTCTATACACACGGGCTGCGCGTGCTTGGATGCCCACCTCCCAGCTCTAACACAACGGGTCCATTTTGCTTTCAAACACACCTGCTCCATCTGCCCTGTCATCAGAAGAGGAACAAAGCCAAGCCCTCCAGGGCATCAAGAGAAGAGGAAGGGACCTAGAGTGGAGATCACGATGTTGTCCTCAGTCCACAAGTCCAGGTCACACAGGGAAGCTGGGATCACAGGGGTCCCTGCTTGGGTGGTGATCTCTGGTACCTGAAAGAATGAGACGTTCTTTATCTGGGCAAAGTCAGGCTCTGCGGAGTACAGATCAGTTTAACCTGAAATGCAAAAACTCAAGTTGGGGAGCAGGGGGGGGGGGGAGTCAAAATAATGATCAACTTCCTGCTGATCTGTTACATTTTTTTTTCCTAATTCTTTCTCCAGCTATTTACCATCTCACCCTTTCCCTTCCATGAGCAGCCAGCTCAAAAACATGTTAAATGAGAAGGCAGCCCTAGACTCCGTTGCCTAAGCCATTTGAGGTCAGTTTATCCCCAAACCCCTGAGTCTCACTTTGCTCATCTGAAGAATTGAGACCTCCACCCAGCAGTAATGTGAGTTAAGTTTATAAAACTTCAGGAGAGTGAGCACCAGTGGCGCACACCTGTAATCCTAAACTATTCAGAAGACTGAGATCTGAGGACCCCTGTTCAAAGCCAGCCTGGTCAGAAAAGCCCTTGAGATTCTTACTCTGATTGACCAGCAAAAGGCCAGAGTGGAAGTGTGGCTCAAAGTATAAAGCACCAGCCTTGAGTAAAAAAGCTGAGTGAGAACTCGAGGTCTTGAGTTCAAGCTCCAGTACACACACACACACACACACACACACAATTTCCATGAATCTGTACAAATTATATTGAAGCATGTCAACCTAGAGTGAAAGATCTCTTTTTATTAAAAATCTTGCCGAAAAGAACAAAATTTCCCTTTAATACATTACTGATTCCTTTGTCCAGGAGTGGCCCTTTCCAGCCTGCCCGCCTTCCCTCCCTCCCTCTAGATCAGAAATGACATTTCTACATCCCTTTCAAGCAGTACAATTGCAATGTGGTGATTCCCTGGGGCAATAGAATAACTGCCTCTTCTCCAGTTCTATTTTTTTTCCCTTTTCTTTCTTCTTTTTTTTCCCCCTTGACAACAAAAAGCTTTTTTTTCCCTTCAGACAAGAGGTAACATCACCCTGTCAATGTTAAATTCTGGCAGAAATGAAGCCACTAAAATAGAAAGAAGGAAAAAATATATTTTGGCAGCAGCCAGGAATAAGGAAGCATAGCACTTACTGTGCTGTTTGTATTTTGGGGACATAGGTATTATGGGCTATGATGGTTAATGGGTATCTAAGATCTCTTTTCAGGTCATGTGGCAGGTTGAGTGCATTGACATTCTATTTTTTGTGGGTTTTTTTTAATCTTTCCTTTTGCTGTCACATTGTAGTCCTCCCCTCTCCCCCAGAAAAGAGGCAGAATGTGCTAGGTGCCCGTTGCTTACACCTGTAATCCTAGTAACTCAGATCCTCAGGATCTAAGGATCTTGGTTCAAAGCCAGATTGGGCAGGAAAGTGTGTGAGACTCTTGTGTCCAATGAACCACTAAAAAGCCAGAAGTGGAGGTGTGGCTCAAGTGATAGAGTGCCAGCCTTGAACAAAAAAGCCAAGTGAGAGTGCAATGCAAGGCCCTGAGCTTAAGCCCCAGGGCTGGGAACACTCCTCCTTTCTTCAAGGAGGAGAAAGAAGGAAGCAGAAGATTAATGTGTCTGTATTTTTTGAGCATGGGCATACAAGCAGCTCTGCCTGAGGTTGCCACCAGTCATGATGTAACTACAACCTTTAGAAAGTGCTGCTGTGTTTCCACTAATTCTTTGGGACTGACATTACTGTGACAAGGCAGGAAGGAAAGCCACATGATCCAAGGCAAGGCCATCCTGGGCTATACTCCCAGCAGCTGACCACAGATGCAAGAGCAAACCTGCCCACATTAAACAGCTGACCCAGAGGCTTGTCATGAAAAACAAATATCTATTGTTAGAAGCCACCGAAGTCTTGTTGTTGGTTGTTGCACCATAGTAACTAAGACTGTGCATTTGCCTTCAATATCAGTGCCTGGAAGTGGGTCAAGACTTCTGTAACTGACATTGTGAACAAATCCCTGTACTTCACGACTCACTGAAAGGATAATTCATAGCTGTGAGAGCTCATTTGAAATTTCCATTCCATAAAAACTTCCCTTTCATATTTTCCCACATACAGCCTATACACCCTTGACCCTGTGCAAAATCATAAATCATTCCAGTGCTCCAAGCATCCACTTATACCAGTCTTTGAACGAGGAGGTGTCATTAGAGGTTCACTACCTGTACTCCTAGCTATTCTAGAGGCTGTGATCTGAGGATCACAGTTCAAAGCCAGCCTGGGCAAGAAAATCTGCAAGACTGTTATCTCCAATTAACCATCACAAAGCCAGAAATGGAGCAGCAGCTCCAGTAGAAGCTCACTAGCCTTGAGCACAAAAGCTTAAGGAGAGCTCCCAGGCCCTGAGTCCAAGCCCCAAGACTAGAAAATAACAATAATAATAAAATAACGCGTCATATCCGTCTTTGGTAGCTAATTACATAGAAGTACTCAGTAAATACTTCATCCTGTATTTAAGTGCCCAAATTTAGAACCTCAAAATTCCCCATGCAAATGAATGCAAAAATCTTTCAACTAGTCTTTTGTTTCTACCTTTGTCTACCTCAGCTGACAATACACAAGTAAAAGAAAATCTGACCAGGCTGTTCTCATGCTAAAAACAAAAAATCCTAACCTCCTGACACCTTCCTTAAGATAAGTAAAGCCACTCCCTTAGGCCTGATGTGAAAAGCCAGCTCAGACCTCCCCCAGCCCCCTGAAGACCCTTCTTTTCTTGCAGCAGCCTCCAGCTTTGCTTACTCCAGCAGGAAGGTACAGCCTGTGCCCGACTATCCATGCCTGACTGCCTCTTCCCAGCGGCACCTGCGCCCCTTCCTCCATGTTTGTCTCACTGGCCAGCCCCATCCTGACCTTCCCACCCACTAACTTCTTCTATTGCCTATAGGTGCTGCACTGGATGTTGCCACATTGTACAGGGAGCCTCCTGAGGATAGATGTAGAATTGTGACCATCAGTTTATGTGCAAATCACAACACCAAGAATGTAGAAGGACTAAAAGAAAATTGCTAGATGAATCCATGGATGGATGAGTGGGTGGCTGGAGGAGGGGGTACAGAGGTGGGTGGATGGATGATTTATAGATGGATGAATAGATTGATGGGTGGATAATGGGTGAACCAATGGATGAATAGATAGGTGGATAGGTAGGTGAGTGGATGGATGGATAGCTAATGGGTGGACCAATGGGGTGGATAAATAGGAGGACAGGTGCGTGAGTGGATGGATGGATGGATGGATGGATATATGGATGGATGAATAGATGAATGGATGGATAATGGGTGGCCCAATGGATAGATGGATAGGTGAGTAGGTGGGTGATTGGATGGATGGATAGATGGATAGATGGGTAAGGGGTGGATGGGTGGGTGGATGGAGGAGTGGATGGATACAGAATGGATAGAGCAGGGAGGAATCTGCCTGTAATGGAATCCTGAAACTGAAAACTTTGTAACTGACCTTTCTAGATCAAGGCTGGACCAGCAGCTAGGAATTGAGCAACTTGGTGTCCTCAGTGAGTTCATCTCTGTGTGAGCTTGCCTTGTAGGACTGTCATTAGATGAAATTGTCCAGGCACCTGCTAGCCTTGGGTCCACATTGAGCAGGTGAAGATTTTCCAACATGTCTCCTGATGAGGTTCCAGATTGAGTCCTAAGGACTTCAGACAAATTAGCTCATCTGGCCTATGATGGACACTATGGTGAAAAGTTAACTAGCTTTTCCAAGACGTCAAGCTACAAAAAGTAGAATCTGCATGCACCCCCCCGACAGCCTGACAGCAGAGCCTGGCCTCTGTATGGGTGATGTGAGCCCGGTTTTGCTGACCAGGGCCATTCTCTTCCAAAGGGGAGCCCAAGGAAAGATTCACATGCAAACAGTTCTCTCTCTCTCTCTCTCTCTCTCTCTCTCTCTCTCTCTCTCTCTCTCTCTTTCTGTCGTGGGGCTTGAACTCTGGGCCTGGGCACTGTCCTTCAGCTCTTCAGCTCAAGGCAAGCACTCTACCACATGAGCCACAGCGCCACTTCCAGTTTTCTGGTGGTTTATTGGAGAGAAGAGTCTCACAGACTTTCTTGCCCTGGCTGGCTTTGAATCATAATCCTCAGATCTCAGCCTCCTGAGTAGCTAGAATGACAGGCGTGAGCCACCAGCGCCTGGCTACAAGCAAACATTTCTAAGTTGTTATAGTGAATAGAAATCCCTTGGTACAACTACTTAAAGATAATTTTTAAAAACATAAATTGAAAATATAAAAGAAAAAAATCAAGCAAACATTTCTGGTGGTTTGTTCTTTATTGGCCTTACTTAAATCCCCTTGTTGTTAGCAAATGATACAGATATAGTCAGGATGAGTCCCCATCTTATTTCTCATCCGTGTATGTTTATACTTATCCATCAAGATTACAAATTATTTCACACTCAGATGTGAGAACTTAGTAAGAGACCTGTACTGTGGCCAAGCTTTGCTTTTCGTGAGCTGTCTGAATTTCCTCAAGGGCTGAAAACCACAGTAGTGTTCCTCTTTACTTTCGCAATGCGAGTGTGACATTTGTCACTCAGCTTCTGAGCAACATCAGTGACACATTGGGAAAGGTCGGTGGTGGTCCCCATGGCGCAGGTCCAATGTGTGACGTCGCTCCTCCTCTTTCTGAGTAAGTTCCATAACTGCATCCTTCTACATATTCTCTCTGTTTATATATGTATATATGTATATATATATATATATATATATATATATAACGTCTATATCTGTACATTGTCTACTGGAGGTTGCTGGGCGGTGGAATGGGACTACCCACTTCTGGTGTTGTTAATCATTTTTGATTTATGATGACAGTGCTTGGATTCCCTGGACATCTGGGTTCTGGGCTGGGGGTGGGGGTGCAGCGGGGAAGGAGGGGGTCTCCTCGCCAGTCAGGGAGGGGAAGCCCTTACATTTGTCTGATGTTGAGGTTTGCCTGGGTAGATTTGCCTTTGGGTGTGGCTGGGTGGAAGAAAGTTTATAAGGGCACTTACTACTTGAGGCTATGGAAAAAGAAGGTTCTGGTCTTCCTCTGTGAGTTAATGTG
Organism: Dipodomys spectabilis; assembly: GCF_019054845.1. Classification (NCBI taxonomy): domain Eukaryota; kingdom Metazoa; phylum Chordata; class Mammalia; order Rodentia; family Heteromyidae; genus Dipodomys; species Dipodomys spectabilis. The sequence continues at coordinate 1,663,618 of NW_024870825.1, read as the reverse complement.
AAAAAAATAGCTGGGCACTGATGGCTCACGCCTATAATCCTAGCTACTCAGGAGGCTGAGATCTGAGGATCATGGTTCAAAGCCAGCCCAAGCAGGCAAGCACGTAAGACTCTTATCTCCAATAAACCAGCAGAAAACTGGAAGTGGTGCTGTGGCTCAAGTGGTAGAGCACTTGCCTTGAGATGTCTTAAGTGCTCTGGGCCAGCGCCCAGGCCCAGAGTTCAAGCCCCACAACTGACACAAAAAAAAAGGGCAGGGGGAGAAAATGTGGCTAAATGGTAGCATTTCAGCAGGAAAAAAAAATTAATAAAAATAAGCTCAGCCTTTCCCAGAAAGCACAGAGCACATGTTTATTTATTATGATTCATGTTCTGTGTTTCAGAAAGAAGAGAGACAGTGGTGCCACGCGGGGTGGGCCAAAGCTTTCTCTAGGTCAGGGCCTGGGGGGCAGGGAGGACAAGGTTGAAAGGCATCAGAGGCTCTGAAGGGGAGCCAGGCCGGACGCAAAGTCGAGTAGAATTCATAAGGCAGAGCATCTGCTGAATTCTGAGACTCCCCCGGGACAAAGGAGCAAGGAAAGCTCAGTGGGAGGAGAGGTGAAGGGCAGGAAAGTGGCATCGCAGAGACCAGGAAAAGGCCAGCCATGGCGATTCCAGATGAAATGGAAACTATCCTAAGGGATAGAAGGAAGCCTATGGGGGGAAAGAGCAAAAACGGCAAATAGTCAGCTAAAAATTTGATATGTATAAAATTTGATATGTATATGCCCAGTATAAAAATAGTAAACCAGTAAACCCCCAACCCGTCAACTAACCACACACATTTCCTGTAAAGATTTAAAATACAGTTTGCAGACGGTGACGCATGCCTGTTATCCTACTACACAGGAGGCCGAGATGGGAGAATCAAGATTCAAAGCCACCCTGGGCAGGAAAGTCTGTGAGACTCTTATCTCCACTTACCCACAAAAAGGCAGAAGCAAAGCTGTAGCTTACGTGGTGTGGTAGAACACTAGCCTTGAACAGAAAAGCCAAGTGAAGAGTGAGGCCCTGAGTTCAAACCCAGTACTGCACACATATAAAAACATTATTCATACATTTCAAATAAAGTATATATTCATATCATGCTTTTTTTTTTTTGGACAGTCGTGGGGGCTTGAACTCTGGGCTTGGGTGCTGTCCCTCAGCTCTTCAGCTCAAGGCAAGTGCTCTATCGCTTGAGCTACAATGCCACTTCCAGATTTCTAGTGGTTTATTAGAGATAAGAGCTTCACAGACTTTCCTGCCCGGGCTGGCTTTTAACCATGATCCTCAGATCTCAGCCTCCTGAATAGTTAAGATTACAGGCATGAGCCACCGGTGCCTGGCGCTTTTTTTTTTTTTGTCGGTCGTGGGGCTTGAACTCTGGGCCTGGGCGCTGTCCCTCAACTCTTCAGCTCAAGACAAGTGCTCTACCACTTGAGCCACAGCTCCACTTCCATTTTTCTAGTGGTTAATTGGAGATAAGAGTCCCACAGACTTTTCTGCCTGGGCTGGCTTTGAACCATGATCCTCAGATCTCAGCCCCCTCAGTAGGTAGGATTACAGGCGTGAGCCACTGGCACCCAGCTAATAACATGCTTTTTTGTAGTGAATATCCAGTAATGGGAGTTAGAACACCTTAGAAAAGTTTAAGTTGTTGCTTGCCAAAAGGTTATGCCACACAGAAAGTTTAGAACATTTTCAGCCACCCTCTTAGAGAACGGTGTGAATACTGCACTAGGCCACATGGAAGAGCAAATTACTGTCTGTCTGCCGTATAAGGGGTCCGTTGTAGCGTATCCAGGCTGTGGAATATTATATAGAAAAGAAAAGAAAAATAAATTACAGTTATTTGCAGTAACACAGATGGCTATGTTCCATCAATGAGGCAAGACACTTCTGAATCTTTCTATATATAGAAAGATTCTACTGTTTATAAAACTTAAAACAAGCGACTGCCCCCACGTTGTATTGTTTGGTGATGCAGAATTGTTAAGGTGAGGGCTGGGAAGGTGTCTCAGTGGTAGAGCGCTTGCCTTGCATGCTTGAAGCCCTGGGTTCGATTCCTTAGCACCACATAGGCAAAAAGAAAAAAGCCAGAAGTGGCTCTGTGACTCAAGTGGTAGAGCGCTGGCCTTGAGCTGAAGAGCTGAGGGACAGCGCCCAGGCCCAGAGTTCAGGCCCCACAACCGGACCCCCCCCCCCAAAAAAAAAAGAAAAAGAAAAAGAAGAGCAGTTGAGTGGGAAGAGACTGTGATCTGATGGACATGCAGCTGGGCGGGGCCTGACAACATTCTGCTTCCTGACGTGAGTAGTGATTACTTGGGTGTACTCGCGCACGTGTGTGTGTGTGTGTGTGTGTGTGTGTGTGTGCTGATACCAGAGCTTGAATTTGCTTAGCTTTTTCAAGGCTGGCACTCTACCACATGAGCCACACTTCCAATTCCAGCTTCTGGTGTTTTTCACTGGGGATAAGAGTCTCATAGACTTTCCTTCCTGGGTTGGCTTTGAACCGTAATCCTCGGATCTCAGCTTCTGGAGTCGCTAGGATCCCAGGGATCTCCATCAGCTCCTGGCTAAACCTTGGAGAGTCTTACCAGATTTATGACAGAACCATGAACTCCTGGAGCCCCTCACGGCTGCTCTGCCTGTGGGAGCTGCTGTACCCTTGCGTTAGTCAGTACTAATAACCTGCCACCTCATCTATCCGCAGGCTGCAGCCTACAGATCAAGGTCAGCTGTTCTGCGAAGCCACAGAATGGATTCAAGATCCAGATAAAAGCTGGACTTGGATCACAAGGAAGCAGACACAACAAACAACGCTGACCGTCCAGCCAGCAGGTGATGATCTTCTTGGAAAATGAACAAATTCACTGCTAGTATTTACGGATTATCTTTATCTATTTATAAATACTGGGGGCTTGAACTTAGGGCCTGGGTGCTGTCCCTTAGCTTTTTGCTCAAGGTTGGTGCTCTACCACCTATGCCACATTTCCACTTCTGGTTTTTTACTGATTAAATGGAGATAAGGGTCTCTTGGGTTTAGTTGCCTGAGCTGGCTTTGAACTGAGATCCTCAAATCTCAGCTTCCCGAGTAGCTAGGATTACAGGCATGAGACACCAGTATTCAACTACGTTTTAAAAAAATCTCTTTTAGGGCTGGGAAGGTGGCTCAGTGGTAGAGCGCTTGCCTTGCATGCTTGAGGCCCTGGGTTCGATTCCTCAGCACCACATAAGCAAAAAGAAAAAACCCAGAAGTGGCGTTGTGGCTCAAGTGGTAGAGCGCTAGCCTTGAGCTGAAGAGCTGAGGGACAGCGCCCAAGACCAGAGTTCAGGCCCCATGAACAGACCCAAAAACAAAGCAAAACAAAAAAATCTCTTTTAGAATCTTTAGTTGACTTGATAAAAATAAACTGAGCTAAATATCTGAGTCAGTGTTGACACTTACATGAAAAGAAGGCAGAAAGATCCAGGCACCAGTGGCTCATGCCTGTAATCCTGGCTACTCAGGAGGCTGAGATCTGAGAATCTCAGTTTGAAGCCAGCCCACGCAAGAAAGTTCATGAGTCTTATCTCCAATGAAGCACCAAAATCCAGAAGTGGAGCTGTGGCTCAAATGGTAGAGTCCTAGCTTTGAGCATAAAAACTCAGGAACAGTACCCATGCCCTGAGTTCAAGCCCTAGGACTGGCACACACACACACACACACACACACACACACACACACACACACACACACACACACACACACACACACACACACAAGTAGGCAGAGAGGCATCATCTGTAACTTCTGATCGCTCTACATAGGCATTGGTCCAACCAGGAGGAAGAGGCTATAAACCATATGTAACCGTAATGACTGGGTGATAGAACGTGGAGGTTTGGGTTTTTTGCTGCTGTTGTTGTTATTTTGTTTTCTTTAGAAGTTTGTTAGTCTGTTTCCTTAAAAGAGTGTCCTGTCTGCTTCAAGCATCCAAGTGACACGCAGCAATCCCGTGAAGCTGCATCGCATCTGCTTTCTGCTTAGGAAAAACTCCTCTGGTTATTCTCAGACAGAAAAGAGAATAAGCAACGAGGGCTGGCTGGGGCTGGGGCTCTGGCAGAAACACGAGCTCAGCACACGGGAGGCCCTGGGTTCAAGCCCAGCACCAGAGTCACACAAAGACAGCGAGCAAGAAATCATGGTTTACAGCCACTCGAAAAAGCGTCCGTTATTTCGTGTGTTAAGAAAGAGTAGCTAGAGGTGCATGTTATGTGTCTGCACATGCCTCTTCCTTACTAGGACTGCTTTAAGAAAGCCACCCGTGCTGTCCTTTCTGGGAGAGTTCAGGAACAGCCCGTTGTGAGTTTCATTTATTCAGGATTTGGGGGGTTGGGGGGGGGGCATAGGGAGGTTACACCACTACAGAATTGCCACCTACAATCTGCAGTCTGTGCACCCTGCACTTGGGGAAAGGTGTCTCTGGTACGGAAAGGCCAGATGCACTGAGCTTGTTTTGTTTTTGTCACCAGCAACGGAGTTCACGGTCAGTGTCACCACCGACGGCCCGGTTGCCGAGGGCCAGCCCTTGCACCTGGTTTGCCTGGTGCTGGGCAGTGCACAGGCCCCGCAGCTCCAGGGCTTCTGGTTCCACAATGGGGTGGAGATTGCGCAGATCGACGCTGATGGAGTCGTGGGCTTGAAGAAGGAGTACGAGGACAGAGCGAGGCAAGGACAGCTCCAGGTTTCAAAGCCAAGCCCCAAGTCTTTCTCCCTGAGGATCTTCTCTGCAGGCCCCGAGGATGCAGGCACCTATAGCTGCACTGTGGCGGAGGTGACCAGGACCCCCGAGGGCTCCTGGCACGAGCTGCAGAGAAAGCGATCGCCAGCCAGCCAGGTTCACCCAAGGAGGCCTGCAGGTCAGAGAAGCCAGGGCTGGGTATGGATCTGATCCTCTAGCAGGACAGGAGGGGGTCTTCCTTCCAGAGAGCTCTGGATCACACTGCAGGGGTGAGGGGGGGAGCGGGCAGGTCTTCCTTCACAGTCAGGGGCAGGGGAGGTCAGGAAAGTGCCAGGATGGACCAGAGCCCTCAGGAACCCCATTTCTGACTCATGGACACCCTCACTTCTTTCTTTCTTTCTTTCTTTCTTTCTTTCTTTCTTTCTTTCTTTCTTTCTTTCTTTCTTTCTTTCTTTCTTTGGCTCTCTTTCTTTCATTCTTTCTTTTTTTGCCAGTCTTGGGGCTGGAACTCAGGGCCTGGGTGCGGTCCCTGAGTGTCTTTTTGCTCAAGGCTAGCGCCACGTCTGGCTTTTTCTGTGTATATGGTACTGAGGAATCGAACCCAGTGCTTCACGCATGCTAGGCCGGCACTCCACCCCTGAGCCACCTTCCCAGCCCCAACCCCCGCTCCTCTAAGCCCCAGCTTCCTCATCTTCAACACGAAGGCTCTCGGGTAGCTCATCCTTCTTGCTGCCTTAGATTCCTTGCGGGCCCCAGTTCCTGCCTTCCCTGGGGCAGAGCGAGACGCGTGGTTCAGAACATCTCTGCAGGAAGCAGTAACGTCGCTGCTGTGGTTTGGAGGCAGTTTGACCTCCAAAGGCTCCTGGGCTGTGAGTTTGGTCCCCAGTGGTGATGTTGAGGCTTAGGTCCTTCTCCTGCAGTGATGGCATTTGTGCCGTTCTGGGAGAGTGGACTGTCACAAAGCGAGCCCGCTCCCTGGCCCACCCTTGCTTCTTCTGCTTCTCTTTCTTCTTCCTCCCCATGTTCTCACGTAGCCAGGACACCAGCACCATGCTGCTGGGACCCTGTGACCAGCGGAATTATGAGGCCAGTAGACCTCTTTACTTTAGAAGATATCCAGCCTCAGGAACTCTATTATTGCAACACACAACTAAAATAAGCTGTTCAGCTCACTTTCACTTTACACAGGTTGAGACACCTTACACATGTTTGACTAATCAGTGTTTTTTTGTTGTTGTTGTTTTGTTTTGTTTTTGGTCAGGGGTTGGAACTCAGGGCCTGGGCACTATCTCTGACCCTTTTGCTTAAGGCTAGCACTCTACCACTTTGAGCTACAGTACCACTTCTGGTTTTCTGGTGGTTAATTGGAGATAAGAGTCTCAGGGACTTTCCTGCCCACACTGGCTTTGAACCATAGTCCTCACATCTCAGCCTCCTGAGTAGCTAAGATTACTGGCATGAGCCACCAGTACCTGGCTCAATCAGTGCTTTCTGGGTAGAGTGAAGACAGACGACTCCACAGCTAATAGTAGAATTCTCTGAGCTGAGTGTTAAATTCAAAGTCTAGGAAGAATAACTGCCCAAAGCGGGGGGAAAAAATCCCACAAAGAAAAAAATTTAATTAAGGGGCGAAAAAAACGGAGCTAGAATTAAAACTACTTCATTGCACTTGCTCATTAGAGGCATCTCCAAAGAGACGATTTTCTCTTTCATGTTTTTCTCTGTCTCCCCACTGGCTAGAGATGATGATCCGAGCTTTGGCCTAGAGTGGCAAGCCAGGAAGTTGTGTTAGTGTTAGTTTTCACATTTGGTCTAACTCTCTAGATTCAGGAAAGACAATGTAGGCATTTGATATATTTTCCCAGAGCTTAGTCTCTGCTTTGTGCATCTGAACCCCTGTGGAAAATACCTGCAACCTTTCTTCACCCTGGTATGAGGGAATCTGTGCCAAAGAGATCCTCAAAAGTGTGCCTCCCTGGATGCAGCTCCTAATCCTCTTGGACAGATAGCTTCCAAGGCTCAAAATAATTCCTTTGCACAGGCTGGAGTCCAAACTGGGCTTAAAAGGTAGCAATAGGAAAACGTATTAGCATATTTATTAAGGACCTTGTTTAACATTCTGTTTTGAAAGTCAAACCATGGTTTGAAGTTTGAGCAGATTTTATCACTCTATGAATATTTAAATGAAGGGGAGCCCACTCTCACTGGGAGTGCAGAAAGTGCACACAGTGTGACTTTATTACTTACTAGGGGCAGTAATAAATGTAATGAATGTTGTTTTTTTTAATTCCTAAATGATCCTAGGTGAAACTAACTATAATGGTTATGCTAAAGTGATGAAATTACGAGTGATAATTTCCTCTCTAATTCTTAAATTTCACTTATGAGTCATTTTACATTAAAAAAATTTTGAAGCATAATCATCAACCCCAATGTGGAAGCAGTCTTAGGAACTGTTTTTGACCTACTTACGGAAAGTAATCTTTATTTTTGCCTTTGTAGTTTGTGTGTTGTGTATTTGTGTGTGTGTGTGTGTGTGTGTGTGTGTGTGTGTGTGTGTGTGTGTATGTGTATGTGTAAAACAGTCTAAGACTGAATTCTTTCCCCAGCAGGGAAAAGCAATTTGTAGGTTCATTTAGCACTCTTTAGATTTCTAACACTAATTCTATTTTGCTTTTCTCCTTGGTGTTGAGCTACCTCTGCCTCTTAACATGAGAGCTACTAGCTGACCTTCCCTGAGAGCTCTCTAGAGCCAGCCAGCTGTCTCAGCCTTTGTGTGGACCCTTTGTTCAGTCTCCTCAAACAATGCAATAATGTGGGTGCTATTATTACCCATGTTTTTATGGGAAAGAAAACGAAGGCTTCGAGAGGTCAAGTGTGTTTCCCAGGGTAATTCTGGCTCCAGGGTCTTGACTGTATACTCACAGCTGAAATGCCTAGGATGGGGGCACTTGATCTCTCTCTCTCTCTCTCTCTCTCTGTCTCTCTTTCTCTCTGCATCACCCACAGAGCAACCAGGACCAGACTTTGCACAATAAGCATTTGTTTGGTGAATGTCTGCATTTCTTTCTACATATCTTGGATTTCCCATCTGGGAGCCAGCATCACTGTTGTAGTTTTACACTGTAATTTAGACATAAGAAGGCTCTCTTCTTACCAATTAGATAGATGATTAGTAAATAGGCAGATGATGGACAGATAGATGAGCAGATATATATATATACATAATATACGCAAATTATAGCTCCATAGTAATTATTTTTATGGAGAAATTGTCAACAGACATCTAAGTATTCTATTTCCCTGTTTAAAACACTTACTAACCTAATTAGGACTGAATAGGAGAAAAATTGAAGGAGGAAGCTCATACTGAACTCTGAAAACCTAAATTCTAAAAAGCTAGAAGCTTAAATTAGCATAGTATCCTGACTTCTAGGTTCATAACCCTCCTAATTAAATACTACTAGGTATTCATCCAACTAAATATTATTCCTCAGAATGGACTGATTAAACAAATTGGTTTAAAAAAACTAACTTGCAGCTAGGCATGCTGCTTCATGCCTGTAATCCTAGCTAATCAAGAGGTTGAGATCCGAGGATCACAGCTCAAAGCCAGTCCGAACAGGAGTCCGTGAGACTGTTTTTTTTTTTTGTTTGTTTGTTTGTTTTTTGCCAGTCCTGGGGCTTGAACTCAGGGCCTGGGCACTGACCCTGAGCTTCTTTTGTTCAAGGCTAGCGCTCTACTACTTGAGCCACAGATCCACTTCTGGCTTTTTCTGTGTGTGTGGTGCTGAGGAATGGAACCCAGGCTTCATGCATGCAAGGCAAGAACTCCACCACTAAACCAACTTCCCAGCCCTCTGTGAGACTTTAATCTGCAATTAACTAGTAAAAAAGATGGAAGTTGAGCTGTAGCTCAAGTGGTAGAGCATCAGCATTGAGCGAAAAAAACTAAACAAGAGTGTGGGGCCCTGAGTTTGAGTCCCAGTCCAGGCCCCCTCGCACACCCCCAATCTAAGTGAAAATTCCGAGTGCATTCTTGTTTGTTTGTTTCTGTCGGTCATAGGGCTTGAACTCAGGGCCTGGGCGCCAACTCTTCAGCTCAAGGCTAGTGCTCTAATACTTGAGCCACCGCACCATTTCTGGTTTTCTGGTGGTTCATTGGAGATAAGAGTCTCATGACTTTCCTGACTGGGCTGGCTTTGAACCATGATCTTCAGATCTCAGCCTCCTGAGTAGCTAGGATGACAGGCATGAGCCACCGGTGCCCAGCTTTCTTGTTGTTGTTGTTTGTTTGTTTGTTTGCCAAATGCATTCTTGTACTTTGCAGATCTTGTTTTCTTGGGTAGCACAGGAGGAAACAGCTTGATCTGATTTGTCCGCATGAGATGAGTCATCACTAATAAGATTTCCCTGTATTGTAGGAAGTTTTCCACTTATTCAAAGTACTCTTTTCCTCTACAATCTGTAACTCACAGCCAGAAGTGTGGTCGTGTTGGCCAAGGAGCAAGCTGTGTGGGAAGGAGAGACACTCACTCTCGTCTGCAAGGCTGGTGGGGCCCCAAGTCCTCTGTGGATGAGCTGGTGGCACATCCCACAGGACCAGCCCCAGCCCCGGCTTGTAGCTGGCATGGAGCCTGATGGCAGCGTGCAGTTGGGCGCCTCTCCAGGGAGCCCTCATTACCATGGCAACATGAGATTGAAGAAAGTGGATTGGGCCACCTTCTGGCTAGAGATTCCCTCGACCACAGTCGCAGACGGCGGAACCTACCAGTGCAAAGTATCTGAGAGGCTCCGGCACACAGCCCCTGACCAGCCCTGGATGCGCAACATTTCCATCACTGTAAAATCTCTGAGTAAGTGCAGAGCAATCCTCTTTGGAACTTGGATATCAGTCATTTTATTCTGCAGGGCAGTTTGATTGTCTGTCACCCTGAATCTCCAGCAGTGGTGTGTGTACTCCAGCAGAGTCTGACTATCGGCTCTGCCAGTTAATCCTGAAATTGTCTATAGAAGACCCACCTTAGGCCAGGTGCTAGTGCCTCATGTCTGGAATCCTAGCTACTTGGGAGGCTGAGACCTGAGAACTGTGGTTCAAAGGCAGCCCAGGACAACAAATCCATGAGAGTCTCATCTTCAGTTAACCACCCAAAAGCCAGAAGTGGAGGTGTGGCACAAGTGGTAGAGTGCTAACCAAGTGAAAGCACAAAGCTCAAAGTTCGAGCCCCAGTACTCATGCACGCGCAAATCTCTCATGATCATCTTTAGAGTGGAACTTGTCATTCAAGGATAAAAACTAAATCCTATGAACCAGAGTTGACTTCTAGAGAAGACAGCCAAGCCTTTTGCATTCTGTCAGCTGACCCTGCAGCTCAGCCCTGCAGGGCTTGGGCACGAGAGTCTGACACTGAGCCCAGAGTGGGGGAGGGAAGGGAGGAAGGAAGGCAGGAAGGAAGGAGGCCAGACCGCAGCGCCCAGTCTCCACCCACTCCACAGCAGCTGTCTTGGCCGCGCGCTGGAGAAACACTGTGTATTTGTTAGCCGTGCTGAGAACAGTGGTGCATGATGAGGGGGTCAACTTGGGAGCACAGGGGTCAAAATTCAGGCCAGACTCTCCTGGGAATGGACCATGCAGACCTAGCAGTCCTGGGACACGTTCCCACACCGCGGCAAGGACCCACGCACGCGGTGGCACGTTGATGTGGGTAGACACATTCAGAACTGTGTCTCATTTTTTTTCCATCTGCAGAATCGAGCTTACAAGTGCACCTGATGAGCCGCCGGCCCCACGTGACATTAGCCAACACCTTCACCCTGTCCTGTGTAGTGGCTGCCAACTTCTCTGCCCTCAAGCTGCCCCTGTCTGTGGTGTGGCGGTTCCAGCCGGCAGGGTCTCGAGCCTTCCATCAGCTGGTTCACATGGCCCACGATGGCTCTGTCGAATGGGGGACTCTCCTGCCTCAGTTCCATGAGAGGACCAAGGTCTCCCGCACGGGGCTGAGGTCTCAGCTCCTAATCCATGAGGCCACTGAGGAAGATGCAGGAATGTATCGGTGCGAGGTGGACGTCTACGACAGAAATGCCCAGTCTTCTCCCAGGGCTTCTGCCTCCTCTCACCCATTAAGAATAGTCATTTCCTTACCTGGTAAGACCCACTTGGAATTAATCTCAGCTTGGGGGGAAAAGAAAAGATCCTATCTTGCCACGTGCTGTGGCCCATGCCTAAAATCCAAGCACTTGGGAGGCTAAGGCAGAAAGATTGCAAGTTCAAGGCTAGCCTAGGTCACACAGTAAGACCATGTCTTAAAGCAAATTCTTCTTGCCGGGCACCAGTGGCTCACGTCTGTAATCCTAGCTACTCAGGTGGCTGAGATCTGAGGATCACAGTTCAAAGTCAGCCTGGACAGGAAAGTTCATGAGACTCTTATCTCCAATAAACCACAAGAAAACCGGAAGTGGCACTGTGGCTCAAGTGGTAGAGCACTCACCTTGAGCTGAAGAGCACAGGGACAGCGGCCAGGCCCAGAGTTCAAGCCCCACAACTGACCAAAAAAAAAAAATTCTTCTCACCTTGAACCCCTCCCCTTGGTACTATATACATCAGCACCCTGCAGTGAGTTTCATACAGGCCAACATTAAGTTACTATGAGTAGAAGGACCATACTGTTGTGAAAACATTGACGAGCTAACTGAACACTGGCAGCTCACACCTATAATCCTAGTTCCCCAGGAGGCTGAGCTCTGAGGATCATAGTTCAAAGTCAGCCAAGGCAGGAAAGTCTATGAACCAATGAACCAATAAAAGGCTGAAAGTGGAGGTATGGCTCAAGTGGTAGAGTGCCAGCCTGAGCAAAAAAGCCAAGCAAGAGGCTGAGGCTCTGAGTTCAAGTGCCAGTATTGGTTCAAAGAAATCAAACACTTTCCATGCCAGCTAGTCTCCACTGCTCTGTGCTATTTCTTCCTTTGTGCATGAGCCTCACTAGGGCACTGCCTGGCAGAGCAGTGCACTTCCAGGCACAGCTGAGCTATCTCCAGTGCAAAGACAAGCTTACAAGTAAAGTAGGTCACTTACACACCTATCTGGAGTGGCATCAATAATGGCAATTCTGTTAGAATACACCTGTCTACACCTCTGTACTGTGTTCACGTCTAAGTCAGTGAATTCAGGACTATGGTGAAATGTCATGTGTCTCACCAATGGGAAACAGAACAGAGAGGTTCCAGGTGAACACCACCCTATGTGAGGTTGTGCAGTGTCTTGTCTCTCTTAACTTGCATTCTCTTGGGAGAATGTTTGCCAAACTGAATTCCTTTTCATGGGCCAGCCTCGGAGAGCAGTATGTTTTTAGACAAGTCGCTTCATCCGAGACCTCTTCTGTAAATTGCCAATGTGTTAACTATTCAGTGCGCCTCACACAGTACCCAATACATAGCTCAGTGTGATTGCTGCCCAGTCTCTGTGCTGTTCAGCTATGTTTGTAGTAATAGCAATAATCTCCTTGTTTATTAATTAATTAATTCATTCATTTATGAGTTTTGAACTCAGAGTCTGAGTATTGTTCCTGAGCTTTTGTATTCAAGGCTAGCACTCTACCACGTGAGCCACAGTTCTACTTCCAGCTTTTCTGGAAGTAGAAGTAATTGAGGATAAGAGTCTCATAGACTTTCCTGCCCAGTCTGGCTTTGAATGAATGCCTTTGTGTACTTGTCCTTTCTGTGGTATTTAAAATGGCTGCCCTGAGTCTTAGCTTTCTTCGCTCCATAACACCAGGTTTTTTTTGTTTGTTTGTTTTTGCTTTTTGTCGGTCATAGGGCTTGAACTGGGCCTGGGCGCTGTCTCTCAGCTCTTCAGCTCAAGGTGAGCGCTCTACCACTTGAGCCACAGTGCCACTTCCGGTTTTCTGGTGGTTTATTGAAGATAGGAGTCTCCTGGTCTTTCCTGCCCAGGCTGGCTTTGAACTGTGATCCTCAGATCTCAGCCTCCTGAGTAGCTAGGATTACAGGCATGAGCCACCAGCGCCCTGCAACACCAGGTTTTAAAATTCCTTTCCTAACATTGACTGCTCCCTCTCATTCTTTTTTCCTTTTTTCATTTCCTTTCTAAAACTTGGACTCAAACTCAGTTTCTAATGCTTTCACTTATTGGCTGGTACTCTACCACCTGATCCATGCCTCCAACCCTTCTGATTCTTTTCAGAATCCCCTCTCTCATGGATCTATTCTTTTCTTGAGGGTTTTGTTTTCTTTTGTTTTTGCCAGTCCTGGGCCTTGAACTCAGGGTCTGGGCTCTGTCTCTGAGTCTCTCTATGCTCAAGGTTAAAGCTCTACTACTTGAGCCACAACACCACTTCTGGCTTTTTCTGTGTATGTGGTGCTGAAGAATTGAACCCAGGGCTTCATGCATGCAAGGCAATCACTCTATCCCTGAGCCACCTTCCCAGCCCTCTTGTGGGTTTAAAATTAGATTTTTGTCTATTGACATGGGATCTCATTATGCAGCTCAAGTTGGCCTTGTGATACTACTCTCCCAATGTCCTCGTGTTGGAATTACAGGCAGGTGCTGACACACCAAGGGTTGATTCCTGCTTTAAAGATTCCTTTGAATTTACCCTCAATTCCCTCTCTTCTGGTTGTACACAGACAGTCTCTTGAGGTCGAATGTGGCAACTGCCGCCTTCACCTTGCTGAAAGAGTTCTCTTCTGAACTCCAGGTTCATCTGCACCCGCCTCTAAGACATGTCTCTACTCCTGGTGTCAGAGCACACACTCACTGCTGCCATCTAAAGCTAGTCCTCTCCGATTGTCCCCAACATCACCTACCCATGCCCCACGTTAGGAACTCCTCTCTTCACCTCCTGTCCAAGCTCCTGCAGCAGGACATGCAAGGGTGTTTTGTTTTTTTAAATAATACGGTGCATTGATGTCTTTGCAGCATCCCTCCCTTCGCTCTCTAGCCTTGATCTGAGCTACAGTCACCCCACGATCACGTTGAGTTCCTCAGTAATCCATGGTCTCTCTCTTTCTCACTTTCAGAGTTGTTCAGGTTGCTCTTTTTCTGTGAAATTCTGTAAGCCCATCCTTCATCAAAATCATTGTTATGAACTCTTACGGCAGCTCGGAGTTGCCTCCTCCAGGAAGTTTCTCCTTGCTCCTGTATTTGTGCTACGCAGCCCTTTGAGTGCTCTGATAAAACTTTTGTACCTGTCCCATGCGAAGGGCACGGTGGATGTAATCTGTCCATCTCTGTCCCCAGACCTCGGGCCCCTCTCACCGGGGCTGGGAGAGGCTGGCCTGTGCAATGGTGTGTGCTCAATAAACGTTAGTGGAAGGCAGACTACAGGCTCCCAATGGCAACACTGAGAAGCTGCTTGAAAGTGTAGTCGGCGACGCCAGCAGGGAGGCAGAGGGAGATTTAGAAGCAAGATTTATTGGCTCCATTGTGCCTCTTTCTAACCCAGCAGCAAAGCCACTGGGGCTAAATGACAGTTGACTCCCAGTCCTTCTGACCTCCCCACAGAGGACTGGCTGCAGGGACGCCATTCTAATCAGCCCACACACAATTTCCTTTTGTTTGCTCGTGTTTGAAAATGCTTCCAACGAGACGTTGATCAATGGCGAATGCAGAAGTGCCCTGGATATTGAGCATGCAGACAGAGCATTAATAGTGTCACTTTTCCCTTGGTGTGGTACACGAGAGTCTCCAGAAGAGCGGCCTGTCGCCTAGATGCTGTAGAATGTTTGTGTGGGAGAGATAGGATGTGTTCCTTTCTGGTTGAGGGGCCGAGGGAGAGGCAGTCATGCCCTCCCTGGCTTAGGACACTCAAGATCTCTCTCACTGGCCGCTAGAGCTCTTCCATTTTCTGGGTCTGTCTTCTAGCAAAGTAACTCTTCTCATTCCCTCCATTCAGAGAGCAAGCTGAAAGTGAGCTCTGCTAGTCAAGCCCAAGAGATCGCCATCAGCTCCACCGCACACATCGACTGCAGCATCGAGTCCCGGTCCACCGGAAACCTTCCATTTACCATTATTTGGTACTTTTCTCCCATCTCCACTGAGGCATCCTGGGTGAAGATTCTGGAAATAGACCAAAGCAATATCGTAATATATGGGGATGAATTTCGTACCCCGCAGAGAAAGGAAAAGTTTTACATAGAAAAGGTTTCCCCTGCCTTGTTTCGGCTGCACGTCGTGGGAATGGAAGACAACGACCAGGGCAGGTACCACTGCGAGGTGGGGGAGTGGCTCTCGTCCACAAATGGCACATGGAAGAAGCTTGGAGAACAGAAGTCCGGACTCACAGAGCTCAGACTCAGGCCCACAGGTAAGCCTTGTAAGGGGACTGTCACACATTTTGCTGGAGGTTTGCCACCTTTCCTTGGGGAAGCAAAAAATGTGATCTGGAAATCCAAGCACCGGTGGCTCACGCCTGTCATCCTAACTAGTCAAGAGGCTAAGATCTGAGGATCGCAGTTTGAAGCCAGCCCAGGCAGGAAAGTCTGTGAGACTCTGATCTCTAACCAGCAAAAAGCTGGAAGTAGAGCTGTGGCTCGAGTAGTAGAGCATCAGCATTGGGGGGGGGGGGGGGGAAGCTAAGTAGGAGCATGAAGCCTTGAGTAGCAGGCCCCAGTAACAGCATAGACACAATAGTTTAAATATGTGATCTGGAGTCATAAGAATCGTGTATGCCTGCACATGTCTGCAGGCCCTGGAAGGCCACCCAAGATGGGGAAGGCACTCAGGTGAGTCAGTCTGGGGCTTATGGAGCTCAGGTGGAAGAAGATCCCTTTGGCTGCTTCTCTTACCAGCTCCGCAGTCTGGTTTGTGCAGCTACCCATGGTACGGTGTCCCCGGGCCTCTGTAATCACAAGCTGTGTCAATCCAGCGGGGCTCTGCTGTAATTTGGCCCAGGAAGAGTAATACGAAGCATATTTCTCCCACTGTGAGCAGAAACTGTACAAGTCTACAGGGACGTGTGGAGAAATTGCGTTTCCACATTTGGCTGCCTAAACATAAGGCAAGCAACAGTAGTTAACTGTTGGAATGGCTGGCTGAGGGGAAGGCCTCCTCCTCAGGAGGTCTTTAAAAATGTAATGGAAGTTCCATCCGTCCGCCCCCGGCCAAGAGCGCCGCTTGCTGTGAAAGGTGAATGGCTTGATTAAGTCTCAGACTTCAGTAGGTCACCTCGACTGTCGATTAACAGAGAGTGAAAGTCACAGAGAAGGTTTGGGAACTGGGTAAGGTCCAATAGCATAATGCAAGTAATAAAACACTGCTTTCAAACAGGAGGATAACCATTGTGTGTTACTGTGTATTGGGCACTGGGAATACAAGGACAAGCGGGGCACAGCGTTTGCTCTTAGGGAACACATCCTGTGGGGGCAGGGGCAAAGCAGTAGCTTAATACAAGGTCCTCCTCCTCCTCCTCTTCCTCCTCCTCCTCCTTTTCCTCCTCTGTTTTCTTCAGTGTCCTCTCCCTGTTAAACATGGATGTGTCTCAAGGACAAATCCTGGACCCTTTTGCTTCCTTTTTCTTTGCTTTCCTCAGAACTTCTAAAATGCTCCCCAGGCTCTGATTGCTGCTATCAGGATGACAACTCTGTCTTTCTGTTGATATCTCCCAAGCCCTAGGCCTCAAGATCCATCTGCTGGCTACATATTTCTACTTGGATGCCCCTGGGACCCCTACCCTTACCCTGTCCTAAATCACATTTATCCCCTGTGCCAATCCTCCAGACCCGCTCACATTCCTGCATCTGCGTGTTTGGCATCCTGTCTCTCAGCTGTCCCAGCCAAAATCCTACAGTGTGTGAGGAACCCTCTGAAGGAGGAGGGCGGCCACTTCCTGGCTTCCAGGTAGAAATGTGGACTCCATGCTGTCAGATCTTTGAATACATCCAGAAATGCTGGTTTGTCTTTTGTTAATGACTGCAGTAGTTAATCTTGATGGGCAGTTTGGTTGGTTGGGAAACACTGAAGAGATTCATAAAGGACATTTCTGCATGTTTTCTGGGGAAAAGATCTGCCCTGAATTGAGTGGCATCATCCAACAGGCTAGAGGCCCAAGGAAATGCAGCTCTCTCTCTCTTTCTCTCTCTCTCTCTCTCATTTCTCCTCTCCCCCCCCCCCATCCTGGTTTCCAAGAGATTGCAGCCTCTGCCACACACTCCATTGGCCATGATATTCTGCCTTGCTTCCGGTCTAAACCATGAGACAGAAACTTCTTCTGAGACCGTGAGACAAAATCGATCTTTCCTTCTTTAAACTTTCTCTCCGGTATTTGCCACCACAGCAGCACCAAAGCAAATGCAGACAATTGGTACCAGAGCAGTGGGATCACTGCGGAGCCCAAGCCTGCCCAAGTGGCTCTTGAGCCTTTGAAACCAGCTTGTGGGAAGGATTTGCATGTGTGGCAAAGCAGACTAGTGAAGTCCAAGAATGCCGCAGGCGGAGCTTAACAGCGGCTTCAGTGAGAGCTCAGAAGACCAGAATCCTGACAGGAATGCAGACTGTGCGCATGAGATTTCAGATGAGAACAAGGGCTCTGTTGGGCTACAGGCCATGTAGCTTACATTCTGGCAAACTAATTGGTCTACATTTTGTCCATGCCCTGAGGCTTCGAGTGAGGCTTCATTTCAGATGAATAATTAGTCCAAGAAAGGAACTGTCAAGACAGTGAACTAAGGATTCTGTCTGTGACGTGGCTTTTGGGGCATGGTTGTTGAGGCCACTCCTTACCAGATTTACAGTGAGAACTGGGAACAAAAATCAGAGCAGAAAGATAAAAAGCCTGCAGTCTGTCCAATCTGTCTAGTAAAGTTGGTGACAGGGAAGTATCAAAGATATTAGAGCCAGACCCTGGTGGCTCATACCTGTCATCCTAGCTAGATCTGGGGATCGTGGTTCAAAGCTAGGATGGGCAGGAAAGTCTGTGAGTCTCCTATCTCCAATGAACCACGAGAAAACTGGAAGTGGCGCTGTGGCTTAAGTGGTAGAGCTCTTACTTCGAGCTGAAGAGGTGAGGGACAGTGCCCAGGCCCAGAGTTCAAGCCCCATGACCGACAAAAAAAAAAAAAAAGATATTAGAAAGAGATCACCTCCATGAAGAAGAAGCCAAATCCCTGGCACCAGGAAAGAAGAAAAGGTACCATGAGGGCATCCTGGGAATTGGCTAGGCCCCGCCCTTTAATAAAGACTGAAGGAGGTAAAGAGTAAGCACATTTAGAAGACGTCTCCTTGAGAAGAGCGTGGCTGGGTGCTGTTCGCACAAGGCTGGGGAGGACGTGGGTTCAGTGGTGCGGATTTCACTGTGTTCAGCAGAGCAGGCTCTTGGGGTCCAGGAGTATGGTCACCGCACGAGCTGGCAGCCTGGGTGCCATCACATGATGGTGGTTTCCAGGCCTGCAGCACCCTAGCATTATAGCGTCACAGGGTCTGAAACCATGAACCAAAATAAGTCATTGCTCCCTTGAATGGTTTTATTCGAGTTATTATGATTTTTTTCCCCAAAGCCATGAAAAACTAACCAAATAATGACATCTCTTAATGAGAGAGTGTTTACCACTACTCAGGGTCTTCTGAAATATTGAGGGTGCTGAACAAACCTCACTGCAAGTTTTTGTGCAGTGGGAGTTGTCAGATGCTCACCCCGGTTCAGGCAAGGGATAAAAGGAAAGGCTCCAGGGAAAGATGCTGAGATGGGCTGGTCAGTGCAGAATGGGGGATTCTCTGTGAGGTCAAAAGCAGAAAGAATTTTGAGAAGAAAATAGACATAAGTCACAAAACCCTGGAGAAGACACATGAACCCTGGGTTGTCTTGATATGGGCCTTGGCCAGACGCAGCAGTGAGATCGTGAGCTAGACTACAGTGAAAGCAGCGTCACTGGAGGTGAGGAAGGAAACAGCTTCATGTAAAACTAATATTTTATAAGCTTCTCCAGGAAGGATGGGAGAGAGTAACAACAGTTCAAGATCAGACAGAGCTTATTTTTAAAATAGATGAACATAGTTGTAGTAGGGTTGAAAATGTGGCGCACAATATGATTTTTTTCCTTCCTTTTTAAAATAACTACTCTGCATATTTGTTCCAAGTATTCATTCACCTGCTGATTAGTGGAGGGAGGGAAGAGTATATGTAGGTCAAAATCAATTTAAAGTCTGGCCTAATCCACTCATTTAGATGGTTCCCTTGGCTGGTGATATAACATTCCCTCTTTCCCCGGTCCTGAGGCTTGAGCTCAGGGTCTGGGCACTAAACCCTGAGGATTTTTGCTCAAGGCTAGCACTCTACCTCTTGAGCCACAGATCTACTTCTGCCTTTTGGATAGTCGATCGGGGATAAGAATCACAGGCTTTCCTGTCCAGGCTGGCTTTGAACCTGGATCCTCAGACCTCAGCCTCCTGAGTAGCTGGGATGACAGGCCAGGCATGGTGACATCACTGTTGTCTCAAAACGTTCAGTCCGTCACGTCGCCTCCTCTCTCTTCCATCTTCCAGGAAGTCGGGTGAGGGTCTCCAAAGCCCACTGGACAGGAAACGCCACAGAGCACGAGGAGGTGGACATCCCCTGCGGCCTGCAGGCCCCGGGCACCACGGGCTCCCTGTACTCGGTGACCTGGTACCGGGGCGGCCCCGGTGGCCCAGTGCAGCTGCTGAGCCTGCAATATGACGGCCTGCAGGAGCCAGGCAAGGACACAGCTGGGCGTGGGGCACGCATGCTCGGCCTCCGAGTCACCCCCACCGACTTCGTCCTGAAGCTGCGGCCCGTGCAGATGGAGGATGCCGGCCTGTACTGGTGCATCGTGGCCGAGTGGCGGCTCCACGGCTCCCCGGGCAAGTGGGTCAGCCAGGCCTCTGACGGCTCCCAGCACATGGAGCTCAGGGTGCTGCCCGCAGGTAACTGGGGCCCTGTGCCACGCGTGACCACCACACGCGCAGAGTCAGCACACCTGCTGACAAAGCTATGTCCTTCTCCATCGTTAGCATAAGTCTTTGATTCCTTAAAGATGACCTGATTCGTTGGATGCCAGTGGCTCACACCTATCATCCTGGCCACTCAGGAAGCTGAGATCTGAGGATCACAGTTGTTCAAAGCCAGGCCAGACAACACATCCCAGAGACTTAGCTCCAGTTAAAGAACAAAATGCCAGAAGTAGAGGTATAGCTCAAGTGGTAGACTGCCAGCCTTGTACAAAAAAGTTCAGCAACAGTGCAAGGCCCTGAGTTCAAGTCCCAGTACTGGCATTAAAAAAAATAGGAGAGGGGAAGAGAAGAGCATTATTATTTCTTTCAGTACTAATTCATTTGAACAAAGTTTACATGAGGTTTTCTCATCTAACATGCTCTGCTCCCCCCCCCCCAAAAAAAACAAGGAGTTGTCCACATTATGTGTCTTTAACCATTCAAATAGTGGATAAAAAGGTAAGGCAGATGCTTTGCTTTTCCTCTTGGCTGATCCCTCAACCTTGGAATGCAGGGGAAATGAGAGCACCACTTTGCATTTTAACCTGATTGAACCAAAGTCAGCTACTGCTAAGTAGCAACTGAATCAGGCAGAAAAAGCAAGACAACCATTACAAAAAATAACAACAACAACAAATCCCAATCACCTTTCCCAAATATCAAGTGCTTACTTTTTACCTCTGTGTATTCAACACACACACACACACCACACACACACACACACACACACACATACACACACACACACACACACACACACACACACACACACACACACACACACACACCACGACTGGGACTTTGGTTGTGAGAGTCATGTTAGAACATTTCCATACCACAACATCTGCCCAAGGTACTCAGTGCCTAGAGAAAAAAGATTTCTTGTGACTGATAACTTCAGAGCTTTTAGTCCCTGGCCAGGCCCTCCACACAGGACCTGATGCAATGTGTGGTAGGGCACCATCATGGAAGCAGGAGACAGAGGAAGAGACTGGGGTCCTACTGTCACCTTTTGGAACATGTCCCCAATGTCTTCAAGTCCTCCTATGAGGCCCCGTTTCTTCAAAGATGAATTGCCTGGGGACCTTTTTTTTTTTTTTTTTTTTTTTAGTCCTGGGCTTGAACTCAGGGCCTGGGCACTGTCCTTGAGCTCTTTGGCTCAGGCTAGCACTCAACCACTTTGAGCACCACTTCCAATGTTTTGGTGGTTCGTTAGAGATAAGAGTCTCACAGACTTTCCTGCCCAGGCTGGCTTCAAACCACAATCCTCAGATCTCAACTAGGATGAGTAGCTAGGATGACAGGTGTGAGCCACCGTGTCTGGCCAGGGACCATATTTGTAACATATGGACCATTGGGGGATGCTTAAGAGTCACACCATGGCCATGGTCATTGGTTCCTCTTCCCATTGTACCTTGAAGACATCAAGAATGGAGGGAGGGTGCCCTGGAGAACTTAGGTGCAGGCCCTTGCCCATTACTGAAAGCCATTCCCGAGTGGCACAGCCTGGCATGTGTAGGGATTATTAGAAGTTTTACAATAAAAATAAAACTTCTTTAGCTACACTACTAAGTCTTCCTGCTGATCGATGGCTATCTACAACATCTCCCAGATGATTCACATTCATTTGTTTAGTTTTTAATGTGTGCCGGGACTGAAGCTTGAACTCAGGGCCTGGGCACTGTGCCTTATTTATTTTTTATTTTTTTGCTCAAGGCTGGTACTCTACCACTTGAGTCACTCCTGGCTTTTTTGCTGATTAGTTGGAAATAAGAGTCTCATAGACTTTCTTGCCCAGATGGCTTTGAACTGTGATCCTCGGATCTCAGCTGGGATTGTAGAGTGAGCCACCAGTGCAGGCACTTACTCAGATCATTCTCTTTGTGGGGAAGCTCATGGGATGGGGAGGAAGGAGCTAAGCTGACCTCAGGGACAGGCCAGCCAAGACCTCAGCTAGCGCTAGTGACTCCCATCTTGGGGCAGGAGTGTTTTTGAGGACACTGCATTCCCTTGGAGACAGGACAGCCAGCCTTGTAGGCGGGAAGCCAACACCATCTCTGATTTCTTCCCCAGGGCTCCACCGTCCTCTTCCCTTGTCTATTGGTCAACTATTTTTTTTTCTCCTAAGTGTTCAGACAGAACATATTATCTTGCCAGCCTTTCATTCCAACAACTATAGGAAGTCCCACACCCTGAGCACATTCCGCACGTGTTTTCCCCTGGAGTTCCTAGGCTCTGCAAAGCTGGCAGACTTTTTTTCAGAGGAATAAATAGCTACTTACTAAAAGCACCGATTCTGGGACTAGAAGGCACGGCTCCTCGGAGACCCTTGATCCTGGCTCTGTATCTATATTGCTGCTCCCTGTAGAATCCTTGTAAGACAGGTGTAAGATTTTTAAGATGAATTCCACAAAGGCAACATTAAAAATTGAGTAGTCTTTATGTCCTCCATCACTGACTGAAAAAGCCCAGAAACCTTGGGTATGGGCAGTGTGGTTTCCAGTCATTAAAAAGCTTCAAGGAGTCTGGAGGAAACCACACCTGGGCTCCTTGTCAGTGCTCAGGGCCATGATCTAGGGTCAGCAAAGACCCTCAGGGGGAAGATTTTTATTTTAATTTTATTATTCTGTTTTATTTCATTTCTTTTGGTTTTATTGCAGGTACTGGGGCTTGAATTCAGGGCTTGGGCATGCTAGCTTAACTTTTTCCATTTAAGGCTAGTACTCTGTCACTTAAGCCACACCTCTACTTCTAGCTTTTTGCTTGTTAACTGGAGATAAGAGTCTCACAGACTTTCCTGTCCAGGCTGGCTTTGCACCAGGATCCTCAGATCACAGTCTCTTGAGTAGTTAGGATTATAGGCATGAGCCATGGCACCCACCTTAAAATAGCATTTTTATCTAGTCATTAGACCATTTGTTCTAGGTAAATGCAGGCCACATTTATTTGCTAGTATCTCTTGTTTAGCTGTATTTTTTTTTCAATAAGGCTTTTTTTTTTTTTTTTTTTTGGTTGGTCGTGGAACTTGAACTCTGGGTCTGGGTGCTGCCCCTGAGCTCTTCAGCTCAAGGCAAGCCATCTACCACTTGAGCCACAGTGCCACTTCCTAGCTGTATTTTTTTTGTCTCTCTCTCTCTCTCTCTTTTTTTTTTTTTTTTTTTGCTAGAGGAGTGCTTGGCCACTGAGTTTCATCCCAGCCCTGCTAGTATCTTCTTTAAGTGTCTGCCTTTCTGCTTCAAGGGTTTGTAAATGTGGTCCTTTGACCAGCAGCCCTGGGGACCTATGATGTTTACAGGCCTGTCCTCTCTGCTTCCCTGGCCAAATGGACAGCTGTGCACACTCCCCACATCTGTGGGAGGATTGTTCTTCCCAGAGGGCCCAGCTACCAAGGGTCAGAGGCGTCCGCATCCTTCTATATGGAGTCTTCAGCCTTGGGGTCACAAGCCAGGAGATTTGATTCAGATCCACAGAAGTTATTGGGAAACACATGCCACCATCAGGCATCCTTAACCACTTCTAGTCAAACAAAAGAGGTTAAAAGGGAAGGAAAGGCCCGCACATGACGGGAGGGCTTTGAAAAGGGAGCCAGGTGCGCTGTGTCCCAGGAAAGGGAGGCAGGACTGGGCACAGGGTGGTCAGGACGGCCTGCGTGGCCTAGAGAAATAAGAGAGGGAGGTAACAGCCCAGAAGGTCAGGACAGGCACTCAGGGGAGGGGAAGGTGTCTGGGGGATTTGTGACTGGCTTAGGGGTGACAGGGCTGGGGGGCAAGGGAGGGTGAGGTCGAGAATTGTGGCGGTGTGTGTGTGTGTGCAGGCTGTGTGTGTGCGGGCTGTGTGTGTGCTGTGTGTGCCAGCAGCAGCCGTGGGAATAGCTCTGTTAAAAATTCAGCAGCCACCACGCAGTGGAGAAGGAGGGCTGAATTATAGATAGCGGCTCTAAGGGGAGAAGATTAAAGGCAAGGTTTCTTCTTTGGTTTTGTTTTGCTTGGGGGTTGGCGGTTTTATGTAGGTCATTGGTGGGGAATGGCTGGGAAGGGGAGTGGGGGAGTGTGTGCTGGTGGCAGGAGGGCGGGCCCTGGTCTGCCTCTGTCCTGGGCTCTCCTGTGGGGCGGGGTGGGAGTGGGGAGCAGCCTGTGCCAAGTGGCCATGTGATTTCCCATCTATTTGCCCAGAACAGCACGTGGCAGGGGGGTTGGGGGGGGGGGTGATTGACAGGCCGGGGAAGCCACTCTGATGATTCTATTTTTTCACCTTTTGGTTGCAGAGTTGACATTCTCTTCCAGAATCTGCTCACAGCCACTGTTGGTCCACTTTCTGGTGGTCTGCCCATTGGTATTGCTCGTCCTTCTGCTCCTTTCCCTCCTCTGCGTGCTCAGCCAGGCCAGGAAACGTTCCAGGCTGCGCCCCGGTGCACAGAAAGCCAAGGCTGTGCTTGTGGGCCTGGGAGGGGTGGACGGCTGCCCTGCTGAGGACCGGGATGGCCACTGAGACCTGAGCCGAGGCCCCGCAACTGCCTGGAAGGAGTGTGGTGGGCCTTTGGGGGTGGACTGGCCAGGGTGAGAACGGATCCCACTTCTGCTCTTCACTGACTGTGGCTGTGGACATGCTCCCCAGGGAACCAAAGGCATGTAGCAGGGCCCTTGGGTGGGACTAGGCCCTGCTATGCGATTCTTCATGTGTTACTTCCCCCAGCCCCCTAGCAGCAACAGGGACCCCACCCAGAGGGAGAGAGGGGTCTGCCTCTCATGGCCTCAGGCGCCCACGTGCCCCCTTGGAACACCTCCCCCCCGAAACACCCCACACTGGCTCCCCCTCATCTTTCTTCTTCAGCTCAGAGGCTTGAGGAAGAGCCTACTTACTGTCTTTAGGGTCAATGGAATCGCCTTCTAGCTTGCTCAACTCGGACCTGCCTACCCTGGCAGGATGTACCCGCTTTCCAGCCGGAAATCCGGTTTTCTTCCCTTATCCATTGAGAGCTTAAGAGAAGATGTCTAAGCAATGTTGCTTCTTTGAGTAAAATATATATATATATATATATATATATATATATATATATATATGCATAAAACATTTTTGCAGGAGTTTGGTTTGGTTTTGTGCGCTGAGACTTATCAAGGTTGCCAAGCACTGGGGGCTCATGCCTGTCATCCTAGCTGCTTAGGAGGCTGAGATCTGAGGATTGCAGTTTGAGGCTGGCTGGGACAGTCAAGTCTATGAGACTCTTGTCTCCAATGGACTAGCAAAATGCCAGCAACAGAACTGTGGTTCAAGTGGGAGAGTGCCAATCTTGAGCAAGAAAAAAAAAGCTAAGCAAGGGTTTGAAGCCCTGAGTTCAAGCACCCATATCTGCACACACAAAAGACTTATTTAGGTATTGTGGAGAGGACATCCTCTTATGTTTCCTGCCACAAACAAAGCTCCAGCTTCCCCTCTGAGGCCTCTCATCTCTCCTTCCCTCCACCACAAGAGCCATCAGTGCCTGGTTCTCTTTGGTGGCCTGGGTGGCGTGCAACCCAGTGACCCTTCAGCGGACTCCAGGGTCCCTTCTGGTCAGCCTAGAAAATTCCAAGGGTGGGGCCTCATCTCAGGAGCCTTTCAGCAAGTGCCCTCCCTCTGCCTGGAGCCCCTGTACCTCTGTTGGCAAAGCTGCTCCAGGCCCCATCACAGCCAGAATGGGACATCAATCAATGCCAACTAACTGAGGTGAGAATGCATATCTTTTTCGGGTTGATGTGACCAACAGAGTTGCTTTAGCACTCTGTAATTTGCATTTCCAGGGAGAGCAATTTATTTTCAATTATTTTTACCAGGCACATAGTCCTCTCCAAATATAATTAGCTCCTTGGTGCCTTTGAAAGCAGATTATCAGTGGTTATGAGCATGCTTGCTTGTAGACCTACTGGCTCCTTAAATCCGTCTTCCTTTATAGTCTCATTTGAAATAGTCCAAATATTTTCATATACATGTCAACACATTGACTTCACTCCCAGGTAAGGGCGCTTGTTCTTTATTTGAGAACAAAGCTGCAATTAAGACTTCTTAGAAAGTACGATGTCCCTCCCACCAACTTCCGGAAACCTGCATTATAATTGGGACTTTTGAAAGCAAAGAGAGAAGAGACAGAGAATCATAGATCAGCCTTGAGCTTTGGCCTCCCTGCCTCCCCTCTCCTCCCCCTGCCGAGCAGGGGCTCTATGGTAACCCACTCAAGCTGGAGTGGACACAGAAGGACCACCTAGCACATTCGATTTCCTTACAAGTAACCTTGTGCCATCTGTCTCCTCATTAGTTTTCAGGCAACTGAGATGCCAAACCCTTCCTTCCTTCCTTCCTTCCTTCCTTCCTCTCTCTCTCTCTCTTTCTTTCTTTTTCTTTTAACTTTTGAACATGGAGAATCAAGTTTGCTTTGATCCCATGCAGCAGACATTTGACGTGAAACTCTTCTCCAGTTCAGCATTCACTTCCGTCTAAAAGTCCCAGGACGGCATCACTGTCACTGCCCAATCCCACGGCACGCGCGCGCATGCGCACACACACACACACACACACACACACACAGCTTCACTCTCCTCTTTGGTCAAAAGCCTTGCTGGCATCTGGGCAGCCTTTATCTCAGGGCAAAACCCGGCCCAAGGGTCCAGGGCACCTTGACACCAGTTCATTCAATTCAAATGATTGAGACCTGCTCCCTCCCCATCCCATACGCTCCACATCTGGCTGCTTCCCCAGTGAAATGGCAGAATTGAGAGGCTGCCAAAGAGATCATCTGACCTGCAGAAGCTAAAGTGCTTCTTCTCTGACCCTAATGGGGGGAAACTTCCAGCTCCTACCCCTTCCTGATGATTAATATCTGCCCATCTCGGCCATGAGTTACATTCTCAAGGAAGTTGTTTTGGCCTATGATAGCTGAATCTGTTATTAATCCAACTGTGTTAATAAATAAGTTTGGGCTGTCATGATTGGCCTACACTCAGCCAACTCCTCCATTTCTGTCCAGGCTCCTGATAGAACAGGAGCTCAGCATCCCAGTAGCATTGCACTCCGTTGAATCAAGAACCTTCTCTCTGCCACCGAGATGGGGGAGGCAGCGGGCTCCTTTTATTGTTCTTTACCTTTTGAGACACATCTAGGAGTGGGTGGCATATGGTAGGAGATGAATGCAATGGACACGTAGCCTGATAATCTCTCACAATTTAGCTGGGCACAATGGTTCACACCTGTAATCCTAGCTACTCAGAGGGCTGAGATCTGAAGAACACAATGTGGAGTCATCGTGGATGGATAACACGCTCTCCCGGGGATACACAGTGACAGAGCTCCTTGTGAAAGTGCATCATGGGTCATGGTGGTGTGTGCACAAACCCAATTATTCACCGGGGATCCTGTGCCTGGTGCTTTAGGATCTGAACAGGTAGAGAGGACAGAAAAACAATTGGGCTAAGGCTGCATCCTCGGGGAACAATGAGGACTGGAACTACCGGAGCACGCATTTCTATTTCAAGGCGCTCAGATTAGACGTAGGATGGAAGGCAAGAGCAAGGTAATTAACACACTTGTGAGGCAGGATTCCATCCCCCGTGATCATCAGGAGCAAAGAAGTACGGGGCTGTGGGATTTCCACAGTGACAGGTGCATCCGGCGTGACAGCGCTAAGTGCCGGCCTGCTCTGAAAAGCAGATAGGAGTGAGCACGGGGAGGCAGCCTCGCCCCATACCTGCAGAGGCCCATCCACCCTGGGCGGGGTGATTGAATGGCTGCTCTATGCTGCCTTACAGAGGCCTTTAAAGAGCCACATGAGAGCGTGTGGCGCTATCTCCCATCACCGACGCAGATGCCACAAGTCCTCAGGCATGTCTTCAGGGAATCTCTGTATGGCTTAATGGTCTGTCTGACGCCGGCTGTTCATGCCACCCTGCTGGCAGCAGGAAGCGGAGAAGCCCTTCTGCTCTCCACACCCAGGGTGCCGCCAGCCCGGTAGAGAGACGCTGACAGCAGACCGGCCTGCATCCCTCAAGGGCGGCCCAAATGCCTCTCAGCCCCATGACCAACAAGAGATGACTGTGCATGCAAGTGCAGATCTGAAGCAACGCACAGCGTGATGCGGCAGAGCTCTGGAGGTGGACTCGGCTTCCATATTGAATAAGAGTTCCCAGCTCTGCTCAGCAGCCACTGCTCCCATCCATACACATCTACACGTGCACACTGGAATCCCTTGCTTTACTGAGGAAGGGTCCCGAGTAGTGTTACATATGCATCATGTGGTCAGGCTCTGGGCTCACATTGGTACTTCCAGCTACTCAGGAGGCTGAGATCTGAGGATCTAGGTTCAAAGCCAGACCAGGTAAAAAAGTCTGTGAGGCTCTTACCGCCAATGAACCAGCAAAAAGCCAGAGGTGGAGCTGTGGTTCAACTCATAGCAAAAAACCTAAGGGATAGATAGCATGCCAGGCTCTGGGTTCA
The DNA here is from genome assembly GCF_019054845.1 of Dipodomys spectabilis. Classification (NCBI taxonomy): domain Eukaryota; kingdom Metazoa; phylum Chordata; class Mammalia; order Rodentia; family Heteromyidae; genus Dipodomys; species Dipodomys spectabilis. The sequence goes on along the minus strand of NW_024870825.1, from coordinate 1,635,458 downwards.
AGCTCCAGTATCAGCACTGTGTGCATGTGTGTGTATACACAAATATACATTATCCTTATCAAGCCCTTTCTACTTCTAAAAAAGAAGCCAGACCAACTGCATTTTATTTTTTAATTTTCTCCCCCTAGCCTCCTGAGTAGTTAGGATTATAGGCATGAGTCACCAGCACCTGACTTACTTAGTAATTCTTAACATGCTGGTCCTAATTCTTTCTTGAACACAAAATGAGGTCACTGTTTGGGTTCTCAGCCCTAGAGACTAATTTAAGGAAAGTGGAAGGTTTCAGGAATAATCAAGATATAGAAGCAGTGTAGACAGAGGAACATTTGGATAAAATCATCTGTTTTGCAGTTAAATGAGAAGATAGAGAAATTTCAGCCTAGTCCTAAATGAAGACATATACATACATATATATAGAGAGAGAGAGAGAGAGAGAGATAGGTATTCATATCTATCTATATATCTATATCTATATATGTATATACTTAGAGATATACACTCACGTATATGGAAATGAACCAGAAACAGAATCACTGGGGACTCCTTACTGAGAGACTTTGTACCTGTATTAATTAGCTAATTCAATTTACACATAGATTGAAGTGCAACAGGCACATTTGGAAAACAAATGTTATGGTGGATGGCAAATAATTAGCTTGGGAGTTGGTACTGGTCTGCTCAGTCAGCCATCACAAATGCCCTAGGCTGGGTGGCGGTGGCCACCGGAGTTTCTCTCAGCTCTGGAGATGGAAGGTGACTGTCTGGCATCTTTCCTTTGAGGGCGTTAACACCCTCATGAAGTCCTTGCCCTCATGACCTTGTTGAAACTCATTATCTCTGCAAAGCCCCATCTTTAAAGGCCAGAAAAAAAGCTTGGCACTGGTGGCTCACTCTTGTAAACTTAGCTACTCAGGAGGACAAGACCTGAGGGTTGCAGTTCAAAGCCCGTCTGGGCAGAAAAGTCTATGAGAGTCTTATCTCCAGTTAACCAGCCAAAAAAAGAAAAAAGAAAAAAGCCTGAAGTGGCTCAAGTGTACAGCTCCAGCCTTGAATGTAAAAGCTAAGCGACAGGGCCCAGGGCCTGAGCTTCAAGTTCCAGCAATGGCACTAAAACCCAACATCACAACAGTAGGGATGCAACGTCATCAATACTGTGTATTGACCACAGCAGAACTGACAACAATAACTAGCAAGCTAAACCAAGCAAACCCAGTTTGTATTGACCCCAGATGTGCATTCTTTATGTCTAATGGTGTGTGTAAGTTCTTTGAGTGCTATAGGGTTGCTATTTTTTATTGTAAGTACATGCATGTGCACTTGTGTGCACATACACACACACACACACACACACACATGCATGGGTGGCACGTACAATCTAAAAGCAAAACCAGTGGAAAGAACTGAGGAAAATTTCTCACCTGTCACTTAGCCGTGCTCAGGCTCCTCTGTCCCAAATAGGCAATTATGAAAGTGGTAGGAATGGCGCCTCTCTTGGGTGAAAGGGGTTTCTCCAACGTGGGTGTGGTGTTCTGGTGCAAACACAAAAGGCCCTGGTGTTGTCTGTCTCCACCACCTCAGGGCTGCAGGTTAGCCGTGAAGATATGTCGGGGACAAAACAAGAATGGGAGATTAGCAATGAAGGTCATTAACACCTAAGAGGGAGAGAGAAAGCAGAAATCAAAGCCTATGAACCGCAAAGGGGAAAACCACCCTTTCCTCACTCCTCGAGGGGCTCTGGTACTAGACTCCTCTGTGTGGGTAGCTCGGATGGAACTGCCCGGCTGGGGAAGGTAACTGGCAGAAGCAGGCCTGCAGCGAGACCCCCGGAGAGACAGCAAGCTCCATGCGAAGCAGAGGGCACAGTGACAACCTCTGTCTCCTGTCATTTGGAGGAGGTGTATAAAGAGCCAGGCATACTCAGCTCATATTTTTCATCCTAGCTACTTGGGAGGCAGATATCTGAGAATCATGGTTCAAAGCTAGCCTGGGCAGATAATCTGAGACTCTTATCTCCATTTAACAAGCAAAAAGACAGACTGGAGTCGTGGTTCAAGTGGTAGAGCCCCAGCCATAAACTAGAAAGCCGAGCAAGATCCTGAGGCCCTGAATTCAAGCCCAAATACACACACACACACACACACACACACACACACACACACAAATGTGTCAAGCCTCTTGACTTGTCAGATTTTTTTTTTTATTGTGAAAATACCGTATAGAGGGGTTACAATGACATGGGCAAGATAATGAGTGCATTTCTTATCAAGCATTGTTGCCTCCTCCTTTGTTTCCCCTTCCCATTCCTTCCCATCTGCCCTCCCTCACCCCTTCACTTGTCAGATTGGTTTTTCATTCTTATCATCCAGACAGTGTCTGTGTAAAAGAGGAGGTGTAAAATAGTCATGTATTTGAAAGACACAAAATGAAGTAAAATTGAATTACCATTATACATCTTGAAGCACAAAGAATGGAAGAAGAGGATGGGCCTTCTGTGTGGATTTTATGTAAATACGCTGTCCTCTCGTGGACATTTAGAGAATTGCATCTACAAAATTGTATCTGTCTCTAGTCTTGGATTTCTGGAGCATATCAGCATACCACCACAAACACTAAACACTTGGTGATATGGAAGTTACGCATCTGAATGAATCACTGAATAAGTGATGCTTTACAAAAACACTGTCGTAGCTAGAGCTGGATGGGGAGTCTCAAGGCATGGCTCCAGTGTCTGATCTGTTGGCATCAGCTTTGGGACTCTGAGCCAGGACAGAACTGGTTTTCAGAGTTGTAGGAGAGGTGGGTGAATCAATAAGGAGTGTGGCCCCCAGCCAGTTTTGTAAGTGCTCTCCATTTCAGTCCAATGCCTTCATCTTTAAAATGCGCGTGCAAGCATACCCAGTGCCAGGGTGGTTGTGACCACAGAACGCAATAATATCTGTCAAAGCCCTCATCAGAACACATGCCGGAAGAAGACAGGAGGTGAGACCCGAGGCTTGGTACTTGCAGAGGAAAAAACCTTTTCATTAATGTCTACTTAAAGACTTGATTTTGTCTTACTTGTTTCAAATTGGTATTATGCAAAACAATAATTATCGTGTTCATTTTCCTACAAATCAGATATTTATGATCTATACCTTTCCATATAGCATCTATTAATCACATTCACAAAGATCTCTATGTTGCAAGAATTACAATCTGGGAATAATGAAAATACTCCCACTTAGCTGGGTGCCAGTGGCTCATACTTGTAATCCTCGCTACTAAGGAATCTAAGATCTTTTTTTTTTGGTCGGTCGTGGGCCTTGAACTCTGGGCCTGAGCGCTGTCCCTCAGCTCTTCAGCTCAAGGCTAGCGCTCTACCACTTGAGCTACACTTCAGGTTTTCTGGTGGTTTATTGGAGATAAGAGTTTCACGGACTTTCCTGCCCGGGCAGGCTTTGAACCACAATCCTCAGATCTCAGCCTCCTGAGTAGCTAGGATTATAGGCGTGAGCCACCGGCGCCCAGCTGGAATCTAAGATCTTAAAGATCATGGTTCAAAGCCAATCCTGAGTAGTAAAATCTATGAGACTCTTGTTAGGTTTTTAAAAAGAGGTAGCCGATTAAGAACAGCTCCACGCACGTGGTATTCAGGTAAGGGGTAGGTTTATTCAGTAGACCTGCTGGGACCAGGCAAGGTAGGCATTCCACGCGGCTGGCAAAAAAGAGCGTCTGGCTCTGGGTTATGCCTTATATAGGGTAGGGGCGGGGAAAGGTATGTCCAGGTAAACGGAAGTAGGACCAGGTAAGAGGTGGGACCAGGTGGGAGAAAGGTGTGGCCACATCAGATTAAGATGTGACCTAAGCAGATGTAGATGTGACCTCAGCAGATGCAGATGTGACCTCAGCAGATGCAGATGTGACCTCTTCCAGGTGTCCCAGTTGCCTAGTTAACGCAGGTACTGAGCGAGGTCTGTTCGCCATCCAGGAATGGACCTTACAACTCTTATCTCCAATTAACCAGCAAAAAGCCAGAAATGGAGCTGTGGTTCAAATGGTAGAACATCAGCCTTGAAGGAAGAAGCCAAGCAAAGTGCAAAGCCTTGAGTTCAAATCTCAGTACTAACATACACACACACACACACACACACACACACACACACACACACACACAGAGAGAGAAATAGTCCACACAGAGAAATAGTCCACCTATTTATCTTTGTCTTATGTTAGTGTATCTCTATGTATTTCAGATAAGAAGTGACATTGATATTCATTCTACTTGGGAATTCCAGTCACATCTTTTTCCAGCCCTCTATTCATCTTGACATTTGCAATTTTATATTTGCCATTTAAGGTTTCAGCCTCCTCTATTCAGTGAATTTCCTGTGATAAGAACAGTTGTTTTATACTTCAAGTGTCAATAAAGGAAATTATTCATTTATTGCCTCCTAGAACATCTTCTCCACATTTGGGGACACACAATGCTATTTAACAAGTATTGTTTAATTAACAAATGATACCTCAGGTTTGTCTCCACTCTCTGGGCCCCTGTAACATTTGTGTTCATCACAGCCCGGATTCCCCAGTCATCATAGTCCTCCTGTCCCGTCCCTACAAGTACATGTGTCACTCCGTATGTCTGAGACATATGGTCCTCCATGTCTGGCATACGAAGCTCCTCTCCATCAACAAATCCTCCCTTTTGGTTCACTGACGGAACCGATGACAACCTCACATACATTTTCATTTCCTCCAACCTCATCTTTGATTTTTTAAACTGGGAGAGTCTACCAGCACAGAAAGTTTGACGATACAGAGAAAAGCAAAATTAGCCTTCACTAAAAGAAAGATATGTTATCCATGGCTTCTCAAGGAGAGGGTTTAGACATCAGGTGCTCAGGACAGAGGTGCTGAGGCTGGAAAGGGGACCCAGCATCCGTCTGGACAGATGGTCCACTCTGGACAGATCCTTGGGTGAACTTGGGGGGCCATTATATCCAAAAGAGGGGGTAGGGGAGATGTTCATTCCAGGGCAGGTCCCAGACCAAAAGCACAAGATACAATCAGGCCCTGTGGCTCTCACCTGGAATCCTAGCTTCTCAGGAAACCAAGACCCAGAGGATCGTAGTTCAAAGCCAGCCCAACTCTAAAATAACCTAGAAAAAAGCCTGGCTGGAGGGCCTGGCTCGTGTGTGTGTGTGTGTGTGTGTGTGTGTGTGTGTGTGTGTGAGAGAGAGAGAGAGAGAGAGAGAGAGAGAGAGAGAGAGAGAGAGAATTAGGGCTTGAGGTCAGGGCCTGGACGCTGCCCCTGAGTTTTTGCAGCAGGCTGGGGCTCTACCACTTGAGCCACACTTCCTGATTTTGCTGGTTAACTGGAGATAAGAGTCTCACGGACTTTCCTGCCCGGGCTGGCTTCAAACCCTGATCTCAGGTCTCAGCCTCAGCCACCAGCGCCCAGTTTTGGAGTTGTCGATCTCAGGAGCTGACCTGGCCAACCAACCCAGCGCCTCCCATCCGCCGCTCCCGGGATCTGCAGGTCCGGCCCGGTTCCCGCGAGGAGCTGGCCCAGGCGGCAGGCCGCCACACCCCTTTACCCCACGTTTGATTTCGCGCCTTTGAAGCCTAAGAGCCGCTATGATTGGTTGAAGATGAATGAATCTCGCCTCTGATTAGCTGATAATCGATGGAGGCGGGGCTAAGACTAGGGGCGGAGAATTGTAGCGCGGGGTGAGACTTCAAGGGCTGGGTGGTGATTGGCTCCAGCACGGAGAGGGGCGGGGTGGGGGGGGGGGGAAGCGCAGGCGGGGGCGGAGCTTCCTGCCGGAGCGGAGCCGGGTGTCATGGACGCTGTCCGGTGTCCGGCGCATGGTGAGGCCGGAAGCTCCGGAGCCCCGGGGCCGGTGGGACTGGCGGGGCTGGCGGGGCGCCGCTCTGGTGACCCTCTTGTCTCCTCAGGGACCTCCTGCTTCTTGAAGACCGGTGTCCGCGATGGCCCGAATCGAGGGAAGAGCTTCTACGTGTGCCGGACGGACACCTGCGGCTTCGTCCGGCCCACAGAGTAAGTTTGCGGGTGGAGTTCCGGACCGGCCGGCGCGCCGGGGCCCCAGACCCCCCCCCTCAGAGCCCCGGACCCCCCTCAGAGCCCCGGACCCCCCTCAGAGCCCGGACCCCCTTCAGAACCCCGGACCCCCCTCAGAGCCCCGGACCCCCCTCAGAGCCCCGGACCCCCCTCAGAACCCCGGACCCCCCTCAGAACCCCGGACCCCCCTCAGAACCCCCGGACCCCCCTCAGAACCCCCGGACCCCCCTCAGAGCCCCGGACCCCCCTCAGAGCCCCGGACTCCCCTCAGAGCCCCGGACCCCCCTCAGAGCCCCGGACCCCCCTCAGAACCCCGGACCCCCCTCAGAGCCCCGGACCCCCCTCAGAGCCCCGGACCCCCCTCAGAGCCCCGGACTCCCCTCAGAACCCCGGACTCCCCTCAGAGCCCGGACCCCCCTCAGAACCCCGGACCCCCCTCAGAACCCCGGACCCCCCTCAGAACCCCGGACCCCCCTCAGAGCCCCGGACCCCCCTCAGAACCCCGGACCCCCTCAGAACCCCGGACCCCCCTCAGAACCCCGGACTCCCCTCAGAACCCCGGACCCCCCTCAGAGCCCCGGACCCCCCCCTCAGAACCCCGGACCCCCCTCAGAGCCCCGGACCCCCCTCAGAACCCCGGACCCCCCTCAGAGCCCCGGATCCCCCTCAGAGCCCCGGACCCCCCTCAGAACCCCGGACCCCCCCTCAGAACCCCCGGATCCTCTTCTGAACCCCGGACCCCCTTCAGAACCCCGGACCCCCCTCAGAACCCCCAGATCCCCGCCTCAGAACCCCGGACCCCCCTAAGAACCCCCGGATCCCCCTCAGAACCCCGGATCCCCCTCAGAGCCCCGGACCCCCTCAGAACCCCCGGACCCCCTCAGTACCCCCAGATCCCCGCCTCAGAACCCTGGACCCCGCCTCAGAAAACCCGGCCCCCTGTCAACCCCGGACCCCCCTTAGAACCCCAGAGCCCGGCATCAGAACCCCAGGGACGCCCCCAGAACCCCCGGACCCCCCCCTCCCTCCCCCCCGCATCAGAACCCCAGGGACAGGAACCCCCGCCTCAGAACCCCAGGGACCCCGCCTCAGAACCTCCGGACCTCCCCTCAGAACCCCCAGACCCCCCTTATCAGAACCCCAGGGACCCCACCCCCTCAGAACCCCCGGGGCCCTCTCAGAACCCTAGGGACCCCCGAGTCAGAACCCATGGACCCCCGCATCAGAACCCCAGGGCCCCCACCCCCCTCAGAACCACCGGGCCCCTCCTCAGAATCCCCGGACCTCCCTCAGAACCCCGCCTCAGACCCCCCCAGACCTCCCTTCAGAACTCCCAGGCCCCCCCTCAGAACCCCGGACCCCCTCATCAGAATCCAAGGGACCCCTCCTCCTCAGAACCCCGGACCTCCCCTCAGAACCCCAGACCTCCCCTTAGAACCCCAGGCGCCCCCTCAGAACCCTGGACCCCTTCATCAGAACCCCAGGGACCCTGCATCAGAACTCCTGGACCTCCCCCTCAGAACCCCACATCAGAACCCCTGGACCCCCCTCAGAACCCCGGACCCCACCTCTGAACCCTGGACTCCCGCCTCAGAACCCCCAGACCCCCCTCAGAACCCCACATCAGAATCCCTGGGTCCCCCCTCAGAAGCCCTAGATCCCCCCTCAGAACATGTATCAGAACCCCTAGACCCCCCTCAGAACCCCGGGCCCCACCTCAGAACCCCAGACTCCCCCTTCAGAACCCCACATCAGAACCCCTGGACCCCACCTCAGAACCCTGGACCCCGCCTCAGAACCCTGCCTCAGAACCCTGGACCCTACCTCAGAACCCCGGGCCCCACCTCAGAACCCCGCCTCAGAACCCCGGACCCCACTTCAGAACACACCCGGACCCCCCCTCAGAACCCCGGATCCCTGCATCAGAACCCCAGGGACCCCCCCTCAGAACCCCTTCAGAACCCTGCCTCAGAATCCCCAACCCCCACCTTAGAATCCTTGACCCTTGCCTCAGAACACCCAGACCCCCTCTCAGAACCCCGCATCAGAACCCCGAACCCCCCTCAGAAACCCCGGACCCCTCCTCAGAACCCTGCCTCAGAACCCCCAGACTCCCCCTCAGAACCCCGGGACCCCACCTCAGAACCCTGGAACCCCCGCCTCAGAACCCCAGAACCCCTGCCTCAGACCCTCTGGAATCCCTGAAACCCTGAACTCCTGATCCCCCCCACCCCTCAGAATCCGGGGACTCAGGCCTCCTGCCCCCTTGCTGGGCCTGTGTGATGGAAAGGGTAAAGAGATGCTATGGTCGGTCAGGTTTGAGTGTTTAGGTTTTACAGACTGAAAGCTGGGATCCAGTCCTGAGCAAAGAAGGCAAGCTAGTGTGTGAGGCCCTGAGTGTGAGCCCTAGTATTGGTGGGAGTACACACACACACACACTTGCTCATGCTTTATTTTGCAGAAGTGGGAAAAGGTGGAGGCTCAGACCACACTCCTCACAGTACAGTATGTGTACAAGATTTGATTTATGGGTGTCAACTTCTGTTCCTTATCTACTGAAATGTTTTCATTTTCTTTTTCTTTAGCATTCCTGTTTCCCATTGTTTATTGCATGAGGACTCTGTGGTAGAGCTTCAGGGTTTATTTCTACCCCAGGGTAAGAAAGAACACAGGTAAGTGTGTAAAAGAAACATGTAGGTGAATGCTTCCCCTGTTTTTCCTAAGAGAGTTGCAGTTGGATAAGTTTAAAGTCATTATTAAAAAACAAATTGTATTTTTATACGTATTGAGTATTGTCTGGACTGTCACTCCCTAACCATTGCTGAGCAACTGGTTTGTCTGAGAAGTCTAACCTATTTAAGTTCTGGATGGATAGGTCAGTGATCACCCCTGTCTGACTCTGGTAGCTATCTCATGACTTGCCAACTTTTAATTCTTGTAAGAAAATGAGTGAAAAAAAATCTAAATGTATGCTAAGTCTTCAGTAAATTACAACTTCCCTTCTTACATGACAAATTGAGCCATGCTTTCAGCAGCTTTTTGCTATTTGGAGATAAAGTCTTCTGAACATTTTTACTCAGGCAGGCCTTGAACCAAGATCCTCTGGGTATCAACTTTGTGAGTAGCTAGGATTGTAGATGAGAGGCACTGAAACCCAGAAGCTTTTTAAAAAATATTTTTTGATTGAGTACATTACCCGCTTAAAAGTTTTAAAAGTTCTTATTTAACTGATTTAAAGTTTTAGGAATCCTTTTAGGTAATTTTAAAAAATCAGTTGGTTCTATTTTATTCAGCGCTATTTAAAAAGTATGGACAACAGACAAGGATAGCTGGAAATAAAGAGAATATATTGTGAATTACTTGCTGAAGGGATCAGGTTGTTCCTACTGTAGTCTTTACCAGTGTTAAAATTCTACCTATTATTCTCCCCATGTTCTAGTTTTCCTTGTTCTTTTGCGTTTTTCCCTGGGAAAACTTCTAGAATGGATCTTGAAGTTGGGCCAGGTTCAGGTTCATTTTTAGGTAGTAATGTGACATCCTGTCTGGTCATTTTTCTGATTTTAGCAGCTGTTGCTGATAGATGTTTTTGCTTTATTTGCTCTTTACAGAGTAAAAAGAATAAACCTGTGCATAGTGTGTTACCATGTCATTTTTGCTTCACTTCTTAGATCTTAAAACCATTCTTCTATAGAATTATGGGGCATGGCTCAATTGAAAGAGTTGGCCTGTCTGACAGACACAAGGTCTGGAATTCAAGTCCCAATGTGCTATGATTTTTTTTTTTAAATCTATACTAAGAGTGATTGGTTTCAAGTGACCTCTCAAAGCCAGGGTCAGTTAGTTACAGATGTGTTCTTGGATTAAAAATAAACTCATTTCTTGTTTTAATGAATTTTTGTTGCCTCAGTTATTTGTACTTTATATTTCATTAGGTTGTTCTTCAGATGTGCTAGAAGTAAGGCAGAGGGGAAACGCTGGTGTGGTAATGTTCCATGGAAGGTAGGGATTCTTTGTCTGTTTTCAAGTCTACTTATGTTAAGACTTGAGGCTGAGCACTGGATGACGTGGCATGGATGCCTGTCATTCTTGGTGCTCAAGAGATCTGATTATGATTCATTCCAGCACAGGCTGGACAACAGTCCGACACAGTTGTTCAGTTACTGTCCAAGGTACACTGGAGGCATAAGTAGGGTCTCAGTCTCAGTCCGGTTGGGGCAAAAGTAAGAGACCCCATCTATAAAAGTAACTAAAAGGTATGGCGCCTGGCTCAAGGGGTAGAGCACTTGCTAGACAAGCCTGTGGCCTGACTTTATTACACATTTAATATGTGGCTTTAATGGGAAAGACCTTGAAGCCTGGTAAACTGGTTGGTCATCAAACTGTGTCTGAAAGAGTTTTCTTTAAGCAGATGGACTCAAGTGGGACTATTAATTCAAAGGACCATTTGTTGAATTCAGTATTTAATGTTCTAGCACTAGAGCTCAGTGGCAGACTGTTTATCTAGCATATATAGGCCTGAGTTGAATCTCCAACATACCAAAAATTTTAAAAATTAAAAAATGTGTTTTCATTATTTTCCTTCTGTTGTATTTAAGTACTTTTTAAGGTCTTAAATGTAAGAAAAAAATGAGATTTTGCTAATTTCCCCATGTTTTTATAGATCAATATGTACTTGTCAAGGGCATACTCTAAGTGTAATTGATAAGGCCCAGTAATGGTAGGGCCAGGAGATGTCCTGCAGATGGCCAGGATGTGGGGAATAGGATGGGAGCTGTGGTGGTAGAGCACCAGCCTTAAGCGGAAAAGCCAAGTAAGGGAGTAAAGCTGTGAGTTCAAGCCCCAGTACTGACACAAAAAAAGTTAGGAAACTTATTCTTTGTGTTTGGCTTCTAAACTTTCTTAGATGTGGGAGCTATACCAAGAAAGTGTAGAAATATTGGAGCTACTTGTATTGTGTGTGTCTTCCTTCCAGATAGGAAGGCTACAAAATTATATATTATGATTACTCATTTTCATTCCCTTAGGATCCTAATTCGGAAGATCCCCCTGTCACCAGTAAGAGTCAACCTGCGAATGAGACCTCTCACCCCTCTGGCCAGCAGAGAAACCCATTCAAGGTGCTGGACAAGAATAAGAAACCAGCTCTCTTCAAACACATCACTGCTGGGGAAGGTGACCAGAAGCCAAAGGAGAAGGGAAGGCAGCTGGTGGACCGCCCAGAACAGAAGCCAGAGTGTTACCGCTGGATGGAGAAAGGCCCAGCATCTGACTTGGGGGCGAAGAGGACACAATCTGGAGTTGAGGTGTCGCAGAATGAGAGCACCGAGGCGATGGGAGGTGGAGGTGGTACATCCTGGCAGCGCGGTGGGAACAAGGCACGGGGACCACCCGCTGCCCCTGGGGAGGAGTCACACCAAGAGAACCAGGATGCCCTAAACAGAGCAGAGCCTCCGAAAGAAAAGGAAACCCCGTCTTACCCTCACTGGAACCCAGAAAACCAGCCCCATAAAGGGGGGCACCATGGGCGGGAGCAGCTTAAGAACTGGGAGGTAAAGGAAACAAAGGCAGAGCAGAGCCCAGGCACAAAGACCTTTGGGAAAGAAGGGCTCCCTCGGGGGTCTTCAGAGGCTTGTGGGCCTGCTCCCACCGGGCATGCCCAGGGAGGAGCACACCGAGCTGCCTCTAGCAGCGAAGACAGTGAGGACGAGGAAGCTGCTTCCTCCGAGCCAGGGAGCCCTCTTCTTTTTGACTTGACCAACCACTCAGAGAAGGAGGAGACGCTTCCGCTCCCTGGTCAAAGGGGACAAAGAGAAGAATCTAGAGCCACAGCACTCTCCAATAAGGCACAGCCCTCAGCCTCCACCACCAAGGGTGCGCACCTGGCCACCCAACTGAAGCAGAAGAAGGTAACTGCTGAGATGAGCGCCCGCTGCTGCCTGTGGGCCCCAGGGGAGCAAGTGCAGAAAGTTTACAGCCCTGTGCTCAGTGTCTTTTTTTTTTTTTTTGGTTGGTTGTGGGGCTTGAACTTAGCCTGGGCTAAGTTCTACCACTTGGGCCACAGCCACTTCCGGTTTTCTGGTGGTTTATTGGAGATGGTAGTTTCACAGCCTTTCCTGCTCAGGCTGGCTTTGAACTGCGATCCTCCGCTCTCAGTGTCCTGAATAGCTAGGATTACAGGTGTGAGCCACCGTGCCTGACTTCGTGTCTTTTTTTATGGTTATATTTTCAGGATGATTTTCAGCTGATTTAAAGGGTAAAAAAAGTCCTGGCTTTTACACATACAATTAAATGGCCATAACTTCAGAAATTTGGTATGTTAGACTATGTTAGTTTTTTTTTTCTTCTCATTCTTTTATGCTAGTACTTGGGCTTGAACTCTGGCCCTAGAGTTTGTCCTTAGCTTTTTTACTCAAAGCTGGTACTCTACCACTTGAGCCACAGCTCAAGATTTGTCTGTCAGGACTGGCTTTGAGCTACAATCCTAGATCTCAGCCTCTTGAGTAGCTGAGATTACAGGTGTGTGTCATCGAAACTGAGCATGTTTAAGTTACTTAAATTGCAAACGAGGAATCCGTTTGGTGGAATCTTTTTTCCAGAGCTTACTGGCGTCGGTGAATATCCAGGCTCTTCCAGACAAGGGGGAGAAGTTGCTCAAGCAAATCCAGATGCTAGAGGAGTCCCTTGGTGCTCTTGCCCTCTCTCCAGAGCAAGGTAAAAAGGGTGAAGCCCAGGAACCTGGGGTTTTCATGGTTCTGACTAGAGGCATTCTGATGAAGAATGTGTTGATTGGTTCACCTTTCCATTCAGTCTTCTGCTTGTGAACATTTCTTTTTTTTGGGGGGGGGGGCCCACAGTTGTGGGGCCTGAACTCTGGGCCTAGGCGCTGTCCCTCAGCTCTTCAGCTCAAGGCTAGCACTCTACCACTTGAGCCACAGTGCCACTTCTGGCTTTTTTCTTTTTGCTTATGTGGTGCTGAGGAATAATACCCAGGGCCTCAGGCATACAAGGCAAGCGCTCTACCACTGAGCCACCTTCCCAGCCCCTGCTTGTGAACATTTCTAGATTATCCCTATGACTTGTAATGTTCTTGCTAGCTGGGAATGTGGCTTAGTGGTGGAGTGCTTGCCTAGCAAGCATACTCAGAAGAAGCTGGAAGTGGCTCTGTGGCTCAAGTGGTAGAGTACTAGCCTTGAGCAAAAAGAAGCTCAGGGACAGTGGCCAGGCCCTGAGTTTAAGTCCCAGCACTGACAAAAAATAAAACAAAAACCAAAAAAACTTGCCCCTGTAGACTAACCTCTTTAGGTCTAAGACCTCTGTTCCCCAGGAAGCCTTTCTCAGCTTTTGAGGATGACCATGCCCCTTGACCCATGACCTCACACCACACACCACACATACACTTCCTCATTCGCTTTTCTCCAATGCGTTCTGCTTCTGTTTCTCCAGCAGGAAGTCATGAGAACAGCAGCTCTCAAGCACCACAGCAGAGTAACTTCACCAAAACTACTAAGCCCCTCCACCTGGTACCTCCCCAGCCCCTTCGGTGGCCTGATGCCCAGCCTGTGGGCTCTCTAGGACTGAAGGCAGCCTGCCAGGTGACCACTGGAGGTAGGATCCTGGGGCCCAGCCTTGCGGAGAAAGGCTGCCCTAAGTCAGTTGAGACCTAGCAGATGTCTTTGTGCCCATGAGGAGGGTGGGAGAGGCCAATCCTGAATTGAAAGTTGTATATCTATTCTGGATCATGGGTTCCTGCCTTAGTAGGGCTTGTTTTCTTTTTTTACCCCATACTAGGGCTTGAATTTAGGGCTTTTCATCATGCTGTCATTGTGTTCCACATTGTAATTGTTACTTGGTACGCCATTTGTTTGGCGTGCATGGGTGTGGGAAAGGTGTGGCTGGGGTTAGGAGATGCCAACTCAGGCTGGAGAATTTGTCTATTGTGGCCTCCAAAATGTCACAAGATGTGGAGAGCCAGGCCGCCTGGGATAGAGAGAGGGCCCGAAAGGCCAGTACAGAATTTTTGCCGTTATTTTGTTTTTGGTGTGGGGCTTGAACTCAGGGCCTGAGCAATGTTCCTGAGCTCTTTTGCTCAAGGCTAGCCTCTACCACTTTGAGCCATAGCTATACTTCTTATTTTCTAATGGTTATTTGGAGATTAGCATTTCATGGACTTTCCTGTTTGGACTGGCTTCAAACTACGGTCCTCAGATCTCAGCCTCCTGAGTAGCTAGGATTACAGGCATGAGCCACCAGCACCTGGCTTAGAAGACCAGAATTTTTAGTGAGTACAGACCTAGCACTGGGCAAATAATGACCTTTGGCATGGTAGTAGTGTGGTGCCTCTGGGTAATTCTTGTTTGTGTGCAGGACGTACAAACCCAGATTGCCTTCACTCCATGTGGAAAATCACAAGTGAAGCCATTGATGAACTGCACCGCTCGTTGGAGTCTTGTCCTGGGGAGACAGCAGTAGGAGAAGACCCACCTGGCTTGAAGGTAAGCTAGGGAAGATAGCTAAGGGTTACCGGTAAGTCCTACTAGTGTCCAGTAGCAAAATCTTTGTGACAAGTCAGAGTTATGAATTTGCATTTGTTGGCGGTTGAATCCATGCTTTGGATGTAGAGGAGTTCTGTAGGGCATTCGTTGGGTAACAGTGCTTAAATCGTGTACGGCCCTGTGAGAAGGAGTCAGTGGCCTTGCAGTGCCAACTGCACAGGAAGCACGGAAGGAATTCTAGGGACACAGCACTCCAGGCCAATAGTTATTGTTATCTCACTGCTTGTGCTTAAAAGAAATTGCAAGTCAGTTGCCAGTGGCTTGTGCCTGCAATCCTAGCTACTCAGGAGGCTGAGATCTGAGGGTCCCATTTCAAAGCCAGTGGACAAGAGTGTCAGCAAAAAGCCAGAAGGGGAGCTGTGCTTCAAGTGGCAGAGTACCAGCCTTGAGCGAAAAATTTAAGGGGTAGCACCCAGACCCTGCATTCAAGCCCCAGTACTGGTACAAAAAACAAAAGTTCTAGGAATGTCCTGTTAAAAACCTGAAATGCCTGACCATCCATGGGTTGCTGGTTAGAGAAGAGTCAGATTTAAGAGACAAGTTAGGAAAAGCCAACAGAATGGCTAGTGCAGCAGCAGCAACTGACAAGTTAATGAGGTAGACAAACCAGGTCTTGTGTGTCTGTGTAGATGGGGGTAGGGACTCCTAATATAAAAGCTGAAGTTAGGACCTGGCTATCCTCTCCGTGGGGATTTACATGTACCCTCTGGCCATTTCCTTTGTCAGGTACCTTTGTTACTGCACCAGAAGCAGGCATTGGCCTGGCTACTATGGCGGGAACGGCAGAAGCCACAAGGAGGGATTCTGGGTAAGTGTGGTATTGTCACAGCCAACCATGATTGGAGGCTTAGGCATGGTGGTATCTGTACTGAATTGCTTTGGTGATGCAGGTGCTATGATTCCCCTATTTTGCAGATGAGGATGCTAAACAGTAGAAATGTGTTGCCTCTTGCTCATGAGTACGCAGCTGTAGCAAAAGAGGGCTAGCTGAGTCTGGCTGGTGAGGCAGAGGGTTTTATTCAATGGCTTCCAGAATTCCTGGCAGATGCTGAGTGGCTGGCTGGAGCCCACATTCCAGGAGCTCTGGCTATGTGGCCACGTCACAAACAGGCCCTGGCTTCTTTGCTGCAAGCACTGGGGGAGAGCAGTGCCACCCCAACTCAGATGTGGCTGACCCATGCTCAGTGATTCTCAGTAGGACTAACAGCAGATGGATGAAGATCAAGGTCGGCAAAAGGGAAAAGGCATGCAGAGGAAAACAGTCCTCTGCCCTGGGATCGCACAGATCACGCTTCGTTCCCACCAGGAAGTTGTAGAATGTTTCAGTGAGTCATTAGAGGTTTGATGCCCAGGTGTCCATCATGCCAACTATGGCAGTTCTCTCCTAGGAGGGTGAACCTGCCTGCTCCTAGAGGCAGAGCAGGTGTGCAACATAGACTGTGCTGTTTGCGCCAATGGTTGAGGCAGTGAGTAGTCCTCCTTGGTTCTGAAGCTGAGAGCCTGGCTAAATCTGCATCTCTGGACAGCAGTCCTGGGGCAGCCCTGTGAGCACACTTCTCACATGTTAGCATGCAGGCCTGCTGTGTTTGCTCTTCCTGCAGAGTCAGGATTTGAACCACAGCTGCACTTCAGCTCTGTCGGATGATTGTTTTGGATGAAGATAAAGGTTGATAACCAAGGGTCAGTATCAGTTATAAGATGAGGAAATAGGATGGATAGAATATGAGGAATAAATTAGATAAGCTAATGACTGGCATATGACAGGTGCCCAGGAAGTGTCAGTTATGCATGGAGGATTGTTAATGCTCCTGCAGTATGGCAAACACCAGTGAAGTCTGAGGCAGGGTGCCTCTGTGGGTCTTTTTTTTATGCAAAGTCTAGGCAGCATGTCAAACTGGAATAGATATCAGTCCGTTCACATGGAACTTAAGTGTGATCCCGATTATTACTGATTTTGTTGAGGTTTGAACTCAAGGCCTCAGTTGGCTTGCTTGCTTGACTGGCACTTTTATCACTTGAAGCATGCCTTTAGCCCTCAGTTTTCCTGGGAATTTTGGAGATGGAGTGTCATGGACATTTCTGCTCAGGCTGACCTAGAACTCACTGGGATTACAGGCCAGCCCTGTGTGTCTGCTCCCTGATCTGTCTCCATATAAATGGCAAGAGTTCTCTTTTTTTTCTTTTTTTCTTTCTTTCTTTCTTTTTTTTTTGTTATAGAGCTTGAACTCAGGTCCTGGACACTGTCCCTGAGCTCTTTTGCTCTTTTTGCCAGTGGTACTATGCCACTTTAAGCCACAGCTCCACGTCCAGTTTTCTGGTGGCTAACTGGAGATAAGAGTCTCATAGACTTCCCTGCCCAGATTGCCTCTGAAACTGTGAGCCTCACAGTTCAGCCTCCTGAATTGCTAGGATTACAGGTGTGAGCCACCAGCACCTGCAAGAGTTCATTTTTAACAAGGAAAACGAAAACCCATTTAGGTCAGCAAGCATAGTTGGTAGATGGCACTGAAGCAGGTGGGTCACTGCCTGCCTTGGGCGGCTTCTCTTGCCTATATGTTGATTGTTTTACTCAGCCATTCACTCATTTAATATGCTTCGTTTTGCAGCCGATGATATGGGTTTAGGGAAAACCCTGACCATGATTGCACTCATCCTCACCCAGAAGAATCAGGAAAAGAACAAAGAAAAGGACAAAAAGGTGGCTTTGACGTGGCTCTCCAAAGACGGTATATACAAGTGTCTAGTGCCACTTTCTACAGAATCCAAGCCCCCCAGACGATGTGTCTCAATACAGAGGATCCTAGTCTAGACAAGCAGTACTGGAGCGCTTTCCTATGGTGTCTTCTGTGAGGCTGTGTGTGTTGTTATAGTGACTGTGTTTCCTTTTATTATAAACTTAGCTTTATCTGTGACAGAAGAAAATTAAGGAGAGAGCCAGGGCTTTAGAAGACTTAGATTATTCATAGTAATTCTTTTTATTTGTACCAATACTGGAACTTGAACTTGGAGTGCTGTCGCTTAGCTATTTCACTCAAGGCTGGCTGATGCTCCACTGCTTGAGCCATAGCTCCACTTCTGGCCTTTTGCTGGCTAATTGGAGAGAAGAGTCTCATGGACTTTTTGCCTTGGCTAGCTTTGAACTGTGATCAGATCTCAGCCTCCTAAGTAGCTGGAATTATAGGCATGAGCCACTGGTACCTAGTTCTTTTTCTTTTTGAGGGATTTTCACTTGTAGCTCAAGCTGTTGCCTTGCCCTCTTATAGGAGAAAATGGTGAAGTGTTTTGGTTTAAAAGATCATTTCTTCCATCTCCCGTTCTGCTGTCAGCTCTGTGTAGAAGAAGGATTGACAGAAGGTGCAAAGCCAGTGGAGAGAAGCAGCTGTGGCTGATTCCTGGTTTTCTTTTCCCAGGCTCTGCCAGCTTCACTTCCCATGGAACACTGATTGTCTGTCCAGCTTCCCTGATCCATCACTGGAGAAGTGAGGTAGAGAAACGGGTGAACAGTAGCCGACTGAGAGTCTATCTCTACCATGGGCCGAACCGGAATCGACATGCCAAAGTGTAAGTATGCACACAGCCATCGGAGGGCCCAGCGGCTTGGCCTAGTCCTGGGGACCCTCTTGTTTCCCAGCTCTGCACTTAGTCACCATTGATGCAGACCAAGAGCAGATGGAATTTTGCTCCCATTCACCAAACCTTTGCCTCTCCTAAGGAATCTGGAGATCCAGTGGTGGTAACGTTGCTATGTCCTTGTAAGGGTCACCAACAATAGCTGCAGTGCCAAGAGTCATCCACCAGATGGCAGCAGCATACCCTGGTAAATGAGGAAATGCCACAGAATCCCTTGGTTGCTGAAGTTCTGGTTCTAGAACTCTTGTTCTGTTTCTTCTGTAAATGGAAATGGAACCATCTCAGTCTTGCAGAGTTCGTGATTAAATCAAATGTTTAGATTCTGTAGGCTGTGTTTTTATGTATACTCGTGACTCTGTTTTTCATATATAAACCATCCAAGAACTTTTAGACTTGAGTCTGGCTGGAGGCATAGCTCAGTGGTAGAGCCCTTGCCTAGCATGTACAAGGCCCCAAGTTTGATTCCCAAAACTGCAAATAAAAAAATTCAAGACACAAACAGAGAAGAGAAAAGGGAGAGGGGGTGGGGGAAAGAGACAAAAGAAAACAATAGAGAAGCCAAGCACTGGTGGCTCACACCTGTAATCCTCACTAGTCAAGAGGCTGAGATCTAAGGATTGCGATTCAAAGCCAGGCCAGGCAGGCAAGGCTGTAAGACTCTTATCGCCAATAAACCACCAGAAAAACAGAAGTGGCACTGTGGCTCAAGTGGTAGAGTGCTAACCTTGAGCTGAAGAACTGAGGGACAGCACTCAGGCCCAGAGTTCAAACCCCATGACCAACAAAAAAAAGAAAAAAAGAGAAAAGAAAAAAAGTGTCAAATGTTTAGACCTAACTTCAAATTCTTTAAGGGGTACTAGGAAGGAAGGGTAGGCACCCCAGCTGCTAATCTTAGTTTTACCAATGTTATCAAGGTTTTGGAGGGGTTGTTGGCAGCGCTGCAGTTTGGATCCAGGGCCTTGTCCTTGCTAGACAAGCTCTCGGTGGCTTAGCTGTTCCGGTTTCAAAGGAATATTTGGTTTGGTTTCAAAGGAATATCTTCTAATTATGACATAATACTCTGAGATAAATACTTGCTACTCTAATGAAAGATAGGAGCAAAGTTGTTTCTACTTCTAAGAAGTTTCTCCAACCTTTATATTAGATGTTTAATCTCAGAAAGAACTGGCAGCGGTCTCTCAGGAGTACGCTGCCAGACTGCTGAGCTGAGGCTTGTGCCAGCCCTCACTTTGACAGGCACAGGGTATCGGCAGCACCGGCTGGCACATGGCCTTTGGCAGAATGCTGTAAGGTGCCTTTGTTCGGAGTCTTTCCTTAGAATAAGGTGGCTCTCATTTGGTTGTCCCCTTGTGTGAAGCTGGCTCTGCAGCTGGCTCTGGACTGGTTCTCCGTTCTGCCTTCCATGAGGGATACTAGGGCAGCATGTAGCCATCGCTGCCTCTGCAGAAGGCATGTCACATGGGTCCATGTGGTCATCGGTAAGCTTCACTGGAATAAGATTTGTGCCTCTAATGGGAATCTCTGCATGGTGTTGGCAAGGTGAACTCAAAACTTTGAGCGTGTGATCTGATTGCTGGGTCTTCACAGTCCATTACAGAGTGGAGGAGAGGGGAGACTGTACCTTCGCTGTGAGGGGGCTGCGCTGGGAGGATTTCCTCTTTTCTGGGATTTTGGCATCGTCCATCCTGAGTCGTCATTGAAATCAGTTCCCAGCCCTGCCTTGCTTTCTGTCCTGGCCAGTTCTCACCAGGCTTTACATGACCTCAGCTACAGTTTCACCTCTGTGGCTCACTGGAAAAGGAGAGGAGGCTTTTTTAGCTAGAGTGAAGCAATCAGAGCTAAGAGGTAGAAAAGGCCAAGTAGTAAAATTTGCTTCTCCAGACTTGTGTGTAGATGTGGGGGAGGAGGGGAGGTGTGGGGGCGGGGGAGAAAGACCCAGATTAGTCAGTTCTGCTATCTGTTCTTTTAGCCCACTCAGATCTGCCTCTCTTGTCCACAGACGGATCATGTACTGTTCTCCTTATGTCTTGTCTCTGCAGCCTGTCTACGTATGACATCGTAATAACTACGTACAGTCTCCTAGCCAAGGAGATTCCGGAAGAAAAGCAGGAGGGGGAAGTGCCAGGTGCAGCCCTCAGTGTGCAGGTGAGGCTCGGGAGGCCGGGATGTGGGGGTGGGACCACGTGGCACCTGATGGGGTATCCACAGCTTCAGTGTTGATACTTGGTATTGTGTCTGGCTATTTATTTACTTGCTTACTTGTTTTCATTATTTATTTGTTTACGTGTGTATATGTATATATGTATGTATATATGTATATTCTGGTACTGGGGTTTGAACTCAAGGGTTGGGCACTGTCCCTTAAACTTTCTGCCCAAGGCTGGTGCTCTACCACTTGAGTCACAGCTCCACTTCTGACTATTTGGTGGCTAATTGGAGATAAGAGCTCCAGACTTTCCTGCCTGGCTGTTTGTGAATCACAGTCCTCAGATCTCAGCCTCCTGAGTAGTTAGTATTATAGTTGTGAGCCACCAGTGCCTGGTGTGAGAACTGATCTTTACTAAGAGTATATGATTTTATAGGATATTCATAGGTTTCTGAATTGGGGACTCTCTAGAATGCTGTTGCAGCCCCTGGGCAGCCTGCTGTCTTACAGATAACCAGCCTCCCGTGCTCTCCACTGCTTTCAGGAAAAATCCCAAATTCCTTTACATGATATGTTGGCACTCTGTGACCTTGGCCTACCCCAGATGTCCCTCCTCACCCCTCCCCTGAACACAGGCTGCCACGCCCTGTCCTTACTCTGCCCCTTGAATGCAGCACTGTGCCCCAATCCTCTCCTCAGGCTGTGTCTGTTTCCACCTGCTTCAGGAATCCTTGAGGCAGGACCCACTCAGTTGCCACCATCTGGCTGAGTGCCTCCTGCTGCCCAGTGCTTACCAATGGCGTAGCCTTGTGTGTGGGCTGTGAGGCTGGGTCTCCTGTGTGGCTACGCTGCTGCCTCAGGACTGGTGTGGCAGGTACTCATGGCTCAGCCCTGCTGTTCCTGTCCCATGTTATCTCCTGTGACCTGTATATGTGCAGTATGGTCTTCACCTTTAGCTTCCAGCTGGAATCTGAATTCCTTGAGTTGGAACTGCCCTTTGCATCCAGTTTAGTACCTTACACTTTAAAGTAGATTTTTTAGTAAAGATTTAATACCCGGAGAAATCCTCGTTTAGAGCCATTGCTGAAATGTGGTTGAAAGAATAAAATTCAAGTTTGTTGGGTCTTCGTCTGTCCCACGAAAGACGGACGGGGTCCGAAGAAAGGTAAGTGCGGCACTCCCCTGTTCCCCAGCCTCCCTCAGCCCAGGAGACAATCAGACACAGCGGGGAGCCAAATCCAGCAGGTAGAAAACTCGTTTATTAACAGAGAGCAGCCCCTTTTAAAGACAAAAAGGGCGGGTGGCATGGCAAGGGAGGAAGAGGAACCAGTCACTGTCAAGGTCACACCCTATCATTCACCTGAGCCTTCACGGGCTGGTTAGGCACTGATCGGAAGATCAATTGGGCTCTGCCCACTTTACTCTCTCCCAGCGCCATCTTTGCTACCCATGTGCTCCACACAAGTTAAGGCCAAGGACCTGTGTCTCAACACCTGTAAGCCTAGCTACTCAGGAGGTTTGAGACCTGAGGATTGTGGTTCGAAGCCAAACTAGGCAGACTAATCCAAGGGACTCTAATCATCAATGAACCAGGCAAAAATCCAAAAATGGTGCTGTGGCTCAAATGGTAGAGCACCAGCCTTGAGCAAAAGAGCTGAGCAAAAGCACAAGACCCCGAGTCTAAGTCCCAGTACTGGCATCAAGAGAAACACCCAGACCTTCAAATTAGAAAACATTTTTGGCATCTTTAGCTCTGGGACAGACTGAAGGGACCTAGGCATTTGAACGGCTCAGGCTCCCCTGGCTTGTAACTGAGTTTACTGAGATTGTCCAAGCCACCTAGGGATTAGAGTGCATCCCCAGTGACTGGGAGGAGAGGGGGGCATGGGAGAGGGCTCCTCCTCACTTCTCCCTTTCCCCTCCTTCCTCTCCTACCCCCAGCATTCCATGTTCCCCTCACCCTTGCTCCTTCCAGGGTGTTCCAGCACCTTTGTTCCAGGTAATGTGGGCCAGGGTCATACTGGATGAAGCTCACAGTGTGAAGAACCCCCGAGTGCAGGCATCCGTTGCCGTGTGCAAGCTTCAAGCCCAGGCCCGCTGGGCCGTTACCGGCACCCCCATTCAGAATAACCTGCTGGATATGTACTCGCTGCTCAAGTGAGTGGCCGCCGGCCTCCAGTCTTCGTCAGTGCTTGTCTCTCAGTGGCCTCCAGTGTGTGCCACATTATCTGTTCTGTAGCAGATAGCCACTGTGCAACCTTTAAGGGCTAAAGAATGAATACATATGATCAAGAATTACTGATTGGCTGGCTGTGGTTACATCCAGCCCTTGCATATGCAAAACGGTAAGGCAAGTTGAATCAGGGGAAGCAAAAGGTGTCTTCAGTATGGTAAATGGTTTGGGTTAGGGTTATTTCTGCCTTAAACACAGACTAGGGTCAGCCTTACAAATGATGTGAGGCAAACAGGAAAGAATGCTGACTTGATTTTTTGGTGGGGGGGGGGGCGGGGGATCAGTTGTGGGGCTTGAACTCTGTCCCTGTGCTCTTCAGCTCAAGGCAAGTGCGCTACCACTTGAGCCACAGTGCTACTCCCGGTTTTCTAGTGGTTTATTGGAGATAAGAGTCTCACAGAATTTCCTGCCCGGGCTGGCTTTGAACCTCGATCCTCAGATCTCAGCCTCCTGAGTAGCTATGATTACAGGCATAAGCCACCAGCATCCGGCTACAATGCTAAGTTTAAAATACTTAACTTCTGGGCTGGGAATGTAGCTTAGTGGTAGACTGCTTGCCTAGCATGCATGAGACCCTGGGTTTGATTCCTCAGTACCACAGAAAGAGAAAAGGCTAGAAGTGACACTGTGGCTCAAGTGGTAGAGTGCTAAGCCCCTTAACTGGAGATATATAATGAAAAAGCCAAGAGAGCACGAGGTCTGAGTTCAAATCCAAAGACCTGCACAAAAGTAAGTAAATACTTTGTTAAGGCAGATCATAAGAGGCTATGGAATTTCTTTGATTGCCTTTGAAACTTTAGGAATAATTTCTAGCTATTCTTCTCTGTCCTGTTGTGACCCTGTAGATACTGTTAAGATGATGTTCACATTTCTACAGTGTTTTTCATTATTGATCTGGATCTTTTGATCTGCCTAGCTGAGATTTTTCTATGAATACTGTTTAAAATGGCACAATGAAAGTGTAACCCGAATTGTGATGATCTGTTTCTGTCTGATGTTTTACTGTGCACACTGACCCCATTCTCTCATGTTTGTCCTTCCCCTACTTTGTGTCCCCTCCTCACCACTTTTTAAAAAAAAAAAAAAAGATTTCTGCGCTGCTCTCCATTTGATGAGTTCAGTGTGTGGAAAAGTCAGGTGGACAATGGATCTAAGAAGGGAGGAGAACGGTTGAGCATCCTAACCAAGAGCCTCCTGCTGAGGAGAACGAAAGACCAGCTGGATGCCATGGGTAAACCCTTGGTAATTACATTTACACCATCTCTGCTGAGGCCAGGGAAGGAGGTCCAGGGGGGGCTAACTACTTGCCAGACTTTAGGGCCTGAGCCCCCCAGTTCCGCCCAGGGAGGCCCCAGACAGCTGTCTTGGCTGTCCAGTCTCAGCCACACTGGTGCTGCTTTCCAGGGTGGGCCAGACTTCCTGGCAATTTGCTCTGTGGCACTCAGCTCACACCATCTTCCTCTTTCTCTTCTAGGTGATGCTTCCCCAGCGGGAGTTTCAGCTGCACCAGCTAAAGCTTTCTGAAGATGAACAGACCGTGTACAATGTCTTTTTTGCAAGATCCCGGTATGAGAGGACGTTCCTTCTGAAATTGCGTTGTCTCATTCCTGTCTGCTTGGGAGTGAGAGCAGGGCCGCATTTCCTTAACTGTGCTGATGGCGTAGATGCGTCACTTGCCTCTGTTCCCTTTTAATCTCCCTTTTCCCCTCTCTTCCCTACCTCACCTCTGCCTGATGTACATTGAAGGTGAGTTTTGAGCCTATTCTTCACTGCCTTCCTTTCATAGGAAACAAAGGGTATGGAGGGGCTGGGTGCCATGGCGCATACCTGCAGTCCTAGTTACTTAAAAGCAGAGACTAGGAGGATCCTGGTTTGAGGTCAATCCAAGCAAACATTTACAAGACCCCATCTCAGTGAAGAAAGCTGGGTGTGGTGTGCATTTGCCATTTCAGCTAAAGTCTAGGCTACCTTGGACAAGAAAAAGCAAGAACCTACCTAGAAAATAGCTAAAGCAAAAATGGCTTGGGTGATGTAGCACTTGCCTAGAACACAGCCCTGAGTTCAAACCCCAGCATTGCCAAAAAAGAAAAACTAAATTTAGAGTATGGGGATCTGTCTGTCCTCTTGAGAGTCCATTAGGAAAACATATCTCTTTGACTATTAGCCTGTCAGCTAGCATGTCACCTGAATTGGAAAATGAAACAAAAGCTGGTGTAATCATCCTTCATGGTGTTGGTTCTTTACACTCTTGCCTATTTCCCTTCCCTGGATTCCAGACTCCCTCTCACTGCGCTGCAGCGCTCATACCCCTCTCACGCTAGCTGGTTCTTGTAAAAATGGAAGAGGGCAGATGAGGGTATGCATACATGCACACACAAAGAGATCATATTGAAGCCGAACATTTACTGAAAAGGGGAGTGGGGAGGGAATATAAAGGAGGTGAACTTGTTCTACAGATCTGTGGAATCACCACAGTGAACCCTTTGTCCTGCCAATGTATGCTAATCAACATGTAGTGGAGATGTGTGTGTACATGTGTGTGCATGCTTGTGTGGGCATATGTATTCTAGTACTGGGGCTTGAATTCTGAGCCTCATGTTATTGCTTAGCTTTTCTTCTGGTTAGTTGTGGGGCTTGAACTCAGGGTTTGGTTGCTGTCCAGGAGCCTCTTTGTGCTCAAGGCTAGCATTCTTACCACTTGAGCCACAACACCACTTCTGTTTTTCTGGGAGTTAATTGGAGATAAGAGTCTCACGGGGACTTTTCTGCCTAAACTTGGTTTGAACTGCAATCCTCAGATCTCAGCTAGGATTACAGGCATGAGCCACCAGTGCCTGGCTTACTTAGCGTTTTTACTCAAAGCTGCTTGCTGTTTGACCACTTGTGCCACACCTCCACTTCCGGCTGTTTGTTTTGCTGGTTAAATGGAGACAAGAGTCTTTTGAATTTGTCTGCCTTGGCTGGCTTGAAACCATAATCCTTAGAGATCAGTCTCATGAGTCACTAGGATTACAGGTGTGAGGCACCAGTAACCTGGTGAGATTTTTTTTCCTGTGTTTTTGAGTAATTACTACTTTTGACGGATGTTTGCTGCAAGCATGGCATCTTTGCTGATGCCCAGGACCGCATCTGCCCTGCGCATTCTAAGCACGGTTCAGCAGTGACCCTCGCCAGCCTGTTCTGTTTAGTGATGGCATGTGGGCGTTTTCTGTTTGATTTGAGGCAGGTCAGCGCTGCAGTCCTATCTGAAGAGACAAGAGAGCAGAGGCAGCCCACCTGAAAGGAACCCCAATAACCCATTCCTTCGAGGTGAGCCAGGGCGCTCCAGGTGTGTCCACCAGCAAAAGTGGGGCTCCATCCCTTGAGGGAGCAGAGTGAGGCCAAGGCCTTCCCACCAGAGCCAGGTGCTTTTATCACATACATAAGACCTGGCAACTTCCGCTTCCTGACATTGCTCAGGAAATTTGCTTTACTCACGAAGAAGAGTCATTTGGCTTTTAAATGTTACAGATATGCATTATTCCTAAATTACCGGATTGCAGACCAAATAGGATTTAGTTCCTCCTCCAGATGTCTTTTCTAAACCGCCATCTCCTGGGTTCATCTTCTCTCTTGGCAGTGGCTCAGGAGTTTGGCTCCCATGGGCCTGGGCACCACTCGACTGCTAGCTCCGGGACCCCCAGTACTGTGCACATCCTCTCCCAGCTGCTGAGACTCCGCCAGTGCTGCTGCCATCTTTCCTTACTGAAGTCGGTGAGAAGCAGCTATGGCTGGGTGGGCCTCGTCTCTGGCTATCACCTCCGGGCTTGGGGTCTGGGCTGTGAGTGGTCCCATGGGTGGGGTCAGTTCTGGTTCCCTTCGAGGTGGGACAGGGAAGAACTTATTTGGGTCAGTTCAGGTTATGTTAATCTTGATGATGTGGCATTGGAGAGAGTACGTTTTTATTAGAGTACTGGATTGTTTAGGAATGGGAAATGGTACTTGTGAAGGCTTTGCTGTTTCAGAATAATGCTAGAATAATGCTGATTTTGCTAGCATTGTTCAGAATTGAGGCTTTTAGGTTTGATAGGAAAATTCAAGTGGCTAAACAAATTGCAGCATTGCTTTTACGTTGGGTAAAAGCCCACCTAAACTCTAGGAGCACGTGCTGCCTCAGGCTGTGGTGATGTAGTCCCTCACTTACCTGAATTATTCTAGCTAGGAAAAATGCGTCATCTGCCTGGCAAGTCTGAAAAAAAATCATTTATCTTTGATCTGATTAGAAACTTTCAAGACCACACTTTTCGTGGGTCTCGTGTGTGTGTGTGGGTGTGTGTGTCTCCATGCATGCATTTGTGCGTGTGTGAGCACGTGTGCGTGTGTGAGCACGTGTGCACATGTGCACGTGCGCACATGTGCACGTGCCTGTACTGGGGCTTGAATTCAAACTGTCTTGCTTTTGCTTGGCTTTTTGACTCAAGGCTGGCAGTCTACCACTTGAGCCACACCTCTACTTCTTGAGTAGGGTTTTCTGAAGAGTTAGGAAAGATAAATTTCAAAACATTGTTTCCTGAATCAAGAAACCTTATCCACAAGTAATATATGCCTTGCTGCCTTCCCTGCTCAACCCCTTCTTCCTGTTCTAGGCCCTGGATCCAACAGAGCTGAAGAGTGAAGGCCTTGTTCTGTCCCTGGAAGAGCAGCTTGGCGCTCTCACCTTGTCTGAGCTCCGAGACTCTGACTCAGCTCCCACTGTGTCCCTCAATGGCGCACGCTTCAATGGGGAGCTCTTTGAAGACACGCGAGAGAGCACCAAGGTGCTTCCATCCCTCCTCTCTTCTCTACTAAGAGAACTTGGGGTTTTTTGGCGGGGGGGGGGGGGGGGAGATACTGCTGATACTGGGCCTGAAACTCAGGTCCTAGGTATTGTCCTTTGGCCTTATTTGCGCAAAACTAACACTCTACCACTTGAGCCACAGCTCTACTTCCAGTTTTTTGCAGTTCATTGGAGATAGGAGTCTCATAGACTTTCCTGCCCCAGCTAGCTTCATACTGTGATCTCAGCCTCAGAGTATCTAGGATTACAAGAATGAGCCACCAGTGCCCAGCTTTCTAGGGTCTTCTGAGAGGTCAGAAGAATGAAGGCAGTTCTGCTCCAGAGGCTTGCCCACATGTCTAACTGCCTGTTTGCAGTGAGTGGGCCCTAGAGCCTCTGGGTAAATGCCTGGAGAGCCTGCATTGAAGCTGGACAGGTCTTCTCCAGTGAAATTAGAGCAGTCAAAGTGGGTATAGCTCCCCTGTTATCTTCTGAAGACTCTTAGGATAGTACCTGGTGGTAAATAATGTCCTAGGGGCTAGAAGAACAGAAATGAGCCAGACATGTGCTGCCTTTGCCTAGAGCATCTCAGTCCTGGGAGAAGGTCAGGATCAGTAAGCAGTGACGAGGTGTCATGAGGCGCACCTATTTCCAGATTAGGACTGTGAGATAGAGACATGGGCGCTACGAGCAGTTGTGGGTCTGTTGGCAGTCATTACCCAACTCATACTTTTTGGGCTTGGGGAGAACTGCCGAAAAGTCATATTAGGCTGACAGGGAATAATGTTTAAGGCCAAGAGAACAGAATACACAAAGGGGAGGCTCATTTGGGCAAGAATTCTAGTGTGACTGAAGTGTCATTTAAACATGGCGCACTAAGAACTGAGCCTGGGTAAGTCAGCGAGAGCTACAACTGCGTGAGTGCGCGGGTCACTTGAAGTGCCTTGGGCCTCGTCCTTAGTGGGGAAGTCAGGACGGGGCCCCATCCAGCTTACATTTCAGGGAAGCCTTCTGGCTACAGAGGGGAGAATGGCATAAGGACAGATCCAGGCAGGAGCCCAGAGGCCGGCAGGAGGAGACTGCAGTCATGCAGGGAGAGGTGATGGAGGAAAGCCAGTGGTGGAAGCCACACCACCAGTGCAACCCTTTTCCAGGTGTCATCGCTGCTGGCAGAACTGGAGGCAATCCAAGGAAATTCAGGGACTCAGAAGAGGTAAGAGTGTTACTTCCTTATCCAAGTTTTGGTTAGAATTACACAAGAAGGTTTGCTGCTGATTGTCATAAAGGAGTTTTTCTGTCAAGAACCTTGAGCCAGGCTCTGCACTACGTACTGAGGTCATAGAACAAATCCTCTATGATTTCTAACTGAAATATTCCTGGCAGTCACTGAAAAGATATGCCTAGAGAGGCACAGTGAGCTGGGCATGTGAAACAGTCTCTAAAATCAGAGAAGCCGAGGAGGAAGCATCAAACAGAGCCAACACAGAGCTGCTGGTGGTCTCCTTGAGCTGGAGACAAGGGGAGACGGTGTTTTGTCATTTGTTATGCTATGTTTGTGTGTGTGTGTGGGGGGGGGGTATTTACATTTATATATTAGGAAATACTTGAGTGAATTTTTAGTTCTCTGTGGGAGCCTCGGGCTGGTTGTTGGGCTGCTGTCACGGGATGTGTTCCTTTAAAGCAGGACCACAGAACCTTGCATGAACACTAAGCCCCCAAGGAAAAATAGGCTGGAGTTGTTACTTGAGTCTAGCCACCATGTTTTCTGACTTTGTTTATTAGCACAAGGCCAGTGACACATTTCTGTAGTCCTAGTTACTCAAGAGGCTGAGGTTCAAAGCCACTTCAGACAGACATCCAGGAGACTTTATCTCCAATGAACCAGCCGAAAGCTGGAAGTGGAGGTGTGGCTCAAGTGGTAGAGCACCAGTCTTGAGAGCTGGAGGTCCTGAGTTCAAGCCCACTGTGTGACCTTAAATGTGTGCCTGCATTAGGTTCACGTCACTACTTCAGAAGCACAGACAGGCTTTAGCTGGCTCCTGAGTTTGGAGAGTCAGGTCTGAGATTGGGAGATGACGTTGTGGTAGAAGGTGAGGGTGGTAGAAGGCAATGCAATACATGTATTCCCATGTCGAGCCTGGAAGCAGCGGGTGCTGGGGAAGAGATGGAGTCCCCCCGTCCCCAAGGGCCTCCCTCCACCCCTGGGGTGGGCAGCATTTCCCACTGCTGGCCCCCAGAGCTCCAGCCTCTGCACGTGACTGTGTGGTGCCTTCCCCCAAGGTCAACGAAGGCTTTTGTCAGTAAGCTGAAGGTTAGCAGAGACACGAAGTATGCAGGTGAGCCTGCTTACTGCTTTGAACTTTGTCCTTCCCAGCGTCATCGTCTCGCAGTGGACCAGCATGCTGAAAGTGGTAGCCTTGCACCTGAAGAAGCGCGGACTGACGCATGCCACCATCGACGGCTCTGTCAACCCCAAACAGAGGATGGACCTGGTGGAGGCCTTTAACCACTCCAGAGTCCCCCAGGTACAGCGGGTGCTGCCGCCTCTTGGCCGGGCTTTCAGCTACTTAGATAGCAGAGAGCTGGAGAACTATGGTTCAAAGCCAGGAGAGACTCCACCTCTAATTAACCAACAAAAAGTTGGGCAGGAGGAATGGCTTAAGAGGTAGAGCACTAGCCATAGGCAAAAAGCTGAGTGTGAGGCCCTTAAGTTTGAGCACTGGAACTGAAAAGAAAAACAGCAGCAGCATGAAATTATTCTTGTTTTTCTAGAGATAATAGAGCAACATAACTTTAAAATACTCATACCTTCAATCTCTAGATCTTTAGAGCTTATTAGACATTGACTTGTCAGCGGGCACAAGTTCTCTAAAGAGAGTAAGATATGAGGACTAACCTAGAAAGAGATTCAGACGGTTGGCTACAATTGGGAACATTTGTCAGGGAGGCAGGTCTTTGCTGTGGGCAAGTATGGAAGAGAATGCATCAGGTTGTAGACAAGAAGAATAGGAAGCTTTAGTTGGCTAGTGGCTGGTGGTAGGAAAGTTACTGCAGCACTGGAGGGGTGGGATGGATAGAATTAAGATAATTGAATTATAGAATGTTAACTGTGCTCTAAGTGACAGTACCCGTATATTTCAGTGTTTTGAGATTCATAGGGAGGAGGGGAGGTTTCCAAGTGGAGGCAGGAGGTAGCCTCTGAAGGTTCTAGTACGTCATAGTAGGGTATCTGATCCGGACCTGTGGCTCATGTTTTGGTCTTGGGCTTGAACCTGAGTTATTGTTACCATCTTTCTATCACTGAAACAAGTATCTGCAATAGTCTACTTACGCAGAGGAGGAAGAGCATGTTCGGACTCCTGCTGTTAAGAGCTCATCCATCACCCATTGGCCCTGTTGCTTTGGGGCCTGTGGCAAGTGTGCAGCAGAGCACAGTTCATGGCTGGAAAGTGAGAAAGAGCCCGAGGAAAGGGCCGAAGGCCAGGGTCTCCTTCCGCTTACTCCTCCTCCCATGTCCTAAAGACCTCACGGAAGGTTCCACCACCCATGAATAGCACTATGAGAGGGACCAAGCCTTTACCGTGTGGACTTTTTGGGGACCCCAAAGATCCAAACTGCATCCCCTGTATCAACTCCCTGGTGTGTTTCCTTTGGAAGGTTATACTGATCTCTCTCTTGGCTGGAGGTGTTGGTCTAAACCTGACTGGAGGAAACCATCTTTTTCTTCTGGACATGCACTGGTAATGATCTGGATCTCCCTCCTGTTATGTCAGTGTCACAGGGAGAAGGGGGGTTGGTGGGCCAGTGGGGCCTGATCTCTGATGTGGAGCACAGTGCGTCTGTATGTACGTGTCCACAGGTGCCAGCTGTGAACAGGTGGGAGTGCAGGTGACGTTCCTCAGTTTCTACATGGGTTCTAGAGGTCTCCTTAACATAGTTCATTCACACACAGAGCACCTGTAGCTCACACCTGTAATCATAGGACTGAGGTTTGAACCAGCTAGGCAGAGAAGACTCCACCTCCAAAATAACTAGTAAAAAATACAAAAACAAAAACACTAGGAGGTGGGCGCTATAGAGCCAGCTATGTGAAACAGAGCAGGAAGCCACCCCCAATGCCCTCCCTCACCCCCTCAGCCCCGGAAACATTTGTTTTCGCTCCTGACCATGTAAGGTGGAAAGCAGGGGCAGAGCTCTCTCTCCCAGTGCTGAGAGCTGGCAGGCTCACCTGTCCCAAGTGGAGCTGTAGAGAGCAGCTCAGGGAGGTCTCCATCCTAGATCCCCTCTTGAGATGGCAGAAGAGTGCATAGCCATGCTAGAAATATGTATGCTACCAGTGCTGGCTCGGCAGTGCCTTCTGGGTAATGAATGTTACTGGTGAAGTCCAAAGACAGTTTCTGTTTCCAGGGGTGTGATGGGCACTGGGCTGGCTGGGATGGTTTAGTCCTCCGGGTGGCCTTGCCTGGTGGAAACGGACCCCCATGCTCTGCCTTCGGGATCGTGTGCTCGGCTGTGCGCTGTGGGGGCCAGGGGACCATTCCCGGACTTGGGCCTTGTTGGAGACTTGTTTGCCTCAGATAGCGAATTGTTATCTGAGATTCTAAAGAGGTGCAATAAGACAGGAATTTGGACTTGGTCGTGAAAGTCCACAAAGAAAGAAGTATAAGGCTTTCCTCCGCAGTTGACTCATGGAGGACTAAGGCCAAGCAGGTAAATATTGGAGAATGTTAGCCAGTGATTACATTGACAAGCAGGAGTGAAACCCGGAGGGCTGCATTCTGACACTGGGAAGTGATCCAGGCTGGCTAGGACTGTTGATCTCTCCTCCCGTCCCCTCCATAGGCGTTAATGGTGGGGCTGCATTGTCACAGCTGCCTGGCCCGGTCTCAGTAGAGTCAGGGGGTATCTGACAGCAGCTTTCCTTAGGCCATAGAGCCTAGAATGGGGTGACAGACTTCTGGAAAGAGTCCATATTTTTCAGGTTAAATGGTTTCTCTGTTGCATATCCTTTGCGCTTTGTTGGGCTTTCTTAACCCCCTTGAAAATAGAACAGCCATTTTTAGCAGAAGTAAACAAATGAAGGCTATAGGCTGGAATTGGCCTGTGGTCCTCAGCTTGTCACCCGGTCTGGGGTATATCTCTGAGCTGCACCTCTCTGTTTAACAGGAATCCGTCGCTGGAAGATCAAGCTTGTGACCGGATTTACCGAGTGGGACAGCAAAAGGATGTTGTCATCCACAGGTAACCAGGCCACGGGCCCTCCCAGAGTCTGCTCTTGTGAAAACCTTTTGTGATTTCTGATTTGTTTTATACCAGTAATAGGCACCAACTCAGGGCCTGGGTGCTGTCCCTTAGGTTTTTTTACACAAGGCTGGCACTCCACCACAGCTCCATTTCCACTAGAGATAAGTTTCCTGGACTTCTGTAACTGGCTTCAAATTACAGTTCCCAGGTCTCATCCTCCTCAGGAGCTAGGGTAACCAGCGTGAGCTACTGGTCCCTGGCTCCGAACTACTTTGGGATAGGACATCCTTTGCTTAATTGAGGCTCTCTCAGACACCCTTGCTTTAGGATGAAGTAAAAATTGAGCCTGAGCCACATCACTTTACGTGGATTTCCCTGTTCCTGTTGGTAACCAAGTTTAGAGACACAAACACAGCAGCCCAGCAGCATGGTGGTGGTTTGGGTATGTTATGAAGTGGGCTGCTGTGCATGTTCTGATCGCTTGCTTGTGTTTAGATTTGTTTGTGCTGGAACAGTGGAAGAAAAGATCTTGGCGCTCCAAGAAAAGAAGAAAGATTTGGCCAAGCAGGTTCTCTCTGGGTCCGCAGAGTCTTTCACCAAGCTCACCCTGGCCGACCTCAAAGTCCTTTTTGGCATCTAACCTATCTGTAGAATAGGACCACTGCTGCTTTGTGTTGGGATCTGGGAGTGGCAGAGAACCCTGTTCCCAGAGATGAGGATGGGCGCAGTGTGCCCCCATGTTTCAGTTAGTCAGCTTCTTTAATGAGTGTCCGAGACTCCGATGATTTCAGGTTTAAAAAATGCTTTGAAGCCAGCTCCAGCAGAAAAATCTGTGAGACTCTTATTTCCAGTTAGCTGGAAGTGGAGGTGTTGCTCATATGGTACAGTGTCCACCGTGATCAAAAAAGGTAAGGGACAGCACCAATCCAAGTCCAAGCCCATGACCAGCACACAAAGCTTTGGAGTTACTTGGTTTTGGAAGGCAACTCTGTTGGAAATGTACTTATTTCAGTAAAGCTTAAAAGGCCCCGTGTTGCTGGATGTGGTGGTGCACGCCTGTAGTCGTAGCACCTGAGAGGCAGAGGAAGCATTACCACCCTGTGGAACCTGGGTAAATCCCATCTCACTGAGGCTTGCCCCATTGGCGTATCTAGACTAAGCAGAGCAGACCCCTCCCTGCTGCCCCATCACCCCTCCACCTGGCACTGCTTCTCAACCTCGGGTTAAGGAGCTGCTGAGCACACCCTGGTACTGTGCGCCACTGATTAGTGTGGGTAGTCCCCAGCTATTTCATCATTTCATTTCATGGATCGCTTGGTATCAGGGTGATTGTGTTATTCCATTTTATTACTTATATTCGCCTGCAGTGTTCTGAGCATATCATGTTTTCTTTGTATATGTAATGATTCTGTAATTTTTTTTTTGTCGGTCAAGCAGCTTGAACTCTGGGCCTGGGCTCTGTCCCTCAGCTCTTCAGCTCAAGGCGAGTGCTCTACCACTTGAGCCACAGTGCCACCTCTGGTTTTCTGGTAGTTAACTGGAGATTAGAGTCTCACAGACTTTCCTGCCTGGGCTGACTTTGAACTGCGATCCTCAAATCTCAGCCTCCTGAGTAGCTGACAGGTGTGAGCCACCGGCACCCGGCTTGCTTATGGAAATTTTGATTATTTTAGCATTTAGGACTATTGTTATTTAGTGTTCATATCATCAGCAGTTGTATTATTATCATTGGCACAATGTAATAAATGTATCTGACCATAGCAAACATAACACTAAATGCTCACCAAACCCCATTTCTGTTTCTCTTGCTTCTGACTGCCCAGAGACTCCACTTCCAGTCTTCCCGACAGCTGGACAGGGCACAGGGCACTGCCTTGTCCAGGGAACATGGACAAAAGTGGGAAGGCATTTCTAGGTTGCCATCTTCAAACTTTCTTCCCCTGTGCTTTACTGAGGGGAGACCTAAGAATGGTGAGCCCACTAGGTTGGGGGTTCCTAACGTGCTTTGGGCCCTCACCCTGAGGTCAGACTTAATCCCTGAGTGAGACAGAGCCCTGTGCACCTCCTTCTATACTCCATTCGCAGGCACTGGGCTATGCTGTGACCAAGAAATTATTGTTGAGCCACAGACTTCTGGGGTCGCTTCTATGGCAGATTCCTGACTAACATGAACGCTGGAACCCTTGATTCTTTAGAAAACTTCAAACTTCCTCTTCCCTCAGTAATGATTCCCCAAGCCTCGTTCATTTCTGCTAGGAAAACAAAATAAAACATAGTTCTCCCTAGAAAGAAGCGTACCTCGTGGGCTGGGTAAGGGTGAGGACCACGCAGCAGTGAGGAGCCTTTTGTTCTGGAACCTCAACCAGCCCCAAGTCTGGGTGATTTTTTTACCAAAAAAATCCCCTTTGGCTATCCTGGTTTGTAAGGGAAGCATTGCTTTTAGAACTTAGCTGCTACAATAAGGCCCTGAAAACCAGAGATAAAGGTGGTAAAATTACCTTTATGAAGTTATAAAAGCCATATCATTTGAGAAGGAATGGCTCAGGACAGTGAGGACTTAGCAGCCCAGCACCTGCCGCAGGACTGGCTGTTACCCCTGGGGCCTCAGCTCTTCCGAGGTGTGGGGTTAGCACCTGTCTGTACCCCACTGGGGGTTTACTGGTGTGTACTTGTTTGCAATCACTTGTTTGACCTGGTGATCAGTAATGCCACTCAAGAAGGTGCTTAGAGGTCACAGAGAGGTCCTGGGGGGGATCAGATTTCCTGTCTTGTGTGGAAAAGGGAGTGGGCATTACAATTTATAATCTGATTAATCTGTAAGATAAGCGTTTCTCTGGATGTATTCAGACTGTCCTGTCAAAGCCACCTAATTATTCCTTAGCCAGTGTCCACAGTAGAGATGCTCTTGATGTGTTGTGGACGTAGGAAAAGTTGGAACTGCCCAACCAGGCCCTGACAGTACATGTGACACGCATTCTTAGGTTCTAGTCCCCAGACTGGGAGGTCTCATTCTGAATTAGTGTTAATGGCATAG
The DNA here is from genome assembly GCF_019054845.1 of Dipodomys spectabilis. NCBI lineage: Eukaryota > Metazoa > Chordata > Mammalia > Rodentia > Heteromyidae > Dipodomys > Dipodomys spectabilis. The sequence goes on along the minus strand of NW_024870825.1, from coordinate 1,599,763 downwards.
TGCTGTCTAATCCAAGTTCATTTTATTTAAAAATGTTTTAAATTTAAGAAATAATCAAAGGATGCATACCATCTCTTTGAGCCAAACTAACACCCAGGGATCCGTCTCTGGAGTAAAACTCAGTGATGAGTGCATTTAAGAGATGAGAGTAGATAGATGTTTAGTTCCCGTAGCAGTCCAGGTGTTTATCCTGTTGCACCATCCCAGGGGATTATTAGATCAGATTTAGACTGAGATTTGCTTCCTTACCTGTGACGCAGCAGAGCTTCATCTCCGTACTGTACCACGTTGGTGCCACAGCGTCCAGCCCAGAGATGATTTCTGAATCACTTCCTCATGCTGTGATGGTTCCTAAATCCTTCCCTGTAGTCCTGGGCCCTGCACACCATGCCCTCTCCAGGCCTTTCTGCTGGTGGAACAGCTGGGTTAAGCTGGGTGAAGAGTCCATTGCTAGGCCAGGCCAAGAGCCCCCACCACTGCCCCCGCCACCAACGTCAAGTGTTTGTAACAGAACTGTTTCCATTAGAATGCTTGAGAGCCAAGCCTTACCCCATCACACCCATCACAGATTTCTCACGGAAATTGTCTGTCGTGGCTCACATCTGTAGTAATCCTAGCTACTCTGGAGACTGAGGATTGAAGTTCAAAGTCAGCTCAAGCAAGAGATTTGTTTACAATTAACCCACAAAAGGCTGTTACTGAAGGTGTGGCTTAAGTGTCAGAGCAACAGCTATGAGTGGAGGAATTTTCTATTACAATATAATTTCATCTCTGGTAAATTGACCAATTAACTGGAACTTTTTCCAACTGAAATAAATGGTAAACTTTTTATCCACCATTCTGCCATCTGACTCACAAAGACCCATGGGAATGGGTGATGAAATCCAACATGCTTCTTTGTAGCAAAAATAAATAAAATCCCCAGAAGGGTGAGGTAAATGGAAAACTCCAAACTCGCCCCTCAGGTGGGTGTAATTTACCCAAGTCTGAGAGGAGGCAGAGTTTTTCCCAATGGACTTTGGTTAAGTGAGATATGCTGGTCTGTAGAAGGAGGGAGTTCTAGGAAAACAGACACTTAAGTAGGGCCGAACTAAAAATTGTATCAGTCAGATCTTCATGTGAAGTCCTGTGTGCCCAGAACCATCCTGCGCGGGAAAGATCTAGAAGCTGGCACGTCAAACTGCTGCCGAGTAATGACTGTGAAAATACAGAGCAGAACGTACAGGTGGTAATGCACTGGAAAGGAAGAAACTGATCGTCTCCTGTGACCTCCAGATTCCACTGGCATAAGTACTGTCATCTGTGTGCCACACAGAAAGGCGCTCCGTGGTAAAGTACGATCATCACCAATCTACCTATAAGAGAAACAGACTGGCTCCACAGTGCAAGTATAAGGGAGACTTGGAGAAGGCACTTGAAGGCACTGTTTTAATTAATTCCATCATTTCTTTGGTATTTCTCAGGCTTTGGGATCCTCTGTAAACCTGGCATCCACTGGTGGAAGATTTATGGGTGTGGGGGAGGCACTGGCATCATCAGAGTGCGACGGTCCTCAGCAGGTTCCCCGGGGTGCCCGGCCCCACCACGTATGTGCACTCCGACTTCTCTGCAAACTTCCCGCAGCAGGACCAGTGGGGACGGCCCGGATGGCCCTTGTGTCCGTGACCGCAGCCCAGGTACCCACCTGCACGGCACAAAGAGGATAGGAAGGTAAAACAACGCTGGGAACGGAGCACAAGGGCTGTCCTGGCACTGGCGCCCTCCTCCAACCCAGCCAGGGTTGGAAAAAGCCTAATGAGCCACAAGGCTCAGGAAAAACCACAGCCAACCTCAAGGTGCCTGGTCCTGTGCCTGGTTCTGCCGTCCACTCCTGACTCTGCCACACTGGGAACTGCTCTTTCTTTGGTATGTGCTGGTCGTGGGGCATGAACTGAGGGCCTAGGTGTTATCTCTTAGCTTTATACTCAAAGATGGTGCTTTACTACTTGAGCCACAGCTCCACCTTTCGCCTTTCAGTGGTTACATGGAGATAAGAGTCTCAAACTTTTCCTGCCAGGTTTGGCTTTGAACTGTGATCCTCAGATTTCAGCCTCCTGAGTAGCTGGGGTTACAGGTGTGCACCTGTAGCCTGACTCATTTGGAATTTCTTTAACTGCACTGACCATATAGACTGAGCCAGAATCCCCAGGGAGATGTGCAGTTTACCGCTGGTGAACTGTCAAAACCTAAGAACTCACAATTTGGAAGCCTTTCACCTCCATGCTGAACAAAGAGGCTGGTGCAGGCTCCACATTTCCCTGTTTTTCCATACACACACACACACACACACACACACACACACACATACACACACATACACAAAATGGTCCCTAAGCACGCTCCGAGTGGCTGTGTGGCTACCCGACACGACACTGCCTTGCTGGGCAGCTGTGCCCCTTACCTGGCATGGTGCCCCCACAGGCACAGCGCACGGCTTTCTGGCCACCACTGGAGCAGAAGGTACAGCAGTGAAAGATGCCCGAGTGTGCGTGGTGCCTCTTCTTCACTGTCACAGTGAAGGGCGAGCCCTGCCGGGTGGACAGCAAAAGCACAGGACAGCATTGTGAACCAACAGCTGAGCCAAGCTAAGCCGTTTAGACAGAGCAGAAGCCTCCCACCGTCAGCCTTGTGTGGGGTAGAAGTCTACACTGCACCCACTCCAGCTCTTCACCCATGCTCTCAAGTGCCTGAGATTCACTTAAGCAATTCCTGAGGAATCTCAGGCTACACCCACCAGGGTAGGTGGCCTGCAGTCCTTCATCCAGCCATCAGCCTCATGCCTCCGCACCACTGACAGGACAAGCTTCCTGCCTCTCAGCCTCCACCCTGGACAGCGCACCTTTACCCACTCCCCTGTCCTCCCTGGGAAGACACAAGGGAGAAAGGTGAAGCGTCTGCAGCTAGTGATTCTCCAATCAGCAATTCTCCCAACTGCCAAAAAGATTTACTAAGTGCAATTTGCCTCTCCCTGCTTGAGAACCATGCAGTCAGAGAAAGCCTTCCTGATGTTAAATTCTATTTTTTATTTCAGGAGGTGTGGAGACAGTGCCGTAACCATGATAATATAGATGCATACAAGTGAAATGGAGAAATACAGGCAGATAAATGGCCATCCATGGAGAGGAAGGGGCCTCACTCTGCCAATTATGCCCCAGTCTCAATCCGAACGAGGCTGGGACTTCTCAGCAACACTGTGTTCCCCAGGTGTGCTTGTCTGCAGGTGGACAGCCCTAAGGGCCCAGTCATCTTCTCCAAATTAAGAGTTCCATCAAGTCACTAAGAGTTGAACACAGGACAGAATAGCAAGATCGCTGGGTGCTAGTAGCTCACATCTGTAACCCCTAGCTACTCAGGAGGCTGAGATCTGAGATCAAGGTTCAGAGCTAGCCTGGGCAGAAAACTCCATGGGACTCCTATCTCTAATTAACCAGCAAAAAGCTGGAAGTGGAGCTGTGGCTCAAGTGATAGAGTGCCAGCTTTGAGCTGAAAAAGCTCAGTGAGAGTGTGAGACCCTTAAGTTCAAGGCCTAGGACCAGCACAAGAGAGAGAGAAAAGCAAAATTTGGGCAATTTCTACAGTGAAGAAAGAAGAGAACTCTCTCCACTCTCCGTGGAGCTGATCAGAAGATGGTGGAGGCCCTCGGTGCGGGCCCTGGGCCACACTGACCTGCACGTGCTGTTCTTCCACGCAAACCCACACGGTGTAGATGCCAGGTTCCTTGGGGGTGTAGGACACGTTGTATGTCCCATCCTTGTTATCCTGGACCACTGTTCTGACTGGACTGAACGGAAAAAAAGGTGAAAAAAAAATCCTCTCTCAGCTGCCTATTCTAGACTGAAAAGTCTATTCTGCTCAATATTCTGTGTGTTCGTGTGTATGTGTGTGTGCATGCCAGCACTCGCTTTTTGATTGAGGCTGGTGCTCTACCACTTGAGCCACACCTACACTTCCAGCTTTTTGGTGGTTAATGGGAAATAAGAGTCTCACAGACTTCTCTGCCTGGGCTGGCTCCGGTTTCAGCCACCTGTGTATGAGATTACTCCTCAGTCCCCTGTTGAACTCATGTTCCCGTCAACACATCAACTCCAAAGAAACAGAACTATAAACCTGCTCCTGGCAAAACTGAGGAAAGGTACCAATCCATTTAACATGGAAGATTTTTCAGTCCATGCCAAATCCTGGAATGAATTTAATCAATTAGGCCAGGTACATCTTTGAAAGAGAATTGCATAAAGGACTGAAACACATACAACACATTTGGATGTAGGCACCAGTGATATGTGCCTGCGATCCAAGCTATTCAAGAGGCTGAGATCTGAGGATTGAGGTTCAAAGGTAGCCTGGAAAAACAAATATCTTATGGACATAATCTCATGTCAAATAAACCAGCAAATAAATGGAAGTGGAGATGTGGTTCAAGTGGTAGAGAGCCAGCCTTGAGTGAAAAAGCTAAACAAGAGCTTGAAGCCCTGAGTTGAAGCCCCAGTACTGGCACAAAAACAAACTTGCATCTGATCATTTGATTCAACCATGAGAAATCACATTTTTTCATCACCTCTTGGAGAGAGAAAATGAACTCCAAGAAGACAACCACTGAGTTGTGCTCAAGAACTCAGACCCTTGAGTTCTCTATGCCCCAGCCCTGTGTGTCCTACACACCTGTCTTTCTTGTCTTTAGGAACAACGGCAACACTGATGTGGTCCCCTCCTCTGCTCAGGCTCTCTCCTGCCGCATCCTTGCAGAGCAGGGTGAAAGAGGCCGTCTGTTTCTCCCGAGCTCTGTGTAGATCTGCGGGTGACAAACCCAGCAGCACCACAGCTAGGGCGAGCCGCCAAAACAGTATCCCCAACATGCACTCCCTCTTGCCTTCCCACTTCAAACCAGAGGCTGCTTATTGCAGCCATCAACGCCCTTCCTGTTCTCTCCCCTCCCTGTGTCAGCCTGTGCAGAGCTCTGGGGCCAACCTGGTCACTCTGCGATCACAGGGGTCTGGACCTTAACTTTCACCCTAGAGAATCTCAGGAAATATGCAGCATTGACCTCGATGATCAGAGCCGGGGCAAGGGTGTGGCGGACCGGCTGGGGCCTGTGCTATGTGACCCTCCGGACTTGGAGGCCCTCACCCTGGTGCAGGGACTTACATGCTGGCACTATGACCCAGGGATGGCCCTGTCTGGAGACGAGGAATTTCTTCCTTTATTTACCAATAGCCATTTCTTCCCCTGCAATAAACCAGGAGCAGGTGGCTCCTGCCCACATGCAATCCTAGCTACTGGGGAGGCTGGGATCTGAGGACAGAGGTTTGAGGCAGGAAAAGCTGTGAGACTCTTATCTCCAACCAACCAGCAAAAAGCCGGAAGTAGAGGTGTGGCTCAGAGGGTAGAGCACCCACTTCGCTGGAAAAAGCTAAGGACAGTGGCCAAGCCCCGAGTGCAGACCCCAGGACCTGTACACACACAAAAATAAAAACAGAGACAGGGCGAGAAGGCTCCTGTGAAGGGGCCAGGCACGGATTAGAGGAGCCCAGAGCCGGGTGCGCCTTGTTCCGGGAGCAGGAGGGGTCAGCAGCACCGGCCTGGCCCCTAGCAGGGCTGTGTGGTTGGTGGTGGTTGGCAGGCTTGTACTGGACACCAACTGCACGGACCGGGCGGGCGGGCGGGGAGGCCGTGAGGAGCCCCACAGGCCTCAGTGGGTTTGTGTTTGGTTTGTGCCAGTCCTGGGGCTTGAACCGAGGACCTGGGCGCTGCCCCTCAGCTCAAGGCTGGCGCTCTGCCACTTGAGCCACAACTCCACTTTCCAGCTTTTTGTGTGTGGCACTGAGGACTCGAACCCGGGGCTTCATGCGTGCCAGGTGAGCACTTAGCACTGAACCCCTTCTGGCCCCAGCACGGCGTTTGGAGACCGGGCAGGCTGGGGTTGCAGGTGTGCGCCTCGGGGCGTCCTCCGCGGGCCGCCCGCGCCCCGTACCTTCTCCCTGAAGGGTGCACCGGGCCGGGTCGACCTCCTGGGCGTCCAGGGCACCATAGACCGGGAAGCCGCGGCACTGGCCGGCCGCCTCCTGGGGGCAGAAGCGGATGTGGGGGTGCCCGGCGGAGCGCGTGCCGCGGCCGGCCTGGCTCAGCGCGCGCAGCCGCGCCACCACCACGCCCTGGGAGACCAGCACGGCCAGGTCTGAGCCGCGCGCCAGAAGGTGCTCGGCGAAGTCCACGCCGGCGCGCACGTCCGCGCGCAACCGCTCCAGCTGCGCGCCCTGCATGCGCAGCGCGCGCTCGCGGCGGGTGCTCAGGGCCGCCAGCTGCCGCAGCAGCTGATCCCGGTGCTCCTCGACCGCAGCGATGTGGCCCTCGGCGGAGGCGCGCACGTCGGCGGCCACGGCGCGCACGCGCTCGCGCAGTGCCGCGTCCCGGCCGCGCACGCGCGCCAGCGCCTCGTCTAGGGCGCGCAGGCGCGGGCGCGCGCCCCGCAGCAGCGCGCGCAGCACCTCCCCGTGGCGCTGTGCCGCGCGGCCCGCGTCCTCGCACGGGTGGCCCAGGTGCTCCCCGTTGGCGCACGTGCCGCACACTGGCCGCTCGCACAGCTCGCAGAACAGCCGCAGCTCCTCGGCCGGATGTGTGGGGCAGGGCTCGGGCTTCCCCGCGCGCGCGTCCAGGTCCACCACGGTGTGGTCAGCGGTCCGCTTCTGCCGCCTGCGAAGCAACCCGAGCAGGACGTCAGGGGGCCTGAGCCTCGGCTGCGGGCCTCCCGGGCCCCTGGGACAACCCCTGCCCTAAGGAGGCGGGCCTGGTCCGAAGGTGGGCCGGGGTTCGAGGTGGACCGGGATTCAGAGGTGGGCCAGGTTTTGGAGGTGGGCCGGGGTCCGGAGGTGGGCCGGGGTTCAGAGGTGGGCTGGGGTTCGGAGGTGGGCCAAGGTTCGAGGTGGACCGGGGTTCGGCTCGGGTTGTAAAGCTTGCCAGGGTGGTGGCTGGAGGCTGTGATTTGAGGATTGAGGTTCGAGGCCAGCCGAGGCAGGGAGTAAAGCCCGCAAACTCTTATCTGCAGTTAACCAGCAAAAATGCAGAAGTAGAGCCGTGGTTCAAGTGGAATAAAGAAAGCCAAGCAAGAGGATGGGGCCCTGAGTTCAAGGCCCAGGACCAGCAAACACACGTGTGTGTATACACACACACCCTGAAACTGTCCCCAAGAGTTATTTGGGCACGTTTAGATGGGGAGGTGTGGAGCACATGGGCAGCAAAGATGGCGCTGGGAGGGGGTTGAGTGGGCAGACCCCAATTGATCTTCTGATCAGTGCCTAACCAGCCCGTGAAGGCTCAGGTGAATGATAGGGTGTGACCTTGACAGTGATTGGTTCCTCTTCCTCCCTTACCATACCACCCACCCTTGTTGTCTTTAAAAGGGGCTGCTCTCTGTTAATAAACGAGTTTTTCTACCTGCTGGATTTGGCTCCCTGCTGTGTCTGATTGTCTCCTGGGCTGAGGGAGGCTAGGGAACGGGCGGGCGAGCGCCGCACTTACCTTTCCTCGGACTGCGCACTTACCTTTCCTCGGACTCCGTCTGTCTTTTGTGGGACGGAGGAAGACCCAACAGGGAGGGGGGGGGGGGGGAGTGTCATAGCACAGCCCGCATCCCAAACCTAGCTGAGAGCCTGATGCAAACAAACCAAGCAATACAAACCACAGTTGACCGAACACCAACTGAAACAGGTAGCCTGCCTGGGAAGAGTCTCCCCCGCCTCTTCCCTAAGATTTTATTAAAGCAGTCCCTTTACCAGCACCTACACCACTACATCAGCAGCCGGACTTTCCAAGTGTGGTCAGCATAACTTGAACATGAAATCAATGCCCAAGCAGAGCTCCGCTGTCATTTTTTTCTTGTAAAGACTCAAGGAAATCCCCACGAAGCCACCAGGGCTATCTAGAGTTTCCTGATGCCAATCTGTCAGCTCAACCTTAGGACCTCTCCTGGCACCAGAAGAGAGGCTCCTGAGAAAACAGCTGTTTGGCAGTAACACAGTCTTAGCAACCATCACACAAGTTAAAAATAGAATGAAAACGAGAGGCTTGGCCTGTTGGTGAGGCCAGATGACAAATGCCAGCCAGAACGGAAAAACTATTCTGGATTAATCCTAAAACCTTGGTGATTTTATATACTGAAGTTCTAGAGAGCGGTGGGAAGAAGGGACAAGAGTGATCCATCTGACCAAAAACTGTCAACATCTACACTCCAATTAGTATCTGCAGTCCCTCCATTCACCAGCTGTAAGGCACACAGCCAAGGCAGAGCCTCCGCCAATCAAGCTGGCACCTACACCGAGACAGCACCATGTGTAACCGCAAAGAGCACAGATCAGAGTAGAACATCTAGACTGATTCACTGCTCACCAGCTGTGGCTCCTTGGCAGATCTCAAATTTCTGAGCCTCAGTCTCCCCAAGACAAAGAGAGTGGGTGCCTTCCTGTAAGGGTTGCAAGCAGGATCAAACAAGGCCAGGGGCAGGGTCTCTGTGATGATTCATCTTCCTGTTTCTCCACTACCCACTACAATTATTTACCAACCAAGTGATGGAAGGAAGCTGCAAGTTGAAAAAACCACGTGAAGGCTGGGTACAGGTGGCTTGTACCTGTAACTGTAGCTACTCAGGAGGCTGAGATCTGAGGATCACGGTTCAGAGCCAGCCTGGGCTGACTCTTAACTCCAATTTACCAGCAAAAAGCTGGACATAGATAGAATACTAACCTTGAGTGAAAAAGCTAAGAAACAGCACCCAGGCCCCAAGTTCAAACCCCCATACCAGCACATGAATAGACTATGCAAATCTTTACTGCTATTATTACTATTCTATCAAGTTGTTATTCAGGGAAATTCCTTGAATATTGTTCTTTAGCTCTTTTTTGTTGTTGTTGGTTGTGGGGCTTGAACTCTGGGCCTGGGCGCTGTCCCTCAGCTCTTCAGCTCAAGGCTAGTGCTCTATCACTTGAGCCACAGCGCCACTTCCAGCTTTTTTTCTGCTTATGTGGTGCTGAGGAATCGAACCCAGGGCCTCATGCATGAGTGATGAGCACTCTACCAATGAGCCACCTTCCCAGTCCTGTTCTTTAACTCTTGTTGGTATCTGAGAAAGATCTTTTCCCTTCCTCCCTTCCTCCCTTTTCTTTCTTTGTGCTGGTGGTTGGTCCTGGGCTTTGAATCCGGGGACTGGGCCCTGACCCTGAGCTTTTCGCTCAAGGCTCTACCACGTGAGCCACAGCTCTGTTTCTGGCTTTTTGGTGGCCGATGGGAGGAGGTGAGACCTCCGCAGCTTTCCCTGCCCGGGGTTTGGATCACGATCTTCAGATCTGGGCCTCCGGGAGGCGGGGATGAGATGACAGGTGCGTGAGCCGTTCCCTCCCCCTGTTCTCCCTCTCCTCCGGCCCCCCTCCCCGCTCGGACCCGGAGGGCGGGGCCCCGTGGTTACCGGTGGGCCTGGCAGCAGAAGGGGCAGAGGCTGACCCCGCAGGTCTGGCACCGCTTGTCCGCGCCCGCGGCGCCGCACAGGTCGCAGGCCGCCGGGCCCGGGCCGTCCCCGCCGCGGCTCTCCAGCAGGACGTCGCTCAGGGCCAGGTGGTCGATGGTGAGGGCCTGCACGCCGCCGGCCGGCAGGTCCACCTGCGCCTCGCACACCGGGCAGAGGATGCCGACGCGCGGCCCGAGCGGCAGCGGCGCCAGGCCGTCGGAGCCGGCGTCCGCGTCCCCGACCGAGAAGGGCTCCAGCTTCTCCAGACACGCGGTGCACACCGTGTGCAGGCACGGCAGCAGCCGCGGCGCCCGGAACAGCCCCAGGCACGACGGGCAGTGCGTCTTGGCCGCGTCCACCGGCGTGGGCCCCCGGGGGGGCGGGGACAGGGGCGCCAGGGCGGGCTCGCGGGGGTCCGGCCCGGCCCGGAGAGCGCCCCGGAGAGCGGGGACCATGGGGGCTCTTCTCCCGGGGCGCAGCGGGGCGGCGCGCGCGAAGCGGGGGAGGGCGGCCCCGAGGACCCGCCCGCAGATCTACCGGGGATCCGACGTCGCGCCCCGCCCTCGCCTGCGCAGCCCATAACCAGGCGCGTCCCCGTCCTTCCCGGCTCGGCTGCCGGGCCTCGAGCTGAGGCTGCCCCGCCTCCGCCCGCTCCGGCCCGCAGCCGGCCCCGCCCCGCACACGCGACAAGCGCCGCACTCTCCCGCGGTAGGCGGGCGGAGGGGGGGGGGCGCACGGCCTCCCGGCGTGGCTGCCCAGGCCCGACTGCTCGCGCCAATCACAGCCCAGGCTGGCTCCGGGCCGACCAATCGCCGTCCAGGGGCGGCCCTTCCCGCCCTCTCCGGGACACCACCACCACCCAGTAAGATTTGGAGAAGTTCCACCTCCTCGCCAGTCCCCCTCCCGCGCAGTGGGGACCAAGCTAAAGGCCAAAGGCGAAACCTAGGGGCGAAAAAAGTAAGGCTTGGACTGAGCGACTTAGTGTAATCAGCGTCACCATTTTACGAAGACTGACTCTTTCTCTCCTACAGGAAAGGCCGCGCTGAGGTGCCGCCGGGACGGCCACCTTCGCGCCCTCCAGTTAGCCCCACGGACTCTGGCTGGGCCCTCCTATTGGCGAATGGAGCCGTCAGTCCCGAGGCGTGGCCCGGAGCATGCTGGGAGTTGTAGGCGGCGAGGCCGCCGCCGCCGTCGCCGCCGCCGCGCTCGGAGCCGGGGGCCTGGCCGGCGGTCACGGGGCTCCCGCGGCCCGCGGGCGTCTGGGGAGTTTCGGAGGCCGGTGGGCCGAGGTGTGGAATCGGAGGCCCCCCTGGGGGGGGCGGAGAGGGCGAGGCACGGCGGGTGTGAGGGCTCGGGGTTCGCCGCGCGTCACGGGACCCCGCGGGCTGCGCCCGGGAGACGGACCGCGGCCGGTCACAATGGCGCCGCGGGGGACGGCCCGGCCGCGACCGGGCCCTGGGCGCCCGGGCGGTGGCTGCCGTCCTCACCGCCCGGGGGGCTGAGAGCCGAGGATCGCGGCTCGAAACCAGCCTGGGCAGGAAAGTCCGTGAGCCTCGGCTCCAGCTAGCCACCAAAAAGCCGAAGGCGAAGCCGTGACCGCAGCGGGCGAGCGCCGGCTGCAGGGAGCCCGGCGGGGGTGCGGGGCCTGGCGGGCTGGCGCATGCGCGCGCGGGCACGGGGCCCGGCGCTCAGGAGCAGAGCACTGCTCACCCAGCGGGGTGGGCTCTGGGCCTCTCTAGGTTGGCAGGGTGTCAGTTCTGGTTAGGCCTTCCGCCTGGGGGGGGGGGGGGCTGACACCTGGCTCTAAGCGGCATGCTGCGAGGTGCTTTCCTAGGTGCTCCTCCGTCCACACACAGGTGCTTTCCGAGGTGCGCCTCCATCCACACACAGAGGTCCTTTCCTAAGTGCTCCTCCCATCCACACAGAGTGCTTTCCTAGGTGCTCTGCCCGTACACACAGAGAGGTGCTTTCCTAGGTGCTCCTCCATCCACACAGGGGTGCTTTCCTAGGTGCTCCTCCATCCACAGAGTGCTTTCTTAGGTGCTCCATCCACACACAGGGGTGCTTTCCTAATTGCTTCTCCATCTACACAGGGGTGCTTTCCTAGGTGTTCCTCCTAGCCACACACAGGTGCTTTCCTAGGTGCTCCTCCCATCCACATACAGAGTGCTTTGCTAGGTGCTCCTCCATCTACACACAGGGATGCTTTCCTAAGTGCTACTCTATCCACACAGGGGTGCTTTCCTAGGTGTTCCTCCCGTCCACACACAGGGGTGCTTTCTTAGGTGCTCCTCCATCCACACAGGGGTGCTTTCCTAAGTGCTCCGCTGTCCACACACACTCTGACCAGGCAGATTGGCCTTCTGCTGGGCTGGGGGGACTCTGAGGCGGCCGGTTGGCTGGCCTCTGCTCCCAGCCCCAATCCCAGGCCAGCCCTCCCTCCGGCTCTCCTTCCTGCAGGATCTCACCACCCATGGCCGCAAGTCCACCTTCTCCGGTTAGGAAATGCGTGATAAGTACACGTGTGTTAGCTCAGGCAGTCTCCTAGTCGCCAAGATTCTGGGCTCGTCTGCTCTCGGTTTCCTCCATGTTCACCCTGGGGATTCTTCCTGACTCGTGCTGTCTCTACTCCTCTGAAACCGAGTTTGATCCAACATTGATGGCGAGAAAGCTGGGTAGGGAGGGTGCTCCTGCTCAGTTTTGTTCATTCCTTTGGCTTTGGCTTGGTTTGGTTCCATTTGTGCAGCACTGGTGTTTGAATTCATGGCTCTACCACCTCAGCCACATCCCTATTCCTTCTTGTGTAAGTGAATCTATGATCGCTTTTGACACAAGTTCCCCCCTTTTTTTTTTTCTTTGTTGTTTCTGGGACTTGAACTCAGGGCCTGGGCACTGTCCCTGAGCCTCTTTGTGCTCAAGGTGAGTGCTCTACCACTTGGGCCACTGCGCCATTTCCAGGTTTCTGGTGGTTCTTTGGGGTTCACTGCTGGGCTGACTTTGAACCGCAAGCCTTAGATCTCAGCCTCCTGAGTAGCTAGGATGACAAGTGTGAGCCACCTGTGCCCAGCTCAAGCTCCTTCTTGAAGCTGGCTCTTTCCCTTGGTTGGCTTCCTGATTTCCTTCCACCTCTCGTCTTCTGTCCTTCCCTCTTCTCTGCAGCACTGTTTCTTCCCAGGGTTCTTGGCTCTTTTACTTATTGTTTTTTTAATGCTCTTCCTCTTGTTCTCAAATACTGCTGTGGGACAGTATTTGAAGTGAGGAATGTTAACATGCCAGTCTTCTTGTTGCATGGGAGCTGGGGCTCCTATGGACTCACAGGGTCCATGTTTTGAATCTGTTCTTTCTAACCCCATGGTGCTGTTTCTGAAGTCCAGGCTGCCTGGCTCACTCTTCAGTACAGTCATTGATCCGTCTAAACCTGAAATGAGTCCTCAGCTGTCTTCACTGCAGGTTCCGTGGTGTTCCACGGAAACATGGACATACGGTGTGCCAGGCACACCACATTGTAAGTGTCCCAGCTCTCCTGGAGCCTGTCCTCCAGTGGGGACCGCACCAGTAACCACACACAGCATAAACTGCATGGGCCCTGGCCTGTGGGAAACTGCTGCAGGGATGTGAAGCGGAGCAAAGAGCAGGATTGGGTGTCCCTGGCTCACGTGGAGGTGTGGCCGGCCACGTGGAGGTGTCCCTGAGGAAGAAGGTGGTTCCACTGCCTAGACTCGAAAGGAAAGGGCAGTCCACTCGGATGAGCGGGGAGAAAGCAGCAAGCGGGGAGCCCGGGGAGCTTGGGTGGGGGCTTGTCTGCTCAGCCCAGCGACAGCTACAGGGCTGGGTTGATAGGGACAGCATGGGCACAGGGGGAAGGGGAGAGGCCCAGGACAAAACCCCACACATGTTAAAGAAGCACAGCCCTACCCCTGCAGCCCAGCCAGCTTCATTTCTTCAGAGATCAGACATCAGCTTCTCTGTCCATCAGTTCACAAAGTCTGAAGTGTCCCTCTGGAGCACTAGTGACATCTGTCAGGTCTTTGGCATTCCAGGTTTCAACTTTCTGTCTTTGTATCTGGTTCAGTTCTTGCTACAGCCTCCCCTCCCACACTGGGAGCTCGTAATGCTGTCTTATTTGCATCACTAATTCAGGGCATGGTATCTGAAGCAGTGAGTGAATAAATGAATGAGACATCTCTTTTGTTTGTGGTGGTACCAGGGATTGAACTCAGGGCCTTTTACTTGCTAGACTGGTGTTCTACCACTTGAGCCATACCTCTCCAGCCTGGCTTTTTGCCCAGCAAACTTTTCTGCTCAGGCTGGCCTCCGTATCTCAGCCACTTGAGTAGCTAGAATTACAGACATGAGCCACCGGCGCCCCATGGTTTCCTTTCTACAAAACTGGTCCTGACAGGACAAAGAACCAGAGAAATGTATAGCTTATTTCAAAGAAATCTTTTTTGCTCTTTTCACCAGCAAGGCCTGATTGCTAAAACACAATCTTTAGTGCCATCTAGTGGAAGTAGGTGTAATAAAACAAGATATACTGAGGAGTTTGGACAAGGGTTGCTTTAAAAAAAAAAAAAAAAGTCTTGTACCAAATCAGATAGAAAAGGGCTTGCCTAGGCTCCACGATTCAAGGCCTTCTATCTAAGCATTTTGGTTTGTAATGAGAAAGTCAGTGTATTCTGAGCTGATCCTAAATGTGAGATCTAAGAATGGTAAGTTATAAGTGGTATTTTGTGATAAACGCCGTGAGAGTGTAGATAGGGTATTATGATGAAAACTCAGAAGCACTCTTGTTTTTGTTAATAGGGTGATGTACAGAGGGGTTACCATTTTATTTTTCTAACATTACCAGTATTACGGCTTGAACCAAGGGCCCCAAGCTCTTGCTTTTTCCGCTAAAGACTGATGCTCTACCAGTTGAGCCATAGTTGTTCTTTTTTGGGGGGTGGGAAGGGAGGTCACAAATTGGAAATCAGTCTCAGACTTCTCTGCCCAGACTGGCTTTGAACTGTTGAGTAGCTAGGATTATAGCTGTGAGCCACCAGCATTGGGTTACCTCCCCCACCGAAGAGTTAAAAAAAAAAATGGTTAGCAAACAAAAGCCTTTTGTTTCTCATTTGTCAGAGTGATAAAACCTGAACAAGATAAATTTAAAATGGCAACGTGACTTAAAGCATTTCCTAATTCAAATGGCAGCTGATGTTCTGAGCAAAAGTGCACCCACACCTTGGTGACAGCCTTTCGTGTGTGAGTAGGCTGTGATACATCATGGCTTGAGGAAGGCTGTATACCGGCCAGGATGTATAACATCTCAAGGAAATAGAAATCTTCTTACCCACCAAGGCAACGCCTACTTATATATTTCTAGATTGACAGCAGTTGTTTCAAGTGCCTATTTTCAAGGTAGCATTTACATCTGCGGTGGATTTTTAATAAAATCCTATTATTTACAGTGCGTGGGACCTGAAAGCACTTTCTCCTTTTATTGATGAGCAGCACTTGGTGTTTTCAGGAATCAGGAAATTCCGGTGTGATGAGGCTCATCTATTCTCCCAACGTTCCCTATTAGCATCTCATCAAGAAAACATTTGGAGCAGGGCACTGGAGGCTCACACTTGTAATCCTAGCTGCTAAGGAGGCTGAGATCTGAGGACTGAAGTTTGGAGCCAGCCCAGGCAGGAAAGTCCCTGAGACTTCTCTCTGATTAGCCACTAAAAAAAAAAAAAACCAAAAAACCAGAAGTGGAGCTGTAGCCAGAGTGGTAGGTAGAGTGCTAACCTTGAGCAGAAAAGCTCAGAGAGGCTCCTAGGCCTAGTTCTCTACCAGCACACACAAATCCATTCATTGTTCCCACTCTTCCTGTTACCTTTTAAAGTGATAGGAATGACTCACCATGAGTCTCCATGGGGCAGTTCCACTCTAGATCTTGGCAAAACAGTATTATCAGAAGAGTTTATCTTCAAAACAACCCTCCATTCTAACACCTGCCCCTACTAAGGGCATTCTTCCTAAGGGCTTGCCAGCTGGCTTTGTTTCCTCTTCTTCCCTAGCGCCACCTCCCAGGGGGACTTTAAGACCAAGGTGATGGGGGACTAATTTGGTATCTGCCCTGGTCCTGGCTTCCCCAGGGCACATAGACATGTGTCCGGTACCCGGTGCCCGGTGGTTGATTACCACAGTACAACAGAAAGGTTTTCTGGAGAGAGCTGAGACAGAGCATTAAGAGTTAAAAACTTTTTTTGTTAGATCACTTAGGATTGTATCTTACAATGAGTGGCTAATATAGTAACATTGTTTCTAAAACCTAATTGGAATCGTTTATTCCATTATAATATGATTTATTACTCTTTTGTGTAGATGTGTTTATCTCACACATTCTCTGTGGGAACAATCTTTTCTCTGGATGGGCAAAAATTGGTTCTTTGAATGTGAAAAGAAATTTTTGTTCTCTCTGCATAAAACATGGATGTGTGCATGTATGTATGCTGTATGTAACCCCTTACTGTTTTGATTTTGTAAGATACGCAGAATAAAAATGTAGAAGACACTCACAGGTAAGGAGAGAATGAGCAGTTGAGAAGTGTTAAAAAAAATATCCATTACCCTCCAATTGTTAACAATTTGCAAATCCGTGTTGTCTGTCTCTCCCTCCCCTGGCTGTGGCGTGGGGGCGCGCGTGGGTAGATGCCATCTTGATGAAGGGTATGTAGATATGAACATTTCTGCATTACAGTTGGGATCCAATGCCATCCGCCTTCCTTCTCCATGCTCTAACTCTGCCCTCGAACCCCAGCTTTACCTCGGCCCAGCTGCAAGCACAGTGTCTGTCCCCTCCCCCCCCCCCAGCCCTTGGTGTTTGTTGTGCATTTGGGCAGACTTTCTCTAGCCTCCCCCTTTCTCCTTGCACAGCCTCTTCCTAGATAACTCCTGGGTGTTTTTAGTGCCATTGTCCCCTGTGGTAGAGAGCGAGGGAGATAGGTGGATGGAGACAGCACACAGCCCTTTACTGTTGTCAGCTTCATTGCTGTCTGTGCGGCACAGCTGCGGGCTGGCGCGGTGCACCTGGCTGTCTTCGCTGGGCGGCCCAGTCCTCCGGAGGCCGCCAGGATGGCGGCTTCATCTTCTCTTTGTCCCCTGTGGCCACCACAGCGCCTTTCTCATTATTTCTTGTATAAAGCAAGAACTAGTTTTCTATGGCAACACACAATTGTGTTCTATAATTTTGATAACTCCATTGAAAAGAACAGTACGACTAAAAAGGAAACAGTTTTATTTGGCTTGTCAAGTTTTACTGCTGCCGATAGTATTTCAGATTAAACTTTTATAAGATATGAAAAATAGCTCCCAGTTCTTTATCATTGCCCTCGTGAGATGCATGGGTTGGCTGTGGTTTCTGCTGTGTGACAGCACGCTGGAGCTGGGAGACGGGGGGGGGGGGGGGGGGGGGGGGGGGGGGGGGGGCAGGGCGTGGGAAAGGAACATGGCGCTGTGGGATTTGTTCTCCAGGATTTTGGAGCTGAGTGACAGACACATGAGCGACATCCATAGTCGTCCCGACCTTTGAATCTTCTTTTGTTGTTGTTGTGAAGTTTATAATACAAATCACTTTGTTTTGCACAGAAAGCTCTGTGGAGCCAGGAGCGTTATACCCACATGCTGACCAGCCCTCCTTTACTGTGACAAGGAGGAAAGACTTCTTTTGCCTCATGGCCACTTGGCTGTGTCACTTTGGCCTGTGGTGGCACAGTATGTCCTGCGGGAGTGCGAGACAGCCAGACAGCAAAACATGGTAAAGGGGTGGGGCCAATGGCCTGCCTTCCTTCCACCAGGCCACGCCTCCTGGAGGTTCACCTGCTAGGAGAGCTGAGGATTGGGGCCAACCATGTAGAATCTGGGCTTTGTGGGGGAAGGGGAAGATACTACAACCATATCACCCCAACCATATCCATATCACCCCGTTCTAAGGAGGTTGTTACTATAAGCCTGAATGTGCTATTAAAGTAAGAGTTTCTCTTCTGTTTCCTAGACGCTCAGCAAACCCCCTCACACACACACCTAAGGCCAAACAAGTTTTAAATGTACAGCTTCTAATGAAATTTGACCCCTTTATGAAATTATCTAGTTATAGCCCAGGCTTCAACTTTACCTATCATCAACAGGAACTAATGTCTAATGAATGATATACTCCAGATTGGTAAATTCTCAAATGAAATGAGCAGAATTAAGTAAAATCAAGTGGGGCTAGATATGTTTTTGAGCTTAGTAAATTTAAGTGCACAGTTCTATATATTTACCCAAAGGAAAGACTGTGAAAGTGGTCATGTCCTTGTTAGGGAGGTAGACTTAGAAAGTGTGTGTGTGTGTTTGTATGATAGGACTGGGGCTCGAACTCATGTCCTTTAGCCTTTTCACTCAAAGCTGGTGTTCTACCACTTCAGCCATGACTCCATTTCCAGCTAATTGGAAATAAGAGTCTCGCAGATTTTCCTGCTCTAGCTGATGTCAGACTGATCCTCAGATCTCAGCCCTCGAGTAACTAGGATTACAGGTTTGAGCCACATACAACCAGTTTAAGCTACAACCATGCTTTCACTTTGTGGCCCTAGATTTAAGTGCATCTGTCCTTTTGATTGAGCACCGAGGTCCTCAGGACTTTAGTGAGTTTTACTGAGAACAAAACAATTTAAAACAAACAAACAAACAAAAACCAGCTTCTTTTCTGAGAGGCCCAGGACAGAAAGGCTTGGAATGTCCCTCTAACCCAAAGCAAACCTAGTACTCGGTGATTTCGTTCAATCACAAGTTGCCCTTCTTTGGAGCTGGGCCCGCTGCTTTTATTTTTCATCTTTCCATGCTCTGAGGTCTTTTGTAACATTTAAAGTGGTAGCCCGTGGTTTGGGGAGGCCATTAGCCCATTCAGTTCTCTCTACAGCATCTACCTGCTGAGCTGTTGTGTTCTGCCAGTCCTCCAGGGGCCTGTAGCTGGGTCTGAACTGGCAACTACTTAGAGAAGGCTTTCTGTTGTATCCAAACTGTTCATTTCTCCTTCATCTGTTCTATCAGATGGAATGAAACAAAAAAGCAAAGTTGTTCATATCTTTCCTGTTAACTGAGCTCCTTGCTATTCTTTTGATCTGTTTAACTTATGTGCTTAATAGTACCTTTTTTTTTTTTTTTCTTGGTCGGTTGTGGGTCATAAACTCTGGGCCTGGGCGCTGTCCTTCAGTTCTTCAGCTCAAGGTAAGCACTCTGCCACTTGAGCCACAGCGCCACCTCCAGTTTTCTGATGGTTAATTAGAAACAAGAGTCTCACGGACTTTGCTGCCCAGGCTGGCTTTGAACCATGATCCTCAGATCTCAGCCTCCTGAGTAGCTAGGATGACAGGCGTGAGCCACCAGCACTCGGCAGTTCTATGGTTTTTAATCTAGCTTCCCTTCCACTTACTTTGACAGACAAAGCAGACAAGAGTTTAGGAAATGAATATTTAATCATCCTCTTGAATGGTCAGAACTCTAAAATTCAGGTTTTTTACAATGCAATGTAATAGAGTGTGGCAGGAACGATGGTGCTAGGCAGGCAATGGTCACCGACGGGAAGCGTGGAGAGGGCTGGAAGTGAACTTACTTCCATCCCAGCTTCTTTCCTCCACAGGGTCATTACCCACTTTCTTCCAGAAGTCTCTGTGAGGTCCAGGGTACAGCTCAGTGGTGGAGGGCTTGCCCAGCATGCACAAGCTTTGATCTCTAGAAGTCTCTGCATTTCAAGGAACATATCTGGTACCTGAATTTCAGTTTCAGAGTGGCAGGGTCCTGAGATCTAACATTCAGAGTAACAAAGTTTGAGACAGAATTTGGGGTGCTTGTTGAGCTTCTGGGTGAGAACAAGGGAGAGGAATTTCGAGGCACAAGTTGCTGAACATAACCCCAGCCTGATATTTCCATATGGCTTGTCCGTTCTGTTCATTGAAAGATATCACCCTGTTTTACCTACTCTGTGCCCAGGCAGGAGTCAAAGAGACAGAAGCCGAGGCCCGTTTCTAGGAAGCAAGCAGATCGGTTCGTTCCCAGACCTATCAACGCCGCATCAGTTTCTTGCACTTGGCGCAGCTGACTTCCAGGGCTGGAGAATTCCATGCAGTGGGGAGGAGCTGTGGGCACATGCGCAAGAAGGCAGTGAGCAGCCTCCCTGAGCTCTACCCACCTGGGCCCGCAGCGCCACCTGTGGCTGCCAAGTCCAGTGAGCCACTGAAAAGCTGCAAGTGGAGGTCTGGTTCACGTGGTAGAGCTCCAGCCTTGAGGAGAAAAAGCTCAGGATGAGTGCCCAGGCTCTGGGTTCAAGCCCCAGTGCACACACATGGTCATTGTCATCTGAGAAGAAAAATGGCATTTGCTCAAAAACGAGAAAATGCTCCGATCATTTAGAAAATCAGTGCCACTCAACAACTACTTCGTGGAGGCTGAAATGGGGATGATTCTCCCATGGCTGGCGCTGTCCATCAGGAGCCGCAGCGGTCATCTTTGTCTTCAGGCAAACATGGCCCCTCTGAGCGGGGCAGTGGCAGCTGCTGGCGGCCTCGGACCTTCCACAGCGCCCAGGCCCCTCCCTCCCCTGAGTTTGTGGATAAAGGCAGGAACCTAGGCAGCCGTCTCCATGGGCGTTTTACTTAGCACTCTGAACTTTCCTCCCAGCTTCCACCCTGTGTCTTGTTCCTATTGAAGTCTTGTGTGGGTTGCTTTGGTTGGATTCTTGTGTCTTCTTCCTCTCTCCAGACTTCTAGACATGATTCATTTCTCCCCAGACATACAAAACTAGGTCGTAATGTGGCAAAATAGGTCTGTAGATCTCTGGGATTCTAGAAAATACAGCAAGAAGACAGCATTACAGCCACTCAGCCATGGTGTACTGAAAACCAAGTGTCTCTGCCAATGTGAGCATACTGCTTGCTAAAAATGGATTTCCACGTGGACCCTGGGTATGAGGGAGGGGACTCATCTTAAGATCTCCTCTTAAAGGATGGCATCCAGTGATGTCTCGGAAGAGACCCCAAGGGACATGGAATGCACCGGCTCCCGGGGTTCTCAGCCAGGGATTGTGTGACTGGAAATGTTACCCCCAGAGGTAGCTGGCCCGTCCTTTTACTTAATCCTAGCTACTCAGGAGGCTAAAATCTGAGGACCATGGTCCAAAGCCAGCCTAGGAAGGAGAGTCCATAAGACTTTTATCTCCAGTGAACCACCAGAAATCTGCAAGTGTCTGCGGCTCAAAGTGGTAGAGCTTCAGCCTTGAGCAGAAAAGCTCAGAGACAGTGCCCAGACCCTGAGCTGAAGCTCCAGTACTACTCTACACACACACAGACACACACACACACCAAAACTAATAACAACAAAAACCCCACAGTGCTGTTGAGCACTTGGTTCCTTGGAGGCTGAGATCTGAAGTGTGAAGCTAGCCTAGTAAAGTCCCAGAGACTCCATCTCCAAAATAACTGATTAAAAAGCCAGGTTGGAGGCATGACTCAAGTAGTAGAGCACCAACCAAGTGAACTAGAGGCCCTGAGTTCAAGCCCTAGTGCTATCACAGTAAAAGAAAACTACCATGGTAAAGGGATGGAAGGAAAGGAGCGAGAGCTCTTGCAGCCTTGCTGGGGGAGTCTCCCAAGGCCCACCGTGGAGGAAGGGAGGCGGAGCCGGCGAGTTCCTGGCGGTCTCCCTGGTGTAGGACCACATTGCTTGCAGAGGAAGAGGAAGGAGGAAAGGAAGCAGGCCCACCGACCTTGGCCTGGGCTAGCTTCGAACCGGAGGGCCTAGTGATCTAGACAAGGAGTATAAGATGGAAAATGCATGAAAGCCAGGAGGCTGTAGGGGCCTCGGGAATGGGGGTGGGGTGGGGTGGGGGCTCAGCCAGGAAGCCCCGTCCTCAAGGGGGGGAAGGAAGCCAAGGCTGAGAATTGCCCTGGAGTAGGGCAGACCTCCAGGGAGGGGCAGAGGGTGAGAGACAAGGCTGATAGTGGAGAGGAGCATGCAGGGAGCTCATGGGAGGAGCTCCCGATGCTGGGGCACAGCCGAGACGTCCATCCTGATGCAGCAGTGCCCACACCGCCAGTCCAGGGTCCAGAGGGAAGAAATGCTGGGAAAGAGTGTTTGAATATGCTTTCGTTTTGGTCCCTTGTTTCCGGTCACTTCAAACAGAGGGGGAGAGCAGGAGAGAGCAAGCGAGCAAGCAAGAGGAGAGCAAATACCAGGAGCGGTGGTTCATCAGGTGGTGGTACTGTGCGGTTCGAGCCCTGGGACCCGTGCTTGCTGGACGCCTGTGGGTGCAGCTTCCCCCAGTCCCCTTTGCTTTCCTTATTTATCTTGTGGGGGTCTTCATTTTTGCCTCAGGCCAGTCTTGGACAGCAGTCCTTCCTTCTGCCTCCCAGACGACTGGGATTACAGACACGAACCACCCCTTGCAGCTGGGGTCTCACTGAGTTTTTCTTCCCCACCCAGTGACCTCCTGCAGACGTCTGCCTCCCACATGGCCAGGCTCACGCTGCCACGGCCGGCCTGGCACAAGGCGGATCTGAGAGTGCTGGGGACCCACGTGGAGGAGGGGAGATGTGGCCTGGCCAGGGCCGTGAGCCCGGGGCGTGCTGCCCATGACTCCAAATCAGGTGCTGTGCAGCCCAGAGCTCCAGGAGCTGGGCCTCCCACAAAGGTCACACGCAGGAGATGATGGAGGGAGGAGGAAACGTCCTAACAGCCATCCACCCAAGAACTGAGAGGTGAGAAAGGGTGATTTGGGGGAAGGCGGAGGGGCGTGCTGCAGCACCATCCCACTCCCTGAGCCAGAAACCTCAACCTCCCAAGGCCCCACGCGTGAGTGGTTCTGTGCTTTGTCCATCACAGCGGAATCCAGGGTCATTCATCAAAGCCAAACACCTCTTACCCTGGAATAAGAAAACTTTGCCTTCATTAATGACGTAGTATAGGCAGAGAGGTGTGGGTACACACCAGGACTCTAAATCCGAGGATGAGCTCTCTCCTCTGTCCATCACCAACACAAATGATGCCTGCTGGCCGGGCAATCTACCAGACCCCTGGGGATCCATCTCACCTGTTGAATAAGTCACGTTTCGCATGCTGGTGAGGCCAGGGCCGATTATTTGAGCATCAGAGGGAGGAGCGTCCAGCCGAGGGGACAGAAGGCAGCTGCGCCCGGGGAGGCCTTGGAGTTCAGCAGCTGCAGTCGACTCTGCCGCTTGATCTCTGAGTCTGGAAAGGAGAGAAAGATGCTCTAGGGTCTCCTCAGAGGGGCCCTGTGTCCGTGTCACGTGGCCAGCCGGTGAGGACAAACACAGCAGATGCTTCCTCATACAGCCGGTTTTGTCTTTATGCGCTCGGAACGGGGTTGACCTCTGGGCCCCACAGTCTCCCTTGTCTTTCTCATTCCAAGCTGGAGCTCTATCACCTGAGCCACAGCTCCGCTTCCTCAGTCCTTGAGGAAGCAGTGGGACAAGGTGCAGGGCCTTCTTGCCCAGTTATCAGCCAGCGTGCAGGAGGCAAGGCCAGGCTTCCCTGGCCCAGGATCAGTGAGATTGTTGGGAAGTCTAACTAGGGATTATTCAGAGGAAGTCAGAGGCTAGGCCTTTCACCTTCCCATTCAGAGCCTTCTCAGGGCAGGGCAGGGCAGGGCAGAGTGGGTTTGGAAGAACTCGGGCTACAGTTCACTGCTAGAAGGACCAAAGAGGTTAGATGATCATCCTGCGTAGGACTGCAACAAAGCAGTACCGAGTTACAACACAGTGCCCTGAGGCCCTAAGCACAGCTCTCCTAAGACTGCCCTAACCTCCACGCTGTGCACACTGTGAACACAGCTGAGGCTGAAGTTGCAATCAAGAACACTGGAGGACTAAGATGAGCGGATCTGTGCCCTGGCACCAATATATATGTAAGACGTTAGGCTTTCATTGTACTATTTTTTCCCCCATGAGCCCACACAGAGAGCAGGTGGAGGCGTGCAGGCGTAGCTCTGTGGGAGAGAGCTTGCCAGGCTCACACCAGGCCCCGGTCCCACAGCACCCGCCCCGCCGGGAAGCGCACCTGTCACTTTGATATCCCCCGTGGCCTTGGCAATGTCGTTCTCGATGACGCAGGAGTAGGTGTGGTTGACTGTGGCATTGTAGAGCACCGACACCACCTTCAGGGTCACGTTCTCTGAGTTCAGCTCGAAGCTGGTGTTGGACACTTGGGAGAAGTCGGCCCCCTGGTCCACCTGGGATGTCCAGGCCACCGTGGGCTGGGGGAGCCACCTGGGGGCCTCACAGCGCAGGCTCTCGGAGCTGGTGTTGAAGTCCACGTTCATCTCTGGCATGCTGAAGGCTGGGGCCAAGGTCGGAAGGGCAAATGTCAAGGTCACACAGGTCAGACAGCATAGCCTTGAAGTGCTAGGTCTTAGAAACAGAAAGGGTTCTCCCTCCCTTCCTCTCTCTCTCTCTCTCTCTCTCTCTCTCTCTCTCTCTCTCTCTCATACTGGGGCTTTACTTCAGGGCCTGGGCACTGTCCTTTAGCTTTTATGTTCAAAGCTGGTAGAGTACCTACCACTTCCACTCCTGGCTTTTTGTTGGCTAATTGGAGATAAAAGTCTCACACACTTTCCCGTCCAGGCTGGCTTCGAACCTCAGTCCTCAGATCTTAGCCTCCTGAGTAGCTGGGATTATAGGCGTGAGCCACTGGTGCCCAGCGCCAAGGGTTATTTCTAACACCGAAGTGCCTCAGCCACACACAGAGGGCTCTTTCCCGTGGGGTGTGCTGTATTGTAGACACAAATAACGGGTGTGTTGCTGGACATCACAAGCTTTTGGCCAATATCACCAGTTCTAAGGATCTAAATTCTAAGTACATTGTTGAAAAAAGCAGGTGATTTCTTCAATCCAAGTTGTCCAGAGATTACAAATGAACCTGGTCTTTAGGACGATTTACTTGGAATGTATTTGTAAGGGAGATTTGTTTTTTTTTCCTCTGATTTATTATTTGCACACTTATTTTATACTTTGCATCATAATTCAATACTGGATTATTTCATTGCTTTGTTTCAGCCTTACTGCTGGAAGCTTCCTCCACTGGTCTCTGGTAGCCTTGACACGATCACATAAATCCCTATCTTTCTTTTTCACGAGTACTGGGGCTTAAACTCAGGGCCTTGTGCTCTAACTCAGCTTTCTGGCTCATGACTAGCGCTCTACTCCTTGAGCCATGCCTCCTGTCCAGCTTTTTGCTGGTTAATTGTAGCTAGTGATGTGAATATTTCTGTCAAAGCTGGCTTCAAACCATGATTCTCAGATCTCAGCCTCCTGAGTGGTTTGGATTACAGGCGTGCGCCACGGATGCCTGGCTCTCATCTTAAATTAAAGGAACCGAGGCTCAGAAGGTGATTTTACCAGAACCTCAGTGTTTGCCCAGGTATGGCTCTGGATCTGTGCCTCAATCCTTCCTCATATGTGCTGTGATGCGCTCCTGAGAACCTTTGCAGCGCTCCCTGCCCATCCTTCAAGGCGCCTCTCACACATCACCATCTGGGTGTGGTTGGCCAACACGGCCTTGCCCATCTGGAAGAGCTTGCTCAGGACCTCTCCTGTTCCCCTGGGGCATCGGACACTCTCCCCCCTATCTGCTCAGCTCCCCCTTTTTTTTCTGTTGGTCGTGGGGCTTGAACTCTGGGCCTGAACACTGTCCCTCAGCTCTTCAGATCAAGGTGAGCGCTATACCACTTGAGCCACAGCACCACTTCTGGTTTTCTGAGTGGTTTAATGGAGGTAAGAATCTCATGGACTTTCCTGCCCGGGCTGGCCTTGAACCTTGATCCTCAGATCTCAGCCTCCTGAGTAGCTAGGATGAGAGGTGTGAGCCTCCAGCACCCAGCTGCCTTGCCCTTTAACGCTCTAAAGTCTATCCCAGCAGGGAGAACTGCTTTGCTTTTTCACTCCTCTCTGCATTCTTCGCTGCATCCACTGCAGTGCCTTGACACCTTCAGAGACGGTGTGTCAGACTTGGTCAGTAAGAGAGGAGAGAGTCCTCACGAGACAGCGCTGTCTCCGTGCTTCCCTCTGGGTCTGTATGTTAATTTCTGAATTTTGTCTTTCTATAGTATTGGTGACATTTCTGTATTAATTTCTATATTGTATATTGAATTCCTCTCGGCACTAATTTCTAAAATAGATTCCAGGCTCGTGGGTGTCTGGAGACCGCGTCGCAGATGTGGGCACAGAGCTCTCACAGGCACAGGTGCTCCCTCTCCCCCACCCCCAGCCTCCATTCTCTGTTGTTTTTGGAGGCAGGGTCTCAGTACCTAGCCCAAGCTAGCCTTGAACTCACGGTCTTCCTGCCTCCACTCCCAAGTGTTTCTAGGTATGCACCACCACGCTTCTCTTATTAGCACTGGTGGGGCTGTTGTCAGCTGTCACTCGTCCGCAGCCACTGCGGGCTGAGCTGTAACGGTTTCATGATGACCTCAGAGGCCATCTTTGCCTCCTCTGAACCCGAAGAGATGGTGCAGCCTCTCAGGGACATGGTTAGAGCGAGGGAGAGGTGTCTAGCTGGGGGTGGGAAGTCGTCCTGTTGCAGTGGGGTTGGAGTGGAGGTGGCTGCTGGCAGAACTGAGGCAGAACTGGCACAGGCATTTCATGGGGGCTCACACCCGTTCCGGAATGGGCTCACCTCCGGTCTTGTACTCCAGGTGTGCGCTCCCCTTGCCTTTGGAGGTGACGATGAGACACTGGTAAGTCCCAGCGTCTGTCAGCCTCACGCTTTTGAGCCTTAGAGAGGCGTTACCGACAATGACCTGATCTGAGAACAGCGCCGTGCGGCCTCGGAACGCCTCGTGCTGCTGCGAGAGGTCGTCCCGGCCACCCCGGAACTCGTGGACGGAGCCCGCTGTGCCCTCCTTCTGCCACTGGATGATGATGCCGTTGAGCTTGATGTCAGGTTCAAACGTGCAGCTCAGGATGCTGTCCTCTCCCAGGTTGCCTGCCGACGTAAACGTGGTCACCACGATGGAGTGTCGCCCTGGGGGTGAGGGGGTACAGCAAGGGTCACTGGGTCAATGCAGGGCAATGTTGGGCGCCGGTGGCCACGCCCCATATCCACTAAGGCCACATGGACTTCTGTGGTCGACTAGAAATAGGGCACGTAAAAGCA
The DNA here is from genome assembly GCF_019054845.1 of Dipodomys spectabilis. Taxonomy (NCBI): domain Eukaryota; kingdom Metazoa; phylum Chordata; class Mammalia; order Rodentia; family Heteromyidae; genus Dipodomys; species Dipodomys spectabilis. The sequence continues at coordinate 1,573,062 of NW_024870825.1, read as the reverse complement.
TTTGTGAAAACAGAATCCTTTAAATGTTTTGGCGCTCATGCCTCCTACCTGTAATGTTAAGTTACTCAAGAGGCTGAGATCTGAGGATGGGCAGATAAGTCTGTAAGACTCTTATCTCCAATTAACTACCAAAAAGCTAAAAGTTGTGCTGTGACTCAACTGGTAGAGTACCAGCCCTGAGTGAAAAAGCTAACAAAGATTAGCCTGACCCTCAATTTAAGTCCTAGCACCAGCACACACAAAAAAGCAGTGTTTCTGGGCACCAATGGCTCACGCCTGTCATCCTAGCTACTCAGAAGGCTGAGATCTGAGAATCAAAGTTCAAAGCCAGTCCAGGTAGGAAAGTCTGTGAGACTCTTAGCTCCAATAAACCACTCAGAAAACTGGAAGTGGTGGGTAGAGCACCCAGGCCCAGAGTTCAAGCTCCATCACACACACACACACACACACACACACACACACACACACACACACACACAAGCATTGGAGACAACCAATTCACTGCTATTAAGAAATGATGGGCAAAGCTACCACATCTAAAATTTGGGGGGAAATATGAGCCACTGAAAAAAGAAGGTCACAAAAACACATGAAGAATCCAGGTGGCAGTATCTCGTGGCTGTAATTCTAGCTACTCAGGAGGCTGAGATGTGAGGTTTGTGGTTCAAAGTCAACGTGGGCAGAAAAGTCTATGAGACACTTTTCTCCAGTTAGTCAGCAAACCCCCAAACTAGAGGTGTGACTAAGTGGTAGAGTGCCAGCCAGCTTAGCCTGAATTTACCGCTCACCAAAAAGTTCCTCAATAAAACATGGACCAACTATGTTAGAGCGAGGTTAACATTGTGCTTCTTAAAGCGCCGTTCAAGGTGATTTGAAAAATTACTTAGCATTGTTCATGGAGGAAATAAAACCATGACACGACTAAGCTGGTACTTGTGTAAGCTGAGTTAATTCAAATATGTAGGCTTTGAGCCACGGGTGGGAATACATAGAAATCTCTCCTAGAGAAGTTGCTGATGTGAAGTTTGGAGTTGCCACAGGCAGGTTTTAGGCATCTAAGGCTGTATTAATGATGTGGTCGATAAAGATATGTAATGTTGATGAAATCCCCCTTCCCATCAAATAAAGGAGAATACAAGCCAAGGAGCATGTAGCCATTGCTTTGCACCCATAAAAATCAATAAAATCAAGTGTGCAAATGTGTGTGTGAGTGTGTATGTGTGTATGTACCTGTACTGGGGCTTGAAGTCAGGCAATGGATGTTGTCCCTAATTTTTTTTTCTACTCTAGGCTGTCATTCTACCACTTGAGCCACACCTCCACTTGAGTGTGTGTGTGTGTGTGTGTGTGTGTGTGTGTGTGTGTGTGTGTGTGTGTGTTATTGGTTAATCACAGATATGCGTCTCTTGGATTTGTCTGTCTGAGGCTGGCTTTGAACCGTGATCCTCAGATCTCAGCCTTCTGAGTAGCCAGGATGGCAGGTGTGAGCCCTGGGTGGCAGATGTGATTGGTGTGTTCACAGCAAAGGGGAGGGATTGTGCCAAGGCGGAACTCCCATACCTGAAATACCAAAGCCAATGATGAGTGCGATCGCCCCAGCCAGGATGATGATGGCGTTGATGATGCTGTAGAAAGAGACAGAGACAGGAAGTGACCTCATCATCCCACGGGGCCCAGCCACGGCAGTCCTGGGTAAGATGTACCACACAGAGCACGTCAGCCTTTCTTTCACAGGAGCAGCTTCGAAGACATAGGAAGGGGTCCCACGCTCCGGCCCTGGGATGGGTGGGTGAGCCTTTATCCCATTGCCATCTTTCTTCCTGATTTCCAGACCCGAGAAGACAGGTGCCCGGGGACGGGATGCTGCTAGCTCCCCTGCATCTCGAGGCCCACCCTGAGGACTACAGCCTGCCCTTGGCTGCCATTTGTTGTCTTTTTTATTTTTTTCCACCAGTCCTGGGGCTTGAACTCAAGGTCTGGGCGCTGTTCCTGAGCTTTTTTTTTTTTTTTTTTTTTTGCTCAAGGCTAGTGCTCTACCACTTGAACCACAGCTCCATTTCCAGCTTTTTAGTGATTACTTGGAGATAAAGAGTCTATAGACTTTCCTGCCTGGGATGGGCTTCAAGCTGTGATCCTTAGCCCTCAACCTCCCGAGTAGCTGGGATTATAGGCGTGAGCCACTAGCATCCATCTCCCAACGGTTTCTAATGAACAGACTAACAAATGGGAAAGAGTAGAGCTTGACATCTGCCCATGTACGTGTGGGTTGAACTGCAGACCCGCTGTTCTGAGCAGCCTTACAGCGTCTGTCACGTACCCACACAAAGACAGGTAACCCCATCCATTGGCTTCCTTTTCTAGATGAAGAAATGACACAAGAATTCATCTCCCTGAAGCACGCAGCAGAGCTGAGGTTAAAATCCATCCTCAACCTCTCCCAGCTCCCCCTGGCAGTGCTCCCAAGGTCCCGTCTCCTCTCCTCCCTAGCTGAGGCTGGGAGGAAGGAGCCAAAGGCGGGGGGGGGGGGGGGGGGGTGTCAAAGAGGGTATTGTGGGAAGCGGGCCCTGGGGTGGCTGTGGTGTCAGATCTCACACGCTGAAAACACACCCACACAACAGGCCACGGGACAGTCCAGACAAAGGAAAGGCAGGGGGAGGCCAAGAATGAAGGCACAGAGAGCAGGGGAGTGTGCAGCATTTTACTCTGGGTCCTGTAGAGCGCATTGTGCTCCCTCCCTCCGCTCCAAGAGGGGCTCACCGGAGGGGACCAGCTGGGGGAGAAGTTCTCCTCCCTTCCACAGGCCTTCAGCCACAGGTCCCCATTTCCCGAGGTCAGACCTTGGAGCAGCACTGGCGGCTCTTAAAAGCAGGACCTCTGTTCCAGTACTCGTGGCTCACACCTGTAATCCCAGCTACTTGGGAGGCTGCGATCTGAGAATCATGGTTGGAAGTCAGCCCCGCCAGAAAAAAAAAGTCTGTGAGACTCTTATCTCCAATTAGCCAGCAAAAGTCAGAAGTGTTGCTGTGGCTCAAGTGGTAAAGCACCAGCCATGAGTAAAAAAGCTGAGGGACAGCACCCAGGCCTTGAGTTCAAACCTTAGAACTGGCAACAAAACAAAGCCCCAAAACTAACCCAAGGCTTCTGCTCAGTCTTTGACCCCTTACCCTCTCACCTCAGTGCTCTTGCAGATCTCGGGGTACAGGGGTGTTGGGGGAAAGCAGGGGGGTGCTGGGGTGTGGACATGCAGTGCCGGCCCCGCGAGGCTCTCACTGACAGGTGGGTAGAGAGCGGCTCCAGGGCCCACATACTGAGGCTTGAACTCAGCCTGGGAGCCCTCTCTCAGCTTCTTTGCTCAAGGCTGGTACGCTACCACTTGGCCCACAGCTCAACTTCTGATTTTATTTTTTTTACTGGTGAATTGAGCACACTTACAGACTCATCCATCCGGTCTGGCTTTGAACTGTGAGCTCAGATCTCAGCCACCCGAGGTGCTAAGATGACAGGTATGAGCCACAGGGCAGCTGACTGTCTGAATTATCCTGTTGCATTTTACAGAAGCCCAATGTGTTCTCAGTCTCAGGCTACGAATCAGCTGAGGTTTATACAGTTACTGCCACGGGAAGAACTATGTACCATGTTACACAGATTGAAAGCAACAAAAAAAAAACTCATCTTCTTAGCAGGTACCTTTCATTGAAGACTGATTCAGGAGGAACACAGATAGGGGAAGATGAGGTAGAAAATTCCAGAACACTGATAAACAGATACCTGTGCTTTAACAGTATTTGAGTTGGCAGCACAATCATCCCTTTTCATGGAAAACCTCCTTCTATTTATCACTGTGCGGGAGCCACGAATCAGGCTCCTTCTTCTCCTGACTCGGGGACAATGCACCAGCAGGAACAAGGCCAGGCCAGGACACCCTGGGTCTCCCTCCCTGCCCCATCCCACTCAGACCTGTATTACCTGTTGCTCTTTATTCTCACTGCAGAGAAAAAAGAGAGTTCCAGAAGATTCCTTCAGTGGTATAACTGACTCCATTGTGTTTAATAAAAGAACAAGCACCTTTAGGCTTTTGCTGGCCCTCCTGGGACATGCTCAGACACACAAGGTGTGCCCCAGTGAGGCACAGAGCCTGCAACCCTACTATTCAGGAGGCTGAGAGCTGAGGATTGAGGTTCAAATTTAGCCCAGGCATGAAAATCCATGAGATTTTTATCTTCAACAAACCACCAGAAAACCAGAAGTGGCACTGTGTGGCTCAAAGTGGTAGAGTGCTAGCCTTAAGCAAAAAAGCTCAGGGACAGTGCCAGGTCAAGCCCATGACTGAGAAAACAAAACAAAAACCCTTCCCAGAGACTGTGTATATACAGGTGACAATTATTCAAGTGTTAGGCAAGCATCCACAATGCCCCTAGTCCCATACAACCCTAAACCAAGAAATAACTTCAAATGGTTCCCTGTTGGTGAGGTTCCAATGCTTAACAGAAGCAAGAGCAAATATTTGCTGAGGAAATGTACTGTTTAGCCCAGACTTCAAAGAACCTCAGGTGATAAAATTCCCCCAAATAAAAACTCATAAAAATATCAAGCCAGGCTGGTGGCTCATGCTGATAATCCCAGTTAATCAGGAGGCTGAGATCTGGGGATCACTATTAGAAGCTAGCTGGGGCATGAAAGTCCATGAGAGTCTTTATTTCCAATTAACCACCAAAAAGCAGAAGTGGAGCATGGCTCAAGTGGTAAAGTGCTAAACTTGAGCAAAAAAGCTCAGGGACAGTGCCCAAACCCTGAGTTCAAGTACCAGGACTGGTATATGTACACACACACACATATACACACACATATACATACATACATACATACAAAATCACAAAATCAACAAGGAAAACACTACTATGAGAGGGAGTTGATATAAATTATGGACAGATTTGGAAACAGAAAGACTTCAGATGCAGAAACTTAAAGAGTATAAAATAAGCCTTTTTCATCCAAATAAATCAATCTGGAAATGGATAGCCTACATATGGAACAACAGATTACAAAGCTGACCAGATGGACGTGAAGAAGAACTGAACGGACATGTAGAAATAAAAAATAGGCTGCGAAGGTGGCTCAGTGGCAGAGTGCTTGCCTAGCATGCATGAGGCCCTGGGTTCCATTCCTCAGTACCACATACACAGAAAAAGCCACAAGTGCTGTGGTTCAAGTGGCAGAGTGCTAACCTTGAGCAAAAGAAGCTTAGGACAGTGCAGAGAAGGAGAAAAATTTCCAAGACATAAAAAAAAGACAATCTTTCCCAGTACTGATGAGATTGAGGAAGCTCAATGAATCAGGAAAAAAAAAATCTGTGTCTGTCATCTATCTCTATCTATCTATCTATCTATCTATCTATCTATCTATCTATCTATCTATCTATCTTTACTTCTCAGTGAAACAAGAAAGACCATGAAGATCCTAAACATGGCAGGAGACGGGACGAGTCTCTGAGAAAGGAAGGGCAATGCGAAAGATGGTGTACTTTCCAAGGGAACCCAGGAAGCCAAAAAAAAAAAAACGATGGTACTGCTGTCTTCCAGGTGCTGACAGGAAATGAGAGCTATGACGTCCAGTGAGGTTTGGGACTTGTAGAAATCACAGTGCCCACATTAAGACTTCACATCCATTAGGATGGTGACGAGGTGCTGTGTGAACACTTAGCAGCGAGGTTTGCACCTTCACCAGGGGTCCATACAGACTTGGCGATCAACCAGCACATTACTCTGTGGTCTCTTCTTCAGGTTGTATCTCCTTAAATGATACCTTGTTTGCATTTCACGTGAAAAATTCCCATTAGCAACCAAATGCAAATGCACATGTGGACAGCAGCGCGGGCTGGGCCGGGGCTCCGTGGCAGAGCTGCAGCCCAGCGAACACAGCCTGAGTTCCATCTCTAGTGCAATGATGACAATGAGAGGAAGGAAGAGCAAGGGGGAAAAAAGGGGAAAGACCAAGGAAAAGAATGTTCTAGAAGCACTGAGTTAGTCCTGTCCAGGCTCCTGCCTCACCGTACTCTGAATCTATTAAGCAGGGAGCCCAGCAGCCACCCTTGTAATTCCAGCACCCTTGTAGTTCCAGGCTGAGACGAGAGGCACAGGAGTTGGAGACCAGCCTGGGCTGCGTAGTGAGATCCCGCCTCAAAACAACACAACCCAACACACACAGTTGAATATTGGCAATGTCAGAGAGCCCGGCAGCTCTGACCCGGTTACAATGTCCGCACCCTCAGCCCTCACCACGCCCTTCTGGGCTGCCAGCAAGGGGAAGACCTCCATTGGGCAGCGGGGGAATCCCGCCAGGTGGCAGCCTTGGGTTCCTGGAGGGCTGGCCCCACGTGGCAAGGCCAGGGTGATGAGGGCACCCAAGCATGCGTGCCCTATGAGGGGGACAGCGCCACAGCCGCACCAAACAGAAGATTTTTATTTTTATTTCTGTCCATTGTGGGGCTTGAACTCGGGCCCGGGCAACTGTGACTGGCGCCCAGCAGAGCGAAGGGTTTTTGTTGTTTTTTTTTAAGTGTAAAATTACATTAAAATTGTACTACATAGAGATTCCGTGGTAAAGGTAGATTATAAAGGGTAACTACTGCATTCATAACTATTTAAAAATTATCTGCAGGTTGCTGGGTTTGAAAAGGGTCATAAAGAGAAGGAAATAGTCACAATAATGGCAAAACCATGGGTGACCCTAGATTTTGTCTTTCCAATAGTCTCAAGTGATATTATTATTACTTCTTTATACTAACAAAGAAAGATCTTTGAGTCTATAAAAGTATGTCCTCTAGGGAAATCCCAGGAACCTTCTCCTCATCCTCTCCAGAGAGAAGAATATTCTCAATAACACCAGCCAAGAACCATCTGTCCATCTGTTCTCTATCTACCCATCAACCCTCATCCACCCATCCATCTGTCCATCTATTCATTCTCTATCTACCCATCATCCCTCATCTATCCATCCATTTTCCATCCATCTTCCAACCACCCATCATCCATCTTATCTATGCATTCTCCATCCATCCATCATCCATCCATCCATCATCCATCATCTATCTATCATCCATCAATCTATATAATCTACCATCCATCTGCTCATCCATCATCCATCTATATGTCATGACTTGAGACCTCAAGTATGCCTACATAGCCCATCTACACCACAAGCCCCTCCCAGACTCCCCCTCTCCCCCCTGCCCCATGGCTCCCAGACCCTCCCCCCCCCCCCCCAGTGCCCCATGGCTCCTTTCTGGAGTTTTTTGAAGTTTTGAATAGGATTCACACATTGAAATGCTATTTATCAATGATAATTAGCTTTCTCAGCAAGGCCTCTAAAGCACACTGAATCTCAGTGTTTCAGAACTATGTATTTATCAGTGGGAAAGAAATAGTACAAAACACTAGTTACATCAAAATACTATGTTACAGCTACTGAATAGACTGCCAAGAGTTTTGTTTGTTTTTTTGGGTCCGGTCTTGGGGCCTGAACTCTGGGCCTGGGCGCTGTCCCTCAGCTCTTCAGCTCAAGGCTAGTGCTCTACCACTTGAGCCACAGCGCCACTTCTGGCTTTTTTCTTTTTGCTTATGTGGTGCTGAGGAATCGAACCCAGGGTCTCGGGTATGCAAGGCAAGCGCTCTACCACTGAGCCAACTTCCCAGCCCTGCCAAGAGTTTTGTGAACTTGGATTAAGCTCCACTCACTTTTTAGTTCTCTTCTGCTACTGGGGCTTGAACTTGGGGCCTGCCCGGGCACTTTCATTCAAGGCTGTTACTCTACCACTTGAGCCACACTTCCACTTCCAAGTTTTTGCTGGTTCAGTGGAGATAAGACTCTCACAGACTTTCCTACCAGGGCAGGTTTTGAACCATGATCCTCAGATCTCAGCTTCCTGAGTAGTTGGGATGACAGGCGTAGCCTGGCTCTGCGGGTCTTCAGAGGATAGCAGGCGTTTCTCATAAGCTCTGCCATAACTCTGTGGTCCTGACAGCTGGGGTAAGAGGTTCTATTATGGAGTCAATGAATTATAGCAGTGAAAGGCATGCTGTCAGGGCCAGCAGAGACCCCGAAGGTTCCCAGGCCCTGCCCCCTGCCCTCCCCCCCCCCCCCCAATGTCTTCCCACTAAAGCTGCTCATGGTCTCTTTTCCCAAAGTCAACTTATGTGCAGAAAGATCTGCGCTGCCCCCCTTCCCCCCTCCCCCCCTCTGGCCTGTCCCTGCCTTTGCAACTGCCAAAGAGCTCCCCGGCAGCCAGGGCAACAAGGCAACAAGAGAGGCCTGTGGACTGGGACCGGGGTGCACGCCCACCTCTTGCTAACTCTATAGCGAAGCCAGTCAGGCGGGTTGTGGCGTGTTATTAGAAAGCCCACACGCCTGTCCGTGGCACACAGGCCCGCTTGTTCCGTGTCTCCTATCCGGGAGACCCACGCTAGAGGAGTGGGGCCAGGGATCTGGGGTGGTCGTAGTACAGACAAGTGCAGCCCGAGGTGGAGAGCTTGGGGTGTCAGGTGAGAGCATCTTGCTGCCCTGCCCTTTCCCCAGAGCCCGGAGGCCTTGAGTGCATGACTTCATTTCTCTGGGGTGCTGATGAACCTGAGGACGCTGAGGATTACATAGACGGCACTGTCTGTCTGTCTGTCTCTCTGTCTGTCGCTCTGAAGGCCAGAGTGAGTTGTGCCTGGTATCCAATCACCAACAATTTCAGGGGGAAAAAAAAAGAGTGAAGCCCTTCATGTTCCAATCTCCTTCTTTCCAGAAAGGTAAATAACGCCCCGAGGGGAAATCAAGTAGAAGATAGTTAAGTCAGGGAAGCGGAAGGCAGAAGAGGGGATAGCTTCTTTTCTGTTTCTGGGGAAACAGCAGCGGCTGCCAGGCTTTCTCTCCACAAAGCTCCCAGGAAACGAGGGACCCTCATCCTACAGCGGGAGCAGGGGAGGGGGAGCAGGGGAGGGAGAGCAGAGGAGGAGTGCTGGCATGAATTGCTCAGTAGCACACAGAAATATCACTCATAGAGAAAACTCAAGCCCAGATCTGGTGGCTCATGCCTGTAATCCCAGCTACTCAGGAGACTGAGAGCTGAGATCGTGGTTCACAGCCAGAAAACTGGAAGTGGTGCTGTGGCTTACGTGGTAGAGCGCTCGCCTTAAGCTGAAGAGCTGAGGGACTGAGCCCAAGCCAGAGTTCAAGCCCCATGACTGGCAATAACAACAAAAGAAGTCATCCCTTCATTCTGAGGGCCACCTAGAAGAGTCCCCTGCACCCCACACATTGCCAGACACCCATGCTGTAGACCACCCTGAGGTGTCCTAGTTTCCCTGGCAGGTGGCCACCCTGTGACCTGCCACCAACCCCACCACTCCCTAATCCGAAGGAGGTGCCCAGAGAAGCGGGGTGCAGTGTGGAATCCAATTGTGCTCTTGAGCCCATGCTGGGTATGGTAGGGAGGGCCTACGAGACAGCACCCCCAAAAGACTTCATCCATCGCTCTAAACCTGTGAGGGTAGAGAGGAGAGCACAGTACCTCCAGACGATGATCTGCCCAGCGGAGGCCATGCTGATGGGAGAGGCGGGCTGCGGTGAGGAGCAGGTGCGGCCCTGCTGGGTGCCCAGACTCAAGGCAGCCCAGGAGTGCTGGTCTGAAATAGCCCAGTGGGCGGGGCGCCTGCGAGGAGCAGGCTCAGGTATGAGGAAACTGCCCGTGCAGAACTGCCTGTGGGAGAGAAGGGGGGAGGAGGCGTGGGGGAGGGGGAGATCCCCAGCCCCCACCCCACACGGCCTCTGCATCCCAGGACTCTCTCTCCCGAGGATGGAGAAGGAAGGAGATTGCATCTCACAAGGAGAAAGGTCTGGAAAGGTCTGGAAAGGTGGTGCCTTGAGGCTGACGTTGGGAATCCCATCCTTCCTGTCACCCAGACAGAGGCAGGGTGACCCCTGAGGGCAGCCCCCCAATGGGCCAGGAGGGGAGCAGTGATGGGAATACCAAGGTGTCACTCGACCAGCCGCCATGGGCCCAGGACAACGGCTCTTCTGGTTTCATTCCAAGGAGACTGGGAAAGGGCCTGCATGTCCACCTTGCAGGGGTTCCCTCCCCCTCCCCTTCCCCCTCCCCCTTCCCCTCCCCCTTCCCCTTTCCCTTTCCCCTCTTTCCTTCTTTTCTTCTTTTCTTCCTTCCTTCCTTCTTTTCTTCCTTCCTTCTTTCCTTCCTTCCTTCCTTCTTCCTTCCTTCCTTCCTTTCTTCCTTCCTTCCTTTCTTCCTCCTCCTCCTTCTCCTCCTCCTCCACCTCCTCCTTTTGTACTGGTACTGGGGCTTGAACTCAGTGCTTCATACTTAGTTCATGCTTAGTTTTTTTGCCCAAGGCTGGTGCTCTACCGTTTAAGCCACAGCTCCTCTTTTGGCTTTTTTGCTCGTTAACTGGAGAAAGGAGTCTCATGGACTCTGCCTAGGCTGACTTGGAACCAGGAGCCTCAGATCTCAGCCTCCCGAGTAGATAGGCTTACACTGGTACCTGCCCCCCCTTTTTTTTTTAATTCCAGAGAACCACTGGAGCACCTGGCAGACAGCTGTCCTTCCCTGTCAAAAGCAAACTAGCCACAGGAAGACCTGGGATGTTTCCCCTGCGTTCAGATCTCATGCGCACAGAATGTGTGCTCAGGACCAGGCTGGCTCTCAGCCTAGTTTCCTCCCTGCTTGGGCGGGAATGTGCACAGCGGCTGGGTGACGTCATAGGCAGGCATGCCAGGCCCCACAGCAGCCCAGCACTGCACTCCGGGACACTTTTTGGTGTGTGCAGGCTTGAACTCGGGGTCTGGGTGCTGTCCCTTATTGATTTTGCTCAATACCAGCACTCTGCTACTTGAGCCACAGCTCTACTCTTGGGTTTTTTGATGTTTAATTGGAGATCAGAGCCACACAGACTTTCCTGCTCAGGCTGGCTTTGAATGGCAATCTTCAGACTTGAGGCCACCATAGAGTCTGGCTGGAGGGGGAAGGAGGAGTGAAGAGAGGACAGCAGAACAGAGATCAGTATCAGTGGAAAGAGACTTACAGCCCCACAGCCCCTGGGTGGCTTGAGGGAAAGGGTCTGCCTTTCTTCAAGGCATCTGTCCCTGGGTGGGCTGGTTGAGAGGGGGTTCATGGGCCTTCCTTCCCCAGAATCAGGAAGAGCAGTGCCCAGATCCTCTCACGCACGGTGAAGATGCAGCCTTCCCTGGGCCAGCCAACAGCCATCCTCTTCTTTCCTATGTACTCTGACCAAAGGCACAGAAATGCTGCCAGATCCTTTGATCACACATCTCCCCCAGCGGGGTGTGTGTGTGTGAGAGAGAGAGAGAGAGAGAGGAGAGAGAGAGAGAGAGCGCACACCCAGGGGCAGCCTCTGCCACTCCTCCTGAGTGGGGCTGAGAGGCGTTCTGCCACTGCTAGAAAAGCAGACATCACTCTGGCTCTGACTCCAAAGCCTGAGTGGTCACATGCGTTAAGTAACAGAGAAAGTTGATGGGAAGCAAGTGTGTGCAGTATGTGTGCATGTGCACACACACACAGAACCCTCAACGCATGAGTCTCCAGTCCACCAGAGACTCTGCCCTCCGTCCACACTGCCCTCCGTGGCCCTCCCCACCCTGTGTCCAGCTCTCTTCCCTGCCCCTCCCTCTGTGGGCCTGTCCCCGACCTCTCTTCATTCTGAATGTATGCGTGCCCCTTGGAGGACCTCAACTGGTGGAGCAGCCCTCGGATCTAGGGACCCCAGCATCTGCTACTGTGCCCCAGCCTTACAGGGGCCTGGTCTAGTGGACACCTGTGCTCTCTTGTCCTTCCTGCAAGGACCCCAGAAGCAGAAAACAGCACCTGCCATCTCTCTATCTCTAGCTCCACTGGAGACCCAGTGGGAGACATTCTGGGGCCTCATGGCCAGTTGCCGGGGGTGGAGGCTTCCAGTGGAATGTGAATGTGTCCTCAGAAAGATGCTATCTGGTGGGGGAAGCCCAGCAGCAGGCTGCATTCCTGCTGTCTCTCCCCGACAGCTCTGGGGTTCCAGGTGCTGTGGGGAGGGTGCCCCAGATTCTCTGGATGCATGTTGGGAATCCCAGAGAGTCTCTCCTGGGTGGGCAGGGGCAGTGGAGGCATTCCCTTAAGGTAAAAAATCCCCAGACACTATGTTTGCTTCTCCTGATGTCTTTCTCCACAAGCTGCCCATGGCCCAGACTCTCCCTTCCCCCAAGCCAAAGTGCACACAAACGCTGCTATCTAACATCTCATCCTCTAGCACATTCTGGGATCTGAGCTTCTCACAAAGGCCATCGTTATCCAGGTCCACCCCAGGGGCCTGGTCTTGTGGAGTCTGCTTTCAATCACCACACTCCCAAGCTCAGACAGAAGAGAAGGGAGGTCAGGAGAGGAAAGGGGCAGGAGAGCCAGCATCTTGCAGCAGTGCCCAGGCTGGAGCAGAGGATCCTGGGCTAGGAGGGGGCAAGGGCAGGAGGGGCCTCTCCCCGCAGGACCCCTGCGGCTCCTTTAGAGCCCTTGCACTTGCAAGGGGAAAGCACAAAGCAGGTCACATCCAGTCACACTTTTCCAATGCAGCTGTGCCACGGTGGTGACCGAGTTTGGACTCTATCCCAGCTTTGAGTCACTGCCGGGCAGCGTCTCCTCCTGACTTGGAGCTACCCAAATGAGCATGGTTGCTTTGCGGATGAAGCAGGGCAGTGCACATCCCCTGTATGTGTTTGCTGTCACCCAAGGCTGGTGCTCTACCACTTAATTCACAGCTCCACTTCCAGCTTTTGGTTGGTTCATTGGCGATAAGAGTCTCAGGGTCAGGCACCAGTGGCTCACGCCTATAATCCTAGCTACTCAGGAGGCTGAGATCTGAGGATCATGGTTCAAAGCCAGCCAGGGCAGGAAAGTCTGTGAGACTCTTATCTCCAATGAACCACCAGAAAACTGGAAGTGGCGCTGTGGCTCAAGTAGTAGAGTGCTAGCCTTGAGCTGAAGAACTGAGACAGTGCCCAGGCCGAGTTCAAGCCCCACAACTGACCAAAAAAAAAAGAGTCTCAGGAGCTTTGCTGTCAGGGCTGGCTTGTCTGTTTCAGGCCTAACTTCTAACAAGGGCAGTCTCTGTCACAGCTCTGAGTCCAGGCTGGTCCCGCATGGTGGTAAACAGTCCTCATCCTGGTCCCTTCCAAACCAAGGACACCCACACGTTCCGAAGTCCGAGGTGGCCATTGAGCCGTCGAAGGGACTTGTGGGCCTTAGGAAATGCCACAATTGCTTCTAGCAGTGGGGTGGGGAGAGGCTGTTCTTGAAGCCTATCAGGAAGTTGCTCTTCGGTTTGATTTAGGTTAGACAAACAAATTAAATTAACTGGTGGGAAAACTGGATGGCGGGTTGGAACCTCAATCTGAAACCTCGGTTTCAAGTGACGATTGTATTTGTCACTCTCTTAAATGACACCCTTGGAGTTAGGTTCTTTATTCCCCCAGAGCCCAGGCTGATTGACTTTGGACAGGACCTTGTAAATCATTCCCTTACCCCAACAATGAGGTGCGGGTTGATTTCTCAGCTCGCTGGCTGTTCACGAGTCACAGGAAAACACAAAACAGATTCCAGTGAGCTCAGCCACGACTGTTGTTCCTTTTCAGAGTGACTCTAATTAGATGAGCCATGCCTCGTGACCCAGCAACCATGGTGCTGGGGGCTCTCATTGCTATTAATTAAAGGAAGAGAGGAAAACAGACACAGAGAAAACCATGACCTGGGATGCAAGGGGGGCTCTGAGGGACGGGGGGGGGGGGGGCTGTGTGTGCATTGCTAGGTTCCAACCTCTCGCATGGTGTTCTGTGTGACCTGGAAGAAACCCTTTCACTGTACTATGCCTCAGTGTCTCCTCTATAAGGTGATCTGGGATCCGTTTTATGCCTCTCGAAAGAGGCGTCACATCTAGCGTGCTACTGGAAGGACAATTGCCTACAGCCAGCCATTCTTCCAGGTCCTGCCCCCTCCTTAAGCAACTGATAACTGTTTCCAAAGACCCGCTCCTGTCCCTGTTCAGCCTAGACCTGTCACCATACAATCCCAGCTGTGATCACAGCTGTGGTGGCTTGGTGGGTCTCCAACAGATATGTCCCTAGACTGCCGACTCCCCCTGCCTGGTCACCTTTCCTTCACTTCCTTTTGATAGCTGATTCTGTCCCAAGAGGGTCATGTACACCAAGTTCCGTTCACAGGCTGCCTCCCAGAGAACCGTGTCTGCAGCGAGTGTCTTCTATGTACCCGGTTCTAGTCCAGGTCCTGGAGGTGGAGTGGGGAGCAAAGCTGGGCACTCTCCCAGGGCAGTCAGTCTATTGAGGAGACAGACGATGCACAAGTTACATGCCAGCCGGGCACTGGTGGCTCACACCTGTCATCCTAGCTACGTAGGAGGCTCGGAGATCTGAGGATCACAGTTTCAAGCCAGGCCGGGTAGAAAAATCCATGAGACTCATTGCCAATTAACTAGCAAAAAGCCAGAAGTGGAGCCATGGCTCAAGTAGTAGAGCACCAGCCTTGAAAAGAAAAAGTGAAGCGAGAGTACAAGGTTGTAAGTTCAAGTCTCAGTACTGACTGGCATATACTCAAAAATAAATCAATAATAAGCAAACAAATCAATTAATTAAATAATATACTGATGTCTAGCAGAGCAGTATCTGAAGAACATAAGGGAGAAATGCATTAAGTCAAAACAGGAGTATCTAGGTACACTTGAAACCAAAGAAAACCCAAACTTACTTGTTAGTTAATTGGTTGGTTGAGTGGCTGGCTGTTTTTGTGGCACTGGGGATGAACTTTCCCCAGGAAAGTGCTGCACCTTAGCCTCCCACATTTACTGATGAAGCTCGCCTCCTTCTGTTATGTACTTGCTGTCCCTGCAGTCTCGTGTGAACGCTTTCCAGTCTTGCTCATTCAGGTTGCTCTCTAATCTTTTGCAGCCAATCAACAATTCCTGGTTAGATTCCTTTTCCACAAACACAGCCATCAACATGCCACTCACTCCTCAGCTCAGGACCCCCTGTGGCTTCTCACTGCTGACAGCATAAGATCTAAACTTACGGGCTATGCTCTTCTCAGTCGGATTCCTGTCTTGCCTGTGCCATTCTTGGATGCCCAATTGTCCCCTTCTAAGCATCCTGCCCATTTACGGTGTGACCTTTAACCTCGAGTAAGCACTGTGAGCATCATACTGCCGATCTTAATGTACATGCCCAGAGCTCAAGGGACCACTTGGTAGCATCTCTGCCTCCCACCAACCCTGGAGTGTGTGCTTGCTTGCTTTTTATTTTTTATTTTTTGCCAGTCCTGGAGCTTGAACTCAGGGCCTGAGCACTGTCCCTGAGCCTCTCTCTGTGCTCAAGGCTAGCACTCTACCACTTAAGCTACAGCGCCACTTCTAGCTTTTTCTGTGTATGTGGTACTGAGGAATTGAACCCAGGACTTCATGCATGTTAAGCGAGCACTCTACCTCTAAGCCACATTCCCAGCCCTGTGCGTGATTTCTTTACCCTTCAGCCCTCCTAATTTCATTGTTTATACTATTTTATCTTTCTTATATTCTATTTGTGTGTGTGTGTGTGTGTGTGAGAGAGAGAGAGTGTGTGCGCGTGTATGCGCGTGCGCAGACGCATGCAAGCTGGAACTAGGGCTTGAACTCAAGGCCTTACACATTCTCACTTTTTCTGTCAAGGCTGGTGTTCTACCACTTAAGCCCTCCACTTCTGGCTTTTTTTCCCCCTGGTTCCTTGGAGGTATCAGTCTCACAGACTTTTCTGCCCAGGTGCTGGCTTTGAACCTCAGTCTTCAGATCTCAGTCTCCTGAGTAGCTAGGACTATCAGCGTGAACTGCCAGCACCTGGTTTCACTCTGCATTTATCATGTTCCGGTGTTTCCATTTCTCACCTCCCCAGCCAGACTCTAAGCTCCTAGCAAGCAAGCAAGGCCTTGCGTGGCACTTTCTGATTTTCTCTCACTGATCTGGTCTCCTGGCAAAGTCAGCCCTTTCTGGCATTGGCTTATGTGTGCTGACTCAGACAGAAGGGCCTCCCAGGAGCGCTGCAGACACCTTGGACTGGCAATCCCAGTTACTGAGAAGCACCTCCCCCTTGTTCCACGCCATGAGGAACTTCTTGGTATTAATTCAACATTTTGTCCCACGACTCATTAAGTAAAGCTTTGTTGAAGCAATTTAATTTAAAAAAAAGAAAAAACTCTTGTGATATTTTTGCAAGATTGCCAGAAATGCTGAGGCCATGTAGGTTATGGAATGCAGTGATTTTAGCACATAGCAGGCCCGCGGGCTGGCCGCCCCGGACCTGGCTGATAGAGTCTCGATGTAGCTTATGGTGCAGAAGCTGAAGCATACAAAACAAGGCTCCCCATTCTACCAGCGACACAAGAGGCCCTCTTCCACCCTGCTGTCTGCCTGCTTCCCACCTTCCCTGCAGCTCCCCCTCCCTGCTCGGGCCTACCCAGAGCTCTGGTCCTCCAGACCTTCCTCTACTCAGTTTCCACACAGCTCTTCCTTCTGCCTGTCAGATCCCAGGGCCTCTCCTCTCCTCATACCTCCATTCTGCATTCTCCTCTTCCCTCCACCTCATCGCTCTAGCCTTTTCCCAGCGCACTATTAAAAACAATATTGTAGCCATAGGGCTGGCTACAACTACAGCTAACTTGTAATCCTAGGAGGCTGAGAGCTGAGGATCCTGAGGTTCAAAGCCAGACTAGGCAGAAAACATTGTGACAGCCTCTTGTTTCCAATTAATTAGCAAAAAGCTGGAGTGGAAGTGTGGTTCTACTGGTAGCGCGCTAGTTCCGAGAGAAAAAGCCAAGTGAGAGCTTGAGGCCCTGAGTTCAAGCCCCCGTACCTGTACACTCATACACACAGACACACGTAACCAAAACTGCCCGCTTCCATATAGTATGTGTTTTTCAACTGTGTACATAGTTTTATAGTAAAATGCAGGCTCCAGTGGGGCAAGGCCTTGGTGTGCAGAGCTAATCATGGTTCAAAATAGGGGCTCCGGGACACAAACCCTCCTCATCTTCCCACTTTTCTGTACCCTCGTAGGAACCTCTGCTTCCACAACAAGGCTTCACAAAGTGTGACCACTGAGCTACCGTATTTTGGTGCTACTTAATCTGCCCAGGTTGCTGGTCCGGTGTGGTGATGCATGTCTATAATCCCAGAACTCTGGAAGCTGAGGCAGGAAGATCTGTGGGAAAAGAAACAAAACCCAGCACAGATTCCAGATCCATCACGGAACCTGACAGAACATGCTTTCCACACAGGGACCCCGAAACCCACATCGAAACATGCCCTCAGGGGACTGCTAGCCGACAAGCCTGCCAACCACTATTCTTTGGTGTTAACAATGATTATTTTTAAACTGATTTCCAAGTCTGTGTTTCTACTCCGCATGTTCGAAGGCGTCCCAGGGCTGGATAATTCTGATCTCCTCGCATCTCCCAGATCTCTGTGCTCCTCACCTGCTGTGCTGTCTGCAGGATCAAATGGTGACTTCACAGTCGTATGGAGGCCCCGCCCCAGGGCCTGAGCCGGTCCTGCCCACTTTGTGGAACTGCAGCAGCTCCCAGGTCAGGCCGCAGCCACTTCTTTCTCAAACCACAGGGCCTTCCCTCCGAGGGCCTCCACCATTGCCCACATCCTGGCTTTCCCACAACGATCTGAAGACAGACAGGCCTTGCACCAATTTCTCTGGAAACTTCTCTTGTCTCTGTTGAATTTGGTCCTCTCATCTGGATGTCCAAAGAGCTCTCACCTCTCCTAAGGCTTTTATTCGATTCATTTGAATGGAGTATTTACTTACCTGCCTTGTTTCCTCAAAGCCATCAGTCCCGTGAGTGTGGGAAGACTGATTTATTCATTGCCCTGGGTGGCAAAGCGCTCAGCCGCACAGTTGGTACTACATACATGTTCGTTGGATGAATGATGGAGTTCATGTTTGGTTCCAAATACACTTCATCATCCTGTTTTTTTTCTTTCTTTTCCCTCTTCCAGTTGTTAAAAAAGAAGCCCACAAGATATTATTTTAAAAAAGAAAAAGAACGTTTAGTTCATTCATTTCAGCTAAAATCAAAACACCAGCAGCCAAGTGCCCAACCCATTTGTAACAACGATCAGTTCAGACGTTGTAATGAATTTCAAAAACAAATTTCTTGTAATCAAGGAACATAGAACGCTTTGCTAATTATAACAGAACAAAAACACCTTGGAGCCGTCCGTTGGGATCACGGGGCAAGATGCTAACTGCATGCCAAGACGGGCTGCCCACTGCAAGCACTCAGGCTGTGGGTGTGGACGGACGCGCTGGTGAGGTTTTCCCTTCTTTAAGGCAGATGTAAAATCTGGGTGCACTGTGTGTGGCTGGGGGCACCTCCCTTGATCCCTGACTACGAGCTCCCTGCCACGTCTGTGCCTATTGCCGATGACAGACCCCACGGTGGCATGGCAGAAACAAATCTTTGCTGTTGTTATTTGGGTTTGTTTTTGAGTCAGTACCAGGGCTTGAACTTGGGGCCTGGCACTCTACCACTTGCGTCACAGCTCCATTTTCACAACTTTTTGCTGGTTAATATTGAATATTAATATTGTTAGCTAGCCGGGCGTTGGTGGCTCACGCCTGTCATCCTAGCTACTCAGGAGGCTGAGATCTGAGGATCGTGGTTCAAAGCCAGCCCAGGCAAAAAGGCGGTGAGACTCCTATCTCCAGTAAACCACCAGAAAACCAGAAGTGGTGCTGTGGCTTAAGTGGTAGAGAGCTAGCCTTGAGCTGAATTGCTGAGGGACAGCGCTCAGGCCCAGAGTTCAAACCCCAACAACCAAAAAAAGAGTCTGTTTGATGTCTCTGGCCTGGGCTGACTTCTAGCTCAGATCTCAGCCTCCTGAGTTATAGGGCTATAGGCGTGAGCCTTTGGTGCCCGGCCCTTTAGATTTTTTTTCCAAAGAAAAAAATTATACTAATACATGAGACCGAATATATAAATATAACAAAATGAATGATCCTTTATCTTTAGGGTTAGACAGGCTCTGAGGTTTTAGTCTGGACCTAGAAATGTAACCCAATGGTTTGAACAAATATAATTTTGAATCTGATTTATTTTTTTCAGTTTGGGAGTTGGAACTCAGGGCCTAGCACTTCCTCAGCTTGCTTGCTCTGCTGGTGCTCTATCTCATGAGTCAGTCTTCCAGCCTGTTTTTTGACTGGTTATTTTAAAGGTGGAGTTTTCTGAACTTTTCTGTCTAGCTATGGACCACAAGTCTCTAGATTTCAGCCTCCTGAGTAGCTGGGATTACAGGTATGAGCCACCATCTGTCCAGTGGACTTGAATATTTTAAATACCCTCACACTGGACAGTCTTGCCGTGGCTGGAACGGGTCCTCTTGAGTGTACAAATGTGTGTTCTGCCTGCGAGTGCACATAAAGTCACAAGTGGACACATCAGTAGCAAATCTTAGAAAATGAGAAAAATAATACCACAGTATGATAAGACATAATAAAACATTAGCCATCATTTTCAAGGTTTTGCTTTCTGAAATGTGTTGCTATTGTGTCCTATTTTTCTGTGCAAAACAACAAACATAACAAAACAAATATACTTGTCCTACAATTTACCTGCTTAGAAACTATAAAGATTCAGGGTTGGAGCCGCTGGAGATGATGTGATTTGGTGCCCTCATTTTGCCTACCCACACAATGAAATCACCTCAGTTTCATCTTTGTCATAAATCCCGTGTGCTGCAAACACTCTGAACACATCCCGGGGGTTCTACATGCAGCGGCAGAGCTGCTCATTCAGCCAGTTCTGATTCTAAAGCAGCAAGAGCTGTCCTATTGAAGCCCCTTTGGACAACTACTTAAAGATAATAAAACTACAGAAATTTCACAAAAGAGGACTATAAGAGGAATTGATATATAGTACTGCAAGAAAGAAAACAATGTCAGGAACAACTTTATAAATCAGAGAATAAAAGACCACAGAGATGTTCTTTCAAAAGTTTACTATCTTGCGTGAATCACGGTAGAGAGGATGGAGAGAGCCCAGAGCCCAGTGGAAGGAGCAGTTCATTTAGCTGGGAGACCCACAGAACACTAGAAAAGATGACACTTGGGTTGGATCCTTCATTACGGAAGAAGTTGGCTAGGGCCATCTGCCGTCTGTGTCCCTGAGAGGACAACACTGAGGGTCTGTCCTGACCTCCTGGCTGGGAGTGGTCCCCTGCCCAGGCCAGGCCACGGTGGGGCGGGGGGCAGGGAGGTGGGGGGTTGGAGATGCCTTAGAGAAGATGATGATGGGCACATAGCCCCAGGGGGTTCCATGACTACCCCAGTGTACCGTCTCCAGTTGAGAATGAGAATGGATAGATCCCTTCTATGTGCTCAGTCTGTGACTTTAACAATAACAGAGAGGGTGGAAGACAGAGGAGAGTCCAGATGAGAGGCTGTAATAGAGTGTGAGGCTGGGCACAGTGGAACATGCCTGCCTACCATTTCAGTTATTTAGGAGGTAGAGACAGGAAGATTCTGGTTGGAGAACAACCTGGGCAAAAGCATGAGACCCTGTCTGAAAAATAAATTAAAAGCATCAGGGCTGGGGAACATGGATGGAGCGGAGCAACTTAAGTGGTCGATCACCTGGTTAGCAGGCGTGAGGCCCTGAGCTCAATCCTGTAGTACAGGGGAAAGAAACCAAGAGCCTGGTCTCAGCAGATCTGGGCCGAAAAGAACAAATGTGACCACAGATAAATGTTAGAAGTGGAGTTGATTTTTTATCTGATGATAACCTGAGTGTGGGAGACAAGAATTGGAGCCAAAGCTTGAAGTCCTTGAGATTTTCCTTGGTACAGTGGGGACTGGTCCTAGTATTCTGTCTGCAAATGTTACAAACTTGGGCTAAACAATAAATGTATTACTCTGAGAACTCAACTTTGGGTTAAGAAATCAAATTGGAGGGCTGGGAAGGTGGCTCAGTGGTAGAGTGCTTGCCTTACATGCATGAGGCCCTGGGTTCGATTCCTCAGTACCACATAAGCAGAAAAGACCAGAAGTGGCACTGTGGCTCAAGTAGAGTGCTAGCCTTGAGCTGAAGAGCTGAGGGACAGTGCCCAGGCCCTAAGTTCAAACCCCACAACTGACAAAAAAAACAAACAGAAATCAAATTGAAGATCCCCCCCTCTCTTTTCCCCCTCTCCCCCACCCCTCTCCATCTTTCATTCCAGTACTGGTCTCAGGACATTGTGCTTTTGTGTGGCTTTTTTTCTCAAGGCTGGTGTTCTACCACTTGAGCCACACCTCCACATCTGGCTTTTTGCTGGTTCATTGGAGATAAGAGTCTCCTGGATTTGTCTGTCTGTTCGAACTGGGGTCCTCAGATCTCAGCCTCCTGAGTAGCTAGGATGGCAGGTGTGAGCCACCAGCTCTCAGCCTCATGTATTTTCATTACTCTAAGTTAGTGCGTGCTCAGGAGTTTTATAAAAATGGAACTATCTAGTATGTATGATTGATGATGTTGCTGTGTCTGTAATTCATTCCTCATCATGGCTACGTGATTTTTCATCATCTTGGTGTGTTCAGGGTTATTTTATTTTGTTAGCACAGCTTGGCTATCTCTCACAGGTGGGAGCCAGGCCCGGAGGAGTTTGGAGTTCACGTTGTGGTGTCACCTCACCAAGAACTACTTGATTCCCTTTTTGTGTCAAGTTCAGACATTCCTAAGAAGAGCTTGGATTGGCTGAATCCTCCGTCAGATACTCCTGAACCAAAGGGCTGGGGTAGGATAGGCAGGGCCATAGGAAGAGTGTGGTACAGACACAGAACTATCTTCCTCCCCCTCCTCTTCCTCCCCCCTCCTACTCCCCCCTTCTTCCTCCCTCCCTCCTGCTCTTCCTCCCTCTTCTCCTCCTCCTCTTCCTCCTGCGATTCAGGCTTGAACTCAGAGCCTTCTCTCTTAGCTTTTCACTCAAGGCTGGCACTCTACCACTTGAGCCACAGCTCCACTCCCAACTTTTTGCTGGTTAATTGGAGATAAGAGACTCATAGATTTTCCTGCCCAGGCTGGCTTCAAGCCATGATCCCCAGATCTCAAGCCTCCTGATTTAGCTAGGATTATAGGCGATTACAGTGATCTACGAGTCGCTGGCTGTCCTTGGTGTATTTGATTCCAGCCTTGAGGAAGTGTGGGGCATCCGACCTCCCTTTGTGCCCTACTTTTCATGCTCATGTGGGAACTGTGCTGTCCCTGTACAGCATATGTGATTCAGTGTCATCTTTCCATTTCTCTCTCTCTCTCTCTCTCTCTCTCTCTCTGACTGCTAGAACTCAGGGATTTACACAGTTTACAATTTGCTGCTGGTGACAGATCCATAGAGTGCAATGGAGAAGTTAGAAGTAGACTCAGATATATACAGGGTTTGGCGTGTGATACACTGGGGAAAATGATACACTCTTCAATAAATTGCTCTGGGACAAGTTTGGGCCCACTTAGAAAGAAAATAAAATAGACTTGGACTCGTTCCTCATGCGTTATACCAGGATCCATTCCAAATGAGTCAAATATTAGATTAAAAAAATAGGTCCTAAAAAGAAAGTTTCTGCAAAATCTAGATGGCATTTAAAAAGAGGCTTAAAATTAAATTCCATTAATAATCTTTTTCTTGGCAGAACTAAAAGCACAAAGTCAAAAGAGAATGGCAAATTGGGAGCAAATTGTTTGCAACGTATTTCATAGAAAATGTTTAACATCCTTAATATTTTGAAAGCTCCCACAGGGTCATAAGAAAATGACCCGTTAGTTGGGTCCTTGTAGCTCAGGCCTGAAACCCTAGCTACTCAGGAGGCTGAGATCTGAGAATCTCAGTTTGAAGCCAGCCTGGGCAGGAAAGTCTATGAGACTCTCATCTCGAAAAGCCAGTAGTGAAGGTTTGACTCAAGTGGTAGAGCACCAACCTTGAGCAAAACAGCTAAGGGACAGTGCTCATCCAAGCCCTGAGTTCATGCCCCATTACCAACACACACACACACACACACACACACACACACACACACACACACCACCACCACCACCACCACCACCACCACCACCACCACCACCATAACAACAACAATACAACACAGGTGTTTGTAAAGTTAGAAGAAACTGAATTTGAACTTAGATCTGTATGAGCCAATAGGCTGGGGTCTTAAGCACAAAACATGTTGCAGAAAGATATAAGTAACGTTCCTTTCTTTAATTTGTGCCAATACTGAGGCTTGAACTCAGAGTCTGTGCTCTTGTTCAGCTTTTTACACTCAACACTGGCACTCTACCGCTTGAGCCCTGCTTCGACCCCAGCATTTTTGATGGTTAATTGGACATGAGAGCTTCATGTACTTTCCTGCCCAGGCTAGCTTCAAACTGTGATCCAGAGATCTCTTGAGTATCTAGGATGATAGGCCAGGCCGCCAGTGCCCGGTGAAATCAAAGTATCTATGGTCCGGGAGTGTAGCTGTGCTATAGACCATGTGTGTAGCGCGCACGAGTCCCCGTGTTCAATCCCAGCTCCGTCAACCCTGCTAACCTGGGAGTTAGCAGAGCTGACTCATGCTTTTATGAGGTACCAGACACCCTGCCTGCCTGCACCCTGGCTCTTCCATGGAAGGAGTTCGGCCTACTTCTTTACCCTTTGCGAAAGCCAGGGCCCATCAGCCCCTTGAGACTGACCTGGTTCAAGATGGCAGAATTCTTGCCTAGATTTCCAAGTCCCCAGGTGTCGGCCCAGAGATGATCTCACAGGCTGCCAGACCAGGCTTCTGGAAAAGGCAAAGGCAGCAGGTCATGGCAAAGTTCCTCAGGCCCCTGCGGCTCTCGTCTGGTGAGAGAGGAAGGCAGTGGCTGCAGACAGTTACCCGTCACTCATGCACACCACCCGGCATGTCCAGCCGTCTTCCATTCTATCACTCTATTTCCTTCTATTCTGTTCCTTCTCTTGTCTTCTCTTGTTCTGCTCCATTCCACTATTCTATTCTATTGGTGGCATTGGCCACTGGCGTGTGGCATGGCTTCATGTTAATTTTACAAAGCCTTCAAATCCCACTTTCCGGGCTGGGAAGGTGGCTCAGTGGTAGAGTGCTTGCCTCGCATGCATGAGGCCCTAGGTTTGATTCCTCAGCACCACATAAGCAGAAAAAGCCAAAAGTGGCACTGTGGCTCAAGCGGTAGAGTGCTAGTTTGAGCTGAAGAGGTGAGGGACAGCGCCCAGGCAGAGTTCAGACCAGATGACTGACAAATAAATAAATAAATAAATAATCCCACTTTCAAATCAAGTCATAGTCACAAGCCGAAGGCTAGGAGTCAGTCTCTCTTTTGTGGTGGGTGACATACCATCACAGCAGGTGGTAACTCCAGCTTATCTCAGAATCCCCCTGGAAGATTTGTTAAAAACACAGACTGCATATCTGGAGTTTCTGATTTCCAGGGGGCTAACATTTGCATGCTGTGTAAGTTCCCCAGTGCTGCTGGTCTTGGCAGCAGCACACTGGAAAAACACTAGTGTAGGGTCATTCGAGATGTACGTCCATGCCAGCAACATCAGCACCGCCAGGGAGACAGGGAAGCCCCGCCCAGCCACCAAACCGAATCTGCACTACAGTGGGGTGGGCATGCACAAGTAAGACTGCAGCCTTGCTCTAGGAGCTTGTGCCCACATGAACCTGCCCCCTGAGAGCTGCCACGCTCTAGGAAGTCAAACCAGTAGGCCCAGTCTAAAGTGGTCTTCACCATTATACCTCAAAGAGCCTCCGCTGGTTCTTGGAGACTCAGGATCTGTCCTGTGAATCCTCATCTATTCCCAAACCTCCCCCACTGGGGGAGATCCCGGGAAGACAGGCTCAAGCGCAAGGTCGCAGACAAGTGGCTGAAGGTCAGCTGCACGCACCATGTTGCTAAAGAGGAAAGACAATTGGGAACACGTGCACACACACACACACACACACACACACACACACACACACACACACACACACACGCTGGGAGATGAGGCCAGGATGTAGCAGGAGTTGCACACACACACACACACACACACACGCTGGGAGATGAGGCCAGGGTGTAGCAGGAGTTGCACACACACACACACACACACACACACACACACACACACGCTGGGAGATGAGGCCAGGGTGTAGCAGGAGTTGCAACGTGCATTCAGGAAACAGAGAGTATAGGGTTCTCCGCTTGGGTGTTGGCCTGGTTGTGAGAGGCCGTGTCAGAACTGCTTTTGCTGGATGCATGAATTCACTAAAAAGCAGGGTAGAGGCCCCAGACCCTCGGCTTTGCACCTGCATCCTGTCCAACCCTGCTATACCTCCAGAAAGGAGCTAAGCATCTTGGGAGCAAAGGGGAGCGGAGCCATCTTCTTATCATCTTGTAGCAAAAGCTGAAACCGTCTGCACCAGGGACTAGCTGGCTCACGTGTCCCCCCCATCTCCCCCCACCCTCCCCCCACACCGCTCCATGTGATGACAGGATCACAGTCCTCCAGAACCCTCGGGAGACAAAACTGAGATAACAGCCCGGAGATGCCTGTGACCGGAAAGATTTAGTCTTTAGCCAGACCTCGTGTGCTGCCCCCCTGCCCCCTACTTCTCTGTATTTAACTTAAGACACCTTGGAGACAGTTGAAAATCGCTGAAGAAGCGCTGAGTGCCATTTTTCTGCGGCTGCCGGCTAACAGATCTTCACAGACACCCTTCCTGTCTCTTCATTGGCCTGTGGGGGTGAGTGGCTGGGACTGGCACATGAGATGCCTAGGTTGCGGTGAACACTTCAGTTTCATCATTGGTCTGTTATGTTCGTTTCATGTAGAGCCATCTGATGGCTATGTATTTTCATGATTGGCTAAACAGACAAGTTTTGCGTTGGTAAAGTTTGCACTTTAAAGGAGTGTGAAAGCAGCAGACACCCCTTTCCTGTGAGCTCCAGTGGCAACATCAAGTGATGGTAACTCTCTCTCTCCCCAAGTCCTCGATATCTTGTTTGACCTGAGGCATTTGCTTTAGCAAAGAATACATTCGGTAGTTCTCACTACAGTTTCTAATTAAGAGTCAATTCTTGACCTGACAGGGGAGCTAATATAAAAGAAAGTTCTGGCATTCAAAATGGCTGTGGTGACCTGAGCCAGCTGATCTCCCTGGACAGGGCAAATAGGCTCCAGCTGCTAGGAATCGGAACCAGCCAGAGTTGTTTGCTACTTACCTGCTCTTCCCCTGCCCTCCCCCACACTATCCACCTCTAGAAGGTTCTCTCGTGTGGAATCAGATTAAACCTACACAAGTCTTAGAGCTGGGAATGGTGGCTCATTCCTGTAATCTACTCAGGGGGTTGAGATCTGTCTCCAGCCAGCCTGGGCAGAAAAGTCAATGAGATCCTTATGTTCTATTAACCCCTCAAAAGCAGGAAGTGGAGCTGGGATTCCAGTAGTAGAGTGTCAGCTGTAAGCAGAAGAGCTCAGGGACAGCACCCCAGGCCCTGAGTTCAAGCCTCAGAACTGGTGTAACAAAGCCTTGAATGTCCTCACTCATAGTGCCACCCAGAAAATGATCTGACACAAAGCCAGCGTGCATCTCCCCTTAGCTAGTTTCTGGACCAGGGTCCCTGCTGGCTCTGTGGCCCCTGATGGACAGTCAGAGTCCAGGTGAGTTCCCTGCAGCCTTCCTCTGTGGGCTGGGTAGGGGAAGAGGCACAAGTCCTGCCAGCTGCTCACAGTGCTCAGCTGTGGGAGTGGCCAGGCCCCCGCCCCACTGTCCACCCAGCCCTGAGAGGCCTGCATCGTTTGGACCGAAGACAACAGACACCCTTCCAGGAACAGCTCTGATGGTCAGATCCAAGAATGTAGCCTGTGACCCAAGGCAGCTCTGCTCTTCTTCAGCCAGTCAGGCCTGCTGGCGCATGGGATGGAGATGGAGATTAGGCCCAGGGGTGAAATGTGGGAGAAAATTCTGGAATGCTGTCCAACAAGTGTGCTGTTGGGGTGGTACTTGAATTCTTAGCAGGGATGGAAAGAAATGAAAAACCAATCAAGCAGATCAGGGAGCTCTGGAGTGAGGGACATCATTGGTGCTCTGGTGGAAGTACAGCCAAATTTGCTTCCTCTTGCCAAAGGGCCGAGAGCACATTTCTTTAGTGAGTTCAACAGCAGCGGAGACAAACAGGTCTCCACAAGAGGCCACAGAGCCAGTCCTGGGGCTTGAACCTAGGGCATGGGTGTGGATCCTGAGCTACTAGGACTCTACCGCTTGAGTCATACCTCCACTACTGGCCTTTTGGTGGTTAATTAGGGATAAGGATCTCATGAACTTTACTGCATAGGCTGGCTTCGAATCTCTGTTTTTAGGTCTTAAGCATGAGCACCCAACACCTGGCAAAGTAGCTCTCTTTTAAAGGAGTTTTAAAGAGAGATATACTAGAAGTTATTTTGCTTAACACCAACTGTGTAAACCAAGGGAATGCATTAGTGGGATTTCCACTGCTATGACAAAATGCCAGAGAAAACCAGCTTGAAGCAGCAAAGGTTTATGTGGCTCACAGTTTCAGAGGCTTTTTTGTTCCTAGTGACCCAGGGCATGCCCAAAGGTCCAAGGACCAAGATGTGTCTGTGGTGATGGTGTGATGATGTGTATGGGGGAGCTGATGGTATGGGAGTGTAACTCCCAGTGCAATCTGAAGATGGAGGAATCAGACATCCTTATGTCCAAGGACAGGAAGTAGATGTCCTGGCTCAAGTGTGGAGAGGGCCAAGCCAGGCCTCTGCTGCTCCTTTTGTTCAGTGCAGGCTCTCGGTGGATTAGATGACAGCACTCCCAGGGATTTGGATTCCTGGGTCTACTGACTCAAACCCCATTCTCTTCCAGGAACATCTTCACAGACACCCAGAAATAGTGCCCTCACCAGCTATCTGGGAATCCCCTAGTCCAGTCAAGTTGCCACACAGAACTTTCACAGATGCCTCAAACCCCACTGCCAACCCAACTGAGGCAGGGCACCACAGGCCTTCCTGTACCTCACCTCTCCCTCACCCTTCCCCGTAGGGGTACTGAGGCCCCTCTCAGGCTGTCTCAACCACAGCCTGCAGCAGGAGCATCTGCTCCAAGGGGTCAGTTGTGCAGCACAGGTGAGCCCCTAAGGCGGCCGCTTCAGAGAAATTCTTGGTGTCTGGGCGCTGTGGGGCCTGTCTAAGCTGCCGATAGTTCCATGATTTCCGGTTCTGATCAAGTCCTTGTTTGAGCACTTCCGGGGCACACTAATGTAAGCTCCCCTTTTTCTCCTACAAGAGGAGGAAGGCTTTGATACCCCCAGTGCAGTAACTCCCCGGGCGCCCAGGTGCCTCTGGGGGGCGTTTTCTGCTGTTCTGCACCTCCAGAGGGGAGCCCAGAACTAGCCCAGCTCCAGGTCAAAGGTTACCACTGTCTCTGAGCACGCACAGAGAAAGCTGGGCTGGCTCTTTTCAGACAGAATTCTTGGCAGAACGCTGTCAATGGGTCAAAGAAAAACATTTTATACAGAACAAAGCTATAGTCTACAATGAATATCTACCAGCTGGAACCTTTCTATGACAATAACAAAGAAAGATGCCTGACAATAACCGAAGAAAGATACCTGAACCTCACCATCTGTGGAAGACTTTTAAATCGACATAGCTCAGCCGTTGACATCACAAAGAAAGGAAAATGATAGAAAATATTGAAAAGTCTAAGCCATAGATTTTTTTTTTCACTAGAAAGAGGAAATATGCCATCCCTTCAAGTTTTTGTGGAACATTTACCAAAAAAAAAAATTAAAACCCAAATACAACTAAATATCTGCAACAAACTCAATAAATTTCAAAGCATAAAATTCATGAGTCATTTTATCATGTCATAAAGTAATAAAACTGAAAATTAAACAAGTAAATACACCATTCGCTTTAAGATAGAGGGTAAACTCTCATTCAAAATAGATAAAAATTACAGAGTCTACTTGTACAATATTGAGATAAGAACATGTTTCCTGCATTTGTGCAATAAATCTTTATTGATCACCTTTAATAAAAGTAAAGCAGAATGTCTGGGCACTGGTGGCTCACGCCTGTCATCCTAGCTGAGATCTGAGGATCACAGTTCAAAGCTGCCTGGGCAGGAAAGTCTGTGAGACTTTTATCTTCAATTCTGTGAATCTCTTATCTCTAATTAACTACCAGGAAACAGGAAGGGGTGTTGTAGCTCAAAGTGGCAGAGAGCTGGCTGTGAGTGCACAGGCTCAGGGACAGCGCCCAGGCCTTGAGTTTAAGCCCTAGGACTGGCACAAACAAAACTTCAGTGGTTACCTCCAGCCCCACCTTAGTGCAGTGTTGGAGACATTGCCTGTCTCGGTCTCTGAATCTGATGTGTTTGAGGGCTCCAAGAACAAGGGCAGCACAAGATTTGTTTTCTAATCTTTTGTCCCAAGCCCAATGTTATCTCCTGGAAATACATGGTCACCCCAAACTGGGGACACCGTTTTCTGGCAGCTGGCCAGGAGCTCCTTGTCCAGAGTCTCCTGAGCAGTGTCCCTGGAGATGGAAGGTTCAATTAGGCCTGCGGGAGGAGTCCCTGCCCTGCTCTTGGGAGCTGTGGCCTGGTGGTCTGACCTTTGGGGGCCGTGGGGGCCGCTTCCTGAGGTCTCCATCAGGCCCTCCCATGTAGATCTCCTGGAAACTCCTTTCCCGTGGCCTGCCTGGACAGCAGGTGGCGGGACAGGAGGGCTTCCAGCCATGGGACCTCAGGTTCTGAAGCCACGGCGTTTGCCTGGTCAGAAGACCGCCCCGCCCCCCCACCTCACCCGACCTCTCCAGCCAGGCAGCCAGACTTCCTTCTGCCTCATCCTAGATTTGTTCCCAAGGAGCCATCCCAGGTCCTCTGCTTCCCTCTTCTGGTCAACCGAAAGGAATCCTCAGAGCAGTGTAGAGTTCAGGGCCAGGGCAAAATGCTGGTCACAGATCCAGAGTCCAATCTCCACACACACATGTCCCAGTCCACGAAAACTGTACCTAAGAAGTGGGTGAAAGCCGGGTGCTGGGGGCTCATGCCTGTCATCCTAGCTGCTCAGGATGCTGAGAGCTAAGGATTGCGGTTTGAAGCTAGCTCCGGGCAGAACAATGTCCAATTAAACAGCAAAAAATGCAGGAAGTAGAGATGTGGCTCAAGTGGCAAAGCACCATACTTTTGCAAAAAAAAAAAGCTGAGGGATAGCGCAAGGCCCTGAATTCAAGCCCCAGTGCCAGCATACACACACACACACACACACACACACACACACACACACACACACACACACACACACACACACACAGAGGCACCCCTGCCCATAGTGTTTTATTTTCATACTATGAGAAATAGGGGGAAGGTAAGCTGTATGATGCATAAAAATGAGTTATTATTTGCAGTTCTGGGATCCAAACAGAAAATGAATCTTAAAAGACACACTGACAAATGAAGAGAGTCAAACAGCATTGACAGGGACAGTATGATGTAATTTATATTTAAACATTAGCTTTTGGGGACTAAAATGATAAAGAAGACTGAAGAAGAAATACAAGGACAAAAACCAAGAGGGGGAAGGTGGGGTTCAGGTACGGAGGGGATTTTTTAAGTGTCAGAGGTACTCTGTCTTGGCACAGGGGTTTGTTTCACGAATAGTTAACTCTATATTCATGCACATTCATTTTGTTTCTGTATATTCTGTGTGTGCATTAACTTTCACACACACACACACACACACAAGTCCTGGTAAGACACACAAGTCCTGCCAGGGGCACAGGCTAAATGAGCACTGGCAGATAGAGTGGGATTGCTCAAGTTCAAGGTGGCAGAGCCCTTTACGCTGGAAGGGTGGTCACCGTCCTAGAACAAGCACTGACTGACCTGTGTGAAATGAGACCAAGTGGGGACTCCATCGCCGGCCTCCCATGTTCTTCCGGCAGAACGTACAGAAAGGGACGTAGTGACGCGGAAAACGTACGGCAGCCATTACCCCATCAAGGCTGAGAGGCCTCCCAGCAGCCGCCTCAGGGATGGAGGGACAGTGGGGTCCATGAGAAGCCACAGTCACTTGACTCTACCCCATCCCCCCCTCCCCCCCATCCTGTGTCCTTCCTGTCTTCCCACCATCTTCACGCTGCTGGGAAGTTTGCCCAGTGGGTTTCCTTGACTTGGGCCAGCAGGAGCGACGTTCTTGTCATAAACCCACAACCCACAAGGTGGCTCACAACCATCATCCCAAGGCCTCAGGAGGAGCCTGGTTTGAGGCCAGCCCCCACAAAAATGTAGCAAGACTCCTCACCTAAAGAAATAAGTCCAGCATGGTAATTTGCTCCTGTAACACTCCTGTTCAGGAAGCTGTAAATAAGAGGGTCACAGTGCCAGGCCAGTTGAGACAAAACACACATGCTGCGCTTTCCTCCATGATGTTTGTTTAGCTCATGGACTTTTAAATTTTTTCTTCCTTTTTGCTGGTACAGGGGCTTGAACTCAGGGCCTTGAGTTGTCATTTGGCTGCTGCTGTACCCTTGAGACACATCTCTACTGCTGGTTTTCTGGTAGTTCACTGGAGGTAAGAGTCTCATGGACTTTCCTGCCTGAGCTGGCTTTGAACCTCCATTCTCAGATCTCAGCTTCCTGAGTAGCTAGGACAACAGGCGTGAGCCACCAGTGCCTGGCAATGCACAATGACTTACTGCCTGTGTGTAATAATGCATCTTCTCCCAATACATCAATTTTGACCTATTTCCAAATGTAACTCACTAGCATGGAAACCTAGCTCTGCTCCTGAGTTTTCGTGTTTGTTGATTTATGTGTAATTATTAGTAGCATCAACCTGTGCATCCTCTATCTTTACTGATATGTTGAAGAGAAAAATTAATCTGGCCACATAGTACAGTACAGAAAGCCTCACACATCCTTGGTGCGCCATCTGGCCCAGGTCTAGCCGACCCCTTAACTACCAAGGTCACCTTGTGTGCCCTTCCCCATCCACTCCCTCCCCTCCTCCTTACACAGAACCTCGAGTTCTAGATTGCCTTCATTCACTTGCTTGCTTCCTTCACCTCCTCATTGCACAGTGAGGCTGAGTCATATATATTTATATATATATACACACACACACACACACACACACACACACACATATACATATATATACATATATATATATATATATATATACATACATATATCAAGGAAGTCTTTTAATTCTATTTCAAACAGACAACCCAGTCCTCCCTCCTACCCCCCACCCCGCTTGGCTAGACTGTCACATCTGAATGATTATCATCTTCTGTCTGCTTGCTTTCCCAGCTCACATCACCTGGGAACCCGACATAGTCCTTAGTGTCAGTCTTCTGAGTCTAAGCACTTCTCTCTCTGGCTCCCAACTTCAGACTCCTCTTTATTGTCATCTCCTAATGTCACCAGTTCATCCTTCTGTGGGGAGACTAGGGTACGTTGGCTGACTGGAGAATATGTCCATCACACAGAGAAAGCATGAAGAAATAGAAGCTGCCAGGAAAGAGAGAACTGGAATTCACATTGAGAAGAAGCCCACCTGCCCAAGGGACCGATCGCTCCTGCCACCTGCGACCCTCAGTCTCAGAGGTTCCTGGGCCCCTGGGATTTCTGGTTCACCATACTTCTGGGTGAGCAGAGGTGTGTCAATGAGGGATCTGGTTCATTCCCTCAACTCCGCCTCCTGAGCAAGAGGATTAACATCCCCCAACTGCTTTTGCTCATTTCTTTTGCTTGGTTACCTCCTTTTTGTGTTTCCTTCTTGGAACTGGCTCCAGGAAGCAATGTGCTAATCCAGACTGTGGACAAAGCCTCAGGCAGGACCTAACATTACCTCATGCTGCCATCTTTCCTCCTGATTGCTTGGCAAATGGGGCGTTAGGTACCTGACAATGCATTCGCACAGACGTAGCTTTGGGCCATATTTCAGGGAAGGTTTGATTCAATAAAAGAAGAGTTTAGGAAATGCCCACTGTGTCTGCATAACGAAAGAGGAAATATGGAGAAGCAGTTCTGAAAATTTAGCGTAAATGGATTGTACAAAGGGGTTTCCTTAAGATACACCCGCATGTGTACACTGTAATTTGATCAGTTTGCCTCAGTCTGAGATCTAAGTCCCGTCTCCCAACCACCAGAGGTCTTGAGCACATCACCTGTGGCCCAGAGAAATGAGTGTCACATGCTGAAAACAAGGAGCTCACTCAGCAAAGCAAAGTTCCCCAACATGCATGTGCTCAGTACCACCCGGGGCTTCAAAGCCCCGCCATTAAGCTTCAGGATTTTGTTCTGGGAATCGCTAATCTCCTGATAGCAGAAATGCATTGTGGGAATGGCATGGCAGTTAAAAATCTTACTTCACCGCCCCTTGCTCTTTGTGGAAGGTTCCCCTCAGCCCAAGCCTGGAGCCTTGGAGCCTCCAACTCAAGCCAGTGGGCATCCCGGCTTTGGCGCGCATTCCCACTTCCCTCTTACTTAACTTTCCCTCCAGTCAGTCTGCGGTTCTCTTGTAACTCATGTGTTTCGCTCAAATCTTTGTCCAAGACAGCAAGAGCCTGGGGTGACATCTAAGCGGGACCCCAGCACCACGGGGCTGCACTGTCAGTTCTCAAAACATTTGACTCAGGGATTTAGGACAAAGACGCGGCGTCTGTACATTTTCTGTTTGGATCCTAGAGATTCAGAATCATGCTCAGATGCATGAGTCAGAGCAGGGAGATGGCACAGGCCCTGCAACCCCCCCCCCCCCTTCCCCCATGGAGTCCCAGCACCAACACCAGCCCTGTCCGGGTGACAGCTGACTTCCTGTTGATTCCACGGTTGAGAAGAAAAATGTGAGCTGTCGCAGTGGCCAGAGCACACGGGACACCCTGCCGAGTCTGATGGTGACTCAGCCAGAACGAACCTTTCAGTGATGTGGAGGTGGACGGGTCTGAATTTCATTCCAGATGTAGCTCCCGTGCCCTTTTCCACCGGGCCCGGGAATCACGTGGAGGGGTGTGGTCATTGCTCTGCAGATCGCTTTCCTATCAGTGGATTGAATCTTCAGGAAGAAGGAAGGGCGCTGTGGTTAACTTCTTCAATTTCTCACGTTAGGAGTTTTGGAAGCAGAGCCACGCATGATTCAGCCCACCTCTGCCCACTGGGCCACTGGCCACGGGATGCTTAAATGGGAGTTCAGATCTAGAGGAGTCCTCAAAAGGCCCGTTCTCTTAGAGAGAAGTCCACCATGGGGAGCTGGAGCCAGGGCTGCCGTTCAGGGTCTTGGCGGCATTCCCATACAGAGGTGGCCCCAATGAGCGAGGCCTCAAGGCCTCGCTGCTTTCTCTTATGTGATGATCTGCATAAAACGCGTAGTCTGTGACACCGGAGCAGAACTTATTTAAAGTATGATGCCGGCAGGGAAAGGGTTTGTAAATAGCTCTGGTCCTCGAGCTCCCTTCCCAGGGTGCCTTCAGGTTTCCTGACAAACTGCCTGGACGTGGTGCTGCCACAGCCCTGACCCCACTGCCAGCTGAGTTCTAATTGCAGACTCTTCATTGCCATGGGTGATCGAGACTATAAAAAGAAGCCGGCTGAAATGCTCACATCCCTCCCCAGGAGCAAAGGACTGCCCCCCCCCATCGCCGGTGACCAGAGGTCTGCACCCCCCCCCATTCCTGACAGTCCTTACCCCAGTAATCTAGGGTACCCCTGCCCTGGCTCCTGCAGGAAACTCTAAGCAGTCAGAGGGGGTGGTGAGCATAACGGGTCCCTTATGGCTGGCTGGGATAGGACCCCACAGTGGATATTCCCCCACCCCGTCCCGTCTTGGTGACAATCTATAGTAACCCCATCCGCAAGTCAGCCTTTCCAGGTTACCTCTTCTCCATCAGGGAGCGGTTATGAGGCACCTGCTGAGCACTGTGTGAATTGTTGGGGAGGGCATCCAGGAGCAAAGGAATTTCAAATCTAGGCAGAAGGCAAAAGCAGACGGGACAGCTCCTGGTTCTTTCGCTATGACTTTAAGCATCAAGTGCTTACGTGCAGGCTTTATAGATGATGTCTGCACATTCTTTCTTGTTAGTTCTTTGAGATATAATCTTTTTTATTTTTTGTTTTATTATCTTCAAATAGTTGTACAAAGGGATTTCAATTCAACGTGTCAGTTTATGAGTACAATGCGTCTTGATCTGTGGTTCTCCTCATCCCAACCCACCCCTCGAGCTGGGTTCTGGATGTGATCTTTTGATTTCTTATGGGGGGGGGGGGAGTTGCCAGTACTAGGGCTTGAACTCAGAGCCTGGACACTGTTCCTTAGCTTTTTCATTCAAGGCTGGTATTCTACCACTTGAGCCATAGCTCTACTTCTGGTTTTATGCTGGCTCATTGGAGATAAAGTCTCTCAGATTTTCCTGTCTGGCCTGGCTTCAAACTGGGATCCTGAGATCTCAGCCTCCTGAGTAGCTGGCATTACAGGTGTGAGCCACTAGTACCAGGCTGGGATATGATCTATGTAGTCCAGGCCGACCACAGCCACCCTCGTGCTAGGATTATAGTTATGCACTACCATGCCTGGTTGAAAAATCTATCTTCTGTCTATATTAGGAACTCGGGGTCATCTATTTTTATCTTTAGAAAGAGAAAGAGAAAGACATCCCTGGAAGAATGTTTGTCAGAAAAAGTTAAAGGCAGTCATCTCTGAGACACTTTGTAAGAAAATGATCCAGCCGGGCGCTGGTGGCTCACGCCTGTAATCCTAGCTATTCAGGAGACTGAGATCTGAGGATCGCGGTTCAAAGCCAGCCCAGGCAGGAGAGACTGTGAGACTCCTATCTCCAATAAACCACCAGAAAAAAAACACGGAAGTGGCGCTGTGGCTCAAGTGGTAGAGCGCTAGCCTTGAGCTGAAGAGCTGAGGGACAGCGCCCAGGCCCAGAGTTCAAGCCCCACGACCGACAAAAAGAAAAAAAAAAAGAAAAGAAAATGATCCAGAAGGCATTCTAAGAAGGCAAGTGACACAATCAAGATCTGAATCCTACTTTTGCCATTTTTGTTACCTCATCACGCGATGGTCAACTAGGTTTTCATATTCCTGGGCTGGTGATGTGGCGCATGGCTTAGCGCACTCCTGGCGTGAGCAGGGCTTGGGCACTACAGAAGAAGGTTTTCATTTTCTTATCTGTTGAGTGGGATGTCACAGTAGCATCGCACGGGATTGTTGTGAAGACTAACTAGGATAGTTACCTCTCGGCACATTTAGCAGGGGACAACAAATTGACAGCTCGAGACCAGCTCAGGTTTGCTGGGGAGAAAACTTGCATAGGGAAAGGAACCTCCAGCCAAAGCTAGAGACTCACTCCTGGGCATCTGGCTGGTCGGTAACTAAGGGTGGGTCACAGAAAATGAGCGGAATGGGTCACGTCTGGGGCCAGGCGGGAGCAGGGCCGGAGTATCTGCTGGAGGCCACAGTCTGTGAAAGCAGCACTAAATTCTGGGCTGGCACAAGTTACAGCGGGCGGAGGAGAGAGGACTGGGCAGGGAGTGGCCGTAAACCAAGGCCCTGGCATGGGGCCTCACGGTCAGGACGCCTGTCTGCGGGCGCCTCGCAGAGATGGAGGAGGAGAAGCATGGAGCGGCATCTTGGAGGAGGTAGGAAGGTACTTGTTGCAGTGGATTGCAGGGTGGGGGGAGGGGGGCGGCAAGGCGCCTCAAATGTTCTCCAAGAGAGAAAGCTGTGCACCAGTGCGTGAGCTGAGAGGCAGGGCTGCCCCGTGAGAAGGGGGTGCATACATAGTGGGGTCTCCACAGAGCTTGCGCCACCTCTCCCCGACCCCTGACGTGGTGGACATGCCGCCACTAACCACAGCCACACCACCGCCACGAGCCACAGCTCACGTCCCACCGAGGGGATATGTCACCGGGGCCAGCGACTCCCTGCAGTGAAGAAGAAGCTTGTGACGGAGGGGTGGGGGGACCCGAAGCGCAGACGTCCCTGCTCCAGCCTCAAAAGGAGAGTCCTCAAACTGAGCGGATCCAGCCAAGACTTCCAGACTCTCCCTCTGGCTCTTGGTTGACAAGAGGGAGAGTCAAAATGGAGGAAGGCTTTTGAAATTATTTTGCCCAGAGAGATGTGCCTTGGAGAGACCCCAGGGGCTGTGACATCACCAGAGTCTGGAGGAGGATGGATGTCCAGTCCAGCAGCAGGGCGGGAAGCCTGCTGGGAAGAAAAGGGAGGCTGGCCTCTGTCTTCCTCCTCCAACCCTCCAGTGGAGGCCGTGATATTTCTTGGGAGGGGAAAAAAAAATGAAAGTTCAAAAAATAAATAAGGTAAAAGCCAAGGATTGTCTAGGCTAGAGATGTAAGGATTTAGGTTACAGGAATGGAGCTATCTTACAAAGAAAGAGCTATCAGAGGGCACGGGTGGCTCACACCTGTCATCCTAGTTATTCAGGAGGCTGAGATTTGAGGATCATGGTTCAAAGCCAGCCCGGGCAGAAAAGTCTATGAGATTCTTATCTCCAATGAACCAGCACAAAACCAGAAGTAATGCTGTGGCTCTACTGGCAGAGTGTGCGCCTTGAGCTGAAGAGCTAAGGGACAGCCCCAGGCCCAAAGTTCAAGCCCCACATCCAACAAAAAAAAAAAAAAGAAAGAAAAGAAAAGAAAGGAAGGAAGGAAGGAAAGAAAGAAGGAAGAAAAAGAAAGAAAGAAAGAGAGTGAAATAATGGTACTTTTGAGCCAGTACTTTTTAGAGAAAATTTATTATATGTGCAATAGAAAACTAGTATGGGAGATCACGTATAGATAAATAATGACCTAAAATTCCCAGAGTTTATATATATATATTTTTTTTCAGTTGAAATATATATTCAACACACACACACATGAATGAGGTAAAGGCTAGAACAATGCCAGATAGACGTTAACATAAAATTCCCAAAGGTAATTCTCAAATCATACCAAAAAGATCATTCATGATTTATAAGACAACATCACATTTTTCAGTTGTGATGCTGACATCAAGCCATCACTGGGACAATAATTCCAAGGAAGGAAAAGAAAAAAGCCACTTCTAACCTAGAGCTAAATGGTTCCATGAAAATGTGAGGATTCAGTAAAGATATTCTCGGTTAAACAATGCCACAGAGACATGGACATACATGAGACACTGAGTGACCAAAAACCAGTGTATTGAGTCACTAGCAAATAACACATTTTTTCTTAAGAAGACAAACTAGATAGAATGATGTGGGGTACTGGGTGCCTGTAGCTCACACCCGCTACAAAGTGCAAGGTAAATTAAATAGGTATCTTTGACTAGGTAGCCGATAATACCATGTTCACCACATGGTATTCAGGCAGGAAGAGAAGTTCATTTTATTACTGAACTGCTGCCCGGCTGTGCATGGTGGAGTTGCACAGGCCCAAAATAGTGAGTAGAAGTCCTGCCTGGGCTTAAGTAGGGAAGGGGGCCAGAAGAAGGTGTGGCCAGGTGAGGGGGAAGGTATGGCCACACTGGAGGCGTACATGACCTCAGGGCCTGGGACCCCCAACCCCATGGGAGGCATGATCAGGGGCGGCCCAGGATGTGACCTCGGAGGAGGGGGAGGGAGGAGAGGGAGGTGACTGCTTCCAGGTGTGCCAGTCACCTAAGTGACTCAGGTCCTGGGCAGAGACTTCTTCGGGAGGTGGGTAGGGCCAGGTTGGCAGATCTTACCTGCCAGCCTTTGGATAATGATGAAAAAGAGAGTGCAGATTCTCTCTGGCTACTTCCTGCTGGCCTGGGGCGTGGACATTAGAGGTAAAGGGTGGAGATGTGGGAGAAGGCAACAGGCAGCCACAGTCCCTTGGTGGTTGTCCTTGAATGAAGTCTGGAAGAAGTTTCATGAGGCAGGGGCTGGGCAATACACACACACACACACACACACACATATGTGTATACACACACACACACACACACACACACATATTAGAGAATGCACAAATGGCAAGAGGAAGGGTTTGGAGCAGAAAATTGAAAATTGGATGACTGGTTTATTCAGCTAGTTCTTATCTCCTGCATTCCAGGCTGTCCTGGAGTTGGTGGAAAATATCCCTAGCTACTTCTGACATCTGGTAACTAGGTAGGGAGAATGTCAGGTAACAAAGGCAAGAATGTAAGTTCCTGTCCAGTTAGGAGGTAGACAGGTATGGACATTAGGGAGGCAAAGAGGGTGTTGAATTGAAGTCAGCCTGAGAGAAAAGTCAGAGAAACTCTAGCTCCAATAAACGAGCAAAATGCTGTGCTGGAGGGGTGGCACAAGTGGCAGAGTACCGGCTGTGAGCAAGCAAGCCAAGCAAGAGCACGGAGCCCTGAAGTCAAGCCCTGGTACCACCAAAAAAAAAAAGAGTAATGACGGGGAAAAGTGAGAGGATACTGCGAAATGACCAATCCTCTGTGATCCAAAGGCAGATTCCAGTTCTGGTTTTGAGAGATGCAGGGACCACAAGGACCACATTTAGCAGCTGTCAGATCGCATCTGCTCTCCACGGTGTGGTTTTCTTACTGACTGACAACTGGAATACATAAATATATGGAACACACCAAACAGACAAACCACTCTGCGCATAGATGCCTAAATATTTAGACACAACCAGGCAACGGCAGAAATTATTAAAGAAATTGAAATTCCAATCACTAAAGGTGATCAGCACTTTCATTCTACCTTGACTCTGATCCTCAGACCTGCGGCTAGCTTGTCACTTCTGGAAGGAGTACAATGCCATCCCACACATGTGGGCTCTCTCTATCTGATGGATTGTGTGTCAGCCTACCCTGCATAGGGAAGGGCAGAGTGAAGTTAAAGAACACTGCATTTGGCATCCAACTCTA
The DNA here is from genome assembly GCF_019054845.1 of Dipodomys spectabilis. Lineage (NCBI taxonomy): Eukaryota > Metazoa > Chordata > Mammalia > Rodentia > Heteromyidae > Dipodomys > Dipodomys spectabilis. The sequence continues at coordinate 1,533,086 of NW_024870825.1, read as the reverse complement.
CTGGTTCTTGGTTGTAAGAAGTGGTTCTTACCCATAAAAATAAGAAATATTGATAATTGCCCAGAGCAGTGGCTCATACCTGCAATCAAAGCTACCTGGAATATGGAGATTTGAGTGTCATAGTTCAAGAATCATCTGGGGGAGAAAAATAAAGTTAGCCAGACCTTATCTCAAAGAGTAAGGCAGGCGTAATCCGGGCTATTTGGAAGGTCAGGCGAATGTGACTGTCAGAGAATTGCCATGGGAAGGGAGCCCTGGGCAAAAGCACGAGACCCTATCTGAAAATAAGCCAAACAAGAACTGCAGGCTTGGGCCTGCCCAGCGAGCTGGAGGTCCCCAGTGTTCCACAAAAAAGAAAAGAAAAGAAAAATACAAGAGAGGGTATTACTTCCGGTCTTACCTGCCTCCCAGGGCTCATGGGAGTTGAGGGCTCATATACAGCAGTGGGTTCTGAACCGTGGTTTTTGGGGTGTTGAACTACGGTTGTCCTCTGACCTCTCTGGGGCCACAGCTGTGAGAGGGAGTGAGGGACCGAGCTCTGCTGCGTCCTCCACAGGTACCTGCATGCTGATCCCTGGGGTACACAGAGGCCCCCAGCTGTCCTGGTTGGGAACCCATTTGTTGCTGAGGACAGACATCCTCGGGACACACCGGCCTGAGGGAGAGAGCAGCTCAGCACCTGAGTCATCCTGACAGAGTGAGTGAGCTCCGAAATGTGCGTGGCCATGTCTACACCTCCCCCTCGACCTTGATGATCAGATCATTAAGAACGCTCCTTGGCAGTGAGTTTGTTTTTGTCTCCTAAATAAGATCACCTGCTCCACGGAGTGATGAGGTGAACATTTCCCTTTACAGCATTTCCCTTTTCTCCTTGTTTCCTTAGGGTTCCTGATCTTGTACCCCTAGAATGGCTGATAGCAGGAACACTCCAGCTACAAGACAGCAGTGGGAGACCAGAATATTCCACCCTCCTGTCCACTCAAGTTCTTTTTTTTTTTTTGGTCCGGTCGTGGGGCCTGAACTCTGGGCCTGGGCGCTGTCCCTCAGCTCTTCAGCTCAAGGCTAGCGCTCTACCACTTGAACCACAGCGCCACTTCTGGCTTTTTTCTTTTTGCTTATGTGGTGCTGAGGAATCGAACCCAGGGCCTCAGGCATGCAAGGCAAGCACTCTAACACTGAGCCACCTTCCCAGCCCCTCCACTCAAGTTCTGATGAGAGAACTCAGTGCATTATTCCACACCATTAGGCCAGGATCTATCACCAAAGAGGGTTCCAGGGACCAGACACAGACCTTGAGTATTCTGTAGGGAGATCATTAACACGTTCACGGTGGTGTGCTTTGATCGTGTCCTCAAGAGATCAGGATCTGGGCTGGGAAGGTGGCTCAGTGGTAGAGCGCTTGCCTTGCATGCCTGAGGCCCTGGGTTTGAGTCCTCAGCACCACATAAGCAAAAAGAAAAAAGCCGGAAGTGGCGCTGTGGCTCAAGTGGTAGAGCACTAGTCTTGAGCTGAAGAGCTGAGGGACAGTGCCCAGGCTCAGAGTTCAGGCCCCATGACCGGACCCAAAAAAAAAAAAAAAAAGAGATCAGGATCTATGTAGTCTCCAGCGCTCATCTGCCAAGGGAAGGGGAAATGGGCTGACCAATGGGAAGAAAAGTCAGGTCTGTTCCAGCATTGGAAAGAGCCACCTGTTCTTGGCCAGGGTATGATGACCCCAGCCTCTGGAACTAGTTACTGATTATTTGTGTAGAAAGATACCTTGGGTTCCCCATGAGTCCTTCCTCTTCTGCAGTCACCCCTAGGAAAAGCCAGCCAGGTAGAAAGGGAACAGCTGATACAAGGAAACTCTCAAACGCTTGGCCTCTGCAGACCACCGTGCTTTCAATCAAGCTACTTTCCAGGCCCGTGTCTGCTCCTCAGAATGTGTCACTGGCACGTTATCTCTCCTCAGGCGCTCCTGGCCCTGGTGCCACCTTCCTCCTGGGCACTGGGACAAAGCACTGTGGGTCTGGTCGTTGCTGCTTGCCAGGAGGAAAAGGAGGAGTGAAGAAGTGTCTCCTAAAGTCACTGTGGCTCCGTCTGCTCATTACAGGGCAAGGAGAAAAGGCTGGGCCTCTAAATGTGGTAAAGCAATAACATCTTTTCTAAACACCAAAGGAAAGTTCCAGTGTTTTCCCTCAGCTCCAAGCTGGAGCAGGAGAGAGACACAGACCCATGAAGGTGCCCAGGACAGCGAGAGGACTGCAGCTTCTACAAGCTGGTTTCAGAGACCCAGGGTGAGGGCAGTGCCGGCTGAAGGGCAGGGCCCCAAAGAACAGAGTCTGAGCTGTTGGACGTGATCTAGAAATTTCCAGAATCTTCTCGATATCTCTAGTTGCCTCTGTAGACAGTTAAGAAACATAGGCATTGCCATAAGAGCCCCAAATACCATCCATCCAGCACAGAAGCTGTGTTATCATAACACTAGAGGTGCATTAGGAGAGACCTATGGTCTCAAACTTAAATAGGCATAGTGTATGTGTGTGGGGGTGTGTGTGTGTGCATGCGCATGCATGTGCCAGTCCTAAGGCTTGAACTTAGGGCCTGGGTGTTGTCTCTGAGCTTTTTAGCTCAAGACTGGTGCTCTACCCCTTGAGCCACAGCTCCACTTCCAGTATTGGTAGTTAATTGGAAATAAGAGTTTCATGGACTTTCCTGCCTGGGCCCACTTTGAACTACAATCCTCAAATCTCAGCCTCCTGAATAGCTAGGGTGAGAGCCCTGAGCCATCTGCACGCGTCAGGCTAGAGTATTTCTAAGAGCAAATTTTCCATAATTTATAGGGGGTCCTTCTACACTGTGAGATGAGCAGAAGAAAGCTAGTGCTTGTGGACAATCTCTGTGTAGAAGGCCCTGGGACAGCTGTTTCACATCTGAGAGCCACAGGCTCTCAGCCACCCTGGGAGGTCGTCATGATTACTCCCCATTTTCTAAATGAAGAACCCGAGAATTAGAAAGGCTGGTGCCAAGGCCTCATGACTAAGAAGAGCTGGAACTGAGATTTTATTCTCAGCCATGGCCTTCAGTTAACTAATCGTGATGTCCTCCTGGCTCAGCCCTGTAAGGAATTCTCCAATGGCTCTCCTCTCTGCCAGCCTCACTGCCCTGAGCCCTGTGATCAGTTTGCTCTGATCACCACGATGTCCACCGCATGTCTCCTTCTACCCTGCCGACTCCCCCTTCCTTTCTGCCCCCTTCCAGCCATGACCCCAGCTCCCACACCTGCCACTTTCTCTATGCTTTCTTGATAAAATCTTCTCTCCTTTAAGTCTTACCTATGAATACCGCCGGCTCTGGGAAGCCTGCCCTGGCCTGCCCTGACCTCACAGGCTGGCCTGAGATCCCTTTCCCCGTGTGTGTGTGTGTGTGTGTGTGTGTGTGTGTGTGTGTGTGTGTGTGTGTGTGTGTATGTGTGTGTGTGGTGTACAGGTCATTCTTGGCACTTTAAGGATGCGTCTGTATCCCCTCAAGCTCTGAACTTTCTGTGAGCCGAGACCAAGTCTGTTCAGTCATTTGTCTGGTGCACATGTTGTAGTATCTTGGGTAGAATAGGCCCTCACCAAGAACTTGTCAAACAGCAGGAATAATACATGAATGGCTGAAACTTTAAAAACATGACTGAAGGAAATAGATGGAACTGTAAACTAGAATAGTGTTTCACTCAAATTTGGGCCTCATAAAAGGACACAGTGGGGGCTGGGAAGCTGGCTCAGTGGTAGAGCACTTGCCTTGCATGCTCGAGGCCGTGGGTTCGATTCCTCAGCACCACATAAGCAAAAAGAAAAAAGCCGGGAGTGGCACTGTGGCTCAAGTGGTAGAGCGCTAGACTCGAGCTGAAGAGCTGAGGGACAGCGCCCAGGGCCAGAGTTCAAGCCCCACGACCGGACCAAAAAAAAAAAAGGGGGCACAGTGATCATCCGTCTGTGTGTGTGGAGGGGCCTCTGGGTGAACGTTGCAGGTCTCAGGGTCTGTTCCCTCTCTCAGTCTTTCCAGGAAAAGAAAGATGTAACTTGTCTGTAAGAACAAACAGGACACATCAGCCCATTTTGCTCTTCCCTCGGCAATCCGCATAGCTGCAGGGAGCATGTGCCCCAGACACCTCTCCTTGTCTACAGCTGAGGGGCAAGGCTGACAGTTAGAGCTGAGGCTGGCACAGAAGAGCAGGGGAAAGGTTTCATCTGGGCATAGAACCAAGAAGCACACCTGCTAATGGCTCAAACTACTTCCTCCAGAAACCTTTCACACCTGGGCAGTAAAGATTATACAAATACAACCTCTGCATCTTCTTGGGCTCTGTGTGTCTAATACAGTGGGTCCCCCTATGGTGGTATATATCCCTATACACACACACACACACACACACACACACACACACACACACACACACACCCCGATAAACAAGACTGCTTCCAATCTCCCATCCTTCCTACCTCAAATTCAAGGAGGTTAAGAAACAAACTTTAAGGTCAAGCATAAGAAGCAATGTGTCTTTTCCTGAGATTTTTCTTCTTTCATCTTGGAAAAGTTGGAATTAAAATAGCACGCAATGCACTATTTTACAGGACATTGTGGTTTGGACTGCTGTGTTGTTCTGTAGGGACTATGCCGAGTGGTAAAATATTCAGGCCAGGCGCTGGTGGCTCACAATTAACAATACTAGCAACTCAGGAGGTTGACATCTGAGGATCCATGCTCAAAGCCAGCCCAGGCAGGGAAGTCCATGGAATTTATCTGCAATGAACCACGAGCTGTGGCTCAAATGGTAGAGCTCCTACATTGAGTGGCAAAAGCTCAGGGAGAGTATCTATTCCAACCCTGACTTCTTCAAACCCCAGTACAAGCACCAAAAAAAAAAAAAGTATTTTGCCAATCACTCTCTAGTGAGGAGAGACTTTCACTTCAGAGTCCCTATATTTTTAAATTACCAACCTTAAGATGGCATTTGTTTTCATTTCTGCACTTAATAGAGTATAACATCATCTTCATTCTTTTTCTCTCCTGGGGTGTGTGTAGAATTCCAAAGTGGTAAATGTCTTCTTTTTACTTCAATTCAATACACATTTATTGAGCACCTGTTACATGCTAGGTGCTCTGCCAGTCAGGCTTTCTCGGGAAGGCTGAGGCATGTCACCTCCAGTTTCCCCAGGCCAGGAGCTTTGAGTCTAGTGGTCCATGAGGAAAGTTCACATGTAAATACATACAAGGCGGATTGTAGCTGATCTGGCTTTAAATAGACTTCACATATTTTGAGTTGGGTGAATAAAATCTAATGCATCTCACCAAAGGAAGTTGGATTGAGAATTTTTATTTTGTTGCCTATTCCCCTGCTAGCCGCCCTCCCTTCTGTCAGGCTAATGCCTTCTCCCTTTGGAAAATGGCATATTCCCTATAGTTGCAAATATACCCAAGTCTATCCAACCAGCTTATTAGTTAATTTTATCTTTATGAAGAAAAACTTTAAGGAGCTTAGTTGTTTCACAGGCAGCATCAAGCAAATGGATGAACAAATTAAAACAACAACAACAAAAACTCGAATCTTCGACTACTGCTCAGAAAAACCCTGAATTTTTATTTCACTTTGGATAAAGGCCTGGGAAATTCCAAAGCTATTTCCCAGGCATGTGGATGGCATTTTCTGGATTTTTGTGTCAGATAGTTATTGGAAAGGAGTAGAAATGATGGCATCTAGAGAATCTATGTGGAGGCAAACGCAGACAGGAACAGGCATCAGTGCAGGGCATACCCAGTGAGATGCAGCACTCAGGCACCAACAGCTCTTCCCCCTAGAAGCTGTGTGTCCTTGAGCAAGTCCAGTGACGGTTCTCTCACCTGTGAAACAAGAGTGTATCATAGCCCCTGCCTCGCACACTTGTTTGGAAGGAAGGAATGTGAGCTAATGCTACAAGGCGCGTGGCCCCGCGTCTGGTTAGGCCGTTGGCCCATCAGTTGACACAGAACTACGGTCATCAAATACAACAAGAAGATCAAGCACCAGGAGGATACAGAGAAGGTGGGGTGGGGGTGGGGTGGGAGACAGTTAACTGAAAGGAAAAGAAGGATGGGAGAAAAGAAATGTGAACAGAAAACAGAAAACAGGCCAGTGCCTGGCCAGGAGTAAGGAGCTGGCTCCTTGGTAGAGCAGAAAGCCAGGACTGGCGTCCTGTGCTGTGACCCTCAACAACTCCTCCCTCACCTCCAGTTCTCCCTTGCAACACACAGGAAGGCTGTGGACCCAAGATGACCAGCTGAGTGATCCCGGGCCATTTACTTAACCTCTGGACCTTAGTTTAACTTTTTCCATGAGAACACTAATAGGTACTTTTCTTTGAAGATGCTTACAGATACTCTGATGCATGGAGTGTACGTGTAAACTCGAAAAGCCTCAGGGTAGCATTTCAACAGACATCAAAGCCACCCTTGCCAATTAATACTGAGGAGTGATTATGGTCTTCACACTTAGTTAGACATTTTAATTTAGATAATATTATGGCCTAGACATTTTCTTTCTCTCTTCATCCAACTAATTTTTGACACATAGGGCGAAACTCGGTCAGTAGAGAGATTTCATAGTTTCTCTCTCTCCTCTCTGTGGGCTGACTTCCTAGCTAATTCTCTCTCCCTCTGGATAGCTGTAAAAGCAAAAAAAAAAACTACTGCCAGGACAGCGCTCATCAAAATATTTTAGCACTTCTGCATCTGGTCCTGGCCATAAAATAGAAGCGAAGAAACACTTATGTAAAGCTTTCAGAGCTGCGAAGGAACAACAACAAAAAAGAGCTCTTATTTTTATTGGCTCTGATTCATATATCTCCAGGGTGGCAAGGAAATTAAAAAAAAAAAAAAAAAAGATTTAAGCCAAAAAGGCGGTCGGCAAAGGAACAAAGATGGGACGTGACTGACGGCAATTAAGATAAACACACGTGGAAGGGAGCAGTGTTGTTGAGTGGGTGAATGATTCCCCGGGCTCCGTGTGGCACGGAGCAGCACCACAGGAACTAATGAGCTGGGCCAATGGGAGAACTCAATGATGCATCCATCGGTCCGCTCCCCCAAACCCTCCCTGCCCTGCTCCACGGTTCACTGGCAGCCCACATCCCTGCCACCGAGTCTCTCAGGCCCAAACTTCCTCCTCCTGCCTTCACATCCTTTCTGCTCCAGTCCTGCTCACCTTCACGTTGGGAATGGAGAACAAAGACAACATTCACTGAGTGCATGTTGAGTGTCCGCCACGAGGCAGACTCTGAGCCAATCTGAAGTGTACAGATAAAGAGAACAAAAGCCTTGAACTCGAGATGTTGGTAGGGATGGCTGCCATCTGATGCAAACAAGAACTCACCTGGTGTAATACTGGGTGGGTTCAGGGACGAGAGGGCAGTCATTCTAAATGACGTGAGAAATGTGGAAACTTGGCATTTCTTATACCCGTTGTTTCCCGCAGCCCTCAGGAGATCTCTGAGGAGGGATATGTGATTTTTTTGTCGGTCGTGGGGCTTGAACTCTGGGCCTGGGCGCTGTCCCTCAGCTCTTCAGCTCAAGGCGAGCGCTCTACCACTTGAGCCACAGTGCCACTTCTGGCTTTTTCTGCTTATGTGGTGCTGAGGAATCAAACCCAGGGCCTCATGCATGCAAGGCAAGCACTCTACCACTGAGCCACCTTCCCAGCCCTGGGATATGGGATTTTTTAAACAATTTTATATTAGAAAAGTGAGTCTCAGTATAACCAAGTAATTTACTCCAAGTCACAAGAGCTGGAATCTAAACCAAATCAAAGTCATCGTTGTCTCTGCTCCCCTCCCCCCGCCTTCCCCCCTCCCACGGTGTTTCCAATCACCTCACTGTGAGGACTTCTGTCTAGCGTACACTGCCAGGGGGGGTTCAGAGGGAAGGAGAAAGGGCAGGGAGAAAACTTGGACTGAGAGCATGGCAGCCAGGCCGAGTTCTTGGGGAAGTATCAGGGAGGGGTGAGGAGAGATTACAGGAAGAGAGGCAGAAGCAGGGAGTACTGAAGCCTGCCAGTACTGGTGCTCAGATTCAGGAGTTTTGCTGGCTGGCCGCTTAGTCAGCCATGGTGGGACTATTCATAGGACAGGATTGACCAGGGTTCCCCGGTCAGCCATTGAAGCAGCACAGCACTGGTGGGAAGGTACAGGGAGAGAGCGGGGATGGTGCCTTGAAGTGTGGACACATAGTAAATCCAGGAGTGGGGCACAGTGAAGCCTCAAGCTGTGCACACATCGTCCGGGTGCATGCTTCTAGTCATGAAGATGCCCACGGCTGCTCTGGGATGCAGGTGCATCAACGGGGGCTGAGCAGCCAGTATTCTTCCAGTAGCAAGTGACAGGTATCAAACTTAAAGAACCTTAAGTGGAAAGAGAGTGTGTTTGCTCCAGCACTCAAGTGAGGAACTCCAGGCAAAGAGCTGACTGCCAGGATCCCTGGGGCCAGGCCACACTGCCAGCTGCCACCTTCAGACTTTCCCTCTCTTTCTTCTCCTGTGTGCACCGTTATTCTGGGTATCTGCTTATTCTTTCCGATTGTGTGGGGCATTCTATGCAGATGTGATAGGGAAGGAGCTCCAGGTAGAAAAGGAAAGAAGAAATTCTGGAAACTATTCAGCCTGTGTCACCCTAGTACAGTGATCCCAGACGAGACAGCAATTCCTTTTCAGCCTCTTTATGATACAGCTGTCAGAGGCCTGGCCTGAGTCAGACACCCATGTCTAGACCACGCTCACAGCCTGATGGGAATGCTCATTCCTGCACCTTGCTGGTGGGGCTTCTATCCAGGGTAGGGTGGCAGGGCACAGCATTGCTAAAATGGGAGGGGAGGAGGTAGGGGAATTGGAGCAAAGCAAAAGATGTCTCTCACATCCCCAAGCTCATTTTCAAAAGCAGTACATCTTTTCTTTCTTTTTCTTTTCTGGGATGTGTGTGTGTGTGTGTGTGTGTGTGTGTGTGTGTGTGTGTGTGTATGTTGGTACTGGGATTTGAACTTGGGCCTGGGCACCACACTTTACCACTGGAGCCACACCTCTTGGGTCTCTCTCCTGCCTGGGCTGGCTTTGAACCATAATCCTCAGATCTCAGCCTCCTGAGTAGCTCAGATGACAGGCGTGAGCCTCCTGCCCCTGGCCAGAAGTAGTTCATCTTTAAGAGTCTTTAAATGAGATGGTAGGCTGCATGAGGTAAGATCACAATCCTCGTACTTGGGACTTATTCTCCATCAAAATGTATTTCTTTGGAAAAAAGTCCAAAATCCTTGTAAGTCCCTGGGACCGCTGGCCCCCCTGGCTCTCAGCGTTCACCTCCTGGCCTTGAGCCCGATTCCTTTACTCCAGACACAAGGGCTGTCTTCCGGTTTTCGGGGGGGTGGGGATGCAGTCCAGCTCTCTCCCCCCCCCACAGGTCTCCCCCCACCTCACCCTTGGCCAGCCTCTCCTCATTGATCGCAAGCGGCGTCTTTCAGAAGGACGCCCCTGGCCGCCCAGGTGGACACCGGCTTCCACCCCAACCTGGAGCAGCTTCTCATCATTCTTCCTTATTGCAATTGCACGTGTGTGTCCCACCGCCTCCCAGTTCCTTTCTCATTGATTTGTTTCCTTGTTAATTGACTGTCTCTCCCTCGTGGAAGATAAGCTTAATCAGAGCAGGAAGCGTGTCTGCCTTCCTCACCGATGGGCGTCCCCTGCCCGCGCACACAGCCTCATACATAATCTCGCCGAACAACACCCATGGACCCAGAAAATGAGAAGAATTACACGTATCAGGCGGCTTTACCCAGCAGCCTGAGCCTGAGGCGGGAGAACAGGCTTCAGCTCTGTGCGATATTAATTTAATTTCCCGGATATATCTCCCTTTGTTTATGATTTCTGCTGCTCTTAAACTGCTCAGAGGTAAATGATGATCCTCTTCCTGGCCAAATCTAATGATATCTCGGTGGTTCTTCTTACCTGTTTCTATTGCCTTTGGCCCAATCGCCCAGCTACTCACTTGATTTTTCTCTAAAGGCCCACACAGCTGAGATAATCTTTCCTTTTCTGCCTCTCTCTGTCTCTTCTTCACTGCTTTTACCTTTCCACCTTAATCCTTAGCATCCGTCAAGTCTCAGTCTGTGTTATTTACATATTTACCATCATCCTATGACCCTAGATGGGCCCCAGAGAAAGTTCTAGAAGTCAAAAGTATTACAGTCAGAAGAATTTAGAAAAACAGCCAGGCGCTGGTGGCTCAGATCTGTGATCCTAACTACTCAGAAGGCTGAGATCTGAGGACCATGGTTTGAAGCCACCTGGGCAAACAAGTCTATGGGACTCAAGTGGCATAGCAGGCCAACCCTGAGAGAAAAATTTATGCAAGAGCACAAGGCCCTGAGTTCAAGCCCCTGTCGTGGTACACACGTACACATGCACACTTGCACACGACTATAATTATCCATGTTCTGGAACTACAGTTTTTACAAGTTAAACAGGATTGTGGATCTTATGGCTAAGATTTATAATAATGCCATTTATTTAAGATAGCAAAAGAAGTTTACTCTGGTGTTGTAACATTGCTCCCCTGGCCCCCTTCCTTCCCCTCCCCACTCTCCCCCACAGAACAGAACAGAATTCTCATGGTGGGGGGGGAAAAGTACATATGTGAGAATAGAACTAGGAACCTTCAAGAGACAGGTAGAATTGGGATAGGTATGAGGGAGAGCGATGGAAGGGATGACAATGATCACGATGAATCATTCATAAACTGGCATGTTGAATTGAAACCCCTTTGTACACCTGCTGAAAGATGGATAAGAGCGTATAGTAAAAGTTTTAAAAACGACGACAAGGCTGGGAAGGTGGCTCAGTGGTAGAGCGCTTGCTTTGCATGCCTGAGGCCCTGGGTTCCATTCCTCAGCACCACATAAGCAGAAAAAAGAAGCTGGAAGTGGCGCTGTGGCTCAAGTGGTAGAGCGCTAGCCTTGAGCTGAAGAGCTGAGGGACGGCGCCCAGGCGCAGAGTTCAGGCCCCACGACCGGACCAAAAAAAAAAAAAAAAGACTTACCAATCCTAAAAAACGACGATAAATAGTTCCCGTTATAAAAGGTGATTTGGCTACGGGCTCTCAAACAGCAAAAGTCCTGAGGTCTGGGTTAAGCTGAATCACACTGTCATTCTCTTGTTCTCTAGCTCGGATTTAAATCTAGGGAAGACGGCAAGTCAGACATCCGTTTGGATGGATGGCTGATGGGGGGTTGTGTGAAGCCCAAAGCAAAGGCTCTGCTGTGGGAAAGGGGTGACAGGGGGGATTAAGAATATACAGGAAATTGATCAAATAAACAAATACATTAAAAATAATGGGAGCCGCCAGGCACCACGGAGGTTAGAGGCCATCCCAGGTGGAAAAGTTTGCAAGACTTCATCTCCAAAAGAACTAGTGAAAAGTTGAGCTGGAGGCATGATTCAAGTGGTAGATACTAGCATAGTTCCAAGCCCCTAAGTTCCAATCTCAGTACTACAATAATATTATTAATAATAAATGCTATTTCTCATTATTATAGAAAATAGCTAGAATTAAGCAAAGGGAGATCAGAAAAAGAAATCCTCTGCTGTTGAACTAATACTGAGAATGTCAACATAAACCCACAGACTCTAATAAATACACAGCTAGGGAAATACATTTAGATGTAAATGTGTTTATATATGTCTGTGTCAATAAAAACACACATCATGGCATATATTTCTTATCTAAGTAGTTTCCTGACTATAATGTGCTCAATTCGAAAACTCACCAGTTTAAAAATTCATCATTTAGTCTCAGATTCATCTGGGATTTGTTTTTGTGGGAAAGATGAGGTCGGGTGCCACATTTTCGTTTGGACTGAATTGCCAGCCAATTTCTCCAACACTGTTTATTGAATAATTCATCTCTCGCTATTGATCTGAGACACTTCCATTATCATATATTATGCTGACTGCAAGCGGCTTAGAAAAGCAACCTTGATCGGCTCATTAATGCTCAAGCCCGTCAGCAGAGGTGAGGCCAACATCTTGCTCCTTCTGCCCTCCTACCTTCCTGGTGTCAATGTCTATTTCCAATTGATTATCCCAACGACGTCTTAAGCTGAACACCTCCAGACTCCTCTGGTCCTTGTGATTTCCAGGCCTCAGAAAACAAAGTCACTGCAGCCTAACCGTCCAATCCCCCTGTCTCTCAGCCATCCATCTCTGACTCTGGGGCCTCCACTTACCGTCACTCCTTCTCTTCCTTTTTCTCCAAAACGCCTCAGTTTAGACTGCCGGGACATTTCCTCTGAGCTATGGTGACAGCCTTTGAACTCTTTTCCCTTCGAACCCACCTCCTTTCAGATCGATTCCTGAATAATAAATAAAAAATAGTCAATAAGTATCATGTGGGCTGAAGGGATGACTCTGTGGTAGCGTTCCTGTCCAGCAAGGGTAAGTTCATGAGTTCAAACCCTAATACTATCTAAATAAGGAAGTGAATAGAATTCAAAGAGTAATTATCTTAAATAGCATAGCAAGGTGCTCAAGGCCCCTGTGGCTGACTTGCCGATGTTCTTTCTCTCTTCTTTCTTCCTGATTTTCATGACAACTAGCATTCGTGTTTCGCTCCAGTCTGGGACCAGGGTTGTACTTGTTTTGCTTCATCTGGAAAGCTGCCCTGTCCCTGGTCAGACAATCTGTCCTGTAAAGTTGTGCTGATGCACGGCCTACCTCATGAAGACTTGCTTTAGTCCAACAGACGGAATTCACTCCTTGCTACCTATCTTCAAAAGCACCCTCTGTGCTATACCATGTTACCCGGTTCATTATGCCTTGCATGTACACACTGTACATCCTTGGTTTTCAGATCTAGGTTCTAACCCCTGATGGCAGAACTCGACCTCTGCCTAGAGCTCACAGTTTCAGTTTACTTACTTTAGCATCTGGCTATGTGCTTTTCCTTGCCTCCCTCTTCTTTTCCCCTCTTTCTCCCTCCCTCCTTCCTCTTTCCTCCTCCTCTCCCTCCCTCCCTCCCTCTTCTCCTTCCTTCCGTCCTTCCTTCCTTCCTTCCTTTCCAATTTATTAAGCTACAATGCATATCAATCACTATTCTAGCATTTTGGAATGTGTGAATAAGAAGACAAAGTCCTGGTTCTCAAGAAATTATAGACCATGAGGATTCTTAATTAATCCTATCCGAAGCCCTGTGATATCTGAGTTCCTCTGTTTGTCATAGGGTTCTTGATAGGATTAAATAATCTTTTGTTTATTCTCCTTCAACTTGTGATTTCCCCGAGTGGAATAAACAGTGGCACATGGCTGAAGTGGACTCCAACTCCCAGTTATCACTTGTCCTAAGAACCATGCCTTGCTACAACATTCATGAACTGAAAAGGAGTTTGGTGCCTCAGGAAGATGAAGTGGTCCAGTGCTGGTGGCTCAGGCCTGTAGTCACAGCCACGCAGGAGACTGAGATCTGAGGACTGTAAGCGTAAAGCCAACCCAGGCAGAAAAAGTCTGCAAGACTTTTATCTCAAATTAAGCAGCAAAAAGCTGGACATGGAAGTGTGAATTAAGTGGTAGAGTGCCAGTCTTGAACAAAAAAAGCCAAGTTAGAGCACAAGGCCCTGAGTTCAAGCCATAGAACCAACACACACACACACACACACACACACACACACACACACACACACACACACACACACACCACAGATGAAGTAGGGTACTTCCTTAGTTGCTAAACTGAGAGGAAAACAATTATGTGTCATATTAAAAAAGCCAAGCATCCCCACCCTGCTACCCACAAACACTCAGGAAGTGAATGTGGATAGTAAGTCTTAGATCTAAATTATATGCATCATTCTAGCCAAGGGGGGATGTTGACATATTACCAAAAATTGAAAGGAAAGAGAATTAGTAACTGAGAAGTGTTTATGTACCTTTAAAAATATCCACACCAATAGCAGACGGTAAACATGGCCCTTTTCCACTTTCACAGTAGGTACCAAAGACCCAACGGGGTTAAATAACTTTTCAGAGGCTCATGGCTCTATCTAGTATTGTTTCCAGTAGCAATTTTAAAGATCACATATAAAATGTGTATCCTATAATCATGTTTAAAGTGAACACGCATAAGTTGCTATGTACAGGACTCTTACAGAAAGAAGATTAATTCAGTACGTGGTAACAGGTTACCTACTGTATTATTTTAAGGTTAATAAAAGAGAAGGAGGGCTGGGAAGGTGGCTCAGTGGTAGAGCGCTTGCCTTGCATTCCTGAGGCCCTGGGTTCGATTCCTCAGCACCACATAAGCAGGGAAAAAAAAGCCGGAAGTGGTGCTGTGGCTCAAGTGGTAGAGTTCTAGCCTTGAGCTGAAGAGCTGAGGGACAGCACCCAGGCTCAGGGTTCAGGCCCCACGACCGGATCCCCCCCCCCCAAAAAAAGAAGGAAAATTGGAGAGACAGTGGAAAGAGGACAAACCAGGAGCAGGTACACCCAGTGATCTCTTTGGACAGAGGAAGAAATCCTAGTGTTATAGCACAGTAGATTTACTTCTATCCTTTGTATATATGTGTGTGTACCAGTACTGGGACTTGAACTCAGGGACTAGGCTCTGTCCCTTAGCTTTTTCTTTCAAGGCTGGTGCTCTACTACTTGAACCATACCTCGACTTCTGGATTTTTGCTTGCTAATTGGAATCAAGTGTTTCACAAACTTTCCTTCCCCAGGCTCTCAACTTTCTGAGAAGCTAGAATTATAGGCATGAGTTACTTACTGATCAGTGACAGGATAACTTTTGCTGACAAAAATTAATTCAATATCTCAAAATTGCTACTAGAGAGGATTTTGAATGTTCCCAACACAGAAAGGTTATAAATGCCTAATGTGATAGATATGCCAATTACTGACTTGATTGATAATTATACATTGGACCCATGGATTGAAATACCATACTGGACCCCATGAAAGTATGTATAATTACTAGGTGCCCGTTAAAATCAAAATACGTTCTCACTCCTGAAACTAAAATAACCTCTAGATGGATCAAAGATTTACATGAAAAACATGAAATCATTGGCAACATAGAAAAGCAAAAGGATGTGCATACACACATGCGTATATATACCTATATATCCTTAGAATCGACAAGACTTTTAAGAAATACAACAAAACCCAGAAATAATAGTGGATTAACATCACATTTGTGACTTGGTTTTTTTCCTTTGTTTCTTTCCTTCTTTCTTTTCTTTCCTTTTTTTGTCGGTTGTGGGGCTTGAACTCTGGGCCTGAGCACTGTCCCTGAGCTCTTAAGCTCAAGGTGAGCACTCTACCACTTGAGCTACAGCACCACTTCTGGTTTTCTAGTGGTTTATTGGAGATAAGAGTCTCATGGACTTTCCTGCCCAGGCTAGCCTTGAACCGCAATCCTCAGATCTCAGCTTCCTGAATAGCTAGGATTATAGGCGTGAGCCACCGGTGCCTGGCTTTGGCTTTTTTTTTTTCTATATGAGTGCTAGAATTTGAACTCAGAGCCTCACATTCTTGCTCAGCTGTAGCTCTATTTCTTGAGCTATATACTGCTTCACTTTCCCAAACCCAGAAGTTATAAAGGAAAAGGCTGATTATATAAAAATGAGAGTTTGTACAGCTAACATCAATCCCTATTTTTAAAAAAGAGCAAGAGAAATATTTACTTTGCTTTGAGAAAGCTTAGTCTAAGATCTCACCTTGGGCTCCATTGGATTTTAGAGTCAATTACTAGCAGGTAATCAACTCTAAGGGTGATAACTCTAGCGTCTGGCTGTATCTTGTACTCATAGATCTTGCTTGACAAAGTGTTAGCAGACACCCAATTAGAAACAGAATGGAGGATCAGTATTCTGTATCCTGGACTGTATGCTTTTTGCTAGTCTCAAATTACAACTCATTCATGAAATTGTACTTGGGGACTTCATGTAGGAAAAAAAAATGCCTGAGGCTTCAAAAATTGAATGAATAACTGTGAAACACTTGACATGTGTAACAGTGAGATCTGAGAGGCCAGATAGCCAGAGTTTTGTTTGTCTGTGAGACACAGCCCAACCTGATTTTGAACCTGAGAGACCCCTGCCTCAGCTCCCTGCCTGCTAGGGTTACAGGTGTATCCCATTGTGCCTAGCACTCCTTGAAACTGGGTTTCAGTCACAGAAGACAGGAAAAGCACAGGATGAAGAGGAAGGGAACCCCACTGGGTCCTAGATGGAACTAGATGTTCCTGCACTAGGTACAACTTTGTTTGAAAGATCTCGAGTTGAGAAGAAGCGATAACTAACTGAGTTTTGGGGCTTTCCTTAGCAGAAGGATAGGTATGTCCATTTAGAAAACATATCTGCAGGCCTCAAAACTGGCAGGCCTCAGAAGCAAAATACCACTGTGGTAGCACAGTGCTGACCAGAGCTCAGATTTCCTGATTGTTCACTAGGGGTGGGACATGGGGTCTGAGCACTTCCTGCAAGCTTTATCTGGTGCAGGAAATGGAAGCAGGTTTCTGGAGGATGTCAGGGGCCTCGTGCTTGAGGTTATATCCTCAGACCCAAGGCGCTTCTCCATATGAGTGGCTAAGCATCTGGGAACTGTGGAGCAACTATTCCGGGAGTGTTACCAATTGTAACTACACAGGTAAAATTGCTAAGCTCTCCGTGAACCAAGAGAAGAAAAAGCTGGAGACACCCTAGGAGGGGAGACAGGTGAGATAAAATCCCAGGCCGGGCTCGCTGCAAAGCAGCAGTAACTAAGACAGAACACATCAATCACATCTCCAGCTGCCAGTCCAAGAATAGGCTTCCAACTGCATCCTGCTGCTTAGACCCCAGACGTTCAGGAGGAAATCCCCATGGAGAGGAGGAGCCACCAGGACCCACTGGGACAGTTACTAAACTGCTAAAAGGCAAGGGCCTGACCTCGGCCCTCACCTCCTCTGAAAATCTATAGGTAGCTGTTGAGAGCTATGAGAGGCTGCAACCAAGAAACAAATGTGGGCAAGGATGGAGAAGAACTGGAACGTGGCCAAACAGAATTGTCCCTTGGTGGACACCATAGGGATGTGCCAAGTGGCAAAGCCATCTTGAGTCTTCCCCAAGGTCACGCAGCAGCAGCAGCCCAGGATCCAGGAGGCACTAGAGGCCCAGGGGAGCCGTTGGGCCTCCTGTGACAGCAATCTCTAGGCCCCTGGGGAGCTCAAGGGCTCAGATCTAAATTGAAAACAGGAAGGAGGGATTTGATGTGTAAGCAGTTGGAAAAAGCAGGTCTCAGGCCATTATGACCTGCCCATCTTGCCAACAACCTGCGTGTGACCTGCGTCCCTACACGAGAATTGCTGGGGAAGGATTCAGTGATGTTGGAAACTGTGGGTACTGGCATTTTCTGAAGGAAGGGAAGAGGTGGACGTGGACAGCAGTGGCCGTGTGCCAGGCGGCTTCCCAGAGATGTCAGGGAACCCTGCAGAAGCCTATAGATGATAGGGAGGGAGAGGAGCCAAAGCCATTGCTCTTGAGGGTGTCCCAATGTTCCCTTCCTGTGAATGGGAACATATTCAGGGGAAATAGCACTAGCTAGGCGCTGTGGCTCATGCCTGTAATCCTAGCTACTGAGGCTGAGATCTGAGGACCGAGGCTCAAAGCCAGCTGGGATAGGAAATTCCCTGAGATTCTTATCATATAAATTACCAAAAAAAGCCAGAAGTAGAGCTGTGGCTCAAGTGGTTGAGCACAAGCCTTGCACAGAAAAGCCTGAGACAGTGCCCAGGCCTTGTTGAGTTTGAGCCCCAGGACTGGCACGTATACACACACACACACACACACACACACAAACACACACACACACACACAAAATGGTGGAGGTGTTACCATTAGGAGTACAAACGTTGGGAAATCCCAACATAGAATCGTCCCATCAGCATTTGCCATTTTCCTCTTTCATGGCACTAGATTTCATCTGTAAAGTGCATTTGTTAATAATATCTAGACCTGGAGATGAAATCATACCACTCGCAAGTTCTCTGAAGTCATACATAGATGATTTCATGGTTTCTTTTTATTCCCTACAGTCACAGAGTTTTGATAACCTCAAAATAGACACTGACAACCGCTGCTCTCCCAGCAGGCGATCCAAGGCAAATACTGAACAAGGAAATTACTGAGGACAGGATGTCTGGGCAGCTCCTTGGCTTAGCGACTGGAAGCCAGATGCAAAAGGGGCATTATTTTGAAACGTCTTGTCCCTGTCCTCCCTGGCCCCTTCTCATTCAAAAATCTTCCTGTGACCCAATTAGTAATTATCAACCAATCACAATACAGTGGAACCTAATTATAATGGGGTCAACCAATCAGCATAGCACAAAATATAAGAGCCTTAGAGCCACCTGCAGAAGATGAAAGAATGGACAATGGAGGGAAAGAACAGAGGGCGGATGGATAGAAAGAGGGAGCAGCAGCCCAAGTGGTTTCTGTGGCTACAGGGCCAGAAGGGCTGGGTGGACTCGCCCACCACAAACAAGGGCAGAAAATTCTGTATCCACACTGACTGTGTCTAGGGGTTTTTAAAAAGAGGTAGCCGAGTAAGAACCACACCACGCACGTGGTATTCAGGTAAGGGGTAGGTTTATTCATCATTCCAGCTGGTACCAGGCCATCTTGGTCCTCTATGTGGGGTGGGGAAAGGCCTGGGAAAGAGAGAGAGCTAGGAAAGAGAAGAGAAGGAAAGAGCTGAGAAAAGAGCTAGAAAAGAGTTAGAAAAGAGCTAGAAAAGAGAACGTCTGGGCCTGGGCTAGGTCTTATCTAGGGTATGGGTGAAGGAAGGTGTGGCCACATCAAATTCAGATGTGACCTCAGCGGATGCAGAGCTGACCTCTTCCAGGTGTGCCAGCTGCCTAGGTAACGCAGGTACTGGGTGGAGACTTTGTTGCGAGGAGGGTGGAGTCTGCTCTCCATCCAGGACGGGACCTTACAGGGGTCTGGCTTAATTTGTCCGTGCAGAGTGCTAAATTCTATTCATATATAAATTATTATTATTATTAATTTGTTGGTCATGGGGCTTGAACTCAGGGCCTGGATGCTGTCCCTCAGCTCTTCAATCTCAAGGAGAGCGCTCTACCACTTGAGCCACAGCACCACTTCCAGTTTTCTAGTGGTTTTTTGGGAGATAAGAGTCTCACAGTTTCCTGCCTGGGCTGGCTTTGAACTGTGATCCTCAGATCTCAGCCTCCTGAGTAGCTGGGATCACAGGCCTGAGCCACTGGCGCCCAGCTAGAGTGCTAAATTCTATTTCTATTTTTTTTAAGCTTCCCACAAAGTTCCTTACTGTCATGATGAGAAAGTATGTAGGCCATGACACATCAAGATTTTGGTTTTTATTAATTATTAATTAGGAATCATTCAAGATGAACCCATTAATCACAAGCAATGCAATCCTTGCAAACTTTTCCTTAATTACATGAAGCTCTGCTTTATGGTTAGTGTGTGTGTGTGTGTGTGTGTGTGTGTGTGTGTGTGTGTGTGTGTACATATGTACTGGTATTGGGCTTTGAACTCAGAGCCTGGGCACTGTCCTTTAGCTTTATCACTCAAGGATGGTGCTCCACCACTTGAGCCACAGCTCCACTTCTAGCTTTTTTTTGTTGGTCGTAGGGCTTGAACTCTGGGCCTGGATACTATCCCTCAGCTCTTCAGTTCAAGGCCAGCACTCTACCACTTGAGCCACAGTGCCACTTCCAGTTTTCTGAGTGGTTTATTGAAGATAAGAGTCTCCTGGAGTTTCCTGCCCGGGCTGGCTTTGAACCGCAATCCTCAGATCTCAGGCTCCTGAGTAGCTAAGATTACAGGCATTAGCCGCTGACGCCCAGCCATTTCCAGCTTTTTGGTGATTATTTGGCCATAACAGTCTCACAAAGTTTCCTGCCTAGGCTGGCTTTGAACTACAATCCTCAGATCTCAGCCTCCTGAGTATCTGGGATTACAGGTGTGAGCCACCAGCACCCTACACCTTCACGATTTTTGTTCTGTCCTTGTTCTTAATGTTTGAGAAGAAACCTTATATTGAGTGACTAGAAAAAGAAAACTAATATTGCTTGCCATAAATAGGAGAAACTTACATAATAAAAACCAACACAAGGTTACACAGCTCTAGCAAGATTCCATTACACATGCCAAAAGCTCTTGGCCTGAGGCTTTTCTCTCTTTTCAAAAGGGAGATTAGCAGGTAATGGACTTTCAAGGACCAAATGGGAACTTTCTTCCTGAAGGAACGGCCAGCCCCAGGGGAACACAGGGGAACACGGAGGTGGGGTGGGGGGAGCACCGGGAGCACGGGAGCGGGAAGAAGCTTTTCGTTGGGTGACTCCCTGCCATTCAGCAGCAGTGTCTGGCTGGCTCTGATAGCGGTTCTCGGGCCACTGGGCTGGAGAAACCCAGGTCCTGACCTCCAGAACGAATGGGGAGAAATGCATCTTATTGCCCGTCAGGAATCAGAGAAAGAAGGCAGATTTCTTTTTAAAGGTGGGGGAGGGTGAAAGGCCAAAAATAAATAGTTTGGACAAATAAAGAATCAGAAACAAGGAAGCAGGCAGATGAGTGAGCAGGAATCCTCCCTGGCACACAGTGAACAATAATCCGCAGTCAGATCTCATCAGGACTTCTCCCTAGAGGGGCAGAAAAGCACAGGTCAGTTCTGACCAGCCGAGACACCTGTGTGTATGTGTGTGTGCATGTGTGTGCCTGTGTCTTTAGCCCAACAAACTTCACTTAAGGATTCATGAATATACACTACATCTCATTTCCTCAAGATCAGCTCACTGCTGTTATGAACACCTCCTCTCTTCTCCCTTCCCCCCCCCTCCCCTCTCCTCTCCTCTCTTCTCCTCTCCTCTCCTCCCCTCCCTTCCCATTCTACCTCCTCCCCTCCCCTCCCTCCCTCTGGCTTTGTGTGTCTTTGTTCAATTATTTGTTGGGGACACCAAGAACATGAGCTCTTCACTCCCAACTCCCACCCCCCACGTAACAGCAGGTGCAAAAGCCACATCAAGGTAAGGCAGAACAGGAAGGAAATCACAAAGGGTGAACTTGTGCTTGAACTTGAGCAAGGACAGCTCAAAAAGGAACAAAGGATACTAATGAAAGACAGAGGTCCACAGTGATGTCATGTCCAGTCAGGATGGCGCAAGAGAAAATCAGGGAATTATTCAAAGAAGCCCTCCTCCCCTTCTGGGGGAGGAGGAAGGGAAAGATGGCGGATGCCTACCTGTTGTGCCCACTGTGTGCCTCTCAAAGCACCAGAGGGCTGAAGCCGCAGGCCCAACGGGCACGTCAGGTATTCCAGCTGCTCTGAAAACAAACCCATTCTTAATTTTCCCCTGGAGAAAGACGGCAAATTGTCCAGCTGATTTTACTTCTCAGATAGCTGTTTTGCATGGAGAATTTGAATTGCCCATCCCTTAATTTGTTTTTCTAGAAGGTAATAAAATGTAATTTATAACTGGTGGGTTCAGTAGCCAGGGAGATAAAAATTCGAAACGCAAAGCATTGGTATTCAGGACCTTTAGCTATTCTACTATGTATTCTAGTTTACAGCAAAGGGAGATGGTCACTTGTGGATTCTGTAGTACCATTTACAGCTCAGAAAATCATTTTTCGTGATTGAGGCAGAATAAATACTTAGGACCTTACTATAGCTCCAGGCAAAGCCCATGCTTAGCTCACAACAGAAGTCACAAGTTTATCTTGTGTGCGTGTGAGCATGTGCTCCCATACGAGAGCTTGAACTCAGGTTGGGGCATTGTCCTGTAGCTTTTTGACTCAAGGCCGGTGCTCTAACACTTGAGCCATAGCTCCGCTTCTGGCTTTTGGTGGTCATAGAAGAGTCTCATGGACTTTCTTGCCTGGGGTAGCTTTAAATTGAGATCCTCAGATTTTAGCAGCCAGGATTACAGGTATGAACCACAGGTGCCTGGCCACATATGTTTATCTTTTAAGTCTAGCATTTACATATGCGAGAAAACGTGACCTTTGTCATGCTACACCCATCTTACTTCACTTACTGTGATGGTCTCCAGATGCATATATTTCCCTGCAAACAACATCATTTTAGTTCTCTTTATGACTGAATACTCCGTACTCGTTTCATGTTATTTCATGCACTCTCCGTTGAAGGGCAGCGGGCTTTGGTAAATAGCTTGCCGTGTGCTGCGTGTGCTGTGCTGGCTTACACCCCAGAGCTGTCTTCCTCAGTCCTAGCATGGCTCTCGTTTTCATTTTTTGTTTTGTTTTTTTTGAGGGCCCTCCGTATTGATTTCCACAGTGGTTGCACTAGCTTTGCTTCTCACCCCTCTCAGCCTTGAGGATGGCAATGCTGCCCCCAGGGAGATAAAATCACAATGCCATGTCCATTTTATTTCTTTAATGGCCAGGGACATTGAGCGTCTGTAGATATTTGTTGGCCATGTGGCCTTCCTCCTTCGAGAAGGGTATCTGCCCCCTCTGCCCAGTGTGTTTCTGTGGGAGTTCAGGCATCCGAGCTGCCCATGTGTTCTGCTTATCAAGCTCTTATCAGATGTACCGAGGGCAGATTTTCCGCCTCTTCTAGAGGCTTGTCTTTTTAGCCGGGTGAAGCTTTGGGACTTGAGGCAAGCCCATGTGTCAGACCTTGCTCCTACTACTGGAGTTCTTTTATCCTTGCCAGTCCTGGGGCTTGAACTCGGGGCCTGGGCACTGTCCCTGAGCTTCTTTTGCTCAAGGGTAGTATTCCACCACTTGAGCCACAGCACCACTACCAGCTTTTTCTGTGTATGTGGTGCTGAGGAATCCGACTCAGGGCTTCATGCGTGTTAGGCGAGCACTCTACCACTGAGTCACCTTCCCAGCCCTCTACTGGAGTTCTGTTCAGGAAGTTACTTAGGCATGGCTTCTTGATGTGGTGTTGGCATCTAGAGCCCAGAGCTGTGTATCTAGGTACATTTGGGAAAGGAGAGAGAGACAGAGAGAGAGAGAGAGAGAGCGAGAGAGAGAGAGAGAGAGACAGAGAGAGAGAGCATACTTCTCAGGTAGGAATGAGGCTAGTGTTTGAGCGACGGGCAAACAAGAGGTGACTCACCACTCCAATTTAAAAGTTTCTAAAAAAAAAAAAACTTTTTGGGATTCTTTATTAAAGAGTGACATAAGTACCCTATTACTAATATTTAATTTCATGCGCTGTAATAGGGGACCTTTATCCCTCTCTCCTTCTGCAAGTTTATAGCTTGCACGTTAAATTTTAGAGGTTTAAATATATCATCTCTTCACGACTCTGTAGGTTTTAATTATCAAAGTAGCTACATCAGTTTTTTTTTTTTCCCCTAGCAAAATCACGGTGACCTTATTTTATAACTGAAACAATGCCCAACGCTTGGTTTCCACAGCAGGCAGTTAATAGGTCACTGCATAAAGATTTATCTCTACTGTGTGGCCAGAGAATTTCCAATCAGGTTGGTGAAACCCTGGGCTCATTTCTTTAAACACTTCAGACAAGTTAAACCTTACTTCCATTAAAGGCCACATCTTGGACCAAATAGGATGTATTTTTTATGGAGACTCAAAAAAAAAAAAAACAACCCCAACAAACACTGCCATTAGTCAATGTGGAGAATAATCAATGTAACAACTAATTTTAATCTACCTACAGGGAAAACCTTTACCACGTTTTCTTCTGTTAGCATGAAAGCAGCTCTATTCCTGAGAAACAGGCAATGTTTTGTAATTGTGTTTACTCACCTGACAGGAGAAATTTGTCCTCCAAATATTAAATATTCCTCCAAATGAAAATATTCCTCGAAAAAGAAGCAAGAAGTAGCAGATATATATGTGGGCCTGTGTGTGTGATGGGAGCGTGGGGATCTTTCTTCTCCTGCCTCTTAGATCCAGCAGTATCAACCTATCTTGTTTACTACTGTGAAATCCTCCACCTGCCCTCTCCCCCAGAATTGTGATTAAAATCCTCAGCCTTTGTATCCCCATCCCCACACCAGCCTTCCTCTCCCGGCATAAAATCTGGTGCCTAAACGCCTCTTCTGTGATCTCTTCTTGTGTGGGGTTTTCCCTTTGGAATAAGAGCTAAATCAGGAAAAGGCCTTGACCACAGCTCACTGCCTCTGTCCCTACCCAGAGGCCAGCTGGGGATCCACAGTCTCAGGGCCCCGCTACTTAGCACAGATGCAGCTGCTTTGAAAAGCAGCTTCTCTTCCCTGCTAACCTCATGCAGCAAAATGAAAATGGGAAATGCAGTGATATTCTATTCCGTTTCCTCTGCCCATTCTAGTGAATGTATGATGGGAGTGAGATGTGGCTTTTCTTCACAAATAAACGTTTGTTAAGTATAAAACACAGTTTAGAGAATCTACTTTGGAAAAGAAAATCCTTAGCTGGTCATTCCTTGTCTTCTGTCAACAGAGACCTGGAGCCACCATCCTCCTTTTAAAAATTACAACATTAGAGGCCAGGGCTGGTGGCTCACGCCGGCAATCTGAGCTACTCAGCTACTTAGGAGGCTGAGATCTGAGGATTGGAGGCCAGGCAGGGCCACAGCCTGGGGCTCTGGGTTCTTAGGGGTCCAGGCTGTCTGCTGAGATCTCTGGCTTCTTCCTACTAACTCTGATATTGGGAACTTTATTTATTTATTTGTCGGTTTGTTTGTTTATTTTTGGCTGGTTGTGGGGCTTGAACTCTGGGCCTGGGCGCTGTCCCTGAGCTCTTAAGTTCAAGGTGAGTGCTCTACCTCTTGAGCCACAGCGCCACTTCCGGATTTCTGCTGGCTTATTGGAGATAAGAGTCTCATGGACTTTCCTGACTGAGCTAGCTTTGAACCGTGATTCTCAGAGCTCAGCATCCTGAGTAGCTAGGATTACAGGAGTGTGCCACCCACACCCAGCTATTGGGGACTTTAATTCCTTCCTTCCTTCCTTCCTTCCTTCCTTCCTTCCTTCCTTCCTTCCTTCCTTCCTTCCTTCCTTCCTTCCTTCCTTCCTTCCTTCCTTCCTTCCTTTCTCCTTCCCTCCCTTTCTCCCTACCCTTCTCCTCCATCTCTTCTGTCTGTCTGTCTGTCTGTCTTATCAATATTGTGGCACAAGATGAGAGGGAGGTTTCATTGTGATGTTTCCATACATGTAGACAGTGTATCTGGACACCCCCTCACCCCTTCCATCTCTCTCTCTTCCATCCCACTTCCCTTCTTAAAACAATTTAAACAGGTTCCATTGTTTGTTTTATGCAAATACATGATGTAGATCCTATACATCCTCATTCACCCACACGTATGAGGTCCCCAAGTTCCATTCACCCTTTCATTAGATTCCCCTCTCACTGGAAACCGCCCCCCTCCACACACACCTGTTTTACTTTCCTGTCATTTTCTTTTAGTGTGTGTTAATTACCCCAAGTCACTTCTAGGGTTTCAATGTGCATAGGCTGTGTTTTGCTCAGAATCATCCTCTCTTCCCCTCTCCTCCAATCTCTCTTGATCAACAACTTAGATTGAGGTTCCTTATACAGATTACCCTGGCTTCCTATCTACCCTCTGTCTTTCTTTTTCCCCCGTTCCCCTTCCCATGTTGGGGCTATTTCTCAACCTCTCTAGTTTTGATAGCAGCCCTGAGTTCTATTATCTCTAAAATGGAAATCACTAGGTTCTAGACATTCTAAGAGTGAGCGTACACAAACTTCCTGGCATAGATGAGTCCTTCTGCAGAGGTGAGGTGTTATCCTTTGAGAGCGGCGCAGAGGTGAGGCTTTCAGAGGGCCTGTGGTGGGTGGCTGATGGCTCAGGCATCTCTGGACCTGGGTAGTGAGTGGACAGCGAGGGCTACTTTCTGCCTGGTTGTAAATGACGGCTCTCATTCCTGTGTGCAGTGTGGGGCTCCTTTCTGGTTTCTGCGTGGAGCCGCAGAAAGGAAGGAAGCCGAGTTCCCAGCCAAGCCGGCGTTTCTGCTCCATGCTCTGCCTCTCCACGAGCTGTCTAATGAACACTGGTACAAGTCTGCCTACAAGACCTGCCAGCAGTGACCTCGGACCTTTCACCCTGTCCGCCATGTTTTCTTGCGGAGGTAGGTTGATATGACAGTTGTGGTGGTAACGTCTATTTTTATTAAATAAGGAAAGGAACCGAATTAGGGGAATTAGGACAATTAGGGTGCACGTGGTTTGTGCTGGGTTTTAAACCTGTTTTAACTGTTAACGTTCACTTCATTCTAGCACTTTCCAGTGCTTTCCTCATTGCTCTGTCAGCTCATCACTGCAAGAACCTATACAGAAGTTATTTTAGCTTGATATCACCGAGGATCTGAGAGGGTGTGTGGCCAGCTCCAAGTCATCCAGCCGAAAGTGGCCAAGCCCTAAGCCATCCAAGCTACAGCTGTCTCTCTGCTCCTCATAAATATGTCATTTTGTGTCCTGGTCCTGGGGCTCGAAGCTTAAAGAGTCTGGGTACTTGTCCTTCAGTGTTTTCTGCTCCAAGCAGTTGAGCCGTACCTCCATATCTGGCTTCTTGCTGGTTAATTGGAGATAAGGAGTCTCACATGCATTTTTTCTGCCCAGACTGGCTTTGAATCATGATCCTCAGATCTCAGCCTCCTGAGCAGCCAGGATTACAGGTGTGAGCACTGGCACTCCTCCCCACCCCACCCCCCTTCCTCTTGGATTGCTACTGCTTGAAATAGTTTATGTAGATTATGACACCTAACTAAATCACTGTTATATTCTTTGGGCAGTCTCCCGAATAAACTTGCTCCCACCCACGCCCACCCCAGAGCTTTGGTCCAGTACCTCTATACTTTTGCGGGCCAGCCAGATGGCATAAAGCTCTCAACTTTCAGGGAAGCCATAAGCCTTTGCTTATGGCTTTGTGTCTACTCAAGCCTGATCTGAGGGTTGAGGTTGGAAGCCAGTCAGGGCAGGAAAGTCTATGAGATTCTTATCTCTAATTAACCACCAAAAAGCTAGTAGTGGAGCTGTGGCTGAAAGTAGTAGAGAGCTTACCTTCAATACAAAGGATCAGGGATAGTGAATAGGTCCTGAGTTCAAGTCCAAAGGCCAGCACACACACAAAAGAAATATGAGTCATAGCTCTCATGACTGGAAACTTCTAGTCTGCAGATTTCTGGATTCCCTTTTAGTGGTTCCAATAGGCTTATGCCTGTTCAACCAGTCCTCTTGTAGATTAGACTTGAACTTTACTTGATTTTTTTCAGGCTCAAATTAGGAAGGCTGAAATCTACATTTAATTTGCATTTTGGAATTGCTGTACAGTCAATATAAAATCTTCTAATTCATAATTCGAAATCTGCAAGTCCTTTAGGCCATTTTCATGCTTGGAAACTACTAAGCAAAGTGCCTTTAGAATAACGGCTTTTTAATTTCTAGCATTTTAGTTGTCGAATATGTGGCCAACTCATCAACCCCAGCCATGGAAAAATTGTTCTCAGTGTTGAAAAAAATACCTTCAGTGTTTGTCATGAGGTATGATGCCCTTTCCTAACTTCTCCAGGGCTTTTGTGATGTGGAAATGTTGACTTTGGCCAAAAGGATTTCTCTGTACCTATGGAGATGTTCATATGACTTTTGTTTCTGTGATTTATTCTATTTATTGGTTTGCATATAACGAACCATCCTTGTATCCCTGGATTGAAACCAAGTTTATCACAGCATATGGTCTTTATAATGTGCTGCTGAATTTTGTTTGCAAGTATTTTGTTGAGGATTTTTGCATCTATGTTCATCAGGGAAATTGGTCTGTAGTTTTCTCTCGAATGTGTATCTTTTCCTGGTTTTCATTGCAGGGCAATTTTGGCTGCACAGAGTGAGTTTGGAAGTGTCCCTTCCACATCCATTTTGTGGAACAGGCTGAGGGCCGTTGGTGTTAGTTTGTTCTTAAAGTCTGAACCTGAAGGTCTTCATCACCACTTCAGTCTTGTTTCTTCTTATTGGACTGTTTAGGTTGTTTATGTCCTCCTGTTTCAATTTAGGTAGGTCCCACTGATCTAGACATTTACCCATTTCTACCAGGTTTTCCAAATTATTGTAGCATAAGTTTTCAAAACATTCCCTAATGATCCTTTGGATTTCAGAAATATTTATTGAACTCTCGTTTTTATCTCTAATTTTATTATCTCCTTGTTTTGGTTAATTTGATTTTAGCTTGTCAATCTTGCTTATATATAAATGACATATAAACAAATATACAAACATATTTATCATATATATGTATATATAATCGTGTGTGTGTATGTGTGTGTGTGTGTGTGTGTATGTGTGTGTGTGTGTACGTGCATGTGCCAGAACTAGGACTTGAACTCAGGGCCAGAGCATTGTGTTGCCCTTGGCTTTTTTACTCAAGGCTGGCAGTCTATCACTTGAGCTATATCTCTACTGCTGGCTTTTTGCTGATTAATTAGTGAGAAAGAACCTCAGACTTTCCTGCCTGGGCTGGCCTTAAACTGCCATCCCTGACTCCCAGCATCCTGAGTAGCTAGGATTACAGGTGTTGAGTCAATAGTATCTGGCTTGTTTATCTTTTAATTTTTGTTGTTGTTGTTGTAAAGGTGATATATGGAGGGAATATAGCTACATAAGGTAATGAGTACATTTTTTTTTTTTTGGTTGGTCGTGGGGCTTGAACTCTGGCCTTGGATGCTGTCCCTGCGCTCTTCAGCACAAGGTGAGCACTCTACCGCTTGAGACACAGCGCCACTTCCAGTTTTTTCTAGTGGTTTAATGGAGATAAGAGTCTCACGGACTTTTCTGCCCAGGCTTTGAACCGTGATCCTTAGATCTCAGCCTCCTCAGTAGCTAGGATTACAGGTGTGAGCCACTGGCGCCCGGCTGAGTACATTTATTTTTGAAGAGTGTTACTCCCTCCCTTATTTTCTCCTGCGTCCCCCCCCCCACACCCCTCCCTGCAAGTTGTAAAGCTCATTCAACATAGTGTCTAGTGAGTATCACTGTTGCATTGGTTCATCCTCTGTCCCACCATTTCTGTGATTCCCTTTTACTTCTGCAAATCAGATAAACGTATATACAAGAGAAGGGATAGAGAAATCCCTTTGTCTTATCTTTTTTTTGGTTCGTCAGTCTTGGGGCTTGAACTCTGGGCCTGGGTGCTGTCCCTCAGCTCTTCAGCTCAAGGATAGCACTTTACCACTTGAGCCACTGCGCTACTTCTGGTTTTCTGGTGGTTAATTGGAGATAAGAGTTTCACGGATTTTCCTGCTCAGGCTGGCTTTGAACTGTGATCCTCAGATCTCAGCCTCCTTTGTAGCTAGGATTACAGGTGTGAACCACCGGCGCCTGGCATTTGTTTATCTTTTAATACAGCAGTGGTGAACCTTTTTTCTGCTAAGGACTGCTTGGATATTTACAACATTATTTGCAGGCTATATGATATTCTTAGTTCAGGCTGACGGGCCTCAGTAAGCTGTCCAGAATATGTGTCTGTCCCAGCATGTACCAAGAGATTTCTTGGGCCCTCAGGCCAGACATTTCTCACTCCACCAACTCTGTTTCATTGATCTTTCTATTGTGCTATTAGTCTTCATTTCATTAATTTTTAATCTGATCGTTACTGTTTCTCTACATCTACTAATTTTGAGTGTGGCTTATGATTATTGCTCTAAGGTCTGGAAGAGCATCATTTGCTTATTTATTTGAGATGTGACCACTTAATGTAGGCTCTTGTAACTCTGAATTTCCCTCTTAGGACTGTTTGTTGCAGTATTAAATATCCCAAAGGTTCTCTGAAGTTATGTTTTCTTTCATTTCATGGCAGGGATTTAAAAATGTCCTCCTTGGTTGTCTTCTTATTCCTATGGCCAATTGTGATGAATTTATAGTCCTTTTGTATATAATTAATGTTTTCCCTTTGATAACTTGATTTTACCTTTAGTTCTGTAATTTCCCTATATGGCAAAGGGTTTAGTGTGCTCATATCTGCACGCTAACTACACACTATGTTCTGATATTTTTTATTACAATACTTTCAGCATCTCCACTGGGTTTTTTTTTCCTTTTTGGGGGGTCCAGTCGTGGGGTCTGAACTCTGGGCCTGGGTACTGTCCCTCAGCTCTTCAGCTAGCACTCTACCACTTGAGCCACAGCGCCACTTCTGGCTTTTTTTTTTCCTGCTTATGTGGTGCTGAGGAATTGAACCCAGGGCCTCAAGCATGCAAGGCAAGCGCTCTACCACTGAGCCACCTTCCCAGCCCTCCACTGGCTTTTTTTTTTTTTTAAAGCCCATTATTTTTCTTTCTGGGATTCCTTTAAGATGTAAGTTGAAGCCAGTCAACATAACACCATGAATCTGATCCCCACCCCCTCACATTTTCTATTTCCATCCCTTTTATTCACTGCTCTTTCTCTTCAACTTTGGCTAACTCCAGTGACTTTTTCATTTCAATGAACATGATTTTATTTTTCAAGGTTTCTGTTAGTCTCTTTTCATATTTACCAGTTACACATGAAGTCTGAGTGAAGAACTGGTAAATATGACTTTATTGATCTGAGAAGACAAAAATACATAGGTCAATAATCTTTGCCAGTTTCATAAAGTTATCTTTATCAGGAGTAAATTCACTTCACTTTCTGAGTATTCATTTATTGAATGTCTTTCTTCGTGCCAAATATTTCTATATGTTTGGAACATGGTGGTTGGGCTCATTGCTGGGGAGGCGTTTCTAGTTGCTTTTTTTCTATTTTGTTTTAGATTATTATTACTATTATTATTATTTTAAAATCTCATTCCCTCTGTGGTCTCCTCTCCCTGTTTAGTTTTTCCTTTACTGGCCTCCTAGCCTTCTAGTGTCCTGTTGGCATTTGGAGGTGCCTATCCCTTGGAAGTGATCTGGGGACATAGCATCGCCTGTCCCACGGCCAGCTGCCTGTCCAGGCTCCTAGTTCCGGGAGGAGCTTGTCCCTGCCCCTCCGGGTAGCAGGGCAGTGTTTTCAGTCTCCTTCACCAGCTCTCCTGTCCTCCATCTTGAACTATCTGGACTATCCTTTGCTCCGATCACCCTGCAAGAGACAACACTTTTGGCTTTGTTTTTGGTCAGTCATGGGGCTTGAACTCGGGACCTGGGTGCTGTCCCTCAGTTCTTCAGCTCAAGGTGAGTGAGTGCTCTACCACTTGAGCCACAGAACCACTTCCAGTTTTTTTTCTAGTGGTTTATTGGCAATAAGAGTCTCACAGACTTTCCCCGCACGGGCTGGCTTTGAACTGTGAGCCTCAGATCTGAGTCTCCTGAGTAGCTAGGATGACAGGCGTGAACCAATGGCGCCTGGCAACACTTTTGGCGTTTGAACCTGAGACTCCATGAGCATCTTGTTTCAGTGGAGGTATTTTCTGTTTCAGTTCCATGAAAATGTTTATTTTGCTCTGCGCCTGGTTATATCCTTTTGGTTTTCTCTTTCTACATTTTAGCCATTGGTGCTGTTTCTATATGGAAGAAAGGGAGTGATCAAGTATGACCTTACTGCACCAAATGGAGCAGAATTATTTGTGTATTTCTTCCTTTCTTTTACTATCCTTTTAGAGTTTTTATTTTTATTTTTTGGCAGTACTGTGGTGTGAACTTAGGGCCTCATGTTTGCTAGGTAGGAGTTCTACCATTTGAGCCACACCCCTGCCCTCTTGAGCAGAACATTTCTGTGTGTAACTCTCTATCCTTCTCTCTCACAATCCTTCCCTGCAGTGCATGTTCTAGCCATAATGAACTACTTTTAGCTTCTTCAGGGTCAATGAGTTGCATGTCTCCTGCACCTGGAATCCAAGGAGACAGTGAAATAAAGATTTTTTTAAAAAAATTCAACATAATTATAGATAGTTAATAAAAACATCTCTTGATCTGAAATCCCAAAGGAGTTGACATTACAATCTGGTGACTCTCAATCCTGGTGGATTCCAGCCTCAAAATAAAGAGGGCAAGGTTGGGTGTGTAGAACAAGTGTATTTTATCCAGAATGAATGTGACAGGCTAGCATGGGAAGGGAAAAGAGAATGAGTCCTCGGTCATTAGGGCCTGTTTCTGAATGAGTTCCACCCAGCCAAGAACTATGAATCAATGAACATTGACAGTACTCCCAAGTCCAGTGTTAGTTACTTTGGGGTAGCTGTGATCAAAGTACTTAAGAGAACCACTTAAGGGAGGAGAACCACTTTTGGATCGTGGCTTCTGGGGAGTCAGTCCCTGGCCTTTGGCTCTGGTACTGAAGAGCCTGTGGTGAGGTAGAACATCATGGTGGCCAGGGCATGCCCAGGAAGCTCTTCTTGTCATGGTGGACAGGAAGCAGAGAAAGGAATTCGAATAGGAGGTCCAGGCCCACCTGCTACTGTTTCTACCACTTCCCCGAATAGTGTGGCCAGCTGGAGACCCCACTTTTGACTCACAAGCCTGGGGAGCAAATTCCACCTTGTACTATGGCGTCCAGTAAACTCCCGAGCACAGAGAATAATCAATAGAGTCTGGAGCCTGAAGCTCCAGCGCTCTGTGGTCATCCCGCTCTTCTGCATGAAGACATGGGGTTGGGGAAAGGAGCTTCTCCCCATACCTGCCATGCACTCTGTCCCTTTTTAAAATCTGTTGTGGACTTGAACTCAGGGCCTGAGGGTGCTGTCTCTGAGCTTTTGTTCTCAAGGCTAGCCCTCTACCACTTTGAGCCACAGCTCCACTTCCAGTTTTTAGGTGGTTCATTGGAGATAAGAGTCTCAAGGACTTTCCTACTCAGGCTGGCTTTGAACCATGATCCTCAGATCTCAGCCTCCTGACTAGCTGGGATGACGGGTGTGAGGCACCAGCTCCTGGCTACATTTTCCTTGTTACAAGTGTTGTCTAAGGCTTTCCCCACCGTTTCTCCTGCCAGCTCCGACTTGTCCTCATGCCTATGATAAAACAGTAGTGAAGTTACTGAATTTCAACTAAGGGGGAAGCAGTATACATTATCCAGTTTAATCTCTATAACACCCCTATGAAATATGCATTTTTATTTTCACACTATGAATAAAGAAACTGAGGACAAAGAACATTTCCAATATTTTGAAGATCTTATCTTGGAGACAAGATTAGACCCAAGTCTCTTGACCTCTGGAGGTCACATTCTCTCCATCCTATGCAGCTAGACTCCACTGGCATTTCATCTTAGATGCCTAGCACACCGCATAAGACCTGGCGCAGTGAGTGTCAATTATATTTAACTAAGGAGTATATAAGTCAATGAAACACATCCTCAAGCTAGTGGCCAAGAGGAAGCTTAAAACAACTCTGTTATGAAGATTTATGAAGAATGCTTCACCGTCTTTGGCATCAGATTCCCCTTTCGTAACGGTGGATGCAATGCATCTGGTCATGCAAGCACTGGGAGTTTCAGGGAACTCGGCTGCCCCTTCCATCCAGGCCTTTCCATGGGCTTTCTTCCTCTGGCTGCGGGAGGAGATGGTTATTCTCAGGGTCCCTTTGCTTTGTCCCCCGTGTAGGCCTGTTAGTCACCTGGGGACGTGGCTTACTTGTACTGATGCTTCACATGATACTGACCTCCAACCTTGCGAAGGCATGCTAGGTATTATTCAAGACTTGGTTGCAAGCCGTATGGATGATTAATAACTAAAATTACAGGCTTGGGCTGGGAAGGTGGCTCAGTGGTAGAGCGCTTGCCTTGCATGCATGAGGCCTGGATTCGATTCCTCAGCACCACATAAGCAAAAAGAAAAAAGCCGGAGTGGCGCTGTGGCTCAAGTGGTAGAGCGCTAGCCTTGAGCTGAAGAGATGAGGGACAGTGCCCAGGCCCAGAGTTTAAGCCCCACGACTGACAAAAAAAAAAAAAAATTTACAGGCTTATGTAGCTGCTAGTCAGCTTTCTGTCACCATAACCTACCTAAGGTGATCAAGTTATGAAGAGAAAAGGCTTATGACTAAGAGGCAATGTGTGGAAATAGACAGTTGGGCAAAACCTCATGGTCACAGAACCGCAGAGAAAATGTGGGGGAGTCTGGGGCTCCCGTGCTCCCTTTCAGGGCACACCTGAATGACCTGAGTCTTCTCAGTAGGCCAGTGCCTTGGGTTCTGTTACCTCCCCACAGGGGCTCATGCTTTTGCCTTTGGTGGACCTTTCAGATCTAGACTCCGGGTGTGTTCCTGGCCCTCGAAGCTCATGCCCATCTCACAACGCAGGGCGCATTCAGTTCCCAGGGTCCCCCAAGCCAGTGCTGTTCTGGCTTGGCTCAACAATCCAAGGCCTACCTCCCCAGTCAGGTGCCCTTATCAAAGCCAGCTATATGTAATTCGAGGATACAATGGCACAGGGTAAGTTTACCATTCTTAAAGAATGTCCAGTAACAGGAAAACAGCCAGGGGGACCAGAACAAAAGACTAAAACCCAACAGCAAGCATTGACTCCCACAGCTCCATGTCCAGATTCCAGGGCACCCTGGGGTGAACTGCGACTCCCCAGGGCTGGGGGCAGATACCTCCCGCCTGGGCTGTGGCTTTGCCAGCTTCTGCCCTCCCAGCCTGCTCTCCCTGAGCCTGCAGCTCTCCTCAGCAGACCTGCTGCCCTGCTTGCCCCTCTGACTTCTGTGGCCTTCAGAGAGCTTCGACTTGACCCTCACAGCTCCCCACATCATCCTGCCATGAGTAGAGATGATGGCCCTGCCACACACTCCCTGGCTTTCGGGGCTTGCTTTCAGTGCTTTTCGGATGCCAGAACTGTACATTTTGCATGCTGTGTGTTTGTAAAACCAGCACTGCATAGAAAGCATCCTGAGTCCACTTGAGTCCTGGCTGCTGTGGCCTCCGAGTATTTTGCTGGGTGGACACGAGCAGAGGAATCTGCAGGCATGTGGGGCACAGCAGTCATTCCAATCCCTCGATCCTGATGTACCCTCAGCCCAAGACTCAAGTGCATGAACACACTTCCGCTTACACCGCCTCCCCTCTTCTCTGCTTCATGTTTTTGGCACAATCCAGAGCCACGGACCAAGACTGGAGAAGGGACACAAGCCAGGCGTGTGCGGGGCTCCACCTCTCAAACGCCAGAGCCGCCATGCAGCCTGCGATTTGTAGTGAGCTAACAAGCTTTGTGGAACATTTTAGAAACAAGTCATTTGATCCCTAAACAGTCCTACAAAATAGGCAGAGATGATATGTCTTATAAACAAATGTCAGGAATGGAAATAGGTTTGAAATCAAAGTACAGTACTCTGCGCTGACAAAGGACAGCACTCTGCCCTTTATTCATGCTCTCTCTCAAGAATGTGTGAATAGCTCCATTTTATTAATGGATTCATTTGCCCGAAATGAACCTAGCCTTTGAAAAGCAAGGGTGTCTTCTAAGTCTTCTGATGATATCCCCGTGTTTATGACCCCCCTGGGTCATGGCAAACTTCTTTTCCTTGTGATGTAGGGGTGGCATTGCTCTTCCAGGTTTGCTTTCCCAGCTCCAGTGTGGGTGTGGGTATGGGTGTGT
This sequence comes from Dipodomys spectabilis, assembly GCF_019054845.1. Lineage (NCBI taxonomy): Eukaryota > Metazoa > Chordata > Mammalia > Rodentia > Heteromyidae > Dipodomys > Dipodomys spectabilis. Next base: position 1,497,566 of record NW_024870825.1, on the reverse strand, counting down.
GGGGAATAGGGCCAGGCCATCTGTTTATTGGAAGAGGGAAGCTGGGAAGGTTCTATTTAAGTGGCCGGAGAAACCAGCTATGGGCTTGTGTAGGTTCTGCTCCCAACCTTCCTCTTCTGGTTTGTTCAAGGCCCAGCTTGGGGAACACTTGATCCAAGAACCTTCCCTGCCAACTGAGGCGTGGTGGAGGTGCTTACCCCTTTACTCTGGAGCCCAGTGCTCCTGCTAGCACAGCCCTTTCCCCTGGCCAGTGCTCCTCCACAGTGCCATCTTACCCTCCCATCTTACCCTCTTAACTCAGGCCGCTGTTCGCTGACTCCAAGTTCAGAGTGTGAAGGTTCTTGCTTCTTTTGCTGCTATCTCTATTACCTTCATAGAGCACTCACTTAAAACATGCATCTTTAAAAAAAAAATTTGTGCCCAGTCCTGTGGTTTGACGCCAGGGCCTGGACACTGTCCCTGAGCTTTTGTTGCTCAAGGTTAGCACTCTACCTCTTGAATCACAGCACTACTTCTTTTTCTGAGGCGTTTATTAGAGATAAGAGTTTCATAGACTTTTCTGCTCAGGCTGGCTTTGAACCACCAGCCTCAGATCTCAGCCTCCTTGAGTAGCTAGGATTACAGGCATCAGCCACCAGTTCCCAGCAAAAGAGCATCTTTTATAAGCAAATAAAATGCAGGTACTTGAGTTCAGAAGCAGCCCAGACTTTTTTTTCTGTTTGCAGAGTTGGGGTGCTAACTTAAGAACTTCATAGCTTTGGACTTCAAATTTTTCTCAAGCTTTGGGAAAATTGTTTCATAGAGGAAAGGAACAGTGGAAGGGGCAGGATCAGAGCGTGGTTGTTTGTGTTCAGTGGTCCTTTCTGGCAATTTTCCTCTAACACTTTCTTTGAATGTTGTGAGAACTTGTTGAAACTATAAATGAATGAAATTTTTGTTTATGTGTGTACATATCATTTTTTAATAACCTGTTTCATTTAAAACAGGGTTAGATAATTATGATTGTGTATGTATAACAGGTGTTTAAACTGTTCTGATAATGGGAAAGTCAACATAGAATTAAACACAATTTAACAGTTACACTGCAAGTGGATGTCAGGATCTTATAAACCCACAATCTGTAGGAGTCCATTTTGTTTTGTTAATAATTGAACAATTCCAACTGCCCAATTAGTGGATATGGATATGTCAAATCACTTTATCTGCCACTTTGGAATCTTGTCTACACCTCTGATCAAAGCCTTGCCACACGCTGAAAATTAACTATTCTCTTGAGACTCTCCAGGCTGAAGTTTCTGTCACATGTGCCCCCACCCCCACCCCTGTGTACTCTGCCTTCTGCTGGCAGCCCCCAGGTGGACAGTTTGTGTATCCACCTTCCTATGACTGAACTCACCAGCTGAAATCTGATCGGAACTTTAAGTACCAGTTTATATGTTTTTAATTGATTTAACTATAAATGTGATGCAAACAGAACACAAAGGGGGAAATCATATAGAGTATCAGCATCCAGATGCTCTAAGTTGGTAGGAAAGCAGCCAGGTAGAGGATAGAGGCCTATATAGTCTGCACAATGCAAGCTGTCGTGTCAACGAAAACCTGACAAGGGGCCAGGAGGCTGCAGAAGAATGATGAAGGACAGAAGAATAAGGAAATGAGGGATGGGATGGTAAATAAGTGTTGGGCATCACACCCCTACAGGAAACAGAAAGAACCACCAGCCAGAGGCCATCCAGCTCTGTTTAACCCACGGCTAAGCTCTCTACCATGTCTATGCCACGTGCACTTCCTCTGCCATGGCCTCTGTGTCTTGTCTGAATTCTTCTCTTGCCAGACATAAGAACTTGATGGGAGATTGTTTGTTGCTCTAATCTCTCTGGCAACATATTTGGTATACTGGGCGGGAACTGGCGGATTTACATGTCTTTTTTGACTTCATATATTTGTTCTTACTTTCTCAAATGTTTGTTTTTATATACTTGTGATCATAATTAAGGAATAAATTTGCAATTTGATCTACTGAAAAAAAAAATACTGTTTAATTCTGCCATGTTTCTAGAAGTTTGTGTGGGTAAAATTGTTCCAATACTGCTGGGTGAAGCAAGAAAATCAATGACCTTCATCACAGACTACATTTATATAACCGCAACAACCCCTAATTTAAGTAATGATGCTTTTACTATCATGAAGGGAAAAAGTCAATTTAGCAATCGGGCAAGGGCAAGAAAGAGAAAAAGGCCCACGTCAGTTGGGTGCTGCTCTCACTTGTAATCCTAGCTATTGGAGAGGCTGAGGTCTGAGGATCAGGGTTTGCAGCCAGCCCAGGCAGAAAAGTCTGTGCAACTCTATCTCCAATGAATCAGCAAGGGATTGGAGCAAAGCTGTGGCTCAAGTGGTAAAGCATCAATGGGAAACTCCTGAGATCAGGCCTCAGTAACACCATCCCAAAAGAGACTAGCTCTGACTGAGCTTGCTGGGGGAGACCTATTTATCACCAAGGTCATAGCTAGTTTCATCTGACTGCTATTTCTTGTGGTTTATAACTTGTTGTCAACCTGGATAATATTTACTTTTCGAGATTTATGTAACTTGCTATTTAATTTGGAAGTCAATACTTTTCTTTCTCCTGAAATGCTCATGGAAAATAATGACTTCAACAGTAGGAAGTCAAAATACGTCTTTTCTTTTTTCACTGGGTCTCAGTCCTGAAGCCTTAGTCATAAAACTGGCACATGTAATGAGAAGGCAGGAGTTCCTCGGATCTACTCTCCTCTAGTGTCCCACACAAACCTCACTTTGGACGGTGAACTGGCGACGTGGCCTTGGCGACGTTTTCTTCTGGAAAGGACAAAGTCTTCCATCGTGTGGGAGGAGGAAGCTGGGTAGGCAGCGCTCCTAAAAATCCTGCCCACTTGACCTGGGCCGCAGGACAGAAAAGTTTTTTGCTTGATTTGCAATCTAAAGCCCGGTTCCTACTCTGTCATCTCAGGGCCTCCTCTGCCATCCGCGATCAGCCAAACTGAAAGGGAGAATTAAGCTAATGAGAGACAACGGGATGGGGCTGGGGAGTGTTGTTAGGAGTCCATGGCCCATGGCCGGGGCTCACGCCTGCGATGCCAGCTCCTCAGGAGGCTGAGTTCCCGACAGAAGCCAGCCCGGGCAGCAGCATCCGGGCACTCTTCTCCATCTGGCCATCCAAAGGCAGGTGTGGCCGAGTGGTGGTGGGGGGGGGGGGTGGAGGCCTCCCCGGGGGGTGCCGGAGCCTCCCAGAGCCAGAAGAGGCCCAAGCCAGACAACCCCAACCCCCGCAGAAGGCGGAGACTGGCGGGGCGGGGGCTCGGGCCTCAAGTCCCAGCTGTTCTGGAGGCTGGACTCTGAGGAGCGCGGTTCGAAGCCAGCTGGGGCCGGAAGTGGCGCTGTGGACTGAGTGGCTGGCCTTGGGCAAAACAGCTTGGGGGGGGGCGCCCAGGCCCTGAGTTCGAGCCCCGGGGCCGGCACAAAACCAAAACCCAAGCAGGATTTGCTCAGATCCCGTTAGGACCGAGCGCAAGCGGCAGGTGACCGGTGATGGCCGGCGCGGACCTCCTCGGTGGCCGCTGTAACCCCCCCTGGGGGAGAGGGAGAGTGGATGACAAGAGGGTGCGTTCCAGAAACTGCGTTGGGGAGCCTCGGGTCTCCCGGGGCAAACTGGGAGAGGAACTCACTGACCCACGGCAGCCCGGGTACGCGGCCGGCCTCGGACCACACGCCGGCGCGCACCGGGGAGGCGCTGGGGCCCGGAGCGAGCCCAGGGGCAGTCCAGCCTCCGGGACAACCCCTGGCCACACCCTGTGGGCCGCGGTAACCCGGGCTCGGCGCACCCCACGAGGGCCGGGCGAGCCTCCGGGGACAGGGCACGGGGCCCGGTGCTCCGCGCCGGACGTCGCGAGCCCCCCTCCCCCAACCGCCCCCCACCCCGCTGGCGCTCGCCCTCGACCGCGGCGGCCACTTCCGGGGGCCGCGGCCGGGAGCGTGCGCGCGCACTCGGTCCCCTCCCCGCCGCCGCCGCCGCCGCCGCCGCCGCCGCCGCCGCCGGGGACGCGCGCTCGCCGGGAAGGGCGGCAGGCCGGCCTGCGCCCCTCTCCGCCTTTGTCGTTCCCTCCGCTCCTCAGAGGCGAGCGCCACGCGAGCCGCGGACTGGCTGGAGCGCACGGCCGGGCAGCGGGGCGCGGCGAGACTAGCGCCCGCGGTACCCTGAGGCGGCGGGGAGGAGCCGAGCAGTCCTGAGTCTCACGCCCCGCCCCGCGTCGCCCCGCCCCGCGCACGCCGCGTCGCCCCGCCCCGTGCCGCGTCGCCCCGCCCCGCGCACGCCGCGTCGCCCCGCCCCGTGCCGCGTCGCCCCGCCCCGCGCACGCCGCTCCGCCCCGCTTCGGCCCTCCCGCCCCGCCCCGCGGCCGCCGCAAGAGGAAGTTCCGCTCGCTGACACCCGCGCGGCGGCGGCGGCGGCGGCGGCGGCGGCGGCGGCGGCGGCTCGGGCGGCTTCCCGGGCCGCGGCGTTGGGCACCCGGCCGCGCTGCGCTCCCGCCGTCGAGCGTCCGAGCTGCGGGCCTCGCCGAGCTCCCCTTCCTCCCCGCAGGGACGCGGCCGGCGGCCGACGCGGCCGCCCCTTCCCCGGCGTCGCTCCGCCCGGCTTCCCGGCGCGCCGGGCTGAGCGACCTCCCCGTGGCGGAGGCCGGGAGACCCGGGGTCCCCTTCCCCCCGCCGGCGCGGAGGAGGCCGCGGGGCCCCGTGCTCCGCCGGTGCGGCGCGCGGCGGGAGACCGCGCGGAGCCCCTCGCGCCCGGCGGCGGGCATGGGAGCCGCCACCCGGAGGCGTCCCTGCCGCCCGGCCCGCCCGTAGGCGCGAGGCGGGGAGCCGACGACCGCCGGGGAGGCGCCGGGGCCGATGGCGGGGCGGGCGCGCCACGGGGCCCGCCCGGGTCTCGGGGCGTAACCGGAGCGCGGGGGCTGGGGGGAGGCGCCCGCCTCGGACGAGCGCCCCGGGGCGGCGCGGCCTCCGGGGGGCGACGGCGCTCCCGCCGCCGCCGCTTCCTTTCGGCCGAGGTGCTGAAGCTGTTGGGCGGCCCGGGGCGGAGGCGAGCGCGCCCCGCCGCGGCCCCGCGCCATGACCGCCCCGGCGCTGCTGCCCCTGTCCGGACGGAGGATCCCCGCCCCGAGCCTGGGGCCGCCCGCCTTCCCGCACCACCGCGCCACGCTGCGCCTCTCGGAGAAGTTCATCCTCCTCCTCATCCTCAGTGCCTTCATCACGCTGTGCTTCGGGGCCTTCTTCTTCCTGCCGGACTCCTCCAAGCACAAGCGCTTCGACCTGGGCTTGGAAGACGTGCTGATCCCCCACGTGGACGCCGGCCGGGGCGCCCGGGACCCCGGCGTCTTCCTCATCCACGGGCCGGACGAGCACCGGCACAGGTGTGTACCGGCCGGGGCGCCCGGTGGGTCCCGTCCGTCCGTCCGTCCCTCCCTCCGCCGCCTCACGACAGGGCTGTGAGGGCCGCCGGCTCGGCGCCCCGGGCCGGGTTAGGGGAGGGGGACGCACGGCGAGAGCCCCACCGGGGAGCGGGGCCGCGTCCGCCCGCGCCGCGCGGGCCGCCACCCGCGTGAGATCCGGGCATTGGAAACGCGGGGGGCTCTTGTCCACACCGGGGGGGCGCGGCTGGCCGTGTCCCTCGCGGACAGGACGGGGCCGGGGCTGGGACGCGAGCCCGCGCTCCAGGTCGCCTGCCCGAGGCGCGAGCCGTCCTCGGTCCCCGGCCCCTCGCTCCGTCAGCCCGGTAGCCGAGCTGGAGGGTGGCTATTTCTACTTCTCCCTCTGAACTCTCGCCGGGACCCGGAGGCTGCGCCCTCCTGAGAGTTCGGGCTCGTAAAACCCGCCCTCGTGGTTTCTGGAAGTACTTCTTGATGGCAGAAAGCACGCACGTTCTTGATCTCGGTTGTAACTTCTCGCAAGCTCGCGGATTCTGAGCGGGCTCCGGCTCAGATGCGGGTCTGCCTTACACGCATCCGCTGCCGCCGCGAGAGCTCGTTTTCTTTTTCTCATCCTCCTTAATGTGTTGTTTGGTCGATGGTGGTTGAGGGTTGGACTTTCTGGAGAGCCCGGCACGGGGAAGGCAGAAGAACTGGAAAGCAAAGGCCCCTCCTGTGGCCCAGAAACCTTGAGGACACTATGGTGTCTGGAGGGAAGGAGGGAGGAGGGAGGGAGAAGTGAACTGGCCAAGGCCCGGGCGGGCTGTAAGATTCCGTGTGACTTGGGCAGTAGCTCTGTGGATCACTTTCCTTGCACAGGTAGTTCACGCCTCAGGAGGCTGAGGTCTGAGAATTGAGGTTTGAAGTCAGCCAGGAGACTCTTGACTCCAGTTAACCACCAGAAAGCTGGAACACTGGTTCAAATGATAGAGTGCTAGCCTTGAGCAAAAAAAGCTCAGGGACAGTGCCCAGGCCCTGAGTTCAAGCCCCAAGACAGGCGTGGGGAAATTTTTTTTTTTTTTTACAAAAGTTGTGTTGGTTACTAGCATTCACAAATGAGATTTAATATAAAATTCTGGATTTCTGATTTCTATTAATTGAAACTAGTGTAACACTTTTAAGTCTGTATTTTCAGATGGTAACAGTCGGAATCTGTCAGCAGCTGCTCCTCTTAAGGAGCGTGTATGTGCTTCCCATTCTATGCTGCTCAGGGTGTCAGGGAAGTAAGTAGAGTGAACAACCGTGTTTCATCCTTCAGTCAGAATTGTGTCTGAATTGAGATCAGATATGTTGACCTCTGATCCTTTCCTAAAAGTGGGGAAAAATACAGGCTTGAAGTAAGGACCTAAAGTTGAATGTTGGTTCTGCACATAGTTATGTGACATTGAACAGGGATATGTTCCTGTAAGCCTTCATTGGCCGGCCTGGTATCCACTAGTTGTGTAAGGCTACTGCACTTGAAATTAGTGCCTTAGAGTTTCCCAGGTTGTTCAGGTCATGATTGGTGTGTGTATGTGTATATGTTTACATATATATATGTATTTGATGTATATATATATATAATATATACCATTTTCCATTTTTAGTATTTGAGAGATTTTAAATTTCACAGTTTTAATTTTAAAATTGCAGATTTTAAATTACAGTTCCAATTTTCTCACCATCTTTACACATTAAATTTCTATGCCTTTCCTTCATCCTGTTCTTTCTGTTGTTTTGAGACAAATGTCTGTCTTCATAGCCCAGGCTGATCTCAGACTCGGTGATTTTCCTGTCTCAGCCTCTTAAGTGCTGGGAGTATAGTTGTGTATGAGCATGCTGTGCGCCTTTACCTGTTCTTAAGGTTCTCTGTTCCAGAGGGTTGGGCAATTTTGTTGTTTTATCCTCAAGATATTGGATATTCAGTTTCTCTTGTAATGTATTCCTTCTCTTTTGGCTCATGGCTATTTTTCCCACTTTCCTTACTCACGTGAAATAGATAGTAGGACTTATTCATATTTAACATTTGCCAACAACAGACTGGTGTAGATGTTTTGGCTGTATTTTTTTTTGGTCTTTGGATAATAGTATTGAGTGAATTCCCTTTTCCTCTCTATTGCTGGAGAACAAGTTGGTCTGTACAGTTCTTAGACTATTTTACTCTGTTCTGATAATGCTAGCATCTTTGGCAGTCTCCACTGTTTGCATTCTGGAGTATGTCTTTATACAGTTCCCAGATTCAAAATACAACTGTCAGAATGGGTAGTCACTTAGTCTTTTTGTCCTGTGTCACACCAGTCAGACTGCAGTTGTTTATCCTACTTATAAGACCCTCCCTTTTAAGACGCTCCAAAGGGTGCTGTGTGGGCTGGGAATGTGGTTCTGTGGTAAAGTGCTTGCCTAGCAAGCATGAAGCCCTGGGTTTGATTCCTCAGTATCACATACACAGAAAAAGCCAGAAGTGGTGCTGTGGCTTAAATGCTAAGAGTGCCAAAAGAAGCTCAGGGACAGTGCCTAGGCCCTGTGTTCAAGCCCCAGGACTGGCAAAAAAAAAAAAAAGGTGAAAAAGGTTAGCCAGGTTTCAGTGGCTCACGCCTGTAATCTTAGCTACTCAGGAAGCTGAGATCTGAGGCTCACGGTTTAAAGCCAGCCTAGGCAGGAAAGTCTACAAGACTCTCATATCCAATCAATCAACAGAAAACCGCAAGTGGCACTGTGGCTTAAGTGCACTTGCCTTCAGCTGAAGAACTCAGGGACAGTGCCCAGAGTTTCAGGCTCTGAGTTCAAGCCCCACAACCTACCAAAAGAAAACCCCAAAAACAAAACAAAACAAAAAAAAAAACAAAACCAACAAAACAAAAAGCACTGTGTGATAACATAAGAATTTCCAATGCCCATCAGGTAGCTCACGCCTGGAATCGTAGCTACTCAGGAGACTGAGACCCAGCACCACAGTTGGAAGTCATACTGGGCAGAAAAGTCTGCAGGACTCTTATCTCCAGTTAATCATCAAAAAGTAAAAGTAGAGCCATGGCTCAAGGGGTAGAGCATCAGCCTTGATTGAAAAAGCCAAGTGAGAAGGTGAGGTTCTAAGTTCAAGCCCCAGTAATGGCATCCCTCCCTCTTCCACTCCCCCCCGCCCCCCATACACACACTGTAAAGGGAAAAGGGAAGCTGTGCACTGCTATGGTTGTGTGGTGGTCTCTGTCTCTGCTTCCCATGGGCTAGACCATTGAGTCTCAGATCTGGAACAGTGGGACTGGGAAATAGTTCGGGCTTGTTTGTTTCTGGAAGTGAGGACCAGATACAGTTACAGATGAGTGAAGAGTTCTTCTGATGCTCACATTTACTTCCTGAGGGCTGCCACCCCCCCCCCCCCTTTTTTTTTGTCGGTCATGGGGACTGAACTTTGGGCCTGGGCGCTGTCCCTCAGCTCTTCAGCTCAAGGCTAGTGCTCTACCACTCGAACCCAGGGCCTCATGCGTGCAAGGCAAGCATTCAACCTCTGAGCCACCTTCCCAGCCCAGGGCTGCCCTTTTGATAGTCTATAAAGTTTTTTGTTTTTCTTTTAAATAATTTTCTGTCCCTTTAAAACAAGTTATAATAATGTGGAAGAGGCTGTATATGAGGACTGCTCACTGAGTGACACTTTGTATACTCCTTGTTTTGGTAGTATGGGGTTTGAACTCAAGACCTCTCACTTGCTGGATTTATTTGCTTGGCTGGTACTCTTATTTATTTTTTTGGGGGTCCGGTTGTGGGGCCTGAACTCTGGGCCTGGGCGCTGTCCCTCAGCTCTTCAGCTCAAGGCTAGTGCTCTACCACTTGAGCCACAGTGCCACTTCCAGCTTTTTTCTTTTTGCTTATGTGGTGCTGAGGAATCGAACCCAGGGCCTCAGGCATGCAAGTCAAGTGCTCTACCACTTAGCCACCTTCCCAGCCCCTTGGCTGGTACTCTTATCGGAGCCACACCTCCAGCTTGGCTTTTATGATGGTTCTTTTAGAATCTCATGGACTAAGGACACCCTACTCCCCTTCCCAACTTAACCTCAAACATGATTCTTTGAATCAGGGAGCTGTTGGCCCATCCTCCTAAGTAGCTAGGATTATAAATGTTAGCCACTGGTGCTAACATTTTGTATGCTGTGTGTGTGTGTGTGAGTGTGTGCGTGCACGGTGGTACTGAGCTTGAACATGGGATCTCATGCTCTTGCTCACCTTTTTCATTCAAGGCTGGTACTCTGCCACTTGGGCCACAGCCCTATTTCTGGCTTTTTACTGGTTACAGCTAAGAATCCTGTGGGATTTGTCTGCCAGGGATGGCTTTGCACCCAGATCCCAGAGCTCCATCTCCTGAGCAGCTAGTATCACAGGTGTGAGCCACTGAGGCCTTGCCTATTAGGTAGTCTTTAAGTTTAAAAAAAAATGCATTTCTGGGGGCTGGGAAGGTGGCTCAGTGGTAGAGCGTTTGCCTTCCATGCCTGAGGCCCTGGGTTCGATTCCTCAGCACCACATAAGCAAAAAGAAAAAAGCTGGAAGTGGCGCTGTGGCTCAAGTGGTAGAACCCTAGCCTTGAGAAGAACTGAGGGACAGCGCCCAGGCCCAGAGTTCAGGCCCCTCGACCGGAACCCCCCCCCCCCCCCCCAAAATGCATTTCTTAGGTATTAATTATTATGCTATATTTAAAGGAGTTTACAATCATTTGCTTACCTGTTTTTCCCAATAGAACAGACTCCTTGAGGACAAATGGCTATATGTTTATATTTAGCTTTGTGTTTCCAATGTCTGCAGTACATTTGGTCCTCTGTAAAATCATGTTCCTGCTGAAGAAATGTCCATGGCAAGGTGAGACACTCCGTAAGTGGAGGGCTGAACACGATGCTAGGAAGAGGTGCTGGGGAGAAGTAGACCATCTTTCATGAAAGAAAAGATTAGACATCATTCATGTTAGTCCCCTGTAATATAAACATTCCCGAAAATGTGTCTAATATATATGTTATACTCCACAATGAAGTTATCCTGGAAGAAGAAAACAATAGGGAATATAAATATGTTTTCACCTATTTAATCTTCTTTAATCTTCTCATCTAATATGTAAAGGAGCTATTACTAATCTCATTATTATAGATCCTGTAAAATTTAGATCATACTTAAAATTGGAAAGTTATCCATACAGAAGTATCTGCTAGAAATCAGTATTACATGTTAATTAGTTAATTAAGCAAATTATGTTCACTGAAAATGATAAAAATATTAACATGGTTTGGACTGTTTTTATTCCTTAGCCAAGAAAATGTTTTTCTCTAGTTGTGTATATTCTGTCAAAAGTTTATTTTGACTCTCACTGAATTTTTTTATTTTTTATTGTGAACATACTGTACAGAGGGGTTACAATTACATGGGCAAGATAATGAGTACATTTCTTATCAAGCATTGTAGCCTCCTCCTTTGTTTACCCTTCACATCTCTTCCTAGCCCCCCCTGCCCCCCCCCTACCATCACTGAATTTTTGCTGAAAGTTTTTCATTGTTAGAACTTGTTAGAACATGTTGTAGTGAAGTCTGTACTGGAGGTTTATCATTCACTTTGGGACATTCTTTCCAGTGACCTATGTGGGAATGTCACGAGAAAAGGAAGGCATCTTTGTATACTTAAAAGAACTTTGAGGACCTGACCTCTGTTGATGTGTATTTAGATAACCTATTTAAGTTCTTTGTCCTCCTAAATGTCTTCATTTATGAAACAAGGGAATTGATAGGATCATTTCTTACCACTTATGCATATAAAGTTTAAGTAAGTAACTTAGAACTGTGTGGTGATTAAGGTCACACAGCACAAATACCATGAAGATAAAATATATTCTACTAAAAAGAAATTATTGTACACAAAACTAAAGGTTTAAATCAGTTTAGAAATTACTAAAATTTATATATGACTATATATGAAATATATATTGGATTTAAAGGTAAAAGTGAGTGAAATAACTTTTAGATGTTCTTGTTTCTTAGTGTAAAAATATAACTTATTGATTGTTTTATATGTCAGCCTGAGAGTAGTTGGATATATTCATAAAAGTGTTTTCAGATGTCATTAAAATTTTTTGTTATTGTTTTTCTTAAGGTGATATACCAGAAGGGTTATCATTTCATAAGTCAGGTAATGAGTTTATTTCTTTTTAGGCAATGTCCAGACATCATTTTGAACTCCATTAACAGTCATACTAGTTCCTTTGTTATTTGTTATTTGTCAGGTAGATTTTGTGGAGAAGAGTCCTTGAGTAATCTCAGGTCTTGTGAAAGCTCTTTTTTCTTTCCTTCTTTTTTTGTTGGTTGTGGGGCTTGTACTCAGGGCCTAAGCTTTTTTACTCAAGGGTAGCACTCTTAACACTTTGAGCCACCGCTGCATTTTGGATTTTCTGAGTGGTTAATTGGAGATGAGTCTCAGACTTTCATGCCCCGGCTGGCTTTGAACTGAGTTTCTCAGATCTCAGCCTCTTGAGTAGCTAGGATAACAGGCGTGAGTCACTGGTACCTGGCCAATTTGTGAAGACTCCTATTACATCTGAAGCAGTTTTCTCTAAGACTGTTTCCTAACCTTAATGAGCGTTACCTCTGAAAGTATCTATTTTGTTCTTCTCCATATCTGGACAGAACTTGTCTTGGGACAAGTTGTCCAAATATTTCAAAAAAGGGAAATGCAGTAATCTATAAGGAACAGTTCAGGTTATTGTTTTGCTGTTTGACATTTTCATATTTATAAAACCAACCTCTGTTATTTAGATATGTAGGTATCTTGGCCTATCTTTAGTGTTATTGACATTATCCCTGAAAATAATGGTGATATTTAGCTGGGTGCTGATGGCTCATGCTGGTAGTCCTAGCTACTCAGGAGGCTAAGATCTGAGGATAATGGTTCAAAGCCAGTCCAAGCAGGAAACTCTGTGAGACTCTTATCTTCAGTAAACTACTTAAAAAAAAAAGCCAGAAGAGCTGTGGTTCAACTGAGAGAGTGCTAGCCTTGAGCAAAAAGAAGCTCATGGACAGCACCCTGACTGAGAGTTCAAGTCCCAAGTGTGCATGTGTGCTTGCACACACAAAAATTGGTCTTGGGCACAGAAATGGAGGGACAGAGGGTGAGCAAAAGTAGCAGTGGTACTCAGCAACTATGTTGAAAATGAACTGTACAACCTGTAGGCAGGGATGAGAGGGGAAAATAGAATGAAGGAAGGGTGACATTGTCCTGAAAGAAATGTACTCATTACCTGACATGTGAAATGGTAACCCCTCTGTAAGTCACCTTTATAATAGCAATAACAATAAAAAGAAAGAAGGTCCTATTCATTTATTCAGCGAGTGTATTTATGCTAAGCATTATGCTAAGTATCGGGGATTACTGGAGAATATTATAGTAGATGAATTTTGACCCTGGGGACTACTGAAATTCAAATCTTAATGCCATTGTTTTGCCAAAGTATATCTTAAGCCAGATCCTGTGGGTCTTAGCGCTACCTTTCACCTATGTGATGCCTATAGATCATTGGCATTTTTTGAGAGTTCAAGTAATCGATTTGAGTTTTCCCATTTTGTTTTTCTTAGTATGGCTTTATCACTGTCTTGTATATTTAGGTATATGGATTGGAAATAAGGGACAAATCTTCTGATGCTTTTTTTGATCAGGAGCCAGGGAGCATGCTAGGGAGCATGTGGGGAAAAAATGCGCTCAACATTGTGCTACATTGAGATCTGGTATAATTCTGTTTTATATCAGTTTGTGCTCCATTGCCCCTTATAAACTAGGGAAGGTGCTTTTATGATTGTTAGATTTGAATATGATGACAGTTTTAATTTGAACTTATCTGACCTTTTTCTTTTCCTTTTTTTTTGGTGGGTTCTGGGGCTTGCACCTCAGGGCTTGGGCGCTGTTCCTGAGCCTCTCTGTGCTCAAGGCTAGCATTCTACCACTTTAGCCACAGCGCCACTTCTGGCTTTTTCTGTTTATGTGGTATTGAGGAATTGAACCCAGGGCTTTGTGCATGCTAGGCAAGCATCCTACCATTCCCAGTCCTAACCTTTCTTTTCTTTTCTTTGCTTTTTTTTTTTTGGTGGCAGTACTAAGGCTGAATTCATTTGTGCTCTGACTTGACTTTTTGCGCAAAGCTGGTGTTCTACCACTTGAGCCATTGTTCCACTTCTGGCTTCTTGGTGCTTAAGTGGAAACGAGAATGAGACTTTCCTCCTTGGGCAGATTTTGAACCATGAACCTCAGATCTTAACCTCCTGAATAGCTAGTCATGTGCCCCCAATGCCCAGCAAGTTAAATGTCTTTTTTTAAAAAAACACATTTCGGGTTGTTTGTGGTTTTACTCACACATACAAAAGTGAATTGCTTTCTCCTCCTCCTCCTCCGGTCGTGGTGGTGGTGGTGGTGGTGGTAGTGGTTGTGGTGGTCGTGGTCATCATTTTCTTCCTCCTCCTCCTCCTCCTCCTCCTTCCTCCTCCTTCCTCCTTCCTCCTCCCTCCTCCTCCCCCTCCCCCCTCCCCCCCTTGTATTTTTGTTTGAGACTAGTTTCTGGAGACTTGTTAAATTACTGCCCAGGCTATTCTCAAATTCCTGGGCTTCAGGTTGTCAAGTGATTCTCCTGTCTCAGCCTCTTCAATAGTTTGGAGTACAGGTGTGTGTATACTGATACTTTTGTATGAACTTGCGGAAATTTATGTTAGTTAAATGGGTTCCACATTTCTCTTAATATAGGTAGGTTATTTTTATACTTCCTGTTTTTAGTTTTCAGAACTTCTAAGTTTCAGTGTAATTTATATTGTCTCTTCCCCTCCATTCTTTTCCCTCCCTCCCTTCTTTCCCTCCCTCCCTTCCTTTCATAGTTTCTGTCAAGTAGTTGTACAAAAGGGTTTCATTTAACATGTCACTATAGGTATAATGCCTCTTGATCAGAATAACACCTTCCTCATTTTCCCTCCTTTATTTTCAATTCAAGTAACTGAATTTTTTTCCTAAGTAGGGATTTAACGTACTTGGTGTTTGTGTGTGTGTGTGTGTGTGTGTGTGTGTGTGTGTGTGTGTGTGTGTGTGTGTGTGTGTGTGTGTGTGTGTGTGGCATTTTTCATGTATTCCTAAGTTGCTTGGAGTTTTCTGTTTTCTTGGTTCTTTTGTATATTTCTGTTGGAAAAGCTTGCTGTTTCATAAGGGCATCCTGAGAGGCGGTTCTTCTGGCTGTTTCTTCTGCCTTGTTCTTGGGCTTGTCCTTCTTAATTCTGAGCCCTTCGATGAATTGATTTTTGGATTAGAGACATGCCACCAGTAACAGCTATGCAGATTTCAAAATCCAGTAAGCTGAACTACAAGACCACTGTGGTCTCAGGCATTGAGGTTAAAGGTTCCTCTGCTCACCCAGCACCGAATAATCAGTTTTATCTGGATCTACTAAACTGGAGCCTTGATTGGCAAGGGCCCTGGAAGTTTAAGTAGTAGTCATGCCCGTCTCAGCTGGGAGCCATTGCACTGTGAAATCTGGGTTGTTTACGGATTTTAACAGCATGTCCCATACTCTATAAATGAAAAATTGTTTCTTCTTTCTTTGGCTCTAGGTTTCTTTTTGTTTTTCCTTGTTTTGCTTCTGTGGCATTTACCTCTCTTAATTCTCTATTATACTTTTTCTTCTCTCTAGTGTTTCACTGGTCTCTTCAGTCTTCTGAATTTACTTATAAGTTATTGATTGACATTTTCTCTATTCTCATTTAGTCCTGAAATTACGCTTTGTTTCTAGGTTTTTCTCTCTCTGTACCATCAACATTGAGGTTTCATTTTCTTTCTCACCCCAGGTTAACTTACCCCATTTTTGGGGCAAGTCTGAGTTGCTCACACTGCTAGTAATTACCTTTGTTGTTGTTGTTCTTTTGTTTTGATACCAGTCCTGGGATTTGAACTCTGGGCCTAGGTGCTGTTCTTGAGCTTCTTTTGCTCAAGGCTAACACTCTACCACTTGTTCCATTTCTGGCATTTTTTGGTAGTTTTTTGGAGATAAGAGTCTCATGGAATTTCCTACCCTGGCTTGCTTTAATCAGCAATCTTCAGATCTCAGTCTCCTGAATAGCTAGGATTGTAGAAATGAGCCACTGGCACCTGGCTAGTAATAACCTTTTTATCGCCAAATTAGGAAACAACTGCCAGGGCTAGTTGGAAGGAGTCTGAGTTTAAAGGAAGTTTGAAGGTTGATGTCCTTAAGAAGGCCTGCTTCTACCCATCTTTCCCCTCCCCCCCTTCATTTCTAATAGGGAAGAGGAAGAGCGTCTGAGAAATAAAATTCGAGCTGATCATGAGAAGGCTCTGGAAGAAGCAAAAGAAAAATTAAGAAAGTCAAGGGAGGAAATCCGTGCAGAAATTCAGACAGAGAAAAGTAAGATACTCCAGGAACTGAAGACAAAAGAAAATAAGCCACTGCCACCAGTTCCTGTTCCAAACCTTGTGGGAATCAATGGGGGAGACCCAGAAGATACTGACATAAGAAAGAAAAGGGAAAAAATCAAAGAGGTAATGAACAGATTTGTGATATGGTGGTGTTACAGATGTGTGTTAGACTTTATGTAAATTATATATTTATATATCTTTGTACTGCATATATATTTTCAGTTTTAGTTTTTTGGCTGGTACCAAGCTTCCAACTCAGTCTTACTTGTCTTTGCTTGCTTGGCTGGCACTTTACCATTTGAGCGATGCCTGTTTTTTAATTGGTTATTTTGGAGGTGGAATCTCAGGGCTTTGCTGCTTGGACTGGCTTTAAATTGTGCTCCTCTGGGTCTTGGCTTCCTGAATAGTTAGAGTTGTAAGCATGAGTCACTGCTTCTAGCTATGCTGTCATCTTTCATCTTATTTGTTGTTGGGTTACACTTGCAGTTCTGGTTTCAGGTTGGCAGGAAAGGCTAGAGCAATGTCTTTTTCTTAATATTGATCATTATGCAATTATTAGCCAATTAAAATCTAGATGTAAGGTTGTTTTGATGCTTGAATCGCTCATACTGCTAGAGAGTTTTTGCAGTGCAGATTTTATTTTATAAATAATGCAGAGTTCATTTATAATTTATCATTGAATAAGCAATTTAAATATTTGGTTACAAGGGACTCTGCTAGATAATAAGTAGATCTTCTCATAAACATGTTCCAAAGAGAACATTGCCGAGAGTGATGGCAAAAGCTGTAATCCCAGCTGCTTTTGAGGCAGATGTTGGAGGATTTGAGGTCTGAAATCAGCCCTAGGCAAAAATAACTAAAGCAAAAATGGGAAGAAAGTTTAGTGACGGAGTTAAACTTTCTTAATTAGAACTCCTGATAATTCTGGGTAGAGTTTGTAGTTGTACCTTTTATAAAGAAAGATTTTGTTAAGAGTGTAACAACAGGAACAATATTTTAAAAGGCTTGTTTATTATAAGATACTACATTTAATTCAACTAGTCAAACACCCTTGTTTATATTCTGTTGCTGGGTATAGAAGGCTTAGCAGATGTTTTAAGCCTGGTCTTATGAATTATTATAAATTCTTGGTGTTGGTGGATTCAAAATAGAACTATGCTCTATGCACAGACTGATTAATACACTTCCTTTGGGCCGGGTTTGGGACACATTGATGGATTTTTTTTTTCTCGATACCTGACTAGCTGTTTTATATTCCATACTCATTTTTTGGAATGCTTCCTTCTCTACATACTATTCTGATAGATAACCGTGTCTGTTTCAGGGGGCCCCAGGCAACCCTCAGGCTCAGTGGTACACTGAAAGTAAGTCACAGCATTTGGTTTAAGTTTGTTGAGCTGGTAGCCTGTCCCTTTACTAAAGTCATTGACTATTTCTAGTAGTTTTTTTGTAGGTCAAATAAGGTTTTTTTTTATTCAGTCTGGTCCTCTGTGAATAGAGGTACATTTTCTGATTTCTTTTTCTTCGTACACTGGCCTTCCAGTATAGTATTTAAATAAAATGGTGAGAGTGGTGTACTTGATTGTCATTTTCTTTTTCTTTTTTGGTGGTTGTGGGGCTTGAACTCAGGGTCTGGGCACTGTCTCTGAGTTCTTTTGCTGAAGGCTAGCACTCTATCACTTTGAGCCACAGCCACAGCTCCAGTTCCAGAGTGGTTAATTGGAGATAAGAGTCTCACAGAGTCTTCTCTGCTTGGGCTGGCTTTGAACTGTGATCCTCAGATCTCTGTAGCTAGGATTGAAGGTGTGAGCTACGGGCACTGGGCTTGATTGTTCTTTTTTTTTT
Organism: Dipodomys spectabilis; assembly: GCF_019054845.1. Taxonomy (NCBI): domain Eukaryota; kingdom Metazoa; phylum Chordata; class Mammalia; order Rodentia; family Heteromyidae; genus Dipodomys; species Dipodomys spectabilis. The sequence continues at coordinate 1,479,822 of NW_024870825.1, read as the reverse complement.
TTTGTCGGTCGTGGGGCTTGAACTCTGGGCCTGGTCGCTGTCCCTCAGCTCTTCAGCTCAAGGCGAGCGCTCTACCACTTGAGCTACAGCGCCACTTCCGGTTTTCTGGTGGTTTATTGGAGATAGGAGTCTCACGGTCTTTCCTGCCCAGGCTGGCTTTGAACCACGATCCTCAGATCTCAGCCTCCTGAGTAGCTAGGATTACAGGCGTTAGCCACCAGTGCCCGGCTTGTTTGATTGTTCTTAACTGTAGAGGTTAATAAGCATTTAGTCTTTTACTATTCAGGTTGAGGCTCTTCCTTATAGTTGTAATTTATTAAGGATATTTTACTTTTACTATTTAGGTTGAGGCTGTTCCTTATAGTTGTAGCTTACTAGGGATTTTTTAAGGGTATTTTTATCATGAGTTGTTGTTGAACATTTTTCAGAACAACTACGTTTGTCTAATTATTTGATTTTGTCTAATTATTTAATTTTCTCCTTTTATCATGTTAATCTGATGAGTTATATTGATGGATTTGTAAATGTTGAACTAGTTTTATATTCCAGGTTGAACTGTACCTGGTCTTTCCATTTTTTTTTTTTAAGGAAGTTTGTGTTCTTGGAATGTATTGGCTTAGAGTTTTCTTGTATTTTTTATTTTTATTTTTTGGCCTGGTTTTGGTATCTGAGTAATGCTGGCTGAAAAAAAAATAGGGAAATGTTTTAATGAATAGTATGCTGTAAAATGAGTTGATTTTGTTACACCACAGTCTGCTATTATATAATATTCAGCTGATATATAATTAAACACTCCCCTGCTGTATCTTTCAGAACTCCTTGGGTTATAAGAAACCCAGTTCAAAATAGCTGATACTGAAGTATACATTAGCTTAATGGCTCTACACTAGGGCTTCAGGCTTGACTGAATCTGAATTTGTAGATGTAATTGTCAGTAGTATATATTTGTCTGTCTCTTTCCTTCTGTTAAGTTTTTCCATGTTAGGAAAGAATTAGCTATTATCAACTTTTGTGTACTATATTCCTTACATATTACGTAAATCTTGAGAACACAGAATGGGAGTCCCCCTTTTTATCCCATTGTCCATATTCATGACTGAAAGGATTTCGTTGTCTTTACTTGAATCATATGTTCCCAGTCCCTTTGTCTAAGGTAGTGATTGATGACCATTTGTGGGCCAAATGCTTCTAGCTACTTTTTTTTCTTTAAAGTTTGGCTGAGGATGTGGCTCAAGTGATTGAGCATCCACTGAGCATACAAGCTGAGGGAGTGTAAGGCTCTGAGTTCAAATCCCAGCACCAAAATAAAAATAAGTTTAATTGGGATACAGCCAGAACCATTCAGTAACAAATGCTCTGCTTTTGTGCCTCCACTGATCTGCAGTTGAAGGGTAAAGGATGTTTAAGTAGACTGAATTAATTGGTAGTAGAAGCAAGCCCCTTGATTGGCAGCTCTGTCAGCACTGCTAGTGAGGGAAGTGGGGCTGTTCCCAACAGGATTGACAGTTTTTAAATGAATACCAAATCAATAACTTGTTTCCCCACCCCTGGAAATAACTTGCCAATTACACTTAATTTGTTCCTGTTGTGTGGACTGAGATTTTCACACTGATGTAAGTGTTAATTGAACAATATGCTAATATAAGAGACCTAGAAGAATGGGGAAGGATATAGTAACTAAACCCTAAATTACATGAAACATAAAAATATAGGCTGGATCATTTAAATGATGGACTGTGGTTTTTCTCTTGGCAGATGATGAAACATGCCTGGGATAATTACAGGACATATGGATGGGGACACAATGAGCTTCGACCTATTGCACGGAAGGGTCATTCCACTAACATATTTGGTAAGTTTTCATTGTCTGATTACAGATTCTGTTTTTCTGACTCCCATCTTTTAAAACAAGACCTTTTTAAAGTGCTTTGTTACATCTGTGGCACTGTAATTTTAATGCATTATGTTTTTGTGTAAGTGTATTAAGATTTCTAGTTGCTTTGGGTTGCATTTAGTAGATTTTTCTTTTTTAAATTTTTAATATTTATTTGAAGGTGAGGTAAAGCAGGGTTACAATTGAATAGGTCAGGTAAAGAGTTCATTTCTTTTTTGATACTGTAACCTTTCCTTCAGTTTTTTCCTTCAGTGTCGCCGCCCGCCCCGTTCTCCCTCCCACCCCCAAGTTTTAGAGTTAATTTTCAACATAGTGTCTAGTGGGTTCCGCTGCTGCATTTGTTCACCCTTTATCCCTCCATTTCTGTGGCCCCTCCCCCACCCAAAGACAGATAAATAGACCAGATAAAAAGAAAAGCAGTAGCAAAGAATAAAGCCTCTTGTTTCCATTTCCTGGAGTTCATTTTGATAAATACTATTTTATATGAGATGCACGTAGGCATTGCATCTTTGTGCTCCTCTCCTAAGAACATCCTCCTTTGGTCTCACTCTGTGTGACTGCCTAGAGTCCTGTATAACTTATCATGTCCTGGTGTATTTTCGATCTAGCTTCCAAATAGGAGTGAAAAAGGTGCCATTGGTCTTCTGAGCTTGGCTTACCTCATTTAACATGATTTGTTCCAGGTCCATCCACTTCTCTGCAAATGACATAATACTATTCTTTCTAATGGCGTGTAAAATTCTATTGTGTGCATGTACCACATTTTTGGATATACTCATCTATTGTTGGGCCTCTGGGCCATTTCCACAACTTGGCTATTGCGAATAATGCAGCAGTGAGCATGGATGTGCAAGTGTCTTCACAGAGTCCTGGCTCGTGATGCTGAGGGTGGATGCCCAGCAGTTGTATGGCTGGGTCATAGGGAAGGTCTATGTTTAGTTTTTGATGGAACTCCAGACTGCTGTCTAGAGTAGTACTAGTTTACATTCCCACCAGCAGTGCAATAGGCTTCCTTTCCTCCATATTCCCACCAACATTTGTTGTTGGAATTCATGATGTTGGCCAATCTTACTGGGGTGAGATGGAATCTCAAGAATTGTTTTGATTTGTATTTCCTTTATGGCCAGGGATGATGAGCATTTCCTCACGTGTTTCTTTGACATTCTTATCTCTTCTGAGAAGTCTCTCCTTAGCGCCTTTGCCAATTACCAATTGGTTTATTAGCTTTGCGTTGGGGTTGATTTCTTGAGCTCATTGTATATGGAGATAATTGGTAGATTTTGTTTTTTGATCCAATCTTCTTCTCTATGTAGACTTTTCTACTTACGTATAGATGATTTAGTAATTTACTTGAGTATTTTGAAGCTTTCTTTTTCTTCTTTTTGTTTCTATCAGAAAAAGCAGGTACTGTTTTAGCATTTTCTCCAAGATAATGCCATTTATGATACATTATGGAGGAGGAAGGAAAGAACGGGAAATTCTCCTAATGCTTTGTACATTTGAGAAAGAAAAAGGTGATTTGGTTGGTAAATTAGGTCGGATATGTTGTACATTCCTGGCTACTAAGGAAAAATTAAAAAATTTCCTTCTAAAATGAAGGAAAAATGAAGTATGTGTTTGAGTGGAGTTTGAGCAGGAGCTGTGTTCATTCTGAGTTTGCTCTTATTCCCTCTTTAGTCCTCAGTCCACTTGTTAAAACTTCCCAGTTTCACTGAGCACATCTTATTAAATACACGGTTAAGTCTGGAGACTTGCCAAGTTGGTCTTGTGCTTCCCCCATTTTCCATGCTTATTGGTAGATAACCTTTAAGGGAATGGTAGGCAGAGATAGGAATGTTTCAGTGGGGGAAGGCACATATATTTATCATGGGTGGCACAGCTTTCTTTTCCTTCCTTCCTTCCTTCCTTCCTTCTTTCCTTCCTTCCTTCCTTCCTTCCTTCCTTCCTTCCTTCCTTCCTTCCTTCCTTCCTTCCTTCCTTCCTCCCTCCCTCCCTCCCTCCCTCCCTCCCTCCCTCCCTCTCTCCCTCCCTCCCTCCCTCCCTCCCTCCCTCCCTCCCTCCCTCTCTTCCTTCCTTCCCTCCCTCCCTCCCTCCCTCCTTTCCTTCCTTCCTTCCTTCCCTTCTTTTTTGTTGTTGGTTGTTAGGCCTGAACTCTGGGCCTGGGCACTGTCCCTCAGCTCTTCAGCTCAAGGCTAGTGCTCTACCACTTGTGTCACGGCGCCACTTCCGTGGTTTATTGAAGATACAAGTCTCATGGACTTTCCTGCCCGGGCTGGCTTTGAACCGTGATCCTCAGATCTCAGACTCCTGAGTAGCTAGGATGACAAGCATGAGTCACCAGCGCTGGGCTACAACTTTCATTATTAGTAATTACAGTATACCATCACTGTTACTGTGATATTATAGAAGAATTTTTGCTGACTTCTCTTAAAGTTTGCTTGTTGTTACTTGTGTTTTGTGAACAAATAATAGGCCTTAAAGAATAATTTCTCCGCCGGGTGCTGATGGCTCACGCCTGTAATCCTAGCTACTCAGGAGGCTGAGATCTGAGGATCGTGGTTCAAAGCCAGCCCGGGCAGGAGAGACCGTGAGACTTCTATCTCCAATAAACCACCAGAAAACTGGAAGTGGCCCTGTAGCTCAAGTGGTAGAGCACTCGCCTTGAGCTGAGGGACAGCGCCCAGGCCCAGAGTTCAAGCCCTATGACCGACAAAAAAAAAAAAGAATAATTTCTCCTAGGCTGGAGAAATACTGTGGTAGAAGAAGAAAATTTCTTTTTGACAAATCAGTGATTACCAAGGACCTCCCAGTTATCATTTAATGAGATAAATGCGTATTTCCTCTGCAGAGGTTGCAGATTATAAAGTTCCTATTGCTTTGTGGATACTACAAAAATGAGACATTAATGTACTGCAAGAAATAGTGGTTAATTAAAATGAGGTCTTCTCGAGTAATTATCCCTTTATATTAAGCTAAGTGATAAACTTATTTTTTAAAGCATTTGAATGCAAGCACCTATTGAAAACAAGAAGTGGATGTTGGAAGTTGTTCTGTGGCTCAAATGGTAGAGCACTAGCCTTGAGCTGAAGAACTGAGGGATAGCACCCAGACCCAGAGTTCAGGCCCCACAACTGATACAAAAACAAAACAAAAAAAACTTCTTTGGAAGTGGTGCTGTGGCTCAAGAGGTACAGCGCTAGCCTTGACTGGAGAGCGCAGGGACAGCGCCCAGGCCCAGAGTTCAAGCCCCACAACCGACAAAAAAAATAATATGTATGTGCCAAATAGATACTGGTCTTGCTACTGTTTAGCAAATTTATATTTTGTGTTTTCGAAGACAGGGTGCTACTATATAGCCCAGACTGGCCTTGACCTGTCCATCTTCCTGCCCCTGACCCTTAAGTGCTGGCTGGTATTACTGCAAGACATGCCCCCTCAGGCCTGGCCAGCATGAGTTCTTCTTACCTATATATTCTAGAAAATTTGTAAGATTTGTTAGAAACAGGTCTTTTTTGCATCAAAAGGAAGGAATTTTGATTTGGAATGGAGTATTAGACACTTCATGTAGGATTTTATTTCCCACATAGAGTACAGACATACGTGTATGTAAATTCTGTTCATTATTTCTACTTTACTGGAGTTTGCTTTACTAATATTTTGTTAGTAGGTATTGTATTTATATTATTTTGATATCTTTGTAGTACTAGACTCATAAAAATGAATTGGAAAGTATTCTCTGCTCTTGTCCTTCTAGAAAGGGGACGTTTAGGATTAGTTTTATTTTTCCTTAAATGCTTTGTATAATTAGTAGGTGAGCTCATTTGGATTTGTCTTTTCTGTTTTCAATGCTATTAGCTTTTGTTTTTATGTGCTTTGTAGATCTCTTTGCCCTATGAATTATTATGTCTTCTTGACAGGATCATTAAAGCCCTCAAACCAAAACCAGACCAAGATAGTACAGGACAAAGAAACTTATAGACAGATATCATGTATGAACTTAGACACAGGCAAATCTTAGTAAATTTAATGAATTAATATGTAAAAGAATAAATAAGCATGGCCAGGTGCCTTTGGCATGCATAGCTGGATATTGGTCAGTCTGATTGAAGATATTAAGGGAAAAAGAGAATAAAGTAGGTACCAGAAAAATATTTAATGACGTTCAGTGTCCAGCAATACTAAAACCTCTCAGCACAGTAGATTAGAAAGAAGTTTCTTTAGCTTAATGAGAGGATATCAAGACAATAACCACCATATAGTAGAGATATATATTCTCTTATGTGTGTATATTGTGTGTGTTCGTGTGTGTGTGTTATTTCAGAATGTGGGTTTGTCTGTGTGTGTGTGCGCGCGCGCATGCATGTGGGTGCCAGTCTTGAGGCTTAAACAGGGCGTAGGCACTCTCCCTGAGATTTTGTGCTCAAGACTAGTGCTTTACCACTTGAGCCACAGCTCCACTTCTGGTTTTTTTTGTGATTAATTGGAGATAAGAGTCTCAAGGATGTTCTTGCCTGGACTGGCTTCCAATTGCAATCCTCAGATCTCAGTCTCCGGAGTAGCTGGGATGACAGGTGTGGTCCACCAGTACCTAGCTATGTGTGTAATATTTTAGAACTAATGTTCTAGACAATACCACTATGCAGGGAACCGGAAGGGAGAAAGCCAAGGAGTTCATCAGGGTGGCTTGGAGTGCTTGCCTTGTGAGTGGGAAAATAGCCTTCCTGATGGGCTGAAGAAATTATTAGGAATATATGAATGAGAAAACGGCATATAAATTAAGGACAACCATGGAAAAAATGGATGTGTTAGCTTAAGTCCTCAGAAGCAAACTTTTTTACCAAATAGAAAGGAGAATGGAAGAAGAACAAACAGAAGAAAGTAAGATTGTCCTGTTTCCCTTGTTGTGTTTTCTGTATTGAAGTATCTTATTTTGGTATCAGACTGGCTTCGTTAACACCTCTGTCTCTCCCACTTCCGTTTTTCTCTGGAATATTTCTTTAAAGATCAAGTAGGTAGATTTTGTTACTTTGATTTTCTCTACTCATATTTTATGGTTTCTTTTTTTAGTATAATTTACTTATGGTCTTTTTTCCCTGATGTACTGGGGATTGCACTCACAGCTTCAAGTTCAATTAAATTCAGTTGAGTTCAGGTAAGTAAAAAAGTGTTTTCTATTCTGACCATGCAGAAAGTTGAGGAGAATTACATGTTTGAATTTTCTATTAGTTATCAGTGTGCCATCTTTCACAAATTATATTAAACTCCGTATGTTCTAAGGAAAAAGTGAGCACTATTCGGCATTCTCTTTTTCGGTCCTTACATTCTTTATATTACATATAAACATATGTATATGTATAAATAAAATGTTCCTTATATGAAGGGGATGTTTTTAATGACAGCTATTTTTTCCCCTAATATAGGAAGTTCGCAGATGGGTGCTACCATAGTAGATGCATTGGATACCCTTTATATCATGGGACTTCATGATGAATTCGTAGATGGACAAAGATGGATTGAAGACAACCTTGATTTCAGTGTGGTGTGTATACCATCAGTTATTAATCTCTTATATTACCTATTAAAAAAGACACTGCTGGGCATGTTGACTTTTGCCTGTAATCATAGCTACTCAGGAGGCTGAGATCTGTGATTCATGGTTCAAAGCTAGCCTAGACAGGAACATCTGAGAGACCCATATCATCAGTTAACTTGCAAAAAGCTGGAAGTAGAGGTGTGGCTCAAGTAAAGCTCTAGCCTTGAGTGAAAAAGCCAAGGGACAGCGACTATGCTCTGAGTTCAAGACCCAGTACCAGCAAAAAAAAAAAAGAAGAAGAAGAAGACATATTGTCTTAATGCTATAATCTGAACGTTTGTCTCCTCCCCAACTGAATGAATGGAGTCTTAATCACCAACATGATGATATTAGGAAGTATGGTTTTCGTGAGGTGACTGGGAGAGCCCTGTCCTGATTAATATGATTAGTGCCCTTATAAAATAGCTCCCAGAGCACTGCTGTGACCCTTGAACCATTGAAGACACAGTGAGAAATGTGTGAGCCAGAGAATGGCTCCTCAGTGGGCACTGGATGAGCTGGCACATAACTGGGCTGCCCAGCTGCAGAAGTGTGGGTTCATTGACTACCTAGGATGATACTTTAGTTACTGTTTAGTTATTGCCTAAGATACACATCACAGTAGTTTAAACATAGGTATTAACTGTTGCAAAAAATTCTTTCTTATTTTGGGATTGTCACTTATCATGTAGTTTTTACCTGCTTTTCTTGCCATTTTCCTCTTATATTTCTGGCCCTTATCATGTAGGCATTGTCTTTTTTTTTTTTTTTTTTTTTGGTCCGGTCGTGGGCCTGAACTCTGGGTCTGGGCACTGTCCCTCAGCTCTTCAGCTCAAGGCTAGCACTCTACCACTTGAGCCACAGGGCCACTTCCGGCTTTTTTTCTTTTTGCTTATGTGGTGCTAAGGAATTGAACCCAGGGCCTCATGCATGCAAGGCAAGCGCTCTACCACTGAGCCACCTTCCCAGCCCCTAGGCATTGTCTTAAATGTGCTTCCGCAGTAGTTGGGGGAGGAAAAGCAGTGGACAAGACATAATATGGACCTATAAAGTGCTTTGTGAAAAACAAACATAAACAATAAACCTTTTCAAAAGAGGTCTAATGGTTTGTCACAGCGATGGTGAGCCTTCATAGAGAGAGGCCTCTGCCTAGCCTTCCCTTCCTACACCTTGGTATAGGGGTGTGGCTTAGCTGTGGAGCCTACAGGGTACATTCTACCCTGTGATTTGAGAAGGTTGCTGTCCCACCGTACTATTGTGAGGTTACTTGAGGTACTCTGGTACAGAGTAAAGGCTGAACAGCTATTAGGATTCAGATTCCTGTCTCCCATGGTGCTTTGCTTCCTCCTTCCTCTCTAGGGCATCATTCTCTATTCCTCTCTGTGCTTTTCTTTCTATAGTGAGTCATCTTTCAAACTGTTATTGAAGTCCATCCTTACGTCTTTACTGATGATTTTCCTTGTGCTATGAAGACCAAACTGTGTGTTATTCTGTGTTACCTGAGCAATGTAGTGCTAGACATATTTATTGGTATTTCTTATTTAGAATAATTCATGTTTTCACTTATGTTTAGGTTTGGTTTTGAGGGGTAGAAAATCTAATGAACAATCACTGAAACAAGATAAAGTGTAATTTCTCTGTCATCTTAGTCAAGTGCAGGCAATTGAGGATGCTTTTCCTAACTCCTTAATGATCAGGACCTGGGGTCCTTTGTCTTCTACTTCAGTTGACCTCATCATATACAGTGGTTCTTTACAGGGCGGGCATCTTAGCTACTTTCCAGTCCCAGAAGAGGAAGAAGAGATAGCTGGAGATGGGCCGATTGTTCTCAGGAGTGTCACCTGCGTTTTCCTCATGTTGCCTTGCCTGTCTGTGCAGAGAACCTGGGACATACAGGCATTGTTTTTATTTATTTTTCTCCTTTACAGCTTTGTAGCCCTAATAGATTGTATTTTGTATATCTAGTATATAAAATCCCTATTCTTCAGTGAGGAGGATATATTCTTATATTTTCTTTTAAACATTTTGAAGTTTTGCTTCACTCTTTTTTTTCTAAAGAATTACAAAATATAGTTAATATTCTACAGTAAGAACTACAAAACATAGCCAAGAGAAATGAAGCATATACCATGCTTCTGTGTTACTTATCTCTGAATTTATCTTTAATACAATGCCAATAAATAATCGAGCAATTTATTTTTTGTGGAAATTGATAATTTCAGACTTTAGATGGAGGCAAAGGGAGCCAAGAATAGTCAATAAAATGTAAAAGAAAAAAAAATTTGAAGATTTATTCCAGAGGATGTAAATACTTATATGGCTATAATAGTAAAGATGATGTAGTATGGGCAGAGAAGCAGAATGTCTATGTACATCTCATTTATGCCCAAGTGTCACTTTTCAGTATATGATAGTGGCTTAACTGGGCATCCATATAGGAAAAGAATTGATAGAAAATGTGATCCTTGCTCCCACCTTATAAAGTTTAAATTTCAATTGGAATATGAATATTAGTGTAAAATATAAGAACAGATCTCATAGGATATCTGAGAATTTCATTGTGACCTTGGTATAGGGAAAGGGGTCTTAAATAAGATACAATGTCTTAAGACTGAAACCGTTAATCATCAAAGGTGCTTTTAGCCTTTATAGCCTTTAATCCTTGTAGAGTAGCTTATGTGTGCAGGGTGTAACAGGCAGCTGTCATTGGTCCTATCCTGCTATTTCTATATGCCTTTTTGTCATATATTGCTCATTTTAGTTTGTTCTTTTACTTGGGTCTTTTTCTCTACTAACCTGTTTTAAACAAAGTATTTTCAAAAGAAGCTTGTTGATTCCATCTGAATCTTGTTCTCTGAGGACATTCTTAGTTCTCAGTCCTTTGTTATTTCACATTCTAGAAAACTTGAAATTTTGATGAGGATTTCACAGAATATATAATTTGGAGAGAGTGGAATCTCTCTTGTGTATCATTGTACCAATGGAGGCTCAGTCAGAGACCAGAACTACACCATCAACTGTAGGATTTAATGTTTAGAATTGTTAATTGAGTAATGGGAGCCAAAAGACCAAACGAAGGCATGTGGTATTACCAGAAGTAGTAAATAGAGGAAACAGCTACCACCCATGGGACTCCGAGAACATGGGAAGAGGTGGAAATCCTTAAAATGTACTAACTTGGGCTTTGTGGAACTAGTATCCAGAGCTACTACAGCGGGCATTGCTGATATCTTAGTAATTCTTTTTTTTTTTTTTTTTTTCAATTTATTTTTTTTGTTGGTCATGGGGCTTGAACTATGGGCCTGGGCGCTGTCCCTCAGCTCTTCAGCTGAAGGCGAGCACTCTACCACTTGAGCTACAGCGCCACTTCTGGTTTTCTAGTGGTTTATTGGAGATAGGAGTCTCATGGTCTTTCCTGCCCAGGCTGGCTTTGAACCCCGTAGATCTCAACCTCCTGAGTAGCTAGGATGACAGGTGTGAGCCACCGGTGCCTGGCTTTGTATTTTGTTTTTTATTCAGTTATAAAAAATATTACTACAATTGTAAATATTTAGTCTATTAACGTGTTTGGAGGCGAGCCTTCCATCTTTATTTTTCTCTCTAGTTGACATCTTGTTCTTTCATCATCTTGTTCTATTTCTCTCTCCATATTTTGGATTGTTTCATGTTTCTTTTTTCCATCTACTCTCTTGACTTTTATATTTTCCATTTACATTCATATTTTGGGTTATTCTTACACTTTGAGCATATCTACTTAACAAAGTTGAAAATCAGTCTGTTTTTGGCTCTTCTGAAGAACATATCTGTTAGACTATATTAGACTTTGCCAGAAAACCACGCAGACATCCCGGTACAAAGAACAAAGGAAAGGTCTGTTGCCAGCAAAGTGACAGGCAAGACCCCGTCTCACACCAGGTGAGGTGACCTTTTACAGCCTACGAGGTTTAGGAGGCGGTGGCCCTGGTGGGGACGGGGGGGGGGGGGGGGGGGTTTGCAGGGCCTTCATCGTGGCGGCTGGGACTGATGGCTGCTGCTGCCCAGGTAGTAGGTACGGGGTCTTGCAGCTGCCGGTACCTGAAGGTCACTCTAGGGGGCTCCTGCTGCCTTATCTGGTGGTGGTGCCCCAGAAGAGTGCCATCCAACGGTAAGGGGTGGCGACTGGTTATGCACTGCCTTCATTCCATGGGCCTGGTGTGGCCTAGGAAAGGCGTGTGAGAAACTATGGGAAGGGATGATTTTAGAATGAGTTAGCTTAGCTCAGCTCCTTCTTGTTAATACCTGTGCAAACTCTTCAGTAATGGATGAATCACTACTTTTCTTGAATGCCACTTTTCAGAGCACACGGTGCCCTGCGTTCTGAGGATCTCTTGTCTCAAGTTTGTCGTCTAGTGTCGAGAGAAGCATGGTACAGCATGGACGCAGGCTGCTGGGTGGGTTGCGCACTATGGAGAATACGGAGGTGTGCCTGAGATAGTGTAGGCAGTATTGCTGTCTCACATGGGGGATATTGAAGGACTCTTTACTATAGTGACATTTCTAGGAAGAGGCTCAAGGCGGGGGAGGCCCTGTGCATGTTAGCTGTGTGGCTGAGAATAGCACGAAAGGTTGCTGGTTGTTTTCTTCAGCCTTCTAAAGGCAGGAGGCTGTTGTGTTTTTGCTTTAGCCCTGCTGTGGGAAGGCAATATCTTTTTATAAGCTAATGTCTTGTTCTCCTTGCTTTTATGTTTTGTTTTCCTCAGTGTGAAAATGTGGTAATTCTATTTCCGTATGTCTGTGTGTAGATTATTCTTTAGAAGACTCATGATGAGGATTGATGTTTTCTCAGCTCTTGAGGATGCTCAGCCATTACTCTTTTCAGTATGCCTCTGCCTGGTTTCTCTGTCTCTTCCTCTATCTAGAACTTGTCTTGTGTGTCACACTAGTCAGGGAAAAAGTAAGAATCTTACAAGTAATCACAGTGATCAGATGACTAATGTTATTTGAGGTAATAGTACAGATAAGTAACAGTGTTGATGGATACTATTTTATACTGTGTGGTCAGAAAAAAATTTGGATAAGGTGACATTTTTTCATAAATTCCTAAATATTAATAGAGTAGTCATTTAGCTAGATGAAGGGAAGCACCTGGACAAAAAGAAAGTGAGAGGCTGAGTACTTGCCCCGAGGTTGGCAGTCCTGGGGTAACAGTGGGGCCTCACAGAGGGAGGTCAAGGGGAGAAGTGGGATCCAAAGGCATTGGGCTGATTGGTCGTTTCCTGGGGGTGTGGCCAGGGGCCACGGTGGTACATTTGCATGCTTGATGCAGCTGTGGAACAGTGAGTTTCCTTCTGGAATTCCCTCTTCACCCCTGCCATAACGCCTGGCTCTGAGTCTGAATGCTTACCCTGCTTAAAGGAAAAGAACAGGGTACATGAAAATGAAAAAAATGGCTGGGTGCCTGTCATCCTAGCTACTCAGGAGGCTGAGATCTGTGGTTCAAAGCCAGCCCAGGCAGGAAAGTCCGTGAGAGACTTATTTCCAAAAAATCACCAGAAAACTGGAAGTGGTTTAGTGGCTCAACTGGTAGAGTGCTCGCTTTGCGTTGAAGAGCTGAGGGACAGCGCCCAGGCCCAAAGTTCAAGCCCCCCAAAAAACTGACCAAAAAAAAGAAAGAAATTTTTTACAATTTGGCCAATACAGGCTAGAGAAATTCTCTGCCTCCTGCTTTTCCTTGGTGTTACAGCTTACAAAAAGGCTGAAGCAACGTCAGGAAATGTGCCTGTGTGGGGGTCGCTGTGGCCTTTGCCCAAGCGCAGGGTCTGGCTCCTAGCACCAGGGACCAGGAGTTTTGAGGTGGTGTGTCCTGTGGGGAGCAGAGTATATAGGCACAACTGTGGAGACTTCCTATTTCTCAGCTCCATCCAACTGGAGCGTAGAGAGGAAGACCTGGATGAAAGCAAAGAAACTGTTGGGCAAGTTATTACTATACTTCCGTCCGTAGAAGGCCTTCTGCCCCCATGTTAAAGCGGCTATGTGTCCTGTAGTACTGTAGTATGCTGTGTATTGGAATATATGAAGTAATGCTAAGCATGTTTTTTTCAGGAATGGGTTTAGATAAGTCATAATATCAAAACGTTAGATTTTTTTTTGTGTGTGTGTGGTACTAGGGCTTGAACTCAGGGCCTTAAGCTTGCCAAGCAGATAAATGTTCTACCAATTGAACTAGGCTCTGAGGCCTTTATGTTTTTGTTATTTTTCATATAAAAGTCTTCCACTTTTGCTTGGGGCCTTGGACCATGATTTTCCTATCTCTATCCTGAGTAGCTGGGATTATAGGTGTGTGATACCATACTTAGCATGTTTTTGAGTTAAGGTCTAACTTTTTTGACTGAGTACACTTGAGCCACAATCCTCCCATCTCTACCTTCCTCTAGCTCAATTATAAGTGTGAATCATGCTCAAGAAAAATTACATTATATTGTGATAGTTCCGTGTTAGGAAAATATACACATTTGTGTCAACAAATGATGTGTTCTGTCTATAAATACTGGAAAGATTTCAGGATAATCCACTTTTTCCTCTTAACTTTTTGTTAAAATTTAATTATGAAATTACTAATAAAATTCATAATTCATATTTATACATACTTTATTTGTAAATTCTTAGGTTATACTGTAGTTCTACATGTACTGGAATTATACCATGAATTAAGTGCTTTTCTAACTCTGTTTCCATGCCTACATACAAACACACACACACACACACACACACACACACACACACACACACACACACACACACACACACATAAAATCTTTGGAATTATACTTAGGTTATTAATGTTTCTATATATGTGCCAAACTTCTTTCAGTTTACTTTTTTAAAAAATTTGGTTCATAACTTTGGTTCTTTTAAACAATTTGCATTTCAGAGAAATTTCAAGACTTATCAATTTGTTATTCAAACTATTGATTTTATGCTTACAGTTTCTGCTTTCCTAGTTTACATATTGTCACTAATCTACAACTTTATTATTATCTTTTACATTTCTAAATCATTTTTCTTTTTGATATATATGCAATTGTGTCTACATAATTTGTCACCTAGGAACTAGTTTCCTTAATGTTATTAATTCATTATTTACACTTGTACTGTTTCAAGATTTACTAAGTTATTTGTGCAGCAGGAGGAATATTTAAAATTCATGAGCAGAGCTGTAGGGATGAGACCAGAAGGCTGGAGTCAGCGAGAGGGGAGTGATGTTCTGGAATGTAAGAGGTGGAGGCACTTGTGGTGGGAATGGCAGTCAGAGCAGGCCTCGGTCATTTGTTTCACAGTGCTGTGGAATGTACAGGAAGTGGCCCATCAGTTTCTGGGGCTGGGGCTTGGGCTTGGGGGCTGGAGGGACAGGAGCAGTTGATTCAGCAACATCAGCAAATGGCAGTTGAGGTTATAATTGCATGGGAAGTGGAGGTACAGAAAGGATGCTCATTCCAAGAGCTTCTGAACCGATTTGGCAACTGTAAAGCATTACATGACCACCTGTGACTATTTCCCACCTGTTTCCACAGAACTCAGAGGTGTCGGTGTTTGAGGTTAACATTCGCTTTATTGGAGGCCTGCTCGCAGCGTATTACCTCTCAGGAGAAGAGGTGAGTATCATGGAAGTGACATGGAGCAGCCCACAGCTTGCCTGGGTGTCATGTAGTTGACAAAGCCGTCCTTCTGCGAGATCTGCACTGAACTGCACCACCCAACAGCGCGCGAAACTGCTGAGACCAGATTGAGATGAATGGGAGCGTTAGTGCAGGTCCTCGTGAGGCAGAACGTTCATTACCAAAATGTCTCATGTGGAAATTGAATGCAGTGTATTACTATGAATAAGTAATAGAAGATTTCAAGTTCTCCTGTCTGCAATTCTTGGTACAGGACACAGAGACCCACTTGAGACCCATACTGCTGGAAATAGGAAAATGGATGTGAGAAGTTACTGTTTTGCTACTGTACTCTGCTGGGCTGCATTTTGGGAATGGGGTTGGCTAGTGGAGGAAAGACAAACTGGAGGAATTATTCTAGTTTGTTTTTTTGAGAAACTGCTTCACCCGTATTTTTGATAGGCTGCATTTGTTTTGCTTTTGTGCTGCTGGGGATTGAGTCTGGGGCCTTTCCTGCTAGTCAAGATTCTCACTGAATCATGCCCAAGGGTTTGTTGGTCTAAATGATTTGTAAGTCTTTTCTTAGATGCAAGAAAAGTTGCTTTGTTTGTTTTGTTTTGGTGCTAGTACTGGGGTTGTAATCAGGCCTTCGTGCTCTTTCTTGGCTTTTTCGCTCAAGGCTTTACACTTGAGCCACACCTCCACACCCAGCTTTTTTGATGGTTAATTTTAGGTAGGAGTTTCCTGCCTGCGTGTGCTGGCTTTGAACCTCAGTCCTCAGATCTTAGCCTTCTAAGCAGCTAGGATTGTAAGTGTGAGCCGCCAGTGCCTAGCTAGATCTAGATTTCTGAGCTATGCAATTTTCCTTTCTCTGAACAACAGCATTTTTCTCTAAGGGAAAAGATTTGCTCCCTTTTTGTTTATCTGAGAAAGTATTTCTTTTTCCACAGTTGAAGGATAATTTCACAAGGTACAGAACTCTAGATTGGTGCTTTTTTTCTTTCCTTAACATTTAAAAACACTTTCTTACTATTTGTATGCTATATTGGCTTGTTTTTGACTACTATAACAAACTGCTTGAAGCCTGTTTATTTAGTTTCTAGTTTCAGAAGCTGAAAGTTCAAGGTCAGTCATCTTTATCTGGCATATGGCATTAGGATTACATGGTGAGACAGGCAGTAGAAGAGGTTTGTGAGACCATATGTTTTAGTTTGGGTGATTTGTAGAGACCTATCCTTAACTATATTTAGTGTAATTGGGAGCCAGTTCATTTTATTACCATGTATTCATTTGTTACTATGCTTTTTTTTTTCTTGTATTTGATTTTCTAGATTTATTGACTTTTTTAGTTTTCTTTGCTAAAATTTTCCTTGCTAAAATTCTTCATGAGCATCTTTGAAAAAACTATTTTTTTCAATTTTTGATTGTTTTAGCTTCTCTATTATTTCTTGCTTTGTCTGAACTTCAAGGCCTAGAATGAATAGATTTTTTTTTGCTTTTTATGTATTTCATTACTTTTGATTGAATGATAGATATTATGCATAGGACAGTGAAATCATGTTATTAATAGTTGTGCCTAGAAGAGCATGCTAGTGTTAGGGTAAGGGTCAGTGCAGTCAGGGGTTGAGATAGGTTTGTGTATTTCATAGCTAGGTTTACCTTTAGTGTATTCCTGGTTGCAGAGTCTTTTAGTGTTACCTTGTAATTGGACTGTGTCTGCTTTGCAGGAACTTTTTCTTATTGTCTGGCTCTGTTAGGCATTTCCTGTAGGTCTGGGCCTCAGAGGAGGTCTCTTCATTCTTATCCCTCATCTCCATCCAGACTGCAGTTACTTCTTATTCTGTTCCTAGCCTCTGTCTGTCTGTCTGTCTGTCTGTCTGTCCCATCCTTCTCTCCATCCATCCATCCGTCCATCCTTTTCTTGTTTCAGCCTTTGTATGTTGAAAGCCATGAATCCACATTAGTAGCTATTATTGCAGACCAGCACCACAAGGGTCATTCTAGCCTTCTGCCTTTTTTGGGTTGTTCTTTTAAGCATACTTCTTACTGTTTCTACATATATTTACCTATTTGCTGTTTGTTCCTGGCTGTTGACTTTCTCCTGACTGCTAGATTGCTGCTACCTTCAGCATCCACATCCTTTCTTCCCTGGGACCACAGGGATCCTGTGTGCCTTTGCTTGGCTGGCCTTACCTGCAGTGTTTTTCCGAAGCCCTTTTTAGGCCATCACCCTGCTTCCTAGGCATATCTCTGGATGGCCCTTGACCTTGGGAGCTTCTGGAATGAATTATTAAATAACAGTGAGAGGAGAACATGGAAGGATTTTATATTTTAGTGTCTTCAGTGTTAAGAGTTTGTTTTTGTTTTTGTTTTTGCAGGTTAGAGGATATAAAATGTCATTGAGAAAGGAGAGGAGCCACCTAGCAACAACTTCTTTGTTGTTATTGTTATTGATACTGGGGTTTGAACTCAAGGCCTAAGACACTCACTGTCCCTAAGTTTTTTTTGATTGAGTCTAACACTCTACCACTTTGAGCCACAGCTTCACTTCCAGTTAAGAGTCTCATGGACTTTTCCTGCCCGAGCTGCCTTTGAAATTCAGTCCTCAGATCTCAGCCTCCTGAGTAGCTAGGATTGCAGGCTCCTGGCCTACCTAAACATTTGTGCTTATGTCTCGAGTGCTAATTTTTTTGTGTATGGTTAATGGAGTTGATTGTTTTCAGAGCAATATGAATGTTATCCATAATGAATTTGGAGTAGTTTCTGCCTGGGGAGCTTGAGTTATGGCTCCTTGTTGGTTGCCTGGCTAGAGGCTGAGCACGTGTGAAGATTTTGCTTCTTAATGTCATGGAAAAAGCTCAGATGCTAAAGAAATGTGTGATGCTTCTGTTTTGCAACTCGTGAAGTCTCAGGGAAAGAAGAAACATGGGCCTCCTCATCTATCACCATGTGAGAACGTTAGAGCAGTGTGAGAACACAGGTGGAAGAGCATGCATAGTGCCTGACACAGTGCTGTCACTATACTCTATGCCAAACGCCGGCCTTTCTCATGTGGTCAGTGCTCTGTATCTGTAAGAGGAGAGATATGGTAGTCAGCTTTACTGAAAAGGAAGGAGAATGTGTTACGACTTTCTCACACAATAGAACTTGTCCTGACCAATTTACTTTCCAGTGTGATCATTTTATATTGCACACCTTTTTTTTCTGTGAAAACTAACAATGAGGTGTCTTAAAAATAAGTGAAACAAACTGGGTGCCAATGGCTTATGCCTGTAATCCTAGCTACTCAGGAGGCTGAGATCTGAGAGGATCATGGTTTGAAGTCAGCTCAGGCAGGAAAGTCTGTGAGACTCTTTATCTCCAGTAAACTACTTGGAAAAAGCTGGAAGTGGAGCTGTGGCTCAATTGATAGAGCACTCGCCTTGAGCAAAAGAAGCTCAGGGACAGTGCCCAGGCCCAGAGTTCAAGCCCCAGGATCAGCAAAAGAAAAAAAAAAGTGAAACATAGAAGAGTAATTTAAATATGACATTATTCTGATGCTGAATGGACAATAGATGCCATTATCTCATTGGAACCAGAAAGTTAGCTGTAATTTAGAACATAACAGTGGAAATACGTAACTAGATTAAAGAGTGCTTTACATGCATCCTGTTCTCTGGCATATGGAAGTGAGTGAGGATTACATGCCATTCTAACAAAGTATTCCTCGTGTTGATTTATTAATATCGTAAACTGAAGCTTTATCATTTTATTTCTCAGCATAAGGCTATTTATATTACCCCCAAGTTAAAATATCTTGATGATTTATGATGTTTACTTGGTGCCAGCTTCAAATATATGATACTTCAATATAACCATTGCCTTTCTCATTTTTTAGTACTTATCAAAGTGGGCTTCCTTCCTGAATAAGATAGTGTAATTTATGTGGATAACAGCACCTAAAATGTGTCAGATAAAATAGACAAATTATTATGTGGAGTTTAGGGCTTATTCACAGATAATAAAAACAAAATAAATAACAGCGGTATATTTTTACCAAAATGTAAATATACTCTATTGCCGATAGGTCAGGTTATTCTTGAATAAATTCAAGGATATTTTCCAAGACAAAATAGCCTGTAACCTTGAAGTCCTTTAAGTAAAAGTAAGTTATGAAAAAAAAAAAAGTTAAGTGCTTGAGTAGAGGCAAGGCATTGGGTTCTGTCTCCAATACTACCCCAATCTTGAAGGAAAGAAGGAGTAAAAAAAATAAAAATAAGAAAATAAAAAAAGGAAATGTTACTTTTCCTGATTCAAATATCAGAAATTATTGTCCTCATTATATTAGTACTCACTTGAATTTTGGAAAACATGGTTTGGCTTGGGAAGTGGCTGCAGATTCCATTGAGAACTTCACATCATATCTGCAGACATGCTGGTGATTGGGCAGAATGTTGCACTGCACTCTGTTAACATAGTAGATAAACAGTTTCAGGTACATTCTCCAGCATATGTACCTATGAAGTTATGTATGCATTTGTATACATCATGATGTGCCTGAAGTCACAGTGGTAATACTAATTCATTGTTCATGAATGTGATGGTTACTGATTTGACTAATCAGAAGACAGAGTTTATAAATAGCTATAACAGGAGCTAGAAATTTTGGAGTAAGACTTATGACAGAAGTGAGCCACCAAGGGCTGGGCGCTGGTGGCTCACGCCTGTAATCCTAGCTACTCAGGAGGCTGAGATCTGAGGATCGTGGTTCAAAGCCAGCCCGGGCAGGAGAGACCGTGAGACTCCTATCTCCAATAAACCACCAGAAAACCGGAAGTGGCGCTGTAGCTCAAGTGGTAGAGCGCTCGCTTTGAGCTGAAGAGCTGAGGGACAGCACTCAGGCCCAGAGTTCAAGCCCCGCAACCGACCCCCAAAAAAAAAAAAAAGAAGTGAGCCACCAAGAACTCTCAAATGCTTCGTGCAGCTCTGCCCCTTCCTTTTTTTTTTTTTTTTTGTAAGGGGTAGGTTTATTCAGTAGACCTGCTGGGACCAGGCAAGGTTGGCACTCCACATGGCTGGGAAAGGCCTGGGAATGAGAGAGAGCTGGGAAAGAGAGGAAAGAAAGAGGAAAGAGCTAGAAGAGAGCAGAGAGAGAGCTAGAAAAGAACAGAGCTCTGCCCCTTCCTTGGGTAATCACTGAGCTACACCACAGAGGGGCAGACATCACATGGTCCTAGCTCACACTGAAGAGTCTGAGTATCCAGTCAGGCGCTGCCAGCTCTGGGGAGACAGTTGAATTTTGAGTTTCAGAGCCTTGTAAAAGAAAACTCAGCATATAACCGAGTATGTAGAGACCTGGGGTCTCTGAAACACATACCCTCACAATGACCAGAGTGCAATTCAAAATTATTCAGTGTATGAAAATACAAGGGAAAAATGTGGCTCGTATATCTAAAAGAAATATAACTGATAACCTGTCTTAAGGTGACTAGATACTGAAATTAGTTGATGAGGATTTTATAGCAGCTTTTACAACTGCCTAGTGGTATGTAGGAAAGCATTTCTGAAAATTTGAATAACATTGGAAAATCTAGGAATGAGAAATAAAGTATAAAGTATCCAAAGTTAAAAAAAATTGTTGTGTTTGCCATTTGGAAATCGCAAGAGCCACTAAACTTGAAGATAGATCAATGTAAATTATTCATTGCGATGCAAAAGAGATTCCTAAATCTTAAAAGAAATCTTAAAAGAAAGAACAGAGGTTCAGAAACTTGTGGAATGATGTTGGAAAAGCCTAGCTTGTATTTAAATTTGAGTTCCAAATGGAGGAGAGCAGCTAGATGGAAAATGTAGTTGAAGAAGTAATGGCTATTATTTTTCTTTTATTGGTGATAGACCTAATTTCAAAGTGGGTTCTCAACAAGATGTGTTCTAAGCACCCCTAGGCATGTCATGATCAAACACCTGACCACCAACGAGAAAGAAAAAATTTGCAAGCATCTAGGGAAAAAAATGACAGTACTGTGTTTGGATGATTTAGAAGTATTCATTAGAAATCTTAGTTTATTTTTCTTCTTAATTTCTTTAAAAGTATGTATTTGCATAAAGCAAAAAATAGTATTTCACATTAGTATTATTCATAATATATATAAAATCCATGGCAACTGGAATAAAAGACCAGTAGATGAAATGAACCAGCACAGTTAAGGTTTTTACTTTTTTTTTTTTTTTTTTCAGGTAAGGGGTAGGTTTATTCATTGTTCCGGCTGGCACCAGGCCATCTTGGTCCTCCACGCAGTGGGGAAAGGCCTGGGGAAGAGAGCTGGGAGAGCTGGGAAAGAGAAATAGCTGGGAAAGAGAGAGAAAAGAGCTAGAAAAGAGAGAAAAGAGCTAGAAAAGAGCGTCTGGGAAAGGTAGGAAAGAGAAGGGAGCAGGGAAAGAGAAGAGAAGGAAGAGCTGAAAAAGAGAAAGAAAAGAGCAGAGAGAGGTTTTTACATTTTATAGGAAGTTGTACAATATTAATTTCCTTTTTTGGGGGGGGGGGGTCCGGTCATGGGGCCTGAACTCTGGGCCTGGGCACTGTCCCTCAGCTCTTCAGCTCAAGGTTAGCGCTCTACCACTTGAGCCACAGCGCCACTTCCGGCTTTTTTTTCTTTTTGCTTATGTGGTGCTGAGGAATTGAACCCAGAGCCTCAGGCATGCAAGGCAAGTGCTCTACCACTGAGCCACCTTCCCAGCCCTAGAATATTAATTTCAAGTAGACTGAAAAGTTAAAGATTTATAGTTGAGTTACTAGAGCAAACACTAAATGGAACAAACACAAGCATCAATAGCTCAGGAATAATAATTTTAAACCAGGCCAGGTAGAAAGGAATTCTCTCCCCCCCCCCCCCCAAAAAAAAAGAAATAACAATAGAGGTGAGAAACAAAATAAAAAGTAGGGCTGAGAGTATAGCTCAGTGGCAGATCATGTGCTAGCATGCCTGAGGCCCTGAGTTGGAACTCTGTCAGCGTGGGCATAAAATTGAGGGGTTTTTTTTTGTCAGTCATGGGCTTGAACTTTGGGCCTGGGCACTGTTCCTCACCTCTTTAGCTCCAACGCTAGGACTCTACCACTTGAGCCACAGCTCCACTTCTGGCCTTTTCTGCTTATGTGGTGCTGAGGAATACGACCCAGGGCCTTCATACATGCCAGGCAAGCACTCTACCTCTGAGCCACCTTCCCAGCCCCATGGTGTATTGTTTTATTTATATATTATATCTCCCATTGCACTGTTCTGAAGCACTTCTTGTTTTCTTCTAGTAATTTCATAGTTTGGATTTCACATTTCAGTCTTCAGTCCATTTGAAGTTGACTTTTATATAGGGTCAGAGAAAGCATTCTACTGTCATTCTTCTCTGTGTGAATATCCAGTTTTTCTGTTCTATTTATTAAAAGGTTCCTTCTTCCACAGTGTGCCCTTAGTCTCTGTTGGAAATCAGCTGGCTGTAGCTGTGTGGGTTAGCTTCTAGTCTTGCTATTCTGTTTGTCTCTGTATCTATTTTCATGCCAGTAGCATGCTGTTTCCATAACTGTGGGGTTGTGTGCTTTGAAATGAAGGAATATTATACCTCCTACATTGTTCTTTTGCTCAAGGTATCTATGACTGATTTGTTGTTGTTGTTGTTATTGTGATAAAAGTGTCAGTGGGGAGGGGTAACACTGCTAGGAAGGAAATCACTCATTACTTATGTAACTGTAACCTTTCTGTACATTACCTTGATGATAATAATAATAATAATAATAAAGTATCAGTGTATTCACACAGGAAGAAATTGTAAGCCACTGAGGGCCCAGATTTAGAAACTCTGGGGGGGGGGACAGGCAAAGTGGGGGGGGGATGCTTAGAAGTAAGGATTTGATGTACAATGGCTAGGAACCATGTGTACCATGCATTGGTGTGTCACATGTGTTTCCTGTGTATCGAAAAGCAGGTTGCCTTGTAGAAGGAGCTGTGTGGTTGAAGGAAAGACTTGGACAAGAGTCTTGTTTTTTACTTTGATACTTTTTGGATTTTTGGATTTGCCTGCCTGGCATACTAAAAACTAATGTGTTTTAAATTGGCTATCAAAATGTTTCTCACACTAGGGAATGTGACTGTAATATATTTATTACTAAAATAAAATAAAAGTATACCCTTGAGAATTTCTCAGTGTATTAGAGTGTTTTCTTTTTGAACTGTTACTATATTTGGTTACTGTTTAGTGTAACTTGTTAAAGGTAGTTGAAATTTAGACAATATATTATTGGCTAGTTCTAAATGAGAAATGAAAGTGCTTTCTATTTTAACTCATTTGAAGTGGTAGCTATTTTTTTTTTACCATTTTGAATATTAATTTTTTAAGATAGAAGAGATGTGATATAGCTGGTCATAACTAATATAACTGACTAATAAGAGCTAATTTAACTCTGATCTGAAACTTGGAGCTAGGTGCTGGTGGCTCATGCCTGTAGTCCTAACTGCACAGGAGGCTGAGATCTGAGGATCGTGGTTTCAAGTCAGCCTGGGCAGCAAAATCTGTGAGATTCTTATCTCCAGTATACCACTCAGAAAAAATCCAGAAGTGGCACTGTGGTTCAAGTGGTATAGCGCTAGCCTTGAACTAAAGAAGTTGAGAGACAGCATCTAGGCCCTGAGTTCAAGCTCCATAACTGACAAAAAAAAAAACAAAAAAAACTTGATCCTTCAGTCCTGACGATACTGATTATAATAGGTTGTAACTTTTCTTTCCTAAGATATGAATGTTCAAACTGAGAGAACTGAGTTTACATGTGCTTTTCTGAATTAGTGACCTAAATCATTGTGGGTTTTGAATTGAAGTAGATATTGAAGGCAATGGTAAATTGTAGCTATGTGAAGTGGATTGAAGGATCGGTGAAGTGGATTTTGTCATATTTAAGGAATCTTGCAGAAGAACATCTTAACATACTCTTTTTATCAAATTTTTAAATTGTTATAAAGATGATGTACAGAGAGGGTTATAGTTACATAAGACAGGTAATGAGCACATTTCTTTTTGGACAGTGTCACCCCTTCCCTTGCCCTCTCCCAGTTTTTCCTTCCCATCTCCCACCGTCAAGTTGTAGAGTTCATTTCCAACATAGTGTCTAGTGAGTACCACTCCTGCATTTATTTACCTTTGTCCCTCCATTCTGTACCCCCTCTTACACTTCCAAAGACATCTAAAAGGGACAAACAGAACAAAAAGAAAACAAAAACAGCAAAAAAGAACAAAAACCTCGTTTCCATGCCGTGGAGTTCATTTTAACATCATATTTCTTTTTCTGCTTGTAACACAATATTTTCTGCCCCCAGCAATGTAGGAATGCTTTGCTTAATGCAATCTCAACTAAAACCTGATTATGTGAAAAATAAAACTTCGTATATGAAGAATAGCAATTGGTGGCTGTTGACAAGGTAGCATCTTAAATAAGCTGTTTGGAATTTGTTTAAGAGCAGATCTGCATGAAGTGTGTAGGCTGGAGAGCAGCACTTTTCTAACAGTGTTTGAATCCAGTTCTATTCTGGAGTTGGTGCTCCTATCCCTGAGTTAGTGGTCTTCAGTGTAAAGTATACAAACCTATTTACTGGGCTATACTAAGCAACAGTAGATTTTTAACTGTCTAGATCTTTTTGCTATTACATGCTAAGAAAATAGAAGTCTTACTATGTACAGATAATAGTAAATGACTATAAGTGTTTGGAAAGATTACTGATGACATGTAGGCAGTTTGTTGCTTTAAGTACTGAAAAGCCAGGGTAACATGGGAGGATGAAACATATAATTCTTGGTGTAAACTTTGAGTGTGAACTCAAATATTTTCTTTCATTTTCTAATGCATTTAGACTTTCATGAAAAGTGTCCAGACCTGTATTTCTATTGGTTCTAGGGTGCTTATCCAAATTATGTTCCATCTTTCTTTTGCTTTAATGTTTGAACTAAGATTGACTGTCTGTCTTGTATGCAGTACTATAGCCTAGTGTTTTCTCTTAGTTTTGTTTTTGCCAGCTGAAAATACAAATAATAACGCCCACACCACATCTTTTCTTTTCAGTAGGTCACGGTTCAGGGTGTGCATGTGGGGTACCTATGCTTAGTGTCCAGCTTGCAGACATTTACTCTGCTTGCTATGAGATTTTCCCCCAAGCTCCTTATACCTAACTATACCTCTGTCCGTAACTATGAGTGGGAGCAATAACCAAGTGCATGCTGATGGCTATAAGTTATAATTACTTATGTTTTTATTTCAGATATTCAAGGTCAAAGCAGTGCAATTGGCTGAGAAGCTCCTGCCTGCCTTCAATACACCTACTGGTATTCCCTGGGCAATGGTGAATCTGAAAAGGTAAACTCTTCCATGTGGTTGCTCATCAGGAAGAATTCAGTTAACTGATTTTTTTTTTTTTTGGGACCTTTAGTCTTCCAAATGTTCTGAAAGTCTCTGTGTTTTTCAAGACTTATTTTGATTTTCTCTGCATGTGTGTGAATGGATATTGCTTTAAACTGTTTTCTATTCTGTTTTAAAAGTATCTTCTTTACTTTGAGAGGGGTCAGCTTAGCCTCATTCCAGATGGGCCACCTGCCTTAGCCCTCATTCCAGTCATTACTCTATCTCTCTAAGCCTGGGTTTGTCTTCTTTACCTGTGTGTTTATGCACCATTTGTTTCTCTTATTCATTTCTACTTAGCATGGTTAACAGATTCATAAGTCTTCCTTTCTCTTTTTTCTTTTCATACTCTGCCTGCTTTTGTTCTCAGTCAAAGTGTGAAAAGCAATGTGCTAGAAATTAGGACTTCTATTGTTGAATGCCATCATTTAAAAAAATGATGACGGTACCATTCATGACATAGTGTAGGGTCTTTCTTTTTTTTTTGGGGGGGGTCCGGTCGTGGGGCCTGAACTCTGGCCTGGGCGCTGTCCCTCAGCTCTTCAGCTCAAGGCTAGCGCTCTACCACTTGAGCCACAGTGCCACTTCCGGCTTTTTTCTTTTTGCTTATGTGGTGCTGAGGAATCGAACCCAGGGCCTCAGGCATGCAAGGCAAGCACTCTACCACTGAGCCACCTTCCCAGCCCCGTGTAGGGTCTTTCTTAAGACTATAGTTTCGAGTGAACTCCTAAAAGTATTTGCGGTCTGTTTCATTCTGAAGGAAAACACAGATTTTTACTTGGATGTGATGTTTTTATTATATAACTGTGTAAATAATGCAGATCATGTACAAATTAAAATTTGAGTAATGTCAATATTTTAACTTGCATTTAAATTGTGTATGCTGGAATTTTTGCTGCTCATTTTTTTTCTCCAAGTCATATTTACCATTCATCATGTGGACTTTGTAAATTACATAAAAATTTGATGGATGAACTCCTTGCATTCAGACCCCTTAGAATAAAAGTTAGGAGCATCTATTTTTCTGGAGGTGTGACTTTATTTTTAAAAATAACCAATTTCATCATTTCTTGCTAATGTAGTTTTGAATTACTTTGAGAAGTCAGCCTTTAACAGTGAATATTAATTTTGCTATGTATAACATGTATTACCTCATTTATGAGGGGAAGCTGTCTGGGGTTCTAGAGACACCGCCTCATAGGGGTGTGGGCAGTCAATACCATATGTATATTTATTCTCTTAGTATCATGAAAGATTTTCTGATATTTTCTTCAGTAGCTTGCTAGTGTGCTATAGTTTTCTTAGTAATGAAAACCTAATTCTGATAAGGAGAAAGATTGGACGGGCCTGCCTTTTTCTTTTAACATAAAAGTAAAAAACTGAAAAAACAAGCTTATGTCACAGAACATTGTTTGATAAAAAGTTTTCAGGGACCATATCGTGACCATTTTATAAGATAATTGCCCACTTAATTCTTAGTATACATGTATACAAATGCATTACTGGCATTTACATCATAAATGCAATTATTTGTCTCTTTTTGTATGTCTACTGGAGTCTATGCATTTTCCATATAGGCTTTGCCAGTAACCATCTCGCATCTCTTGTCTTCTGTAACATGATGCAGTATTCAGAGACACAGCATGTAATACTTGGCAGGAGCTTCCTTGTGTATTTATGTATATTTAAATTTTATTTTTACTATCTTTTAAGTACTTTTGCAAAGGAGTTCCTACTCAGCAAATCAGTTTATCAGTGCATCTTTATTGATAGCACCCCTTCATTGTTCTCTCCTAGCCCAAACAGTTTTGTCAGTTTCATAGGATTTACTTGCTCTCCACTTCCCCCCTCTCCTTGACCTATGCCACATACCTTTCAAGTAAGTTTCCTAGTACTTACTTGGTAGGACTGTGAGTTTGTTTTTCTAGGGGATTACATTGTTTGAATTCTTTTTCTAGCAGGGCTTTTTAAATGGTTTATTTGGATGCTTCATTCATGCGTGCGTGCGTGTGTGTTTTGGTGGTCATGGGGCTTGAACTCGGCTTGGGTGCTGTCCCTGAGCTCTTCAGCTCAAGGCGAATGCTCTACCACTTGAGCCACAGCGCCACTTATGGTTTTCTGGTTGTTAATTGGAAATAAGAGTCTCATGGACTTAACTGCCTAGGCTGACTTTGAACTGCAATCCTCAGATCTCAGCCTCCTGAATAGCTAGGATTATAGGCGTGAGCCTCTGGTGCTTGGCTTCTTCTGTGTTTTATAATTTCTCATTTAATGATACCTCATTGGACATACTTGAGATCATCCATGTGAGACCCAGCCTAGTTACATCATACTTTGTAAATTCATTTCCTAGTCAGTGGCACTAGTTTCCATTATTTTTCTATCTACTGCTATGATAGCCTTCTGCTATCTGTCTTGAGGTAGTGGGGATTATTTTATCTTTCTGGAAATGGTTCTTAAGAATATAATTACTAGCCAGGCGCTGGTGGCTCACGCCTGTAATCCTAGCTACTCTGGAGGCTGAGATCTGAGGATCACAGTTCAAAGCCAGCCGGGCAGGAAAGTCCGTGAGACTCTTATCTCCAATAAACCACTCAAAAGCCAGAAGTGGTGCTGTGGCTCAAGTGGTAGAGCTTGCCTTGAGCTGAAGAGTTGAGGGACAGTGTTCAGGCCTTGAGTTGAAGCCCCACGACCAGCCAAAAAAAAAGAATATGATTACTGGATCAAAGGGCATATGCTTTTCTTCTGTGGGATAGATACTCCGTTGTAAGTTTGCTATAGCAAAGGGATTTAGTAGATCCTACTGAAGTGTTTTCTGCATAGTCTGTGGAATATCACACTCTTGCCCCTGTGTGGGAGCATACGGGTCTTTAGGCGCATGGGTGCTGTTGTTTCCCATGGACTGGTGGTTGTCACTGATAGCTGTTTTTTGCCATTGTTTGGCTTCCCCATTCCATTACTTCATGCTTTATTTGTCCTATTTCTACTTGGAGTTATCTTGTTATTTTAATCTTTCTCCATACATAGTCACTAATTTTAGACCTCTCCTCTGCATTAATTATTACTTTCCTGATTAAATTAATGGTAATGTTGTAATTCCTAGAATAATCACACAAGCAAAAAGAAATCAGTACAGAAACTAGAATACTCAAAAAAAAAAACAAACTCAATAATGAAGACAGAAAAGAGAACTAAAGAACTGATAGGAAAAAATTGTAATCCTAGCTACTCAGGAGGCTGAGATTTGAGGATCATGGTTCAAAGCCAGCTGGGGCAACAAAATCTGAGACTTACCTCCAATAAACTACTCAGAAAAAGCTGGAAGTGACACTGTGGCTCAAGTGGTAGAGCACTAGTCCTGAGCACAGAGAGGCTTGGGGACAGTGGCCCAAGCCCCAGGATTGGCCAAAAACAACAACAACAACAAAAAAAACCAACAACAAATCAATTCTAGGCTTGTCTGACGGACAGTAGTGAAAAATTAAAACAAATATTGCCTAGAATCATCAATACAAATCTATAATTGAAGGATAACCTCAAGTTTAAAACCATATTTAGGGGTGGAGAATATAGGTCAGTGATGGAGTATGTGTCAGATAAGCTTGAAGCTCAGATTTAATCCTCAGGGCTGGGGAAAAATAGAATGTATCACATATACATATGTATGTATACATATAGACTCACACTTAAGCATATATAATTAATTATAGAACTGACCAGTAAACATTTAAATGATGCTAAATCCTAATGGTAAGAAACAATTATAAAACACTCATCTAGTTATGAGATTTCCCACACAGATAGGTAAAAATCTTGACAACACTTTTTTGGGGGTTCCTTTTGTTCCTTTTATATTTTGTCACAAAACTCAGACTCCATATTATTAAAACAACCATTATATAAAGCTGTTGTATTTATCCTTAATCAAAGAAGGAGGTTTTTTATTTGACAGAACATTACCATCTTTTGCGAATGAGGAGGAAAGACCATTTTTGCGTTGTAGGTTTACATATATATAAGTTTATTCTTATCAAAAGCCATAAACTTCTTGAACAGGTAAGGAAATAGAGTTATGGGTGAAGGAAGCCATACATACGAAATTTTGTCATAGTACATTTCATAAAAACAGAACTACAAGTATAGTTTAAACTTCCAAGGGAAAGGGGAGAAAGTTTGGTAGTCACAGATAAAATAATATGCTGCCACATAAGAGGTATCATAGGGAGATATTTCTGTTATACTAGAAATATTTATAACCAGGATATGGCAACAAATGATAAGGATTACCCTATGTAGTCACAGATGTACAATTTGAGAATGAATGGATTTAAAGTGATTTATTTACTTAAAGTGATGATTTAAAGCATGTAACAAACTGAATTACATTTTGAGTTTACTGCAAAACATTTTTCAAAATACAAATAATTACTAAACAAGAAACAAGAATGTCTAATACATTTATCTAAATTTGAAATGATTACCTTCACTGATAACTCCTTTTGAGAAAATATTCCTCTTATATTTGCTTAAACCAAATTCTGTTTCAATACAAGACACTTTTAGTTCTAAACTTTTTAAAAATGTGCTCATATTTTCACAACTACATCTTCTTACTTTCATTTAGAGTACCTCATATAAATAGATTTTTTTTGTTGAAATAAGACGTGTGTGTGTGTGTGTGTGTGTGTGTGTGTGTGTGTGTGTGTGTGTGTGTGTGTGTGTGTGTGTGTGTGTGTGTGTGTGTGTGTGTGTGTGTGTGTGTGTGTGTGTACACTCTACTGCTTGAGCCATAGTGCCACTTAAGCTTTTTTGGTACTTAATTGGAGATAGGAGCCTCATGGGCTTTCCTGCCTGGGCTGGTTTCACACTGCCATCCTCAGATCCCAGCTTGCTGAGGAGCTTGGATAAGTCTTCTGATTTTTAGGTTAGTGTAAGTTTTCTTCTGACTCAGGTAACACAGAGCTGCAGGACTTGCCAGTTTTACCCCATTGGTGTTGACAGTATGAATATGTGTCACTGAAATATTTCTTTGATTTAGATGATAAAAATAACATTTATTTGCTCTATAAATACATGTAATTGAAAATAGTTGTTCTGCGAGGTGATTATTTCTAAAGTCAAGATTTGCCACTTGAAATTGCACATTGTTTGAGTGCTTTAATTATTTAGTTCATTTCATTCTTCTGTTTGGATAAATTGCAGCCAACGTTTGAAATTGGACTCATTTCGTTGAATACACTGATTAAGTATTTTCAGTGGATTTTGAACAAAATATAAACCAAAATATAGATGAGTCATTATTAAAACATTTAAATACAATTATGGGATGCTCAGGCTGAGCTAGCATGGGCCTCGTGAGATGTCTGTCAAGCATTTCTTTATTCCTGTTGCTGGCGGTCAGTCAAGGAGAGAAACGATGTTTGTTAATTGTGTTGTATACTGGTTGAAAATGCACAGTTTTCGTGTTTTTCTGATGAGTATGTTTGAAAACCTACATTTTAATAATGAATCATAATTTGTAGAAGAAATAGATCTAGTAGGTTTGGGGCAACTCATCAGTTTTTGTAGTTGGAAGTTTTCTGTGCTCATGAGTTTTCTATAATTTGTATAGATCTTTTGTGAATAGGTAGAGTATATGTAGATGTCAAATGTAATGTTTAGATCCTTTCTGTGACGCTGTATATAAAATAGAAAATGAAAAGTCTTGTTTAGAATTTAGTATTTTCAAAAATGTACGAATGTGCTGTGAATGAAACATAACTTCGTGACTTTTGGCCAGAAAATGTTTGTAGGATAGACTATTAGACTTTTATATCTGCCCACATGTCATCCATCTGCTATATAGAAACCTAGCTGATTTTTCTCAATGACATGTTTTGTTCCTAAACATGCCATAAATGTCTGTAATATTCCATCATAATTCCAATACAAACAAAAATGCAGAGATTTTTCCTTGGCCTAGAGAATTCTTGCATAATCTGGATCGTGTTTAGCTCTAAACTTAACCTTTACTTATCCTTACTCTGAGCTCTAACCATTTCAGCCCTGCCTTTCTCTCTGGGCCATTGTGATTGCTGTTTCCCATACTAGGAATTCTCTTCCAAGTCTCTTCATCAGAGCCTGCTTTTCACTGCGTCTCAGCTGAAATTGTTTAACTTCAGAAACTTCTCTGAACATAACATCTGAAGAGTGGAGCTGGCTAGCCAGCCTTTTCACTTACCTCCCCTCCTTCCCTCCCTCCCCTTTCCTCTCTCCCTTCTTCCCTCCCCGCCCCACCTGCCTCTCTTGAGTAGTGTCTCATTGTGTACCTGTGGTTGACCTGGAACTTGCTGTGTAGCCCAAGCTGCCCACAAGCTCACCATTTTCCTGCCTCTGCTTATTGGGCACTGGCATTTCAGGCATGTGCCACCACACCCAATTCTAATGTACTTTCTGTTT
This sequence comes from Dipodomys spectabilis, assembly GCF_019054845.1. NCBI lineage: Eukaryota > Metazoa > Chordata > Mammalia > Rodentia > Heteromyidae > Dipodomys > Dipodomys spectabilis. The sequence continues at coordinate 1,447,876 of NW_024870825.1, read as the reverse complement.
GTTCCATACTGTATTTCCTGCTTGTTCTTTTCATAGCAGCTGTCACTTGTTCTGTGGGCTTACTTGGTGTGGGAGCAGACATGTTACCTGCCAGGCTTACCTGGGTCCCTCTCATAGCAGAGTAGGGACTCGTTATTTGTGAAGTGAATGATGGCCTTACATAGTTACTATGTTTTTTTATTACTTCTTTGATTTTACTAGTTATAAAAATCTCTTAGTGGCATTTCCTTCCATAATTTCCAGAGGCAGTGTAAAAATAGCCATCTACAATGAAAGAACTTTAAGCAAGGTGGTGATATATCCCAATGTAGATTTTAATATATTCTCACACCGGTCAGTAAAACAAAGAAAACTGAATTGCTATTATACAAGTAGATATATTTGAGAAGAAAATATATATTTGACTTCTTCCTAGAAGTAAGAGAACATCGCAGAGAATGGTTTAGAATTCTAGTCAGAATAGCCCATGAAGAATAAATCTGGACTTAACATTTCTGAGTGGAACAACTCTTATCAGATTACCCTTTCACCAAAACAATCATAAAAGGTAGACAAAGATGTACAAAAACAAATGGTTTGAAGGGTCCGTGCAGCCAGCCAGGGCTTGTGGGGCTGTGATCTTAAAGAAGGCCGTCCCCCTAAGGCCGCTTTGAGGCAGGGTCTCCTGACACAGTGCAAGCTGGCCTCTCCTGTGTGCTAATGCTCCAGACCATGTCCTGAGGGAGAGCCCTAGCCTAAAGTCAGTCTTTGAGGGCCAGAGGAGACTGTACCAACTGTCAGGTCTTGAACTGCTGCAATGATTTGAGATATAACACAGTCTCAGGTAGGAAGGAATCATGGAGGAAAAGCCCAAGCATTGATGTCATAGGTGTTGTACAACTGCTTATACATTGGACAAAACGCAAAGAAACCCAGCAGAAACTCGCAGAAGAAGCATAGTAGCCAATGAAAAGATTTAATAGCCCCATTGGACTAAGAGACAAGAGGCTGGTGCTTGGCGAGGAAGCCAGCATCCCTGGTTTATAGCTGAGGGCCCCGATCCACTGTATCCAACCTGTGCTCAGGAGAAATTAAATGTTTCTTAAAAGATAATGTCATTTAAGGGGCTGGGAAGGTAGCTCAGCGTAGAGTGCTTACCTCACATGTATGAGGCCCTAGGTTTGATTCCTCAGCACCCTATAAACAGAAAAGGCTGGAAGTGGCACTATGGCTCAAGTTGGTAGAGTGCTAGCCTTGAGCTAAAGAGCTCAGGGATAGTGTCCAGGCTTAAAGTTCAAGCCTGGCCAACCAAAAAATAAGATATGTCAAGTTTTAGTTTGTGTAGTCATGTTGCACATAAAAATAGGGTAGGCTAAAAAAATGAAGTAATATTGTCCTACAGATTGTATATATAAAAACTAAATATCCACAAGATTACCACTATAAGTTTTCAAAATAGAAAATAATTGCATCTGTCCCAAGGGACAATCAATACGGGATTGATTAAATATATTATGCATATTTATAGAATGTGGTAGTCTTCACACAGGCACTACCAGAGTTGTTTGAGGTAGGGCCATTCTTTATTGTATGATGCTCTTCTGGCCATAGCAGAACATTTTCTGTCTTCAGGGCTAGCACAATAAATCCAAGTTTTGAGACAAGTTAAAATGCTCTTACATATTGGTGTGCCTCTGGAGTGGTGTACTCTAGCTGAGAGCCTTCTCATCATGGAGGTCTGGGCAGCTCAGGAAAATGAGAGTGCTGTTCGTGGTCTGATATGGAGAAAGTACACAAGTGCGTTGCAGGGTTTCAGTGCAAGGGGCAGAGCAGTTGGCACAATTGGCTCATGCTGTATTTTAAGGAAGTAGGAAAATAACAACATAGGGTTATTTACATATGCACTTGGGATGCTGAGTATGTAGGGTATGAGTGAGGGTGGAGCTTAGTGGTAGAAAGTGAATGAGAATGTATGAAAGCTATTCAAATGTATATTTTTGGTATCTTTTCTTCTTCTTTTTTTTTTTTTTTGGAAACAAGGTTTACTGTGCAACCCAAGCTGGCCTAAAAGCTCACTGTGTAGCACAGGATGGTCTTGAATTTGTAATCCTTCTGCCTTAGCCTCCTGAGTGCTAGGGTTATAGAGAGAGAGAGAGAGACACACACACACACACACACACACACACACACACACACACACACACACACACACACACACACACACACACACGGGTTTTACAACACACACAGTGTCTTGGGTTTTGGAGCTTGAACTCAAGGTCTTGTGTGTGCTCATGGCTGGTGCCAAACTTTGGCCTGGCTTTTGACTAGTTATTTGGAAATGGAGTCTCAGACTTTCTGCATAGGGCTTGCTTGGTGCCTCAATTCTGGAGGTCTCAGTTCCCTAAGTAGTTAGATTACAGGTGCAGCCAGCAACCAGCTATTATTTTTATTTTTTTAATCTTTATTTTAAACATAGGTATAATTGCCTATTAAGGTATTTTATAATTTAAAATTTAAGTTTAAAGTATTGTGTTTTATATATAATACTTCTAATTATATAGTTTCCAAGATTTATATAAAATGTATATGCTTATTTTTTTAAGTTTTGATCTTTTTCAACCTTTTTCCTTTATCTTGGCTTTCATTTAGTGGAGTAGGACGGAACTGGGGCTGGGCATCTGCTGGTAGCAGTATCCTGGCTGAATTCGGCACACTGCACATGGAGTTTGTTCACCTCAGCTACCTGACAGGGGACCTGGTTTACTTCAGAAAGGTTAGTCACCCTTCTTCTCGTGTTTCTTTGTTTCAAGAGTCCTTGAAGAGTTGTCCAAAGCCCTTCCTATGTACACTTACCAGGATTCTGACCTTTGTTATTTCCCTACTTATAAATCATTCAAAGAAATCTCTTTCTCGGGGCTGGGAGGTGGCTCAGTGGTAGAGCGCTTGCCTTGCATGCATGAGGCCCTGGGTTGGATTCCTCAGCACCACATAAGCAAAAAGAAAAAAGCTGGAAGTGGCGCTGTGGCTCAAGTGGTAGAGCGCTGGCCTTGAGCTGAAGAGCTGAGAGACAGCACCCAGGCTCAGAGTTCAGGCCCCACGACCAGACCCAAAAAAAAAAAAAAAAAATCTCTTTCTCTACTTAGATAAATTATTAAATTATTAGTTTAGAGGTTAAAACCACCCTTAGGTTTAAAAAAAAATTCATTGAAATTTCTATCCAGTATTGTTCTGAAAGGTCCTTGCTAGTGTGGTAAGACAAAACCAAAGTGAACAAAGAGCTTAATTAATGAAAAGGAAGAAAGAAAATAATAATTCATAGATTACATGGCCATCTACCTAATATACTAGGGCAGTATACTCTTATCTTTATTTTTGGTGCTATGGATTGAACTTAGGACCTTGTACAAACTAATATTCACTCTACACCTGAGTATCCCTTGTGCCAGGCTCCATAGAAACAGGTTTCATATTTTTCCATAGGATATCAACTTTGACTTTCAAAATCAGTAGCATTTCTCTATACCAGCTATAAAAAGGGCAAGAAATATCATTTTTTAAAAAGATACTTTGTAAATTTCCCCACAAGCCAGTAATATTACCAGAGAGAAACAAGTTCAAAAAAAAAAAAAAAAACAAGTCCAAAACTTTACTGAAGGACATTGAAGAGGTCCTAAATAGGTGACAGGTGGATCACAGGCTGATGGACCAAAAGTCATGTTCTGAGAAGCTATGGAAGGAATCTTAGGAAAGCTGTGTTTGTGCCTGCAGACTGCTGAGGGGAAGGATGCAGCATTGCCAATCTAGTTGGCAAGGGAGAAGCAAAAGCTAAAAGCTATGTTTATATCAAGACTCAGTCTATTCTCTTTTATCAAAACTTTCTTATGAGTAACTGAGTGAACAAAAAGGAACATGAGGGGCTGGGAAGGTGGCTCAGTGGTAGAGCGCTTGCCTTGCATGCCTGAGGCCCTGGGTTCGATTCCTCAGCACCACATCAACAAAAAGAAAAAAGCCGGAAATGGCTCTGTGGCTCAAGTGGTAGAGCGCTAGCCTTGAGCTGAAGAGCTGAGGGATAGCGCCCAGGCCCAGAGTTCAGGCCCCACGACTGGACCCCCCCCCCCCCCCCCCCCCCGCCAAAAAAAAGAACATGAATAGAATTTATACAGACCTACCAGAACAAAGGAAGGAAGGAACATAAACAATAAATAATGGCCCAAAGTACTTACTAGAAAATAGCAATTGAGAGTCTGGGTTCAGTTCTCCATAAGGAAGAAGATAAGGGGCTGGGAAGGTGGCTCAGTGCCTTGCATGCATGAGGCCCTGGGTTCGATTCTTCAGCATAAACAGAAAAAGCTGCAATTGCGCTGTGGCTCAAATGGTAGAGCGCTAGCCTTGAGCTGAAAAGCGCAAGGACAGTGCCCAGGCCCAGAGTTCCAGCCCCATGACCGACCAAAAAACAAAAGAGGATAAGCCCTCATCTCTGAAGAACAAACAATAGGAACAAAGATGCAAGTGCTCAGAGACAACTAACCACACGGAGTTCAGGTTCAAAATGTATAAGAGACTTAGACAACAAAATCTAACAAAGGTAATAAAAGTAAACAAATTAAAAAGTGAAAAAGAAAATTGATACACAGGCCTGGGAAGGTGGCTCAGTGGTAGAGCGCTTGCCTTGCATGCCTGAGGCCCTGGGTTTGATTCCTCAGCACCACATAAGCAAAAAGAAAAAAGCCAGAAGTGGCGCTGTGGCTCAAGTGGTAGAGTGCTAGCCTTGAGCTGAAGAGCTGAGGGACAGTGCCCAGGCCCAGAGTTCAGGCTCCACAACTGGACACAAAAAAAAAGAAAGAAAGAAAAGAAAAGAAAATGATAAAGAAAATAACAAGGAGATAATTCAGTCTTCTACATAAAAATTTCAGGTGAAAAAAAGTTGTAATTATTTTCATCTTTTATAACACCCTTCAGAACAGTATGAAGTTGGTTCATGGAATTATTACCACTGAGAGTGTTGTAGATGATACTGGTCTCCAGTATGAAGGAACAGAGAATATCGATGATGTTCCTGAGCCCATTGCTAACGTTGTGCCATAACCAACTCCAGCCAGGTTAGCTGTGCTAAGACGCTGTGGGAAAGGATTAGCTTTGCAGCCAAGTATGGGAGAGAAAGTACTAAGGAAGTCATTTGTGTTAAGTAGGTTATCCATCTCATATAAAGAGAAAATGAATGTATTACCTATGCAGAACACTTCAGATACATTCTCTAACAAACAAGAGCAAGGACCAGAGCACCTGTGTTGCCATTCCCCCCCCCATAGCTGTTATCAAGTCTAACCTCCTAGAGGTAGTCACAGTCACAAAGCTCTTACCCGGGAAGGGGCTGCAGCTGCTAGCATGCCCCTCGGTGTTCTCCCCTCTGTCTTCCACAGCTCCTGTAGAGTTGAGACATATGTGTGAACGGAACAATATTTTTAAAGTCTAACAGTTTGGTTTTAATTGAGTTTCAGTAATTCAAATTTAACTTTTTTCAAATTTATACTTCTAATAGAAATGTTATGGTTACATTTCTATGAAATTATCTCTGTTCTTAAAGTTATTTCTGTTCTTATATTCAATATTATAAATTATACCTGTTCATAAATATGTTTATTATACTTGGAATAATACTTATCACTAAGGTTTCTGATAGCTGTTTCTGGATAGGAGGGTGTTGAGATTTAACAGATTTCTATCTGCATTTCTTTTCTTTGTTATACTTTTTTGTTTGATTCTAAAATTTCAATCATATATCTTACAAAAATAAGGAACCAGTCCTCCCACAAAAAGTTGTGTCTTTTGTTCCCGGTTATTGGACATGTAAGAATTGGAGGCAAAGACATGTGAATTTGGAGAAATCTAAGGCCAGCTTGCTCTCCAAGCTCAAGATCAACCATACTAAAAACTTTTACTGACCACCACACACAAAAAGGTAGACGTGGGTGTAATAGTTCTTAAGTAATAGAGGAAAAAGAGCAAAAGCTTAGGCTTTGTCAAGCTTTGATGACATTGATTTTGCTAATTGCATTCTTTATTTTGTTTAGGTCATGCATATCCGGAAATTACTTCAGAAAATGGACCGTCCAAATGGCCTTTATCCAAATTATTTAAACCCAAGAACAGGGCGCTGGGGTCAGTGTAAGTATTTCTAGTTCAATCGATGCTTTGTTTAAAGGTTACTTGAAAGCTGTGAGGTGTTAGAAACTTTGGCTTGGGTCTGCTCCTGTGCTCTTCCTGTGCCGTTACCTTTGGCAAGTCTAACCTGTCCTAGGTTCAGCTCTTCTACTTATAAAGTGGAAACGGTAACACTTAACGACTTTACTGAAAGTTAGTGTGTTAGTGTAAGGGGTATTCTAACTAGTATCTTCATGGAAATAAGAACACGGCTTGGGATAAGTATTATCAGGAATCTGAGACACAATGAGCATTTTGACTGAGTAGAAATGAGACATTAGGTGGAGCACCAGCTCATGCCTATAATCCTAGCTGCTCGGGAGGCTGCGGTCTGAGGATCCCTGTTCAAAGCCAGCCCAGACAGACAAAGCCAAAAGACTTACCTCCTACTAACCAGGGAACATCTGAAAGAGGTAGAGATGTGCTAGCCTTCAAGTGGATGTACTAGCCTTCAGCAAAAAAAGCTCATCAGGGCCAGCATCAGGGTCCTGAATCCAAGCCTCATTACTGGTACACATACACCCCCCCCCAAAACAGTTAAAATGAAAAAGGCTCACTGACAAACTATATCTACTTATTCCTTTCAGCAGAAAATGTCCTGCTATCTCTTATTTACCAGGCTCTGTGCCAAGTTCTAGCTTGAGACTAGAGGTAAAAAGAAGAATAGAGAGGTGTGACCTGAATTTAGGGAGAATTTAGGCTAGCAGGACCAGTATGAATCTTGGGTTTTTTTTTTTTTATTATTAAGGTTGTTTTTTTTTTTTTAATGGTGATGGCTGGGAATGTGGCTTAGTGGTAGAGTACTTGCATAGCATGCATGAAGCCCTCAGTACCACATACACAGAAAAAGTTAGAAGTGGTTCTTTGGCTCAAGTGATAGAATGCTAGCCTTGAGCAATGGAAGCTCAGAGACAGTGCCCAGGCCCTGAGTTCAAACCCCAGGACTGGCTAAAAAATGGAGAAAAAAAAAAGAATGCTTATAAAGAAATATAGCATGGGGGCTGGAAAGGTGGCTCAATGGTAGAGTGCTTGCCTTGCATTCATGGGCCCTGGGTTCGATTCCTCAGCACCACATAAGCAAAACGAAAAAAGCCGGAAGTGACGCTGTGGCTCAAGTTTTAGAGCGCTAGCCTAGAGCTGAAGAGCTGAGGGACAGTGCCCAGGCCCAGAGTTCAGGCCCCACAACCGGACCCAAAAAAAAGAAAGAAAGAAAGAAAGAAAGCATGTATACATAGAATTTTAGTATTTACATGTTGTGCCAGTACTGTTCTCTTTTGAAAGGTAGACAAACTAATATAAATGTGTTAAAATTCTTCCTCTAATAAAACATATTTGGGTCATTTTTTGAGATTAACGAGCATAATGAAGTAGTAAATAAAAAACAAGTTATGATCTTTCAATTTGGTATACTGAAAACACTTAACTTCTGCCAGTTCTCCCTGCCTGAGTACCAAGAGGAGACCTTCACTGTGGCATTGTCTTTAGGCTGCTTTTCAGGATGCTGTCTGTATTTCCGGAAGGTCAGACTGGCTGGTCTGTGCAGTTAGATCTGTTATAGTCTGGATGCCACCTTTGAATTCGTCTCATGTATTTTTCTTCCCTTGAGATTCTTTGTATGCAGCTCACTGTTCTCTTTAATTTGCAGAAAATGTAAGGTCTGATACCGCAACTGAATAGAAATGATACTTTCTGAAAAAGCAGACCCCTGAGAATTGCATTGCTAAACTATAAAAAAAAGTTTTCTTTTTCCATGAAAGAAAAACTGGATTAATGACTACTTGGTGATTTAGATGAATGAATTGCAGATTTTTACTCCTTAGAATTGTATTAAGATTTGGAAATATTCTAACATCCGAGGCAAAATTATGCTTAGTTCCTTTTGTACCTCTTGCCAGGATAGAGTTCATTTCAAAACTATTTACATATCTTAAGATAAAAATCACTAAAATTCTAAATATGGCAGGACAGATAACCAGAGCAGCCTTTTCTAAGAGTGTCCCCTAAAGAAGAATCAAAGGAAAAGGTATCCATATTGCTGTGTGCAAGTGTGTTAGCCTCTTGTGTTTCCTAACAATTAAAAGGCAGTCTCAGCCGGGCACTGGTGACTCATGCCCAAAATCAGAGCTACTAAAAAGGACGAGATCTAAGGATTACCGCTCAAAGCCAGCCAGGACATTAAAATCATAAGACTCCTTCTCCAATTAATCTCCAAAACACCAGAAGTGGAGGTATGGCTTAAGTGGTAGAGCAGCAACTTTGAACAAAAAGCTAAGGAAGAGTTTGAGGCCCTGATGCAGGCAAGTGTGCATGCACACACACACACACACACACACACACACACACACACACACACACACACACACACACACACACACACACACACACACACAGCACAGCACAACACAGCACCACACCACCCCACACCACACACAAAAGCATACTGTCAAAACTAGATACCACTTCATGAATACCAAGATGGTTAAAAATCCAAAGGACAGTGGGGTGCCTGTGGCTCACATCTGTAATCCTAGCTCCTTAGGAGGCTGACATCTGAGGATCATGGTTCAAAGCCAGCCTGGGCAAGAAAGTCCATGGTACTCTTTATTTCCAAGTAAACATAAAAAAACCCTGGAAGTAGAGCTGGCCTTCAGTGAAAAATTGCTTAGGGACAATGCTCAGACCTTTAGATCAAGCCCCAGGACCAGCACAAAAAAAAATCTAAAGGACGGAAAATAAACGTTGGCAAAGATGTGGAAAAATTGGAACCCTTTTTCTCGGTGGTAGGATGTGACATGTTGCAGTCTCTGTGAAAACTTGGCAGTTCCTTGAAAAGTTAAACAATTACATACGAACAGCAATCAACTCCTACACATACACTCAAAAGATTTGGAACAGGAACCTAAGAAACGGTATGCCCGTATCCACAGCTGCATCACTTACAGTGGGCAAGAGGTGGAAACAGCCAGCCAGGGTTTGAATGTGGTGTGACCACTGATAAAGAGTTCCCGAGCTAGAGTCCCAGGTCTGAGTGTGGTGTTTTTTTGTTTTTTGTTTTTTGATCGGTTGTGAGGCCTGAACTCTGGGCCTGGGCGCTGTCCCTCAGCTCTTCAGCTCAAGGCTAGCGCTCTACCACTTGAGCCACAGCACCACTTCCAGCTTTTTTCTTTTTGCTTACATGGTGCTGAGGAATTGAACCCAGGGCCTCAGGCATGCAAGGCAAGTACTCTACCACTGAGCCACCTTCCCAGCCTGAGTGTGGTGTTTTTGAGGGGTGGAATCATTCAGAGGTTAGGGACTAGCCTTATTAGGCAATGCTTTCATGGGATGAGCTAGATCTTAGAGAGAGGTGGCAGCTCCACTCCTTGGCTCCTGCTTACAGCCACCTTTCCTCTCTGTTTCTCTGCCATGTTGTGGCATTAGGTCTTCCCCAAAGCAGAGGCTGTTGGCCTCCCTGATCTTGAACCTCCAAACTAGAACTAAATAAATCCCTGTGCCCTTGGCATTTTGTTGTAGCAGCAGCAAACGGGAATAGCCCACGTGCCCAACAGGGAATGTGTAAACAATGTGATACAAATGTGCAGTGGAGTATTACTCAGCTCTAAAAAGTAATGGGGTTTTGACATGTGATCCACTATGAGTGAGCCTTGAAATTGTTATCTTGAGTGAACAAAGCCTACCACAAGAGGATTGTTTTATGATTCTACTTACGCCAGGTATCTGGAGTGGTCAGATTCATGGAGATAGTTGATGAGAGGTAAGCAGGGGCTTTGGTGAGAGAGGAATGGGGAGGAGAACACCTGCTTTCTATGGATTGGCAGCGACGGTGGTCATGGTGCGTACGTCACATGACTGATACCACCAAAGGATACAATTCAAAGCATGGAAATGGCAACTTTCTTATTCCACTTCCACAGTAAAAAGCCCAATGAAAACAGCTCGTTCTTCACTGTTTTGCCCCACAAAGTAAATTGAGGCGACTTTGTAATACATTCCTGCCAGCAGTTACTAATTTGGAGAATGCTTTAGAAAGAGCTGTTGACTGGTTATTTTGGCAAAGGTCTTTGAAGCCCCGCAGAGCTGCCCTTATACCCGTTGGGCAGCTGCAGTCCTCACTGAAGCGTACAATGTGTTCTTTCTCATGGTTTTTCTGTTTTATATCAGCTTCTGAAAAGTATATCACATTCCATTATTATCTTTGAGCAGTATACATCTGTCACATCTATAAATAACGTGCAAAACAAACATTGAATTGAACAGAAATTCAACAATCCAGCTTTGGCTAACTGTATTATAATTAGAGTAATGATAATGTCTGATGTGCACATAGCAATCACCATGTATAATTACTGGTAATTACCTTCAAGAAAAGTACTTGGCAGCAGATAGAAAGGAATCTAGTAAGGAACCTAAATTTAAAAGCACATCTTGAGTTTTGTTGTTTTTAGTTATTAATATGAAGAAAATATAGGAAGTCAGTCATTACAGACTCATTAAATTTTATAGCCCTAGATTTAGAATTGTGGAAAAAATAAAAATGGGTATACTGTTTGGAATTATGAGACCTATCTTGGCTTTCCAGCTTAATTATTTAACTAGGTTATTGAACTTCTCTATGCTTCTGCTTCATCTCCTAATTGAAGTTACTTAATAGGATGGTTGAGTCATATTTGTGAGCCACTGTGTTTAAAAATGTTTCACATTAATTTTTATTCTAGAATTTCCTGTAGGAACCCTACAAGAAATAGCTTCTATTAGAGATTTTTTTCATGACTAATTTCAAGGATGCTGGGATAGGTCGTGCAAACCATGCATGCTTATGAATGTTCTATATGGGAATACAGTTTCTCAATGTCAAGAGGCCCTGAACTGGCATGGCCCAAAGTGGGAGTTGAGACTCAAGTAGTAGAGCAGAAAGAGCCTACTGAGAGCATGAGATTCTTTTTTGTTTTGTTTTGGTCAATCATGGGGCTTGAACTCTGGGCCTGGGCACTGTGCCTGAGCTCTTCAGCTAAAGGCGAGTGCTCTACCTCTTGATCCACAGCACCACTTCCAATTTTCTAATGGTTTATTGGAGATAAGAGTCTCATGGACTTTCCTGCCTGGGCTAGCTTTGAATTGCGATCCTCAGATCTCAGCCTCCTGAGTAGCTAGGATTACAGGCGTGAGCCACCAGCACCTGTGGAGCATTAGATTCTTGAGTTCAAGCCCTGGGACTGGCACTGGTGCATACCGCACACACAAACATATACACACAATTGTTTTCCTAATTGTTGACTTTTCAGATTTCAACATATATTCAAGTCCTTTAGGAAAAATACTCCTGACTACCAAGTATTTTTTCTCTGTTTGTGGCCTGTCTTTTCATTCATTTGTTAATATTGAAGAGTAGGAAGTTCAAATTTGCTCTCCATTTTTGTCAGATTTTTTTTTTTAATTAACTTTTTTGGTGTCACCTCTAGGAAATCTTTGCCTAATTTATGGTCACAAAGATGTTTCTAAAATTTCCTAAGTTTTTTTGTTCTTTTGTTTTTTCCCAGTCCTGGGGCTTGAACTCAGGGCCTGGGCGCTATCCCTGAGCTTCTTTTGTTCAATCAAGGCTAGCTAGCACTCTACCACTTGAGCCACAGCATCACTTCTGGCTTTTTCTATTTATGTGGTACTGAGGAATAGAACCCTGGGCTTCATGCATGCTAGGCAAGCACTCTACTGCTGAGCCACATTTCCAGCCCTTAAGTAAGTTTTATATTCAGGTCTGTCATCCATTTTGAGTGGATTTCTTATAGGGATCACCTTTTGTATGTGTGTGGATGTCCAAGTGTTTGAGGACAATTTGTTAAAAGGTAGTCACTTCCTCCACTGCATTTCCTTCCTATCTTTTGTTTAAAATTAGTGGTCTAGGGGCTGGGAAGGTGGCTCAGTGGTAGAGTGCTTGCCATGCATGCATGAGGCCCTGGGTTCGATTCCTCAGCACCACATAAGCGAAAAGAAAAAAAGCCAGAAGTGGCGCTGTGGCTCAAGTGGTAGAGTGCTAGCCTTGAGCTAAAGAGCTGAGAGACAGCGCCCAGGCCCATAGTTCAGGCCCCACGACTGGACCCCAAAAAAAAAAAAAATTAGTGGTCTAAGTTGGGTGTGGTGGTACATACTTGCAATCTGACGCTTAGAACACCAGCCTGGGCTATACCGTGAGATCCTGCTTTAAAACAACAACAATAACAACAAAATTGTCCATTTAGGTATGGGTTTGGTTTTGAACTCTGTTCTCTCCTATTGACCTGTTTATCATTATTCAGATACTTTTTTTGTTTTTGGTTGGTCGTGGGGCTTGAACTCAGTCTGGCGCTGTCCCTCAGTTCTTCTGCTCAAGGTGAGCATTCTACCACTTGAGCCACCGCTCCACTTATATTTTCTGGTAGTTCAAGAAGTCTCATGGACGCTGCTGCCCAGGCTGGCAGATCTCAGCCTCAGGGGTAGCTAGGGTTATAGGTATGATCCAGTAGTGCCCAGCTACCGTCATGTTCTGAGTAGTATCTGTTTGTAAGTCTTGGAATCCATAGTGTTGGCTCTCTAATTGTTTTGCTTTATGTCAAAATTGTTTTTGCTGCCCAGGTTCTTTGCATTTCCATTTTATTACTATTTTTTTTCTGTCTTCTATTATTTTCTGCTTGTGTTGCTGAGGATCTAACCTTGAGTCTCCTGGTCAAGCACTCCATGAGCCATGTTCCCCATCCTTCCATGTTAACTCAGAATTGTCTTCCAGAAAAGTCTGCGGGTACTTTGATTATGATTGCCTAGGATCAATGGACTATGGACTTCTTTTTTTTGTGGTTTTTTTTTTTTGTCTTTTTTGGTACTGGGGATCAAACCCAGGACATTGCACTTACTAGGCAAGCACTTTGCCACTGAGCTACATCCCAGCCCGGACTTGGACTTCTTTTTTTTTTTTTTTTTTTGCGTCCGGTCATGGGGCCTGAACTCTGGGCCTGAGAGCTGTCTCTCGGCTCTTCAGCTCAAGGCTAATACTCTACCACTTGAGCCACAGAGCCACTTCCGGCTTTTTTCTTTTTGCTTATATGGTGCTGAGGAATCGAACCCAGGGCCTCAGGCATGCAAGGCAAGCACTCTACCACTGAGCCACCTTCCCAGCCCCCTTGGACTTCTTAATACTAGCAGTTAGCACGAAATATTTCTGCCTGTTCATTTATTTAGGTGTTCCTTTATAATTTCTCAAAAGTAGTTTACAGCTTGCAGGGTATAGATCTTTCATATTTTGCCAGATTTATCTGTAAATATGTCATGCTTTATGTTATAAACTTTTTCTTTCTGTCTTTTATGGCTATTGCTAATATAGAAGAATTAGTTGATGTTAGTATATTAATCTTGTATATGTAAATTGCTGTACTCAATAAATTGTTCTAGTAATTTGTAAATACCATTTGAATTTTCTATGTAGATCGTATTTTCTCCAAATAAGAGACAATTTTAGTTTTTAATTTCTAATCTAACTGCTGCTTAATTTTTTTATTGTTGTTGTTGGTAGTAGGGCTTGAACTCAGGGCCAGGGTGCTCTCCCTGAGCTTTTTTTTGCTCAAGGCTGGTGCTCTGCTTCTTTTGAGCCATAGCTCCACTTCTGGTTGTTTGGTGGCTAATTGGAACTAAGTCTCACAGACTTCCTACCTGAGCTGGCTTTGAACCTCAGTTCTCAGATCTCAGCCTTCTGAGTGAGTAGCTAGGATTATAGATATGAGGCTATACACCAGACCCATCTGTTTAATTTTTTTTTTTTGGGGGGGGGAGCTCCGGTCGTGGGGCCTGAACTCTGGGCCTGGGCGCTGTCCCTCAGCTCTTCAGCTCAAGGCTAGCGCTCTACCACTTGAGCCACAGCGCCACTTGAAGCTTTTTTCTTTTTGCTTATGTGGTGCTGAGGAATTGAACCCAGGGCTTATGCATGCAAGGCAAGCACTCTACCACTGAGCCACCTTCCCAGCCCCCAGCTGTTTAATTTTTATGCTTAGTTGTACTTGCTAGAACTTAATGTTGAAGAACATTAATGTTGGTGAACATTCTTGTCCTGTTCCTGATGTTAGAGAGCACCCTGCCCTTCATCATCAAGGGAGTTGCTTTCCTTCCTTCCTTTCCTTCCCTTCCTTCCCTCCCTCCCTCCCCCTTCCTCCCTCCCTCCCTCCCTTCTTTCTTTCCATCTGTCTGTCATCTTGCTATCTCTATCAATCCATTTATCCATCTGTCTCCTATTGTCTCATTGAAGGAGTTTACTGGGGTTGATGAGAGGTGATTTTTTTGTTGTTTCTGAATGATGGTCAGATTTTGTCAACTTGTTTTTATTATCATGTTTGCATTGTTAATACAGTAAGCAACTTTGATGAATTTTGAATATTATATCTATCCTGAACTCCAAATAATGTTTTGTGAGGTTTCATTTTGTTCACTGACATATTACTGTGTAGGTTTCCTTATTTGTCTATTTTAGTATGCTTGTTGTTATAGGATTATTAATGAAGTGATGTCTCATCTTCGCTTTCTCCTGAAGATATTCTTAGTTCTTTATGCTTGGAATTTGCTGCGTTAGCCATCTGGCCTGGCATTTTTTTTAGAAAAGTTTTAGTGTTTTGTGTGTGTGTGTGTGTGTGTGTTATACACACCTTTTGATTCATTTTTTCTGATTGAAAAAAAAAATCTGTTCTTTCTCAAGTGGATTTTAGTCATTCTGTCTTTTCAATAATAGTTTACCAAAATGTCTTAACTTTTTGGCATAAATTTGTTTTTAATACTCCCTAATGTCCCTTTTGTCCCTGTAGATTCTATCTTACTGATTTTTGCCTCAAACTTTATAATGTATTTTTCATTTGGGTTGTTGTTTTGGCTTTTATAGTGTCTTAAGGTTGGAACTGAGGTTTTTTTGGAGAATGGTTAATTGGAGATAAAAGTCCAGTTGCATATTTTTCTGCCAGATTGACTTCTCTTCTCCCTTGTTATAGATCACACGTCTGTTGGGGGCCTGGGGGACAGTTTTTATGAGTACTTGCTGAAAGCATGGCTGATGTCGGATAAAACTGACCACGAGGCCAGGAAGATGTATGACGATGCTGTGGAGGTAGGTGTGGGAGGCCTACTTACACCGTGTGTGTCTCATACTCACACACAGCACCACACTACACTGTAGGGTTTGAATGGAAATCCTCCTTTTGTCTGGTCTTTGTGACATTTTAAGGAAATTGTTGAAGAATTTAGTATACCATATTATTGAAATTTTAGCTACTTTTAATTAGTGTCTGTAGAGATTGGAATATCTAGTAACTGTGCATTTCCATCAACATTTTTTTCCACAGAGAACTACTTGAGTCCACACTTGACGAACATCATGGGTAAACACTACAGTAGTGTCAGCATACTTTACAGTGCTTTTTATGTGCAAGGATGGTTCTAACTCTTTGTCCTTATTACCACTTCACAATAATGTACTGAAGGTCACACAACTAGCTGGTAGGTGATGAGGGCTGGAACTGAACCATCTTGTTACAGATCTGTCCTCCTTGCTGTGTGGCTGTAGTTCATCTTCACATGACCTCACAGAACAGTGTTTTCACAGGTTCATCTGGAGCAGGGTCATACCAGAATGTTGTCAGTATTGGTGCTGTTAATGTTAGTAAAGATGTGTTCAACTTCTTCTGTTTACTAGTGGTGGGAGGGTTGAGACAGGGTCTCACCAGAGCCCATGCCAGCCTTGAACTTGGGATCCTCCTGGATCAGCCAGGAGTAATAATATAATATTATCATATACAACATTGTCATATATATCATATATAATACTTCTGAGTCCAAAAGAAAACTAGTAATAAAAAGCCCAATTTTTTACTTTTATACTAGCAAGTTCCTAAGGACAAGTTGACTTATAGGTAATTATAACCTAGTAAGATATGTTGTAAAATATAATAGAAACATTTATAACAAGTCCTTAGACATTTATGGAGTATCTCATATGCAGAACATGCTAGCTGTGAAGTCCACAAGATGGAAACGTATGCCCTGTGCTTGTTAGATGCGTTAAAGACTATCAAGGTAATGGAAACAGCTGCAGAAATTTATAGTTCAGTGAGAATCTTTGACCACTTTTGGCTCTCAGCCACCTCCCATTCCTCCATGCAATTAATTATTAGTTATAAGAGCACCATTCAGCTGGGCGCTAGTGGCTCACTTCTGTAATCCTAGCTACTCAAGAGGCTGAGATCTGAGGATCACAGTTCAAAGCCAGCCCGGGCTGGAAAGTCCATTAAACTCTATCTCCAATTAAGCACCAGAAAACTGGAAGTGGTGCTGCTGTGGCTCAACTGGTAGAACACTCGCCTAGAGCTGAAGAGCTAAGGGACTGTGCCTAGGCCCAGAGTTTAAGCCCCACAACCAACAACAACAACAAAAAAGACCAAGAACACTATTCATTCTTAAAATTATTTATTGAGCATTTATTGAGTTCATTGTACATGATAGCCTTCTGCAACAAAAGATGGTGCGTAATGAATCATCTCCACAGTCCTGTGACATGTGCATCACCATTACAGAGTACAGAATCAGCTTTTCCAGGGATGATTGTTCTTGTCTGAAAACAGCCAACAATAAATACGTGGATTTACTCTTGAAAGAAGGATTCTTATTACTCTCATGAAGAAATGGTGTAATTAGGCCTAATCATACCCAGTAATTTTTTTCCAAAGAGAACTGAATGAGTACAGTTTCTTACAGTCTTCCAAAGAGATATTTGTGAGGCGTAGAGAATTAATTCATAGCCCCTCTCAGCAGAGTTTGAAAGCATAGTCCAAAGAAGCAAAGCTCTTAAAAGGTCTCGGCTTCACAATGAGCTGTGATTGTTATTCTCTACTATTTGTTATACTCAGCTTAATGGAAAACACCTCCCTCACCACCCACATCTTAGTAAAGCCGACATGTGTGGAGGGCAGATTTGAGAACGGGACCCTTCATCTCTGCACCACACCTAGATAAATGCTTGAGTTTGAGAAGTAAAGGGCTGAGGGTGAAGAGTTAGAATTTAATTTGAAAGCTTTGTAATGTGCACAAAGGGCTTACCTAGGAGGCTCAGGTGGCAGAATGACATGGACAGTGAGGAACCTTTCTGTTTACTTATGAGCTTGTCTGTTTCAGTTTTTACCAGAAGAAATGGACAAGCCTTTAGGTTATAACTTTTTATCATGATCTCATGATAGCCTTACCATAATTTTTACACATTTCATTCAGCTCAGGAAAACAAAGGCTGCAGTGGTAATGTTATGCAGAGAGATACTCTACGCCTCGTTTCTCCTTCCTCTTTGTCTTGTGCTGGTGAGCCCAATATCTGTCCCACATTATATTCGAGATCAATCATTGTTCTAAAACATATTGTAAATTACTCTCCCAATTTGTGACAGAATACCATACTACCAGCATTTTTGATGCCAGACATAAATGTTTGGACCTCAGCAGTTTGCTTCTAAGATTCCTAATCTTTGTTTCTCACAGGCAATAGAAAAACACCTGATCAAGAAGTCCCGAGGAGGGCTGGTCTTCATCGGCGAGTGGAAGAACGGACACTTGGAGAAGAAGATGGGCCACTTGGCCTGCTTTGCCGGTGGCATGTTTGCCCTGGGTGCAGACGGCTCCAGAAAAGACAAAGCCGGCCACTACTTAGAGCTAGGGGCAGAAATTGCACGAACTTGTCATGAGTCATACGACAGGACTGGTAAGAATAGCCTCAGGCTAATCACTTAGTCTATAAAATCACTTCTAAATGGAAAAAAGTATGTCCAAGAGTTAGAAATACTATTCACTTTAAAATATTTGACATAAGCACAATAAGTCATTTTCTTAGGAACTTTTAAGTTTAATTCTAGGAATGCATTTCCCTATATAATTTTTTTAAACATTCAGAATTCTATTTTTATTTTTTCCTTCTAATTTTGAAGTAATTATTTAAAGATAAGTACCTATTTGGGGATATAAAACTAAGCACTATTTTAGTATAGTATTAATAATATCTTACTATTGTCATAATAAGGATCCATTTTTAGCCATTCATTTCGACTTCTATAAAACTGCTTATTCAGAAGAACACAAACTGACTAATTTAGGTCATACTACTTTCCCTACATGACTGAGAAAATAAAAATAATAAAAAATGAATAGTAGTTACCTTAAATATATAATTAGTATCCCACTACCTGATAGTTTATTATTTACTCAGTTCACTAGTAAGTGTTTGAGTTGTTTGTGCTTTTGATTAAAAACTGTCAAGATTCTACTTTGAGAAAGAATGCAATGTTTCCTGACCTTCCAACTGTATCTGGAAAACGAGATGATTTCTAGTTGTCTGTAGGGAGTCCAACAGTCTTAGTCTTTTCAGAATGTTTGAAGCATCTGTTTATATACACTCTTAGCCAGCCACTCAGTACAGGCTTGGTATCAAAATTACATGGAAGGCTATTGAATTTCTAAAACAGTACCTGAAAGCACTCTTAACAATGCAGCAATGGAAGAGAGCTGACAAACACTGGACTGTACTCCCATGGTTTTCTCTGGCTTTAAAAATGCATTTTTCTCACCTGGATGCTGGTGGCTCATGCGTGTAATCCAGCTACTCAGGAAGCTGAGATCTGAGGATCATGGTTCAGAGCCGGCCCAAGCAAGAAAGTCTGTTGAGACTCTTATCTGCAACAAACTATTCAGAAAAAGCCAGAAGTAGTGCTGTGACCCAAGTGGTAGGGCGCTAGTCTTGAGCAAAAGAAGCTCAGAGACTTAGAACCTGAGTTCCAGCCCCAGGACCAGGAAAAAATAAATATAATAAAAAATAAAATGTGGGGGAGGAGGGGGGGCCTGGAAATAAAAGGAGAAAAAATAATAAAATTCATTTTCACTATGAAATAATGAGTAATGTAAAAGCCTAAAATCTAGAAATTTCTATGCCTATTTCAGAAGTAGAGCTGTTGGTTTAAGGAAATAACTGAATTTCTTTTTAGGATTATTTGTAATTAGCTATGATGACACAAAATTTGCCCTAGTTCATAAATCTGTCATGTTATTTGTAGTAGTAAGGAATTGTATTCCTGATGAATTTGACACCTCAGTTTTATGACTGACTAAATCAGCATTCTATTGTTTTAAAAAATGTAAGTCAAATCGACACTAGAACAGTGTTGCTTTATAGTTAACATTGGTATGTCGTGCAGATTAAGTCCATGACCTAAGTTATAAACAGCAGCTACTTTATTTTCCATGTTGATGATAGGGACTGTCAGTTATGCATTTAAAATGTAGCCTAGAAGCTGATGGCTCATTCCTGTAATCCTAGCTGGTTAGGGGGCTGAAATCTGAAGATTGCAGTTATAATCCAGCCTCAGGATAGGAAAGTCTGTGAGACTCTTAACCGCCAAAAAACCAGATGTGGAACTGGCTCAAGTGATAGCCTTGAGCAAAAATAAACAAACGTCATGAACAGCCCCCCACCCCACCACACACAAATGTAGCCAAGAGTAATAAACCCAAAGACCAGGTAAGATATTCAGGACTTTTTAGACAGGGATATTTTATGTAGATTTTGATCAGAAATCAAATAATAGCTCTAAATCATAGAATTTAATAAAGCAGACATACTCAAAATAGTATGTGGTGTAGTTGTTACAGTTAATTATTTACTGAGTTGAATGGATCACCTGTTGGGCATGGCTCATTATTTTTCTGGGTACTTACAGGTTAAAGTATGACAAGATACAGATTTCTCTTGCCTCTTAGAAATTCATAGGATACCAGAGGTGTAACAGGATTGCCTTAACTTGTATTCTGCATTCACATTTCATCCTGACCGTGTGTACTCCTTGTTCTGCTTGTTTTCACATGGTCAGCCAGTCCATAAAACATGACTGATTGGTGTTCTGTATTTATTCACAGTTTTTTTCTTGTCTTCCATTTTGACTTAGATCCTTTAGTTAGGAAGGACAATCCTGGTTTTCTTAACTTCCCTGCAGGTTTTTCATCTCTGCTCTATTTTCTTACAACTGTGCTATAAAATTTTGCCACTATATTTAAGAATTTTTGCCAGGTGCCAGTGACTCATGCCTGCAATCCTAACTGCTCTGGAGGCTGAGATCTGAGGCTCTCGGTTCAAAGCCAGCCCGGGCAGGAAAGTTCATGAGACTCTTATCTCCAATAAACCTCTCAGAAAACCAGAAGTGGTGCTGTGGCTCAAGAAGTAGAGCACCAGCCTTGAGCTGAAGAGCTGAGGGACAGAGTTCAAGCCCTATGACCAACAAATAGAATTTCCATGTCCTTCTCCTTGATAGTTCTTTCAGCTACATTTATAACATAATTAATAATGCCTTGAGATTTCACATTTACTTGTTTTTGGAATTTTATTAACTCAAAATTTAGTAATCTTAATATATCCTGTCAAGGGTTTGTGGGAAACATGACTGGTGTGTTCATGATGGTGAGCCGTGCATCAGTGGTGGGGACAGACGTTGTGGAGAAGGAGTGCTGTGTGGAGAGGGAGCCTAACCCCATCAGGGGCCAGAGCTGTCAGGCCTGCTTATCTCCTAAAGTTGCTGCCTCCTCATGGCCACCACGTAGGCAGCCCGGCACCTGTGGAATTGGTCAGACTACACAAGACCCTCACTCAGCCTTTCCTGTAGTTCTCTATTCTAGTCTAGTTGAAGAGCATCTGTCATCAAAGAAATTATACATAATATTGAAATACATGTGGAATGTCTGTGTTTTATTTAAATTGATAAATAGGGAAGTTGCTGCCTGCTGAAATTCTTGGAGATTGGTTGTATATATAAAGGCTATAAGTGAAGAGTGATTCTTTTTCAAATTGCCTTAAGTTTTATAATACTTCTTATATAGTAAAATTTGCTTTTAAAAAGAAAATAAGTCTGCAACTGTTTTGTCGAATGTATTGTATGTATGGAAAAAAATTGGCATACTAAAAGTGTATCTTAACTTTGCATAAGATGGACTACATAGGCTGTCCATTTATTCTGAAGGAGTCATAGGCTCTCAGAGGTGGCTAGTTCAGCAGTGTGTTGATGTGTGTTCTGAGAAATATTTCATGCCAGAATAAATAGGAATATTTATAAACCTTATAAGAAGACCAAAACGGTTCTTTTTAAAGTGACTCCTTTTGTAAAGGGATGGCAAGAAAATGGTAGCATACTCCATTCGTCAGGGAAGAAGCTCTTGCAAAGTAATGCAAATGTCTTCTGCTCGTTTGTTTCTCTCGGCCTGTCATAGCACTAAAGCTGGGTCCGGAATCCTTCAAGTTTGACGGTGCCGTGGAGGCCGTGGCTGTGAGGCAGGCCGAGAAGTATTACATCCTGCGTCCAGAAGTGATTGAGACCTACTGGTACCTGTGGCGATTCACACACGACCCAAGATACCGGCAGTGGGGCTGGGAAGCTGCACTGGTAACTAAGCCCATGTCTCCTTTATCTGTGATGGTATTAACCAGCCCATGTCTCCTATATCTGTGAGAGTATTAACCAGCCCTCATCCTGGTGTTTTACTTTGAGTCACTTCATGTTTGTCTGATGAAGAAACTCTTCAAAAGTTGCCCTGAGTGTAGAATTCTCTGTCCGCTGCTAGGAGTGCTTCCTACTGGTCATCACTCTGTTATTAACAGCCTCTTCCCTTTCTTTCACAAGGGCCTGGCCACACAGGAGAGGCAAAGGTGGCCAGTGCAGTCTCTTTAAAGTAGTTTCATCTTCTCTGAAGGTGACCTTCCATTCACTTTACCCAGTTCCTCAGTAAGTCACTCTAGGAAGACTGGGTAAATTGTTAAAATTTTTCTAGACTGAGTCTGGTACCATAAATTCAGCCTCAACACATTCAAATATGTTAGCACACTTTTCTTAGTGTAATCTGTATTTTGCTTTTTTGCTTTTTAAAAATTAAATCGGGGTTAGGGAAGTTGCTCAGTAGTAGAGTGAATGTTTAGTGTGTGAGAAGCCCTGAGTTTGATCCTAGCACCCCTAGAAGAAGTTCTAATGATACAATTTGCTTTAAGAAATTAGATTGTTAGAGATAAAGGGAGCCTCATTTGACTGCTTACCACTCTCACCTGTCCTTTCACTTTAAACACCTGTTTATTGTACTTTATTCTAGACTTTAATATTCATACACATGTCACTTCTCTAAAAGTATTGTGTGTAATGCAAATGCTACTTTGGAGTTGTTCACAAAAAAAAAATTCTAGACTGAAAGGTTTGAGATTGAGAATTTATTCCTTTTTTGGCAATGGTTGGAATTGAACTCGGGACCTCAGGTTTGCTACTCATGACTTGAGCCATGCATCAAGTCCTTTCATCTTAGTTTCCCGGCAGCTTTTGCCCTCCCTGACTTCAGACTGTGGTCTTCCTCTTCTCTGCCTCCTGAGCGGCTGCACCTGCAGGCTGCACAGAGTGGGGGATTTTTAATGGTTACTAAGTAAAGTTTACTCCTAAAATACTAGACTTTCTGACAACTCCGTGGTGCTCCGTTATCTGGGGAGAAAGAACTGCTAGTTTTAAAGTTTAGCTTCTTCCTGGGGAAGGCTGTTACCCCTGAGATTTACTAGGATTTACTGTGATAAACAGTGCTGTGATTAAGTGCTCATATTCAGATTAGTTGAGGTTGCAGTGAGGTAAGTATTGGTAGTGAATTATCGTGCAGACAACACAAGAATGTGGGACAGGATGTGTGTGCTGGCTCTCGTAAGAGTGTTCCACAGTGGCAGAGTTGGAGCCATAACCAGACCAGCCTTACATACCTAATTATGGCTACCCTGTGCACACACACATATTTCTTTTTAAGGCTTACTAATGCTTAATAAATCAAGTGATATTTTATGTAGAAGTAGGTTGGGTAAAGTCCTGGTAATGACCATCCCGTCCTTTTCAGTGGTTTAGAAGAAGATACAGATTCATCTGAATCCGAGAGGTGGCACGGGTGGCAGATGCACATGTTTGAATTGGAAAATACCATAGGATGATTCTTTTTTGGGAGCCTTCATCTCCCTGTGTGCTTTATTACAGTGTGTCCCTACTTTTGGCTGTTAAGATAGTATTTTAACAGTCTCAGATAGCAGCAACTAGTTAGAACATCTACTTTATAGACTCTACAGCCACATACAGACCCAAGGACCGTAGACCCTTGGTGTCTGTGGGTCGGTGATTCTAAGGAGACCCTGTTGGTATCCAAGAATTTCAGCAGCAACCTGCCTATTTATCAATTAAAATAAAATGCAGGGAGACCCTGCAGAGGCTCAGAGTGCATGGAGGTTACTGAGAGCCTTTTCCTTTTGTGTGCATGTGGTGTTTGTTCTGGTTTGTTTTGTTTTACTTTTTGTTTTCCATTGTGCTTAACCAAAAAGGTAGAATAAATCTACCAACCAGGCAAGCTTCCTACATAACCCGGGCAGACCAAGAATTGAGCTAGTTACCTTCTAACTTCAAGTTTGGACCATGTTTCACCACAAGAAGATGGCAGCTGGACACCCGAGTAGATGCACTGCCAACAGCGGCTCTCCCAGCATGAGCTCAGGCTGTTGTCGCATCTTCTCTGAAGCTGTCATTGTAACCCTTGTTGTATTCAGATTGTCTAGCTTGAGTAGGTTATACATGAAAGTCAGCGAGTGAGCGAGCAGGAGGGAGACTATGAGCTTTACATGGCTTCAGGTTCAGGCCCGCCCCCTGCTGTGTGGTCAGAACTGTTCTGATCATTCTTATGATGGTGATCTGTGCATCTATAATCCTAGCTGCTCAGGAGGCAGAGATCTGAGAATCACAGTTGGAAGCCAGTCCAGGCAGGAAAGTCCATGAGACTCTCATCTCCAGTTAGCCACCAAAAAGTCAGAAGTGGGGCTGTGGTTCATATGATAGAGCACTAGCCTGGAGCAAAAAGCTCAGGGCCAGTTCCCCGACCACCGTGAGTTCAAGCCTAGTTCATTTTATAAAATGAAGCCTTAAAGCCAGCTGTGGTGAAATGGAGTTATGAATGGACAATCTGAGCACTCCTACTGCTCAGTTTTTAGGAGAAAAGAAAAACTGAAGAACAGGAAGAATAGCACGACGTAGAAACTGTAAGTCATGGCAGCGAGGATGAGCTCTCCGTGCCTTCTTTGGGCAGGGTCTCAGAGAACAGAAAGAAAAGAACCAGAGTGCCTTCCGTGTAATTCGGACCTGTGGGCCATGCAGAGTAAGTGATGGCTGAGTTCAAAGTTTAGTTGTGAAAGATGTTTGATTCAGCATGTTTTATTTAGACATGTCTGAAGATGGAAAAGGAGGCACAAAGTTAAGGTTGTTCCAGTGACGTGTTAAGAGCCATGCAAGTGGGTGGGGAGCACTCTGCTCGTCGTGGCCATCCGATCGTGGCATGGTTTGCCTCCTAAGGTTGTGGCAGTGTGGACGTGGCAGTGCAGAAACGGTCTTAGAGCGGCCTCGGCGCACAGCCAGACCCTAGTGGCTGTGAGCTGTTGTAACTGGTGCTGTAGTACCCTGCAGCCAACACCACCTCACGTGGTCAGCACCCCACAGGTGATCTCTCATCACACTCCCTGTAGGGAGCTCCTGAGTAGTAGCGTTTTATCAGCCGGGGTCACTGTTTTTCCTTGCAAGTGACCAAAGTAAAAAAAAACTCAAATTTTTCTTTCAAGCTGACCTGTTTTGATTTTGTTTGTTTGATTGTTGTGGGTCTGCACTCAGGGCCTAGGTGCTATCCCTCAGCTCTTCAGCTCAAGGCTAGTGCTTTACCACTTGAGCCACAGCGCTACTTCCGGTTGTTTCTGTGTATGTGATGCTGAGGAATTGAACCCAGGGCCTCATGCATAGAAGGCAAGCACTGTACCTCTGAGCCACCTTCCTAGCCCAATGCTTAATTATTGTAGACAGGTCCCTCATTGAAGACAAGTAGCCTAAATTTGACATGTAAGTTAGGAAAATAGGAAGTATTGTAGCATGATTAAACATAGTGGGACCTGCCTGTTGTCCCAGCACGAGGAGGCAGAGGCAAGGGGTCTGCAGGTTGGAGGCCAGCGGTAGTGTACCTGGAGAGACTCTGTCTTTAGAAAAAAATAAGGAATTGGTGGAGATTTCCCGTATGCCTACTTGTTCAGTCTGAGAACATTTTTGTTTGATAATGTTACTCTTGTGTTTGTTATAATTAAAAAATAATATATTGTTAATCAGATTTCATGCAGCTCTCCTGAGCTCGGATTGCAATCCTTGATTGTCCTTCATCCTTGACTGTGTCTTCACAGGCCATCGAGAAGCACTGCCGGGTCAGCGGAGGGTTCTCCGGGGTCAAAGACGTGTATTCCCCCACTCCCACGCACGACGACGTCCAGCAGAGCTTCTTCCTGGCTGAAACGCTAAAGTAAGTGAAGCCAGTGCAGTTTTGTAATTAACTTACTTTTCCCTGGTAACATAAAGTTACACCTATCAATGTTTTGATGCAGGAGTTCTGGTGTAATGTTTAAGTCAGGTTAACTGTGTTCAGACATTTATCAATTCCTTCTGGTGAAAGCTTTCAACATCTCTGGTAATGTCTGGTAATAACTTGCGGTGGCACACCAGAATGTTCTGCCCATGGGTCACTAGTTGCGGCTGGGTAACCTCGCCTGTTCTTCCTTTCCTCCCGCTCACCTGCCTGCCCTTCCCTCTCCCCGTGTGTCTGACCCACAGCCAGGCCCTGCAGTCCTGTGCCCTCCAGCAGCCACTACCTTCCGCCCCGCACAATAGCTTAGTTCATACGCCTCTCAGATGACAGTGCTTCACTGCTTTTGCTAGCTGCCTACCTTGTGTTTCTATACTCCTTTACTTTTAAAAAAAAGGATAGACTCGTTTGCTCTATGATTGCTAGATAATGAATTATGTCTGTGATTTATTACACTACATTTTACTCTTAACTTTTCATAGAATTGTCAATCTTGCATTGCACTTCAGGAAGAGTGACTTAGACAAGGAAGAGATTTCATTGAATATTCATGCCTTTAAACTATTTTAGTCTTGCTCTTCCAGTGCACATTAGAATTCCTTCGGTGCTTCTGTTTTGGTGGGGAGTGGCAGGTATGTGTATTCAGGGCCTTACACTGGCATCGAGCAAGCACTATATCATTTGAGTTACATCCTTAGACCTTGCTGCTTTATTTTTCATATAGGAGCTTGCATTTCTGCAGATGCTGGCCTCTGACCAGGAGCCTCCTATCTGCCTCCATTATAGATGTGATTATAAGTGTGTGCTACTACTTCCAACTTGTTTGTCCTCTTATCTTTTTGCTCCAAGGGGCCTCAAAAGTTGCTCCTTCTTCCTTCCAAATGGCTGTGATGACAGGTATGAGCTCCTGTGCTCAGCCTTGGAAAGCTTCTTGCCACAAGGATAAGTATAAGTGAGCACACACACAGAGTTTTTGGGACATCTGGGGTGGGACTAAGAATTTCCATTTCTGGGGCTGGGAAGGTGGCTCAGTGGTAGAGTGCTTGCCTAGCATGCATGAAGCCCTGAGTTCTAGTCCTCAGTACCACACACACAATAAAAGCCAGAAGTGGCGCTGTGGCTCAAGGGGTAGAGTGCTAGCCTTGAGCAAAAAAAGAAGCTCAGGGACAGTGCCCAGGCCCTGAGTTCAAGCCCCAGGACTGGCAAACCAAAGCAAAAAAGGTTATCTTTAAAGCCAGGCGCTGGTGGCTCACGCCTGTAATCCTAGCTACTCAGGAGGTGAGATCTGAGGATCGCAGTTCAAAGCCAGCCTGAGCAAGGAAAGTCCATGAGATTCTTTATCTCCAATAAACCACTAGAAAGCAGGAAGTGTAGAGCCACTCATTTTGAGCTGAAGACCTGAGGGACAGCACCCAAGCCCAGAGTTCAAGCCCCACGACTGACCAAAAAGAAAAAACAAGAATTTCCATTTCGAACTCACTTCCTTTCCTTTTGCTTATAAAAATAGTTGCTGGAGTTAGTGATAAGATTAAGGTGCACCTAATGTATATTCATTAGCCTGCATTCAACCAGCGGTCAGGGCAGTGCCACCGCCCACAGATACAACCCAAGTTTGTGCTTCAGTAAGCAGACCGTGCAGTGTCCAAGCAGATCTGAGAGCACCCACCCCGACTGCAGCCTGGCCAGGAAAGTAGGTCCTGCAGGTCCCCAGTCTAGGATGAGAGAGTGAGATGGAGCCCTGTCAATCCCTGTTCAGCTCTACTCATAAACCAGATGCCACATTCCTCTGCGCTGTGTTTGCGCTCTCATCTAGAACTCCTAACAGTAACCACATGCCTGTTTTGAAAAGAAGCTCTTCATCGAGCCTTTGTAAGGCCCAGCTGAGTATTGGTAAGGTCAGGCATTAGAGATCTAGATGCTCCTGGCTCACTCCTGTAAGCCTAGCTACTTAGCAGGAAAGTCTGTGAGATTCTAATCTCCAGTTAACAACCAAAAAGCTGGAAGTGAAGCTGTTGTTCATTAGCCTTGAGCAAAAAGCCAAGAAAAAGAGCAAGGCTCTGAATTCAAGCCCTAGTCCCCTTCCCACTCCCCCCCCCCTCTCCCTCTCTCTCCCCCCCCCCCCTTTCTCCTCTCTCCTCTCTCTCATATGCAGATTTCCTGGCTGTGTAGTGGCTTTTGTTTTGTCTCAATTTTGTGGTTCAGGGGATGGACCTGGAGTCTTGTGCATACATATTAGCCAGGTTTCTACAGCTGGCCAGCCCTCCCTCGACTTTATAGCTTTTGTACACCTTGGTGATGCCTGTAGGCAGGACACTGTGGTGAGAGCCATCAGGTAAGCTTCAGATGACTGCTGTTGCTCTGGGGAGGTCGCCGCCCTGTCTTCCTCGGCACTGTGCTGTTACTTCTAAAAGCAGTTGCTCACCCTTCTAACTGACAGGTGCACAAAATGAAGACCAGGAAGCTGAAACCTGTTTTGTCGAGGGCCTGGTCAGGGGGAGGGAGCAGACATGGAGAGGAGGGGAGGGCGAATGCCATTGTAACATTCGGTGTCTGTGAGTGAAAACCAACCCGGGCCTCTCGAGAGCTGAGCAGGGTGGGGAGATGGGGAAGAAGATGCCCAAATCTCATAGACTGACAGTTGAATTGCAAAAAAAGTTACTAAACCTTCTAGAAAGATGTTTCTAAAACTGCCTTAATAGCTTGCTATGCCAAAAACTGTTAAGTACCAATGTATTAGGAACAGAGTAAAAGCTTTTCTGTATTCCAATAATACACTTGACTTGGTTTCCTCAGTGTTGGTTATTAAGAAACATGGCTTCATGTCTAGCTGTACCATGAGCTCTGTAGGCAGTCATAACTTGTTATCGGCACTATATATATTTTTTTTCTTTTTGGGTCCGGTTGTGGGGCCTGAACTCTGGCCCTGGGCGCTGTCCCTCAGCTCAAGGCTAGCGCTCTACCACTTGAGCCACAGGGCCACTTCCAGCTTTTTTCTTTTTGCTTATGTGGTGCTGGGGAATTGAATCCAGGGCCTCAGGCATGCAAGGCAAGCGCTCTACCACTGAGCCACCTTCCCAGCCCACTATTTTTTTTTTAAAGAATACCTTTGAAGAATTATGAAGGGCTTTGCTTTGTGCCATTTTTTTATCACATTATTTCCTGTGCTCTAGGTAGGTGTGTGGATTTCTTATTCATTTCAACAGGTTTCTCTACATTATGTTCTGGAGCTGTTTTTGTGTTTTAGGTTGTCTGGGTTACTTGAGTTTCCACCATGTATTTTCCATCAGTTGCTCAAAATAAGCTGCCTGTTTTCTCTGCTGTTATTACCGAGCCTCTCTGGTTGCTTGCTGCATTCTAACCAAAGCTCGTCTCTGCCCTTTTCTCCAGATACCTGTATCTGCTGTTCTCCGGTGATGACCTCCTGCCTTTAGACCACTGGGTATTCAACACCGAGGCGCACCCACTGCCGGTGCTGCACCTCGCCAACACCACGCTGGCAGGCGAGCCTGCGGTGCGGTGAGGGTGGGCGCGCTCACTGGGCTTTGTTTACATGGACCGCTGCAGAGACTGGTCTGCAGAGGCGGCCCTTGAAAACCCGGACCTCTGCGTCCACTTGGACAGGGACGCTCTTCCCCGTGGACTTTCCAGCTTGTAGATATATCAACTTTGAAAATTATTCCATTTTATACCTGACCAAAACATGTGCCGGCACGTGCCGGATGGAGAGCCCATGTGCTTTGATTCTGAACGTGCTGGTGACCTGATCACAGGGTCTCGTGCTATGCTCGGCCAAACAAGCCACCAGCACCGAGTACCGGGCCAGCACTGCAGGTGGACCCACGCATCCCCTCCTTCCTCACAGCTCCAAGTGGCTTCACAGCATATATTTCCCGTTGCTTGTCCCTTTTGCTCCATTTTGATAAAGGAATTAAGCAAGCTAAACAAAAACAACAGCAACAGAAAACCCACAGTATAAGCGCCACTGCAGTGAGGTCGGGCTGACTCAGGAAAAGGACCAGAATTATCTATCCCGCTCTGAATTTTCCAGCTCCCCATTGGATAACCAGACTGGCAGCCACTTCAGTCCCCATCTATGTCATTGAAATTCCTTGGTTGAATCCGATCTACTGTGGGCAGCCTCGCAGAGTCCTCTCCAAGTCATCTCCACAAGTGTGTGCCGGAGCCGCCTGCGGGTGTGGCCTGGGGCTTGGTCAGAGGTTCTGGTGTTGGAGCTCGACGGGCTTGACGGGAAGTGCAGGAGGTGCTGGCTGTGGCCCTGAACACTGTTCCTGTAGGAATTCTTGGTTCTTCTAAGCCAAGTCACTTAATCTACTTGATTCCCCCCATACTGCTGGTTGGTGGTCACACATCTTCCAGCCTTGCTTCAGGGGCTGGGCCGAGTTCACCATGCTGCTGTGCAGCCCTGAGCTACTTCTGCACGGGCCCTCCACCAGGGATGAGGACAGAGTGTCTTCTATTTATTATCTCATCACTTCGGTGAGAGGTTCACCAATATTTGTCTTTTAGTTTCTCTGAGAATATTTATATACATCCAAAGAGTTCATGAGAATAGCTCCAAAACCATTTTCAGTGCTAAGTGTATGGTGTAATTAATCATATCCCTTCAACCGGGGAATGGACCAGACCCTATCAGACTTTCTCTTACCATCAGATTTCACATTGATCTGTCTTTATAAAGAAATGACTATTTCTTTATATTTTGTTAGAATAAAACTTAAATTATGAGAAACTATAATGTAAGAAAATTACTAATGCTTATAAAATCTCTGTCCCTTGAATTTCTGTGACAATGCAAGACATTTTTTCCTATTTTCATTTAATACCGACATCTTCTACTGACATGAATAAAACTTGGAACCAATACAATTAAGCTAGTATTTACTCTGAATGTAAGTGTCTCATGAGGCAGAGTTGTCCAGGAAGCCTGCTTTGGGATTCTGAAGACTTAACTCCTCATCTTAAAGTGTTTCTTTTTAATCTCTGTTAGCCTTTAGGAGTTTAATAAATGGACATGATTAAACATTTTAAACATCTTACATCACAAATCATCAAATGACTCTCACAGTTTATTCGATGATCAGTAAGTGATAGCTACCCCCCACTGTCAATACCCACAGAAAACAAGGACCGAAAGCCAGTTGTTTTCAGTCTTTAAGAGGGTTAAATTTCAGCACATTCTCAGAAATTGTAATTTTTTATTACTTGAAAATTAAAAGCTGTGGCATGAGAAGATGGATTGCAACTTCTTGGGAAGAGAAGAATTCTCAGAGTAGAGAGAAAAGAGCACACATGACAACCATCAGTGGAAAGTAAGTTGTCCAAGGACCACTGTCTGCGCAGTCCCAGCAAACCCTCCCTTTGGTCAGAAGAATGGGGGCCAGGGTCTCTGCAGCCCAGAGAGGGGGTGGGTACCCTCTACCGCTGGGCCACTTCAGAATCCAGCCAGCAAGTCCGCTTCCCAGGGCAGGGCCCACCCCACTCCTACCTTCTTTGTGTTAAAGAAGGCGTGGGCCTCTCCTGTGCTTTTTCTCTGAAACACCAAAGGCCGTTCAAGCCAGGTACAAGTGACTTGCCAGGTCATATTTAAAATCATTTCCTCCAACATCGGTCCTGTCCTCTGTCCCTGAGTTTTCAAGGGCACTTACTTTCTCCTCTGTCCTTTTTGCTCTTTGTATTTTGTGGCCCTCATCGAACCTCATGGCTCAGGCTCAGTACTCACCTAGGAGAAGCTGGCCCAGGAGCCAGCGGTCCCTGGGCTCACTCAGTCCTGCGTCTGGAGAAAACACAAAAAGTTGGAAAAGGAGGCAGTGTGGAGCATGTGGTGAATGTGGAGCTTCTCTGCGTGTTTCTTTTAGAATCACACTGTTTGCTCCACACCACCTTTTAAACATTCAACAATATGAAAATGTTGAAGAGAATGAGGCTCTAACAAAAAAAAAGGTTTTGGATTTTTTTTTTTTTCTGCATAGGAAAATAAGTTTATTCCCTGGCTGGGTATGGGGTGTCTTGCCTACTGGTGTGGTGCACCCACATTTCCTGTCATTGGCAGAGGCAGCATGGAAGAGGACAGGCTGAGGTGAAGACACTGGTCCCCATGGCGCTCGCCCTGATTCTCTTATCGCTGGGAGCCTCTCAGGCCCTTCCTCCCTACGTGCTGAGCGGTCCCAGCTCTGGGCCAGAGCCTCTCACCCCTCTCATTTGCCAAAGTCTTTGTCAGACCTTCACGCTCATTACTAACACCTGTGCTTGCCATGCTCCAAGTGGGCGCTTCTCTCCATGAGAGGAGGGAGGGAGAGAGAGAAGATGAATATCAGTCGGAAGCACATGGATTCCAGATTTGCGCCAGAACCTGTGCCTGGTTCTTGGAAAGGAGAATATCTGAAGAGGAAGAGAAAAGGTTTATAATGTATCTTAAGCATTGTGTTACTATATAATACTGACAGAATTGTAGCGATAACTAAGAGTCTCTTGGAAAATAAAATGTCAAATATGTGTTTTCTGATGCACCTTTGACTAAAATATTGACTTTAGAAATAAAAACATTTTTATTTTGCTATATCGATTTTAATCACATGATTCAGTCGCTGTTCTTAGAAGTGCTGGTTATTTATACTCGAGAACTATTTTGTCATTTCCCTCACGGGCCAGCCTTGCCATTGTGAACGCTCTTTGCTCGGGCGGGCTTCCTGCTCGAGGCTGTGTTCGTGCATTTCCAAGTTCTGGGTAATAGTTTGCAGTAGTAATGTATTGAGTCCTTTTCCTTTAGATTCCTTTACACTCAGCTTGGTGGCTCCTGTCTTCCCTGCTGTCTGCATAGACACAGCGGTGTATGTTCTTCATGCTGGTAGTGAAAAAACACAGTTGGTCGCTAATGTGGGCTACCTAGGTTATAAACTATTTAAGCAAGGACGCCGGGGCAGGAAGTAGTGTGACCCACCACGGTGGGCATGGAAGTGGTTCTGATCTGTGTAGTCAGCAGGCTTGTCTGTGTGGTGTGTGTGTGTACGAGTGCACGGGGAGGTGGTGTTGCTGTCAGCCATATCTGTTGAGATTTGGAAGCATGTGCTGTGGAAATGACTGGGCGTGTGTGTTCCAGTTAATTTTGCTTTAAAGAACACATCTGTCATGAAGGGCTGGATTCAGCCTAAGGTTCCGGTTGCTGACCTGGATTCCACGTGTAACTTTGTGTGAAACCCTCTGACCTTCGGGCTTCTCTCTGTGGTTCTCCCTTCATATCCAAGCAAAATAACATGTCGGGTGGCATTGTATGTGTGTTAACCTGAAATGACATTTTGTTGTCAGAAGAGTCCAGAGAAGCAGAATAAGGTGGCTGCCCTGAGCCCTAACTCCCTGTGTTAATAGTTGTAGAAGCTGTAGCAGAAAAGGCTGTGTGGCATCAAACACATGCTCTCGGTTCTGCATGTGCACAACCCCCCGAGTCAGGACCCCACGCAGCTCACGCTGCAGGAATTTACCCACATGAACCTCCTGGAGATGAGATCCCGGACAAGAATGTGGGTTTTGTTTGTTTTTTCTGGTGCGGGTGCTGGGGCTTGCACTGAGGTCCCGAGCACTATGGCTTAGCTTTTCTTGCTCAAAGCTGGCATTGTTACCACTTGAACCACAGCTCCACTTCTGGGTTTTGGGTAGTTAGTTGGAGATAGAGTCACTTCTTTGCCTAGGCCGGCTTTGAACCATGATCCTTAGATCTCAGCCTCCTGAGCAGCCAGGATGACAGGCAGAGCCACCTGTGCCTGGCACTCAAAATTGATAAACATCTCGGTGCTGCAGACCCCAGCCTTTGGGGGAACCAGGTCGCAGAACGAATCGTGGGCCTCGTGGCTTCCTTAAGAACAGCGCTAGCAATGACAAATGCTGGAAGGGATGTGGAGAAAGAGGAACCCTATTACACTGCTGGTGGGAATGTACACTTATACAACCACTTTGGAAAGCAATCTGGAGGGTCCTTAGAAAGCTAAAGATTGACCTCCCTTACGACCCAGTCATACCACTTCTAGGCATCTACCCTGAACAACAGGAACCAATATACAAGGACACGTGCACCTCCATGTTTATTGCAGCACTGTTCGCAATAGCCAGGATATGGAAACAACCTAGATGCCCCACCACAGATGAATGGATCCAAAAATTGTGGTATCTATACACAATGGAATATTATGCAGCCATTAGGAATGACAAAATAATGGCATTTGCAGGGAAATGGATGGAGCTAGAAGGAATCATGTTGAGCGAGGTAAGCCAAGAGCAAAGAGACAAACAGTACATGATCTCCCTGATAAGTGGATGCTAAATCCAAAATGTTAGGTTATACGACAAAATTAACAGGACTTAAGAAACCACTCCCACTTATCTGGTCAAACCACTACTAAATATCCCCATGCTGCTGATCACATGTATGGTGTATAACATGTGAACACCGTTATAGACTGTGATAGACAATTTGCTCCAGGAAAGTTAGAATGAGCTTGTGACTTTAAATGAGCATCATTATTCCACAATACTGTGAAATTTGGGAAATTATGTAATCACTTAATCACAATTAAAAAAAAAGAACCTCTGGGAAGGTAGGGAGGGAAGGGATGGTAGGGGGAAAATAATGGAGGGGGTAGCAATGCTCGATGGGAAGTGTACTCATTACCTTACTCATGTAACTGTGACCCTCTGTATAGTATCTTTACAATAAAAAATTAAAAAAAAAAAAAAAGAACAGCGCTAGACAGCAGGGGCCCTACCTCTCCCTCAGAGGCCAAAGTTGGAGGACCGCCAAGAAAAGTGGCTCATGGGCCATTCAGGGCTGCTCTCTACCTCTTTCCCTTCGCAACTACAGTGTCTTCATTGTGGTGGCCTGCAGGCACGCATGCATGCGCAAGTGTGTATGTGTGTGTGTGTGTGTGTGAGAGCAGTTAAAGCCTCCCTCCAGTCCTCCAGTCCACACTTGTTCTCCCTAACAACGAAGCCACTTCCAACTCAGTTTGAGCCTTGCAACCATGGAACTCCTAAAACTGCCAAGTTCTGCAACTCCACGTCGCTAGTGGACACCAACCTCACGCCATGCGACAGAGGAGAGATTTACTGTGTGTGTGTTGGGGGGAGGGTTGTAGAGGAGGGACAGGCAAGGTGGAGGAGGGGGTAGCAGTGTCCCTTCTGCCACAATGTCATGCGACCTGCTCTGAGGTCGCGTGCGCTCAGCGCAGCTGTGAGCTGTGGGGCTCAGGCAGGCCCTGCGCTTCTGTTCAGCCCAGCAGGGGCTGGAATGTTGCGAAGGTCTCCCCCCAAATTTCACAGCAACAGACCTAGCTCTCAGAGGAAGGAGACCGATCCGGAAATTTGTTTTCGCTGGGTGAAGGTCGCCCAGATTTTCCTCGCTGGATTTGGGAGGTGAAATGCTCATCTCAAATTCACCGGGACAGTCTCCCCGGGCGTCCTAAGTGGGTGAGTGTGACCTCGATCCCACACGCCTCAGCTGCTCTCCGGGATGGCGCTTCCACACGCGGTGTGTGCTACTAAAAATCCTCTTTCCTTCTCACCCACGCGTGACCGGTGTTCATCTTCTAGCTGCATACAGGAGTGGGGGGGGGGCTGTTGTTCACAGTAACTCGTCTCCCATGCTCCCAGTTTCGCGTGCTTCAGCCTGTCTGGGCTTTCCTTGAAGTTATGGAAAGATGGAGAACAGCCAGCGAGGCGGGTGGGAGTTAATTCCAATTGGTTTTTTAACAAAACAGTGGTGTGTTTGCTCTGTTTCTGTGCATGTTTTCCCTAAAACTATACAGCCGTCCTCTCTGAGAACTTAGAAATGATGGAGCCACTCGGTGGCTCATTCCTATCATCTCAGGTAGTTGAGAGACAGACATCAGGAGGACTGTCTGTCCTCCTGTCTGTCCAAGGCCCGTCTGGGTAAAAAGCAAGCCCTCCATCTTGGCCACTAAGCTGAGTACAGTAGTGCCCACTGTCATCGAGCTTTTTTTTTTTTTTTTGTCGGTCGTGGGACTTGAACTCTGGGCCTGGGCGCTGCCCCTCAGCTCTTCAGCTCAAGGTGAGCGCTCTACCATTTGAGCCACAGCACCACTTCTGGGTTTTTCTGCTTATGTGGTGCTGAGGAATCGAACCCAGGGCCTCATGCATGTGAGGCAAGCGCTCTACCACTGAGCCACCTTCCCAGCCCTCATCCTAGCTTTTCAGGAAGTGGAGGTCGGAGGATCGTAGTCCAAGATGGACTATAGGGAAAACCAATGCAAGACTATTCTAAAAAAGCAAGAATAGCTGGGAGCATGACCCAAGTCCAAAATCCCGAGTTAAAACCCAGTGCCACCAAATAATAATGCATGAGAGGAAAAAAGTTTTGATGCACGGGCAAAGCTGGGGTTAAGGGTCATGAGGAATCCAGTCAGCCGGGCTGCCAAGTGTGACTTGGTTTACCTTGTACCAGAAGGCATTGGTGCCATGCTCAAACTTCTGAAACAGTAGGTTTACCTCAGTGATAAGCCATTCTTCCTATCACAGTGGATGCCACCTTGCTTACAGCATTAGACTGTGGGCGTGTGACATTGTATCAGAATAGTGGGCTTAAATTCTCAGGAGCCACTGAGCAATTTTAAGAAGAAGAAGCTGATTTGCTAAAGGCCTGGGCCTGTCTGCTGTGCTCTGCACACATCTCACTAAGGTGCTGTTCACGTTCCCGTGAAGACTCGGTTCTCCTAGCTCCTGAGAGCTAAGGATGGCGTCTCAAAGCCAGCCTGGACAGACACGTCTGTGAGACCTTTATCTTCAGTGAGAAGTGGAGCTGTGGCTCAAAAAGTCGAGGGCCAGCTTTGAGCATTAAAGCCAAGGGAGAGCGATAGGCCGAGAGTGGGCTGGGCACGGGATGGCCTACGGTGCCCCAAGGCCGCGAGGAGCACCTGTGGGTTCTCTGGCGGGCACTCGGGGGTCCTGAAGTGCTCAGCACAGTGGGGGTGTCCCGGTGACGGCCCCGCTGTTGGCCAGAGCGGGGGCTGCGCTGACTGTTCACACTGCTGGCTGCCAGGCTGGGAAGCAGGATCTATATCCATTGCATCCAAGGTGAGTGGCTGCGCGTGAGACTTCACTCACTCATTTGGGGGGTGGGGGAAGAGGGGGACTGTTTACAATTGAGAACGAAAGCGCACCAAACCATCATTCTCCACAGCCTTTAGCCGAACAGCTAAAGCTGAGCGCCTACCGTGGCGCTCTCTTTTCTTCTATGAACAACTTAAGGAGCCAAATGAACTTTTGAAGAGAAGAGAAACACCATTTTAAACAGCATTGAACAGCCGGGCACTGGTGGCTCACCCCTGTCATCCTAGCTACTCAGGAGGCTGAGATCTGAGGATCAAGGTTCAAAGCCAGCCCAGGCAGGAAAGGCCATGAGACTCATCTCTAATAAACCACTCAGAAAAGCAGAAGTGACGCTGTGGCTCAAGTGGTAGAGTGCTAGCCTTGAGCTGAAGAGCTGAGGGACAGCGCCCAGGCCCAGAGTTCAGGCCCCACAACCAACAAATAAAGAGAGAGGGGAAAAAAAAGCATTGAACAACTAGTAACGTGTGGAAGTGAACATGAAGGAGAAAGCCCAGCACCCAAAGCAGCCATTAAAGGAGCTGCTCCAGCATGCACACACACAGCAGGGAGCACCCCCCCACACACACCTGTCCCTGCCCCTGTCCTCCAGGGGCTGTCCCAATGGGCAGCATCAAGCCTCCAGCCCCCTCAGCTCGGGTCTCCTTACCATCCTCCCGTGCTGTGGTAATCTGCACCAAGAGGTGGTTAAAAGGAAACTGAGGCACGGGGCCTCGAAGGACGAAGCTTGCACATGTAGGATGCAGGGTGTTGTAAGCAGGTGTTGGGAGCGTGACAGCGTGCAGGAATCGAGTGAGGGGAACGGGGTGCGTGGCCGGGGGAGGCCCCATGCCACCGCTGGAGCCCCAGCCCCGGCCTGTGCGCTCAGCAGCCCCAGCCTGTGCACTGATCTCTGCTGACGGAAGGAGCCGGAGTCCCTGGCTTCTGGGTTTAGCCGGGCTATTCCAAGCCGGGAAGCCCAGAGCCAAGGTGTGGGCCCATGCAGGCCTGCACAACCTTCCTTTCCCAGCCATGGCAGCCATCGCGTGGGGAACGTGGGGCTGCCTGGCTTTTCCAGTGCCCCGGGGGGCAGAAGACAACTCTGGCTCCTTAGACAAGAGGAATTGTGAAGCCGGGAGGGCTGGGTCTGGAGAATGTCTACCCTAGAGATGGGTGCACCCCGGCCCTCGAGAGGCCAGGCCACCCTGCTGTCCACCGTGGAGGGCCCTCCACAGGCCGGCCCCACCCTGTCTGTTCTGAGCCTGTGCTCCCTCTGGAGTTGTGTTTGGGTGAGCGCTGGGATGTGCACTCACATGGCTGCCACCAGAGGGCGCCCCTGCCCACCGAGCCTCCGGGAGAAAGCCTAGTCCCTGGAGCCAGGGCTGCTGGCAGCCGCAACCACTGCTCAGAGAACTGGCCACGAAACCAGTTGTGGGCGCCAGTGCCACTGGGAGCCACGCACACAGTGTCTCCACGCACGCGAAACCTTCATGCACGGGGGCTGGGAAGGTGGCTCAGTGGTAGAGCGCTTGCCTTGCATGCATGAGGCCCTGGGTTCGATTCCTCAGCACCACATAAGAATAAGAAAAAAGCCGGAAGTGGCGCTGTGGCTCAAGTGGTAGAGCGCTAGCCTTGAGCTGAAGAGCTGAGGGACAGCGCCCAGGCCCAGAGTTCAAGCCCCATGACTGGACCAAAAAAAAAAAAAAAAAAACCTTCATGCACATGAAGTCACACACACGATATCTCCATGCAGTGGAAACCTTCATGCATGTGAAATCTCCATGCACACGAAATCTCACACATGAAATCTCCATGCACACGAAATCTCCAGTGTCTCTGGGCACATGAAATCTCCATGCACATGGAATCTCCACACACAGAGTGTCTCCATGTACACAAAATCTCCATACACATGAAATCTTCACACACACACACACACACACACAAGTTTCCATGCCCATGAAATCTGCACGTACATGAAGTCTTCATGTCCATGAAATCTCCATGCACATGAAATCTTTACACACACACATGAAGTCTCCGAGCGCAGCAACTCTCCCTCCCTCTAAGCCCGTTTCCTCATCGGGACGTGGGGTGGCAGTGCGGCTGGCCCTGGCAGCTCTGGAGCACAGACCGACCTCCGTGGCATCTCCTGTCCAGGCTGGGCCTGGGCCTTTTCTCCTGCCTCCCCTGGAGTGAGGCCAGGCCCGCTGGATGTGCGGTGGCCCCCAGGTCCAAACCCAGAGCCCTGCCAGCCTTCTCATCAGGCCTCTGGCGGGCTGTGGCCCCGGGTCCGCGGTCCACCCGGCTGCGAGTGGTGCAGCGGGCAGCGAGGTCGCTGTCTCCAGCGCTGGTTGCTCCCGAGGCCAGGCCAGCGCCCCTTCACCGGGTGCGAGGGACCTCGCATGCCACCACCAGGTCCTCGGAATCCTCGGCCGGTTCCCGGAGCGCAGAGGGAAGAGGCATGCCACACCATGGACGACCCGCTTCTGAGAAGCCCAGGCTGCAGGTCCGCCTTCTTCCCTTTGGCAAAGGCCTGCGGTTTATAGGGCACACGGCGCTCCACGCGCCCTCGGTGCCTGCCTGGCTTCCTTGTCAGCCACCACGGCCCCTCCTGGGCTGATCCCTGTAGCCGGGGGCGGGGAGGGGGGTGGGGAGGGTGGGGGGGGAGGAGGGGACACCTTTCCTCGCCTGAAGCCACAGCTGTTGCTCAGGTTGGCACAGTGTCTTGAAGAGGATGGCAGGCCGCAGATTAGCAGCCAAATGTGCCAGAAGGTTCCAGGCTGGCCGGGCTCTGCCTCCAGTGATCTCCTGCATCGCCAGCTTCCTCCTCTGGGAAGGAGAAATGTTCATCCAGCTTTGTGGAGACAACACACACAAGAAGAAACCAAGGGTACGCCTGTAATCCCAGCTCCTCGGGAAACTGAGATTCTAGGATCCCAGTTCCCAGCCAGCCACACAGCAGGACACTTCCTGAGACTCTTTTGTTTTGTTTTTGCCAGTCCTGGGGCTTGAACTCAGGGTCTGGGCACTGTTCCTGAGCTTCTTCAGCTCAAGGCTAGCACTCTACCACTTGAGCCACAGTGCCACTTCTGGCTTCTTCTGTTTATGTAGTACCGAGGTATCGAACCCAGGGCTTCATGAATGCTAAGACAAGCACTCTACCACTGAGCCACCTTCCTGGCCCAGTTGTGAGACTCTTATCTCCAATTTGCCAGCAAAAAGCCAGAGTGGGGCTGTGGCTCAAGTGGTAGAGCACCAGCCTTGAGTGAAAACAGAGGACAGGGCCCAGGCCCTGAGTTCAAATCCAACACCAGCATGAAAAAGAAAGAAAAAGAAACCAAAGGGGAGTGAGGCAAGCTTTCCCCCGTGACAAGTGTGCTTACCGTGAAGCTCAGTCACCCCAGCCCGGGCTCTAGCACTCGCTTCTCTATTTTGTCCCCAACGGTCCTGAAGCTGTCAGCTGCTTCCATGTGGGAGAATTGTCCAGGAAGCGCCTCACCCTGTCTGCACTGTGATTT
Source organism: Dipodomys spectabilis (assembly GCF_019054845.1). Taxonomy (NCBI): domain Eukaryota; kingdom Metazoa; phylum Chordata; class Mammalia; order Rodentia; family Heteromyidae; genus Dipodomys; species Dipodomys spectabilis. Next base: position 1,407,602 of record NW_024870825.1, on the reverse strand, counting down.
CAACCCTGGCTGCATCGGTCGGTGTAGGTGGACAGCGAGCAGTGGAGATCCCAGACCCTTCTGGGGTTGCGTGGCCACTCGGGGCTCCGAGGTCCTGTGACGGCCTTGGTGAGCACCTGCTCCATAGGTCCTGGGACAGGCGGGGACAGGGCCAGGCGCCCCTGTGCCCTTGGTGCCAACGACCGTGGGAAGCAGCATCGTAAGAAATCAGCACAACCAGAGGCTGGTGGCTCACGCCGCCATCCCACCTGCTCAGGAGGCCGAGGCTGTGAGACTCTTATCTCCAGGTGACTGGCAAAAAGTAGACATGGGACCCAAATAGTAGAGCACCAAGTGAGAGCGCCAGGCCCTACATGCAAAAGCCCTAAGACCAACACACACGTACACACACGCACAAATGCACGCACGCGTGCACACGCACGCACACACACACACACACACACACACACACACACGCTTCCCAGCAACGTACAGTCCATTTCCTCTCTTCAGTCATCCTCTTTTCTTGAAACATCACCCAGTGGTTACTGAGCGCTCTGAGGTTTAGATAGCGCATGCGCGTTGATCGCCAGCAGATGAGTAGACTTGAGAGAGTGGAGGTACGTCCCTCAGGGTCCTGGTGCTTGGATTCGAAGGCAGACAGTGCCGTGGCGGGGGGTGGGGGAGGTGGGGGGGAGTGGGGGGGGAGTCATCGCACGGCCTTGCACATTCTGGGGAGGGACAGATCTGCGCTCGTTAGCTAGGAGAGCCGCAAGGCCACGCGGAAGGCAGAAACTGCCGGAGAGCGCGTGTTTGCAGCTTCCTCGTCTCTTTTCTCCCCTGCTTGCTGCCAGGTACTGGGCTTGAAGTCAGGCCCGGATCTCTCACTTAGCATTTTTATTCCCGGCTGGCGCTCTGCCGCGCGTGCCGCACCTCCACGTCTGTCTGGCTTTGTGCTGGCTTCTGGAGCCTTTCCTGCCCAGGCTGGCTCCCAACCCTCAGCGTCAGCTGTGAGTCTCCTGAGCAGCAGGGTGACGGCTGCCAGCAGCCCGTGCACCCGGCTCAGCTGACTTCATGTGGAGCGGGGAAGAGGGGCCAAAGGCGCCCTCTCCCCAGGTTCCCAGGAAGAAAGCCCAGGGGGCCTGGGCAGGAGGAGGAGGAGGAAGAGGAGGAGGAAGAGCAGGGGGGAGGAGAGGAAGGGACAGGGAGGAGGGGAAGCTGGCTCCCTCCCAGCCTGGGGGGTGGGGGGGCACTGTCAACCTCACCCCGAGGCTGTGCCTTGGGCTGTCCGGCCCAGCTCCAAGCCAAACCCCAAGCCCAGCCCAAGAGGGCGGAGGGGCCGGGAAGCCATCTTTGTGGGAGTGCTTGGCAGTGCCTCCGGTGCGGGCTAGGGTCGGGGATGGGTGTTGTGCCTGCACAGCTCCGGCGTGAGAGGATCATGAAGCACCTAGCATGTGCTAGGCCCCTACTGAGTGCTCTAGGTGCAGTCTACAAGCCCACCAAGCCCTGGAGCATAGCCGGATTCCATTTTGCCCATGAGAGGCTAAGGGTCAGAGAGGTCAAGTCGCCAGCTGAAAGTCACACAGCATTAAGCCATCACACACAGTTCTATCTGCAGGCCCCCACCCCCATCCACATTCCATTGTCCGAAGTGTGTGGGGGTCACCGGAAGGGATCCGCTGCAAAGCGAACCCTGGAACAGAAGTCCCGAGGGCAAAATGTACCCCGCTCCGTTGACCCCAGCTTGCTGCCCTGTGACAGGATTGCAGTGACACCTGGAAAGTTCTAGAAGTGGCTTCTGCCATGGACGTCGCCGTTGTCATCCCAGCTAGCGGGAAGCCGTCCAGCCTGGCGGCCGGCCCAGCGCGGGCTGCTGCCCTTCTGCTCAGATCCCCAGGGAGGAGGCGTCCAGCAGGGAGCCCCCGTTGGGGTGGGATGGGGGACGCTGCTGGGCCTCCGGCCAGGCCTGGCAGGAGTGAGGGAGGGAGAGGCGGGCGGAGCGGATTACTGGGCATTTGAACTCAGCCTCAGAACAGCAAATATTGATTCAAGAAGCTGCCCCAGGAGCTGACATTTTTATAGTCAACAAACAAAGCTGACCCCCTCCGCCCCCCCACCTCCCTTCTCCCCATGGCCCAGCCAGATTCCTGTCACCTGGGCCTGAGAAGACAAGGAAGGGCCGCTGGGAAATGTCCCCTGGGGGGCCTGGCTGACGTCATCTGCTCACCTTTGCAGGCCGGGCTCCAGGGTGACGGCGCAGGGAGCTGGTGGTGCCCGCAGGTGCCAGAGGCCCTTAGGGGACAGAGCAGGACTTGGCACCAAAGCCCCCCAGAGGCCACAGCTGCGACTCTCCCAAGCAACTTCCTTCCCTGCTTCCCTCATTCATGTGCAAAGGGCCTGGGGCTCCCCAAAGAGAAAGATGCCAAGGTGGACAGGGGCATCTGGCAGCCCCACAGAGCCCAGCTCTTCTCCAGGACAGCAGGAGGGCCAGGCAGAAGCTGGGCTGTGTGTCCTCTGATGGAAAATGACAACCCTCTCCCTCCCTCCCCTGCCCCCACCCCCCAGCCTCCTGCTTCTTTTCCCTGCCTGGGAAGGAGGAGGTTACACCCAAGCGCCACAGCTCTGGGCAGGCTGCTCTGGGGTTCCACTTCCCCATCCCAAGTCCGCGTACACCTGGTACCGCTGCTGGGGCTCAGCTCAAGTCACGCCTGACATATGAGAAAGAATAAATGTTTGCTCTCATCAAAGTAAAGCCTGTTGGGCTCACGTCTGTAATTCCAGCTGCTCTGGAGGCTGAGATCCAGAGGATCGCGGTTTGGTAAGGCCAACCCCGGGGCAGAAAAATCCTCCAGACTCTTTCCCCAAAATAACCAGCGCGTGGCAGGACTGGAGGCATGGCTCATGGGGTAGAGTGCGGCTGAGCAAGGATGCTGAGCAAGAGCACCAGCCCTGGTAAACAAACAAGTGTGAGTTCCTGTGTTCATTGCTTTGGCCCCAGAACGACCACAATCTCTGCTCTGTGGCAGACATCACTAATCCATCACGGGACCCTCGGTCTTGAGGGTGAGTTCCCTGGACATCTACAAGCGTTGCTCTCTCCACCACCCAGCCTGATGCGCAGAAGATTGTGGAGGTTCCAAGAGGTGGATTCCAGGTCCAGTGTCTGGAGAATGCTCAAGAGACCACCCTCAGATGGCACCGAGACCAGGACGGTCCTACCTTACAAGAATGCCTCCAGCCCACCCAGCCTGATCGTGCAGACTCTTTGTGTGTGCGTGCACATGCGTGCATGTGTGTGTGTGCACCAGTGCTGAGGCTTGCACTCAGGACCTGAGCTCTACCCCGTAGCTTTCTTATTCAAGATTGGTGTTCTACCACCTGAGCCACACAGCTCCACTTTCAGCTTTTTGATGGTTAATCGGAGATAAGAGTCTCCCAGACTTTCCTGCCCAGGCTGGCTTTGAACTGCGATCCTCAGATCTCAGCCTCCTGTGCAGCTAGGATGACAGGCGTGAGCCACTTGTGCCTGGCTTAACACATAAATTCTAATGTTCCTGGTTCCCCGTGTATCTGTCCTTCCTGAATGTTATCTGACCTTCGAAGAAATTAGGAGAGAGAGAGAGAAGGAGAATGTCAAATTACTGACAGTCCAGTTCAGTCCGCCAAATGAGGAAGTCTTCTTTGCTTTTCGACCTTTACAAGGGAAGGGAGCTTGAAAGGATCGATCTACACTTTATTTTGTTTCTTCTTTCTATAATCCTTTTCCTTCTGTAAGCCAAACTTGTCTGCTCAGCTCATCTGAACAAAATAGACGGTACGTTGCTCCATTAGAATCACAAACAAAAGTCAGTGAAGAGCTGTAATAAAACCTAAAAGACGCTTCTGCCAGGCCTGGGAACGCACTAAAGCCCTCAGCTCTATATCTGTGCCTGGGACCTGAGCTCTTCTCGGCTGCAGTCACCTTGTTCTAGAAGGAAAGACAAGATTCAGACCGTAAGGTCTGAACAGGGACACCTCCCTCCCTCTTGGCTAAGTCTCTGCTCAGAATCTGTTACCTAGGTAACTGGCGGACCAGGAAGCAGTCACCTTCCCCTCCTGCTAGGTCACAGCCTGAGCCACCTCTGGCCACAAGCCACCCATCTGACCTTAGGAAGGTCCCAGGCCCTGAGGTCACATCCGGTCCAGTGTGGCCACACCTCTTCCTGTCCCTGGCCTAGATAAGTTCTGGTCTAGGCATGGCTCGTCCCCCCTTTCCTTTTCAGCCATGCTTCTCCACCATGCATGGCGGGGGCAGCAGTTCCGTAAAGAGACTTCTTCTCCTGCCTGAATAGCGCGTGTTCTCATCGGTTACCTAATGAAACCTACCTATTTAATATACCTTACACAGACCATCTCGAGTGGCAGGCAAACCACCCCACACTGATCACGTTAAAGTGAACAGCCAGCCTGGCAGGAGCCCCCCTGTTCTGCTCTGTCCCAGGGAGCACGCGAGGACGGCTCCAGATCCTTCCAGGACAGAGCCGGAGCCCAGGGCCCAGCCGGCCGCACCAGGACTCAGGACTGTGTGAACCCCACGGCTGTTCTCACCCCACCCCGACTCTCCCCACTCCACCCAAGCCCAAGGTCTGGGCCTGGAGGCCTGGCGATGCCCTGGGCGCTGTCCTCCCACGGCTGCTGTGGAGAAAATCTCCTTTCTCCGCCTTCACAGCGTCTCTCTCTACTGCTGGGGTCTGAGGTCTGGGGTCTGAAACCCTGGCTTATGACCTCGGAGACCTGGGATCTGGGTGTCCTGGGCCCTTGGGCGGGGCAGGGCAGTGCAGGACAGCGTTACCCAGGTGCTGGTGGCCGCCTCGGCCTCTTCCCTGCCAGCACAGCAGGGACTGATAACAGGGGCCGATTGTGGAGCTGAATGTTGGCTGCCCCCCCCACCCCCCCTCCCGCCCCCTGCGGCCTTGTACCCACCCTCTTTGGGGCCTGTCAGAGCTCCCTTGTCTCTTGGGGGGGGTCTAGAGTTTCAATGTCCAGAATATAAACGAATAGAAAACCCTCAGGCAGGCTTCTAAAAGCTTCCAGCTCTGTTCAGAAGTGTGGTGAAGACGCAGCCTTTGGTTTACAAAATCTGGGGGTTGGGGTGCTGTGGCTTAGGGCGGGCCTCGGGCTTGACAGCTTTGCCATGGGGTGAAACACTCTCCGGTGTGCCAGGTAGAAAAGCCTGTGCCGGGTAGAAAAGCCTCTGTTGGAACAGGAGGGCGGGCAACGGGAGCAGAGAGCGGGACTTGCACCAAAGTCACAGGCGCTTGGGATGCCTTTCACGGAGAGGGGAGTCCCGGGGGTGAGTGTCCTGGCAGGTTAGGTAGACACAGACATTCTGGGGCTTTTTACCTGAGCTGACTTTGAGCAAGGATCTTTGGATCTTAGCCTTCTGAGGATCTAGGATTACAGGCGTGAGTCACCAGTGCCCTGCCCGGTTTTAACTCTGAAATCTTCTGATATTTGTTAACAGGAATACAGTTTGTGTTTCCTTGTCTGTGTGTCCTGCCTCCCTTCGCCCCCCTCCCCCCCCTTGGGCTTCCCCTGCGTGGTGACGGGTGGTCAGATGCCCACTGAGATACTGGGCACAGCAGCCGCAGCCACCACCGGCCACACCTGGATACTCAGCCATGCTGTCTCTGGACTGTGCTGTGTGGCTAAGCCGTGGTGTCTGTTACTGTTACTCTGAGTCATTTGGCCTAAAGCGGCCTCCACACATCCTTGAAGTTTGGGCTAAAGGTTTCACTGTACATGGTAACCTGTAAGCTAACTTGACTGTGTGATCGTTAATGACTATGCCGGCTGCCCGGCATTGGCTAAGCCTCAGCCAGTCACAAGCAGCCACCTGTAAAAGCCTTGCTCAGCTCAAAGCAAAACCACAGGCACCAGTGGCTCCCGCCTGTCAACTCAGCCACTCAGAAGGCTGAGATCTGAGAATCACTGTTTGAAGCTGGAATGGGGCACACAAATCCAAGAGACTGGGCTGGGAAGGTGACTCAGTGGTAGAGCGCTTGCCTTGCATGCATGAGGCCCTGGGTTCGATTCCTCAGCACCACATAAGCAGAAAAAAAGCTGGAAGCTGTGGCTCAAGTGGTAGAGCATAGCCTTGAGCTGAAGAGCTGAGGGACAGCGCCCAGGCCCAGAGTTCAAGCCCACGACTGGACCCAAAAAAAAAAAAAAAATCCAAGAGACTCTCCTTTCCAAGTAAGTAGCAAAAAGGCTGGAAGTGGAGGTTTATGGCTCAAGTGGTAGAGCACTAATGTTGATCAAAAGCCAAGCAAGACAATAAGGCCCTGAGTTCAATCCTCAGTATACACACACACACACACACACACACACACATACACACATACAGAGAGCTCAGACTTGTTGGGCTGTTTCTGCACCTCACTCCCATGCTCGTTCCTTTTCTCTGTCTGTCAATGTAACTGATCTTTGATGGAGAACACTTAGAGCCATTTTGGATTGGACTATTGCCTGATTTGAGGATCAGACGAAGCCCATCAGATCCAAAGAAGGAGCTCAAAGGAGATCAGGTGAATGGGGTACACTTGCAGTCTCCCCGACTTGGCATTGTCGGTCAGTCCGGGTGGCCACGGCTCAGTCAGAACCAGGGTGGTGCAGCACCGAGAGGGCCGACGTGTCCTCGTGGTTCCCTTGGTCACACCTGCCCATTTGGTGGCTGCTGAGGACCTGGTATGCGTCTCCCGGAGGCTGAGCTGGCGTGGGGTCAGGGTTGGAATTGGTTTTCCTGTAAGACATTGGGGTCACCTCACCATGTGGGTTTAGGGGGGCAGTGCAGAAGGAAAGGTATTCAAGGCGATTTGCTGGCTGGGGAGAAGCAGAGGTCGGCCAGCTCCTAGGGGACAACACTCCGGAGCAAGACCTGTGGTATCCAGGCCAAGAACTGGCCCAAGCCCCTGCTTCTCTTCAGTGGTACTGGCCGGTCCTAAGCCGCCCCAGAGGCCTGAGCCTGGGGCTGCCAGAGGGCCCAGCCCTGGGGGAAGTGGAGGGAAGCCAGGCTGAATTTCCCTCTCGCCCAAGATGATATGGATCGGCTTCTACCTATCAGTGCCATGGCTCTGTGACCTGTGTGGCCCTCCCTCCCACTGCAGACAGGAAGTTAAAGTTCAAGGCCTGGTCCCTTTGCCCAAGGCAGTAGGTACTAAATGTCAAAGCTGGGGTTCCATTCCCAGCCCGACTTCTCAGCTCTGACTGCAGCCATGTGTCCTGTGTTGCTTCTCAGAAACTTCCCGGTCCATGGGCCTGCCAGCCCGGGGTGTGGACAGGGACCATGTCAGTTGATGTCAGAAGCAAAACAAACAAACAAACAAAAAAAACGTTCTTAGCTTGGGGTTGATGGCTCACGCCTGTCATCCTAGCAACTCTGGAGTCTGAGATCTGAGGATCACAATTTAAAGCCAGCCAGGCAGGGCAGGAACGTCTGTGAGACTCTTCTCTCCAATGAACCGCTCCAAAGCTGGAAGAAGCAGGTGTGTGGTTCAAGTGGTGGAGCTCCATTGATCAAATAAAGGCATTGGAGAGCACAAGGCCCTGAGTTCAAACCCCACAAAATATAAAAATAAAAGGGTATCAAGGCTGTGTGAGCTTGCCAGGGGCATGAGTCCCCCACCCCCACCATGCCCCTAGAATCGGACACTTGTTCCTATTTTGTTTCTAAACACGGACAACAGTGATTTGGGGGCAGATTTTCACACGCCGGCCTGCAGGACCCCCGGCTGAGGGCTTTGGGGCAGGTTCCTGGAAGTGGAACTGCTGGTAGCCAGTGTGAACTCCTGTGCTGTCAGCCACGTGGCTGCCCAGACGCTTTCCAGAAAAGATGGGTCGAGACGCCGGCCAGGCCAGCTGGGGAGGTTCTGAGGGAGGAGGATCGCCACACACTCGGCCTCCTTTCTCTCTCACCCACGTGGCAGTGTCCTGAAGACCAGCCCGTGTGACCTCGTGCCAGCCCAGACATGGGAGGAAGTAACCGAAGTAGCCACAGCCTAGGGTCTGCTCTGGGGGTCTGCAGAGGTCCCCACGGGCTTCCTGAGAGATCTTCCTCTGATATGATAGACCACAAATGGGGGGTCCTCTGCTTGGGGGGGTCCTTTCCTGGGGAGGTCCTCTGATGGCCCTGTGCCAGAGGCCAGGTGCAGGGCCACCTGCTCATGAAAGTGTCAAGCTAAGCTATGTGTGAGAAACAGGACTTACCTGTCTGCATCCAGCCAGAGATGGTCATTGCCAAGGTTCATTATTTACTCTCTGAATTATGCAGCTTCTTCATGTAATCCCCAGAATGACCTCCCGAGGTGGACTTAAGGGATATGCTTATTTCGTTTTATTTCTATTCTAGTTCATTTCATTCTGTTCTTCTCTTAGTTCATTCTAGTCTATTATTCTATTCTTTTTGTGCCAGTCCTTGAATTCAGGGCCTCACATTCTTGCTTGGCTTTTTTCTCTCAAAGCTACTACTGCTTGAAACACATCTCTGTGGCAGGCTCTTTGCTGGTTAATTGGAGACAAGGATCTCTCAGATTTGTCTGCCCAGGCTGGCTTCAAACCGTGATCCTCAGATCTCAGTCTCCTGAGCAGCTGGGATGACAGGCATGAGCCACGGACATCCGGGATTGGCTCGTTTTAATGGTGCGCATGGGGAAATGAAGGCACAGAGAGGCTGAGCACCTTTCCAGAAGTCACGCACGAAGTTGGAAAGCAGGCTGTCGACGGAGGATGCAACTGGACCCCAGGCTGATGGATCCTGCAGACTGCTCTGCTGCTTGGGCCATGGCAGCCGGGTCTCTTGGTCAGCCATTCATGACCTCCTGGTAAAAACGCCTGTGAGGACAGCATGTAAAGGATGCTCTGGAAACTCTGTTTTTTGTTTTTGGGGTCCGGTCATGGGGCCTGAACTCTGGGCCTGGGCGCTGTCCCTCAGCTCTTCAGCTCAAGGCTAGCGCTCTACCACTTGAGCCACAGTGCCACTTCCGGCTTTTTTCTTTTTGCTTATGTGGTGCTGAGGAATCGAACCCAGGGCCTCAGGCATGCAAGGCAAGCGCTCTACCACTGAGCCACCTTCCCAGCCCCTGCTCTGGAAACTTTGGAGGCAATCTGAGGAGGAGATGTCTACCAGGGGAGTCCAGATACAGTAACCCCACGGGAATGTGCAGATGTCCCTTGCATTTGGTGAAAGGTGACCTTTCCTCCACCTCTTCCCCTACACCCTGAGAGCCACGGCTCTCCACACAGGCCTTTCTCTCAGGAGGCTCCAGCTTCCTTCAGCGTGTGTGTGCGAGTGCGTACGCATGCATACATGCAGGTACTGTGGCTTGAACTCAGGGTCTGGGTGATGTCTCTGGTTTTTGCACGTAAGGTTGGCGCTCTATCACTTGAGCCAAAGCTCCAGTCTGGCTTTTGGCTGGTTAATTAGAGCTAAGAGTCTCTCGGATTTGTCTGCCTGGGCTGGCTTCGAGCCTCCATCCTCAGATCTCAGCCTCCTGAGCAGCTGGGATGACAAGCGTGAGCCACGGTGCCCGGCGTCCCTCGGCTTTCTGTCCTGTGCCTCTGGCATCCAGGGTCACCCCCCCAGATCACTGTCTTGCGTGGCTAAGTGTGACCAGGGCTGCTTCTCTTCCCCAGGGCTTTGTTTCCCCAGCCTGAGAAGAAGACCTGAGGGCAAGGGGCAGGGCTGGGGCTGGGGAATGCACATGTGCGGCCCGGCTCCTGTGTGTGCAGCTGCAAAGAGTATAGGGAAGCAGCGGATCGCGAAGCGGAGTGCAGTGAAGGAGCTCCACAAATATTTGCAGGAGAAGCCACACGAAGGCTGCGTTCTGTGTGTTGCACGCAGAGCCCTTCTCAAGAAAAGGCCCCCTGGGCGGGAGCCCTGCAGGGGTGCTTGGGAAAGCCCGGGCCGCTGGCCCCAGGTGGGCAAAGGACCTTTAGCATCTCTCAAAGGAGAACAGTTCCCTGGTAAAGACTTCCAGTGAATTCCACGGCAGCTCTTCCCCAGGAGCCTGGCTAAAGTGTTTGGAAAGCACAGGGGTCAGTAAATATAGGTGTTCCCAACCGGGCGCCAGCGGTTCACGCCCGTCATCCCAGCTCCTCAAGGGGCTGAGGTCTGAGGATCATGGTTCAAAACCAGCCTGGGCAGGGAAGTCCATGAGATGCTTGTCCACGATCTCTCTGGGGGGGGAGGGTTGGGGGGTTGGCAATACCTTGGGCTGGTTAAAGGGAGGAGTGTAAATGTTCCTCGGAGTGTAAATGTTCCTCACCTGCTGGCCTTGGTGGGGTCGAAACCCACCTTCTGTGGTCCTGTGCCCTAGGGGGGTCCTCAGTGGACTGCACCCCAGGCCTGCCTGGAGGAGCAGGGGGTGTGATGTCAGACTCCGGCCGAGCAGCTGGGGTCTGAGGCTGGGCAGGGCAGAGCGGGGTGGGGGACGGGAAGGAGATGACGGCCTTGCTGTGAATAGAGTCCACGTATTGGTAGGGTTGGGGATGAGGGCCCACGCCACACCCTCCTCCGCTTCGCTCGCTGGGACCCTTGGCCCTGCGGTGGCACAGGTGCTGGGGGTCAGACTGCGAAGGCAAGGAGAGCGAGTGGCCTTCAAGAGAAGTGGGGATTCCTAGCTCGGCCCTGGACGCCGAGAAGGAAGAGAAGGAAGCTGACTAGGCCAGGGAGAGAACAGAGACAGGACAGACAGACAGACAGACAGACAGACAGAGACAGAGCACACAGAGACAGACAGAGAGACAGAGACAAAGATAGAGACAGATGGACAGACAGAGACAGGAAGCAGACGGAGACAGACAGAGAGAGACAGAGACAGAAACAGACCCAGGGACAGAAAGAGACAAAGATAGAGACAGACAGACAGAGACAGAGAGACAGACAGAAAGGGAGAGACAGAGAGACAGAGAGAGGCACAGAGACAGAGACAGAGATGGAGATAGACAGACAGACAGACAGACAGACAGACACACACACACACACACACACACACACACACATACACACACAGCCCGGCAAAGCTTCCATGTGCTATTCTACCCTATTTCTGGCCACTGGAGTTCTCTGGGTGAATGAAATTTTCAGGAAAAGTCCCCAAGCCCCACAAATTCCCTTCCCTTAGCGTGTCTGTGCCGTGGGCCAGGAGTGCCACAAGGCGGTCCACACTGGACATGTGAGCATGGACGGAGCAGAAGGAGCTGAGCAGAGCAGGCCTGGCCCGGCGGAGGCCAGCTTCGGGGCAGCTTGGAGGGAGAGGCAGGGAGAGCGGGGAGCCAGCTGACGCTCCCTCAGTCACCCAGACGCAGCACATCTTCACGCCAGCCCGCACCCCTGCTCCTGCTCACAGCCCCGAGAGCAAGGCGGAGGCCCTTGCTTTGGCCTCCATGGTCTCCAGCCTCACATCCGTCCTCCCCAGTCACGGGCAGCTTCCCCTCATCCCTGTCCCCCTCCCTGTCCCCCCTCTGTCCTCCCTGGAGCCCTGCTGCTGTTACAGTATGTTCCCTTCTTCTAGAACGATCTCCCCATCCCTCTCTGTTACTTCCTCCTCGTCCCTCACACATCCTTGAATGGGGCCAATTCTCCCTTCACAAGTTTCATGTTCTTGTTTGAAAAACTTCTTACAGCTGAAATGGCGCTTGTTTTGTGCTAGCCAGTGTATGCTTCCTTGGCCGGCCTTCAAAACCTGTGGCGACCTGGGTTTGGCCTTTTCAAGGGCCTCAGAGCTTAGCACCAAGCAAGGCTCGGTCAATATTTGTTGGATGGATGGAGGAGTGAAAGGATGAATGGAAAGCAGGATGATGGAAAGATGAGTAGAAGAAAGAAGCATGGATGGATGCCAGGTGGATAAAATGATGGAGGGATGGATAGATGGATAAATGGAAGGAAGTAGATGGATAAATGGAAGGAAGATAAATGGATAAGTAGATGAATGGAAGATGGACGGAAGGAAGGACGGAAGGAAGGAAGGATAAATGCATGAATGGGAGGGAGGATGGATGTGTGATGGGTGGTGGTTGGCGGATGCATGGTTCTAACTTGTCAGCTCGGCTATTGCAGCAAACTGCTGCCCACAAGCCAATAACCAATGGTGAGCTTCAGGACACGTGGGCGGCCGGCTGGGCGCTCTGCCTCGGGGAGCATGGGTGAGGGGGGATGGTATTGTTCTTCAAAGGCTGAGGTCTGGCCTGCCTGGCCTGATCAACCCTTCCACTCCCAGCCTGGTGACGTAGGCATTTCTATGGTGTGGAACCCAGGCAGGGAGAGGCATCGATCTGTCCTTTGATGGGCATGCTGGCCCTGGCACCTTGAGCTTGTCCTTTACTCTCTGTGTGACCTTGGGCAGCCATGAATGTCCCAGCCTCACTAGGCTGCTTTTGTGGTGGGAAGTGCTCCCCGCTCTCAGTCAGTCCCACCGAGGGGAGGCAGGTGCTCTTGTTGGGAGTGCTCTCAGCCCCCTACCAGGCTGGGGGGAGCCGGGGAACGTGGCCTCTTTCGTCTGGGATCCCAGGCTAGTCAGCCATCTGTGGTGTACAGGCTCCACACAGGAATGCATGCGTTTTACTGGGAGCCAGTGGCTCACGCCTGTCATCCTAGCATAATCCCCGCTACTAGAGAGGCTGAAATCTGAGGATCGCAGTTTGAAGCCAGCCCAGGCTTCCTGGGCTTCCTTTTCCTAATCCGTGAGACTCTTATCTCCAACCAACCAACAAAAAGCCAGAAGTGAAACTGTGACCCAAGTGATAGAGTACAAGGGACAGTGCCCAGGCCTCCAGGTTCAAGCCCTAGTCCTGGCACACACATGCGCGTGCACGCGTGTGCGCACGCGCACATACACCCCCCAAAAAATGGCACAGCAAGTGGAGCAGTCTTGGGGTTTCAGGTGGAGAAGGCATCGGTGAGGGTCCTGCTCTTGGGGAGCAGTGGGGCTCCATGTGTGGTGTGAAGCTGGTCCCCCTCAGTTCCCAGGAGCCAGAGCCCCTAAGGGGGAGGCCAAGCTTGCTTGGCAGCCCAGGGGCAGGACGCGTGGCCTTGGGGCTGTGTACTCAGAAGGACAGCCCTGGCTGGGCAGAGGTGATGGCTTGGTGCTGAACATGAATGCCTGGCATTCACTGGGAGTTTGCTGCGTGCCAGGTGCTGTACCGTGTTGAAGACCTCACCTCCCCGAGCCTCACCCTCCTCCGCGTGGGAAGAACCTCACACACCCCCGCCCCCACCCCAAGGTTAACAGCAGGAAAATGAATGGTGGGGACGGCTTGGACTGGCCTGGCTGGGGCCCAGCCACAAGGAGCTGCTGCCTCTCACCAATGTCCAGTACCCACCGAGTTCAGGGCACCAGCTGCTGCGAGCTGAGCTGCTTCTCCCCCTTGCTGGGCTGTGCCAGGCCTGGCCTCCCACTGCCCCTCCATGCCCAGCCCGGAGCGCAGGACCTGGGCATCTGTTACCTGGGTTTTCCCACTGGGGCTGAGAGGTCAGCTGAGCTGAGTCACTGAGGATTTCCTTGAGATTAAGGATCTAAGGCCCAGGGACCTGGTTGCAGTTTGAGGCTGCGGACTCTCCCAGCCAGACACTAATCCCACTGAAACACTCGGCATTTCCAGTCATTCCGGCTGGAATTAAACAGAAATCGGTGTGTAAAGCGCAGCCAGTACGCTTTTCCACTCAGGCCTGGTGCTCTACCACTTGAGTCACACCTCCACTTCCAGTTTTTTTTGCTGGTTGATTAAGGAGAATAGCCTTTTGGATTTGTCTGCTCAGGCTGGCTTTGAACCTTGGTCCTCAGATCGCAGCCTCCAGGATAGCTAGGATTTTATTTCATTTTTTCTTTTCTGGGTCTGAGACCAGGACTCAAACTCAGCACCTGATACTTTCTCTCATTGGCTAAGTGCTCTACTGACGGAGCCATACCTCCAACCCCCTGAGAAGCTAGGATTTCAGTTGTGAACCATTGGTGCCCAACTGGATCGTCAGACTTGCACACGAAGGAGGTCATGGGAGCCGGCTAGCTCTCCTCTCTTACCAGTCACTTCTTCCAGGAGCTCATCCCTTCTCCTCACATTGATTCGTGGGTCATTATTTTTATTTTTTAAAAAAGACCAAGAAGCCCTTGGCATTGGCATCCATGTTGTTTGCCTTCCCCCGCACCATCCTGTTTCTCACAGCGAAGAGACAAGCCAACAGCAACACAGGCTCCGACCGCAGACCAGGGGAGACGTCCGGGCCTCCGGTTGGCTGCGGTCCCCTTCCCATGGGTCGTCCTTCCAAAGCCAAGTCCATAAACTTGGGGGGCAAGTGGCTTGTGACCACACCCTGCCCAGCACAGAGGAGGTCTGAGCGGGGTCCAAGAGGGAGGACTGAGGTCAGCACAGTGTCCCCTGCAGCCCGGCTAGCCCAGAGGGCTTGGTAAGCACCCCGTTTTGCTGTCTGGAAGAGGACTCACGCATCCTGACCTCACTGGGCTGGGATTCCCATTTGGGGGTCACTTCCAGCCAGGAGGCAAAGCCCCCTCACCCCCAACTGTGGGTCCTTTTCCCCAGCCTGCTACCCTACTTGGGGTTTTAGGCATTTGTTCCCCCTTGCCTCTGTGTTCTTGTCTTTTTTTTGTGTGTCAGTCATGGGACTTGAACTCTGGGCTTGGGCGCTGTCCCCGCACTCTTCAGCTCAAGGCAAGCACTCTACCACTTGATCCACAGCGCCACTTCCGGTTTTCTGGTGGTTTATTGGAGATAAGAGTCTCATGGACTTTCCTGCCCGGCTGGCTTTGAACTGTGATCCTCAGATCTCAGCCTCCTGAGTAGCTAGTATGACAGGCATGAGCCGTGGACGCCTGGCCTTTCTTGTCCTTTTTTTTTTTTTTTAAATTATTTTTAAGCCAGGCACTGGTGGCTCATGCCTGTCATCCTAGCTACTCAGGAAGCTGAGATCTGAGGATCACAGTTCAAGGCCAGCTGGGCAGGAAAGTCCGTGAGACTCTGATGCCCAATAAACCACCAGAAAACCAGAAGTGGCGCTGTGGCTCAAGCGGTAGAGTGCTCTACTTGAGCTGAAGAGCTGAGGGACAGTGCCTAGGCCCAGAGTTCAAGCCCCATGACTAACAAAAAAAAATTCTTTTTATTTCATTTTATATTCTTTTTTTTCTTATTTTCACTTCTTTCTTTCTTTCTTTCTTTCTTTCTTTCTTTCTTTCTTTCTTTCTTTCTTTCTTTTTTTCTTTCTTTCTTTCTTTCTTTGTCTTTTCTTTTTGGTACAGGGGATCGAACCCAGGACGGTGCACTCACTAGGCAAGCGCTTTGCCACAGAGCTACATCCCAGCCCATACATCTTTCTTTTTAATCTTCTCATTCTCCCTCCCCTCCATCTTTTTATTTTCTTCTCCATTTTCCCTCCACTCATCGAGCTGAGCCATGGAGGCTTTGACTGTCCCTGGGGTCCAGGGAGCCCCTTTGTGTCAGCTCCTGTCCCCAGCAGGAATTTTCCCATGGCTTTCTGTGGGCACAGCTCTGTGATCTACCACCCCAGGCTCTGCCAGCACCAAAGACTTTCCATGCAGGCCTGGGGCCCGTGGGGTTTCTCTGGACCGCAATCCCAGAAGGCCCTGGAGAAGCTGCCTATAGGGTTGGCAGGAACTCTCGCCCCTGCCCCCCAGGTCCCAGCAGTGTGTGCTCTGCAATTGTGGGGTACAAGAACCAACTGGCAGTGGAGGAGGCTACGGGCAGAAGCACGGAGAGAGAACGAAGCCTTGTCAGACTCAATGTACCGGTGACGGGGGCCTCCTGGCCTTTCTCTATCCAGCCTATAGGGATGGGATTTGGGTCTCCTCAGAGGTCAGTGCCTTCGGTGGGGCCTGGTGGCTCATGCCTGTAATCCTAGCTACCCAGGAGGCTGAGAATCTGAAGATCATGGTTTGAAGCCAGCCCTGGGAAGAAAAGTTCCTAAGAGTCTTATCTCCAGTTAACCACCAAAAAGCCATTAGTAGAGCCATGACTCCAGTGCTAGGAAGATAGCCTTGAGCAAAAAAAAAAAAAAAAAAAGCCAAAAGAAAGCAGTTAGAGGCCCTGAGTTTGAAATAAGGATACTGGGCTTGAGCCGGGCGCTGGTGGCTCACGCCTGTAATCCTAGCTACTCAGGAGGCTGAGATCTGAGGATCACAGTTCAAAGCCAGCCCGGGCAGGAGAGACCGTGAGACTCCTATCTCCAATAAACCACTAGAAAACCGGAAGTGGTGCTGTAGCTCAAGTGGTAGAGCGCTCGCCTTGAGCTGAAGAGCTGAGGGACAGCGCCCAGGCCCAGAGTTCAAGCCCCATGGCCGACAAAAAAAAAAAAAAGGATACTGGGCCTCACTGATGCCATCTTGGCCATGTGGTGGATGGCAGGGAATTGGGTTTAGCTGGTGCCATCTTGTCTTCATGGCGGAGGAAGGTGAAGCCCCACCCCCAAGGTGATGGGCGTGCCTGCACCCTAAAGCCTGGGGCGGGGACTTGGCTGATAGGTTACTGGACCTGCCAGCCCTGTGCCTTGAACTCGGAAGATTCTCGAGTCTCCTGTGACCTTCTCCCTTGCCCTTGACTCTGCTCAGGCCTGCAGGAGCTCAGGCACGAGGTCGCCACACCTTACGTCTGCTGGCTCCCACCGGTCACCATGGCGTCCTTGTCAGCTCTCCACCGGGGCTGATCTGGTTTGTTGGCTTCTTGGTTGTTTTCTGCTCTTTCTTTCCTCTCCTACCCTTCACAGCTCAGTTTTCTAAGTGTTAAGTGTATGCGAGGTCTTCGTAGGTCTTTGGAGCAGGACTCCATCTGCCAGCACTGGCTTTCTAATAAAGACTCCCGATTCGACTTCTCAAAATGTGGCTTCTCTGTTTCTTGGGACTGAGTTCCCAAACAACAAATTCAACCCCCAGTGTCTGTCTGTCTGTCTCTCTTTCTCTCTCTCTGCCTTGCAAGTGCCTAATCATCCAGGTCCCACTGACTTCTTGAATGTTCTCTGAAACTACGCCGCCCCCCCCCCCCCCCCCCGGGTCCACCGTCTCTCATCACCCTGACTTCTTGTTCCTCGAAGACACCAACTCTACATGTTCCCAGCAACTGGGGTGGGAGCTGTTTGTACAATCGGTATCTGAAACAATGCTTAGCATAGGTAGATGATACTAACCCATGCACGTGTTCAAATTAGTGTTTTCAAGTGGCGCTGTGGCTCAAGTGGTAGAGCGCTAGCCTTGAGCTGAAGAGCTGAGGGACAGCGCTCAGGCCCAGAGTTCAGGCCCCACGACTAAAAACAAAAAAATTAGTGTTTTCACACAGCTGACAGCAGTTGATATCCTCATGGGAATGGAGGTGTGCTATGGTTTGAATGTGGTTTGTGCTCCCGAGCTTCTGGTGTTAGGCACTTAGCCACTACTGTGGTATTTTAAGGGGTGATCACAGCCTGTCCATCTTCCTCTTTCTGGCTTCCAGTCTTGTGGTGGTATCTTTTATTTTACGAGCACGTCTGTCACTGTGGCGTTCACCAGCCATGATGAGATATAGCTAAATGGTGCTCAGCAGAGTTAGGCTATTTTGGACTTTCCGTCCCCAATTCTACAAGGAAAGCTCTTTTCATCAGATATATCCAGCTTCAGGTAGTTCACGACAGGAATGAAAATCAGACAAGTGAGGAAGCATCGGTATGTAGGAGGCACAGGGAAGAGGGGGACCTGCCCAGCTGGGGAGGCGGCCGGCGGGGAAGACCATCTCGAAGGGGCTGAGGTCAGACTCCCCCGAAGCCCAGTTCTGACCAAGTGATTTGTGGCAAGGGGCTGGAGAGTCTTGTGGAGGAAGGTTCCGGAGACCTCAGCCAGCCACCAGCAGGGGAGACTTGAATGGTGAAAATCTCCAGAGCCGGGAGATGGTTGGGGGATTTGAGGGACACTGTGAGGACATGGGGAGTCTGAGGTGGATGTATGTGCGGCTATGGAGAAAGAATGGGGCCTGGGAACACGGGGGCTGGGGGTTCATTTGAGGGGTCAAGGTGACCGGGCTAAGGGAGCCCAGGGTCTCCGTGTGTCCGTGAAGGTACTTCGAGAAGAGACTTTGCATTTGAATCTACAAAGCAAGTAGAGATCTCCCCCACTGCACTGACAGATGGACGGGTGGACAGACAGATGGACGGATGGGTGGACGGGTGTAGTGGGCATCAGCCACTCATTTGAGAACTTGAGCTGAGCAAAAATAGCAGAGGAATGATGACCTCTCTGTCTGTCTGTCTGTCTGTCTGTCTCTCTCTCTCTTTCTCCTTGAGCTGGGAAATCAGAGCGTCTGGTTTTTAGGTGTGTGGTCTTGGCGACTTAAACCAGCCACTGCCTAGGGGTGGGAAGGGCCTCAGGCTGGATCACACCCTTGGTGTTCCTGCTTCTTGCGGCTGGCACATGAGGGGTAGGGGTTCCCCAGCTTCTATAATCCCATAGGCCAGCTCATAATGCGCATCCACATCCATGTCTCACAGTTCCTGTTTCTCTGAGAACCAGGCCAGGACAGGGACCCTCCGAAGGAGCCACTCCCTGGTGTCCAGGGGGCCAGGGGAAAAACTGGCTCAGGGACAGATTCCCAGACAAGGGAGTTAGAATGGTGGGCAGTTCCCTGTGCCAGGGGCTCTACCTGCCCTCGCCCCAAGCACCTCCGAGCGAGCTCTGCTGGCACACCTTGCCAAACCTGGGTCTGAAGCTCGGTGTCTTTCTCTGTCGTATGGGAGGGAACAGATGCAGCACAGTGTCCAGCACATGTTCAGCACGCTGGTCCCGAGTACCTACCCTTACTATTCATATTATAAGCTGGGCGCCCAGGCCTTACGCCTGTCTCTTAGCTACTCAGGAGGCTGAGATATGAGAATTGTGGTTCAAAGCCAGCCCAGGCAGGAAAGTCTGTGGGACTCTTATCTCCTACTGAAATAAGGACACTGGGTCTAAGGGACATCTCCTGATCCTCACCACCATCCTGGTGCTTTGCTTTTCACTCAGCCCCCAGGAGCCAGATGTGTTATGTTGTTGAACCCAGGAGAGTTTTGCTCCCTGGAGTATCCCCCTAGGTGGAAGTTTTTACTGGCTCCTGAGTATTTCCCTGTAGCACTTTTGATGGGCTTGGGTCTCCACCCCAAACTTGTGGAGTTTTTTTCCTTTGAAAGCTTTGCGCAAGCTACTGTCTTGGCTGCTGGTCTTTGGGACAGGAGTCCACCTGCAGTCCCTGCTTTCTAATAAAGACTCCCAATGCAACCTCTTAGAGTATGGCTTCTCCCCATCTTGCTGATCAAATTCCAGTGTAAGGGGGTTGGGAAGGTGGCTCAGTGGTAGAGTGCTTGCCTCGCATGCATGAGGCCCTGGGTTCAATTCCTCAGCACCACATAAGCAGAAAAAGCTGGAAGTGGCGCTGTGGCTCAAGTGGTAGAGTGTTAGCCTTGAGCTGAAGAGGTGAGGGACAGTACCCAGGCCCAGAGTTCAGGCCCCATCACTGGCCAAAAAAAAAAAAAAAAAAATCCCATGTAACACAATTAAGCACCTTAAAGCCCGAAGTGGAGCTGTGGCTCAAGTGGTAGAATACCAGCCATGAATGGAGAAAGACAAGCAAGAATGTGAGGCCCTGATGGGCTGGGAAGGTGGCTCAGCAGTAGAGTGCATGCCTTGAAAGCATGAGGCCCTGGGTTCGATTCCTCAGCACCACATAAACAGAAAAAGCTGGAAGTGGTGCTGTGGCTCCAGTTGTAGAGCGCTAGGCTTGAGCTGAAGAGCTGAGGGACAGCGCCCAGACCCAGAGTTCAGGCCCCATGACCGGCAAAAAAAAAAAAAAGAATGTGAGGCCCTGAGTTCAAGCCCTAGTACTAACAGTTAGAGGGGGGAGTAAGGAGGGAAGAATATAAGGGCTCCTAGGCACAGGAGGAGGTGGATGTTGAGACCTCTGCCCTGCATCTGGGTGGGCTCTTACAATGACTGTAGAGCTCGTGTGCTGGGGTTTGAGGCCAGTGTAGCTACAGGGCTGGGTACACAAAGAGTGCAGGCGTCAAACTTGACTGAACTATGAGAGGCTGGAAGCAGAGATGACAGAGTTGGTGCGGGGTGTCCGGTGGGACGGCCGGCCCGTCTTACATCTCCATCCTCTTTAGGGGTGCTCCTGGATACCTCCAGCTGATAGTGGGCAGAAGTTGAAGCCACTTCAACTTTGGCTGGAGGTTATTCTAGCCTGGTGTTTTTCTGTCTGCAGGCCAAGACCAGGCAGATAAATAGTGTGCAAGCACGTAAACAGTGTATTGACTGGCCCGTGTGGCCCGTGTGTGTGTGTGTGTGTGTGTGTGTGTGTGTGTGTGTGTGTGTGTGTGTGTGTGTATGCATGCACGAGTCCTAGGGCTTGAACTCAGGGCCTGGGTGCATTTCTGTCAAGACTGGTGCTCTTCCACTTGAGCCACAGCTTTCTGTTTTTTTGCTAGTTAGGTGGAGCTAAGGGTCTTAGGGACTTTCCTGCCCAGGCTGGCTTCGAACCGCAGTCTTTGGAGCTCAGCTTCTGGAGTAGCTAGGATTATAGGTGTGAGCCTCCCCCCTCCCCCCAGGCACTTCTTATTTCTACAGTTCTCTCATGTCTCTGCCAAGCACTTCTGTGTCATGGTGACTTTTAGAATGTAGCCCTTCCATCTGCGGGCACCACACCAGTATTCCACAGCCCTCGGCGGATGCCAGCCCCTGGAAAGGGAGTGTACAGTTGTGACTCAGACTGAGTGGAGAGCAAGCCCAGACCCTCAGCCTGGAAGCAGTAAAATCCCGAGCCATTCCAGAACGTTCATGGGCTATTTGGACATTTGGAAAACAGATACAACACTCATAAAGGTCTTAGTTCTAAAGCTGAGTAAATGTGAGCTAGTTATTAAAATTTATGAGAAGTCTCAAACGTGACTTAATTTCATTCCCATCATTAGTTGGAATACTGATGGAGCTGTTATCTTTATTATTTATTCATGTGTCATAACTGGGACTCAAACTCAGGGCCTCACACTGGTGTTTCTGCTCCAAGCTACCACTTGAACCACACTGCTACTTCCAGCTTTTTGCTGGTTAAGTGGAGACAAGAGTCTTACAGATTTGCCTATCCTGTTTCGCTTTGAACCTCAGTCCCCAGGATTAGCCAGGATTACACGTGTGAGTCTCAGTGCCCAGGGGAAGTTTTTTTTTTTTTTGGGGTCCAGTCATGGGGCCTGAACTCTGGGCCTGGGCGCTGTCCCTCAGCTCTTCACTTCAAGGCTAGCACTCTACCACTTGAGCCACAGCGCCACTTCTGGCTTTTTTCTTTTTGCTTATGTGGTGCTGAGGAATCGAACCCAGGGCCTCAGGCATGCAAGGCAAGCACTCCACCACTGAGCCACCTTCCCAGCCAGGGGAAGTTATTTTGTTCTTCCTTCTTGCAGGCATTAAACTAAATTTGGCCTAAGCCAGCCTCCATAGTTTGGCCCAAAGCGGTCTTGATCTTTGTAGATAATACCTTTAGCTCACTGAGTAAACAAGTCCTAATCTAACCTAAGTGTCTACCCTTCTAACCAAGCAACTGAATCTTAGCCAATCATGGCAGTTGAGTTTCAGCCAATCACAGGCTAGCAATTAATTAGTTCTTTACAACAGCCAATCAGATGGCTTCTGCATGTCATTTTTCAGTTCTCTGACTGTAAATAAGTCCAATACATTTGGTGGGCCATAGTGAAGTATTCTTGTGTGGAATGCTGTCTAGTTCTAGAACCTTTTTACTTAGATTAATTAGCTTATTTATTTTTATGTGCCAGTACTGGGGCTTGAAGTCAAGGTCCTCATGCTCTTACTTGGCTTTTTTTCCTTAAGGCTGGTGCTCTACCACGTGAGTCATATCCCAACTTCTGGCTTTTTGATGGTTAAGTAGAGATAAGAGTCTTATAGAACCTGGCTGGAAAGTCAGTGAGACTCTTATCTCCAATAAACCATCAGAAAACTGGCAGTGGCGCTTTTGCTCAAGCGGTAGAGCGCTTGCCTTGAGCTGAAGAGCGCAAGGACAGCGCCCAAGCCCACAGTTCAAGCCCCAGGACCGACCAAAAAAGAAAGAAAAAAGTCTCATAGATTTCTCTGCCTAGGCTTTGAACTGTGACTCTCAGATCTCAGCCTCCTTAGTAGCTAGGATTACAGGTGTGAGCCACTGGCACCCGGTTTAGAACATTTTTCTTGCTCAAAAAAACCCAAAATTTTGTTTGTTTGTTTTTTGGGTCCAGTCATGGGGCTGAACTCTGGGCCTGGGCACTGTCCCTCAGCTCTTCAGCTCAAGGCTAGTGCTCTACCACTTGAGCCACAGTGCCACTTCAGCTTTTTTCTTCTTTTTTGCTTATGTGGTGCTGAGGAATCGAACCCAGGGCCTCATGCATGTAAGGCAAGCGCTCTACCACTTAGCCACCTTCCCAGCCCCCCAAAATTTTGTTAAATTGAACTAGACTCCCTTTTTCTTTTAATGGAGGTTTGAGTAACCTAATGTTACATAATTGAGCCCTTTCAACCTGGAAGCTTCTGTTTCATTTCCTAGGTCAGGGAGTCTGTGAGGGCGAATACTTCTGGCTTCGGAGGTCTGAGGTGGGTTGAGGAGAGGCTCCTTTTGACAGCCAATCCTGGAGAATGTTTATAGAGGGATTCGAAGCTGGCAGAAACTCAGGCCACCCCCAGAAAGCCTCAGCAGTCACACCCAAGTCCTCCAGATGAAAAGGAACGAAGGGTCACACTCACACCGAGTCAACACTGGAAGCTTCTCAAAGGAGAGCTAGGTCCCCCAGGGACCTCAGCGCTGAGCTCCGGGGATGAGAGGGGCTGGGGCTGGGCGTGGTCTGCACAGGCCTGCCCAGATGGCCCTGCAGCCATGATCTGGGTTCGAATCCTCATCCTTGGCTTGCTAGGGCTGCGGCTTTGTTAGGCCCTGTAATCCGCCCTCTACTTTGTCCTATAGAGCAGTCCATCGCTGTCTGTGTGCCAGCCGTGGCCAGGAGGAAAGGCTCGAGGACCGAGTGAAATGAGGCACACCTGACCTGGCCCTCAGCGCATTCCCTCATAGCGGTGCACATGGGACCCATTGAGGCAGGCTGGACAGAGGGACATGTTGCTTTCCTAGGCCTATCTAGAGGTGTGGTGGATGGACTGGACACAGGATGCCGGGAAAGCCAGGGATCTGCTCTGTCAGTCTGTCCAGTGGTAAACAACCCAGGTTGGGCTGCTGCTGGTTAGTCTGCAGCCAAACACACAGCACGGGAGGTGCCGTTCACGCTTCCTCTCTGTCTGGCCTTGGGGAGCAAATGCCGTGGGTCCTGGAAACAGTGTCCCCTTCCTGGGGCCTTCTCCACCCCTGCCAGCCCCACTCCACCTGGATGGCCGCCCAGGGGATTTGTCCAGTCGCAATACAAATAGAAAGTTTTATAGCGGGTCGTTGGCAGCAAGCAGAGTTGTAATTGCTCCATAGCCTGTTAAACCAGAATCAGAGTCACCCCAGGGAATCATGTCCTCCCCCATCGACAGACTAAGGTCAGACGGAGACTAGTCCCCCTCCTAGGACAGACAGACAGACAAAGGTCAGACAAAGGCTAGTTGTCTCTCTTCCCCAGATAGACTAAGGCCAGACAAAGGCTCATCCCCCGCACACCTCCCAGACATACAGAAGGGGCCTGGGGCCAGGGGCCAGGTCTCCTACTGGACGCATGGTCACCTCCAGGAGGGGAGAGCAGGGGTAACCCACCCAATGTCCGGGAGCAAGTCAGAGCAAGCTAGGATTGGAGCCGGCATTTCTGTGTCCTGTACCTCCGGTTGGTTTTGTGGGGATGGACCCCATTCTTGGATGTTTTACAGAGCTTAAGTGGCAGTGAAGCAGGAGCTGAGTTAGCCCAAGTTGTTAGACATGCCCTTTGGGGAATTCTCAGCTAATCATTATGTGTGGTGTGTGTGTGTGTGGGTGTGTATGGTGTGTGTGGTGTGTGTGGTATGTGTGTATGGTGTGTGTGGTGTGTATGGTGTGTGTGTATGTGTGTATGGTGTGTGGTGTGTGTGTATGGTGTGTGTGGTGTGTATGGTGTGTGTGTGTGTGTATATGGTGTGTGGTGTGTATGGTGTGTGTGTGGCGTGTGTGTGTGTGTATGGTGTGTGTGTATGGTGTGTGTGTGTGTGTGTGGTGTGTGTATGGTGTGTGGTGTGGTGTGTGTGTGTGGTGCTGGGGCTTGAGCTTTCACTTGGCTTTTTTGCTGAAGGCTGACACGCTCCCACTTTGACCATACTTCCATTTTTGGCTTTTTTTTTTTTTTTTTTCTTCTGATTAATTGGAGATGAAAGTCTTATGACCTTTCTGCCCAGGCTAGCTTGTGAATTGTTTTTGGTGACACCTGGATTTGAACTCAAGGCTTATGTACTTGCTAGGTCACTGCTCTACCAGGTGAACCAAGTGCTAGCCCTTCTGGTTTGTTTTCTTTTTTTGGGGGGGGGGTCCAGTCGTGGGGCCTGAACTCTGGGCCTGGGCACTGTCCCTCAGCTCTTCAGCTCAAGGCTAGTGCTCTACCACTTGAGCCACAGCACCACTTCCGGCTTTTTGCTTATGTGGTGCTGAGGAATCGAACCCAGGGCCTCATGCATGCAAGGCAAGCGCTCTACCACTGAGCCACCTTCCCAGCCCCATGGTTTGTTTTCTTTGGGCAGTAAGGGGCTCACATGCATGCTCACGCAGGCCTGGACTGTGATCCTCCTATTTATCTTGTCCCAGGAAGCTGGAATGTCCAGTCTTCACTGGTTCAGGCTCCGTCTCCCGCCAACTGTACTCCTCCCGATGTCAGCCTTGGGAGTGGGTAGGTGACAGGCCTGGCCAGGACACTTGGACTCAGCCTGTTCTTCTGTGCTGCGTGTGACAGCCAGGGCAGGCTCTGCCAGGACCACCAGACCCCTGGCAGACAGTCCTGCAAGGCTCGAGGAGCAAGGCCTTGATCTGGCCCTCGACGAGGAGGACTTCCAGGAGCCTCTGGCCTCAGCTCCGTGTACTCAAGGGTGGCACAGCAGGCTGGGGGGAGGCCTGGAACATTCTGGAACATTCCCTTCTTTCTCAGGAGAGAAAACTGAGGGAATTCTTTTGGATATTGCGAGCTTAATTTTTTTTTTTCCTTGAAAACTTCCTGATTACCACACTCCTGTGGCGTACAGAGTTAGTCACCGCGTTATCTTAAGATGCGGAAGTTGAGGCTTCTCAAGGTGGAGCAAGTCACTCAGAGGGGACAGGCTGAGGAGGGACTTGAACCCAGCACTTTTGATCTGGGAGACCTTCATACTCCCAGGCTCCTGCCCCTTGACCTGACCTTCTGCTAAAGACTTGGCTTAAATGAATATATGGTGCCTGTAGGGCAGCCCTTCGGGCCTCCACTTCCTCTTCCCTTGAGCAACTTGGCTCTTGGGGGTGGACTTGGCTGTGGCTTCTCTCCTGAGCACTGAAGCAGGGAAGAGGGGATGGGTGGAAAGACAATGAAGACAACGAAACTAGGATATGTAGCGAGGAACTCTACCACTAGGATATGTAGCGAGGAACTCTACCACGAGAAAGGCTTTGCTGGAAGGTGGATGGGAGACATTGTCCTTAGGTGATAAGATTTGATAAACATGACAGATCTACTTTTTCAGCCTGGTGTAGCGGCTCACACCTATAATCCTGGCACCTCAGGGAGGATGAGATCTGAAGATCATGGTTCAAAGTGAGACTGAGCAGAAAAGACCTTTAAGACTCTTTTTTTTTTTTTTGTCGGTCGTGGGACTTGAACTCTGGGCCTGGGCGCTGTCCCTCAGCTCTTCAGCTCAAGGCGAGCACTCTACCACTTGAGCCACAGTGCCACTTCCGGTTTTCTGGTGGTTTATTGGAGATAGGAGTCTCACGGTCTCTCCTGCCCGGACTGGCTTTGAACTGTGATCCTCAGATCTCAGCCTCCTGAGTAGCTAGGATTACAGGCGTGAGCCACCAGCGCCCGGTGCCTTTAAGGCTCTTATCTCCAATTAACAAGCAAAAAGTGAGAAGCGGAGCTGTGGCTAAAGTAGTAGAGAGCCATCCTTCAAAAACCCTGAGAATGGGAGGCCTGCAGTTCTGGCAGTGTGTGCATGCACGTGTCACACACACACACACACACACACACACACACACACACACACACACACACACAGAGTAGATAAAGTCTTACAGATTATAAAAATCCCATTGTTTCTATCAGGAAAGGAGTCCCCAGACGCAGATCCTCTGTGGCAGATCTAGGTCCTGGTCTACTATCGTGGAAAGAAACTAAAGACACCGGACGTTTCTTCCCGGCTCAGATATCTTGAGGATTAATGAGATAAACAGGTCTGCAGCTTGGTATTCTTAACCTGATTAGAAAGAAAATAAGAAGGCCATTATCATGCCTGAGCTTTAGAAAGGCCCTTGAACTTTGGCTGCCCTGGGTCTTGCTGTGGGGCTGGTTGTGCTGTGGCTGCACTGGGTGCAGGGTAGGACCAGCCCAGTGGACCAGGCCACCACCAGGTGAGTTGCTCAGCCTTGCAGGTTTCTGGCTTTCGTATGCAGAGAGCCGTCTAAGAACGTGGTCAAAGCAGATCCCTAAGCTCTGCACCAGAGTTCCGACTTCAGTGGGAATCTGGATTCTCTCAACCCCCCCCCCCCCCCACCATATGCTCCCATTCACGAGGTGGCCATCAGAGGTGTCTTGGACAGGAGTTTGGGCTCCAGTCCTTCCTTTGACACCTTGTGCCTAGGAAAGCAGAGGAGGGGGAGAGCCAGGTGGCTGGCAGAGACCGGGTGGAGTGGGGATGCCGGTGGGGAGAGGAGGGCTAGGCTGTCGCTGCCATCAGGAAACCACAGGGGACATTGAAAGCCTTCTGAATGATTAGGGTTCCGGAAACCAC
Source organism: Dipodomys spectabilis (assembly GCF_019054845.1). Lineage (NCBI taxonomy): Eukaryota > Metazoa > Chordata > Mammalia > Rodentia > Heteromyidae > Dipodomys > Dipodomys spectabilis. The sequence continues at coordinate 1,380,675 of NW_024870825.1, read as the reverse complement.
CGGAGGCCCTGACGGATGGTGCGTTCTTTTCCATTTCTTCTTTGATTACATTGATCCTGTACTTTTGCTGGTGATGTGACAGATAATTATAGACTTCTCAGCTGCTGGGCCAACAGCCGGCCCCTCCTGGTAAATCTGCCTCTTACACAAGCTCTAGGCCACTGTCTTTACATACAGCCAGCCCCATGCTGTGCCCTGGGTGACCCAGCCCTGTCCTCCTGGAGCTCCTGGGTGACAATTTGTTGCTGGGGCTGGATAGAAGCCATGCTGGGGGAAACTGAGGCCCAGGCCACGGAGTGATCATTATCACACTGCTAACAATGGAAACTTTCTGCTCTCCCTTCCCCGCCCTTCACTCCCTTTTTTTCATACAGATGTGCGTAGGGCACCGGTGCCACACTCTTGACATCCTATTCAGGAGTCTGAGATCTGAGAATTGAGGTTCAAAGCCACCTCAAGCAGAAAAATTCTGAGACTCTTATTTTCAATTAACCAGCAAAAAGCCAGAAGTAGAGGTGTCACTCAGGTGGTAGAGCACCAGCCTTGAGCAGAAAAGCTGAAGGATGATGGCACCTAGGCCCTGAGTTCAAATCTCATGACTAGCACCAAAACAAAAAATTTCAGACATTTATCAAATGCCTATTGTAAGATTTGTGTGTGTGTGTGTGTGCATGTGTGCGTGCACACGCGCACACGTGCACACACGCGGTAGTACTAAAGTTTGAACTCAGGGACTGGAGCTCAGCTTTTTCACACACCTCTTGAGTCACATAGCCACTTCTGGGGGTTTTGTTGTTGGTTTTTTTTTTTTTTTTTGGTGGTTAAGAGATAAGAGTCTCATGGACTTTTCCTTCCTGGGCTGGCTTTGAACTGAGATCATCAGATCTCAGCAGCGAGGATGCATTCCCAGGAAGCTGAGGTTAAGCCATTGTCCCGAGGCTCCACCTGGGCGGGGACAGCCGCAGTGGATATGGCCACTTACCCAATTCTACTTACACCCTTCCTCTGTCGGGAGGTCGCAGGATGCGGAGTCTGTTTTTCAGTCTGTCTGTCTGACTCCAGCACCTCGTGCCCTCTGGATCTCCACAGGGCTTCTTCAGGCTGCCTGCTAGGCTTAGCCTTTGTTCCCAGACAATCCAACTGGACCTGGGGGGTGCCTGAAGAACTGGTTGGTGCTCAAGGTGGCTGGTGGAAAGCCAGTCCTATTTTCTTCTCCCCATCCCCACTCTCTTAGGATGCAGACACCTGCATGGTGATGCTTTTGGAGAAGGTCTGCCAGTGCTTTGATGGGCCTTTGTTTCTTTTTTGTTTTTTTTTGGGGGGGTCCAGTCGTGGGGCCTGAAATCCACAGGGCTCAGTTTGCGAAATTTGCAGAGCCATATGCTCTGTGGCACCGTGTACTTCTTAACAGGCCTGTGCTGATAGTGGCTGTACTGGGAAAATCGTGTTAAGAAAGAGCCTGAGGTCTTAATAAAGAGTGCCAGTGACCGTCTACCTGGAGAGGAAGCCAGATTCCCAGATCCCAGATCCCAGGACTGACCTCAGCCGACGAGTGAGCTCCTATGTGAAAGGCCCTCCTTGCTTTAAAAGGAGACTGGTGGGAGAATTTCTGTCTCACTAAGGCCTGAGATGCTTATCTCCAACTAACCAGCACAAAGCCAGAAGTGGAGCCGTAACTCAAGTGAGATAGAACACCAGCCTTGAGCAAAAATGTTCAGGGACAGTGCCCAGGCCCTGAGTTCAAGCTCCAGTACAGGCAGGCACACGCGCCTGCATGCACACCCCCACACCCCAAGTTTTATTGACATATAAACCTTTTTCAGGGTGACTGAAGTCGGGCACACTCACATTTTGTCCTTCTGTTTTTCCTCTTTCTGCTTTCCTAGGTAGAAATCACTGAAGTACTCAGAATGCAGGAACAAGTCTTTAAAGCATTCTGATTGGCTCAGCTCCTGTGGAGGCTGGAATCTGGCAGGGAGGCCAGTCTTGGAAGGATAGTTTCCATGTTGAGTTCCAGGTCCAATGGGCAGAATCTGGTCACTTCCTGAGACTCCTTCCAGTGCTAAGATGCCACAGTTTTATGAAGTAGAAAGAACAGTGTGTAGTTTTGAAAAAACAAACAAAAACAAAATGAACACAATTCTTAAAAAAAAAAAAAAAAGTCTGGTAATGCCCCAGGAATCCAAGGGGATCCAAAGAGAATATGAATGCACACACAGCTACGAATACAGGGAATACTTTCTCTCTTTTTTCTGTGGGTGTGGGGATTGAACTTGGCTTGGGCGCTGTCCCTGAGCTTTCTCTGTTCAAGGCTAGCACTCTACCACTTTGAGCCACAGTGCCACAGGGAATTTCTTTTCAGGTTCTTGACCTTCTCCTCCTCCTACATTTGATTTTGTTCAGGAAGTCAAAATTTCACCAAAGATTTCTGCTTTGTTTTCCATCATGGGGTTACCTGTGTTAAATGGTATCTACAAGATATCAAAAAAAGTAGAAACAGACCAAAGGCCAAGGCAATACTTTTCATTAATTTTATTGAGACTGGAGTTTTATAGAATGATGGCTGAGTTACTTGCCCTAAAGCTTTACAGAGACTGAAAGTTAAAACCACCAGGTTCTTAGAAGGAACTAGAAGAGATTACCCTTGGGTCTTCGTGACAGGCAGAAATTTCTTTTAAACAGCACATAACAAAACACAGATCACAAAAAATTAATAAATTGGACTCATTTAAACATGAATAGTTTCAGTTCATCAAAAACAACATTAAATAATAAAAAAGCAAGCCTCAGATTGAGAGAACGAAGGATTCGTATCCAGAGTATATAGACACTCATATATAAACACCATGAAGCAGACTGCTAGGGGGGAATGTATGAACAAATCCTTCATTAAAAGGCCATCAAAATGACCAATAAACATATGAACATTTCACATTATTGATGGTCATTTAAATCACAATGAAACATCCAGTATTTTTTAAACTTATTTTGTCTGTATCAGGGTTTGAACTTGTGGCTTTGCCCTTCCTTGGCTTGCTTGGCTAGTGCTCTACTACTTGAGTCACATCTCTGGCAGCATATAGCCAGTTATTTGGGGGATGAAGTTGAAGGGAATTTTCTGCCTGGACTGGTTTCAAATTACGATCCTCCTGAGTAGCTAGTTTTGTTTTTGTTTTTGTTTTTTTTTGGTCGGTCGTGGGGCTTGAACTCTGGGCCTGGGCGCTATTCCTCAGCTCTTCAGCTCAAGACAAGCACTTGAGCCACAGCGCCACTTCCGGCTTTTTTCTGCTTATGTGGTGCTGAGGAATCGAACCCAGGGCCTCATTTATGCAAGGCAAGTGCTCTACCACTGAGCTACCTTCCCAGCCCAGTAGCTAGGTTTTTAATAAGTGAGAGCCACCAGCACTGGGCTTTCCTGTTTTAATATTAAAATACAAAACAGATGATACCAAGATAGGAGAGGAGTGACCAATCAGAAGTCTCATGTTACTGGCTGGCATATACCTTGTATTACTACTTCCTTTTTCCTACAAGTAGTTTATAATGCCAGGTGATGTGATACCTGCATTGGCCTGACAATTCTCTCTGGTTTTCTAGTTTTCTTTTTGTTGTTAATTTTTTTGCATGCTGGTATTAGAGCATGAACTTAAGCCTTCACACTCTTGCTTGGCTTTTTCACTCAAGGATGGGGCTTTACCACTTGACCCACAGCTCTACTTCTTGCCTTTTGCTGGTTAATTGAAGTGTCTCACAGACTTTTCTACCCAGACTGGCTTCAAACTGATCCTCAGGTCTTAGTCTCCTAAGTAGACAGGATTACCGGTGTGAGCCAGTAGTGCCTGTTTTTTGGTAAAATTTTTTAAAACTTTTTCTTCTTAAAAAATATTTTAAATAGTTGTACAAGTTGTTGAACAAAACAGCCTATGAATGCAATGCATCTTGGTTGGCATCACCTTTAACTCCCCCCCCCCCCAACCCCTTCATTTTTTTCTTTGGCTGTTGTTGCTATACCACTTTGGGACACTGGCAATAAATTTAAAGTTTAATAGAATTTTTTTTTTCTATGAGCCAGGAATTCCAATGCTGAGTATGTACTTGGCAGGCATAAATGCTGTGTCCACCAAAAGACATGTAGAAGAACATTTCTAGTAGCTTTGTTCATGAAAGGCAAAACTCCAACTTAAATGTCCACTAAACCATAAATTGTTGACTATTTGACCCATTTTTATGCAGGACATGGATGAGTCTTATTACTCTATTCTGTTGAATCACAGCAGATGGAGCGGTCCCCAAGTGTAGATACTTGGTGTTTCCTTCACTTCAAGTTCAAACACTGAGGCATGGAGGCAGGCTGGTTGTGGAGCTGGGCATAAATGATGGAGATGTTCAAAATCTTGTTATGGGCATACGTAAATATAAAGATTCATCACTTATAAGATTACTGAATGATATACTTACTATCAGCTGTTTTTGTTTTGGTTTTTTTTTTTTAAGTAGCCAGGTGCTGGTGACTTACCCTGTGATCTTAGCTACTCAGGAGGTTGAGATCAAAGAGTCCTGGTTCAAAGCCAGCTGGGGCAAGAAAGTCTCTGAAACTCTTACTTCCAACTAATTAGCAAAAAAAGTTGGGAGTGGAGGTAAGGCTCAAGTGGCAGAGGGCTAGCCTAGAGTAAAAAAGGCCAAGTGAGAGGAAGAGGCCCTGAGTTCAAGCCACAGTACTACAACAACAACAACAACAACAATCAACTCTATAGCTTGATTTTGTGTCCAACAATAGGGTCTCCCTGACTAGCCCATCAAAGTGCCTGGAAACGTCCCTGCCACCTCTTCACTGGGTCAAGCATGCATCCACAGTCTGGAAGACACCAAGGACACATTTTAGACAAAGACAGGAAGAGAGGAGCAGGAAACACTGGGTTGGGGAAGTACTCTACCCCCAGCACTTAGTAGCCGATCAAACAAACTTAGTCCACGTTTGATAAATAGGGATGAATGTATGAATAGCAGGTCCACGCACCCTGTACCCAAAGCACTACACGCACGACTCTAGTTCTTGTTCTGGCTGGGGTTCTGTTTCCTGTCCGAGCCCAGTACTGGGGCTTGATCTCTCTCCCTGAGCAGCTTTGGCTCAAGGCTGGCCCTCTACCCCTTGAGCCACAGCGCCACTTCACAGAGAGGACTCTCCTGGCTGCCCAGGCTGGTTTTGAACCCCAGTCCTCAGATCTCGCCAGTGGTGAGGGTGGTTCACAGGCCGGCGGCAGGGCCCGCTCCCCGGCCGGGCCGGGGCTCCGGGACCCGGGTTCCTCCGCCCAGGGCGCCGACGGGATCCCCGGGGCCAGCCGGTCTGTGCTGCTCAGGAGGATGGCGGTTCGAATCCAGCCCGGCCAGGAGACGCTCCTCGAATCCGGAAGTGGAGGTGTGGCTCACGGCGAGAGCGAAAAGAGCTCGGGGCCGGCGCCCAGAGCCCCAGGAAGCAGAAAGCACAGTGGGCCGAGAAGGGAGAGAGCAGAGAGAAAGAGAGAGGACTAGAGCGAAGAGAGAGGAGCCAGCCAGCCAAGGGAAACCAGACGGGAAACGCGCCCCGCAACTCCGAAGGCACGGCCCCGCCCCTCTCTGTGGCGCGTGCGCAGTGGCGCCGCCGTCGGCTCTCGTCCCGCCCCTCGGCGCGGCGGAGGGTTTACCCGTCTCTAGGCAACCATTCACACGAACAGCCAATCAGCGCGCCGCGTGCGCGCGTCGGGGCCGCCGTCAGCGCCCCGGCGGGAGGACCGGCCCGGCCCGGCCCGTCGCGCCCTGGCTCCCTCGGGAGGGCCGGCCTCGGGGCGGGGGCGCGGCGGGGCGGGGGCAGGGGCGGGGCGTGCCCAGGCCGGATAAGATCGGAGGGGGCGGCGGCTGGACGGCTCGTCGGGCGCAGCTGCCTGGGGCTGTGGACATCGCGCCGCTCCGGCCCGGGGCTGCCCACCGCGAGGACCTGCCGCTGTCGCCTCCTCTCCACGGCCCAGGTGGGTCCTCGGCCCGCTCGCGGGGCCGCTCCGCTGCGGGGCCGGGCGGGGACCCTGCACGTCCGGACGGCGGGACGCGGGACGCGGGACGGAGTGCGGACCTGGGAGCCCGCGGCGGTGCCGGGCGCACTTGGAGCGCGGTCCTGCGCCGCGGGTTCGCGACCCGGCCGCCGCCGGCCCGGGGTGGGAGCGAGCGCCGGGGCTCTCGGTGCCGCCGCGGGATCGACCCCGGCCCGGAGCTCGCCGCGCTCCGCCGCTCGCTCACCTGCGCCGGCTCCGCCGCGCGCCGGGGAGGTGCGGGGACCGGGTCCGGCCGGGCGGGGGATCCTCCGAAAGTGCTGGATCGATCCCCGACGGCCACCCGCGGCCGGCAGGAGGGATCCGGGCGCCCGACCCGTGCGCTCCGCGGCTCTCGGAAGCTTTGGAGAAGGCGGGGTGTGCGGAAGCGGCCGACCGCGCGGCGGGCCGGATCCCCGGGCAGCGAGTTCTCGGGGCGGCCGACCGCGCCGGGGGCCGGATCCCCGGGCAGCGAGTTCTCGGGGCGGCCGACCGCGCCGGGGGCCGGATCCCCGAGCGCGGCGCGCGGAGGAGCGCGGCGGGAGCCCGCACCCGCGCCGGGACGCCCGAGGCCCGCCCGGGAGCCGCAGAGGCGGCGAGGGGCGGGGGGGCCGGTGCTTCCCTGGAAAGCAGAGGAGTTGGGGGGCCGCCGGCGGGGCCGGGGCGCCCACACTTCGGGCGCGGAGGCCTGCGGTGCCGAGCTTCCTCACGCCGGACTCGCCGTCCGTCGCCGGCCCTTGATAGGGAATAGCTGTGTGCGAGACCGTCGGGAGGGAGGGGGAGGGGGGGTCGGGAGGTCCGGGGGTGAGAGGTCGGGGGTCGGGAGGCGGGTCGGGGTGAGGGGGTGGGAGGTCGGGAGGCGGGTGGGAAGGGGGAGGTCCGGGGGTCGGGGGTCAGGGGTGGGAGGTAGGGAGGCGGGTGGGGGGGAGGGAGTGGGAGGTCGGGAGGCGGGTCGGGGGTCGGGGGTGGGAGGTCCCGGGGTCGGAGGTCAGGAGAAGGGTGGGGGGAAGGGGTGAGAGGTCCGGGGGTCGGGGGTCGGGAGACGGGGGGAGGGGGGAGAGGGGGGGGAGGTCGGAGGTCGGGAGGCAGAGCCATCCTCCCGAGTCTGAGGTGACACTTCTAGCAATGCTAGAAGTGGGCGTGGCGTGGGTGCGGGGGCGTGGTCACACCTGGCCACACCCATTTGAAGTTTGGCCCGGCCCAGGGGCGGAAAGCCGCCGGGGTGGGGCGGGGTGCTGGGGTCCACCCTCAGGATCCCCAGAGGGGGCTGGGGTGGATCGGCCCCTGAGGTCGGAGCTGGGGGGGGCTGACCTTTCTCCCATTTAGGGAAGAGGCTGAGCTGGACTGGTGGGGAGGAGATGGGGGGTGGGGGTGGGGGTAGGGGGTAGGGGTGATGGAGTGGGGGGTGTTCTGACCTCTAACATTCTTATTCCTGAAGAGTTGGGAGCCTTGTTAGCCAGGAGTCAGGTTTAATGGACTGATGGAGATAGTTGAAACTTTGCCTCTTGAGGTGACTTTGGAGCAACTTGTTTTTTAACCTCCCATACTTAACCTGGCAGTACTACGATTTGAACTCAGGCTGCTAGGTAGGCTCTCTGCCACTTGGGCCACTCTGCCAGCCCTGAAGATAGTGTAGGAATAGACAGATTCTCAATAAGGAGTTGGTTTTAGAAGATTTTGATAGGCTGTGTATCAGTGTTCAAGTTGTTCCAAACCAATGGCACTTAAAGAGTTCGTTTGCTTCTTGTTGTTTTGCTTGGAAGTGACCCCTGAGTTGCTTCCCAAAGAAAGGTTCCTAATCTGGCTAGTAACTTTTGCCTTGGGACTTGAACACACCACACACCTTATGCTGAGTTTCCCACACAATAGCCACCTTGTCTCTCTCTGGATTAAGTTGTGTAATTGATAGAAAGGGCTTGGCTCTGGTCCTTTGTTGTTCAGAAGGGGCCGGAGAGGCTCTCCCTCCTCCTCAAGTCCTCCCCTGAGTATAGATAGCTAAGCTCTCTGTAGTTGGACTTCTAGCCGATGCCACTGCCTCCTCCTCCCCCCCACCTCAGTCTCCCCAGAAAGCGACCGCACTCCACCCAGTGGGCCTTCAAGGGCAGGGTACATTATGTACATCTTGCTCTGCCCATCAGAGAACAGAGGATTCCTCCGCTTCTGAAAGTCCCAGGAACAGCTCCGCAGAAAAATAAAGATAACCTAAACATGAACTCTAGGGACCTCCTCACAGAGCCATGAACTGAACACATTCGCTACAAAGCTGAAACTGCACTTCCTTCCCTCCCTCTCTCTCCATTTTCCCTCCCTCTTTCCCCTCCCTCCCTCCCCTCTTCCTTCCCTCCTTTCCTCTTCCTTTTACTTAATTGCTCCATTTCAGTAGTAGCCTGTCTTGGCTTTCCTCGTTGGCTTTTCCCTTTCCTGGTGGCACGTGGTCAGCCATTTGGTATTACAGCATGGGTAAGTGAAGCTTGTGCTATCCTGGGGTTTCTTGGCCTCCATCTCTCCCCAGGATGCCACTGCTCTTTTTGATGCCTGTGTGTAGGTATTTGGAGATTGAGGGGTGAGGCAGAGCCTGGGGTGTTTGCCAGACAAAACTTTACTCTGGTTAGATAAAGTCAAATTGTCACTGAGGTAAACAGGAACATAGGGAAAACATTGTCTTCTGACATCTTGATAGTTGGATGGTAATGAGTTAATTAAATTGGGATAGATGGAATTATGAAAAGTGCAGACCCCTTCATACTTGAAGTGTTTAAAGCTGTTGGGCTTCCTCAGGCAAGTCGATCCCTTACAGTATTTCTAGAACCTAAAGTTTCTCCAACTTTTCTGTCTTTTTACAATATGCATTTTAAGCGAAAGTGATCGTTGGAATTTAAATTGTTTAGAGAAAGCATCTGTATAGCACCTGAATTCATAAAAGGGAACCTTAGAGATTGTTTCACATGAATAGATTTTGTACAGCTGGTCCCTGTAGTTTGTTCTAGAATGCTTCACAGAACTTCTTGGAACAACAGTGGCGGGGGGGGGGGGGGGGGGGGGCACCCAATATGGAGAAATAGTTGCTGATGCTAAGCAGCTCTTCCTGATGGCAGAGCCTGGGTCACCAAGCTGAGCAGTGTTGTTTCTTGGCTAGCAGCAGCGATCGAGTCTGTAAGCAGTTAAGTGCTTTCTGGCCAGGGTTTTGTGCAGGTGTCTGTGCACCTGGGCCACAGAAGGGCTGCAGGTGGGAAGGAGTGGGGCTGGCTTCGGGATACACTGAAGAGCTCCATCTCAGCCCCAGACTTGGGGGACCTGTGGCGGGTGACCTCTGTGCTACCCGCAGAGCCCCTGCTCCTGCCTGGAGGGTGGAAGGTACTCCGGATACTTGGATGAACTTTTCTGCTGGCAGCTACCAGCCATTCCTTGCATACCTGGAGTGGGTATTGTTGAGGTGGGACAAGACCCTGGATGGGGCCTACTAGACGTAGAACTTCCAGCTTGAAACGCAGGGCAGTTTCTGTGTCTGCTTTTCTTATTATCGGTGTTGGACTTGAACTCAAGGCCTTGTGTTTTTGCCTGGCTTTTTCACTCAAGGCTGGCAATCTACCACTTAAGCCATATCTTCATCTCTAGCATTTTAGTGGTTAATTGGAGATAAGAATCTCACGGATTTGTCTCCCCAGGGTTGGCTTTAAACTGAGATCCTCAGAACTCAGCCTCTTAAGTAGCTAGGGTTACAGGCTTGAGCTACCAGTGCCCAACCTGAGTTTTGCTTTCACATGGGAGCCTCAGGGGTATAGTTTTGGAACTGAGGAGCTGTGGCTATGACTGCTTAATTGGGCCTCAGCTGAAACTCCTCTTCAGCCGAGCCTCAGCTCCCTGCGGCCCTCCCCACACCTCTCCACCTCTGCCCCCGGGCCCAGCTCACTCAGCCTTTCTCTCTGCAGCTCACTGGGTTATGTTCTGCTGATCCTTTCTCTTTTGCTGTTTTGTTTCTCACTGTCATCACTGACCTGGTTTAGAGGCCTGTAGACAGAAGCTTGGTGAGCAGCCCTGTGTCACTGGCTCTGGCCAGTCCTATCTATGTAGGGGCCGTGAACCCCAGGGAGGAAGAGCTTCCGAGGAGTTCCATCCCTTGGGACTTCTGGCTTCCTCCCTCCCTCCCTCCCTCCCTCTCTCCCTCTCTCCCTCCCTCCTTCTCTCTCTCTCTCTTTCCTTCCTTCTTTCCTTCCTTCTTTCCTTTCTTTCTTTCCTTCCTTCTTTCCTTTCTTTCTTTCCTTCCTTCTTTCTCCTTCCTTCTTTCCTTCCTTCCTTCCTTCCTTCCTTCCTTCCTTCCTTCCTTCCTTCCTTCCTTTCTTTCTTTCTTTCTTTCTTTCTTTCTTTCTCTGGGGCTTTTGAACTCTTTGCTCTTGCTTGTTTTTCCCCTCAAGGCTAACACTCTACCACTGGAGCCACACTTCCACTTTTGGCTTTTTTTTGCTGGTTAATTGGAGATAAGAGTCTCAGACTTTTTCTGCCTGGGCTGGCTTTGAACTGCCATCATCAGATCTTACTTAGCTCCTGAATAGCTAGGATTACAGGTGTGAGCCACAAGTGCCCAGCTGCTACCAGGAAGTAACTTTCAAGTTCAAGGTGTTAGTGGGCTATCTAATAACTATATTAACTGCTCAGAAAAGGGCTAATAGTAGTCAGCTCCAGGCAAGGTGTGAGACATCACGGCCAAGACAGTATAGAAATGGCTCCCACACCTGGGTCTTGTTCCTTTGCATTAGCCCCACCCACACAATTTCTGTTACTTAGTACCATTTTAATGTTGCCAAAGGGACAGTGTTTGGGACTACTGCTATGCTTACTACTTGGAGTACAAAGTCAGGTAACTGGGACACCTGCTGTGTGAAAACCTCTCATGGGAAACAAACCTGGGATGGATGGTGAGCAAAATACAACAGATCTGCCCTGAAATTGAGGTTAACTTGTACAGAGACATTTGGGAATGGTGTGTGTGACTGTACAGTGAACTACACATTATTCGCTTCTCTCTGTCCCCAATGAGGCCCTGGGGTGATGCTAATGATGAGCAGGACTTTCAGCTGTGGAGGGTGCAAGTCTTAGTTTGGGAGATGAAGGCTGGAGAGTTGCTGGTGGAGAGTTAGCTGGTGGAGAGTTAGCTGGCCCGGGAGAGGAGCTTCGAGGACAGCAGCTGGTGCTCTGCATCTGTCATCCTTAACCTTTGTCTCCTCTATAGTAGCTTAGCCTCCTGCTTTTCTCAGTCTAGGCTGGTCTCTAAACCTCCTGGGGGTGCTCACACCTATAATTGTAGCTTCTCTGGAGGCTGAGATCTGAGAATCATGGTTGCAAAGCTGCCCGGGACAGGAAACTCTTGTCTCCACTTACAGCTGGAAATGGGGGTATAACTCAAGTGAGTACCAGCCGTGAGTGAAAAAGCCAACAGCTCTCAGGCCCTGAGTTCAAGCCCCAGGAACAGCACAGAAGAAATGTTGGGAGTGGGGAGGGAGGGGGTGGTGTTCCCTTTGTGTGTGTCCAGCTTCATGTTGATGTGGTTGGCTTCCATCTGAAGATGCCTGTGTTCTGGCTCCTTGCAAGTCCCTGCCGAGGGACCTCGGCCAGTGTTTTGATTCTGTCATCGCAGGCAGCCCAGCCTTTCGGCCTTATCTCCCCCCCACCACACAGGCTCCGGCCTCCTGTTTTGAAAGGTGTGAAACTTCCACGCTGATAACCAGACTGGCTGTTGGCAAGCATGGGAAGTCAGCATTTGGGGAGGTCCCCAGAGCCCTAGAGGCAGGCTGAAGTGGCCTCCAGTTCTACATCCTCCCTGGGCTCCAGTCCAGGACCAGTGCCCTGGGAGTCTAACCAAGACTTTCTTCTTTGTCTTTTGTGTGTAGTAGTAAACATCAGTATGAAACGGGTGGGAGGCTGCTGGTAACCCTGAGAAAGTGGACTGGGACTTCCGAAGAACGTGAGAGGCGGCCATCTGTGCTGCTTGGTGACACCAGACACTCGAGGGGCTTGGACTCAGGACCTCACACGCTCACTTAGCTTCTTCTGAGGCTGGTGCCACACCTCCACTTGGGGCTTTTTGCTGGTTAATTGGAGATTTTCTCTTGGATTCATCTGTCCTGATGACTTCCAACTTCTGTCCTCAGATCTCAGCAGCCTGAGGAGCTAGCGTGAACCACCGGTGCCCAGCTTGAATATCTTCTTTTAAGGGGAATTAGGGGAATGGCATCTTTAGAGGACTTTTGTGAGAATTAGATGAGTTGATCCACACTCAGCCCTGGCAGCCTGTCTTACTGCTTGTTTGGGACACTTGTCAGAGTTTCGCTGGGCACAGCTTTGTGGCTTGGGTCAATTATGTCTTTGAGCTAAGGTAGAAAGAGTTGTGGGTATTGGTTGCAGCAACTGTAAATAGAACTTTTTTCGGGGTGGGGGATAGAATTATAATACCTTTATTTAAAATACACACACACACACACACACACACACACACACACACACACACACACACACGTCAGGTATTGGTGGCTCACATCTGTAACCCTAGCTATTCAGGAGGCTTAGCTCTTAAGGACTGCAGTTCAACGCCAGCCTGGGAAGATGAATCCCAGAGACACCTATCTCCAGTTAACCACTAAAAAGCTGGAAGTGGAGCTGTGGCTCAAGTGGTACAGCACCAGCCTTGAGTGAAAAAAGTAAGGGACAGCAGAAGACCCTGGGTACTGGCACACAAAAACAACACAATAGTAATAAAACCACAGCACAATTTGTCTTTAGGCAGTGTAGTCACCTAAACTTCATTTCATGTTCATGAAACACAAGTTGAATGTGTCTGTGAAGCTGTGTATTTTTAATGGATTTGGTGGCTGTGGAAATTTCTAGAATGTGAGCCCTCCCTGGCTGAGGTGCTTCTGGGAGTTGGTAGACAAAAAGCCTCCTTATGCCACCCCTGGTCCTAGATGACCCCTGACCTTCACTGACCCAAGGAATTCAAGGAGTAGGGGACGCCTTCTAGAAGGCTGGTCCTTGTTGCCCTGGCTTTTTCTCTTGTCAGCTGCCCTGATGTCCGTGGTCATTCTGGTGCCCGGCCTGGTTCTCTGGGCCAAAGCATGAAATTGCAGAGCATGACAGGTGACCAGTCTTCAATTTAGCATTTGCAAGTCTGTGTGTTCTCTGGCTGTTGTTCTGATGTTAGTTATGTCCAGGTTCTTCTTCCTTCTGGAAATTTCCCACAAATGTATCTTGTTTTTTTTCTCTGTGCAGCTCCTGGTAGGTTTCACTTTCTTTGATTGTTGGGAGCGTGTCTTTAACCTGTTAGCACCTCTCCTGATCTCCCCAACTTGGTCCCAGGGATGCTCCCTGTTCTGTGAGCAAAGAGGGCACCTTGAGTGTAACAGGACCAGCCCTGTGTGTGTTTGTGTGTGTGTGTGTATGTATGCATGCATTGCCAGTACTAGGACTTGAACTCAGGGCCTAGGAGCTGTCCCTGAGCTTTTCACTCAAGACTGGCACTCTACCACTTGAGCCACAGCTCCACCTCTGGCTTTTTACTGGTTAATCGTTGATAAGCATTCATCAGCTCGGGTGGCTGCACAACTGTATCCTCAGATCTCAGCCTTGTGAGTAACTAGGGAGACAGATGTGAGCCACCATCCCCAGCTCTATTGTATTGTTCTGTTGCTGCCAGGTGACAGGAGACTGGTGACTTGGAGGGTTTCTGGGACGGTTGCTCCTTGAGAGTCAAGCCTTAGATGACATTGAACGGGCATTGGCCATCCTGGCTTGTACGAAGTACCAAGCATGAGTGCATCTGTCCCTCCCTTTTTCTGCGTAAAACCTACAGCAAATGTGCTTCTCAAACACTAGTTTGGGGGGTGCTAGACTGCACTTACATTTGTTTCCTAGCCACTGTTGGTTAATTCTGCTATCTAGAATTTGCCTCTGACCAGGGCCTTTCATGAGTTGGGAATGTGCGTTTTCTGTGATTCTTTTATAAGGGGATTATGTTAGTGTTGATTTAAGGCAGTTAATTAAAACGGAAACTGTCCGTGGAAGCTCGGGTGTATTAGCTAAGTGCTCAGGGCCTATAACTTGGTCTGTTCTTATTTGTCTAAGTAACTTGAAAATGTACTTTTGGTATTTAAAGTTATTTGGATAAGTGGGAGAAAATGAACTGATAAATGACTTATTTCAGAACAATAACTTTTTTTTTTTTGTCAGTCTTGGGATCTGAACTCTGGGCCTGGGTCTGTCCCTCAGCTCTTCAGCCCAAGACTAGTGCTCTACTACTAGTGCTCTGCCAGACTCTGGACTGAGCAAGGCCTATGGGGCCTGGCGTTTCTAGCCGTGTGCGGTCCCAGCCAGCTGCTCACCTTGCTTTTCTGAAGGCAAGCCCCCCTTCAGGTATCTGCATATAGGCCGCCTGGCTTGGCATTATTCTTACCTGCTTCCTCATGAAGAGCTACCAAAAGCTCATCGCTCTGTGTGCCCTAGCCAGACCCTCACCCTGAGTGACAGGACGGAAATCCCTGGCCCCAGGCAGGGCTGGAAGTCCCTGAGGAACTCCAGGGGAGCGTGCTGATTGGCAGGTGCAGTGGCTTCCAAAGAATGGAACTGCTCTGGGACAGGCTTTGTAAGCGTCAGCAAGCTGCCAGGCAGGCATGAGGTCGGGAAGCCACTGGGCAGAAGTGGGACCGAAGCCCTGCGGCACTCTGGCTTCCTAATACATCAATATTGGTTTGCACTGAGACTTGATTTCAGGACCTTGAGCTCTCTTGCTTGGATTTTTCTGTTAAGGCTAGCGTTCTACCATTTGAGACACACCTCCATTTCTGGCTTTTTGCTGGTTCATTAGAGGTGAGTCTCGTGGCCTTTTCCTGCCCAGGCTGGCTTTGAACCAGGATCTTCAGACTTCAGCCTCCTGAGTAGCTAGGGTTACAGGCGTGAGCCCCATTTACACGAACAGTTGGGGCTGTAGTTGGCATCTCTGAGCGCCCATTTTAGACTGCCTGGCCTTGCTTCGAGCAGATTCTAACTCAGTGTCTCCCCTTGGCTTTTCAGTTTTCCCCGGCCACCACGTCCCCTGAGATGGCAGACGAGAGCAGAAGCTCCAGGGCCTGTGCGTCCTTCAGCGTCCTCAGCTGGGATCAGGTTAGCCGGCTGCACGAGGTCTTGACCGAGGTCGTCCCCATCCATGGACGTGGCAACTTCCCAACCTTGGAGATAACCTTGAAGGACATTGTGCAGACCGTCCGCAGCCGCCTGGAGGAGGCAGGCATCCGAGTGCAGGACGTGCGGCTGAATGGCTCTGCTGCCGGACACGTGTTGGTCAAAGACAATGGCTTGGGTTGCAAAGACCTGGACCTGATTTTTCACGTGGCTCTTCCGACGGAGGCTGAATTCCAGCTGGTGAGGGACGTGGTTCTGTGCTCCCTTCTGAACTTCCTGCCGGAGGGCGTGAACAAGCTCAAGATCAGCCCCGTCACGCTGAAGGAGGCGTACGTGCAGAAGCTGGTGAAAGTCTGCACGGACACGGACCGCTGGAGCCTCATCTCCCTCTCCAACAAGAACGGGAGGAACGTGGAGCTGAAGTTTGTCGACTCTATCCGGCGCCAGTTCGAGTTCAGCGTGGACTCCTTCCAGATCATCCTGGACTCTCTGCTCTTTTTCTACGATTGCTCGAGTAACCCCATCTCCGAGCACGTCCACCCCACAGTGATCGCGGAGAGCGTGTACGGGGACTTTGAGGAGGCCTTCGACCACTTGCAGAACAGACTGATCGCCACCAAGAACCCGGAAGAGATCCGAGGTGGGGGGCTGCTGAAGTACAGCAACCTCCTTGTGCGGGACTTCCGGCCTGCCGACCAGGAGGAGATCAAAACCCTGGAGCGCTACATGTGCTCCCGGTTCTTCATCGACTTCCCCGACATCCTGGAGCAGCAGAGGAAGCTGGAGACATACCTCCAGAACCACTTCGCCGAAGAAGAGGGGAGCAAGTACGACTACCTGGTGATCCTCCGCAGAGTGGTGAACGAGAGCACGGTGTGCCTCATGGGACACGAGCGCCGCCAGACCCTCAACCTCATCTCCCTGCTGGCCCTGCGGGTGCTGGCCGAGCAGAACATCATCCCCAGTGCCACCAACGTCACGTGCTACTACCAGCCAGCCCCGTACGTCAGCGACGGCAACTTCAACAACTACTACATCGCCCACCCTCCCATCCCCTACAGCCAGCCTTACCCTACCTGGCTGCCCTGTAACTAACATGAAGTCGCGGGGCCCCCTCTCCACGCTGGGGCTCAGCAGGGCAAAGCCTGCCAGGTAGAGCAGCCTCCTTCTAGATGTAGGTGTTTGGCTTTTAAAGGGGGCAACTCAGCTCTGATTTCTGCTTTTTTTTGATGCGTGTTACCCATCGGAGTGGGTCGATCACAAGCCAGCCCCCAGAAGACCCACTTTCTAAGTGCCGCGTGGCAAAACACAATAGGAAATGTCACCTAGCCACAGCCTTTCCAACACAAGACACTGTCCCGCCGTGTGTGTCACAGACATGGGCACTAGCCATCCGGCTCTGGGCAGTGTTTGATTTGGTGTAGAGCCTGGGCCACACAGGAGAAGTTGTAAGCTACTCTAGGGCAGGCTGTGGTTGGCCCTTGCTTGAGATTCTCAGCAATTTCATGTCATTTGTGCTGAGTGTCTCTCCTATTGTGTGTCTTTTAATCAGGCCAAAAAAAAAAAAGAGAGAAACAGAGGGTGCTCTTGTGATTGGAATTTTGTTCCCGGGACTCAGCGGTATATGTTTAGTCCCTATCAGAGGAACGGAGGATTTCTCTGATCAATAAACCAAAGGTAATTGCTGGAGACTTCGGCTCTGGTTGGAAGTGGTTTATGGTTTAGACCCTGTGCTATCTTGAGGAATTACAAGATATTATAGAGAGGAGAAAAAAAAAAAAGGATGGCCTTTTCTTGAAAATGTAACTTGAAAACAAAAATAAAATGTGGAATATAATGTAAAAGTAGAATTGTGGTGGTGGGGGGTGGTGATTGTACATAGGCAATATGAATGTTCTTTTTCTTTTCTCCATTGTTTCTGTAAGGATTCTTACTAAATGGCACTTGCCCCTCCTGAGCGCTCTCCTGGCTAACTTGGATGTTGTTCTTCTGAAGACTGGCTATAGTGTCACGTCTGGAGTCACTGTCGCGGCTGACACGAGGGTCTTCTGTGTTTTCACTGGAACACTGGAGGCCCATTCTAGTCACATTCCACCTACGACAAGCTGTTTCGCTGAAATATTCTGGCCTTTTGGTTTTGTAGTCATTGTTCGCCTTGTTTTCTCCAAATATTGTCATTTCCTTCTTCGGGTGCTTTTGGTAGCAGATGAATTTGGGAATTTCCGCAGGGCCAAGTGACCGTGGTATTGCTGTAGACACTCTTCTCCTCTCCCTGTGGAGACCCGAGTTATCTGGCCTTATGTGCATTGGAATCACTGAGACACTTTGAAATAATTCTGATGTCTTTGCAGACAAATCAAGTGCAGGAAGGATGTTCTTGGCTCTGCGGATTTTGTTTAGACTGCACTTTAGAACAGTGTTCATCTCTACAGTGAAGCCGGCCTTGTCTTATGAGAGAGGCCAAAGCTGCTGTTGCTTCTTCCAGTAGGTTTACATGAAATTTTATATTAAAAAAAATTTTTTTTGGTGGAATCTTTATAGAAAGCCTCGCTTTGTATCAGAAGTAAAGACACTCAGTATTGTCATCCAACTTGTTTTCTTATGTGATTTCATCATGTACCTGATTCTCATTTTCTAAAACTAAAAAAAAAAGAAAAAATATTCAAATTCCTGATTGTTGTTGCTTCCTCTGGAAGCAGGGAAGTTACGTAATGCAGAAATGCTTGGTAGAAAATGAGTGGCTGACCTTTTTCTAAATATAAACCTTCGGGTTTCTTCTGGAGTGTGCTTTCTTAGAGACTGTCTTGCTGAAGAAGACATGATGGAAATGGGAGGCCTAGCTTGGTGTCCACATGGTGTGGTTTCTGAACGATGGCCAGGGCCACTTGTGAGTGGATCTGGCTTCTACTTCCCTCTGAACCCATGTTGCATTTGAGTTCCTCTGGGGATACCTGAGGTGCTTCAGTGTTGAAAGCAGAGGATGAACATGAGCTTGACTTTGACTCTCTGTGGGCTGGAAATGCTGCCGCTGTGGTCTGGTGACAGCCTATTTGCACAGAAATGACAGATTTGTTTAACCAAAGCTTTTGAGAGGTGACGATGCTAGTATAACATGCTGGCTAGCAGAAATCAGTATTGCGTCTGCTGGGAGAAGTTCAGAAAGAGGGGGTCTGCATCGAGTCATTAAATTTCCAGTTTGCCCTTAGAGTTCTTTCGACTTCTGTATGTTTATTTTGTTCTTTTCTTTCCAGATCTGTCATAACCCTTTGAGAATGAAGGGAAGGTAACACAGTTTCGGGAATCCACCCCCTTCCCTCCCTGAGTTCTTCACTATCATTGCAGGGCGGCCATCCTACAAACCTTTTGATCAGCTATTTTTGTAGTTTGAGAATTGACATGTGTTCTAGGACCACTAAGGTAAAAAGCCGCACTGACCAAAGTACATCCCTTCTGAGCTGGGGATGTCTTTTTGCCTGCCCTGTGAGACTCGTGCTTGGTGTAGACTTAGGTAACCTTGAACTTTAGATGTCTGGAAATCCTAGCTGCAATCTGCCTTCCATACTGCCCACACAAGCAACCAGTTACCTGAACTTGTACTGAACCGCCCAGGCCAGAGGTTCCAGTGTGGGGTGTGTGTTTATGTGTGTGTTAACATCAAACTTGGCAGGAGAAAGAGGGTCCTCAAGTTCAGGTGCCAGTTCTAATGGGAATGTAAGCAGTCTCTCATTGGCTCCAGACTCTGAACCGCTCTTGGATGCCAGGTTCCCCACCCGGCTTCTTGGGAGCCAGGGAAAACAGCAACAGAATGAGGAGTAGTTCCTCTCCCCTTCAGCTGGCAGGAGACCATGCACTAAATTCCTGGTGCTGAGCTTCAGTCTCCAACTTTCGTCTTACCTTGGTGATAAGACACTATTCCTCACTCAGGAATTCCGGTGCTGACGTGAGACGGTCTGAGCGATGTGCTCACTCAGAGCCCCTGGGCACCGGGCGGTGGGGACAATCGCTAGGCAAGGTGGCATTTGGCCCCCGATAGATGGTTCACACGTGTGGTTTGGGACACAAGTAGTTTTGTTTTTTCATCTCCCCAGCCTGTCACTTGGGGATGTGGGTCACCGTGTGCTGTGAGAACCTGTGTGATGTGATATGTTAATGGAATTGGTGTGAACCCCTGGGTCTGCTTATCATTCAGTCACACCCCTCTAGCTTGAGCCCCTTTCCTCCGTGGCAGGCACTGTTCAGCACGTGCTGCTGTGAGCTGCCACCTCTCCTTTCTTTCCAGTGAACTTTCTGGTGCTACCATCTGATTTTATGATGCCCCTACATCCTTCTCCTAAAGCCTACCTTCAAGTATGGGTATCCAGCGTGAGAGGAGAGCCTAGTGACCGCGAGGCCCTTGCCTCCTGGGTACCTGACCTGGGGCTCCTCATCGGGACCAGCCCTGCGGGTGGATAGTCTGTCAGTTGAAAGCACTTCCTGTTCGCAAGGTTAGAGTCACAGCCTTCATCAGATGGAGAGTCGGTCAGCTGTGGAATCTGATGCCAGCGTTTCACAGTTGACTTTGGAGCATGTTGCAGTTGGACCAGTTGAATTCAGGGCAATCAGCGGGGAGGGGGTCATAAAGGAGAGGTGTTTCAAAGACCTGGCAACTTCTCAAGGTTATTTGTGGAGATCTCTAAGGAACGGTGGAACTTTTATTTAGCAGTGGGCTTTCTGATTTTGTTACATTTTTCTTTCTTTCCTGTCCCCTATCCACTGACTTTTTAAGTTATGAGAATTATAAAGGGAAATAAGTATAATGTTGGTTTGTGGACTTTGCTAAATTTTAAGAAAATCATGAGGATTTTTGTTTTATGTACATTCTCTGTCACTCATACTGGTGGTTTATAGACATTTTGGTATATTCAGAAGCCTTTTTTTTTGTTACTGATGAAAGTCATGTTTTGATCTCATCTAGAAAGTGAGGACCTCATACCTTTGTGATGTCAGCTCAGTCACATAGTATCTTCACGCCTGTCATTCCAGTTGCTTTCTGAAGTTCTTCCATTGCTTCAGGCTTAGATTCCAACTTTTCCAGGTTCCAGAAAGTGGAGATCCCAAATTTCAGGAGACAGATCTGAATAGAAGTGTCAGAATCAGATCTGATTTTTAAAAAAAAAAAAGGTCATGTTTTTGGCGGTGGTTTTTTGTTTGCTGATATTACTGGCTTTGTGACTGAGAGTTTCATGGAGATCCAGTTTGGCTCAGCTATTTAAAAAAAAGTCTATTCCTACGGCTCTGATTGTGCTGTTGAATTTGTGGCTTTTCAACTTCCACCAGCCCCTCATGGCATGTGCCCTGTCTTCACTTGTGATGGATGCTGATCTATGTTTCCTGTTCAAGGTACTGCTTTGCCTTTTCTGATTCCTCACTTTTGTGATTAGACTTTTGGTGATTTGTTTCCTGCATGCTCTTCCTTTGAAACTCTCCTCTCCATTCTGCTTAGCTTTCACACGCAGACTTGGAGAGCAGCGGGCTTGCTGAGCCTTTTCTTTTGCAATTCAGATTCCTCGAATCATTTCTGTTTCAATTGTGCTTGAACTCATTTACTCTTGGCAAAGTCAAGGTCTTTCCCCTGCCACTCCCTGGGATGGGTGCCATGTGCTCCCTCTCCTGGGAAATAGGCCCCTCTAATAAACCTTATAATAATCTTAAGAAAAACAAAAGTCTGATCTAGCCCCCTACTGGATGGCCTAACTCTTTCTGGACTTTGACTGGATGATTACATCTAAGATAATGATCTCCTCCAAGATCACCTGATCACTATGGTTGGACTGCAAAATACATTTTCCATTTACACGGGCTAAAACTTCTCAATGTCCTTGTTACCATGTCTGTGCTTACAGAGATCACCGGCACCCAGAGCTGCTGGTGGCTGAGCGTCCCAGCTGGAGTTTGGTTTCTTTGGTAGTATGAGGTCTTCACAGAGATCAGCAAGATTTTACAAATGATCATCCATTTGAAGTGTGACGTGTTCCTTTGGGGTGTCTTTTTCTTTCTTTTGAGTCTGCTTCAACTTTCCTGAACACAATCCTTGGTGTTTCCGCCATGTCTTTTTCCAGTTGATACAGCTGCAGTCTTTCTCTTGGCTTGTTCAGAGTTCAGCTATAACCCAGGTAAAGTTCCAAGCAAGGAGCTGTCAAGGCTCACACCGCCCTCATTAGAGTTGTCCACATCTATGAGGTGTAGGCAGTGACTTATGATCATCTTCCCCCTCCCAAGAATCCTGTCATGGTCTAGGTCCTCAGTGGAGTAAAAGCCAGTGAGCCCAGGCTCATTCACAGTAGTAACAGAATAAACACTGGACATCAGAAAAGAACATGAGAGCAGGGCTGCTGTTCACTGTGAAGTACAGCAGCTTGAGACCCTTATCCTGAGTTACCAGTCCTCGGAACAGACTAAAGAAAGGACATTTTTCACCACAGACTTCCAAAAAAGGCATTTCAAGGTGGCAGCTGACCTTCCCAGTCTTATTCATTGGCTATTTGAGCAAAAAGGATCATCAAGCCTGGGAAATCCTTTGGTTGTTCACTAAATCCCATCATGGGTGATTTTCCCAGTCAGTCTGACCAGAAGCGAAAGAGGCGTGTATAGAGTTCGAGGTTCTCTTCTCCCACAGTCCCACAGAAAGCCAGCACAACTAGATTACAGCCTTATTCCTATCTGTGGTCTGTGGTATTTCTCATCCATGCTTCAAGAACCCAGGAAGTTCTTTATCTCTCTCTGTGCTGCGGGGATGCGCTTGCCCTGTTTTTGTTCTGAACTGGACTTCTTTAGGAGGAAGTGTTTTCTCATAATCTTGCTCTTTTATTTGTAAGAGGGAGGTTTTTTTCATTTCTGTTTTGCTTTGATTGAAGCCTAGACATCTTATATTTTCTGTATCCATGAAGCTGAGCTTACTTTTAAGTTGAGGTCGGTCATTAATTAGTAGCAATTAGTGTCTGGGTTTTTTTTTCCCCCTAAGCTTCCAATTTTTTTTTTTTTTTACAGTCTTCTTCCCAACATTTCACTTCCAGACACTGTTTATTTTTTGCTGATATGATTGACTTCAGGACTCACTGGGAGCCTCATGGAACCGATCTTCCGGGTTCTGATATGATCCAGTCCAAGCAAAAGCTTGTGGAGGCCCGCAGCTTCCAAGTCCATCTATATCAGTCATCCAAATCTATGAGGCTTAGGTATTCAACTGGTATCCACCATTCCCCTTTTCATCACACGATGGTGAAAAGTCAGATGTTTTTCTTGTTTTCAGAGTCTGTCTTTGAACAACAATGTTGTTAGGGATTTTTTTCATTTTGAGTTGGGTTTCCTAACTAAATAAGGGTGTGTCTGTGCTATCTCTGAAGTGGATGTGGCTTTGTGGCCTAGCTCCTAGTGTTGTTGTTGTTGTTGGTTTTGGGGCTTGAGCTCTGGGCCTGGGTGCTGTCCCTGAGTTTTTCAGCTCTAGGCTTGTACTCTACCACTTGAGCCACAGTACCACTTCTGGCTTTTTGAGTGGTTATTTGGAGATAAGAGTCTCACAGACTTTCCTGCCTGGTGCAATCTTCAGATCTCAGGCCCCTAAGTAGCTAGGATTACGGGCATGAGCCTCCAGCGCCCAGCTTGTGGCTTTTATGGGCAGAAATAACCTAAGAGCTGTTTAGCTGTCTGATCAATCGCCCTTTTCCCATCCCAACACAGTTGATTTCATATGCAGCTTGAGTTGGCCACAGGGCATGGGGGGCGCTCAGAGAACTCCTCCGGGAGGAGGGAAGTCAAGTCAAAGGTGTCCCTGTCATTTCCATGTCATTTCCATGCTGAGCCATACATGACTGACATTTTGGCAGGAAGTGCTTTAAGAGAAGAATGTTAAGAACCTAAGCCTGTCTTCTGGGTGCTTCATTTGATTTCCAGGCATTTTGTACTTCCCCAAACTACCTGCTAAAGTCCTAATGCCACCTGGACCACCGGGTCCAGCGAGGCTGAGCTGCCTGTACTCCCCGTACCCCATCTGGCCGAGGGACTGCCTTCCCAGATTCCTTTGCAGGGACCCAGCATGGTGGGGACAGGATGGGGGACCTGAGCTAAGAACACGCACTGGCTGCACTGAGGAAGCACCTGCAGAGACCACCCGTGCAGCACACGGCCTGTTTCCAGGGCCCACCACCCCTGGGGGGGGGGCAGGCGTCCCCATGCTATTTACCCCCTCAGCCTTGCTTCCCAAAGTGCCGCAGGTCAGTGGAATACTAGCATCCCACCCATCACTCCAGAAACTCAAAGGGCTTGGAGTTTTGCCTGGGCTGTGGAGAGCTGGTGCGGGTTTCCGTGTGTATGTATTTGTGTGGGAAAGTTAAGTGACCATCCATTAAAGAGGAAGTGGTTGAAAAGCATAGATCTGGGCTCATTATAATGGCTATTTTTCCATCCCACCTACCTGGTCTTCCTGTTCGTTTATTTTTTTTTTTAAGTTGAAAAGTTAATTTTCCTAAAGCACCTCTATATATCCAAATATAAAAGTCCAATACCTCTTAGACCAAACGGGAAGCTCTTTCGCTCTCAGTTTGCCTTAAAGTATTCCTCCGCAATGGTGGGTGGTGTGGGTCTCCTCCTTAGTACTGGTCACTTACCTTGCTTACTGAAGCTGAGGCTCTCTTGTCAATGCAAATGTGTTCGCACTTGGTGAAATAAAGCTTTTGAGTTTGAGAAATAAAAAGTATATTTAAAAGTGAGAAGCCTGTCTGTTGTTTGTCCTTGCCACAGTGTGTCCCTGCAATGGTCACCTTGCTTGAAGATTGAGAAAACCTGGAGTTGGGCGGTGATGGCCAGCCTGCCTTGGCTGGAGGCTTGAGTGTGGTTATACTGGAGACCACAGATTCCTTCTCCAGCAGCCTGGCTGACTTGCAACTGGCTTTCATCGTGGTCCTTAGGCTCTGGGAAAATTCTTACCCTGGGTGTTGTCTTGAAATACAGCTTCAGTGTTAGTAGGTTTTCTCTGGTGCCCTTGGCTCCTTGCTTCTTGCAGTGAGAGAATAAACCTCATCCATATTGCAGGACACTGCTAATATAGTTTATATTGGCACTGGGGCTTGAACTCTTGCTTGATTTTTTTTTTTTTCTACTCAAAGCTGGTACTCTACCACTTGGAGTCACAGGTCCCCTTCTGGCTTTTTTTTGTGATGCTTAGAGATGAGTCTCTTAGCCTTTTCTTCCCTGAGCTCGCTTCAAACTGCCATCCTCAGATCTCAGCCTCCTGAGTAGCTAGGATGATAGATGTGAGCCACCAGTGCCCTGCCAGTCTTGTAAATCCATGTGGTTTGACCCCTTCTAAGTTGAGAGGGTGCACAATTTCTTCTGGGCACCCCACCACGCAACCAGCCTTGAAAAGCTCAGCCAACTGTCACCCCTCTTGTGGCTCCCAGTGTCACCTGCACCCCGAGTGTCTGCCAGCCTGCGTTGGGCTCAGCGCAGCTCTCCACCTACATTGTGAACTCTTGTCTGTCTCCTCCTCTCCTTCTCCCACACTCTGGCTTACATTCGGTGTTTGGGGTGTTGGATTTGATGCGTTCATCCCTGTAGGACTTGGCCCTGGGCCCTGGGTGGCTAGAAGGCTGAATCCTGGGTATTTACCCGAGTGTGTTGTAATGCCTCATTCTGCTGCCTGAAGGCATTGGAGTCCTGGGTGGTATTTACACGCAGATTGGCTCCTGAGGGGAGCAGGACACAGTTCCTGAGTGAGCAGTCATGTCCTCTGAGGCCACTGGTCCTAAGCCTTTATCTGGGCTGCAGGCTTCACTCCGCCCTGTTTATCCTGACCACCACCAACTCCCCGCATTAATGGAGTGTGTGTGTGCGCGTGTGCGCGTGCATGCGGGGGATCTCAGGGCCTCATGCTCTTGCTTAGCTTTTTCTCTCACAGCTGGTGCTCTAGAGCTAGATCCATGGCTCCACTTCTGGCTTTTTGCTTGTGAATCGGGGATGCGTGTCTCCGATTTGTCTGCCCAGGCTGGCTTTGCACCTGGATCCTCAGATCTCAGCCTCCTGAGTGGCCAGGCATGAGCCCCTGGTGCCTGGCTCTGCAGGATTTCAGAAGCAACACTTCTAAGTAGGTGGGGATAGTAGTTTGAGCTCACTCTGCTGGAAGGTGTGGGGAGGGGTAACAACCTCAGAGGGACTGCCAGGCAACCGCAGGACCTCCAGGAGTTGCCAAGCAACCGGTAAGAATCAAAGGTGGTACTTCCATGGCACCTCGCTTACTCACTCACCTGGTGGGTGACTTCAGGTCCTGTTGGTCCTTCCAGCAGGTAAGAGCTGCAGGTCAGTTGCTGGTCACACCTAGACTGAGATGCAAAGAACAGGCCTCCCCCCTCCCCCACCAATCGGGGAGTGTCAATCCCAGGGGACTGAGTGGCCATCTCCTGGGATTGGAAAGATCCGGTGACAGCCTGTCCCGGGGAGATGGCAGGGGATGGGGTCCCAGTGCTGTCTTCTTGCCACCTTGTCCCCACGCTTCCTCCTCAGCACAGGCCTGCACAGGGCCCTGGGAACGACTGTCTCCAGAAAAGCGCAGCGGCCCAAGGGTACTCAGCCCCAGCTCTTCTTAGATTCTGGGCCAAAAGTCCAGGGCAGCTGCGCTGTGCCAGGAGGCTTCACTTCACGCCTTTGCTGACTGAGCTTTGCACAGTTGCTCCCAGCGGGAGCCCCGACAGGATCACCAGCCTCTCCCTCCCAAGAAGGCCACCCTGGCCTTCGCAGGAAGTTTGAGAAGAAAGGCGAGGCTCACCTGCTTGCTTCCAGAGGCTGCGTAGGGAAGGAGACAGCCAGGGCTTCGTGTCTGTGGCAGAGAGACATAGACCATATTTTTGTTGTTCAGGTGCCCTTCATCTTGAACCATGCCTCCAGCCCTATTTTTCACAGGTTATTTTTAGGATATACTCTTGCTTCCTGCCTGGATGGCCTGAGCTTTCCACCCTTGCTGAACCACAGGCACGCCCCACCATGTCCAGCCTCCCTTCCGTGGGGATGGACTCACACTGGTTTTTATTCCTGGGTGGATTTGGAACCTTGATCCTCCCAATCCAGCCTTCCACATTGGGATAAGAGGCCATGACACTGTGCCCAGCTACGGCTTGAGATCTCATGAACTTTCCTGCCCACGTTGGGCTTTCAATCATGATCCTACTCTCAATCCCTGTGCAGCCAGCTGGGGCTTCAGCTGAGAGCCTCTGGCGCCTGGCTGTGTCCTCAGCCCTTGGAGTCCACCCCTTCAACAGGAGCAGTGCACGAAGCGTTGCTAAAGCCGTCTGTTGGAAACAAAGCCAGGAGCAAATGGAATTGCTTGCGTGTGCGCATTGCCGAGGGACTCATTCCGACCCAGAAGCCTCAGACTGGAGCCCATATCCCCTGTGTACACTCCCGAGATGCCGTGCGGCTAGGGTCCTGAGCCTGAGCACAAACGTCTGGCCACACAGCTCACCCCTCCTGCAGCCTCTGTGTGTGTGTGTGTGTGTGTGTGTGTGTGTGTGTGTGTGTGTGTGAACATGGGTGTCACACCAGCCCCTCTCCAGGCCTAAGAGGTGGTGAATTGCTGGCAACAGATCCGTTTCCACTTAGATAGGAGAGACATGCCTTGCACAGGCCAGCGGATTGTGTCAGGTACTCCTGCCCCTGTGTGTCAGGTCAGGGGTTACGGTGGGCAGTGACATGTGCAGGGACTCATCACCAACTGCCCAGTCCTACGTTAAACTTGAGCATGTCACCTCCCAACAATGCAGACTGGATGGCTGTACCCAGATGGGGAGACCAAGACGTAATGGCCGCTGGCACCGGGGTGCAGTGCCCTGAAGCAGCTCAGGGCTTGTGTGTGTGCAGGTGTGCACACGTGTGTGTGTGCGCGTGTGTGTGCATGTGCTAATACTTGGGCTTGAACTCAGGGCCTTGCACTCTCACTTGACTTTTCTCTCTCAAAGCTGGCACTCTACCACTTGAGCCATAGCTCCACTTCCAGCTTTTTGCTGGTTGATTGGGGCTGATAGTCTCATGGACTTTCCTGCCCAGGCTGACTTCAAACTGTGATCCTCAGAGCTCAGCCTCCTGAGTAGCCAGGATTACAGGCGTGAGCCACTGGCTCCCAGCTCCGCTGGTGTCTACATCCCTCTCTGCTGTGTGTCACTTTCCTGTGGGCAGCATGTAGAAGGCACTAGAAGCAAAAGCCAAGCCCCCATGGGAGCCTTTGAAGACCATAGAAGGCCAAGGCCACTGACTTAAATTCATTAGTTTAAAAACTGCAATTAGGGGACCTGCTGTGTTGGCTTTGAGGTTTTAAATTAGAATGGAAATAGAAACCATCCCTCACTCTGCCCAGGCCAGCTCCACCTCCTGCTGCGAGAGAAGGCCGGGAAGCTGCTCACCTGCGCCTCTCGGCAGTGAAACCGAGAGGGGCCCGGCCCAGCAAGCTTCATGTGAGCAAAACCCAGCCAAACACCTGTGGAAGTTCACACACTAAATATAGTGTGAGTTGGCTCATTTTATCTTTAAGCAAATACTAGGGAGGCAAAGACTGTTGGAAAAGAGTCTTTACATTGGCTCCTGAAAGCCCGGGCTGGGAGGCTGGGCGGTTGGAAGCCCGGGGCTGCTTCTCTCTGCCAGCCTGTGACTTCGTGCCCTCCAGCAGCTGCGCCCCGCAGTTTCTCTCCTGCTCTGGCCTTTCGTCCCCTTCTGTCACAGGACTGGTTCCTGGGGCTTCCACATGATCCAGGTGTAGAAAGAAATGTCCCTCTCTCTCCCCTGGCCCCCGGCAGTGTGCTTTTCAACAGGCTGCTTTTCTGTCCTTACAGAAAGCAAAATGATTCTTGGACTTTGCCATTTGAATCTGGGGGAATTTCTGGATTGGGCATTGTCTCCATTTTCAGGCAATGCTGGGTGGGAGGCTCGCAGTCCTGTGGGGCGGGCTCGAAGCCTCTTCTCTGAGCGCCAGCCGGGGACAGGAACTGCCCCAGATGGGCAGCAGGGCAGTGGCACGGCGAGGGGAGGGGGCAGGGCTTCACAGGCCGGGGCTCAGACCCAGCACCCCTCTGCTTTCCCTGGTGAGCTCCTGGTGGCTCCACATTCAGCTCTGCTCCCCCCATCCAGCGAGACAGCCCAGCAATCCAAGCAGCTTAGTGCCTTCCGCAGCGGACCCAGCTAGTTTGCCCGTGGCTCCCAGCATGGGCACTCCAGGGCTTGCCACCTCCGCCTGCCAGAAGCGCTCCATGTCCTTAGGGAGTTGCATTCCCAAGTGGTAGATAAAGCACTCGTGTAGAAACCCATGGACTGAACCAGGAGGTCAAGAGTCCCACAAACTGGTTTATTAAGAGTTACAAACGCCAGGAAAGGCAGCTCAGGGGCGACACAGCTCTGCCAGTCAGGGCGATCAGTTCCCCTCCTGGGCTCTTCTTAACCCCAGTGCCTGTGGTACTGGGAGTTGAACCTCAAGCACCGGAGCACTGATGAGCACCCATCCCTGTAACCCCACGTACGGATGTGTGTTCATGTGCTTGTGCCAGCACCAGAACTTGAACTAGGGCCTTGCACTCTTGTTTAGCATTCTTCACTCAGGCTGGTGTTCCACTTCTAGCTCTGTGGTGGTTCATTGGAGATGAGTCACACGGACTTTCCTGCCCAGGCTGGCTTCAAACTGGGAGCCTCAGATCTCAGCCTCCTGAGTAGCTCAGGTTACAGGTGTGAGCCACCGGTGCCTGGTTGTATCTCCCACTGCTCGGAGAGGTTGAGCAACATGCCACAGCCCATACAGCTCCTGAGACTGACTGCCCACCCACAGGGGCATGATTGTGTGGCTCCGACCCAGCTGCCAGCCCAGGACGTGTGGACAGCAGCCAGTGGGCTGTGTCCTGTCGCCTGTTGGAAACAGACACTAGACACCCATCGCTTCCCTCCTGGGCTGTGGCCAGCTCCTCTCCTCCCGGGGGCCCTTGCCCCTGAACCGGCAGCCAGGGGTAAAGCAGAGAATGGCAGACACCATCGGAAAGGTGAGCAAGAGCTTGGGTCACACGGGAGCCGCCCGGGCTTTCCCTGGCCAGTTCCCTGTGTGTGGGGAGCCGGACTCCACACCCCGCAGAGGCCCCGAACCCTCTGGTCCCCAGTGGCCGGTGCTTTTGTGATGTGTGACTGCCAGTTTTGCTGAGCTGCGCACATTACCAATAATGGTGATGACAAAGAGGCCTTCCCAAGCAAGGGTGGGGTGTTCTCTCTCTCTCTCTCTCTCTCTCTCCCCCCACCCCAAAAAAAGCTGCTGTTTCAGGTATTTCTCTACAGCCTGAGCCCCACCCCCAGCATCCCCTCCCCTCAAAGGCTGGCTCCCTCATTCTCTAACACAGCTGTGTTCTACCACGAGGCCAGGGCCCCACCCTAGGTGCCCCTGTGCATGGAGTAAGGTCAGTGCCCCCTCTCCCCTCCCCCCATCTGTGGCAGCTGGGGGGAGGGGGTCCCAAGCAGCCATGTAGGGTTAGTGACTTCCTGGTGACACCGCCAGAGGTGCCCATCTGATAAGTCCCTGACTGGGGACATTGTGATGATTTTTCTAGATCTAGATCAACAATGCCTTTTTTTGTTTACTCTACTCAGGGCTAAACAAGTGATATTTTAGGCTGTGCAGGCCACAAGCCATGCGACACCCACACACCCACCCACCCACCCACCCATGTCGTCATTTCAGGAAAGCAGTCAGGGACGAGATGTAAATTAGCGGCCACAGCTACTTCCAATAAAACATTCATTATCTGAGGGCATCAGAAGGTGACACAAACTGTTCTTTTCATTCAACTACATACACATTTCACTCCCATTCTTCTTTTGTGTGCCATAGGGTGACTTGAACCCAAGGCCCTCATGCTCTCCCTTGTCGTTTTTGCTGAGGGCTGGCATTCTACCACTTGAGCAAAACCTCCTCCACTTCTAGCCTTTTGCTGGTTAACTGATGGAGGGTTAGAGTCTGGTCTGGCTTGATCTTTGGTCCTCAGATCTTAGCTAGGATTATAGGTGTGAGCCACCAGCACAGGGCTAGCTTCTATTGTTATTCACAAACGGATGAGTTGGCTTTTTTTGGCAGGAGTTAGCCAATCCCTGCGTAGATGTCAGACTGCCACAGACAAAACCATTCTGCCTCCCACATTTCTACTCTGTCCCTCTCCAAGGTGAGGCAGAGGCTGCCTTCATCGCTGAGTCACATGTCTTTCCTGCCACAGACCCAGCTTTATACTGCTCCCCCAAGCTGAAGGCAAGCCGTCACCCGGAGGTACAGCTGATTACACTTCAACCTGAGGCAGGTGGAAGTAGAATCCACTGTACCCAGGCTGAGGCCCAAGGACAGTCCAGTCCCTCTGGGAGTGAGCTGGCCTGGCTCCCAGGGACTCAGCCTCTGTGTGTGAAGCAGCTGTGTAGGTTGTCAGCGGGCGGGGGAGGTGATAGCCAGACATAGTGAATGTTCAAGAAGGAGAGAGTCGAGTGCGGGGCTCAGGCCTGTAATCCCAGCTACTTAGAAGGCTGACAGCTGAGGATTATAGTTCAAAGCTGGCTTGGGCAGGAAAGTCGGTGAGACTCCACTTTACCAAAGACGGAAGTGGTGCTCACGTGGTAGAGAGCCTTGAGAAAAAAAAAAAAAAAAGCTCAGGGGGGCTGGGAAGGTGGCTCAGTGGTAGAGTGCTTGCCTTGCATGCACGAGGCCCTGGGTTCGATTCATCAGCACCACATAAGCAAAGAGAAAAAAAGCCGGAAGTGGCGCTGTGGCTCAAGTGGTAGAACGCTAGCCTTGAGCTGAAGAGCTGAGGGACAGTGCCCAGGCCCAGAGTTCAGGCACCACTACCGGACACCCCCTCCCCCCCCCAAAAAAAAAGCTCAGGGACCTGAGTACACAGGCCTAAGTTCAAGTCTCAGTGCTAGCACGCGCACGTGCGCACACACACACACACACACACACACAGGGTTACAGATTATACTTAGGAGTTGTCAGATTCATTTCTAGTTTTAATAAAACTAAATCAGGCTCTGTGTGTGTGTGTGTGTGTGTGTGTGTGTGTGTGTGTGTGTGTGTGTGTGTGTGTGTGTGTGTACAGGACATGATGGAGAGCCATAGTAAAAATAAATAAATAAAAATAAAAAGACGAGAGAATCACTACCACTAAATACACCTCCAGCCATGAAGCTGGGTGTCTGGAAAACACTGGGTTTCTCTAAGAGCAGGGAAAGGGGAGCCAGCCGGGTCCACTGCAGCCCATGTGGCTCCCAGGGTCTCTTGATGCTAGCCGGGAGCAGGTGGTGGTGAGAAGTAATGAGCCCGGACGAGTGGACTTTGCCCAGCTATTTCCAAACTCTGTGACCTTTGGCAAGTGACTTCTGTTTCCTCAGCTGTAAAAACGGGGCTTTCGGCGGTGGTTGGTGTAAAGACTACAGGTAAGGCAGGCCGCAAAGACCCAGCCTCACACTAGCTGATGGATAACAAAGGGTATGTGTGTACACATGTGTGCGCGCGCTTGTGTGTGTGCACGTGCGTGTGTACATGCACACACACAATGATGTGCAAATCTATACCAGCAGTCTTCATTTCAGTCCTCACAAGAGGATTGGGATGGCCTGAGGTTCTAATTAAGAATTCAGCCTCTCCATCTTCCTCCCCTAGGTACTGATCTCTGGGGCTGGGGATGCAGCCAGGCCCTGGGAGCTGTCACCTGCCCTGGAGGTAGGTGCCCACTGCAGCCATGAGACTCAGAGGAAGAAAGGGCAGAGGCAGAGATGGCCAGACACTGAGAGGCTTGTAAAAAGACAGAAAAACTCAGACATGGGGTGAGAAACTAAAGCAACCAGAAACATCAGAACAATCAACTCGATGTCTACACTTCAGATTTGCTTGAACTTTTTTTTTTTTTTGGGTCCAGTTGTGGAGCCTGAACTCTGGGCCTGGGCGCTGTCCCTCAGCTCTTCAGCTCAAGGCTAGCGCTCTACCACTTGAACCACAGCGCCACTTCCGGCTTTTTTCTTTTTGCTTATGTGGTGCTGAGGAATTGAACCCAGGGCCTCATGCATGCAAGGCAAGCGCTCTACCACTGAGCCACCTTCCCAGCCCTTGCTTGAACTTTTAAAAGATTGTCCACATGGAGGGGCTGGGAAGGTGGCTCAGTGGTAGAGCGCTTGCCTTGCATGCATGAGGCCCTGGGTTCGATTCCTCAGCACCACATATGCAAAAAGAAAAAAGCCGGAAGTGGCGCTGTGGCTCAAGTGGTAGAGCACTAGCCTTGAGCTGAAGAGCTGAAGGACAGTGCCCAGGCCCAGAGTTCAGGCCCCACCACTGGACCCAAACCCCCCCCCCAAAAAAAAAAAAAAGATTGTCCACATGGGTTCAATGAGAGACCAAGTCCAAGTTTCCTGTCATTTCCTTAGACTATTAGACTAGGGTGTGGAAGACTTGTTTTGTTTGGGGGTTTTAGTTGACTCCAGTTAGTATGTTGCTTTTTTATTTTTTATTGTACCGGGACTTGAATTCAGGTCCTCATATTCTCCCTTGGCTTTTCCTACTCAGGACTGGCACTCTACCACTTGAATCACACCTCCATTTCTGGCTTTTGGCTGGTTAATCACAGATAAGAGTCTCTTGGATTTGTCTTCCAGGGTTGGCTTTGAACCATGATCCTCAGATCTCAGCCTCCTGAGGAGTCAGGATTACAAGCGTGAGCCATGGGTGCCCTGCTAGTACATTGTATTTTTATTTCAGATATTGTTTCTGAATGACAGTAGAATAAAGGGAGTCTGTGGCTGATGGAACAGAGTTTGGGTCCCAGGGTGATGATGTTTGCTGGGAGAGTGGGGACAAGCGAACCCCAGCTCTGTAGGCCTGGCTGGGAGGACACACTCTCAGCAAGAGGACCCCGCGACTCTCAAAACTTTCCTGTCATCCTGGCTACTCAGAAGGTTACGATCCGATCGTCATGGTTCAAAGCCAGCCTGGGCAGAAAACCCCATGACACTCCGATGTCTCATTAACCAACAAATAGTCAGAATTGGAGCCGTGGCTCAAATGGTAGAATACCGACCTTGAATTAAAAAGCCCAACCAAGGCCGGGTGCTGGTGGCTCACGCCTGTAATCCTAGCTACTCAGGAGGCTGAGATCTGAGGATCGTGGTTCAAAGCCAGCCCGGGCAGGAAAGACCGTGAGACTCCTATCTCCAATAAACCACCAGAAAACCGGAAGTGGCGCTGTAGCTCAAGTGGTAGAGCGCTTGCCTTGAGCTGAAGAGCTGAGGGACAATGCCCAGGCCCAGAGTTCAAGCCCCACGGCCGACCAAAAAAAAAAAAAAAAAAGCCCAACCAGAGGTGTAGGATTTAAGTCCAAGCCTTAGTACTCAACCCAACCCCCCCCCCCCCCACACACACACATATTTCATCTGCTTTTTATTCAATCTCTTGACTAGCTGGGAGGAACGCTGGTTGGAAGCAAGGGCTCTGTTTGGCAGTGTAAGAAAGAGTAGCTAAGTGGATGACGAGGTGGTTACTTATCTGTTATCTGGCCTGGCCTCCTGGTACTGGGCTGCTGGGTTGCCCTGTAGTCCCGGGCCAGGAGAGCTGGCTAGCTTTGCCACACCCAGAGAGGGGCCCCTTGCACACTTCAACAACTTTCCTTTCCTGATTGTAGACTTCTTTGTGTGTGTGTACTTTCCTGCCTTTATAAGGCAATTAGGCAAATATTGTTGGGGAATCCCTCACGTGCACAGCGGGCTGTGTGCTCAGGACTTTTCACGTGCGGATGCACACTTACAAGTGTGCTTCCTCACACATGCACACACCTGTTGTGAAGGTAATCCTAGCTACACAGGAGGCTGAGGTCTGAGGATCAAGGTTTGAAGCCAAACTGGGCAGCAAAGTCTGTGAGCCTCCTATCTCCAATTGACCATGAAAAGCTGGAAGTGGAGCTGTGGCTCAAGTGGTCGAGGGCCAGTCTTGCTCCTTCTCCATGGGAGCTCATGAAGAAGAATCCTGCGGCTGGAGCTGCTTGCAGTGGTGCATGCCTTGAATCCTGGCCGTTGGGAGACTGAGATCGGGAAGATTTTGAGTTTGAGGCCATGCTGGGATGTATAGGAAGACTCCATCACAACACCAAACAAAAGGGATCGAGGTGTGGTTCCAGAGGTAGAACACAAAACAAAAAGGCTGGAGTTAGGGGAGACGGAGGAGGAGCGAGAGTTGGGGTGGGGGACAGAGGATATGGGAGGGCCTGGAGAGTGGAACTGGGTGGGGGGGCGGTGGCATGGTTACTGTGGGTCCTTGGGCGGGTTGGATGGGGGTAGTGGGCCTGGGTTCCTCCTCCAGGAGGGGGCTAGTCTCTCCCCTTCCCCCCTCTTTTTGCCCCCCCCAGCCCAGCTCAGGTGGCAGAGCCCCTCGTGGCCCAGGTGAAGGACCAGACGTGGAGCTGTCCTCAGCGTGGGGACTGGGTGGGGAGCACCGATCCTCTGCTCCAAGAGCCAGCGGGGCCCGCAGGTGTTCTGCACACAGCCCAGGTGTCGGGGGACCCAGCTCTCCCAGGAGATCTAGGCAAGCCAGCCTGGCAGACGTGGCTTCAAACCCACGGGAAGGTGTTGGCAGTGTGTGGACCTCCCCTGCCGTGGCTTCACAGACCAGCAACCCTGCATGCGCGAGGCGACCCGAGACCAGCTCAGAACTGACAGGCTAAGTTCACATCACAGGGATCCGGTAGACTTCTGATAAACGATGCATAAATCCCTCTCTCATCTTTCTGTCCCTCTGTTTCCTCTCCTCCTCCTTTTCTTCCTCCTCCCTTCCCTGCCACTCCCCCTCCCCAGCAGCCACGCAAAGCCTTCCAGTTGTACACTAGACTTGCTGGTCCTTCACGTCTGCTCTGCTGGGCGTTCTGGCAGACCAGACCTTCCAGCCCTGCGCACAGAAGGGCGCGGGCACAGCCTGCTGTGAAGGCAGCTTTCCCTACTCACGTCAGTGTTACGTAGGAACACGACATGGCCTCGAGGCCACCACCGGACCTCGGATTGTCTTCTACTCGGGACAGTGGCCTGACTCCTTGGCTGGCTGTGGCATCCTGAGGGGAGGATGCCCTTGGCCTGCATTTCAGGCCTGCATCCCTGTGGATGATCGGCCTGGGTGGACAATGATGAACTCTTTCCCTGCAGTGGGCAAGAGGCCGCAGGACCTTAGCGAGACAGTGAGCCATGCCATTCTAGCCTAGCGGCGGGGTCAATCTCAGAAAGCATCCCGGAGGAGGCGCCGTTTCAACCTCCAGTCAGGGAAGGGTGGACATCCTAAGTGGATGTGGGCTGGCGGAGGCTGGGCTGTGTGGGGGCCCCTCTGCTCGCCGTGGATGCTTCCAGAGCTCCTAACTCCATGTGTTCAAGGTCAAGCGGCGGCACGGCCGTTCCTCAGAAGGAAGCACCCCGGTGGCAGGGATGTGCGTGCACTGCTCATCCACCCGGACACTCATCCTGAGGCTCAGTGTGGAGGAGCACGGCGGGGGGCGGAGGGGGCAAGGACAAGGTGCTCACCCCCAGGCCAGCAACCCCCCTTGCTGGTGGCCTGAGGCACAGGAGCCACAGGAGCCACAGAAGCTATGGCTTTGCAGTGCGGGGCTTGCATTGTGACTCAGGCAGCAAGGGTGACACCAGCGTCAACTTGTAGAGAAGGGTGCTGCATGGTCCATCTACCTAGAGGGCCCACGCACACACCCACACACAGCGGCCAACACAGGTGACAGCCAATACCCAGGACCTACCTCCCGGTCTCTTGAGCACCCCATGCCATGGGGAGGGGTCCCCATTGTTACCTCTCAGTCTGACTATCCCAACAGACTCCGTCAGCCCTGGGGATGGGCCAGTACTGGATCTTGAGCTCAAGGCTTGGCTTTTTTCAACCCAGGCTGGCGCTCTACCACCTGAGCCATACCTCTGCTTTCTTTTTTTTGTCAGTGTGAGGCTTGAACTCTGGGCTTGGGCGCTGTCCTTCAGCTCTTCAGCTCAAGGCAAGCATTCTACTGCTTGAACCACAGTGCCACTTCCGGTTTTCTAGTGGTTTATTGGAGATAAGAGTCTCACGGACTTTCCTGCCTGGGCTGGCTTTGAACTGTGATCCTCAGATCTCAGTCTCCTGAGTAGCTAGGATTACAGGCATGATCCACTGGCACCCGGCTGCCTCTGCTTTCTGGAGACAAGAGTCTTAAGGATTTTTTCTTTTTTGTCCAGGCTGGCTGTAACCATGATCATCCAATCTCAGCCTCCTCCGTAGCCAGGACTGCAGGGGTGAGCCACGGGAGCTGGGCCAGCTCTGTGGAATGGTGGTGTCTCCTCTGATGGGGCTGGACACAGGCAGGGGGGAGGAGGGAGAGCTGCCCGGGGCTCCAGGTGTTGCATATTTGCATGGACACAGGTCCAGGGCCTGAAGAACACCCAGTGTAGTCACTAAAACCTGCCCAGTGTGCAGGTGTGGCTTTCAAGAGAACCCAAAACCGGGGACAGAAGCGGCCTCCGAGGCAGTTTCACTATTTATGAAACGGCCCCTCCCCCAGGGCTTGGCAGAATTCTCAGAACCACTCCAGCCGGGCAGGAAGCAGGCAGGAAGCGAGCCTCCCCGTGAATCCCCTGCCTGGGGTGACAGCCCACTCGTGATCCCAAAGGCCCCTGCTCTCCCCTAGAGTCTCCTGACCCCAGGGCTCCACTCCCAGGGCCTCTGGCTCAGGAGGAGCAGGATGGAATGCAGCGGTGCTGGCTGTGTCCTCCTTATTTCTGCCTCATGCTTATTCTATGTGGATTTGTGTCTGTATTTAAGAACTTATTTGTGTCAGGACTGGGACACGGCCTGGATGCTGTCCCTCGACTTTTCCACTCAAGGCTGACACTCTACCACTCCAGCCACAGTCTACTTCTGTTTTTTATTTTGCTGCGTTAACTGTGAAGAGTCTCTGGGACCTGTCTGCCCAGGCTGGCTTTGAACTTCGATTCCCCAAACCCTAACCTCTGATTGATGTGAGCTATCAGCCCCTGGCTCCCAATTTGAACTTAAAGGAATATATAAGATACGTCAACTACACAAGAAATCAAATGAGTATTTGTTTTGAACATTAATTTTACTTCTCTTTTTAAAATGTACTTCTAAACTTAGGTGGCTCATGCTTGTAGTCCTAGCTAATCAGGAAACTGAATCTGAAGAGCACAATTCAAAACCAGCTCAGGCAGAAAAGTCCATGAGAGTTCATCTTCAAAATAACCAGCAAAAAGCAGGGCCAGAGACATGACTCAAGTGGCAGAGCACCAACCAAGAAAGCCCTGAGTTCAAACCCTAGTATCAGCAGAAAAGAGTGCATGAGTTCTGTGTGTGTGTGTGTGTGTGTGTGTGTGTGTGTGTGTGTGAGATGTGTGTGTGTGTGAGATGTGTGCTGCTAGTTCCACTCAGAGACCAAGGGGCTATGGGGAGTGCGTGGGTATCTGTGGGAATGTGTGGGCATCTGTGGGATTGCATGGGTGTCTGTGGGAGTGTGTGGGTGTCTGGGATTATGTGGGTGTTTGTGGGGATTGTGTGGGTGTCTGTGGGAGTGTGTGGGTGTCTGGGATTGTGTGGGTGTCTGTGGGATTGTTTGGGTGTCTGTGGGAGTGTGTGGGTGTCTATGGGATTGTGTGGGTGTCTGTGGGATTGTTTGGGTGTCTGTGGGAGTGTGTGGGTGTCTATGGGATTGTGTGGGTGTCTGTGGGGATTGTGTGGGTGTCTGTGGGAGTGTGTGGGTGTCAGTGGGAGTGTGTGGGTGTCTATGGGATTGTGTGGGTGTCTGTGGGGATTGTGTGGGTGTCTGTGGGAGTGTGTGAGTATCTATGGGATTCTGTGGGTGTCTGTGGGGATTGTTTGGGTGACTGTGGGAGTGTGTGGGTGGCTGTGGCAGTTTCTTTCTCCGACACGGCTGTCCTGCTACTCGAGCAGCGTGTTGCAGGTGCGGCCTGGCTTGTCCTGTGGGTGTTGTGTCTGTAGTGATGACAGCATTTGAGACAGTGGTGACAGCGCAGAGAAGATGAAGATGAGGCCTGGCCTGAGTCCTCCCCTCTCCGTGCTCCTGGCGCTCCGCTGGTAATGCAAGAGCTCCTGGAAGGCCTCTGCTGGCAGATGTCCCCGGTGCTGGTGGCTGTGCTGCCCTTGAGCCCTGAAACAAATCACACAGGGGTGGGGGGCAGGGGGGTGCTGGGGGTTTCGTGTTCCCCGTAGGAGAAGCTGAGCCCTGCTGGTGACAGCAATGGCTGAGCGGGCCAGCGTCCAGGAGGTGTTGGGCGGGGGATGGGTGGGTGGAGGGTGGATGGGGCTGTGGATGGAGGAGGGTCGCCAAGAGAGCAAGGGGGGAGGGGGGGGAGGGGGCCCAGGGCCTGTGTGTGAGGGGGCAGCAGGAAGCGGGACTCAGTGTAGAATGACGGGGGCCTTACAGCAAGGGACGGGCAGGGGAGGAGGGCTGTCCTGGAGGAGCCTAACCTGGCGTGGCGGAAGCGGGCACTGGGGCCTTTGGGCTGCTCTGCTGGGGTCTGTGTGAATTTCCCAGGCACCCAGCTTTTCCTGGGCTGAAAGGCTTCCATCCTTCCTTCCTTCCTTGATACCATAGGGCAGGTGGCTCAGGCCAGGGATGGTGAGAGGGAGGAGGAGGGGGGAGGGGAAGGGGGGAGGGAGAACCGTGTCTGTCTTACCCCGGCCAGAGTTCTAAAGCTTTCCCTGAGTGCCTTGCTTGCTGGATTTTGCACAGAATCCCTGCTTTAGCCCGGCATCCGCGGCTCATACCTGTGATAATGGCTACTCAAAAGGCCGAGATCTGAGGATCACAGTAGACAAATCCTAGATTCTTTTATTCCCAATTGACCAACCAGAAAAAAAGCTAGGAGTAGAGGTATGGTTCAAGCGGTAGAGTACCATCCTTGTGTGGAAAAACTAAGCAAGTGTGAGGCCCGGAGTTCAAGCCCCAGTACACACACACACACACACACACACACACACACACACACACACACGCAGCCCTGGCCGGCCGCTTCTCACTTCCATGAAGCTGGTCTTGAAGATGCCCTTCGTGGGGGCAGGAGGAACATTCCTTTCTCCCCCTCTCTTTTTGGCTTGCACATGTCTGCAGAGCACTGGTTGGACTTTCCACAAATAAACTGGCTGCCCCCAGGTCCTGTTCCATTCTAGAACTTTCCAGAAGAAGCAGCAAAAGAATGCAGATGTTCTCTGGATTCAGACCCACCTGCTGGTCTCAGCCGCCCTCCCCACGCCCAGTGGGCAGGCCCGGCTCCCAGCCCCACGGCCCCTCATGCACTGCCCAGATGAGGCTGCTCAGGGAACTGGACACCCAGAGGACTTGGTCACCCGCTGCTTGGGAAGTCAGGCGGTGCCGGACTCAGTGTTATCTGCTTCCTCACCCCTGAGAGCAGAAGGGAGGCAGAAAACCCAGATGTTCATGTCCAAGTCATAGGAAATCTTGGAGGCCCACTTGCAAATCAAAACAGGAGTTTTAGGGGTTTTATCTCTTCTGCCAATGGAGGAACTAAATTCTCAACTATGGAAGCGTTCTTCTATGGATCTGTTTGTACACACTCCCTTCCTTCCTTCCTTCCTTCCTTCCTTCCTTCCTTCCTTCCTTCCTTCCTCTCTCCTCTCTCTCTCTCTCTCTCTCCTTTCTTTGGTTTGAAATTAGATCTTCCTGCTTGCTAGCCTCTACACCACTGAGCCATGCCTCCAGCCCCTTTTGCTTTGGTTATTTTTGAGTTAGGGTCTCACTTTTTGGTCTGATCAGCCTGGACCTCTTCTTACATCGCTGAGATGACAGGCCTGTGCTACCATCTCCACCGTCCTCGGCCATGCCAGCACCTAGGGCCTGCGTGTGGGGCTGAGGGGCAACCTGAAGAGCCACTGTGGGGGCCCTGGGCTGTCCTGGGATCCCCTCAGATTCTCCTCGTTCTGTCTGTCTGTCTGTCTGTCTCTCTCTCTCTCTCTCTCTCTCTGCCTACCAGGTTTGAATGCATGGATGCTCCTTGCTCAATATGCTTGCCTGGCTGGCACTCTACCACCTGAACCACACCTTCAGTCTGACTTATTTTTTGCTGTGTATTTTGGATATGGAGTCTCATAAACTTTTTTTTCTGCCTCCTGTGAACCTTGGTGCTCTGGGCCTCCGTCGCCCAGGCGGCTGGGATGGAGTAGGTCCACACTGTCAGGAACCTTGTTTGGATGAAGGAGGACTCAGTTTCTCCCACCCATGGGTATAAGCCAGAGCCTGTGATCTATCAGCACTGGGCGATTCCCTCCCCTCCCCAGCCCAGCCTGTGTCCAAGTCCTCAGCCACGTGGCAGCAGGTCTGCGGCCTGCGGCACCTCTGTCACCCTGGGGCTCCTGTCCTGTGCTTGCTGGCAGCTCCTCCGTCCCCGTGGGGGAAGAGGAAGCGAGCCTCCACTGGGGCTTGTTGCCCCAGGCCGGTGACGCCTGTCATGACATGCTGGGGAGGACACCCGGAGCATGTGACTCAGGAAGGCTAAGGTTGGGGTTCGGGCCCCTGTGGTCACAAGACCGTCGCCTCCCTCCCTCAGTCCTCCCCCAGCCTCGGGGATTTCCTTCACTGACGTTTCGTGATCTATGTGGCAAAACCTCTAAACTCACACATCTGTAGAACTCCCGCCTCCATCTCCCTCACCTTCCTGAAGACACGGGGTGGGGACCACACCCCCCAGGCTGGGGGTTGAGGGGGGAGTCCTGTGGGGCCATTGGTTCCGTGAGGGGACAGACGTGTCCAGGCCTCACTGCCTGTCAGCTGCCTACAGACGTCGGCTCACACTCATCATTGTATACGGCCTCAGAACGATGTTAGAAATGTCCAGATGGGGGCTGGCGGCACGGCTCGGTTGGTAGAGTGCTAGCCAGGAGAGAAAGCAGCAGGTACCAAGTCCAAGTCGTGGTGGTGAGGAATGAAGCTGTCTACTCTTGCTGTGAACAAGGCTGCCTCTGAGGGGTCTGACCACGGCCTACCTGTTTGGTTCTTCTAAAAACACACAATAAACACACTTGCCCATCTTTAACAGCTTCCTTTGCCCTCTATCTCCCAACAACTTTTCACTTCTTTTGTGCCAAGGCTTGAACTCAGGGCCTTGCACCCTTGCTTGACTTCCTCGCTCACAGCTGGTACTCTACTTGAGCTATGCCTCCAGCCCAGATTTTTGCTGGTGAATTGGAGGTTAAAAAATCTCTTGGATTTCTCTGTCCAGGCTGGTTTCAAACCAGAATCCTCAGATCTCCACCTCCCAAGTAGTGAGGATTACAGGCGTGAGCCCCCAATATCAGACCAGCGCAGTCTATGACATCAGGTACAGCTGTGTAACAAATACTACACCGCCGCTGCGGATGGTCCTTCCCTGCTTTCTACAGTCTGTATCAGTGCCATTTCCAGTGGTGAGCAGCCTTGCTTCATATTTTGCGTTCTTTTTGTATTTCTTTTGTATTTCTATCCTTTCCCATATCTTCTATGCATTTTTCTTAGGGTAAATTCCCACGGAGCAGATCAGAAGGGGACATATAACACTTCCTCGTTAGGCAGGTAAATCCATGAGCTCTCATCTCCAAGCCTGAAGTGGAGGTGAGGCTCACATGGTAGACGACCAGCCTTTAGCAAAAGAAATCTAGGGGAGGAAGTGGCGCTGTAGCTCAAGTGGTAGAGCACTCGCCTTGAGCTGAAGAGCTGAGGGACAGCGCCCAGGCCCGGAGTTGAAGCCCCATAACCGACAAAACAAAACAAAACAAAAAGAAATCTAGGGTACAGTGGCCAGGACCTGAGTTCAAGCCCTGGGACTGGCACACACACACACACATAGAGCTGCCATGTGCCGTTACACAGACTTCGTCCTGCACAGTCTCCTGGCTGGGGCCCTTCTGAGATTATACCTGGACCAAGGCAGCGTGGAGATGGCAGGCCAGCCAGCCTGCCCCCTCCCCCAAGCCCGTCCATCTGCAAGATCAAAGTGCAGGCCTCTACCCTGTGGGCAGCGGAGAGTTTCAGAGATAAGACGTAGAGGGAACCGGTGTCTGCAAGGAGAGGCAGAATGTGAAAAGGAATTGGTCTCTTTGCCAAATCCCTTGAGATATATAAAACCATTTTCCCTCTCTTGCCCTCCCTGCGAAAGATAAAGCAGATAAAGGTGGCTTAGGTTTGGCTCACTTGGTTCCGCTGGGAGCAGCAAGTCTGGTAGGCAAGACTTGGCGCTCAGCGGGTGGAGAATGCTTTGTTCTAACCATGGAAAGTCTTGCTGTGTGAGCTAAGTAACAGTGTGTGTATGTTTGGGAGGGTGCTCAGAGTCTCCCGGGGTCCAAGGAAAGAAAGATGGGGTCACTGGCTCACCTCCACAAGCTGCCCCAGGGCTCCGGCTCCACCCTGCCCCACGCATTGCAGCGGAGTGGGGCTGTGGGGTGTCTTGGGCCCTGACCTCCCCATTTGTGACCCAAGGGATGGACTGGAAATCGCTGAGCCTGGCCCCAGCTCCAACTTCCAGCCTAGGTTAAACTTGAAGCCCCCAGCAAACAGAACCATCTCCAGACACTTCCTCCTCTGGTGTTTTCTATTTTCTGCTCCCAGTGTGGACAGGAGGGCTTGCTTGGCTCTCTTTGCTCCCTGTCTGTCACCGTCACAGGGGTGACCCGTGGCCCCCGGGGACCCGCGGCACAGGACCAAGGGGGAGCCTCGGGGCCAGCTCTCCGAGGGGATCAGAGGGGGGAAGGAAGACGCTGCACGCTGTGGAGGAAAGGAGGTGACAGCAGAGAGGATTCTGGGAAGCGGAGGTTTGGCTGGCTCTTCAAAGGTGCAGTCTGAGCAGTCTGGAGATGGGAGCAGGGACCCCTGGACATGGAGATGAAGGGCAAGCAGGCCAGCAGCCCAGAGGAGAGGCCTCTCTTCCCAAGGCCTGTTTTGTCCTACAAACCCAGGGCTGGACACCGGGCCGCTCGCCACCAGTGTTTCTTGGACTGTTGTGTGTTCTTCCCTCTCCCG
Organism: Dipodomys spectabilis; assembly: GCF_019054845.1. Lineage (NCBI taxonomy): Eukaryota > Metazoa > Chordata > Mammalia > Rodentia > Heteromyidae > Dipodomys > Dipodomys spectabilis. The sequence continues at coordinate 1,337,387 of NW_024870825.1, read as the reverse complement.
AGTCTTCATGAAGTCTGAACAGTGTGGGGATTCTGGCGCCTGCTCAGCGCCACGCACCTCTGCAGGGGAGGCCAGGTACCCCGAACCATCGCCAGGTCACACCCCTGACTCGGTTTCCCCAGTTGGGACACAGAATGGAGAGTGGAGACAGAGAGGTGTCAGCTAGCTCTGGGGTCTCCATGCCATCACTCTGGGCCCATCCGGACATCTGGAGGCTGACGTCTGGAAGAATGTCAGCCTCATGAATGGCAGGGATGAAGCCATGGGTGCTCCCCTCTGCCCCCCCCCCAGCACTTACCACCCTCTAGTTCCTGCCTCCTGCTGGGCTCAAAAGTTAATGTCCTTGTATCGTGACTCCCCCTACCACCGCCCCCGACACACACGTGTGTATAAGAGACAAGACCCAGGTCAGAACTGTGCATTTCATTGCATGTGCTCCTCCAGCCACTTGTAAAACACCCACTGAGCCGGTGCCAGTGGCTCATGCCTGAATCCCAGCTACTAAGGAGGCTGAGAGCTGAGGATTGAGGTTCAAAGCCAGCCCAGGCAGGAAAGTCCATGAGACACTTACCTCCAATGAACTGACTAAAAGCTGAAGTGGAGGTGCGGCTAATGTGGTAGAATGGCAGCCTTGAAGGAAAAAGCAAAGGGCCAGCACTAGGCCCTGCGTTGAATGTCTGTCCTGGTATAAAACTGACTAGAATGGAGTGGAATGGGAAGAGAACAGAATTAGAGTTTGTGTTGGGGGGTGTTTTATTTGCTGTGCTGAGTAATCTAATGGATTTGTGTTATCCCTGAAGAGAGTGAAAAGACGGTAGACTTTCACCATTGGCGGGACAGCCGCTCTCACCTCTCCGCAGAGAGCCAAGGTCCGGTGAGACGCTGATCACCACGGCTGAGATGGCCCTGTTCAGATCTGCCTTGCCAGCTGAGGGTCAAGCATCCTTGCTTCCCCCCCCCCCCCCCGTTGGTCCTAGGACTTAAACTCTGGGCCTGGACACTCTCCCTTAACCTTCATACTCAAGGCTGCAGCCCACTTGAGCCACATCTCCACTTCCAGCTTTTTTCTGGCTGAGGGGCCAAGCTGCAGTTGGCTTGGCCTTCCTCAACATTGCTCCACGGATACCCAGCTATTGAAGCTGAGCCCATCAGGAGATCTGGGGGTATCCGGGCCCCTCCGTGGTCAGGCTGCCCACCCACTTAGCAGCTGCAGCCCCCAGGAGGGCAGAGGTGAGCAGAGGGTGCCAAGCAACGCAGAGGCAGTATCCCAGGTTCTGCCTAGTGGTGCCCAGCTCATCTGTTGGGGGAGGGGGTGCCCGCCCTACTTCCTCCAGGAAGTGGGGAACCCCACGGAGTGACAGCTGCCCCCCCAGCCCCACTTTCCACCCTCATTCCCCCCTCAGAGGCTGGGTCCCCTCCGTGGGCAGAGGTTCCAGGGAAACAGCCAGCCTGCCCAGATTGCACAGGGGACCCACGAGGATGTCCCCCTCCTTCGGGGTTCCCTGCTGGGCAAGCGTTCTGTCTTGTGCTCCCTCTGACCTCCCTCCCAGCCCTGCAGGACCAGAATGCCTGTTGGAAGTGGCCCAGCTCGCTCCAGGTGGCCAGCGAGTGGGGAGGGAAGGAGGGCAGGTGCGGTAACCTCACAAATAAGGAAAAGCTGGATAAGAGGCAATGTTTGCTTCCCAGAAACAGGTCCCCGATAGCTTTGTGACATTCCGATTAAGCTGCTCCAAAGCCATTGTTTCTTCCAGGGCAGGCCTCGGTCCTCCAGAAGAGCCAAAGGCCAGGGCTGCTGCCTTCTCTTTGAAGTGTTGCCATTTGGGTTTTGGTTTTTGGCAGTACCAGAGCTTGAACTTAGGGCCTCCTGCTGGCTCATATGGTTTGTTTATGGCTAGTGTTCTATCATCTGAGCCACACCTGCAGCCCGGCTTTGTGCTGGTTATTTTGGAGATGGAGTCTCATGGACCTTTGTTTGTGCCCAAGCTGCCTTTGAACCCCCATCCTCAGGACCTCAGCTTCCTAGGACAATGGGCATGAGCCACCACAACACAGACAGGGAGAGGAGTGTGTGACTTTGCCTTCTGCTACCATTTTCCTTTTTGTGCTCCTTAAGACCCTAGAATCTGTGAAATAATAGTTTTAAAAATGGTGGCATATGCCCCAAATGTCGACAAAATAAAAGCCGAGCATTCAAAGTGAAGACAAGATGGGTAAACTCCGTTAACCAACTTGACTGAAGCTAACTTTCCCAGGACCTGAGATGGTAAATGCTAGATCAATAAATACCCAGGCTGTCCAGAAATTTGAACATAGGGTCTCCTAGGAGAAAGCCATTTTCCATGGGCTATAACTTATTTTAAACCCATCCTGGGCCTTAAACTCTGGGCCTGGATGCTATCCATGGGCTCCTTTTGTTCAAGATGAGTGTTCTACCACTTGAGCCATGGTGCTACTTATAGCTTTTTCTGAGATTAATTGGAGCTTAGAATCTCATGGACTTTCCTGCCTGGGCTGGCTTTGAACCACGATCCTCAGATCTCAGACTCCTGAGGAGCTAGGGTGACAGGCATGAGCCACCTTTCTTTTCTTGAATATACCCTGCCCCTGGAGCTGGTGAGGGGTGGAGACACAAAAAAAGGCCTGCAAAATGTTACCTTCAAAATGAACCAGCATGAAGCCAGGCTGGAGGTGTGGCTCAAGGGGTGGAGCACCAGTTGGGAGCAAGAAAGGTAAGAAAGGAAGGTAAGAAAGAATATGAGGCTCTGAGCTCAAGCCCCAGTTCTGGCACTAAATTAAATAAGTATGAATTAAATTGAAATGAAAGAAAACAAAAACAATCGTCATGGTTTCTGGGTACTAGGACATACATCCAGTCCAGCTCAGATCAAAGGGGTCAAGGCAGTCCAAGGTAGAGAGCCCAAAGACCCCAGCCCAGAGCTCCAGTGGCTTGCTCACCAGGTCACGGCCCCCTCTCTAGAAGGCTCTGTCCAGTCACATTTCCTCTGGGACGTCAAAGCACCACGCAGAGCTGGACGCACCCCAAGGAGCCGTTGGTCTATCTGGCCTGCCAGCACCCAGGACACCTGCTGATTAAATACCTCAGGGACAAGGACTTACTGTGTGTTCGGCAGGCTGCCGTATCTTCACATTACTCAAATACTTGTCCTTATTCTCAGCTGAAATTGGGCTCCCTGACATTTTACCCTGGGGTTCCAGTTTCTTCTAGAAAGTGGTGCAGATTATAAGATGAGCCCTCCTCCACTTAATGACCCTTCAAACACGTGATAGCACGAAGGAAGGAAGGAAGGAAGGAAGGAAGGCAGGAAGGAAGGAGGAAGGAGGAAAGGGAGGGAGAGAGGGAAGGAGGGAGGGAGGGAAGGAGGGAGGGAGGGAAAGTGGAAGGGAGGGAGGGAAGGAGAGAGTGTATTTGAGAAAAGCTGCAGCACAAGCAGGATGGGTGGGAAAGGTGGGGGGGGGGTTGGGCCTTGGCCATGGGCAGCTGGGGGTGTCTTCTGTCCCTTCTTTGGTCCCAAGAGCCACGTGGAGGGGCTGCTGGCTCCGACTTTGTGGGCCCAGTGGCAATGCGACTTTCTAGGGGGTGGCAGGTGGGTTAGGGTGTCAGGGCTGGGCCCCGCACGCACGGCTTCTGGACCCCACTCAGCCTCTGGACCCTCAGCTTCATGGTGGCCCTCCAGGAACCAGAAATACTTGGCAATCATCTGTACGATGAGAAATTATCTTTAGACAGCCACATGTTGTGTGTGAGTGTGTGTGTGCGCGCACATGCATGCACGTGAGCATGCATGCCAGTACTGGGGCTTGAACTCAGGGCCTCACCTTCTTCCTTAGCTTTTTTTTCCCCCTCCAGGCTGGAGCTCTACCACTTGAGCCATAGCTCCAGTTCCAGCTGTTTGCTGGTTCATTGGAGATAAGAGTCTCACCAACTTTTCTGCTGGGGCTGGCTTTGAACCGAGATCCTCAGCAATCAGCCTTCCGAGTGGCTGTGCTCACCGGCTAGCCGAACAGCTCTCAAGTGGAACGTTTCCCCTTTGGTTGCCCGCGTGTTCAGAGAGTTACCAGGCAGTGCAGCCTCTTCCTGGGGCTCTTCTCATCCCAGGCCCCTGCACTGAGCCGTTGGGAACACTCCTCCTGGCAGGGGCCTTGCCATGATCCCGGGGGGGGGGGGGGGGGGTTGTCGGGGCTGGCTCCCTCCCTCTGCCTGTCAGAGGCCCAGGAGGGAGGGCGCTGGCAGTGGTGGGGACCTCAGCCTGGGGAGGGAGGGCGCTCGCTGTGGTGGGTACCTCAGCCTCAGCCACCACCTCCCCCGCAGCCTCTTGCCTTTTTCCTGCTGCACATGTGACACATCTTTAAAAATTAGTTTCTCTACTACAAACTGTGAGATCTGAGCGGTGCCGGCCTGGGGTGCTTCCTGGGTGCTGTGTAACGCTCCCTGACCCCCTCCTCCCCCCGCCTTCTCTCTTCTCTAAGGGGGACACAGTGAGAAAGCATCCAGTGTCTCTCTGCACTGCAGAATGAAAAAAAAAAAAAAGCTTCATTCACCCAAGCACTTTCATGGGGACAAGCAAAAAGGTGTGTGTGGGGAAGGGGAAATCTTCACGGAGCAGACCATCCATCTGTACCCTCAAAACCAAACGGGGAAGGGGGGGCTGGTGGCTCCCGCCTGTCATCCCAGCAACTCAGGAGGCTGAGATCTGAGGATCTCGGTTCAAAAGTTCCCGAGACAGTTACCTCCCACGAACCAGCAAAAAGCCAGAAGTGGTGCTGTGGCTCAAGTGGTAGAGCACCAGCCTTGAGCAAAGAAAAAAAAAACTCAACAGGCTGGGAATTCAGAAATTGGAGCTCTCGTGACAGCCTGGATTTCTGGAAGCTTCTGTCTGATGCATCTGTATATGGGGCATGCTGTTGAGGAAGGAGGTCATGCAGGCACGGACCAGCCTGGCTTCTTCCTGGTGAGGGCTGGCTGCCGGCTGGGGCTCCCTATTAGTACACTCACTGGACAGTGACAGAAGACGTGGTGGAAAGAGGGTGCGGGGTAGCAGGTCGCAGCCAGACACGCTGGGTCGGCCTAGAGGCCTAGAGGACCATGGCTGCTTTCCGACCAGACACACTCTGGGCTCTGGTCCTCATCAGACCGGATGAGAAGAGGGAGGGGAAGGGATAAGGAGGGGAGAGTAGGGAAGGGAGAGGAAGCAAGAAGAAGGAAGGGGAGGGAATTAAAAGACACTCTGGGTCTCAAGCACAGTTTGTCCAGGCTTAAGTGCGGGTGCACCTGCCCGGGGGCAGGACGCTCACAGGCCACCAGTGTTTGACTTGACTTATTTTTATGATGCTGCTTAAACACGTACGTCTACAACGCTGAGCGGCACTCCTAAATCAGCCAACTCCAAGACGAAAGGAAATGGACGGATTACACACCATCAGAAGACAATAAAGTTCATAGTATCTCTGAGGTCATCAGGGAGTCAGTTCTGTGGAAAGTCATAAAGGGGCCGCTGTGGAGCGGGTTCTGGGGCTCCTGGCGTGTGTCTGTGACTTCCTGCACTGGGCCCGAGTCCCCCATCCCCGCCTCCCCTGACAAGCAGCGAGGAGCTGCCATTACATAACACTTGTGCCCAACAACAGAGGATTTCCACTCCGAGTCCGCCTGGCTCTTTACTCACCTGTTTGTGTCGGAGAAGAGCTGGGAGCAGCGTTCACCCTGGTGAAGGGGCTGATGACTCAGGATGTGCTGACACTTTAACTTCTCTCAAGAGCAAACCACAAGCACAGGACCTCCCCAGCACCAGCGGCCTCCTGGAGCTGTTGTGCAGGGGTGGTGGGGGGGGGGGGCTGGCTGGGCCAGGGGGTCTGTCTATGGGAATCTGTTCCCCATCACCCCCTGCTGGTGGTGGTCTGGCTCGCCTACCTACCCAACAGGGTACACTTTGGGAGGGGGTGGGGGTGGACACAGCTTACCCCAGAGAGAAGGGAGAGACTGAGGCCAGCCACAGGGGTGCCGGCCTAGGGCTAGGCTGAGGATGCTCGGCAAGAATGGAGCCCAATAACCTAGGTCAGAGTTCAAGGGGCAGCTTTCCTCCCACGTGACCCACCCTCTCTGCTTCCTTCCCAGGCCATTCAGAAGGATGTACTGGGTATCCTGGAGGTGTATCTGGCCCCAAGAAACTGCTGTCTTGGTGTGTGTGTGTGTGTGTGTGTGTGTGAACCTAGTGCCTCCTGTCATTGACAATTGGGGTTCCAGAGATGGGGTGGTGGTAGCAGGTACTGTGGACCCCAAGGGGAGTGGGCTGGCCATGGGACTCCTTCGGGATGCTGGTGCCTGCCACCTCTGTGGGTGTGTGTCCAGGAGCAAGGGCTAACACCGCGGCCCACCAGAGGGTCCCGGATTCCCCAGACCCTGCCCATCTGGTTCTGGTGTCGCTGATGCCACCAGCACCCCAGAGGAATTCCCAGAGTACTTCTGGAGATGGGTCTCCAATCCTTGAAGCCTTCTGGCCCCCACGTCCCTTCCACAAGGTCAGAAGCCTGGCGCATGCAAGGTCCACCTGAAGTGCAGCGTGCAGACATGTTACACCGACATTCAAACCCAGCTCCACGATTCACCCATCGACCCCAGTCAGTTAACCAATGAGTTCTTTTTAGTACTAGGGCTGGAACCCAGGGCTTCAAGCTCCTGCTCAGCTTTTCACTCAAGGCTGGCACTCTGCCATACGTTCACTCCCAGGATTTTGGGTGTTTGATTGGAGATGAGAGGAGTCTCTCTCATGGCATTAAACCTCAATCCTCAGATCTGAGCCTCCTTAGTGGCTAGATTACTGGTGTGAGCCACTGGCACCCCACTTGACCCTCATTTCTTAATGCCCACGAGCCTCCACTCCTGCTTACTGGGAGACAAGGGCCTTTTCCTCTGTCATGGTGAAAATCGAGGAGGAGGAGGAGGAGGAGGAGGAGGAAGAGGAGGAAGAGGAGGTCTCACGCCATGTGAGGTGCTGCTCTCCAGCCCCCCACCAGGGCAGGTCATGCACTTACTAGTGGACGACTTTGCTACCTCTTCCCTCCAGCCCCTCTTTGTCTCAGAATATACAATTATGGCCAATTTGGTTTCTCCGGACCTCATCCCACACTGACTGTCCACCGTCCCTCAGCACAGCTCTGACAGGGCTGCCACTCTTCCCAAACAAGCAGAGTCCTGGGTTTTCTTCGGTGACTCATTCCCCTGTCCCCATTCCTAAAGACTTCACCACCACACCCAGGCTGGCTGTGTAAGCTCAGGGCTTGGGCACCGGTGTGTGTGTGTGTGTGTGTGTGTGTCCAGCCTGGAATTGTGGTGAAGCCAAAAGCTATTCCGAGCTGTTTCACAGCCTTACAACTATTTCAGGCTCCATTGCTTCTGTGAGTGTCTGAGCCACAACTTCCAAGACTGGTCCTTTTTAGCTCCAAAATATTTATGCTCCTGAATTTTAGGGGCCTTTTATAGCGTGGAAGCGGTGATTGGAGTGAGGTTGGAAGGAACAGAGGTGCATGTCCTGTCCAGCCTAAAGCCCAGAAGCAGGGAGTTCTGTGAGAGTTAGAAGTGGGACTCCATACTAGCTTAGAACAAATCTTTGAAAATTCACGATTTCCTTTTACTTTTGCTTTGTACTTGAACTCAGGGCCTGTGCACTGTCCCTTAGCTTTTTGGCTCAAGGCTGGCGGGCTACCAGTTTTGCTGCATGCAGCTCCACGTCTGGCTTTTTAGTGTCTCATTGGAGATAAGAGTCTCCCAGACTTTCCTGCCCGGGCGGGTCATTGTAAAAGCAGCCTTGTTTCCAGCTCCTCAGCGATGGCCAGCTGGTGTAACTCCAAAGCCAGCTCCTGATTCGATGTGCATCTAAGCAGATTAGAAACACTCCTGTCAGAGCTGCTATTTTAGCAGGCCACAATTTGTGCCCACCAGGAAACCAGGTTTGGTATGAAAATAGACTTCCCGTGGCCACTGACATTCAGGAGCCAGCAGTCACTTTTCCTCTCTGTAGCTTCTAGAACGGAAAATAAGGCCATAAAGGGGAAACAGCGTCTGCCACTGCAGGCACAGGGGTGGGGGGTGGGGGGTGGAGGAGCAAGGCTCCAACGAGGACATGAAGACCTGTTCATGCCAGGCGGGTGGCTCACGCCTATAATCCACTCAGGAGGCTGAGATATGAGGTTCAAAGCCAGCCCAGAAGCTGAGATATGAGGATTGAAGTTCAAATCTAGCTTGTGGACAGAAAAGTCCATGAGACTCTTTTTTTTTTTTTTTTGTCGCTTGTAGGGCTTGAACTCTGGGCTTGAGCTCAGTCCCTCAGCTCTTCAGCTCAAGGCAAGGGCTCTACCACTTGAGCCACAGCACTACTTCCAGTTTTCTAGTGGTTTATTGGAGATAAGAGTCTCACCGACTTTCCTGCCCGTGCTGGCTTTGAACCGATCCTCAGATCTCAGCCTCCTAAGTAGCTAGGATTACAGGTGTGAGCCACCGGCGCCCGGCTTCCAAGGGACTCTTGTCTCCAATCAAAAAAGCCAGAAGTGGAATTGTGGTTCAAGTGATAGAGCACCAGCCTCGAACCAAAAAGCCAAGAAGGAGTGCAAGGACCTCAATTCACGCCCCAGTGTGGTACAAAAGAAAAAGAGGACAATTTATCTTAGATTTTTAGTATTTCTTGTTAAATGTCCAAAGTTGTTGTCCTACAAAACTCAGAGTGAATGTTGTTAAGGTTGTGACCCCCTGCTTTTTAGATGGTGTCCAGTCCTCTTAGATCTAATACCATCCTCCTGTCACTCACCAAAATGACAGAGTTCCTGAGCAACTCAAGTTTTGTTTCTTCATTTTTGCAACTACTCTGCTACAATTGCTTATGGCAAAGTTTCTGTTTAAATCCAGGACTATCTGATACCGTGGACTGGAGCACGCGGCATGAGCTGGGCTGATCGCAGATGGTTAGGCCCTCATTCCACACAGCTGTGGTCACAGAACTGATATACATGGAAGCAGCACTGTCATTGGGACATCAAAGTAACCTCTGTGTAGGCAAGCAGGAGAAATAAAGATTCAGTCAATTGAAGCTTTTGTGCGTATTATGAAAGCGAAGGCCAGGTGCTGGTGGCTCAGGAGGCTGAGATCTGAAGATTGTGACTCAAAGGCAGCTGGAGCAGGAAACTCTGAGAATCTCTCATCTCCAGTTAACCAGCAGCTGTGGCTCAAGAGGTAGAGTACTAGCACTGAGTGACAGAGCCAAAGTACAATTTGAGGCCCTGAGTTCAAGCGCCGGTACTGGCACAAAAATAAAGAAGGAAGGACGGAAAAAAGGAAGAAAGGAAGAAAAGGGAAGGAAGGAAGGAAAGTCATCAGTATCCCAGTAAATGGTTAGAACGGAGACCAACAAGTGTTTCTGGGAAGGAGGAGTTCATCATTGGTTGGAATTGTAGTCACATGCGGTAGTAATAAGCAGCAGAGCGGCTTGGAGCTGGCTGTATTATTGTTTTAAGTTCCCTGCAGAATTTCTCATTGCCCATATTCAAGGCAGACGGCGTTGCTTGTGCCTTTGGTCAGCAGGGCCTCCCGAAGGGGGTTGGGGGCTGAGGGTGGTGGCGAGCTCCTTGGTATCCTCAGGGAGGCTGAGGCCCCTGGATACTTGGGGCTTGGACACAGAGAAAGACACCTGACTTCAGTGCAAGCAGCAGCTCACGAGGCAGACATTAGTCTGCTTAGCATTACACACGTGCGAGCGCACGCGCGCGCGCGCACACACACACACACACGCTTTATCCTGTATGTCCTAAGATGCGCCTGCCAGTAGGGACTGACACGCCTACATAAAACCACAACTGTAAATGTCTGGGGTTCAAAGCCGCCTTCGCTGCGGTGATGGCATGGAGATGTTGTTCTCTGAGTCCAGACAGATGGGTGACCTCCATGTCTTCTACAATGTTATAAGATCCCATCGGCTATCCATTAGACCATAGATTACTTAGCAAATAAAATCATTAATAACATATCCTCCCTTTACAGGACAGCCCAATTTCTTCAGGCTTCATAACGTAGTCCTCTCTTAGATAATTCCTCCAGACCACCTCCAGACCATGGTAGGTCCAAATACTGGCCATAAAGTGAGCACTGCTGAAAGTGAAGGCGTGGCTCAAGTGGCAGAGTGCCTACCTTGAGTGAAAAAGCCAAGCAAGAGCGTGAGGCCTGAGTTTAAGCCCCAGTACTAGCGTAAAAGATAGAAAAAAAGGAAGGGAGGAAGGGAGGGAGGGAGGAAGGGAGGGAGGGAGGGAGGGAGGGAAGAAGGGGAGGAGGAAGGAAGGAAGGGAAGGAAGAAGGAAGGAAGGGAGGGAGGGAGGGAGGGAGGAAGGAAGGGAAGGAAGAAGGAAGGGAGGGAGGGAGGAAGGGAGGGAGGGAGGGAGGGAGGGAAGAAGGGGGAGGAGGAAGGAAGGAAGGGAAGGAAGAAGGAAGGGAGGGAGGGAGGGAGGGAGGACAGGCATGGCTGCATTGACATCTGGTGGGAGCATTTGTCCTACAGGGAGTGTCGGGATTCAGTGCCCCCCCCCCCACATGAAGCATTTCCGCTGTGGTCACCTCATTCTTTGCTGACCATCCTGTGTCCACAGGTAAAGCCTACTGAGCTTGTGAAGGCAAGGGACAATTCACTTCAGTGCTTCAAAGATCATTTCTGATTCTTAGTCATCTTGGGCCAATAACTGATGTAACCGATCCTAGCAAGGCCTTGACAATGGTTTTCTGCCCAAGGAGAGACTTCTGGAGTGGAGTTTACTGCTCTCAGAGCTGCAGTCACCCAAACCCCACCCAAGCCTCAAGGAACTCAGCATGCTGGCTCTTCCCAGGCCAGCCAGGCCCCTCTCGCCCCTGCTCCAATACCCAGATAAAGGCCCTGGGCCGGGCTGTGCTCTCCCTGCCTGTGGTTCTAGGGATCTGGGAGCATGAACGTCTCCCCTCTCACCATCATTTCCATGTCTTCCCATGCCTCACTTCAAGCACTCATAGGTAAATTTTAACACGCTCCCTTTCCTCATCAAACCTCCCCACCACCCACCACACTGCCAAGACCTAAGGAGATAATGTCTCTAAAAGCTTTTGTAGACTTACTCTATTTTATTATCCTTCTTGTCTGTGTTGTTTAGATCTGGAAGTGCTACCTAGTATCCCTAGAGGCCCTGTGGGGCTTCAGGAAGTTGTTCCTGGGCAAATGACTGTTGGGGTAACTGCCATGCCCCCCACTAGGAGAGATGGGCATCTTTCCAGGGAGCGCTGCCAGAGGCGTTTGGAGAGCAGCCTCCCAGGCTGCTGGGCTGGCCATCTCCTCTCCAGCTCATGCCTCCTTGGCCTTTCACTGCAAGAACAAACACATTTGCTGGGAGGAATGAAAACCACTCTAGAACATTCGAGTGTGAGCGAGAAGGCTTCCCAGGGCCATTCCTCCAAGAGAAATGGCTGGGAACCATCAGGGCGGGCCTGCAGCTTCTCTGCCTGGAAACAGTGCTTTCTCCTCCTGCCCGCTGCTTCCTCTGCGCTCCCTCCCCGCACGGCCAGCGCAGAGGACTTGAACTCCAGGTCTCATGCTCTCACTTGGCTTGTTCACTCAAGGCTGGCACTCTACCTCTTGGGCCACACCTCCACTCCTGGATATTTGCTGGTTAATTAGAGATTAGAGTCTCCTGGACTTGACTGACCCCTAGGCTTGCAACCACGATCTTCCTATCTCAGCCTTCTGACGAGGGTCTCAGGTGTGAGCCACCGAAGGCAGCCAAGCGTCTTTTCTGAATCTGTGTTTTGACTTCTCAAGTGGAACCAGCCTCTGCTCTCCGTGTGCTGTGGTGGAGAGTTCTGGGTCCAGCCTGTTGCTCATTTTTCACTCAAGGCTGGCACTCTACCACCTGAGCCACAGCCCCGCTTCTTCTGTTTGGCTGGTTCGTTGGCCGTAAGAGTCTCATAGGCTGTTCTGCCTGGGCTGGCTTCACACCAAGATCCTCAGATCTCAGCCTCCTGAGCAGCTGGGATGACAGGCGAGAGGGTGCCAGCTGCACTGCCGACGGGAGGCAAGCACCTATCACCACGGGGTCATGGTAGGAGCCGAGGTCGCCCTTCTGCCTGCCTGGGGTCCTGTTCAACACAGATTCACTGCAGTAGAACAGGCGGGGGGAGGGGGGGGGAGAGGGAGAAAGTGGGGGAGGGAGGAGATGCATAAGTAAGTGAACAATTGAGAGAAAAGTAATAATGTCACACACACCCCCCCCCCCCCAGTGCACTCACCTGCCCCCTGCCCTGACTAGCAGGCCCAGAGAGCTGTCTTTGTTGTTAACAACAAGAAGAAATCAAAACCATTGCCCCAATGTTCATCATCAGGCCTTAAGTTCAAGTATGTAGGAAGAAGGGCAAACTGCTTGTGGAGCTGAGATATGAGGAAGTTTTCTCAGTGGTCAGTCGTCACCAAGCTACCTGCCCGAGGCTTCAGAGCAGCACAGCAGCCCAGTGTTATGGTGGTTTTTAAAAATGTTTTTGTTTTTGTTGGTTGTGGAGCTTGAACTCTGGGCCTGGGTGCTGTCTGTCAGCCTCTGTGCTCAAGGCTAGCGCTCTACCACATGAGCCACAGCGCCACTTCCAATTTTTGAGTGGTTCACTGGAGATAAGAGTCTCATGAGGATTTTTCTGCCCTGGCCGGCTTCAAACCCCCGATCCTCAGATCTCAGCCTCCTGAGTAGCTAGGATTACAGGCTGAGCCACCAGCACCAGCTTATTTTATTTTATTTTTAAATTTTATTTTGAAAGTTGATTAGGAAAGGAACACACTTGCAACAGGTTCCAGGTGGGTCATCTCTAGGGAGAGAGAGAGACGATGATTTTATCACAAGCCCAAGTTCTTACTAAAGCATGACAATCCCCCAAACCAGCCCGTCGACAGAGTTCGTGTTATGGGTTAGGTATGAGGTGTACCCCACATCTTTACTGCTTTATTCTTGGTCCTCAGCTGGTGAGACTATGTTAGAAAGTTCTAGAAACCTTAGGAGGTCTACCTGAAAGAAGCAGATCACTGAGAGCAGACCTTGTGGGATGGGGGAGGGGGAGATATCTTGTCTTGGCTTTTTCCTGTCCTTCTCTGCTTCTTTTCTACCAAGAACTGAAGAACAGCTTCTGCACCTGGGCGTGGTAGCTCACACCTGTCATCCTACCTACTCAGGAGGCTGAGATCTGAGGATCATGGTTCCAACTCAGCTTGGGCATCAAAGTCCATGAGACTCTTATCTCCAGCAAAAAGCCAGAAGTGGAGATGTAGTTCAAGTGGTAGCCTGCCAGCTTTGAGTGGAAAAGCCAAGTGAGAGCTGGAGGCCCTGCGTGCCAGCCCCAGTACACTAGAGCATATGCGTGCGCGCGCACACACACACACACACACACACATACACTAAAATAAATAAACGAAATTGAAAACCAAAAGATTAGAGTTTGCCATACAGTCCTGCCACCACGACGAGCTGGCCACCGATGAGCAACCACGCACAGAACGCTCTAACCACGAAAGCAGATCTCTCTTCTGTTTGTGCCAGGTTTTGGTAACAGTGATGATACAAGTAGTTAATACACTGCGGGTCCAGCCCCATTCTGAGCCAGCCTCCTCTACTGCCCTGCGGAGCCTGGGCTGGTGGAGGGCTTTTGCTGAATGGATGAATGTCTGAACAATGGAGTCACAGCAGTTTCTGGGATGAAAGGAATGCAGCTACGTGCTGTGACATCCATTCTCCTCTCGAGTCACCTGTGTTACAATCACCTTATCTCACTCGCGGGCCTCAAAGCAAACTCACCCCGAGCGAGCAAGCAAGCGCGTGCACTCAGGGGACCAGCACAGACAGCGATAGGATATCACCTTTTCTCTCCTCTCCTGCAGACCCTGAGAGTTTGCTTGGATTCAACCCAACCTGAATGAAATTTTTTTTACTCGTACGTGTTTTGCAAAGTATACTGATGAGTCCTTCTCTCTCTCTCTCTCTCTCTCTCTCTCTCGTTCATGGACCCTCCTTTCTTCCTTTGTCCGAAAAGCACAGCACTTAAAATCAGGCTAACTGATGTAGAGAGGGAAGATTAACACGTATAGAAGTGTTTATCAAAATTCTTGCAGAAACTGGGAAGAAATCGGAAACATTAACGTCTAAGTCCCAGCTCAGCTTACACATCATTAGTAAAGAATCCCTCACATTTGAAGCAGACCTTGCACAGCAAGTCAAATCACCAACATGCTTGATTCTCACTGCACCATGAGCCTGGCTTTTCACCAAGTAGAATCTAATCTGGTAAATTGAGAGCCAGAAGCTGGTCCAAGTTGAGAGCCTGCAACAAGATGGCTGAAGTCTTGGGTTCTCCAAATTCTTTCTGTCCTTTGCCACCCACAGCAATGCCGGGACTTAGGTTGGCAGGTATAACCTTTCCTGTTTGGAGAGAACTTTGTAGAATTATCTAGAGTTTAGTTTAAAAATGAAGAAGGACTCACGTTTTTTCCCCCCTTAAGCAGACAGAGCAAGTTTATTTGAAAGCAAAGGTAGAGAGTCCAGACTCTCCTGGGTGGGGCCAGAGCTGGATGCCTCTGAGGGCTGTTTTTACAGTATTTGGTCCTCCTCTGGGCTTTGTGCTGATTGGTTGATAGTTTATATTTGTGCCACTCTGGCTCTCTTCATTGGTTGAGCAAGACCCCAGGGCATTATGGGAAAAAGATGTGCCATGTTGTCTTCCACACGTCGTATCCATTGATTTCTATCCCTCTCTCTCTCTGAGGAGGCCTGACTTTCTCACTCACTCCTCTCTCAGCTATTTCCCCTTGCCGCCTTACGGGAGGAGAGCGGCTGCACCCCAGCTGCTTCCTCTGGAAGGGTCTTTTAGGGGGATGGAATGTGGTCCACCCACCCCCAGTCTCCACAGGGGAGGTCACATGGAGCGTTCTTCCTGTGACTGTCATGCCTGATGGACCCCAATCTAGAGGAGCAGAGTTAGCACGCAGGTTCAGAGTGCAGGACTAAATGTCTTGAGAACACAGACACTCATATTCAAGACTCAGGTGGGTGTTCTGAGCTCTCATTCACTACCCTCCTCAGTGAAGCCTGAAGGAAGGCTGGAGGGCCATGGAGATGGGTATGACAGGTACCGACCCGGCCTGTTGGGTCAACCTGCTCCTCCTGCCGATGAGGATAAGATAGGGTGAGCTCTTGCCTTGCCTTCCCTTCTAGCTCTTTTCTCCTCCCATTGCCAGGGTATTCTAGACACCCAAGAGGCCTTCCTCCATCCCACAGACATGGAGAAAAGAAGAGGCTGCCACCAAAGGAGCAATGTTCTCAAAGGTTCTGCCCCCTGCTGGCCATATGCAAGCAGAAGCTTCTGGAACTTTCTAGAATCACCGTGAGGCTCAACATGGACTCAGCATCGCAATAGCACCCAGTATGTTGATTGTAAGTGATCCTTCCCCTCTCCTTAGTTTACTCCTGTCATTTGTGAGCCATCCGCTGTATGGCAAGATTGCTTGTTAGTAGTGAGGAGATAGCAGTGGACAGAACAGAAAGTCGGTCTTGTAAACTATATGGAAATGTAGAAGACATGAAGACACCATGTATACTTCTTGACAGGTGTATATAGAGGTGTAATGTGAATACTTTAGTATATACCTCAGTACTGGCATGCTTGGACCACAAACCAAACAGCTCCTGTGCAGTCACCACAGAAACCTCAGGAAGTCAGTGTCTTTCCCACTAATGTTCTGGAACATGTAAAAGGAAATGAGAAATAAAAACAGAATGATTTTCCTGCCGGATGCTGGTGGCTCACATCTGTAATCCTACCTACTTAGAAGACCGAGGTCCAGGTATTGAGGTTCAAAGCCAGCCTGGGCAGACACATCTGAGACTCTTCTCTCCAGTTAACCAGTACAAAGCTGGAGATGGATAGAGGTATGGCCCAAGGGGTAGAGTGCTAGCCTTGAGCAACAAAGTCAATTGAGATCACCCAGGTTCCTGAGTTCAGGCCCCAGTACCAGCACGTGCACGCACGTACACACACACACACACACACACACACACACACACACACACACACACACACACACACACATTTCTATTTGATTTCTTAAGTCTCTGCTGAAGTACTGCATGTTTCTCCACGCTTTCTTGAATTTTGTGTGCCTTAAAGCAGTGATTTTAAGTTCATCCACAGAGGTTGCTCTGAAGTCCATTTTCTGGAGACAGATTTTATCCATGGGGCAGGATCATGGCTCTCCCAAGTTCCTGGTGCTCGTTGGCCTCTGCCACCATCTACGCAAGGAAAGATGAAGTGCTCACATTCCCCTGCAGGTTTTGTAAGCTGCTTTTGGTCCTGCCTTCCAGAAGTGCTAAGCAAGCTGCTAAACCTTCTGCCCCTGTGGTCACTGGCACAAGGTCTGCTCTAGATGGTGCCATGAGTCCAGGTTTCCTGAAAGCCTGAGGTTGGCATTTTGTCAGTATTTCAGCACTAGATACTCCAAGCCCAGGTTCATCCCATACTTGTGGTTGGCATGTTCGGGGTGGAGTCTCGGCGTGGGGCAAGGCCCATGGGCCTTCTCCTTTGTCTACTCACTGGCTACTGGTTAGGGGCTGCAGGATTCTGCCCAGCACTGGGCCTCACTATGAAAGGTTCTAGTCTGTCCCCCTCCCTCCTCCTGCCTCCAGCTGAGGCTGACTCCTGGAGCTCTGAGAAGGATGGGGTGAGTGTGTGTGTGTGTGTGGGGGGGGAAGCAAAGCTGCATCACTGCAGAGCCATTGGTTCCATTTTGGTCCATTTCTCATCCCTTCTGCCCCGTTCTGGGCACTGGGATGCTGGCTGACTCGATAGTCTGCAGCTCCTGGCTTCTCTTCGGCCTCAGTCAGTCAGCAGTGGATGGAAGTGCGGAAGTGGAGAGGGCTGCTGACAGCCTTGCTTCCTCCCGCTTCTCTCCAGACCAGCCTTCATGGGCTGAGAACCACCCCCCCCCCTCCGGCCCGCCGCCTCTGCTCCGGTAGGCCAAAGGATGGTTGCTATTCCCCCCACCTGCTGCTGCCAGTTCCTGAGTGTTCCTGATGACCGCGGTCACTGCAATTAGTCTTTTCATTAACTCCTTTCTTATCCTTTAGATACCCATACCAGGTCTTGAACTCAAGAACCTCATTAGCTCGCTTGCTTTTTCAACTCAAGGCTGGCACTCTGCCACTTGAGCCACATCTCTACTTTTAGTTAGTTAATTAAAGAGTCTCATGAATTTGTCTTCCTTGGCTGGCTTTGAACCATGATCTTCACATCTCTGTCTCCTGAGTAGCTAGGATGACATGTGTGAGTCCCCAGCCCTGGGCAGATATACTTAACTCTTGAGAATAGAATCACTGACTAGAAGGCATCTGGAAAATTTAAGACAACACATACTTCCCTCCTCTCAATACTCTCTTAGAAGCAAAGCCAGCAGGGCACCAGTGGCTCACGCCTGTCAGCCTAGTGACTCAGGAGGCTCAGATCTGAGGATCATAGTTCTAAGCCAGCCCACACAAGAAAGTCCATGAGACTCTTATCTCCAATAAACCGCTCAGAAAACCAGAAGTGGTGATGTGGCTCAAGTGGTAGAGCGCTCACCTTGAGCTGAAGAGCTGAGAGACAGCATCCAGGCCGAGAGTTCAAGCCCCACGACCCACAAGAAAAAGAAAAAAAAAAGCAAATCCAGAATTTTGAAATAAACATAGCTTCAAGTACATTTTAGATGTCATTGCTGATTTAAAGCCAATGTAATAGTGTTGAGCCATAAAACACATTCCAACTCAGTTTGCTCCAAAAATGATCACATGTGGCAAGATTGGATTCAGGCAGTCCTGGAGATGGGGGGGGGAGGGCAGATGCTTCCCCAAGAAACAGAAATTATTCTCAGGAAAAGAAATCCTTTGCACCTCCAGCCTTATTTCTCACGGTGCCACGGGAGACCACGTTCACCAAGTGGTCCCTCTCCTCTCAGCCACCATCATTTATTTCCATGCTGGACAGAATGGCCTACAGCGTCCTCTTCTCTGGCCCCCAGTCAAACTGACCAGGCTAAGGGCATCTCACTGTCTAGCCATGACTATACCCAGGCCCTTCCAGAGGATTCTGGATAGGAGCTAAACTTATGGCTATGACACAGGCTTCATAATTCAACAAGGCTTGACTTATGGGGGTTCTTCCATTCTAGGATGCCAATAGAAATTGAAGTTGTAAAATGGTATAAAAAGACTCCAGTATTTTCCTAAAAGGCTCTTGTAGGCTGAGGAGAGAGAGAGAGTGAGAGAGAGCGGGCAAGAGAGAGAGAGAGACTAAATAACAAATCAGAATTTAATGTGGTATTTGCATGGACAGGAATGTACTCAGAAGCTTCTGGAATGGGAATCTGGCAGGGGGAGGGGTAGTGGTGGAGTCCAGGAAAAAACCTACCTGAGCTGTGCCTTATGGGCCCAACAAATGTAGCTACACACAGTGGGGAGAAAAAGGGCCTTATGGGTAGAGAGGGGCATTGTGGGTATTTGGAAAACAATAGGTGAGAGAGAGTGAGAGAGAGAGACCAGCACGCTCTGGCCTTCAGTTACCTTGACTACTTCTTAGAGGATGGGAAGAGGAGCACTGAAGTGGAGAGAAAAGCAGTAGCTCATGTCAAAGAGATTGGATTGTCGTGTTCTACTTGGAGTTAGAAAATGTGTCCTGTAAAGGGGAGAACTATATTTTCATAGGATGGAGGCGACAGATGGCTACGGATGAAGATTTGCTATGTTGTAACTCTTCAACTCTGCTACTATCTAGTACAAAAATCAACAGAGTCGGGCTGGGAAGGTGGCTCAGTGGTAGAGCACTTGCCTTGCATGCATGAGGCCCTGGGTTCGATTCCTCAGCACCACATAAGCAGAAAAAAAAGCTGGAAGTGGCGCTGTGGCTCAAGTGGTAGAGCGCTAGCCTTGAGCTGAAGAGCTGAGGGACAGTGCCCAGGCCCAGAGTTCAGGCCCCACGACCGGACCCCCCCAAAAAAAATTAAAAAAAAATCAACAGAGTCAAAATGTTTTCCTCAACACTAAGATTTGAACTCAGCGCTATGCACTTATGCAGCTGGTACTCTGCCACGTGAGCCACTGCACCGGCTCAATCATAACCAAAATGTAAATCAAGGCATATATATATCTTATATATGTGCTGCAGTAAAACTTGATTCACTGCGTCATGCAGTGAGTTGGGTTGGCCTGTAGGCTCTAACACACAGATCTCCGCTGTCAATAACAGCCCCCCCCCCACTCTGACCAGTGTACCTCCCAATATGCCAGGGACACGTCCAACCCTTCATCTAAAAAAAACAAAACAAAACCCAAACCCTGGGAAGCAATTGAGACTCAGGAAGTCCAAGGCAGTGCTCCCCTGCAAAAGCTTACTAAAAGAAAACCAAACCCACAGAGATTCCTGATCCCATGTTTTCATCAATGAATTGGAATCTGGGTTTAGGGGAGCTCCAGGTGTTGGAGTCCACCTCCAGGTAAGAGGGCTCCACGTCCGATGTCCTGTGTGCAGATACCCTCACCCCACAGGCAGAAGAGACCCGTCAACAGAAACCACAAATGGCTTGGAAGGTGGCTCAGTGGGAGAGTGTGGCCTAGCATGCAGGAAGCCCTGGGTTCAATTCCTCAATACCATATACACAGAAAAAGCTGGAAGTGGTGCTGTGGCTCAAGTGGTAGAGTGCTAGCCTTGAGCAAAAAAAGAAGCTCAGGGACAGTGCCCAGGCCCCAAGTTCAAGCTCCAGGAATAGCAAAAACAAAAACAAAACAAAACCCAAAAAACCAAAACCAAAAGGCAGCCAGGAAGAGGGTGGTAGCGCTGGGGCTGAGGTTGCACCCTGACGCTGTCCGTGAACAGCTTTCACGAAGTTGTCTCTGTACACTATGGGCAGAGGCAGACCCAGTCAATCCAGGATGCAGGCCTGGGCAGGATCCCAGCAGGGAGGGGGGAGACTGGAGGGGCCTCCCCTTTTCAACCCTTGTCAGTGTTTAGAAATCAGAAATGAAGTGGGGAGCGAGTCCTGGCTGGAGTCCCAGCTGTGTGTCCGCTGAAGGAGGAGCCAGGGGAAGGGAGATAAACGTGGGACCAGACGTCACAGACGTTACGTTTGGAGAGCTTTTCATGGCCAGTCCTTATCAGCAGCAACTCGGCCGAGCCACTCTGCAGTCCGCCTTTGCAGGCAGCAGGTGCTTTGCATCTGCTCCCGAATGGCCACTGTTTGACTCGGACAAACAGAGAGTTTATTCTCACAGAACTCTCCGTGCTCTCCTTAACCAGTCTCTTTCTAATTCCATGGTACAGCCACTGGGGAATTTTCCACTTAAGTACAAATAGCGTTGCTTATCTTCTGGACTGTTCATTTCCAAACCAGGTTCTAAAAATGGCAATAAAAGGCTGGATGCTGGTGGCTCATGCTTGTAATGCCAGCTGCTCAGAAGGCTGAGATCTGAGGATCACAGTTTGAAGCCAGTCCAGTCAGGAAAGTCCGTGAGACTCTTATCTCCTATGAACCAGCAAAAACCAGATGTGGAGCTGTGACTCAAGGGGAAGTGGGTCATCTTTGAGCAAAAAAGCTGAGAGAAAACGCCCAGGCCATGATGTAAGTTCTAGTACCACTCACACACACACAGAGTCAATACATCAAAACCCAGACTCCCAGTACAGATCATTTGAATTACATAAAAATCCTTAATGTTTAACATTTGTTCTCCCATGTACACTGAAGAGTTTATTTATGAGCCATTAAGTCCATTATCTATTTGGCCAATATTGCTGCCTACTATCAAACAAGAAACAATCAGGAATAAAGATAAAACATTTTAAAGCAGTGGGGGAAATGAATAGCTTCATAGTACATTAAATCAAATGGCTTCTCTGTCTATGGCTGGAGTGAAATTCTTGCTTTGCTTCCTATTAGAGGTATTTTTTTTTTTTGTGCCAGTACAGGGACTTGAACTCAGGGCTCACGCATGTAATACTAGCTACTCAGAAACCTGAGACATGAGGATTGTGGTTCAAAGCCAGCTTAGTCAGGCAAACCCATGTGATTCTTTTTTTTTTTTTTGTCGGTCGTGGGGCTTGAACTCTGGGCCTGGGCGCTGTCCCTCAGCTCTTCAGCTCAAGGCGAGCGCTCTACCACTTGAGCCACTTCCGGTTTTCTGGTGGTTTATTGGAGATAGGAGTCTCACGGTCTTTCCTGCCCGGCTGGCTTTGAACCGCGATCCTCAGATCTCAGCCTCCTAAGTAGCTAGGATTACAGGCGTGAGCCACCAGCGCCCGGCTACCCATGTGATTCTTACCTGCAATTATCCACCAAAAAGCTGGAAGCAGAGGTGTGGCTCAAGTGGTAGCATGCCAACCTTGAGCATAAAAGCTAAGGAGAGCATCCTGGTCATGAGTTCAAGCCTCAGTAGTGGCACAAAAACAAAAACAAAGCCGGGTGACAGTGGCTTATGCCTGTAATCCCAGCTATTCAGGAGGCTGAGATCTGAGGATCACTGTTCACAGCCAGCCAGGGCAGGAAAGTTTATGAGACTCTTATCTCCAATTAAACACCAGAAAGCCAGAAGTGGTGCTATGGCTCAAGTGGTAGAGTGCTCTCCTTGAGCAAAAGAAGCTCAGGGATAGCGCCCAGGCCCTGAGTTCAAGCCCCAGGACTGGCAAAAGAAAACAAACCAAAACAAGGAAAACCAAGCAAACCCCTCCCCCGCCCAACAAGTAATGTTTGCTGATCAAAACCAAGAAAGGACTAACTCTTGACACAGAGTTGCAATAACAGCCGACCAAGAATAACCTGGATAAAAGGGCTAATTTGCACTTGTCCAAATCCAAAATATCAAGCACGTGGCAGCAGGGGTATATGCCAGTCCCATGCAACTCCAGGAAACTGCAGCAAGAAAACTGGTCCTCCCCTCTGGGGGGGGGGGTAGAGAAAGTGGGGGCAAAGAGAGTGAGGGGAAGGTGAGTCGCTGTGGGCTGGGTGTCGGAGGACCCCATGCTCAGTGGGCACCATCCAAATGTCTTGGTCCTTGGAGCCCTGCAGGGACTCTAGCACCATGTGCTTCTGTGTGGTGCCACCTGGTGGCCACACTCCATCTCTGCGCTTCTCTGGTACTGGTCCATCAAGGCTGTCTGTCAGCAAGGAGAAACCAAAGCTCAGGCTGCACAGGGCATGGGTAGAGGCTGTAGGATGCCAGGGCTGAGACCCACCGGGGCATGGGAGGGGAGGGGACTTCATTTCCACAGCCTTGGCTCCAGGTAGAGGCATAGAGGCTAAGATATGAAGATACCAGCTCGAAGCCAGCCCAGGCCGACATAACTGAGACTCAATGACAATTAACCAGCAAAACAAAACAAAAAAAGTGGAGCTGTAACCCAAGTGGTAGTATGAAGCTTTATGCACAAAAACCAAGGGACAGTGCCCAAGCTCTGAATTCAAGCCCCAGTACTGGCATAAAAATAACTAAGATTCTCTGTTCAAATTCAAGATTTATATGCAATAAGTTCCCAGAAGCCCATCTGGTATTACAAAATTCATGATGAGGGTTTTCTTCTGTTTTTTTTTTTTTGGCGGGGGGTGGGGGGGATGCTGGTACTTGAGCTTGAACTCAGGGCCTGGGTTCTGTCCCTTGACTTTTTCTGTTCAAGGCTGGCACTCTACCACTTGAGCCATACCTGCACTCCTGACTTTTTGCTGGTTACTTGTAGATGAAAGTCACAAGAACTCTTCGGCTTGGGATGGCTTTCGATCCTCAGATCTCAGCCTTCTGAATAACTGAGATTATAGGCGTGAGCCACTGGTGACTGTCTGCACTGTGGTTGCAATGTGTCCTTGTAATTTAAACTCCACATTTCACTATAGATACATACAGGATCACGGTGGGCGGTGCATAGATGTATATCCCGTACACACACATATATCTTATACACAAGCCCAACTATTGTGTTATACCTAGCAGGCAGAGCAGAATGGAGGTTCAATACTTTACAAAAAAAACTTTATAGAAACAACAAGTTCAAAAGGATTGCCACAGTCAAAAGACATAGGGAAGTAGGTAGCCAAAAGGACAATACAAAATCTATGTATGGCCAAGTGTGCTGATAGATGCCTGAAATCCCAGCACTCGGGCAGAGGTAGGAGGATTGTGGATTTGAGGGCAGCTTGGGCTGCATTGTAAAAAAAAAAAAAAGAAAGGAAGGGGGGAAGGGAAGGGGGGATGGAGGAGGGGAGGGAGAGAAAGAGGAAAAGGGACAGAGGAGGGAAGGAGGGAAGGAAAATAAGAGGTAGAGAGGGAGAGAGAAAAAGGGAAAAGGAGAGGGATGGAGAGAGAGAGAGAGAGAGAGCAATAACAGAACAACTGTTTCTGAGATGCAGTGAAGGTTGAGAGGTTTAGCTCCCTCTCAGCGTAGGGGAGAAAAGAGCTGCCACACACCCCCGGGTCTGTAATCCAGCACCCAGTCGCAGTCTTTATCTGTATTTTGTCGAGGGAGAAAACTGGGGCTCATGCTCCCTGGTCTATGGTATGTATGCCAAAGGTGTTGTGGAAATCACTCAGTTGCATTCTTTTATTGGTGCCTTGATCAGGTCTTCGTGCCAACATGAAGCTGTCCCGACTCTCTCTCGGTGTTATTGATTTATGGATTTATTTTTCAAGCATTCCTAGCAAGAAGGCTTTTGGCATACAGCAAACTTTCTGGCTGGGTGGAAGGGAACTGGACTGGGCAGAGTTCACGGAGGGCTGGGCCAGGGTGGGCTGAGGCTGGAAACGAAAACTCCTGGCTTGTTTCTGAACGTGCACGGTTGGGTCTGGCGCTTGGCCCGGTGCCCTGGCCTCCTGTGCCCATCGCTGAGCTTGCAGTGGGCAGGGTGGAGGCCAGCACTGCTTCTGATTAGCCGGCTGCCCCTGCCAGCGCGCCACGGCCTCTCCCTGCACAGCCCAGCGTTTCTCACGGACCCACCATCTGCGCTCCGAGAAGTGGGCCAGGCTGCACTCCAGGCCTCCACCCTGCCCACGCCTGCCCTGGAGGCCAGGCAGGGAGAGCCGGGGACTCTGTCCCTTCCTCCCTCCTCCCAGGCATGGCGGCTGCCTTCCTGGCTCTCCAGCCATCACCCCAGGCCCTGCGATGGTCGTAGTGCCGGGACTGGGTGGGCAGCTGGGGCCTGGCTGTCACGCTCAGCTCCTCCTGAGGACCAGTTCTCAGAGAAGGGGGCGTGCAGACTCGGGGGCCGTCTGCAGAATCAGCTCGTGTCAGACTGTGCATTGGCGGTGCACTCCTGCAAGCTGGGCTCCTCAGCACGAGAGCTGGTCAGATAAAATCTGACTCTTATTTCCAGTTAACTAGCCACAAATCAGGAGTGGAGTTGTGGCTAAAGTGATAGAGCACCAACCTTGAGTAGAACAGCCAAGCAAGTGTGAGAGGTCCTGAGTTCAAGTCCCAGTACTGGTGTGTGTGTGTGTGTGTATACCATATGTGTCTGCATGTGCACTTGCATACATGTGCATGTGTGTGTGCACACACACACAGGGAGCTACTGGGAAGTGGTGGAAACTTCAAGAAGTGGAGTATACTTGGAGGGAGTTAGGTCATTGGAGTGTACCTTGGACTCCTCTCTCTTTGTCTTTCTCTGTTCCCATCACGATAGACAACTCTGACAGGCACAAAAAGCCATAGGGCCAAGCAACCATGGGCCAAAACCTCTGAAATGTGAGCCTGATAAGCCTTGTCTCCTTTGGAAGTTGACTCAGACATTTTGTCAATACAATGGAAGAGGGGGGGGATTATTACTAGTGCTGTCATGGTGATGTGTGTGTGTTGCGTGCGTGTGTACATGCACATGAGTGTGCATGCAGGTACCAGTACCAGAGCAGTCCCTAAGACCACTCAAGATGCTCTGGGTATTTTCTGTCCTGCTCCTCCAGTTTCTTCCTCTCATATCCTTCCTCTTCCGCATATAATCTGCTTTGAAAGACTCCACTGCGTTTTCAGGCCTCACCAAAGCTCCCTTTCTGTACTGGTCTGCTAGCACCACCATAGACAGGGCGGGTGACCAGGAGAAGAGGTCTGTTTGGGTCCCCAGCTCCAATCCAGACATCACGGGAAAGCACGCGGTGATGCTCTCACACTCTCCGAGTCCCGGGTGATGGACACAGTACATGCATGCCTTTCCCCGCGTCTCCTCTTCTTAAAGCCAACCATCTCCAATCATTAATGCCCCACCTTGGTGTTATGGCATTCTCCTAACCGCCCAAACCTTGCCCACCATGCTGAATTAAGTTCACACCCTTCCATGCCTCACAGTAGAGATCATATTTCAATATGTAAGATCATGATTTAGATAAAGACCATCGACCACTCTAGTATCTGGGGGAAATCTTCTTCCGCTTTCCCTTCCCCTTCCCCTTCCCCTTCCGCTTCCCTTTCCCCCCTCCCCCTCCCCTTCTACTTCTTCGGTTTTTTTTTTTTTTTTTGGGTCCGGTCGTGGGGCCTGAACTCTGGGCCTGGGCGCTGTCCCTCAGCTCTTCAGCTCAAGGCTAGCACTCTACCACTTGAGCCACAGCGCCACTCTGGCTTTTTTCTTTTGGCTTATGTGGTGCTGAGGAATCGAACCCAGGGGCCTCAGGCACACAAGGCAAGCACTCTACCACTGAGCCATCTTCCCAGCCTCCTCCTCTTCTTCTTCTCCCTCTCCCCCTCCTCCTCTTCCCCCTCCCCCTCCCCCTCCCCCTCCCCCTCCCCCTCCCCCTCCCCCTCCCCCTCCCCCTCCCCCTTCTTCTTCTTCTTCTTCTTCTTCTTCTTCTTCTTCTTCTTCTTCTTCTTCTTCTTCTTCTTCTTCTTCTTCTTCTTCTTCCAGCCAGTCCTGGAACTTGAACTCAGGACCTGGGTGCCGGAGCTTTTGTGTTTAAGGCTAGAGCTCTACCACTTGAGCCACAACTCCACTTGCAGCTTAAATGGAAGTAAGAGTCTCAAAGACTTTTCTGCCTGGGCTGACTTTGAATGATGATCCTCAGATCTCAGCCTCTTGAGTAGCTTGGGTTTATAAGCATGACACCAGGGCCAGGTCTCCTTCATTTTCAAAGACAGTTTTGCCATGACAGTGTTCTTGACTGGTGTCCCCGCTCCTCCCAGCACCCCTTTCAGCGTTTTGAATGTATCACGTCGCTCTCTTCCAGCCTGCATGGTTTCTGCTGACAAATCCACTGACTGTCTTGTGATGGTAGCCTTGGGCTGTACACGTCATTTTTCTCTTGGGGCTTGACTTTGACGGTCAGATTATAATATGTCTTATCGAAGATCTTTGGAAGCCAATCTAGGGTTCTCTTGGCACCAGGGGTTTGGTTGTTTCTGCCTTCCCTATGCATGGAAAGTTTTCTGTTCTTTCTTTTTTTTTTTTTTTTTTTGTCTGTCATGGGGCTTGAACTCTGGGCCTGGGTGCTGTCCCTCAGCTTCAGCTCAAGGCGAGCACTCTACCACTTGAGCCACAGTGCCACTTCCAGTTTTCTGGTCTTTTTTTGGAGATAGGAGTCTCACGGTCTTTCCTGCCCGGGCTGGCTTTGAACTTTGATCCTCAGATCTCAGCCTCCTGAGTAGCTAGGATTACAGGCGTGAGCCACCAGCGCCCGGCTCTGTTACTATTTCTTTAAGCTTTCTACTGCGCTCTCACTGCTTCTCCGGAGCTCTCTTAATATATGTGTATTGGTTCACTTGTAGTCTCTCTCTCTCTCTCTTACACACACACACACACACACTCCCCTCCCCCCCTCCCAACAGTAGACTTCCTTCATCCTTTCCATTCTTCCTGTTGCTGTTGGAAACCTCAGATGACCTTGAGTCACTGATGGGTTCTCCCTGACGAAGGTGGATGGAAGCTGGGGGACAGCTCTAAGCCTTCCCCTTTCTTGCCTTTCCTTATCTTCACCTTTTGGTGACCCAGGTCTGAGTGCCTTAGGCCCCGTACTTGGAGCTGTGAGCTCAGGAGAGGTGAGAGCCCTGGTGCGGCAGGCCGGGCCCCGAAAGCGCGTGGGCACTGCAGGGCAAGTGCAAGAGAGAAGAAGGATGGTTTGGTCCTGGGAGACCTAGGAGACTCCTACCAGCGGCACAGGGAATGCCCACGGTTCCGTGCACACAGGCAGGGCCCGGGCAGCCGAGCCCTGGAGCAAGGCCAGGGCAGCTGTCAACTTCCTACACAGCGCAAAGCTCCCAGCTCTGCTTCTACTCAGAAAACCTGCAGCTCTCCATGCCGCGCCTGGGGAATCTGCTTACAGACAAGAAGGCACAGGCTTCTGGCGTCTGTCCCACAGCCACTGTGCGCTGGGGAATGCACACTGTAGGTGCTGGGACTTCAAACTTCTGGCATTGCTGACCCAGAAGAGCACAGACTCATACCCTCAGGACTCTGGAATGTTCTGCATACATGACTCCACGCCAGGCGCTGGGAAGGTGGCTTAGTGGTAGAGAGCTTGGCCTAGCATACATGAAACCCTGGGTTCGACTCCTCAGTACCACATAAAACAAGAACAAGCCAGAAATGGTGCTGTGGCTCAAGTGGTCAAGTGCTAGCCTTGAGCAAGAGAAGCTCAAGGACAGCACTCAGGCCCTGAGTTCAAGCCCCAGGACTGGCAAAAAAAAAAAGTCTACATTCCAAATGGGCCAGTTATCATTCATTCCTGATAAGTTGCAGCACACATTTAAAGACCTCAAAGCCAGACCTCTGTTTTGTAGGCATTCTCATTACCATCAATGTCCCTCCCAAAGCATGCGCTCTACCACTGGTGCCACAGCTCCACTTCTGCCAATTTGCTGGTTAATTGGAGATAAGGCTCACAGACTTTCCTGCCCAGGCTGTCTTTCAACCATGATCCTCACACCTCAGCCTCCTGAGTAGCTGGGATGGCAGATGTGAGCTACCTGTGCCCAGTTATTACTAAGCATTATTTATCCCTTGTGGTAACCCGACTTCCCACCCTAGCTACCCACCAGCTGCCCTTTGCTTCCTCCACCTTGAAGCAAGTCTGTATTTTCTTCTAAGGTTTTATTTTTTGTTTTTAATTTTTCATTATCTTTAGGGAGTTGTATGAAGGGGTTTCAATTCAACATGTCAGTTTGTGGGCTCAAGGCATCCAGCTCACCCTTCCTCCTGCTCTACCATCTCCCCCAGCCCTACCCATCCCCTCAGTTTTTCTAGTTCTATTTTCACACACATCCATTGAATATTATGACTACCTTTAATTTAAGATCATTTTCTTACGCTAAGTTGACCTAGGTGGTTTCCGGTTCCCTCTCTTAGTGGAGTGGGTCCTCTTGGGGAAACCTTACCAGTTGAGGTTTATGGCTGTCTCCACGTTGATAGTTTTGCACATTTTCTTGACATTTGTTCCTTCTTTCAGGAAGAAAAAAAATCGTTAGCGAAGGCATTAAATAAAACCAGACTGCTCTGTGTTCTCTGGGGAAGTGGCTTCGGCCTCCACGCCCCTTATTGGACTTGCTTTCTGGGCCTCTTTGTCAATAGCCTTTATTTATGACCTCCAGCCCACTGCTGAGTTTGTGTGGCCACATTCTCTCCGGAGGCGCTCAGAGCTGGCCTTCACGTGGAAATGGCGTGGCAGGCTGAGCTCAGCCCTGTCTCCACCTTCCAGAACCTTCACCAAAGACCTGGCTCTGCTCGGGTTTCTCCTCCACAGAGTCCCTTGAACTTACGCCTCTCCATAAATCCTTTGAGGCTTTATCCTTTCCAGATGTTGGTGGATCTTCACTGTTAACATCTGTTTTATTACCACGACTATCCCATTTACTGGCCAGTAATTTCTACAATTAGCTTTCTTTCTGCTTTCCCTTTTGAACACTAACGCCATTCACACCACCCCAAGGCATCTTCGCACACTCTGCCCTCCGTCTTCAACTCTCTTTTTAGGTCTCGAAGAAATTTTCACACTGGAGGATGGCAAGATTCCAGTCTCCTCCATCTTGGTGGGAGATTTAAACATCCATGGAAGTGTGACCTAAGCTGCACTGGAAGCTGTTGTTGCTTTGATGCACATTGCCAATGAACTATCCAGATCAATTCTTATTTGGAAGTCCTGGGGTTTGAACTCAGGGCCTGGGCGCTGTCCCTGAGCTTCTTTTGCTCAAGGCTAGCACTTTACCACTTGAGCCACAGCGCCACCTCCAGTCTTTTCTGTGTATGTGGTACTGAAGAAGAGAACACAGGGCTTCCTGCATGCTAGGCAAGCACTCTACCAAGCCACATTTCCAGTCCTGTCATGGTTATTTCAGAGATGGAGTCCAGCCTACTTTTCTGCTCAGGTTGATCTTGAACGGTGACCTGTATCTCAATCTCCTGAGCAGCCAAGATTGCAGGCCTGAGCACTCAACCACTTCTGTGAATGTTTTAACCTCTGTCAGATAAGAACAGAAAGGCTCATTGTCACCATGACAACAATCATAACTCTACATATCTAGAAGATACTTGTCACTTGTATTTTTGACATGTAAGTGTCAAGTAAGCCAGACCCAGAAAGATTTCATACTTGTCAAAGTAAGCCGGGCCCCAAAAGAAAAAGGGTGTGTTTATTCTCATATGTGGATCTTAAACCCCAAATACAACCTTGCGTATAAACATACGCAGTGACATATGTTTATATACATGGAGCTGATAAGGGATGGTATGTGCCAGAATGAACCATTAATGGACATTTTAACAAAAATCAATACCAGGAAGCTATAGCATGTTTTGAATGAGGACTGGTGTGAGAGGAATAGAAAATCTAGGTGAGATGCATAAGGCCCTGAGTTTAAGCCCTGATACCAACATTTCCCTTGCTACGCCCCGCCCCCCCCCCCCCAAAAAAAAGAAAGAAAAAGGAAAGGAAAGATGCTGTGTTGTGTAAATCACTTATATTTACTTTAAGGTTATACTAAGCAAGCTCTGATATTTGGAAAGCTCACTTTAGATGGAACTGTGTATTTCTCAATGATTCACAGTGAATTAAGTATTGCTTAGTGTGACATAGATGATTGGGACAGAAGAGTCATTGAAGGCCTCAGAGGCAATACAGAAGACATATGATCTGTCCTAGACTGAGAAGGCTCTGATTGCTCCTCCTGATTGCGACAGGGACTTTCTGGTGTGTATTCTTTGTGCCCCGGTGTGCACAATCTATTTGTGTCTGGAAAAGAGGCAGTATTTGGGCTTGAACTCAAGGCCTGAAACTCAGGGCCTCAGGATCTAGCCTGGCTTTTCCACTCAAGGCTGGCATTCTACCACTTGAACCACAACTCCACTTCTGGTTTTTTTGCTGGTTAATTGGAGATAAGTCTTACAGAACTGTCTGCCCAGGCTGACTTTGAATCGTGATTCTCAGATATCAGCCTCCTGAGCAGCTAGGATTACAGGTGTGAACCAGTGGCACCTGGCATGATTTTTTAAACTACAATTTGTATTCTCATTTTATGTTTTTAGTGTCAGCACTCAGCCTGGAGCTCGAACTCAAGGCCTTGTATTCTAACCTGGCTTTTTCTCTCAGGGCTGAAATGACTAGATAGTGTGATAGTGTGGCCACAAATGGAGCCCTAGCTCCACTTCAGGCATTTTGGGTGGTCATTGGAAACAAGAGTCTCACAGACTTTCCTGCTTATACTGACTTTGAACTGCGATCCTCAGAGCTCAGCCTCATCTCAGCCTCCTGAGTAGCTAGGATTGAAGGTATGAGCCACCAGAGCCTGGATGGGGCTCTGTCTGGGGAACAGTCCGTGGAGATCACACCTAAAAAGGCAAGAGCATCAAATCGATGAATTTGCAAGAAAACCCCACTCCCTCTTTCACCCAGTCTCTGCAAGGCCGCAAGTGCTTGACCCATGTGTCTAGGAACAACTCCTTGCTTTCCTGGAACCATCCCTCTCTTTGTGGTAGTTCTTGGAAGCGTATGTCTAGAATGTTCCTAGGATGCCAAGCCCTCTGCTCACTCCAGCTTGGATTGTTTCACAACTGCCCCACTTTCCTGAAACAAGAATCTCTGAAGCAACACACAGGGCCAAGGGAGGCCTTAGGCCATAAAGCTAAAAGGCAAACTTCCGGAAATGGGTTTGTGGTGTCTGCCACCATCCCTTCCAAACATCCCTGGGAATGATGAGAAAGGTCCTGAGAGTGTGAACACACAGAGATCTCACACCTGAGAGTGTGCATGTGTAGAGATCTCATGCCTGAGAGTGTGCAGGTGCAGACCTCATGCCTGAGAGCGTGCATACACAGAGATCTCACACCTGAGAGCGTGCACATGCAGAAATGTCACACCTGAGAGCATGCACACGTAGAGACCTCACACCTGAGAGCGTGCACACAGAGATCTCACATGCAAGATGGATTTGATTATGAGGAAGACAGGGTGTTTTGTTTTTGTTTTAAGGCAAGGAGGTGCTCTAATAGGTGTTAGGTTTCTTTGTTCTTTTGCTTTTCTTCCACCATTGTCAAAATGTAGATGGGGAGGGAATGAGGGAAATCTTTGCCTACAGGAAAACAAAGGGAATTTTATATGCTTGTTTTCTTGGACTCATACACTTGCGGAATTCCAGAGCAGAACTCTGGGCTTCAGAAATCCGTACAGACCTCCCCAGGGGCCTGGGCACTCTGTGGGGCTGTTAGTTCTGTCAGGTCAGAGGCTACACCTGACTTGTTTACTATTGAATTACCAATGTCTTGTTTGTGGTTTGCATTCTGTGGGCCTAGGTCAATTTCTTCCAAGATAGTCCATTTTATATTGTTATACATTCGTCTTCATTTGGAACTGATAAACTAATGCATCCTTTATTTATTTACTTAGCGTTGGTACTGGATTTCACTCTCTTGTTGGCTTCTTCACTCAAGGCTGGCACTCCATCACTTGAGCCCTGGCTTCCCTTCTGACTTTTTGCTGGTTAATTGGAGATAAGAGTCATGGGCCAGGCACTGGTGGCTCACACCTGTAATCCTAGCTACTCAGGAGGCTGAGATCTAAAGATCACAGTTTAAAGCCAGCCTGGGCAGGAAAGTCTGTGAGACTCTTATCTCCAGTTAACTACTCAGAAAAGGTCAGAAGTAGAGCAATGGCTAGAGTGGTAGAGCACTAGCCTTGAACACAGAGAGCCTTGGGGATAATGCCCAGGCCCTGAATTCAAGCCTCAGGATTGGCACAAAAAAAAAGAAGAAAAAGAGTCTCATGAACTTTTCTGCCCTGCTTGGCTTAAAACTATGATCCTCAGATCTCAGCCTCCTGAGTAGCTAGGGTTACAGGTGTGAGTCTCTGGTACCTAGCATATATTTCATTTTTAATCACACAGAAGAAAGAAGCACATTTTCCTACCACCACCATTATTTATGGCTCTGTGGAGACGCAGAAGTGAAATGCTTCTGAGAGAAGGAGAAAACTGTTCTTAATAAATGATGATTTTATACCTTCGGAATAGATTTTTCTTTTTTTAGCTTCTTTGAGGTTTTCTTCATGGATATTACATAACTTAGGAATAAAGATGATATTGCAACTTTCTCTTGAAATTTATAATTCATTTTTTTTTCTTATTTTGTATAACTGGCTTGCACCTCTGCTCCAGCATTGAGGAGGTGAGAGTGGACATCCTCTTTTGCACTAGTATTGTGTTTGCTTGTGCATTTTGGTAGGTATACCTTATCAAGATGAGATCGCTCCTCTTGTTCTTAGCTTGCTAGAGCTTTCTTCACAGATAGCTGCCAATCATTTTCAAATATTCCTTCTGCAGCTATTGAGATAGACACAGGATTTTTATAACCTATGAATATGGCAGGTTGCATGGACTGATTTTCCAATGCTGCAGCCACCCTGCAGCACTGAGCCTGGTGATGTTACATAGTCACTTCTATGTGCTGTTGTAAAATGGGGGTGAGCATGTTCCTTCTGTATCTGCAAGTGACATCCATAGGTAATTCTCTCAGAATGACTTTTACTACTGTTCTGTAAAGGGTCCTGGCCTCATAATGTGCCTTAGAACATATTCTAATGTCCTCTATTTTCTGGAAGACTTTGCATAGAATTGGCATTAGCTCTTTTGTAATTGTTTGGTGATGTTTACTAATATAGCCATCTGTAACTGTAGGGTGTGTGTGTGTGTGTACTTTTATTCATTTAATTTTAATTTTTTGTTAGTCATGGGGCTTGAACTTAGGGCCTGGGTGCTGTCCCTGAGCTCCTTCACTCAAGGCTAGCCCTCAACCATGGGGTTTTTTTGTTTGTTTGTTTTTTGAATGGTTAATTGGAGATAAGAGTCTCACCAGGACTTGTCTGCCTGTGCTGGTTTTGAACTGTGATCCTCAGATCTCAAGTCCCCTGAGTAGCCAGGATTTAAGGATTACAGGTGTGAGCCACAAGCATGGGCTTTTTTTTTTTTTTTTTTTGTCGGTTATAGGGCTTGAACTCTGGGACTGGGCGCTGTCCCTGAACTCTTCAGCTCAAGGCGAGCACAGATCACACTTTTAAAGCAGATAAAGTAAAGCTTTTGTTGGGAAGAAATAGCTATCTGTGGTCCTATAGCTGGCCAAGGGAAACATATGTACAAAAGAATCTCAAAAATCTACCCTGATCTCCCTCATAAGTGGATGCTAAATCCAA
This sequence comes from Dipodomys spectabilis, assembly GCF_019054845.1. NCBI lineage: Eukaryota > Metazoa > Chordata > Mammalia > Rodentia > Heteromyidae > Dipodomys > Dipodomys spectabilis. The sequence continues at coordinate 1,303,691 of NW_024870825.1, read as the reverse complement.
AAGGTTAGGTGATACGACAAAACTAACAGGACTTAAGAAACAAAGAACTCCCGCTCATCTGGTTGAACCACTACTAAATATCCTCATGCTGCTGATCACAAATATGGTATATAACATGTGAACACTGTTATATATTACAGACTATGGTAGACAATTTGCTCCAGGGAAGTTAGAATGAACTTGTGACTTTGAAATTATGTAATCATTTAATCACAATCAAAAAAAAAAAAGAACCTCGGGGAAGGGAGGGAGGGAGGGGATGGTAGGGGGAAAACAATGGAGGGGGTAACAATGTTCAAGAGGAAGTGTACTCATAACCTCACTCATGTAACTGTAACCCTCTGTATAGTAGCTTTACAATAAAAAAAAGAAAAAGAAAAAAAAAAAATAAAACTGGGGAGAAGAAGAAAAAAAAAAAAGAAAAAATCTACCCTGATAAATAGACGCGTTAGAAAGCAAAGTGGTGGTTCTGTGAAGCCATCAGGACAAAATGGTAGCAACTTTGTGCAGAGATAATTAATTAATTACCCTTTTAATTGTTGCCATATAAATGGCATGCCTCCTACAGATGAACCATTGACATACCATATCAGTTCCTTGAAATGATTATCTTAATTTTAAACAATTGTTATTTCCTTCAATAACTAGGTAAAGGGTCTAATTTTCTTTCTTTTTTTCTTCCTTTCTTTTTTTTTTGGGAGTCCGGTCGTGGGGCCTGAACTCTGGGCCTGGGTGCTGTCCCTCAGCTCTTCAGCTCAAGGCTAGCGCTCTACCATTTGAGCCACAGCGCCACTTCTGGCTTTTTTCTTTTTGCTTATGTGATGCTGAGGAATCAAACCCAGGGCCTCATGCATGCAAGGCAAGTGCTCTACCATTGAGCTACCTTCTCAGCCCAAGGGTCTAATTTTCTATAGTGGTTATAGAAAGGTTATCTGAAAGATTCTTCTAGTAATTATACGCTGCCAGGACTCAGGCTGGAATTGACAAAGGCTCCACTCAAACTAGTTTGAGCAAAATAGACACATGGACCCTGGAGCTGGTGGCTCACTCCTGTCATCTTAACTACTCAGGAGACAGATCTGAGGCTCACAGTTCAAAGCCAGCCTGGCCAGACAAATCTGTCTGATTAACCAGCAAAAAAAAAAAAAAAAAAAAAAAATCAACAAGGCATAAGTGGAGGTGTGGTTCAAGTGGTAGAGTGCTAGCCTTAAGTGAAAAAGGCAAGCAGGAGTGCGAAGCCCTGAATTCAAACCCCAGTACCTGGTGCCAAAACACAAAAACAAACAAAATATGAAAAATGTTACAAAGGCCATTCTGCCCACAGGAAGGCACAGAAAATGAATATATCTTGGTAAATCCAATAAACAGGAGTTAATTTTTAGATGTTGGTAATTACTCTCTGACTTCCTAAACAGAGGGGGAGAGGGAGAAAGAGAGAGAGAGAGAGAGAGAGAGAGAGAGAGAGAGAGAGAGAGTCCATTTGCTTATGAGATTGCAAAAACTTCTCTGCAGCAGATTCTGCCCTAATGCAACCCCATTCTTGTAGTGCTGTAATGTGGGCCTTTGCTACTAGCCTATTGGCTAGGAGGAGCCATTAAACCCAGATCTACTGTCAGCTGATTTCAGCTGAAGGAAAAGGATACCTCTGCTGGGCACTGGTGGCTTACACCTGTAATTCTAGCTACTCAGGAAGCTGAGATGGGCAGATCACAGTTCAAAGCCAGCCTGTGAGAAACCCCTGTGAGACTCTTCTCTCCAATGAACCACCAACAATCCCAAAGTGGGATTTTGTTGTTGTTGTTTGTTCCTTGGCTTTCCTAATGTCCCTACCAAAGCAGAAATGGAGAGAATGGAATAGATAAGGCCAGACCCCATTTATCAATAGACCCTTTGTCAAAGTAAAAAGAGAACACTGTCTTCTGAGGAGATAGTGCAAAAATCAAGTGACTAATTTGAGAAGGAGACAATGTACGCTGAGCAGACATTGACGATAACACAAGAATGGCAAGTGGGTAGGGCATGCCCTGTCTTTAGGAGAGGACTGTTCTGCCAGGGGTCTCCAAGCCAGCCTCCGGGGGCAGGGGGGCAGTGGGGGAGTCTCTCTGCCATTTTTTTTTTTGTCGGTCGTGGGGCTTGAACTCTGGGCCTGGGCGCTGTCCCTCAGCTCTTCAGCTCAAGGCGAGCGCTCTACCACTTGAGCTACAGTGCCACTTCCATCTCTCTGCCATTTTTATATGTAAGAACCACCTTGGTTTGAGGTCTCAGCCCCAATTAAATCAGTTCCCAGCTTTCAAAGGTTTTGTCCTCCATCCTTAGGATTCCCCCTCCCCGCCCCCCAGCTTCCTGCTCAGCTGAGTTCCCTCGAGGAGGTTCACATGAGTTTTCCTTCCGCTTCCCTCTATTTGTGCAAAGCCCAGGACATCCGCGCCCCTCCCCTCCCGAGGAACAGCTGCTTGCCCTCCCAGGGCAGGACCACCACCCACTTCTTTATGCAGCTCCAAATGGCTCGGTACTCAGATGAAACGGAGACCAGTGGAATATAACTCCATGTCTGGTGTTATAACACCTACCACAACTATCACCACCAATAGAGTTTTACATTGACCTCAGAGACAGCCAGACCCTTCCCACAGCTAGCCAGCGATCTCCTGAACTCCTGTATGAAACCTTCTTAACACTTGATCTGAGTCACGGCAGCAAACGATGTAAGCAAAGTCACAGAAAGACATGGTTAATCCCTGCCTTCCATTCAGGGCACCGAAGATGTCACCAGCAAGTTTAGGGCAGCTAAGTGGACCTTGGTCCTTGCATCTGGCAAAAGAGATGACTTCAGGCAAGATGGGAACATAAGTAAAGATGACAAGAAAAGTTGATGAGAAGAGAAATATGACAGAGCACCTGACCTAGACATGCTTGGGGAGGTGGAGCCCAGGTCTGCCATGCTAGATCTCTCCCACTGTCTTCCCCATTCCAGGGCTTGGCCTTGGGTTCAGTTGTGAGAATGAGAAGGCTTTCTGGTGGGCGGGCCTCCTTTCTGGTGTGTGTGGAGACAGCTGATGCTAGGGGCAAGCTTCTGGTTTGTGTTTGCTGTTGCTGAACGGCTGTCCTGCAGGTGAAAGCAGAAGAGATACAGGATTCTGATCCCAAAACAGGACGCAGGTCTGTTCTTTTGTGTGTCTAACCTTTACCCTATCCCATATCTTCTTATCTACCTCTTGGAATGTGGCCTTTGAAACGTAAACCAAATGCACCCAAGAGAGTACCAACAGGTACTCTCTTACCAATTAACACCAGAGGCCCGAGAAATCCCAGGAGCTCTCCAGGGTCTTGCCCTCATCTCCTGCTTCTATGTCTAGAGGAATCTTTTTTAATTGTTTGACCATCATGGTATGGAGATTGGTGTGATGGAAAATCCCATCCTTCTTTCCTCATTCAACCTGGCTACAGTAAAATCTGTGCATATGTGAAGCACCTTGGAGAAATCCCTTTGTACAGTTAGTACGCAGCAAAAAATGATGAAAAATGAATGACAGGGAAGTACAACAGGTGTGTTCAGGAGCCAGCACGGGTGGAAATGAAAAGGGCTAATGGAGAGGGTGAATAAGGATGAATATAGTCCACATAGTTAATCTGTATGTATTAAAATATAACAATGAAACCTGTTGACTCTGTTTTAAGCAGGAGGAGGGGGATGAGGAGAGGGATGGAGGGGCTGAGCTTGATCAGAGTATTTTGTATGTATGTATAGAGATGTTCCAGTGGACCTCCCCCCACCCTTGTACAGATAACAGATGCTACTTTAAGAATTTTTTAAAAAAGAAATAAATTTGATCCCAACCATCTCCGTATATAAAATTAATTCTAGATCTATTATGAAATGAAATGTGAGAGACAAAGCTTTAAAAATATGAAATAAAATGTGGAGAATGTCATTCTGGTGTTGGGAGAAGAAAGAATGTCTTAAGACAAGTGCCAGAAAAATAACGATTAAATTGGAAAGTTTCTTCAAAAGGCATTAAAAAGAAAAGAAAAGGCTGGTTGCTGATGGCTCACACCTGTTACCTTAGCTACTCAAGAGGCTGAGATCCAAGGATTGCAGTTTGAAGGCAGCCAGGATAGACAAATCTGAGATACTTTTATCTGCAATTAACCAGCAAAAAGCCAAAGTGGAGGTGTGACTTAAGTGGTAGCATGCCACTCTTGAGCTAAAAACCTAGCAAGACTTCAAGGCCCTGAGTGCAAGCCCAAGTACCATCACAAAAAAAAAGAAAAGGAAAGAAAAAGGAGAAGGAATAAAAAGGAAGAAAGAAAGGAAATGCACAAACCATTTTCTTCCTGGAGTGGAAAATGACAGATTACTTTGAAAAACAGTGTGATTCTTCTTTTCACCTACACTATAAATTTTTTAATCCTATTGTCTAATGATTTCTCTTCTAGGTATGGATATGCTTGCTTCTGTGTGTTAGGAGACACAGAAAATGACATTTGCAACAGAACATTTGTACAAATCAATAATTGGCAATCCACTGTCCCAAAGAAACTGGGCTAGACTTAAAATAGCAGGGAGGGTGTAGCTAATTTGGTTCAGTAAAAAGAATCTTCAGGGAGGCAGATTTTCTTTTTGCAGATAGAAGAAAACTTGCAAGCCCTCAAAAGCATGAGTTGGAGGATCCTGTCTCCCACAGAAGTGAATTCCCAAAACCAGAAGTGGAGTTGGGAATGTGGCTTGGTGGTAGAGTGCTTGCCTAGCATGTATGAAGCCCTGGGTTTGATTCCACATAAACAGAAAAAGCTGGAAGTGACGCTGTGGCTCAAGTGGTAGAGTGCTAGCCTTGAGGAAAAGAAGCTTAGGGACAGTGCCCAGGCCTTGAGTTCAGGCCCCAGGACGGGCTAAAAACAACCACCACAACAACAAACAAACAACAATTAGAAGGGGTTGAGGGGCTCTGGGTGTTGCAGGCAGTACCAGATGGTCCACAAGCTCCTTACCAGCTGTGAGGGGTTCTTGCCTTCCTTTTCTAGAAACACTAGGCCACTCCACAGAAAGGGTGTTAGATACTCTGAATTGGCTGGCAATCAGGTGAGTTGCAGCATCCATCGTGAAAGTCCTGGGAGTAGAGAGCTTTAAGCAATTAACTCATAAACCTCACCTAATTCATCAAGGATTGCTAAGGCAATGAACTACATCAGGACAGCCGGGCGCCGGTGGCTCACACCTGTCATCCTAGCTACTCAGGAGGCTGAGATCTGAGGCTTGTGGTTTGAAACCACTCCAGGCAGGAAAGTCTGTGAGACTATCTCTAATTAAACACCAGAAAACTAGTAGTGGCGCTGTGGCTCACAGTGGTAGAGTTTTAGCCTAGAGCGAAAAAGCACAGGGCCTGAGTCCAATGCCCATGACTGACAAAAAAGGAAAAAGTCTGGAAGGAGAGAGAAATAATAATAAAAAAAAGACAACAAACCATGACAACAACAATATCACTTTTTTTCCCCCCAGTCGTGGGGTCTGAACTCTGGGCCTGGGTGCTGTCCCTCAGCTCTTCAGCTCAAGGCTAGTGCTCTACCACTTGAGCCACAGCGCCACTTCCGACTTTTTCTACCTCATGCATGGGAGGCAAGCACTCTACCACTGAGCCACCTTCCCAGCCCCCAATATTACTTTTGTTTTTTGTTTGTTTTTTTTTGGGTCCGGTCATGGGGCCTGAACTCTGGGCCTGGGCACTGTCCCTCAGCTCTTCAGCTCAAGGCTAGCACTCTACCACTTGAGCCACAGCGCCACTTCTGGCTTTTTTCTTTTTACTTATGTGGTACTGAGGAATTGAACCCAGGGCCTCAGGCATGCAAAGCAAGCGCTCTACCACTGAGCCACCAGCCCCCCAATATTACTTTTATTAACAAAACATGATCTCCAAAATGGTAAGGGATTTCTTTATGGCAGGAAAGGTCACAAGTAGTCTGTTGGCTCAAAACTGATCTCCTTTGACCCCCCCCCCACCTGCCTTCTTGTGTTCCTCTCCAGGCTGGGCAGATCCTGGCACGATTTTACATTTACTTCTTCAATAAGGTGGTCTGAAGCCCCGTGTAAGGGCAGGCAGACGGCTGCTGCTCCTGCTGGGTATTTGGGGCAGAAGCGTCCTGCAAGGCCTTGGAGGGAGAAGGCGAGGACCTTCGGTAGATGGGCTCAGGCACGGCTGGGCTCCGCACCTGCTTCGGGCAGGTACTTTTTGGGCAGGCAACTCTGTGGCCGAGATCCTGCTCTAACCAGCTAGAATGCGGCTAGGCGAAAACCACAGGCCTCGCGCCAGTTCCCAGAGTGGCCTGGGATGCCCTCCCTGCTGCTCCTGGAAGTCCTTCTGCAGGCAAACCCAGCCAAAGGAGCCTCCTTTTATTGCCATCTGACCAGACGTGCTCCCACTTCCAGATGCCTCCGGCCTCAGCTGAGCACATCTGGGGAAAACCATCAAGCTGAGTACAGACCCAGTTAACTATTGTGGACTTTTGTTTTCCTTGCTGAGAACTAGGAGTCTCGATCTCCAGGCCTCTCACAGTTAAAACTACGCAGGGGCAAGCAAAAGTGACACTTTTCAGCGGTCTGTCAATCACGATTACGTAATGATACTGTCAGTTTCAATAAACCATAGTGAATGTTAGCAAGGCGCAGACACAGCGCGTGGAGAGCTGATTCACACGGACAGAGCACGCACCAAGGTGAAGAAAGACACGTGGACATTCAGTTCCTTACCTTGAGAAGACAGAACTGAGCAGTGGGAAAATCAACTTGGCTAGGAAGGCAGCCATCTTCCGCAATGCTAAGTTGGCAGGGCAGGGAACTCCAAGACTGTAGGTACAACCAGCAGGTCCCATAGGTTAGTGAAGATAGATTACACTTCCTAAACCCATAGCCCTCTCATTACCCCTGCAGGTTTATGCTTCCTTCCTACCTAGAGTGCTATTCCTAGTTCACGTCCTTCTCCCTACCTCTACCTTGATGGCACTCCTTGGGGAAGCTGTCTTGAACCATGCCCACGTTGGGTTCTTTTATCTCTCTCTCACCCAGCTGCAAAGCGATGTCTTGTCTACTCTGCACACACAGGGGCTCTTCCGTGTGTGGGGGATGGCTGAGATGCAGCAGACATGAAGAACGGAAGCACCTCACCAGAAAAGAGTGCGGAGGCTCTTCTCAAAGACCTGAAGATCAACAGCGGAGAGCAACGAGGTCCAAGAGGAGAAAGAGCAGAGGCCCAGCACGGCTCAGAGACCATCGTAATACTGGAATGCAGGAGCAACGTGATGCATTTGTTTAGAGGCACCATGGCGATGCAGATCTGTTTTGAGTTAGGCCCTGGCCTCTGCACAGCCCTGGGAGGTGACCCCGAGACATCGGCACACTGCAGGGGCTCGGGGATGCTTCCAACACAGGGACGGCAAGAATCCCAGTTGCCCTGAGCTCTGATGCCAGCATCTGAACGCCTCGGGGCCACGCCGTGGAGCGGGCGCGAAGGGAAGGAACGCCGAGGGGCCTGTGGCACTGCTGTGCCTTCCGTAGAGCAAAGCGTGCATGGAGTACTAATTATACCTGACTATGTAGGAGAAGAGCACGGTAGTGGATACGTTCATCATTGTGCATATAATTATTCAATTGACCCTAACACTAAACAGCTGGTGATATGTGGGTGAACACTCATCTCACGCTCATGTGAGATGAGAAAGCTCTGAGACCAAGTGGAAGCCATGGACCCTGGGCTGGGCTCAATCAGCAAAGGGACACATTTGCTAGTCAGTGGTTGCACTGTAGAAGAATGTTCCAGAAAGCTCCCCCTGAGATGAATGGAGAGAAAACGGAAGGGCTTTGCTGTGGGGGTTTGCCACCCTGCTCCCTCCTACCAGGAAGAGTGCCATCTTTTGCCTCCTATCCATTGTGCTCAGTGCTTTGCTATGCTACTTCCAGGGTGCTAGAAACTGGGACTGCATCTCTCACGGACTTCTCTATTGTAAGGGGCTCGTCAATGCCAAAAACCCAAGCAACTTCTGCAGAGAACCCAGAAACCACGCTGACAGAGCAGATCCACGGTAACCTCGATGGTGCATACTGCGGGCAGAAATAGTTTTTGTTGTTGTTGGTCATGGGGCTTGAACTCAGGGTCTGGACACTCTCCCTGAACTCTTTTGCTCAAGGATAGCACTCTACCATTTTGAGCCACAGCACCACTTCCAGTTTTTTTTGTGGTTCATTGGAGATAAGAGTCTCACAGAATTTCCTGCCTGGGCTGGCTTCAAACCATAATCCTTAGATCTTAGCCTCCTGCGTAGCTAGGATTACAGGCATGAGCCACCAGTGCCCAGCTGTAGGTCAGAAATTTTATTTTTTTATGTTTATTTTTACTGTAAATAGCTAGACAGTGACTATTTCAGGTTTGTTGCAAGCCACGAGGTTCTATCACAACTAGTCAACTCTGCCATTGTGCTGTGAAATCAGACATGGATACTGTGCACATGACTGTGTCCCAATAAAACTTTATTGAGCTGTGCTTGCTGACTACTAAGACAGATGAACAGAAGGCTGTAGGTATGTCTGCCTACAGCCTCTGCAGGACTTACCAGAGTGCTCTGGGCTCCTCTTGGGAACAATATTGAGGAGAAGATGGATGACCAGAGGGCACCAGGTCAGCATTAGGGGCTGCTGTTCTCAGGGATACTCTGCAAAGTGAGCAAAGGAAGAAGGGGCTGGAAGGGGAATGAGGAGAGTGGGGAGAGGGAATATTACAGTCTGTGGTGAGAATGAGGACACTTGAGAGAAGTAGGCTAGGAAGGAGCAGGATGTGAGTGGGCGAGGACTTTTTCATAACTCCCTTTCTCTAGAGCTAGGACTGGAAACAAAAAAATCACTATTCTAGAGCAAAGCTGCCTCCTCCCAGCAGCTGCTGGACATACCTTCCAACAGCTACAATTAGACAAACCCTGAATGGGTCCAGGATATTATGGATTAAAAACTTTTGGTTTTGGACTGGGAAGGTGGTTTATTGGTAGAGTGCTGGCCTAGCATGCAGGAAGCCCTGGGTTCGATTCCTCAGTACCACATACAAAGAGAAAGCTGAAAGTGGCGCTGTGGCTCAAGTGGTAGAGCGCTAGCCTTGAGCAAAAGAAGCTCAGGGACATTGCTCAGGCCCTGAGTTCAGCCCCAGGACTGGCAAACAACAACAACAACTACTACTACTACTACAACTAGTACTACTTTGGTTTTTAAAAACAAATAACAAAAAAAAAAACCCTTCACTAAAGCAGGAATATTCCCAGTGTGATTAAACAAAATAGAAGCTATATGTGGAAGAACCAAAGGGCAGATTCTTTTTGCTCAGGCCTGTCCCTGTTCTCTATGGACACAGCAAGCATCTTTATAAATACTGAGTTCATGGATATGTCCTGTTTCTTCTATGTGGACTGCAGATGGTTTCCAAATAAAGAACGGTGGTCAGGCAGGGTGCTGGGGGTTCAAGCCTGTAATCAGACTCAGGAGGCTGAGACAACCAAGACTCAAAGCCAGTGGATGCAGGAAAGTCTGTGAGACTTTTATCTCTAACTAACCAGCAAAAAGCCAGAAGTGGAGCTATCACCAGAAGTGGTAGATCACCAGACGGAGCAAAAAAGCCCAAGGGCAGTGCCCAGACCTTGAGTTCAAGCCCCAGGACTGGCACACATGCACGCATGCGCACACAAGAGAATACAGAAACAGATGGAGCAACAGTTGCGATGAAGTCAGCGCCGAAGTCAATGTCAGTAACCCTCTGACAGTGTGCCATGGAGGCTCGGGGGGTTGGTGGCCTGGGGAGGTCTGGGGGCCTTTGGCAGCCGCTGCTGTGTATTCAAGGGCTAGGGTGGAGCTGATTGGCAGAGTGCAAAAGCAAGCTGGGAAAAGAAGGTGCCAGAGCGGAGCTGGCTGCTCCAAAGCCCCAGGGAGTGGACCCGGGTTGACTGGAACCAGAGGCAGCACCCCGGCCCATGAACTTCGCATCGCAGTCTCAGCAACCAGCAGGAATCTTCCCCTTCCTTCCACATGTGCGCCCAGGCTGAATCTCGGAGGCTGGGGTTGGCTCTTTTCTCTTTCTGCTCCTTTGGTTCTCAGTTCAGCTTTGGTCCAGCAGTGCAGGCCAGATATCAGCCAGACCGCCTCTGGTAGAGAAACCTCCATGGTGTCTCTGGGAAGGGGACCTGAGCCCTGTTCTCTGGTGTCAGAGTTTCCTTCCCAGGGGGTCTCGCGAGAAAGCCTGATGTATTCCGATCTACCGAGGCCCTGGTGTCTGAGGGAGGCTCTGTGGGAAGGACCTGCCGTCCCTCACATCCACCAATGAACACCATCACTACCCCCTCTCAGATGACCCTCTGAGATTGATGTTTAGTGTCTCCATTAGACTACACCCCAAGACAGAGATTACAGAACAGACTCAGATAGTCATGATGAGCCAGCCGGGTGTCTTCCATCAAACTCCTTTCTCATCTCCCCTGGCCTAGCTGGAGTTCTTAGGTGCCCAGCAACAAAACGCAGCTTTCTGGATGGCGAAGCCCTTCTGCTTGGCCACAGCCTTGCCCAGAGCCCTCATGCCACGCACGTGATCCATGACTGGACTTCGGCCCTGTTTCGTTGGGAACTTTTTCTTTTTTCTGGTTGGAGGGTTGGGAACTTCATTCCATCAGCGTCTCAGAGAGAAGCAGGCTAACTGACAGCCCTAGTCACAAATGAAACACACAGACTTGTCAGCGAGGAGGAGGACATGGGAGCATTCATGCTCAGCGAGCTCTACCCCATGTGGGTAAAAGAGCTCAGCTTTGAATGCCCTGCTAAGGCTGCTTTCCCATTGCGTGTGGAGGAAGTGTGTCTGCTTTGGAGACGTTTCTGGATAAAATGTACCAATTCTGGGAATGAGAGAGGGCGTCCAACGTGTGGTGAAGCTTGAGAATCCCCAGCTGTGCCATGGGAATGAACGCCTTGGTTGCAGCGGATGGCAACTCTCTCCATGCCAGCGCATCTTCACACAAAACTCCAGCCTTCCTGGGCCTCACCCAGCATGTTGAGATGTGAAGATTTTAGGAAAAATCACACCTGGGCCTCACTGCTGCCGTGGAGACACCCTGGCCCTCCGTGGGGACCTCACTAGATTTGGTGGATTCTCTACTCTCAGAGCAACATAGTTTTTCAGGACGATGTGTGTGTGTGTGTGTGTGTGTGTGTGTGTGTGTGTGTGTGTGTGTGTGTACTGTGCATCAGCACTCAGGACCTAGGCACTCTCCTTTAGCTTTTGTTCTCAGGCTGAAGCTCTACCATGTGAACCACAGCTCCACACCTGGCTTTTTGCTGATGAACTAGAGCTAAGAGCCACATAGACTTTCTCACGTGGGCTGGCTTTGAATCAAGATCCTCAGGTCTCAGCCTCTTGAGTAGCTAGGATTAGATGTGAGCCACCAGCACTCGGCTCACAGCTGTACCTCTTTCCCCCAAGGAGGCTGCAAAGATGACAGAAGCAGCAGATGTGGACTCGTAGAACGGAAGGTTGGAAGGAGAGACGTGGTCTTTCTTGAAGGTCCTTGCACTGAAGTAGGGCCTGTGATGCCAACGGGGGTGGATGTCCAGGCTTCCTATGCTTCAATACTCAGATGCCAGTCCTGAGGGACTCTAGGGACAGCGCTTTGGCTCCTGAGGCCTGCTCAGTGACAGCCGGTCCTCTGCAGGCTGTGTGGCTGGAAGCACTCTCACTTGCTGGCCCAAGGCCTTACCACCCAGTGTGCTTTTACTGGACACCACTGAGGTCTGAGTGCTCAGGCGTCAGGCAATTCCTTCTTCAGGGTGCAGCGTCTGAACCCAGCTCCTCAGTTCCCAGGCTCGCCTCTGGAGCGCGGAGCAGCCCCGCTGGCCAGAAGACGGCAAGCTCTGCCTGTTCTCACTGAGCCTTTGGTTGGATAAGGCCCTTTGGGAACGACTGGGCTCCACATGGAATCAGGAAACTCTTCAAGGAAATCGCTCTCTGTTCCTCAAAGGCAGCTTATCTGTCTGTGTGTACATGTATGTATTGTTTCTTGAACTCAGTACCTAGGAGCTGCCCCCTCGCTTTTTCACTCAAGGCTGGCACTCTATTTGAGCCGTACTCCATTTCTGCTTTTGGTGGCTAAATGGAGACAACAGTCTCATGGACTTTTCTGCCTGGGCTAGCTCTGAAACATGTTCCTTCTATCTCAGCCTCTTGAGTTGCTAGGCTTACAGGCGTGAGACACCAGTCCCTGGCTACAGCTCACCACCCATCTTTGAAGCATCTGAGAATCTCACAGGGGCTTTGAGCGGCCATCCATACAGCTTCTTCCTTAATAAAGTTGTAATATAGTTTGAGTTTTACTTTTAACAGAATTGTGTGAAGGCTCCTGTCTCTCAGGGAGTGAGTGGGCCTGATATAGTCATCTTTCTGACTTGATTATATATCTGATAGTTATAAGGAGAACAGATAAGCATTATCAAACATTGTTTTTCTGACTCATTACACACTGAAGTCTGAATCCTGGTCTCTCCTTATCAAGAACATTCTTTTCTGAGTTGGAAAAGGAGAATGCCTAGTTCTTGTTTCCTCCTGGGCCATGCAGTTATTTATTTGGATGGTAGCCATCATCCAAATACGAGTTTCTTCATATTGGAGTTTTCCTCCCTATGAGTTTTGTCACAGAGCACAACACTCAACTTTACGATCCAGTATACATTCTCATAAAGTTCTGCGCACATTCCTGGTTACTGCGGATGAAGCTCAACCTTGAAACTCTCCAATGTCTAACAATTGATGGGTCTTTCTTAGGACTGGTGCTCATTGTAAGGTGTATGAAACCTGATGTGACTCTGGAAGGGTAGTGTGTGTATATGTGTGTGTACGACAGTAATGACGCTTGAACTTAGGAACTTGTGCTTTTGTTGGGCTTTTTTGCTCAAGGCTGGTACTCTACCACTTGAGCCATGTCACTACTTCCTGCTTTTTGGTGGTTAATTAGAGATGCTTTTTATGGACTTTTCTGCCTGGGCTGCTTTTGAACTGGTCTTGATCTTCAGACCTCAGCCTTTTGAGTAGCTAAGATGACAGACATGAGCCATAGGCTGATTGCCTATTCATCTGACACAACAGGAATTAGGGGCCTAGAGTCTTCAGTACCAGGTTTGAATCTCATTTAAGCTTGCCCCTTAGGTGGCTCCAGTTATTAATTCTCTGTGTGCCTTTATGTCAGCAATAAAGTAAGGATGATAAAAGTTCTAGACTCACAGGATTGTTGTGAACTCAAATACATTGTTCTATTTGCAGTCACTACTGGCACATGACAAGAGACTGTAAATGTCGGCTATTCTACTGACCTTAATGCACTCAGCTTCTTCCTGCTTACTAAGGATCTCATATACAAAACAGCAGAATAGCTGAATGCTGGTAATCCCAGCTGCTCGGCAGGCTAAGGTCTGAAGATCTGTTAGAAATGAGTATAAGCAGAAAAGTCCATGCGACTCCTATTAACCAATTTATTACCAAAAGCTGTGGCTCAAGTGGTAGAGCACCAGACTTGAGTGAAAAAGCTATAGGACAATGCTTCATCTTGTAGTCAAGGCCTTAGTGTACACACAAGCTTATGCACACGTGCACACACACACACACATGCACAAATCTACTGGAGTCCAACATAATCCCAAATTTGAATTGTGACAAACTAGCCACCTTCAGGCCTCACTGGCACCCTGACCAAACATGGGCATCCTACATAGAGCGATGGATGTGCAATCTCCTAGCTAGCCTCAAATAAAAATACAATCCCAGTCTTCTCAAATGTAACTATCACATAACACGGGCAAATCTCTTGCTTGAAAAATATTATATACATAGGAGTGGTTGACAACGGCCCAATAGCTATGTGCATATGATCATGTGAAATAATATTCTATGAAATGAACTCCAAGAGAAGGAAACAAGAGACTGTTCTTCAGCTGCCATTGTTGCTGCTTTTCTTTTCTTTTCTTCTTGTCTTGTTAGTGTGTGTGTATTTGGGAGGGAAGGGAGGACACAGAAAAGGTGGACAAGGAAGAACAATGCAGCCGTGATACTCGCCGGACACTGTGTGGAAAATGAACTGGATATCTTGTGTCTGGGGATGGGAGGGAAAGACTGGGAAGAGAGTGAGGGAAAGGGAGACATGGCTCATTACCTGATTCCTATAACTGTAACCCCTCTGTGTATCAACTCTATAATAACCATTAAAAAAAGAAAATTAGTTTAATATTCTTGTCTATAGATTATCTAGAACAAGGTCAGGACTAAGGATTCTCTGTTGGAATGTGTTTGCTTCAACACTTCACAGAAAAATGAGATTTCTTTAAGTGAGAACGCAGTCATTGGGTGCCGGTCAGACCATTTGACCTTTATCACTGAACACAGTGTCCCAGCCTACGCCAACTCATTCCGTAAGAGTTCTGCTTGAGAAATCTTCACTCCAGGGTTGCTTCTTTGTTCATCTCCCACCACCAAAGTTGGTTGCCAATCCCTGTTCACACTGCCACAGAATGTGAGCACCGACGAAGACAGCCAGGACTCCGCGAACTGCTTCTGTAGCATCGTGTTCTTCTTAGGAATTTTTTCTTGGCCAAGCTCTTGCATTTATATTAGATTTGGCTATTCCAAAATGATATAATTCTGGTAAATCCTTAAAATATCCAGGGTTATGGGTCTGGTCTTGGTTCACAAAGGATGTGGTGGTATTTTACTAGTTGGGAGTACAGCTTTATAGTTTTCAATTTGTGAAAGCTCAGACAGGCATGTTCTCACTCAACCAAATACAGCATTTTTATCCTCCATTTCCATCTTCTTTAAATAACCCATTCAAGCCTGACACTGGTAGCTTGTGCCTGTAATTCTGGCTACATGAGAGGCTTAGATCTGAAGATTGGAGGGCTGGGAAGGTGGCTCAGTGGTAGAGCGCTTGCCTTGCATGCATGAGGCCCTGGGTTCAATTCCTCAGCACCACATAAGCAAAAAGAAAAAAGCCAGAAGTGGCGCTGTGGCTCAAATGATAGAGCGCTAGCCTTGAGCTGAAGAGCTGAGGGACAGCGCCCAGGCCCAGAGGTCAGGCCCCACGACCGGAACCCCCCCTGCCATGCAAAAAAAAAAAAACCCAACCTGGAGCAGACAAATCCATGAGTCTCTCATCTCCAATTACCCATCAGTAGAGCCACAAGTGGAGGTGTGGCTCAAGTGGTAGAGTGCCAGCCTTGAACAGAAAAAGCCAAGGAAGAGTGCAAAGCCTTGAGTTCAAGTTCTAGGGCTGGCATGCACACTGCATATGCCCATGAATGCACATGCATGCATGCACACATGTGCATGCATGTGTGCGTACACACACACACACATACACATGAAGGTTGTATACTTAGACTTTAAAGGCTGAATTTAGTGCCATCACAGTGATCAGTAAGTTTCTGAAATGTCCTGCCCTAACCTGGCTCAGACATGCAGATGGTGATACATACTAGCAAGACAGGGAAAGGACTGAAATGACAAGCAGGCCCATGTAAATCATGCATCAGCCTCGTAATGCTGAATAGGGCTGGCTGGGTAAGGGGACACTGGTAGGGAGCTGATGGCTCCCTCCAGAGAACGTGCAAGCGGTCCCATAACAAGAAGTTCAAAGGGTAGACGTTAATATTAAGACTGCAGAGTTTTGAGTGGGGTCTAGCAGCTCATGCCTTTAATCCTAAACTACTCAGGAGGCTGGGACCTGAGGATCAGTTTCAAGGTAGCCCAGACAGAAAGAGTCTGTGACATTCTTATGCCCAATTAGCCAGCAAAAAACTAGACATGGAGCTGTGACTCAAGTGTAGAGCACCAGCTTTGAGTAGAAAAAGCTAAGGGACAACCCAGTACTGGCATGCGTGTACACACACACACAACCACCAACAGACATTGAATGGAGCAGCATTATAACTGAGGTTTGAATAAAACCTATGTACCAGCTCTGATCTCTAATACTTTATGGCTTATTTTCATTATTTTGGTGTCAGTACCACTTCAGGGCCTGGATACAACTTTTCAACAAGCTGCTTCATCATCAGATTGCTTTCCAAACCACAATAGCTTGAGGTCTAAGATGACTTCTTAGTACAGTATTTGGCTATTAATAATGCATTTTTGGACATGAAGTCCAATACTGGCTAATGACATCTTTTTTGTTTGTTTTTTTGGGTCCAGTTATGAGGCCTGAACTCTAGGCCTGGTCGCTGTCCCTCAGCTCTTCAGCTCAAGGCTAGCGCTCTATCACTTGAGCCACAGCGCCACTCTGGCTTTTTTCTTTTTGCTTATGTGGTGCTGAGGAATCAAACCCAGGGCCTCAGGCATGCAAGGCAAGCGCTCTACCACTGAGCCACTTTCCCAGCCAAGAAATGTATTCCATACCTGACTTACATAACTGTAACTCCTCACATTTATAATTTTTTAAAAAGCTCAAAAAAGAGAAACTTTTCTATAAAAAAAAAAAAAGATAACTGAAGCAATGCTGCTAACCAAAGGAAAAATCATTTGGGTCTGTTGGTAGATAGAATTTTAGAAAATTGGCCATCTGTCCACAGAAACACATAACTCAATCCATGTAATTTCCCCTGTTCTTATGACTTTAGAGCTTGCTTTTTTGGTATCATATTCATAAACACAACTCACTTACTCTTTCAACAATTACTTGAGAGCTTGCTATCTGTCAAAGATTGTTCAAGAAGACACTAGGGATGATGCATTAAGCAACAGGACATCTGAGGATCACAGTTTGAAGCCAGCCCAGGCAGACAGATGGTTCTGAGACTCATCTCCAACTAACTAGCAAAAAGCCAAAGTGTGGCTCAAGTAGTTAAAGAGTGCCAGCTTGAACAAAAAAGCTGAGGGACAGAGCCCAGGCTCTGAGTTCAAGCCCCAGTACTAGCACAAAGAAAAAAGAAGGCATGACATGACCAAAGTAATGTGGCTTGTCATAGGAACAGTGACAGAACGTACTTAAGCTTTAAAACTCTCTTTTGGGGGGATGTCACCAAGAGTGGGAGAAGGGAATTGGTGAGCACAGTCCTTCATGTTTGATAAGCCGCAGGTTTCAACAGCATCCTGAGAACACTAATCTCCCCATCCTACTATTTCCTTAGAGTCATGATGTCCAAGTCCTGATATAAATAATACAGGCATGACATCAACCAATGTTTTAACAGGAGAAAATAAAAGCCACTGCTATCTGAACTGTTATATCTGTGTATTAATAGCTCTTCACATTGACTTAACGGGGGCCTGAAGACTGGAAGGGGAGGTTTAATGCCCATCTCAGTAGACAAATCCCTGCAACTCCTTCCTCCAATTAATCATCCATGCAGCCAGAAGGGAAGATGTGGTTTAAGTGGCTGAGCAGAATAAGCCAAGTGAGAGCACAGGCCCCTGAGTTCAAGCCCTAGTACTTGCTAGGAAAGAGAGGACATACAGCAGCCATCTCTCCAAGGGGGTGTAACCGCACTGACCTACAGGGAGTGAAGATGAGGTTTTTCCCTCACAGCTGTACTTCTAAAGACTAAAAATTGGATGTTATTTTAATAGCCGTGGATTCTTTTCATTTTGAAGTGGTTCATGTCCAGTAAGTCATTCTTAAGTAGTAATTCTTATAGAAGGGACTTTTAGGGGAACCAAAAACTTTAAAAAGTATGTTCAGAATCTGATGCCAGTCCTTCATGCCAGCAATCCTAGGTACTCGGGAGGCTGAGATCTGAGGACTGTGGTTCAAAGCCAGCCCAAGCAGGAAAGGCCACGAGACTATTACCTGCAACTATCCAGCAAAAAGCTGTAAGTGGAGGGGTGGCTCAAGAGGTAGACACCAACCTTGAAGCCCCTAGTTGAAGCCCCAGTACATGCTCTTTCTGTATGTCTCTCTCTCTCTCTCTCACACACACACACAGAGGAGAGAGAGAGAGAGAGAGAGAGAGAGAGAGAGAGAGAGAGAGAGAGAGAGAGAGAGAGAGATTAGAAGATTGAGCAGCAGAGGGCACCGACATGTGGCATTGTCTGCTTTAGTGTACACTTTGTGCCTGTGGCTGACTGGTATTTGAGTTTCAGTTTACTGGTCTCTCAAGGCATGCCATGACCCTGGCAAGGCTGTGATCATGTGCCAATGCCTTTCTCTAGTGAAATGACATCGTCCCTAATGGGTTCTTTCTTTCATTATATTTTCCTTCTTCTTGGCTGAAGTAGCTCATAATTTTTATGATTCTAGCCTCTAACAGACTGCTTGGATTACTGTAGAATGTTGGGCACTACATTCCTATTCTCTTCTTTCTGGGTCCAACCAAGAAAATGGGTAAGTTATATACCAGAAAGCCAGAATGGAGCTGTGGCTCAAGTGGTAGAGAACAGAAAATAAGCTCAGGGACAAGCCCTGAGTTCAAGCTCCAGGATCAGCACAAAAACAGAAAAAAGCAAAAAGCCTCAATCAGTGAAATCCCATATATATCAAAGGAGAGGAAAAACCACAAAAAGTAAGCCATGTGCACTCATGAGTCTAATAAAGATTGAGCTTTTCTCCTGAGGGCATCTTAATGGCCCAGTGACTTAGATCTTGTATTAAACAAGAACCATGTTTGTGTTGCAGATGTCATACTATGCACAACTGAGTTCATACACTATATTCTGCAGCTTGTTCAGCGGCTCACCTATCTTTGGCATGACTGATGTTCCCATGTGCTGAGAACTTGGTGGGGGCTTTAGATGAACCTTAAATACTAGTGGTCATCTCCTCCCAGTCCATCACTCCTGATCCCTTCGCATGTCCTTGAAAAAGGCACCTGTGATTCTCCAGCTTTTCCCCAAGGTCCATGCGTACCCAATGCTATGCAATCACAATGTTTCCCCTCTAGGAAACTTCACTATGTGACACTTTAGACAACACCAAACTTATTTCACTATGAAGTGACCCTTCTTTTTCTTTAGACATCATTAAATTATGAAACCATTCATTATGTATATATTCCAAAGCTACTTCTATACCCTAGTACATCCAGTAGAGTATCCCAGTATATATTGAGAATTTTTTTCCCTCAGTCTTGGGACTTGAACTCAGAGCCTGGGTGCTATCTCTGAGCTCTTTCACTCAAGGCTGGCACTCTACCACACCATTTCCAGTTTTCTGATGGTTAATTGGAGGTAAGTGTGTCAGACTTTCCTGCCCAGGCTGGCTTTGAATCATGATCCTCAGCTCTCAGCCTCCTAGCTAGGATTAGGATTACAGGCACCAGTACCTGGCAAATATTGGAAATTCTGATTGTTACTACTACTCATTGTTAGTAGATTGGTATGAATAAAGCAGAGGGATATCCTTTCAGTATTGCCAGTAAGAAGTTGAACATAGCCAGGCATGGTAGTGCACACTTGTAACCCTAGCCCTTGGGAGGGAGATGTAAGAGGACTACAGGTTCAAGACCAGCATAGGTTGCATAATAAGACTGTCTCAAAAACAAACAACAATAAAATATTCATTTAAATTTGCTCCTTTCAAATGGCAAAGTAGCTTTTATAGTGGCAATGGTTCAGGCCAGATGCACATTCAAGGTAGCCATGCCTGGCTTCAACAAAGAAACACTGACATGTTGTGGTAGCTTGAAAAGACATTGCAGAAAGGATCCTAGAGTTGGCTGAAGAAGATGAAGTTAAAATACCCAACTTTTAAGGTTCAAGGGGCTGAAGGATTAATGCTTTTGAGAAAGATACTCAGAGCAGATAGCTAACTGGACCAAATGATCCAGGAAGCACACCAGGAAGTCCTAACATGTAAGCATATATGAAGAAAATGTGGCCAAAGCAAACGTGTCCAATACTTATGAGAAATGACAATACTTACCCAAAAAAGAAAGAGAAATGTGAAGCTCTTTCTTGTTCATATGGAAAATTACTAAGTGCAGTTGGTTCCCTGACTGTAGGGCTGAGTACTATAAATGAAGAGAAGTGTTTCTTTCTCTCCTTAGGAATTGATCATGCAAAGCATCATGGGTTCTCTGTGCTGGAGGCACTGCTCCTGTGCATGGTGGCAGAAGGGCTCTGCCTTTTCTTTTCTGAACTGCAAATGTATGAGAGACAAGGAGGTAGGTGGTGTATGAATCAAAGATACCCAGATGGTCATCATAACGGTCTGGCCTTAATTTGAAAGGAAATCTTTACAATGGGCAACAGCTATCTCTCGTTCAAGTGTAGCACTGCAGAAACAGAAGGCCGTAGGAAATCCTGGACAAAGCCGGACAGAGGTCACCATGGTAGAGATTTTTCCCTAACTGTTCTTGCCACCATTTCTTCCCCTCCACCAAAAAGGAATCACTAAAAAGCTGTCAAAGATGGAAGAGTGCTTGTAGCATTCCTTTGTGAGCATGTGTTTCCAGTGAAAAGCTAACTGAAAGAAGAAACACCACCACCAAACTCCTTACTATTTCTCATCCTAAGGCCTCCAAGCTCTTCTGAAACAGTATCTTTATGATACTATGTATGGCAGCTAGTATAACTTTTTTTCTGGTGTCAGTACTGGAGCTTGAACTACCCATTAGTTACTCAAGGCTGGTGCTCTGCCACTTGGAGACCCCTGGCTTTTTTTGTTGGTAATGGGTCTTGAACTCTGGGCCTGGGCTCTGTCCCTGAGCTATTCAGTGCAAGGCTAGCACTTTACCACTTGAGCCACGGCGCCACTTCGTTTTCTGGTGGTTAATTGGAGATAAGAATCTCATGGACTTTCCTGCCTGGGCTGGCTTTGAATTACGACCCTCAGATCTCAGCCTCCTAAGTAGCTAGAATTACAGGTATGAACCACCTGTAATTCTATTAGTTAACTGGAGACAAATCTCATGGAATTGACTTTTCCTGCTCTGGCTGGCTTTGAACCAGGATCCTCAAATTTCAGCCTCCTGAGTAGGCAGGATTACAGGTGTGAGTTGCTGGTATCCAGCTTAGCTGATTTTAACTTTTACTCACAAGTAAGCAAAGAGACAGTGGCAAAAGTAGTAGGGAGAAACAAATCATCAGGTCCTTGGATTTGTTCACACCTCCTCCACAAGTTAAGAGACACTGAACCAAACACAACTTATGCCTGGTTCTAGAACTCTAAGGACTCAAGTGATGGAGTCTTGAGAAATGCTCTTTCCTCATAAGTGATAACACATGCATGCCTTTTGAGTAAGGAGATGGCAAGGTAACCCACAACTATTGGAAAGAGATGCAAGACTGTCTTCTTGTTTCCCCACCCAGGAGAGATCTTGTGTCGATCTTAACAAATTGAACTGCCAATTGAACTACATCTCCACTTCCAGTTTTGATGGTTAATTACAGACAAGAGTCTCAGACTTTTCTGCCTGGGCTGGCTTCGAACTACAATCTTTACATCTCAGCATCCCAGCAGTCCTTACATCAAAGCAGTAAAATTCCAAGTGCTATGCTTTGCTAATGCTTTCTATATTTTTGATCACATGCATTTCTACATTCTTGGGCCCTATTCTCTAAAGATCTTCCATAGAAAAGGTATTAACACCAGGATCTGAAACAAACAGTGCACCCAATGTGTACATTGGTTCTATATATTTTGAGGAACACTTATTAAATACACAAAGGAAGCATGCAACATTTAAGTGATGATGTCAACAATGTTGATGGCCTGTGTAATGCAGATTCCAAGGTCCTTCGGGAAACTGAAGATGTTCAAAAGTTGCTCCCCAGTATCCAGTAACAACACTCTAAAAATGACCATTTCCGTTTGATACAAATATACAAATTTAAAATGTGTGCAGTTCAGAACAGCCTACCAGTTCTTTAGATTGCTGGTGTGCCAGAAAATATATAGTCAATAAAAAAATACCAGAGAGGAGGGGACAAAAGGCTCTCTGGATCTGTACAGCAAAATGAACAGCACTTCCACAGGGAGCGATTCATGGCAGAAGTGGGCTCCTTGGCCTCAAGAAGCAGTGAACGATGGTGGGTCACAAATCTGGTGATGGAGGGTAAGATGTGTAATAAGGCCCATTTTCCTGTGGAGAGAAGAAAAGACAAGCAGATGAGGTGGTGGCAAGGCGAATTCAAGTGGGAATGTGTAGGAATGTGACCTGAGCCAGGAGACAGCGTGTGAAACTCCCAG
Source organism: Dipodomys spectabilis (assembly GCF_019054845.1). Classification (NCBI taxonomy): domain Eukaryota; kingdom Metazoa; phylum Chordata; class Mammalia; order Rodentia; family Heteromyidae; genus Dipodomys; species Dipodomys spectabilis. The sequence continues at coordinate 1,281,515 of NW_024870825.1, read as the reverse complement.
CCTATGCCTGGCACCAAGCAGGCCCGCAGCTAGGACACCAGTTTCTTTGGGGCAATAAGGGCTGATGATGCCGGAGGGACAGAACTTGTTGAATATTTCATATGCTATTTCCTGGCTCCATTTACCCCTCATATATGTAGTGCTGCAAATAGGTAACATTTTCATTACACAAGAGGAAAGTGAAGATCTCACAGAGACTGTCAGTGATCATCCTGTAAACTCATGGAGACAGTAATCTGTCAAGTCTGGTTTCAAATCCAAATCAATTTGAAAATACTCAAATCTTTCTTTTGTTAGAGTGTGCTGTTTTACTCTGTGCTGAAACTTTTTGTGGTGCTGGTGATCAAACTCAAAGCTTGGGCATGATAAGCAGGTGTCCCATGGATCTTGGTTTTTTTTTTTTTAGTTTTGTTTTGTGTGCCAATACTAGGGCTTAAAATCAGAGCCTGGGTGTTTTCCCTTAGATTTTTTGCTCTACCACTTTTGCCACACTTCCATTTCTGGCTTCTTATTGATTGGAGACAAGAGTCTCTCAGAAGGGGCTGGGAAGATGGCTCAGTGGTAGAGTGCTTGCCTTGCATGCATGAGACCCTGGGTTCAATTCCTTAGCACTACATAAGCAGAAAAAGCCAGAAGTGATGCTGTGGCTCAAGTGGTAGAGCACTAGCCTTGAGCTGAAGAGCTGAGGACAGTGCCCAGGCCCAGAGTCCAGGCCCCATGACCGGCAAAAAAAGTCTCTCAGCTTTGTCTTGGAACCATGATCCTCAGATCTCAGATTCCTAAGAAGTGAGGATCACAAGCAAAAGCCTGGGATTTTTCTTTTTAAGAGTCTTGCGTGAAGGTTAGGATGTCCTTGAATTAATAATATAGCCTCATCTGGCCTCAAACTCTAAATCTGTCTCCCAAGTGCTGGGATTATGTGTGTACCACCACGCCCATTTGGAATTTTAATAGTTATGAAACAGCAACAAAATTATCTATGAAGAATCTAATAACTATAACTGTTTTGACAGAAATGAGTTTTCATGACATGCTTGAGTTGCAAGGCTTGTAAAAATTAAAGTTCTTAGGGAATTTAGTTCCAGATCAAGATGGAGCCCTAAATGCCAAAATTCACATCAAATTTGGAAGGCAACTAATCAATCCAATGCAAGGAAAACTTTTTGTTCCTTGCTTTGATTAATCATAACACAAATCAAGATAGTTAATTTCATGGTCGAAGGACCTTAGATTAGATTTATGAGACAAAAGACTGGCTTCTCATTTTTAAGGGAAGAATTTCCTTGCCAATTTTTTTTTTCTGCAGTAAGTCATAAACAGAAGATGCTTAGATTCAATGTGAGACAGTAGTAAAGAATGTGAGGTAGGATGAAAATAGATTATAGTCTATTTACCTTATGATAATTATGGGTAGTGCATATACTACTCATGTACACCTGCCCGTGTACATGTATTGGGCACAGGAGGAAATGAGATACTGTGTATGTGAGTGTCTGAGTGAGAGGCTGACCAGTCATCAGAGTAGATGCTCTGGAGCAGAAACTGATTTTGACTCCTAGCACCAGGAAAATAAGAGCAGATTAGGAAAATCAACTTCTTGCTAATCAGACCAGGTATGTGGATATATGTACAGAATTTAAATAAATTCTAGAACTGGCTACATTCCTAGAAAGACATGAGAAAAATTCTCAATTTTAGCACCACCCCTTAATAAGATCTACAGAGCAAAGTGGACTATACAATGACACAAAACAGAGCTTCCTCTAATCTCACACTGAACACGAGACTGTCAGCAGTCAGCTTCTTCCCTACTTCTGCAAACAATCATTGCAGCTAAGGAACTGATTCCAGGGGAATATGCACACTGTCTTCTCTGACCTTATTTATAAGAGCGCTGACTGGTTCCTTTCCTGACAGGGCCTCAGCATTATTTTATCTAGACAGAGAAGAATTAGCTTTTAATTATCTTCAAAGATAGAAATTCCAAATTCTTTAGATTTCTTCAAGTTGTATGAAATTGGCTGCCAAGTCATATAAATCTCAGAAATGAAATTTTTCTAAGGTCACTGAAATTTGCCACCAGATATCACTTTACTCTTTTTTTTTTTTTTCTTTTTGCTTATGTGGTGCTGAGGAATCGAACTCAGGGCCTCAGGCATGCAAGGCAAGCGCTCTACCACTGAGCCACCTTCCCAGCCTTCACTTTACTCTTTTACCAAAAACAATCTTAGTATGTGTAAGGCATAGTCCAGCATGGATAAAAAAAAGAGAAATGGTTAAATAAGCCTGTCATCAGATTTGAAGCACTATTTAATTTTTATGTTCTTATGTCTGTATGTAGCAGAAAGGTAACACACTTAAAGTAACAACCACGTGGTACAGTTATAGTTCTGTATTTCTAGAAAACAGTCTTGAACTCAGAGCCTGATACACTTGCCTGACTTTTTTTACTCAAGGCTGGCACTCTACCATTTGAGCCACAGTTCCACTTCCAGCCTTTTGCTGGTTAATTAAGAAATAAGTCTCAAAGACTTTTCTGCCTAGGTTGGTATCAAACCAGATCTCAGCTTTCTAAGTAGCTAGAATTACAGGCATGAGACACTGGTGTCCAACTAAGAATAATTTACAAATTATGAATTGTAATTGATAAATTGTCTTCTAAATTTCTGGCATCATATTTCCTACTAGTTTTTTTTTCTTCTTTGGGTCCGGTCATGGGGCCTGAACTCTGGGCCTGGGCACTGTCCCTCAGCTCTTCAGCTCAAGGCTAGTGCTCTACCATTGAGCCACAGCGCCACTTCTGGCTTTTTTCTTTTTGCTTATGTGGTGCTGAGGAATCGAACCCAGGGCCTCAGGCTTGCAAGGCAAGCGGTCTACCACTGAGCCACCTTCAGCCTTCCTACTAGTTTTTTAAGCATTAAGAAAACAGTTCAAAGGCCTAACAATAAGGCTGTTATTTAAATTCCCATAGAATAAACAATCTTTGCACCCATGACCCAGCTGTTCCAATTATAATTCTCTGCAACAGCCAAACACAAAATTTTATTAGCTATTACAATGTAGTAAACATTCCACTCTCACATAAGGACACAGAAATCATAACAGAAGTTGGACAAACATGTTGCAAGATTTCTGGCTATATCCACATTGCATAATAATTATGGTAGAATAATTCATTTCAAATTCAATATAAATTTTAAATATATTTTGTGGTTCATGCATAAAGATATGTAATCAGCAACAGTTACACAAAGAGCTTGATGAGCTTTAGAGCTTTTGTAGATTATTAAGGTGACAGAGAATTATCACAATGAAATAAGATCTTTGATGCAACTGAAGAAGCCCTTTCATTAGTGTTGAAAAAAATAGATCTACAAATGAATATACACATTATAGCAGTATTAATAATATCAGCTGGGGCTCTTAAAGGCATTACACAAGCCTTTAGAAAAATACAACTTTTAGCAAGGTAACAAGTATAGGATAGGTTATTTGATTTATGTTATGTTATGTTTTAGGTTATCTGATTTATTGCAAATGGACATCAATCAATTCTAGCTCTCATGCAGCTGAAAAGCCATTTGATCTAAAGAAAATCAGGCAGTGCTATCTGTCTGAAATGTGATGGAGACTGGCCAGCAAAACGATACGGGATTTAAACTTACAGCAGCAACATCGCTCCCTGATATGCTTATCTGGAGGAAAAAACTGTTGCATCACAGAGACTGTTCCTAGAGTTACTGTAGGAAAAGAGTTCAATGGGACTAAAGTACATTGATGTGGAGCTATGCTCCCACACGTGCAGTGCCGTGCTCTGGGGAGCACCCTGCATGAGCATCCCTCATGAGGGTGAGGGAGAACACCTGGTACTCACCCTGGCATCGTATTCAAGGACAAAGGGAGGAAAGTCGATCTGCTCTGGCGATATTGCAGAAAACAGCTGGTGCAGACTGTCCACGTGGTGGATTTTGTCCTTCAGTCCTGAGACAGAAAAGGTGGTAAAGAACCACGTTGATACCTGGTTAAGACAAGGGAAAAATAACGTAAGCCAGTGAAGGTAAAATCAGACACAACTGTAGTTTCCTAGGTCTCTCTTGAGCAGTCAAGTCCATGACTTGGGACACTGGCATGCGAGAGTGGGGTGGGGTAGAAATGGGAGTGCAAAGGTGGGCTGGGGAGGAAAGGCAATTGTTTATATTCTAAGATGCATATTAAGGCAAAGTTTTCTTATTTAGTATCTACCATAAAAAAACTGAAAAAAAATTAAAGATTTGGGAAAGGACAACTGAGATAGTTTGTGAATACTAAAGATTTTCACCTAATTATTAATGCACACTGGGGTTCTGAGCTCAGAGTATTGCACATATTAAGTAAGGATGCTAGTACCTGAAGCTTTAGCTTATAAGTCTCTCCTATTTCCTACCTTAATGGGATGACAGGCATATCTAACCATGCCTGGAGTATTCTTTGAAGTAGGTTCTTTCTAAATTTTTGTCTCGACTGGGCTTGAACCATGAGCCTCCTAACACTGTGTTTCAAGTAATCGTACAGGAATGAGATATACCTGGATAGAAATACTCCATTTATGGCTTTGACTTTACTATAAAAATGTTGGGTTTTACTGAAAGTAAGTTTTATTCTCTTATTTTCCTAATCTATAAATTTATAGAGAGAGAATACAATGGCTTTTACTAGGTAGGGAAAGCAGGTAATAAAAGACCCGAAAGTGCACTGGGTTTAGTAACTCAGATTAATGGTTTTTACAATCTCTATATTTCATATACCTTATATTCTTCCAGTTTGGTCCAGTATGCCAGTTGAAGCTGTTTTCACCAAACCCATTAATCTGAGTTACTAAACCCAGTGCACCTTCTGGTCTTTATTACCTGCTTTTCTATTCCTTAGTACCGTATACACAGAAAAAGCTGGAAGTGGTGCTGTGGCTTCAGTGGTAGCCTTGAGCAAAAGCTCAGGGACAGTGCCCCTGAGTTCAAGCCCCAGGACTGGCAAAAAAACAAAAACAAAAACAAAACGAAAGAAAAAAAACCCCAAAACAGAGTTTGAGATTTAGATGAGTAAAGTGGGGAAGAAAAAAGACACTAATTGTTGAAGAGAGGCTCTGGAGGAAATAGATTCAAATTCAGCCTTTGCTGCTTAGTCTAATTCCCCTCCCTGTAAAATGGGATAAGTCTTTATTTCAAAAGATAATGCCTAGGAAGAATGAACACAAGGTGAGTACTCATAGAAATATTAGCTAACACTGGTGCCATCGTTACCATGGGAACCAAAGCAGAGGTAGAGGGGCTGTCCTTCATTAGGAAGGAACACAAGGCAGGCCACTATAGTTAAGGTTACAGGTGTTGGTCATCAGTGTCTGGTAGACAATGGCTGACAAGACTGTCCACAGATGGCAGCATCACACTACCAAGCCCCAGGACCAGAATTCAGGATCAATTGAAAAGGTAAATTCACAATCACAATGATAGCAACAATTACAATGCTGAAGTGCATAATGTTCTGGCAGGTAAGCAGGTTTAAATTCCAGATTTAGTCCCCAAAGAAAAACACGTACCTTTGAGCGAAATGTTGGGTGAACAAAATAAACAGCCTTCAAATTCCTTTTGTACCTAATCAAAACAAATAAATAAGAGGGCCGACTTAAGTCACCCCTAAGACATCAGTGAGAATTGTAGAAATTAGCTCTTACTTGAATATAAATCTATTCTGACAAAATTGTTTTTTCAAAGCACATGTTTATATATGGAATTTTAAGTGAACTGTCAAAATTGAGTCAGAGAATGTTTGATTATTTCAACTATTTTATAGAAAACATTAATTGTTCCCACTGGTTGTGACAAAGCCACCTCAAGGTAGGACAAAGTATGTTTGCACTTAATAAGGGCACTGTGATCAGAAACTGGTAGTTTGATGGTCATATTATAGTAGAATCTGCTGTGATGGTTCACTATGAGATGGGAATGGTATTGCTTACGTAATCCTCAACCATCTTGAAATGAATGCCACTACTGTCCAATTTGAACTCTAAGTCACTGACTGGCAAGTGTACTGCCACAGAATCAGACTCCTATGCACTTCTCCATCCATACTGCTGAGCATGCCTGAGCATTTTAATAACTGATAAGGAGTTGAAAAGGATTTCAGACAAATAATAAAAAAAAAATTTTTTTTGGTGTTGGTCCTGAGGCTTGAACCTCGAGCCTGGGATGCTGTCCTGTAGCTTTTTTGCTTAAGGCTGGCACTTTACTACTTGAACCACAGCTCCACTTCGGATTTTTTGGTTCACTGGAGATGAGCCATATGGACTTTATGGACCTGGCTGGCTTTGAGCCTCCAGAGCAGATAGGATTATGGGAGTGAACCACCGGTTCCTGGCTCAGAATGCCATTTTTATTTAGAAAAGATATGAGTGAGTAATCTAAAGTATCACATATGACCTTGCTGTAGTGGAGTGTCATGTATTTTCCAGTTAAAATACACACTGTTCTACCAAGGGAAATACATTTAATCAAAATAACTTTTATTAAATACAGTAATCTGTCACGTCTAAATTCTGTATTTACTGTAGTGAGACCTTTCATGATGTACTTTACCTTTCCAAATATCATTCCTCTACTTTTCAAATGTAAATACCATCTTTCCTAACAAACTCATGGGTTACATTAAAATAAGCAATATTAACATATCAGAAAATTAGAAGGTAGTTCTTTTTTGTCATTTTACATACGAAGACTAGCAGTGATCCCCAACTTTCCCAAGGTATTTAAAGTGAGATGAGTACATATAAATTTATATTAATGCAAAGTAAGCTTGAGTTAAGGAAGGCATCCTATGAATAAAATATCTAATCTACGCAAGACAAAAACCTGTCAGGTGAAATAGTCTTTTATAGGATATTTAAGAGTTTTGCTGTCGCTTAATATCCCCTCCTCCATAATTTGGAAAAACAACTAACTTGACATCAACAACATCGTAGAGCTTCTTTAGGAAGTCAGAGTTGAGGTGATTGTACTCGCTGGTCAGTGTGTGAAAATAGACTAAGACGTACTCCTTCACAGCAATGTGGTCCATGACATGGATGAAATACAGGAGAGCCTGTAAGGAAAAAAAGAGGAAGAAGAAGTCTGTTTTACAGAGGCTGACAGAAGGGAGAAAACCCCAATATTAACCTAACCTATGACCCAATCACTGCAGATGGACATATGAAAACGATGAGTACCAAGACTCTTTCCAAACACATCCAGGAAAAAGAATCTTCCCAGAGTTGAGCAATTCTCACAAAGGCCATGGTAAAACCCATAGTTCTGTTCTAAGTGATGGAAGGCATAAATCAGTCTCCTCAGAAATAACTCTTCCTATATCAGAAAATTCTTCATTGATCATAAACTGAAATGTTGAGTTAGAACCCCTTTGTACAAGTTTATAAAGATAAAAACAAATAAACAAATCCCCAGAGTTTTAGTTAACTACCAGACTTCCTTTCTCTAGGAAATGCTAAAACCTTTAGAAGCAGCATTTCTAGACTTCTAGTAATTCTTGGGAGTTTCTCCTTGAATTCAATCAAAATTTTTGCAGCTTCTATTCAGATACAGACTCATATCCTAATGTACCAACTATAGAAGAATATTGTGAGTAGTTCTTCATACAGCTTGCTTTAAGAGCTAATTTTGTTAGCATTTCTAATGCTAATGGAACAGGTTCTGATGGGTGGCATTCTGGAGTTTAGAAAGACCCCAATTTAATTGACCTAGGTTGGCTAGAGAAATACTCCATTATAAGAAATTTAAGAGAAATACTCAAAGTAAAACAGATAAACAACAAGGCAGGGCTGGTATGAGCCAGTGGTTAAGCTGCAGACAATTACAAAGTGGCAGCAAGGAAGGAACTGCTGAAGGGATCACATTAAACAGGCTGTTTTCCAGTTCCTCCTCAGCAAGTCCTTGGCATTAACATGGACAAGAGGACAGAGGACAGAGGAGGACACTGTGAGAACAATCTGTTTCTAGTTGCTATCTGGCTTGAACTTACACTGTATCTTATTACTCTACATGAAATGATAACATCACAGTATCAGGAATGCCTTGAAAGTATACACCAAGATCAGCACAGGAGATGAGAATGAACATCGATTACTATGAACACAAAACAAGTGATTGCAAATAGAAATTTTCTGATATACAGAACCTTTTCCTGGCTTACCTTGTCCATATCTATCAGTGTTACAGGAATGTTTCTTCCAACAACCACCATCACTGTGCGACCACAATTATCCACACCTGCAAAGAGAGAGGACACCGGCTCCCACAAACTGTACTCTAAGGCATAGCTTGTTCTGTGCTCTTTATACACATACACACGCACACATACTTAAAAGGGTGAAAACCAAGAAGTTTCTCAAATTTCATTGTTGTATTTCCTCTTTCCTTCTCCCCACCCAGCCCCCATCTCTTATTTTAAGCTTATGAGATTCTGGTCACTGCCCTGACTTGAAGATATACTCTCAATGTGTGTGGTGGTCCCAACTATTCAAAGGTTGGGGTAGGAGAATCATGGCCTGAGGCTGGACTGTGTGCATAAGTGAGACATCCCATCTGAAAAATAAATGAAATTAAAGAGTCCTGGAGGTAGAGTTCAAGTAGTAGAGCCACCTGCCTAGCAAGTAGAAGCCTTGAGTTCAAACCCAGTATTACAGAAAAAGGTAAGATCTGTTACAAGATTTTAGATCACGGTCAACCTGGGATCTTTTGGCTTTTGCATTAGAAAATGCTTTTATTTGTTTTTAGCACTGACCAAGCAGTTCATTTGTCAATTATTTGGCATTCTTAATTTGTTTGTCTACTGTCCAGTTTCACCTCACTGACATGTGGACGGGACTAAGGTCCTTTTTTTATTTTTATTTATTTTTAAAAATTTTTTTTTGGGTCCGGTCGTGGGGCCTGAACTCTGGGCCTGGGTGCTGTCCCTCAGCTCTTCAGCTCAAGGCTAGCGCTCTACCACTTGAGCCACAGCGCCACTTTCGGCTTTTTTCTTATGTGGTGTTGAGGAATTGAACCCAGGGCCTCAGGCATGCAAGGCAAGCGCTCTACCACTGAGCCACCTTCCCAGCCCCAGGTCCTTTTTTTAAAAAATACTTTTTATTGTTATTATAAAGGCAATGCACAGGGGAGGTTACCATTTTATAAGTCATGTGTACGTTTCTTTTTGATCTTCTTACAAATAGCATTTTAAGCTCATCATAACTTTTAATAACGTTAGTGACCCAGAAAAATATGAAAATTAACTCAAACATGAAAATTAACAAATATTGTCTGAAAAAGAAATATAATAGAGGAAGCATGGGAGCAGGAGCTTTTGCTGTTCCCATTATATATTTCTGTAAGGACTAAACTCTGTAATAACAGGCATTAGCATTTTTTTTTGCCAGTCCTGGGGCTTGAACTCAGGGCCTGGGCACTGTCCCTGAGCTTCTTTTGCTAAAGGCTAGCATTCTACCACTTGAGCCACAGCACTACTTCCAGCTTTTTTATGTGGCACTGAGGAATAGAACCCAGGGTATCAAGCATGTTAGGCAAGCACTCTATCACTAAGCCACATTCCTAGCCTAAGTATTAGCATTTTTTGGGAACATTAAAAAGTTCTAAAAGAAAAAGGTCACTAGGAAGAAATGAAATTGGCAATTTAAGACCTTAAACTGAAAATATTTAGGTTAGGACATTCCCCCCCTCCCCTCGCCCTTTTTTTGGTGCTAGTATTGTGGCTTGAATTGTGTTATCGCTCTCCTTTACCTTTTTCTCTCAAGGCTGGCACTCTACCACTTGAGCTACACCTCCACTTCCAGTTTTTTGGTGGTTAATTGGATAACAGTCTTATGGACTTTCCTGCCTCGGCTGGCTTTGAACTGCGATTCTCAGAACTCAGCCTCCTGAGTGCCTGGCTGGGATGTTAAGATCCTGATGATGGGTAAAAACTATGTATGTCAGCACAGAAACTTTTTGTTCATAAGTGGAATGGAAGAACTCAAAGAAGGAAGTCTCAGAAAGCATGCTGGGTAGGGTGCTGAAAGGTAAGTTCCCACATCCGCAGGCTCACCTGTTTGGTATAAGGCTTTCAGAGAGGCAATATCAGACAGATCCTCAGATCTTGCTTGACATAACCAGCGATTATAACTAGACAAATAAAGAATGCAATCATTATAATGAATTTGTGCATACTGCATTTACATATGTAACCCATTGTTCATATCCACAGAACTGATGTCATGTTAAAATGAGAAGCAGTTAAAGAGTCCATAATGTCATGCTGAATCTTCTATTACTGATAAAATAGACATGAGTTACTAAGAAAAGGTGTGTTCATACCACACAACTACAAAACAATCCTTATGATTAAATGCTATAAATAGCTTACATTTCAGGTAAAAAAAAACCCACTTTCATACAAAGGGGTACTGAAATCAGAAACAGTGACCAAAGGGAATAAACCAGAGGAGAAAAATAAACAAACACAAAAGACAAAAGAACTGTAAACAGTACAGTAAAAAACAAAACAAAAAAACCCTCGTTTCCATATTGTAGAGATCATTTTGATTAGCACCATTTTAGGTGGTAATATGTACATAGCTATTGGGCTATTGTGAACCTCTATAAGGACTATCCCAGGCATATACAAATAAGGGAAACCATGGAGCCTATGTTTCTTTGGGTCTGGCTTACTTCTTTAATATGATTTTTTCCAAGTCTTTCCATTTCCTTAGAAATGGGGCAGTGTCATTCTTTCTGATGGAAGCATAGAACTCCACTGTGTATATATACCACATTTTCTTGATCCATTTATCTACCGAGCAGCATCTGGGTTGATGCCATATCTTACCTATGGTAAACAATGCTACAATGAACATGGTTGTGCCGACAGCTTTAGTGTGGCCTTATTTGTGATCATTTGGTTAAATGTCCAGGAGTGGGATTGCTGGGTCTTAGGGGAGCTCTATATTATTTAGTCTTTTGAGGAACCTCCATACTGCTTTCCAGAGTGGCTGAACCAGTATTACATTCCCACCAACAGTGTAGTAGCGTTCTCTTTTGGCCACATCCCCACCAGCATCTGTGATTGCTAGCTTTCTTTTGTTTGTTTTTTTGGGGGATCTGGTCGTGGGGTCTGAACTCTGGGCAGCATTTCAGCTCAAGGATAGCGCTTTACCACTTGAGCCACAGCGCCACTTCTGGCTTTTTTTTTTCTGCTTATGTGGTGCTGAGGAATCGAACCCAGGACCTCATGCATGCAAGGCAAGTGCTCTACCACTGAGCTACCTTCCCAGCCCCCGATTGCTAGCTTTCTTGAAAATGGCCATTCTAACTGGGGTGAAGTGGAATCTCAATGTAGTTTCGATTTGCGTATTTTTTATGGCCAGAGATGTTGACTATCTCTTCATGTGTTTATTAGCTAGTCTTATTTCCTTTTCAGAGAAGTATCTTCTGAATTCTTTGGCCCACTTATTAATGGGGAGGTTGTTTCTTTGAGCATTTGTTTTTGGGGGGTTTAATTTTTTGAGCTCTAACTATATTTTTGAAATGAGGCCTTTGTCTGTTGTATAGCTAGTGAAGATCTTCTCCCAATTTACTATAGATCTTGCTAGCTTTATGTCCTTTGCTATGCAGAAGCTCTGCACTATAATGCAATCCCATTTACCTTGCTTTCCTTTGATTTGTTGTGTCTTTGGATTTTGGTACCTTTGTCTTATATCTGACTTAGGGAAGTGAAGGGGAATGACAGAAATGGTGGGACAAAGGGTGAACCAATGCAACAGTAACACTCACTAGACACTATGTTGGAAATGAACTTTTACAACTTGGGGGGAAGGGAGTCAGGGGAAGGGAAAGCAGGACAAAATAAGAGAGCGGGTAACACTGCTCGAAAAGAATTGTACTTATTACTTGACTTATGTAACTGCAACCCTTCTGTACATCACTTTTACAATAAAATTAAATAAAATGTCTAAAACAAGGGCCTCATATCAAAAATATACTTAGAACTCAAAAAATTAAACCCCTCAAAAACAAATCTTCAAAGAAGCAACCCATTAATAAATGGCCTAGGGGCTGGGAAGGTGGCTCAGTGGTAGAGCGCTTGCCTTGCATGGGTTTGATTCCTCAGCACCACATAAGCAGAAAGAAAAAAGCCAGAAGTGGCGCTGTGGCTCAAGTGGTAGAGCGCTAGCCTTGAGCTGAAGAGCTGAGGGACAACACCCAGGCCCAGAGTTCAGGCCCCATGACCGGACCAAAAAAAAAAAAATGGCCTAAAGACTTAAAAGAGAGACTTTCTAGAAGAACATATAAGAATGGCAAATAGACACGTGAAGAGATATCCAACATCTCTGGCCATACAAGAAATGCAAATGGAAACTACATTGAGATTCCACCTCACCCCAGTTAGAATGGCCATTATAAAAAAAACTAACAATCACAGATACCGGTGGGGATTTGGCCAAAAGAGAACGCTAACTACACTGTTGGTGAACTGTTCAGCCACTCTGGAAAGTAGTATGGAGGTTCCTCAAAAGACTAAACATAGAACTCCCTGAAGACCCAGCAATCCCACTCCTGGGCATTTAACCAAATGATCACAACCAAGGCCACACTAAAGCTGCCAGCACAGCCACAGCCATGCTCAATGCAGCATTGTTTACCATAGGTAAGATATAGCATCAACCCAGATGTCACTCAATAGATGAATGGATTAATATCACACACACACACACACACACACACACACACACACACACACACACACACACACACACACACACACGGAATTCTATGCTTCATCAGAGAGTACACTGCCCCATTTGTAAGGAAATGGAAAGACTTGGAAAAAAATTTCACTAAGTGAAGTGAGCCAGATTCAAAGAAACATAAGTTTCATGGTTTCCCTCATTTGTAATAATTAGAATGTGCCTATAAAACTATAAGTAAATCCAATGGAAAGAAAAAATTACACTTGGACACGATTAATTAAAGAGCACCCTAATGGGCTGGGAAGATGGCTCAATGGTAGAGTGCTTGCCTTGCATGCATGAGGTCCTCGGTTCAATTCCTCAGCACCACATAAGCAGAAAAAAAAAGAGCTGGAAGTGGTTTTATGGCTCAAGTGGTAGCGCGCTAGCCTGGAGCTGAAGAGCTGAGGGACAACGCCCAGGCCCAGGGTTCAGGCCCCACGACCGGACCCCTAAAAAAAAAAAAGACCCCCCCTAAAAAAAAAGAGCACTCTAAACATTCACATAGTGAGAACAAAGGAGGATATTCTTAGGAGAGGATCATAGTGACTCAATAGCTATGCTCATATGATCATATAAAATGATACTTATTGAAATAAACTCTACGAAATGGAAACGAGTTTTTTTTTTGTTTTTTTTTTTACTTTTTGTGGTTCTTTTTTTCTTCCTTTTCTGTTTTTCCCCCCTTTGTCGCTGTTTTTTATTTCTGTACTTTTTGTCTTGAATATGTTGGTCTGATTTTGGGAGGGGAAAGGAGAGGTTCAGAAATGGTAGGACAAAGAGTAAACTAATTCAGCAATGGTACTCACTAGACACTGTTGGAAATGAACCATATGACTTGCAGTGGAATGGGGTCAGGAAGGAAAAAACTGGGACAGAATGAGGGAGGGGTGACACTGTTTAAAAAAGAAATACACTCAATACATGACTTATGTAACTGTAACCCCTTTGTATATCACCTTCACAATACAAAAAAAAAACTACTGGAACAATTGTCAACTAAAAAAACAAAAACAACAATCAATAACCACCCAAAAACACTATTTTAAATACTATTATTCTGCCAGACGCTGGTGAGATTTATTTTCTCATTTAATTTTTGTGTGTGAGTGTGTGCCACTCCTAGGGCTTGAACTCAAGTGCCTGGATGCTGTCTTCATGCTTCTTTTGCTCTAGCATTCTACCACTTGAGCTCCACTTTCAGCTTTTTCTGAGTAGTTTATTGACAGTAAGTCTCAGGGACTTTTCTGTCCAGGCTGGCTTCAATCTGTGACCCTCAGGTCTCAGACTCCTGAGTAGCTAGGATTATGAGTGTGAGCTATTAGTGCCCAGTTTTTTTATTTTTGACAAAAATTATATATGCTTACAGAATCCAACATGATAACACACACCTTGTGGAATGGCTAAAGCAAGCTAATTTAGCACATCGACTCCTTCACACATGGGCCATTCTTTCCTGTGGTTAACAACATATAATCTTTGATCAACATTTTTTCCCAACCCCAGTTCCCATCAGGCCTATGAAAACTACCACTGTCTTCTCTGCTTTTATTCTTCTGTTGTTGTTGAATCTTTTCTATTCAAAGTTGGTTGAATCTGAAAATGTAGAACTCACAGATATGAAGGACTCCTTATTAAGAGGAACTGGGTAAATTACTATTAATTTCTAAAATATTAAATTCTCACAAGAATTTAATGCTGGTACCCCAATGTTTGTGGGTATCCATATAAGGGGGGAATAAAGAGGGAAGGAAAAACTTGACTATTATTAGGAGTGCTAAGGGGATCCGAAATTAAGAAGCTGGAGAAGTACTGGCAGCCCATGTGCTGTGAGGTAATATGTGGGTTACAATGGACACAGGGATCATTCATGAGAGGGAGCCTGGTCACTGTACTTCAGGAAAAATGCCTGACAGATGACTGTCACACGTGTCCAAGTTTAGAAACTACTTAAAATTAGCATTTGTGACTTCATCCTGTGGAAAGCTATTCATTCATGCCCTCTAGTGGCAATGTGGATTTTTTTTTAATCTAATAGGAATAAAACAAAAGACCTAGCACTGAGGATATACAAAATTTAATTCTGTATAAGAGACCCCAGACATTAACTAATCCAACGTCCATCTTATGAGTGGATACCAACCACACAAACAGTATGATAAATGCCAGAGATTCTTTTTTAAGTGCAAGGTGTGTAAAAGCACGCAGGAGGAGGCTCTGTTCTAGATGTAACGTAAGCTTCCAGAGGCAATCACTCCTTAGCTGACACCCAAGGTGTGGGTAAGATCGAAGGATGCAAGCCTTCCAAACAGAAGGATCAGGAGATAACAAAGCTTAAAAGTGAAGGAACCATGGCTTTCTCAGTTTTGAAGAAAGCAGCAGAGACCAATTGATGAGATTGACAGGTACCAGATGCAATGCTAAACTCATTACAAAGTCTTATTTAACACAGCTCTGTAAGAGGTCAGCCCTTTACAGGTTATATTATTAGATGATAGATATTACTATTTTTAAGAAAGTATTTAGAAAAGCACACACCTTCCCTAAGACTATAAATCTTAGGAAAAGGATAACCAGGGGTAGAAAATCTGCAGCTATGTTTCTAAAAAGGTTTCTTCAAAATCGCTTTAAAAACACTTGAAAAAAAAAATAGAATGAATCAGATGCTTGTAAGGTCCTTCAGATTAATTGAAGAGAAATACCTCTTTTAAACTGAACAAAACTTTAATAGCTTTAACCATATAGTGGAGCACTGCTGCTGTGACTGTCCTTTCCTTTCCCTTGTTTCTGTTGTTAGCAGATACCCTCACCTGGAGGTAGAGGAGCCACAGTCAATGGGGCAATGACTCTGCACTCTCATTGCATTCACACTGACTTCACCACACAGCAATCACTCAGCTTTCAGCCCTGCAGCACCTTCCTCGCTGGCTGTCATGGGGGATGCACAAGCACACAGATGCTTTGGCAGGTGTCAGCATATCCTGCCCACCCCCATAACCCCTGCTTACTTCCGCTGGTGCTGCTTCTGCAGGGCTGCTTCCGACAACTGTCCCTGGAGCGTCAGCTTCCTCTGCTTATCAATATCTCCTTCCATCCGAGCAAAAGCATGGGAGCCAATGAATGACAGGTCCACTCCCAAGCCTTCATCCTCCTCTTCTTGGCTGTCTATAATAAAATATTACTATCAACAGAGCACTGGATGGTGAACGAGGTGGACTGTGAGTGCTGCAGTGGGAATGACAGCAAGGTGACTCAGAAAACTGGGACTGAAGTCTAATGTTCCCACGAATAAGACTGAAGCAAGACCTAGGCACTTAAAGAACTGAAAGAATGAAACAAAGTGCCTGTCCATGTGTGACTCAAGTTTTAGATAGGTGGGATTTAGATGGCCTAGGTGTACCTCAGGGGGTGAGATCATCCATAAAAAGGCAGAAGTAGATGTCTTCAAGACAGCTCGTACCAAAGCAACCAGCAAAAGCATAAAGAGCAAATGCCTGGGACCATGTACTGTTACAGAGGAGGCACTTGACTAGAGCATAAACTCTGGCCCTTTTGTCAGGTAACACCCTAAGGAAGGTGATGGATAGAAATAGTTCAGTTTCAAGGTCTGGGACAGTGGTTCAAGTCATAGAGGTCCTGCCTGGATATGGCACAGGACCCTGAGTTCAGACCCCAGTACCATATATACACAAAGAGAAAACAAATTTCAATAGTACTCTACCATTCTGGTTTTCGATCCTGGTCATACCAACATAATCATTTTTATAAAGCTCAATACATTATGACATGTAACTGAAATCAAACCTCCTTGAGAAGGAGGTCACTGTGGCTGGTCTACCTACTCTACAGAGATGCCATGTCAAATTGGTTTTATGTTCCCTCCTCCTTACTCTTGTTACTTCCTTTTATGGAGAAAGCATTGTGTGGAAGTGGGTGATAGAAATGAGGCTTTTCTTGTGACTGATATTATTGCAAAGATTTACCCTGCTGGAGGATCCCCCAAGTGTATAACCTGTCTCGCCAAGCTTGGCACACTGAACATGTCATGATCTGAGAACATCTGTATTTCCTGCCACTTAACTTGACCTAAGCAAGAAGTGGTCACAGTAATCTTGCAGATGCTGTCCTAGCACTCATGTATGTGAGGCATGTCTCCCCAGAAGGATTTATAACGTAATACATGGGTACGTGTGAGGACTGGCACAAGCCTCAGACAGGTTCTTATATACTACTTTAACCTGTGTGATCCAAGTGTAAAGGAAATGAATGGTTGAAGTATTGCTGTGTGGCTCTTAGAGGATGCTGTGAAAGCTGTATAAAATTTCAGATGATAATGTGCCTGGCTACTATCTCAACATGAAACTGTCACTTCCTTATTAGGCCTAGAAAGTCATCAGGCCCCTCTCTGAGTCTCTGCTGCCTTAACATAAACTTGACATAATACCTGTCTATACCTATCTATAGATAATTGCTTCAATTTGAAGAACAAGATTCTAGTCATGCTAGCAGAGAGCTTGCTACTTCTCTAATGGCTGGTATTCCTTCCATCAGTACCTCAGCTTTCCTGACAGGAAAATGAAGGAAGGTAGAATTGCAGAACTCACCCTCGGGGGCACCAGGTTTCTCACTTATTCTAATCTGTCGTTCTGGGACCACCGGCTCTCCTTCAGCATTTCCAATATCTGCAGGTAGGAAGGGTAACGTCCGAGTCTCCTCCTTCAATGACCTTGGGAAGTACAGAGGTAGCAGCTTTTGGTAAGTAGCCTGTGTCAGAAAAGCAAGGTACTCCGTGAAAAATAACGAAGTACTGAGGCAGCCTAGGCAGTGCTCTCAGTGCTGTCCTACTATGAAGACAATCTCCATCAAGAGGAAAGACCTAACAGCTTCAGGGGTCCTCAGCCTGCTGTCTGAGTCCTCTGATCCCTTCCAGGTCTGTTAGCAAGTCAAGTTAAACAGAATGCTCATCTTATCCACCTCACCACATGTGGATGCCACAGTGCTATGTAATGTTATTACAGGTGTGATGCCACCTGCACTTTCAGCTCATGCCTGTAATCCTAGTTACTCAGGAGGCTGAGATCTGAGGATTGCAGTTCAAAGCCAGCCCAGGCAGGAAAGTCCATGAGATGCTTATCTCCAATTAACTACTAAAAAGCCGGAAGTACAAGTGTGGCTCAAATGGTGAGTGTAAGCCTTGAGTGAAAAAGCTAAGGGACAGCACTCAGGCCCTGAATTCAAACCCCTAGCCATAGACACACAAAAAAGACAGCACAGATGCTAATTCCTTAAGTTCAGCTTTCATTTGTGCCAGCTTTCATTTGACCTAGGTTTAATTCTGAGAGTTTTCTTTTTTTTTCTTTAGTATTTTAAAGTATTTGTACAGGACTGCTATTTTGTAACTTTTATGATTAAAAAAAAAAAAAGAAAAAGAATAAAGTGCATTCTTACACAATTTCCTAGGGGTTGTTTAACTGCATTCATCTCAAAATCCAAAGGACAAATGGGTTTTTCCCCAGCTTGCTTTTCCCACTTGCAGCATTTTCCTTTGCATCATCCTAAGGACTTAACCACTACTCAACACTACTCATAGCATATAGCATATTCCAAACTACACTAAAAAGCCACAATTAGAAAAGAGAAAAAGAAGGACAAGGAAACCATCAAGAAATCATCCTCCAATTTCTCTATTGCATTGCACCATGACTAGATCCTTTTCTCCACAGATAAGACATAGGAACTCTACAGTCTTGCTTTCCAAATCAGACATAATTAACCCTTCAAAAGCATAGAACTCAGTGGTTGTTAATATATTTGCAAAGGTATACAATCACCACCACTCTCCAACTACAGAACACTTCATCAACCCAAACCCATGAGCAGTCACTCCCTATTATTCCCTCCCAGTCTCTGGGAGATACTAAATAACTTGTCTGCCTCTACATTTGCCTGTCTGGGGGCATTTCATTAACCATCGAATGTATGTGTCACCTTTTGTGTCTGTCTTCTCTCATGTAGCATAACACTGCCCAGACTTACCTTGTTGAGGCAGCAGGTGTCAGTACTCCTTACTTTTATTAACATTATTTTATTACAGGTCTATACTACATTTTAGCAATTAAAATTTGAGTTGTTTCTATCTTTCGGCTATTACAAATAATGCTGCTATAAATACTCAGCTAAAGATTTGTGTGTGAACATGATTCCCTGCTGTATACATCCGAGTTCATCAGCAGTGGCCAATAACTAGGGTTTTCAGGAATCAGAATACTGTTTTCTGAAGGTGATGTGATGTCTAATTGTGATTTGTTTTTATCATGGTTAATATTGTGAAGCATCTTTACTCTGCTTATTGGCTGGTTATGTGCATATCTGCTGTGAAGAACTGTGTACTAACCATTTTTCCTTTACTTTCTGTATTTATGACATTTGACGTAAGAAGAAGCTGGCTTGACAAGATTGGCTAATTCCTAAAGACAGAAAACAATTTACTTGTGGTACATCTTAGCCATGCAAACTAACCAATCCTATTTCTGCTTTTCCGTTTCCTGGTTTACCAAAGCACTCTTGAGGTTAAGCCATTGGTCAAGGGATTATGAAACCATGAAATACTATCAGATGAGTTAGAGTACTCTAAAACTAAGTAAGACTTACAAAGGGAAAAAGAACGACTTGGTATTCCAAAAGTGCTATAGATTCAACTGAAACTTACTAGGCCTGACTGGGTACAATGAAACCCAGAAACTTCAGGACTCTGAGTCCTAGTCTTGGCCAGGCTGTCTCCTATTTCCAGGTCAAGCAGACAGCAAAGCTTCACCAACACAGTGGGTTCCCCTAAATTATGCATTGCAGCCACACTGCAGGCAGCCAGGCCAGGCAGCTGCACTCAGTAAGATGCTGCCAGTGACAGCAGCTAGGCAGTTAAGTTCCAACAAAACTGTTCTTCCCTTGTTTTCAGTTTGTAGTGTAAATTTGCTTTCAATGAATGAATGCTAAGTCCCACTGCCAAACATAAGTAGATAATTAGTCTTTGCAGGAAATTCACTAAGTAGACAATGACAAGACAAAGATCAATAGAGTAAAAAACAGAAAATAAAAAGTACAAAATAATTATCACCATACCTCTTCAAGATCAGAGACAGCAAATACTACTTTTTCAATGGTTTCCCCATGAATCTCTAGGAATCTCCTCACAGTACCTAAGGAAGAGAATGGAAAGATTGTTTAGTAAGGGATGACTGTGAAATAAAGCAAATGCTTCAAAGTTTTCTTTTTGGAACAGATTGTTCATTTCCTTCAGGTATGTGCTCAGTAATTCCTTATCAGAGAGGCCAGCCAAGATCACCCTTTGGAAAATCGTCTTGGCTCTGCTTTCCTCCAGAGCAAGTGTAATAGCAATTGCATGGAATGCTTGCTTACCAGTATAGCTCTGCATTTGGGCCTCATCCAGCTTGAAAGCCCACGCAGCGGGAGCCTGAGTATACTGAGAACTTTTAGCAGTGTCTCTAACAATCTAGCACACGTGGCAAGCAGTGTCTTCCTCTCTCACTCCTGCAAACCCCCTGTCTCCCCAACAACGAATTCTTTTTTCTTTGTTTGGCTTTCCCCTATCAGTTTGCTAATAAGAAGGTCTAACAAGTAAGACTGAACTTACTGGAGAGCTGCCATACTTTTAGTCCTTTATGCCCCTGCCCTTGTCTTTTTTTTAAAATATGTTTTTATTGTGAAAATACTGTACAGAGGGGTTACAATTACATGGGTAAGATAATGAGCACATTTCTTATCAAGCATTGTAGCCTCCTGATTTGTTTCCCCTTCCCATCCCTTCATATCCTCCCCCTCCCCACTTCATCCCCCCCCCCCCCCCCACCAAAGTTGTAAAGTTCATTTTTCAACATAACGACTTGTACATCTCATTGTTGCAATGGGTCCTCCTGTATCCCTGTTTAAACAATTTGTTTTTTCCCTTCCCCTCCACATATACCAACATCATATATAGTGAAAGCAGGGGTTATAGCATGGGGGAGGGACATACAAGGCAACAAAGACATAATCTTACAAGTATGTTAGAAACAATCCCTGCCCTTGTCTTTTAAAATGCCCTCCAGAGTCTGTCAGTAATGACATTTACTTTCTTAATATGCATTATTATTATTTCTGTTGGTGAGGGCCTTGAACTCTGGGCTCTGGGCCTGAGTCCTGTCCCTCAGCTCTTCAGCTCAAGGCTAGTGCTCTACCACTTGAGCCACAGCGCCATTTCTGGTTTTCTGGTGGTTTACTGGAGATAAGAGTTTCATGGACTTTCCTGCTCGGGCTGGCTTTGAATCCTGATCCTCAGATCTCAGCCTCCTGATTAGCTAGGATTACATGCGTGAGCCACTGGTGCCCGGCATTATTATTCTTAAGCTACTATTTGGTTTTGATTCAGTTTTAATTCAAATGCTGACGCCTCCCACATCTTTAAGATAGTGTTTTCTAAACAAAAAATCTGAATTACCTATTGGATGTGTACACTCGGACATGTACAACCAGACATGTCCAGATCACCCCCACCCCACCCTGTGTCTAAATCCGACTCCAACAAGCCCAAATCCTGACCTTTCTCTTCTGCTAGGCGTCCTTCCCTGTAGAACACCAATGTCCACTCAAACACCCAAGCCAGAACCCTGTGTTTGCTCTGACACGTCCCTTCCCTTCTTTCACTCCAACATCTTCCAATGGTTCCCATGACACTTTAATTCTATTGCTCACATACTTGCTTAATTGCTCTCACATTCTCAATGCTCACACAGATTTTCACAGTAAGTGCTTAACTGCCCTGTGTTCTAGTTCCAAGTCTACATATGCCTATTGCCTAGGTTATCTCATATTACGTTCCTATTGAGTACTGTGTGCTGGCTTTGTTATGCCTGCAGATTAAGATTCAACTGTCAACCTGAGGAAGTAAATTGAGATCTGTAAAACCTGTCAATTCAACTTTCCTCTAGGGTGCAAAGGCCATTTAACCAATGAATCTTCTTTGGTTGCAACTATTTATCAAGCAACTCCCCAAATATCAAAGACTTGATTTATAATCAGCACCTCCAATGCAACTTACGAAGAGCTATGTGTGTAGCATCCTCTAAAGGATAACCTCGTTTTGCGGAATTGATGACACAGAATCCAATTGAAGACATCGACTGTTCTCTGCAATTGAAAAATAAAGAAGTTGCAAGACAAGACACATGTAATATATAACTAGTTTCAAAATACAAATCAACTTCTCTACCTTTTCATTGTATTTACTGTAAGTTAACCCAAATGCACTATTTGATAATTATATTAATATAATATTTCTTTTTTTCTGTGCTATTACTGCTATTTGAACCAGGGCCTAGGCACTGTCTCTTAGATTTTTCCCTCAAGGTAGAGCTGGTGCTCTTCCTTTGAGCCACATCACTTTTGGCTTTTGCCAGCTAATTAGAGATTAAGAGTCTCTAAGATCTGTCTGTCTGGGCTCAGCTTTGAACCTTGATTCTCAGAACTATGCCTTCTGAGTAGCTAGGATTACAGGCTTGAGCAACTGGTGCCTGGCTTAATATATACTTTAATCACTCTTTGGGGGATATATAAAACTTAGTAACAGGAAAAAATTACATTCTCAAATCAACCATATTTGTACATTTATCCCACCGAATTTGAAAAGATTATTAACTCTATCCTCTAGATCCTAATTATCTAAGCCTCTCAAAGTCTGACAGCCAGGACCCTTTTATAACGTATGGCGCACAGGGTGCAGGGGTGAATGAACATCCATACTTGGCCAGCTGCAGTGCGTTTCGGTAGCAGCTGTGCAGGGAGCTCTCAGCTGCAGTGCGATAGCGGCTCTTGTACTTAGGGCCCACTGTGTGAATGATGAACCGGGCCGCTAGATTAAATCCTTTGGTTAATTTTGCTTCACCTGTTCGGCAACCTAGGCCAATGGAAACATAAATAAATTTGGAAGTGTTAGAAAAACAACAATAAAAACCAAAGCACTAAAAAAGAGCGTTAAGAATTGAGACATTTTCAGTTAAGCATTCATCTCTGCTTCTTCTGTCATCAAAATGGTGAAGCACTGGAATACAGATAGGAAGCAGAGGTCTTCAGCTTCAACAAAAGAACATCAGTGCATACAACACAATTTTCTTACTGAACCACAAAACAGCCTTTTCATAAAAATGTTTCCTAAAAAAAAGCCACCCACCTTTAAGTTTCTGTAAGTCTTCCTTCAAATCTGGCCCTGCAAGCATAAAGATGCTTTCTGACACGGGATTCTTGTCTGTGAGGCTCTCATTGCTGGTGTTCACAATGGCCGTACAGTTCAGTAGTGCCACATCTCCTTTCCTGAAAAGCAATATATAAATAAAGAGCAGGAATGGGAAAGAAGAGGGAGAGGAGAGACCTAGTTTGGATTTTTTTTTCAGAACATTCTATCTTTGACCTTCTACACTCTTTTTGCTAGTTCACAAGTTAAACAACAGTATAAAAGAAATTCCTGACTCAAAAAAATTTTCTGCCATGTAAGAGCTTTGATACATCTTCTCTAATACTGAAATTGAGGAAACTGTCTCATAAACTTTATTATAATACAATGCTTACAGAGGTAAAATTGGTTGCTTTAAAGAATTTAGAAACAGCAGCATTAGTCATAATAGCTTTCAAAGCAGAAACATCCCACATGTACATTAATATGGGTTGATAAATGTGGTAAATCCACATGATAAAGAACATTATGCTAAGTCACAAAAACTCCAAGTATGTTCCTATAATGTTTCCATTTATACAAAACACCTAGGATATGTAAACCTAGAGAGGTAAGAGAAGATTAGTTGTTTCACAAAATGAAAGGACTGGTCCAGTAGCCAGTGGCACATGCTTTTAATTCTAGACACTCAGAAGACACAGCCAACCTAGGCAGGAAAGTACGTGGTATTCTTATCTCCAGTTAACCACCAAAATGCTGGAAGCAGAGCTGTGGCTAATTGATATAGGGCCAGCCATGAGTACAAAATCTCAGGAACATCACCCAGGCCCTGAGTTCAAGCACCAGTACTGAGTTTAGTACCCCAGGATACACAAAAACAACAACAAAAAAATCCTTAAAGGACTTGGAGAGCTTTGACCTGATAGAAGTGTTCAAAAATTAACTATGGCTATGGTTATAAAATTCTATGAATATATTAAAGATCACTAGAATATACAACTTAATTGGTGAATTGCACAGCATATAAATTTTATTTAAATAGAAAAAACAATGGAATATTAGTTATGTACAAAAATAACTATGTTACTTAAAAGAAGCCAGATCAAAAATGTACCACAAAATAGACACTGGTGGCTCACACCTGTAATTCTAGCTACTCAGAGACCAAGATCTGAGGTTTGAAGCTGGCAGAAAAGTCCACGAGATTCTTATCTCCAGTAATCAGCAAAAAGCTAGAAGTGGAGGTATGGCTCAGTGGTAGACTGCCAGCCTTGAGCAGAAAAGACTAAGAGAGAAAGAATACAAGGCCTTGAGTTCAAGGCCAGTACTGGGGGAAGAAAAACTGCCAAAAACCCAAAAGCATCATAATTCCATTTTTTATAAAGTTCTAGAAAATCTATAGTGACAGGAAGATCACTAGTGGCTTGGGATGTGGCAGGGGGAGAAGGACTGCACAGGGACCAAGCACCACTTCTACTGGCTAGTGATAAATATATTCACTTCCTTGTGAATCTTACTTGTGGTAATGGCTTCATGGCTGTTTACTTACGTCAAAACTCACCTAGCTGTACATTTTACATCTGTGTGTGTAGTCACTATCTATCAATTATACCTCCATAAGGCTGTTTTGTATATTCAAAGGTAACATCTCCCCAACACTAGGGCTTGTAGAAAGACATTTACAGGCATGATCTAATCAAAGAATTACCAAAGAACCACTTTTCCATTGATATCCTTATTGAAAAGAAAAGGTGATCTAATAGTGTCTTCAGAAAGCGTTTCAGCCGTGGTGGCAAGAGGACTGAATTCGTCTTCACAGGAGTCACCCCAGCTTAGTAGTGTGTCCACTTCCACAAACTGGGAAGGTGCACCCAAGGGATCCATGGAATGGGAACTTCAGCTTGGCTTTTCCCAGGTCCCACAGCAATTCAGTGTTTCCGGGAGACTTTAGCTTAAATGAAAATATTGAGTCATGTTAGCAGAGAAACACAAATGTTGCCTTACTTCCACTAAATCAAAAAACAAAATTCTACTGTGAAATGCTCCCCTAGTACATTATGTGATGTACAGCCACTTAAATGGTCCATTAGAAACAATAGACAATAGAGAACTTCTACAACTTTCTAAGAATAGGAATAAAGGAGAGTTACTTAGGCATAAACTCTTTCCAAAGAATTACAGCCGTTAAAATGATCATGAGACCAACCATTTATACTTTCCAGAAATAGGACTATTCATTCAATATTCACTGAGTCCCCACACTGGAGGAAAAAACAGTGACAGGCAATGCAAGACATGCAAAGATAAACAGTAGGTTAATTTAAAGATTCAATGTGACAAGAATTATAGAAGGCAAATTATCCCTATTTGTCTATACTTAAAAAACCCTGAAGATACTAGGAAACAGCTCACAGATTTATAAACATGGCAAAGTAACAGGATATGAAGTTAACATGCCAGTACCTTTTCTGTATGTCAACGGTTAACAAGATGAAGAGAAATCAGAAAAACAATTCCATTCCTTACACCCCCTGCCCCTTGCTATAAAAACAGCATAGTACCCACAAAAAGACAGATACAGGGACTGGGAAGGTGGCTCAGTGGTAGAGCGCTTGCCTTGCATGCTTGAGGCCCTGGGTTCGATTCCTCAGCACCACATAAGCAAAAAGAAAAAAGCCTGAAGTGGCGTTGTAGCTCAAGTGGTAGAGCGCTAGCCTTGAGCAGCACCCAGGCCCAGAGTTCAGGCCCCACGACCGGACCCCCCCCCCCAAAAAAAAAAAAAAAGACAGATAGTGTGAGGTTTGCCCCCGGGCGATGCAGGCCTTGGGCAGACACTTCCCTACCTCTTGGTTAAGTTTCTGCCAAGTATTTGTGTTATCTAGGTAACTGGCACACCTGGTGGCAGTCACCTTCTCCTCCTGCTAGGTCACATCCTGGCCACCCCTGGTCAGTCCTCCCATCTGACCACAGGAGTGTCCCAGGCGCTGAGGTCACATCCAGATCCAGTGTGGCCACACCTCTTCCCGTCCCTGGCCTAGGTAAGTCCTAGCCCTGGAGTGGGTCAGTTACCCTTTTTGGCCATGCCTCTCCGCCATACACAGTGGGGGCAGCAGTTTGTTAAATAAGCCTTTACTGCCTGAATACTGCCTGGTGGTCTCTTCATTGGCTACCTAATGAAACTTACCTATTTAATACACCTTACACAAAGATGAATGGAACAGAAGACCTCAAAACAAGCTCACACAGCTATAGTCATTGGATTTTTTTTACAAAGGAGACTAAAAACAAGCTTCTTCAACAGATGGTGCTGAGAAAATTGGTAATCCACATATGAAACACAAACTGAGCCCATACTGCTCACTATACAAAAGTGAATTTAAAAGGAATCAAAGACTGAATGTAAAACTTGCAACCACTATAGGAAGCACTTGAAAAAAGAGATACATTATAAGAACCAATGAAATGCAGAGAGGTTTGGGTAATCAACTGGGAAAGGTTTCAACTAAGCAATAAGGGACTTGGATGTGGAGGAGGCAAGGATTTCAAAAAGATAGTGGAAGAATGAACAGGATTTGACAAACAGTAAGTTGTGATGTATCTGATAACATATACCACACCATATGGTCTTAGGGTAGGCAGATAGCTGTATAGAAAATACAGCAATCTGAGGTGTAGGGTGATAGAAAGACACACAGTGTGTGTCAGGAACTGGAGTGAGATCCTAGGCAGTTTCACCAGAGAAAATGGGCAGGCACTCAGTTTGCAAACAAATCATATGGCTGCGTCAGTAAAATTGTACACTCATTCATCCAGTAAATCTTTGCAAGCATCCATTATGGGTTAGGTCTGGTCTGAGGTACTAGAGTTCCAGGGGAAAAAGCAAGTCCCTGCCTCCATGGTGTTTGCTTCAGCAGGGAAGAGATGATAAATGATAGACTTGACTCGGTGCAAAACAGGTCTGAACAATGACTACTATGAGAGAAAAGTGACATCTGAGCATGGAGTTCAAGTGAGACAGCAAGCCACATAAAACTCTGAGTATTTCAGACAGGAAATAACCAGGTCAAAGGGCAGGAAGGAGTATGCTGTATTCCAGGAAGAGCTCCAGGGTCAGTTTAGCTAGAGCAGACTAGTGAAGGAATGTAGGTCACAAGGCTGAGGGAAAGACCACATGATAGCTTGTAAGCCAGGCTAAAAACTTTACATCTTAGTCTAAATGAGAGGAAAGAATCTATAAGAGGATCTTGATTAAGGTAGATGACTAAATATAATATTTAAAAAGATTTCGTTAGCTACTATGAAATCAAGACAAGTAAAGATTAGAAGGGCATTTGGCTCACGCCTATAATCCTAGCTACTCAGGAGTCTGAGGTCTGAGGATCTCAGTTCAAAGCCAGTCCAGGCAGGAAAGTCTGTGAGACTCTTATCTCCAATAAACCACCAGAAAACTGGAAGTGGTGCTTGTGGCTCAAGCGGTAGAGCACTTGCCTTGAGCTGAAGAGTGCAGGGACAGAGCCCAAACCCAGAGTTCAAGACCCACGACTTAAAAAAAAAAACAAAAACAAAACAAAACAAAAAAAAACAGTAGAAAAATGACCTCAATGATTTTGGCGAAATGGTGGTGATGAGAAATGTTAGATTTGGAGTATGTTTTGAAGATAGAGCCTATACCATTTGCTAAATGAATACAGAAAGGGTAGAATCAAAGATAGCTCCTAAACTTTTTGCTTAAAAAATGAAGTAGATATTAATATTAATGCTGTTTACAAAGAAGAAGGACAAAAGCTGTGGGGTTCACTGATAATAGGCCCTTGCTGGAAGTGCTAAACTGAGATGTTTACTACTTGGCCAAAGTCACACAGACAACTGGGTAGATGAAGAAGCTAGAGCTCAGAGAAGTCGCAGCACAATGGTAGCATTTAAGGCTACAGAAACTAAAGCCTGGTGCTGGTGGCTCAAGCCTGTAATCCTAGCTACTTAGGAGGCTGAGATCTGAGGATTGTGGTTCAAAGTCAGCCCAGGCAGAAAAGATCATGAGAGTCTTGCCTCCAATTAACCACCAGAAAAGGAGAAGTGGTGCTGTGGTTCAAAGTGGCAGAGCCCAGGCCCTAAGTTCAAGCTCCATGACTGACTAAAACAACAACAAAAAGCTACAGAAACTACACAAAGTTGCTTAAAACATAAATGCAAACAGGAAAAAAAAAAGAGTTCTAAGAACATATTCCTATAGCAAAATTTAGAGGCCAGAAAGTGAGATAAAAAAATGATTGCTAAGTCTGGTTCCTGTGGTTTACATTTGTAATCCTAGCTACTCAGGAGGCTAAGATCTGATGATTCAAAGCAAATCTGGACAGAAAAGTCCCTGAAACTCTTATCATCAATTAACTGGTCAAAAGCTAGTCTGGGCATGGTTCAAATGGTAGAATTCCAGCTGGAAGCAAGAAAGAGTCTCAGTTAGATCCTCAGTAGGAAGAGAAGGGAAGAGGGAAGTGTTAGGGAAGAATATGCCTGGAAGGGATCAGCTAGAATTAAAGCAACTGCTACTAAAAGGTTACCTGACCAAGAACTGCTCAGTGGGGGTGGGCAAGCTGGAGGTTGTTAGGAAATTAGACCTGAGAGCAGACAGTAGAGGAAAAGAAAGCTGACTGGACGACTTCTTTTTTGAAAAGCTTTTTAAAAAATGATCCTAATGTTTGTTCTAAGAGTCAATGAAAACAGGTATACACTTCTACAGATTATCACTTGGTGTTTCTGAGAGAATACTGATAAAAAAGAACAGTGACTTTGTACAATATGCTAATTCATGAATCCATATTGTTGGATATGAAATGTCATCATTTATATAACAAATTAAAAAAGGCTCTGGAGAGTATACCATAATAAATTTGTACCAGAGGATTTTATACTCATCCTTCTTAGAAGTTACTTTGAGTTGGGTGCTAGTATCCATGCCTATAATTCTAGGCATGGTTTGAAGCCAGTCTAGGGAACACCAATCCAAGAGGCTCTTATCTCCAATTATTTAGCAAAAAAGGCAGAAGGGGAGGGGTGGCTCAAGTGGTAGAGTGCCAGCCTTAAATAAAAAAGCTAAGGGACAATGCCTTGGCTCTGAACTCAAGTAAACCAGTACAAAAGAAAAGAAAGTAGCTTGGAGATAAGCGAATTGTACCGAGAAGTAGGTGTTTAGTCCAGGGCCAGACTCTGAAACTGGGGTGCACAAGTGTTGCTAGGATGCTTTCAAGTACTCAGACTTAGTCTCAACGAACTGAGTGCAAAGCTGGACTCTTCCATCAGGGCAGTGGCCTAGACCCAATGGAAGGACACTTTGCCCAAACTTGTAATTTAAAAAAAAAAATGCACCTTCATGGGGAAGGTTCTTAATCATAATATATTTTAAACCCTTTAAAGGTATTGTTTCCTAATGTGAGTGTCAACTTCCAGGACAAAACTATTTCTTTAGGAACTTTTTTATTGGGAGGCGGGGCACAGTACTGGTGATGGAACTCAGGGCCTGGTGCTTGCTAAGCATGTGTTCCACCACTTGGACCACACTCCAGCCTGTCAACTAACTTATTTCTCACTCTTATGGTTGATGTAAGAAGGCCTGAGTTTGCATCCAGGACACACAACCTAGTAGATAGTTGACTCTAAGCCAGAGTTCTAAAATAGGGTTAAATTAACTCCCGGAGTAACTGTGAGGAACAGATAAGATAATCTATGTCAAAATTATATAGCAAGGCACCTGGCACAAAGCAGGGCACATTTGAATTACTTCTTATAGCTCTCAGTGCCAATGTAGAAGTCACCTGTGCCACTGCTGAGATAAAGTTCTATCCCCACGGGTGGCCCAGATTCAAATACCAAACAAGCCAAACACAAACTGCTGATCTGTTGTTTATCTCAATGTCAGGACTTCCTTTGTAGTGCCTTGTTAATCCCTAGACAAACCCAACATCTGTTTTCTCCAATTCTATTTCTGTGGCAGTAAGGGGGAAAAGAAACTCCCACATAATCAGCAATCCTGACTGCTGCCCAAATAAATGTCCAGGACCTTCATCAGCACAACTGATCAGTTTTGCTGAATCAGTTATACTGATTCTAGATGGATTTCTAAGTGATTCATAGCTGTATCTGTTGTAGGCAGTGTCTAAGATGTCCTCCAATGACATCTATTCCTGGCACTTATGCCCTTGTACAAGGAATAGGGCTGGCATATATAGCCAATAGGATATTGCACAAACAAGGCTGTGTGACCTCAATAGAATATTTAAAGCTATTATGACTTATTGCATATTTTATGTCTCTCTGAAGAAGACAGGCTCAAGACTTGAGGAGTCCAGAGAAAGGAACTCTTCCTTGAACCCACAGCAACATTTTCAGATTTCTGGTGGTTACTTAAAGATTAAGAGTCTCAAACCTTTCTGCCTAGACTGGGTTTGAACTGCGATCCTGGGATCTCAGAGGCCTGAGCAGCTAGGATTATAGAGGGGAACTATTAGTATTCATTTTTTCCCTTGTTTTTCCAGTCCCCCCCCCCCATAACATGCTTTTACTGTTCTACTTCCTCTTCTTCCATTTAACCAACTTCCTGAAGTTTTGCTTTTGCTAACTGCTTCTAGTACAATTCTTAAACTTTCAGGGTCAATAGAAACTTTCCCAAATCCAAGGAATACTCAAATCTTAGCTGCCTGTAAAAAAGTTATCATTTCCTCCTCAAAATTCTATTACTTTCTTTGACATAAGTCCGGTGTTCTCCTGTGTCTTGAATCATATTCTGGTCAGTACCTGTGGGTGGATCATTGTGGCTCACAAGACAATAGGTGTTAAGTGAGTAATGTTCACAGTTTCTGTGGAAGAGCAAAGTTGAATGGCATTTTATGGACAGAGTCCTGTATTCAATAAGGGTTGCATTCTTTTGCAGTTCCATCCATATAAAGAAATTGATTTTTCTTTTTTTGGGTCCGGTCGTGGGGCCTGAACTCTGGGCCTGGGCGCTGTCCCTCAGCTCTTCAGTTCAAGGCTAGCGCTCTACCACTTGAGCCACAGTGCCACTTCAGGCTTTTTTCCCCCTGCTTATGTGGTGCTGAGGAATCGAACCCAGGGCCTCGTGCATGCAAGGCAAGCGCTCTACCACTGAGCCACCTTCCCAGCCCCAGAAATTGATTTTTCTTACTAAAAAATAAATTTACACTGTGTGCACACACATGCAGGGATTCAGGAAGGGGCTCCTGACTTAGGGTCACAGGCCAGTCTAAGAATCCTGCGGAAAATAGATACTTTTCATCCACAAAATGTGTGTGTGTGAGCTCATACAAGCAGAGATTTGCAAACAGATCTGAGATGATGTCTTAGATTAAGACTGGACAGAAGGAATGTTACAGAGAACTCAAGTGAGGTTATGGGAGGGGAAGCTGGAATTTGGATAAGATTAAAGAGTAACAAGACTTTCTGCTGAAAATGAACTTATCAGTCTCGTACTTTGAACAAATCCACAAATACACATCGAACTTTAAAACAGTCTGCAGAAGCCTAGTAATGTCCTAGGATCAAAAGTCTCCATGGGACACAAACAGGTTTCAATATGGTTCAGATTCATTTCCCTTAGCCATACTTTCTTAGTACTTTAGTGGCAGAGAACATACCCAAAGACAGGAAAGCAAATGGAGCACTGTATGATCTTCATTTATATATTCCTCACAATTCAAATGATACAATCTAAACAATTCTTTGTAGCTTCTTTTTTACCCACATTCTGTCATCTTCTAGTTTAAGAAGTTCTTTAAATATTGCTTTACATGATTAAGTAGAATGGTTAGAACAGATTTTATTGTTCAAGACTAGACAGAATTAGGCAGAACACTTTGCATCACTGTCAAAAAAAAGTCTGTGTGTGTGTGTAAAAAGAAACTATTATCATTTAAAAGGAAAAATTAGACCTTTTGACTTATTATTCTTCAAAATGCTCTTGATAAGCCTAGATAAAAATACATAGAGCTAGAAAAAAAATACATAGAGCTGGTCTATGCATCTTGTTTCCAAAGAAGTACCAGCTCTACTTCACTGCACAAATTACAGGCTTGACATTATTTATGTCTTTGAATTTAAATATTTAGAAGTTCAGAGTATATTAAGAGATTCAGGGCACTCAAGAATCATAAAGAAGAGTATCTGTGTAACACATCACAAGCACAGCACAGAGAAACTCAAGAAAAACTGATGACTGATAGGGGGATGAAATAAGTTGTGCTCAGGGGAGAGAAGATAAAGAAGATGAAATACTGTCAAAAGAGACTATTTGAAACTATGAAAATAGAACAAGGAAACCCACTATTTCTTAGAAGGGAGGTTCTGTGATAGAGAGGTTGAAACATTGACCTACAGTGTAAATGTGTGGAAACTTAACAATGAAAACCCTGACAACTGGTATAAACCAGTAAAAAAAATTTTTTTTTAAATTATCTTAATGGCACTTAAAAAAAAGTTGCCCAGATACAAAAATACTAACTGAAATGGTACAATGTGTTCACAATAAATATAGTATTATAAAATGATTTCTAGGACCCATCAATGGACTAGGTCATATTTTAAATTATCATTCAAAAACTCCTACAGCACATGCCCTCATAGTAAATCAGCAATATTGGTTATATATTAACATATTAAAAAAATGGCACTAAGTTTCAATGGTAACATTTAAAGCACTGAATGATCTGAAATTCTAGTAAGTAGGGGTATCCTTGAAGTAGCATGTAAAGGAATTTTATAGGAGGTATTAACTCACAAACATTTTCCATCTGTGGTTGTTCCTTCTATTTTTTTTTTTTTTTTGTCGATCGTGGGGCTTGAACTCTGGGCCTGGGTGCTGTCTGTCCTTCAGCTCTTCAGCTCAAGGCGAGCTCTCTACCGCTTGAGCCACAGCGCCACTTTCCTTCTAATAATTTTTAATAATGTTAAGTTTTTTAAAGACTGACTCATTTGAATACAAAAATGAAGAGGATCAGGATTTCACTTGCTTCAGCCTAAGCTGGTGGCTCACATTTGTAATCTTAGCTGTTAAGGAGACTGAGATGTGAGAGGTGCATTTCCAAGGAGGGGGGAGAGGGGAGAAAAAAAAGCCAGAAGTGGAGGCATGGCCCAAGTGGTAAAGCACCAGTGTTGAGTAATAAAGGTAAGGGACAGTGCTTAGGCCCAGAGTTCAGCTCCAGTACCACCATCCATCCACCTTCCTCCCCCCCCAAATTTCACTTGTTTCAAAAAGCAACCTGGCGGTGGTATATAGAGTCAATCACAGAAGTCATATTAACAGATGAGGAATATTGAAATAAAATGTCCAAAAACAGGCAAAAGCTCCCATGGAATCTCCAAGAGACAACTTGCAAACATCATTTATGATTGACATCAGCTATCCATAGTTTACACAGTTGTAAGATAGCTTTCTTAGAAGTAAATACTCCAAGGAGGTATCACTAGAATCTAAACTACAGCTTTCCACTGAGGAATGGTTCCCACCTTTCCCCCCACCCAGATCAAGATGATGCAGAGGAACTATAGGTGTCATTAACCACACGCACCCATCAAAAATGCTCTCCTCCCTGCTAGAATCCCTGAAATAATTGTCTGGTTGCCACAGTTCCTTTTCTAAGATCTCATTCCTCCCAGCGATCTCACTGCTATTATTACTACTATTATTGTTTTTGGTGCTGGAACTGAGGCTTGAACTCAAAGTCTTCTTGAGTTCTCCCTTGTTTTTTTTTCTGCTCAAAGCTGGTGCTCTACAACTTGAGTCACACCTCCACTTGTTTTTTGCTGATTAATTGGTGACAAGAATCTCAGATCTAACTGGCTTTGAAGGGCGACCTCAGATCTCAGCCCACTGAGTAGAAGGGATGACAAGCGCGAACCACTGGCTCCCCTACAGCAAGCTGGGTTCTAAAGCTACAGCAGCTTTCCAGTCTCATCCATCATTCCTGTTACAGTGTTCTTGTATTTGGAAGGTTACCTGAACGTCTTAAAAACACGACAAATGCAGACACTTCTAATTCCTAGGCTGGCTTGCATGGTGAGGGCATACTTCTTTTCTAGTTCCAGGTCAGCTTTAATTCACTGAGAGCCGTCAGAACTCACTCCTAAAACTTGCCTGCAACCTAAGGATAAAAGGGCTGCAAGCGGAGAAACGCCCATTCCCACCGGGCCGCCGCACCCGCAGGAGGGCCCCGACTCCAGGCACCTCCTCTCCGGAGGCCAAGGGTGGCAAACACACAGCCCGGCCAATGTCACCCCGGACTGCGGGGATCCGGACCACTCAGCATTCTGTGCTCGCTCGACCGAGGCCCGCTCCCGCCCGGCGCCGATCACCCAGCCGTGCAGCGGCGGCTCCGCAGGGGCGGTGACGGGGGGGGGGGGGGGGGGGGGGGGGGGCTTGGGACGGAGGACTGCAACCGCAGCAGGAGGCCTGACTTCCCTGCCCGCGCCCGCGCCGCCTCCCCAGGCCGAGCCCCGCACCGCCTCCCCCCACCCCGCCCCGGGCCGAGCCCCGCACCGCCTCCCTCTCCCCCGCGCCCCGGCCGAGCCCCGCACCGCCTCCCCACACCCCGCCCCAGGCCGAGCCCCGCACCGCCTCCCCCCCTTCCTCCCGGGCCGAGCCCCGCACCGCCTCCCCCTACCCCGCCCGGGCCGAGCCCCGCACCGTCTCCCCTTCCACCCCGCCCCGGGCCGAGCCCCGCACCGCCTCCCCTTCCACCCCCGCCCCGGGCCGAGCCCCGCACCGCCTCCCCACACCCCGCCCCGGGCCGAGCCCCGCACCGCCTCCCCTTCCACCCCGCCCCGGGCCGAGCCCCGCACCGCCTCCCCTTCCACCCCGCCCCGGGCCGAGCCCCGCGCACCCCGGCCCGCAGCCCCAGAAGGCGCGCTCCGCCCCGCAGGCCCCCCGTCCCGCCTCTCACAGCTCTCGGGCGGTTCCATCTGGGCGGCGGCAGCGCGGGCTACGCTCCTGACAGAAGCCGACAGAGTACCATCTCCTCACAGCCGTCACCCGCCCGGGCAGAGCAGCCCCCGAGTCTCCTCAGGGTGGAAGAGACCTACGCCGGGCGCTCCGAAACGCTGACTTCCGCTCCCAGACACCGCGGACCAATCAGAGCGCGCGCCCTTTCGCCACTTCCGATTCGAAGGCAAAGGAAACTTCGGGCGGAAGAGGCTCCCCGGGCGGACCGGAAAAGGCGGGGCCGGAGAGGGGTGCTTTCGGCTGCGCCTCGTGGAGGCGGAGGTGAGTCCGGGGTGCGCGGGCGCCTCTGCTCCGGGGCTCGTGGTGAGGCCTAGTGGGGCAGCAGCAGACGGGACTCGAGGGCGTCTGCAGCCCGTCCCTAAGTGGGGAGAAGCGGGATGACTGGCCCCGGGCGTCCCCACAGCCGTGTTCCGGGGTCCGCGTGCGGCCCTGGGGATTGGCGCGTGCGCGGTGGAGCCGCTGGTCCTGGCGGCGCGGGTGCTGGGTGGTGTCCGGGGTGCCCCGCACGCTGAGACCCAGCTTAGACGCGGTGGTACTCTTACGGTAAAGTGGGGATAAGAATAGTCACCTGCTTTATTCCCGTGGGGGGTGATGTCCGAGAGCGTGTACTAACATCATCTCCAGTACCTTAGTCCATTTGGCCAAGCATTACTGGTATTGTTTACTTATTTATACGAATGAGTTCAAAACTAGTACAGAGTTTTGAGCCTGAATAGCTAGGAAACTTGTGTGTCTTAGAACGGGGGGAGGGGGTGGGAGTGGCGTAGGGGGGAGTGAGACACGTTTAGGAAAACAAGATTTCTCAAACAGAGCTGTTAAAAGTGAACCTGCAGGGTATTCAGTGGGTGTGTCCAATACGTATGTGGAACTCTAATTGGTAAGGGTTAAGACCAGAACTAGAGGTAACAGGAGCCCCGAGCCTCTGCTTCCGCCTACTCTGGGAGTTCTCCACAGAAAATTGTGTCCAAGAACATAGCGATGACAGTTACTAACATAATTAGAGGAGCATTGGGCAAGAATTAGTCACCTGGTCAGGGTTAATTGGCTTTGGGTGACAAAACTGGCAAAATGTGGCTCAGTGGTAGAGCAGCAGCAGCCTGTCTTAACTCCACAATTACTTTTTAACCATTCCTATGTCGGCTCACTTAATCCGATTGTTTCTCTGAAGTAGGATCTCCTTATCTCTTTCCAGAACTATCAGATGCATCTCTTTATTACTGGGTTGTTAGACCAGTATTGTGTATATGTGTGCAGGCGTGCATGTCTGCAGTGGTACTGGGGTTTGAACCTCAAGGCCTCCTATTCTTGCTTGACTTTTTGCTCAAGAATGGCCCTCTACCACTTGAGCCACACTTCCACTTCCAGCATTTTGCTGTTTAGTTGGAAATAAGAGTCTCATGAACTTTTCGAGCCATCAGGTTTTGAGGCTCTGAATTCACACCCTGGTACTGATAATAACAAAACAGATTCAGTAAACTGGGTGCTGGTGGGTGGCTCATGCCTGTAATCATTACTATTCAGGAGGTGGGATCTAAGGATTGCTGTTTGACACCAGCTGGGGCTGCAAAGTCTGTGAGACTTATCTCCAATAAAACTCAGAAAAAGCTGGAAGTGGTACTGTGACTCAAGTGGTAGAACTGGATCCTTGAGCAAAAGCAGCTGTCAGGTCAGGGACAGTGTCCAGGCCAACTTTTCCCCCACCCCCCAAAAAAATAGACTCAGTATAGTTAAACCCAACAAACATAAAAGCTGACAACGATAAAACTCTCCCAAGACTTCTGTGTTCTTTAGTTTTCTTCCTGTACACTAGTTATAAAGGGGAGAATTTCATCGTTACCTTTCTTTCATGTGTTTACAATATATTCCAATAGTTTCACTGCACTACTACTCTCCTGACTCCCTTCCTGAGACAGTTTCATAGACTTGGTGAATGAGTCTGAGGTGCCAGGGAGATGGGGTGAGGTAGTCCCCTACAGTGTTTTGTAAGTCCTGTAGCTGACTTGGATAGTCTGGAGTTTATTTATTTTTATTTTTATTTTTTTTGGGTCCAGTTGTGGGGCCTGAACTCTGGGCCTGGGCGCTGTCCCTCAGCTCTTTAGCTCAAGGCTAGCGCTCTACCACTTGAGCCACAGCACCACTTCCGGCTTTTTTCTTTTTGCTTATGTGGTGCTGAAGAATTGAACTCAGGGCCTCAGGCATGCAAGGCAAGCGTTCTACCACTGAGCCACCTTCCCAGCCTCTAGTCTGGAGTTTAAAAACACCTCTAACTAGAAGGCAAATGCCGTAAGAGTTGGATTTTGTACCTATTTAGTAATGTGTATTCATAGTGCCTATTTAATGTGTGGGCTCACAATAGATTCTTCTCAATGGTCAGTATGTCCAGTCCTAGGCTATCCATCTCAGTGTCAGAATTTGATGGCATCTAAATGGACAGAAGTGAATTATGTAGCTTCATAGAAGCATTTATAAAGTCAGCTATTCATGATGTCAGCATGACCTAAACAACCTAAAGCTTGACGAATGAGGGATTACATGTTAAGTCAACAGTGACTTTTAGAAATAGCCATATCCCGGTACTTTTGTGAGTGATCTATTCAGAGTAAACTAAAGGTTAAGAAGCCACAAATTAAATACTTTTAACTACCTATAAGATAGTTGGAGTTTATTAGCCTATCGAAACAAAGGTACCTCAAGAACTGATTTTCTTCATTTATATCCACAGATTGCCTCATCTGTGTTATCAGACGTCATACCATGGGGCTCACCAAACAGTACCTGCGTTATGTGCCAAGTGCAGTCTTTGGCCTTATTGGCAGTCAAAAGGGTAACATTGTTTTTGTGACACTTCGTGGAGAGAAGGGTCGCTATGTGGCAGTGCCAGCCTGTGAACATGTTTTCATCTGGGACTTAAGGAAAGGCGAGAAGGTCAGTCAGAAGTCGGTTAAGTTGGTATTCATTTATGTAAAGGCAAAATGGGAGAAATTTGACTTACTCTGCATGAGTCTAGGGGGCCAAGGGTCCAATTCTGTTGTATTCACCACCACATTCTGAAAATCACAGCCAAAAAGGAGTTTACTTCTGAGGTGTTTTGGGTTTTTTTTGGGGGGGGGGGCGTGGGCAGTGATTTCCATAGTTCACTCACGGTTTGTAGTCCTATTGATTCCTTACATGTTTGTTTTTCTGTACCAATTCCGTTTTTTAAGTTCTTCAACTTGTCACAGCCAGGTTTTTATTTTTTATTTAATCAAGACATTTAAAGGGAGTATTGCTGTAATAGACAGAGCAGTATTCTTCTACAGGTGAAGCCCAGAGGCTGTAAAACTAGGCTTTTAGGCTTAGCATTTCTGTGGGAAAATCCAGGCATTTTAAACTTATGTATTCACTATGTAACTCCAAAAGGGTTATTATCTTGATGCCTGTCACCTGGAGTCTCTCGGATAAAACCACCATAATATTCTAATACTCCGGTATTGTGCAAATTTCTTCTTAATAATGGGGGTTGGTTAAAGCAAGGAGAGGTTTATAAGCCCTGTACTGAAAATCACTTGATGTAAGCCCAAATTAAAGACCTACTAATTTATTTCATGGCCTGGGTAATTTTTGCATTTATTATTCCAGTGTTGAGCTCTGGAGGAAATACTTCTACCATTTCCTGAGCATAGAGTGCAATTATTCACAAGAGTGATTTGGAATTAGTCATATTCTCAGTTTTATAAAGTGTTCCTAATTCTTCCACTCCACACTTTTCCCTTGATAACGTGTAACTTCTCCACATTGTTTCTGAACTTACAGATCCTCATCCTTCAGGGACTTAAACAGGAAGTCACTTGCTTGTGCCCTTCCCCAGATGGGCTGCATTTAGCTGTGGGCTACGAGGATGGCTCCATCCGAATCTTTAGTCTCCTCAGCGGGGAAGGGAACGTGACCTTCAATGGACACAGAGCCGCTGTCACTACTCTGAAGTATGATCAGCTAGGAGGGAGACTGGCTTCTGGGTCCAAGGTGAGACTTAAGGACAGGGGCCTTGATTTGGATGCATTGAAAGAATGTAAGGCTTATGCTCACACTGGTTCACGTAGTGCTGGGTGAAACTTGGGACTCTCCTGATTCAAAATAGGATATAGTATGTGGATGGTAGAAAAAGAGTTAGGAGAATGGTGTGAAAATAACCCAGGTCTGTGAGTGTTAGATACTTCTGTACCCGCACAGGTGTGACTAGAACAATGTAGAACAAAGTATCTTGTGAATGATGGGATTCATTTTGATGTTCTGTATGCTTTGCAGGTTTTCTAGGACTTTGTGTTGCCCTTGTAATTATTAAGTTCTGCTTGGTACCTGTGGCTTCCACCTGTAATTGGGAGGCTTAAGATTAGGATGACTGCAGAATGCCCATGCAGAAAAGTGTATGAGATTCCTTCCCAACCAGTAGCTGGGTGCAGTGGCACGTGCCTGTCATCCTAGCGGTGTGGCAGGCTGGGATTAGGAGGCTCACTGTTCTGGGCCAGCCAGGGTTGCCAAGTCTGTAAGATTCCATCTCTGTGTAAGAGGCTGGGTACAGTGGCACATACCTATTATCCCTTTTACAGTGAGGATCCTAAAATAGGAGGATCACAGTCTGGGCATGCACTTGGTCCAGAAGCAAAGTGTGCAAAAGGGCTGAAGATGTGACTGGTGGAACATTTGCCTTTCATGCGTACAGCTCCAAGTTCAAACCTCTATATCACTAAAGAAAAGAATGAGGATTTTGTAGTAAAGAAAATCTATTCTCTGCATCATTTCTTTCCCTTAGGATACAGATGTTATTGTGTGGGATGTGATCAATGAGAGTGGCCTGTACCGCCTAAAGGGACACAAGGATGCTGTCACGCAAGCTCTGTTCCTACGAGAAAAGAATCTGCTAGTTACCAGGTAAAGAAGCAATGGGTTCATTTCCGGTTTGCTTCTCGGTAAATTCCCTAGCATTCTGAAGAGGAACTCGCTTCATTGTTTAATGAAGTTCTCACTATGCCCAGGCCCACACGCCGGCCTTCTCTCCTCTTTTCTGTCCTGCTTATATAGTATCAAAGAGTTATCCAGAGTTGCACCATCTAGTTTTCCTTTGATCATTTGTTGTTCTTAATTTTGATAGTCACTTTTCGTGTTCCTTCACTTTTTACCACACTTGTTAAGAAATGAGAGTTGTCTGTCTTCTGGATCCCTTCACTGTTGGGAAGACTAGCTGTTCAATACAGGTGTTTAGCCTGTCTTTTGAGGGGAGATGTCCTTCATAGGCCTTCTGAATAGAAGGAAGAAAAGGAAGGAAGGAAAAGAGGAAGGAAGGAAGGAAACATAGGGTTTACCCTATTGAAGTTCTAAGAAGGCTAAAACCCTCAGGAACCACAGCGATGATTCGGGAATGTTAGGAAAACTGTTCCAGATATGAGTTTGTTCCTGTGGGGTAGAATGCAGGTAACTAGTGTGTCCTCTGCATGTAACATGTTCTGTGAGAGAATGACTCTAAAGTTCTGTGTATGTCATTGGTTGGGAAATAGAGTGGGAAAAATAACATTGTGAGGTAGGACCAATAGGATGGATTGTGTGTGTGTGTGTGTGTGTGTGTGTGTGTGTGTGTGTGTGTGTGTGTGTGTGTGTGTGTGTGTGTGTGTGTGTGTGTGTGTGTGTGTGTGTGTGTGTGTGTGTGTGTGTGTGTGTGTGTACATGTGTATGCTTGCCTGCGCATGCATACTGGTACTGTGGCTTGAACTTAGGGCCTTGAACTCTCACTTGGCTTTTCCATTTGAGGCTGGCACTCTTCTACTTAAGCCAAACCTCCATTCCATGCTTTTTGGTAGTTTAAGTAAGACTCATATTTGTCTGCCCCATGGGCTGGCTTCAAACTTGAAATTCTCAGAACTGTACCTCCTGAGTAGCTAGGATTATAAGCATGAGCCAGTGGCAGCTGGCTATGGGATGGATTTTTGTATGCCATGTTTTTTTTCCCCAGCTTGCTCATGAGGGGGATTTTATTAGCTGTCATGTTAGTGAAGAGGTAGAGCAATGAGACTTGGTAGGAAGGGACTGTATTTGGAACCAGTTCATGGGAGGTTTTAAGAGCTTAGTTTTGATTCTTTAGAGAACGCTGAGCTTATGAATTTTAGAAGTAGACATTCTCTGATTTGTATTGAATGGAGTGAAGGACCAGCAATGGACAGAAACCAGATGAGAAATGCTTAAGATAAGCCAGGACCTAGACCTGAAGCTCAGGCTCTCATACAGAAATCTGGAGGAGTCCAGATTTTAGAGACCACAGAAGGGGCATTTTCAAAACTCAGGCTTCATTAGGCATGCGAGCCTGGAGGTCTCAAATGCTTGCATGGTAGGCAGGCTGAGAGAATGTCAGTGGCATGGTGATGGACCTGTTGGGGGAGACATGATGGATCACATTCTGTGTTCTTTAGTACTTGGAGTACGGCATCTTCTTTGTGTCTATATGGATACATCTGACCTCTTGCATAAGAACAATCGTGTGGACCTAGCTACTTAGGGGACTGAGATCTGAGGATCTCAGTTCGAAGCCAATGTGGGCAAAAAAGTCCCCATGAGACTTGTATCTCCAATTAGCTACTCAGAAATGGGAAGTGGTGCTACGGCTTAAGTGGTAGACCACTAGCTTTGAGCAAAAGAGTTCAAGGACAGTGCCCAGGCCCTGAGATCAAGCCCCACAACCAACCACACACACACACAAAAAAGGAATAATGTGGAAAGTTAACATCCATTGTTTCTCCTAAGAAAGGTCAGGTAGAATTGAAGCTTTAGATATTGCTGTATACTATCTTTTTACAGCAGTGAACGAGCCCTTGATTTCCCTGTGAGTTTAATGACTTGACCTAATACAATTTTTCCTCCTTGCCTTTTTTTTTTTAGTGGGAAAGATACCATGGTGAAATGGTGGGACCTTGATAACCAGCACTGCT
Source organism: Dipodomys spectabilis (assembly GCF_019054845.1). NCBI lineage: Eukaryota > Metazoa > Chordata > Mammalia > Rodentia > Heteromyidae > Dipodomys > Dipodomys spectabilis. The sequence continues at coordinate 1,239,552 of NW_024870825.1, read as the reverse complement.
TCAAAACAATGGTTGGCCACCGAACTGAGGTACGAGTTAGGGTCATGAGCCTGGGAAAAGAACGGCAAGGCAACAAGGAAAAGATGTTTTTCTTCCTTGGCCTTTTTTTGACTTTTTGTCTGTATTGCTAATAGTAATCATTATTTACTGTCTTGAGAGGTAGTGAGATTTTGTCTAAGCAGTGCCAACCATTGGAGCTAGCCCTCTGGCATTTAAGAGAACTTAGCATGGCGGCAGCATTACTCATCCATAATCCCAGCACTGGAGTGATGAAGGCGGAGGATCTTGAGTTCAGGGCTATTCTGCACTATGTAGCAAAACTCTGAAATGAAGAAAGGAAAAATAGCCTTCGATAGTTATGAATCTGTGAGCTCCCTCATCATAAAGTGTCCACCACTCATTGTAGAAATACTTAATAATACTGTGCACTGAGTCTGTCCAGTGATGTGGAAGTGGCAAGTTGTGACTGCAGGTTACTTGTATGTAGATTATTCAGTCAAGTTCAGAGAATATTTTATGTACCTTGCATATTCTGTGGTGCTTTTTTTTTTTTTAAATCACACTTTGAAAACTATACCTGTAATCAGTGAGGAGGAAGGGTGTGCATTGACTTTTGGTTTGAAATGATATTGTTACTTTTGCTATTCACTTTGTGGCTATAGTAGCTGCAATTTTACATAGACCTTCCTGGGGCACTTTTTATTTGCTAGACACTGGCTGTAGTTAGGGTTTATGGAGAACAGCTATTATCTAAATTGGACAATAAAAGGTTAGAAATTGCTAGCATCACGTAAGCCACAATTCTACTCATATGCCAAAGAAATTGCACTAAAGTATACTTGACCCTTTTGGACTGTAGCATTGTGCTACTTGAAACCCGTTAAATATCATGTGAATCCTTGTATACCATAGGTGTGGGGATTGGTTCTGGTATCGGAAGAAAAGCGGCTAATCACTGGCGCTGCAGACAGTGAGCTGAGAGCTTGGGACTTAGCCTATCTGCAGGAGGTAATTATTGTTTCCCAGGTTGTGGGTCAATATCACAGACTCCTTAAATATAAAATCAGATGTAATTACTGAGTACTTTATATACACGTAGAAGATTTTCCTTGCTCATTGTCCTTGTATATTTGAGCTGAGAAGAGTAAATTTTAATTTACAACTTCTGGTAGTGCTGATATTTAGCTTATTGCGTTAGTAGCTTGGTAACCTTGGGCCTTTGAATATCATGGATGGACTTCACAGTATAACATTCTATTTACTTGTTTATAAATATATGTATTCTGGGAAGACTTATACCTGCTTCTCAAAGAATTTGTGTGGGAGAAAAATTAAGGACCATGGGCTGGAGTTAGAGATACAACATTGTATCTAGTAGTTACTTAGATGGGTTCCCTAGATAAGGATTGATCTTTGCTGTATTTAAGGAGAAGATGAAATATGTCTTGCAGTACCTATGAGAATCTTTGTCTCTAGAATATGGTAGAGTTTTCATTAAAAAAAAGCCAGGCACTGTTTGCTCATGCCTATAAATCCTAGCTACTTAGGAGGCTGAGCTCTGTGGATCGTGGTTTGAAGCCAGCTGGGGGAAGAATGTCTGGGAGACTCTTACAATTACCAGAAAACCAGAAGTGGAGCTGTGGCTCAAAATGGTAGAGTGCTAGCCTTGACCAAAAAAGCTCAGGGACAGTGCCCAGGCCCTAAGTTCAAGGGCCCCCCCCCCCCCAAGAAAAAAAACCAGAATATTAAAGTTAATGAAGAGTAGGTCTTTATTTTACATTATTGTTTTATTCAGTAGCCCTTTGTGTGTGTGTTTTCACTGGTACCAGGACTTGAACTCAGGGCCAGACTCCTGATTTCCCATAGTTCTTTCACTCAAGGCTGGCACTCTACTCCTGGAGCCACTCTTCCACTTCCAACAAGTAGTCTTTGTACTATAGGAAGTTATTAGAAACAATATATAATGAATGTTTTATTGTATATGACCAAGCCTATTTTTAGTAAATTTTGATACTCTTATAGAAATTTGGTCAAGACCACTGAGCCTGTAATCCTAGCTACTCAGGAAGATTGTGGTTTGAAGTCAACCTGAGAAACTTTTTTATTTTTTTGCTGGTCCTGGGGTTTGAATTCAGGGCTTGAGCTCTGTCCCTGAGCCTTTCTGTGTGCAAGGCTAGTGCTCTACCACTTGAACCACAGTTCCGCTTCTGGCTTTTTCTGAGTAGTTTATTAGAGATAAGAGCCTCACGGACTTTCCTGCTGTCTTTGAACCGTGATCCTCAGATCTCAGCTTCCTGAGTAGCTAGAACAGGTATGAGCTACCCGTGCCCAGCTCTAGACTCTTATTTCTAGTTAAACAGTAAAAGGCCAGAAGTGGTGTTATGCCTCAAGGGACAGAGCACTGTCCTTGAATGAAAAAGCTAAAGGACAATGTCTACACCCTGACTTAAGAGTCCTAGTAATGGCAAAAAACAAAAGAATGACCAATAAACCACCACTGATCATGCTATTAGTGACCCTTGGAAAGGTTTTTGAGTTATTTGGTTCAAAGTCACCTCCTGGAATGCAGTCTAGTTTTCTTTCCCATTTTTTAATGAAGCAGATTGAGGACCCAGAAGAGCCCAATCCCAAGAAAATCAGAGAATCTTCTCCGAGAAAGCAAGAGAGACTTGAAGCCAAGGATGGAGACTCCGGGATGGATGGAGAGCCTGAGACAGATGAAACTCCCGAGGATGTAAATCAGTTTTGTTCTTCATTGTGTAGCAGGAAAAGCAAGAGCCGCAGTTGCTTGCATCTGCCATCCTTGTCACCCTTTTAGGGAGTACTTGTGGGTTAAATTTGTAGAAACGTATCTTTTCAAAGATGTAGTAGCACAACTTCCTGTTCACTTGCGTTCTCTGCAGCGTATTCTTTCATGCAAGAAAGCTGGCTCCATTATGCGGCAAGGAAGGGACAGAGTTGTCAGCCTTGCAGTCGACAAGACCGGTAGGATTCTTGCTTGCCATGTGAGTATGGGCTGAGGAGGAAATAACAAGACTGAGTTGTTCTTTCATAGCATAGAGATGGATTTTTCTTTTCGTAATCTTAATATTGTGATATAATCGATCTGTAATCCTGGGCTTTTATTAACAAAGCATTGAAAGTTGTTACTTTTAATATTCTTACTATCAAGCATTTATGAAACACTGGCTTGTCCTGCCATGTGAAAGCACACACATCTGATTTAGTCTTCAAAGCAATGCTGTAAAGTGATGTTCTAACTTTAGAGGTGAGACAAACCCAATTCTCTGGGTTTGTAGTAGTAGAGCTAGCAGAAAAATCAGTGCTGCTGTTTATTGCTCACTGAACATAGTAAGCTAAGTTATACCAGCTTTTTGCCTTCTAGGGAACCGACTCAGTGCTAGAAGTGTTCTGTGTACTTTCCAAAGAAGAAGTTCAGAAGAAAATGGACAAGAAGCTGAAGAAAGCTAAGAAGAAAGCAAAGTATGTCGAATTACTATTTATTAATAATGAAATATCCTGAGGATACCACATATTAATGAGAAAAATGGTCTGCTTTGAATGTTTGTTGTCCAAAGCTAGAGAAGAATTATGACCTAACCAAGTTTTATTTATTTGTCCATTCAAGCAGTATCAGGATTTGAACTCAAGTCTTTGCTTGCTAAACAAGTACTCTACTCCCTGAGCCACAGCTCCAGCCTCATGTTTGAACTTGAATTCTGAGAGCCTTTCCACACTCAGAAGTTAGCAATGTGCTTTTAATGGTAGCAGCCTGTAAGGAATGGAGCTGGTAATATAGTGGTAACCTGCAAAGACGATTGGACATTTATGTAACTGAGATTGGGGGACAATATTACTCTGAAATAAGTCATGTAACTATAGAAAATCATTCTATAATCGTTGGAATTTATCTGAAATAGGTAATCTGGCATGCCCTAGTGGCTAATGCCTGTATTCCTAGCTGCTTAGCAAGCTGAGATCTGAGGGTCGAGGTTCAAAGTTAGCCCAAGCAGACAAATCTGAGAAGGATTCTCTAGTTAACCAGAAAAAAGGCCAGAAGTGGGGGTTTGACTCAAGTGGTAGAGCATCAGCCTTGAAGAGTAAAGCTAAGCCAAGAGTATAAGGCCCTGAGTTCAAGCCCCAGCCAGTACCAGCACAAAACAAAACAAAAAAAAACCCTCCAGTGATCTGGCTTAGTGTAACTTGTGATTGTATTTGTTTTGTATCTGTTATTTAAGGGGATTTTACTTTAGCATATGCATTTATGTAAATAATGCGTCTTAGTCCGAGTCATCTGTCATTCTCCCTCCTCCTGCCTCCCTGCTTTCCATTTTTAAGCCAGTCACTTTGAGTTCACTTGTTCCTTTTCATATGTTTGCACAGATTGCTCTAATTATATTTACCCTTCTTCCTCCTCTCTGTCCACATTCTGGTATCCACACTCCAGTCCAGACATGTTTCAACCCTTTTTGTTAAACATTAGCATAGTGTTTTAGACTTAGTACATTTGACATGGTTGGATTGTTAAGTACAGATTAGTAAGGTGGGTTTTAAAAAATCCTGAAGTTAAAAACATTTATCAGAAATGTTTGTGAATAATTTGTATTACATTTAGGGAAATGTAAGGGGTTGTTGAGTTCAAAATCCATGGGTTGTTGTACCACTGTGGGGAGTGCTGATCTACTTTGATTAATTCTCAGACAAGGCTGTGTAGTTCAATTACCTCCCCCAAGTCACTCAGCTTGCTTGTCCTGGGGCCAGAGTTTGCATTCAAGGAAGTTACATAAAGCTACCTGTAGGGGCTGGGAAGGTGGCTCAGTGGTGGAGTGCTTGCCTTACATGCATGAGGCCCTAGGTTCGATTCCTCAGCACCACATAAGCAGAAAAAGCCGGAAGTGGGGCTGACGCTCAAGTGGTAGAGTGCTAGCCTTCAGCTGAAGAGCTAAGGGACAGTGCCCAGGCCCCACGACCGACCAAAAAAAAAAGCTACCTCTAGAAAAATGATAGCTTGGGGCTGGGAAGGTGGCTCAGTGGTAGACCACTTGCCTTGCATGCATGAGGCCCTGCGTTCGATTCCTCAGCACCACATAAGCAAAAAGAAAAAAGCTGGAAGTGGCACTGTGGCTCAAGTGGTAGAGCGCTAGCCTTGAACTGAAGAGCTGAGGGACAGCGCAGACCCAGAGTTCAGGCCCCATGACCAGACCCAAAAATAAAAAAAATAAAGAGAGAAAAATGATAGTTGATAGTATTTTTTTCTTCTGTATAGATTAAATTCTTCCCAAGGGGAGGAAGAGGAAGAGGACCTTGAAGTTAATGTTGAAATGACTCTTCAAGATGAAATCCAGCGCATGACTAATATCAAAGCTTCTTCCAAAATCAAGTGAGTGAAAATAGAGTGTCTGTAGTCATTATAGATTACTAAGCTGTGGCTGGGCATGGTAAAACAGACCTAGAATCACAGCTACTTGGAGGTACCAGCCTGGGCAAAAATATTAGTGAAATCCTGTCTCAAAAAAATTAGCTGTGGTCCCTGCTAGATGTAGGTAAAAGAATCACAGTCAGGTAAACAGGGCAAAATTGATCCTATCTGAAAAATAAAAACTAAAGCTGAGACCTAAAGGCATAGGTCAATTAGTATAAATGCCAAGCATGCATAAGGCTCTGCATTCAAACCCTAGGATTGAGCTAGGCACCTGTTCCTCACACCTATAATCCTAGCTACTCAGGAGGATTGTGGTTAAAGCCACCCCAGCAAAAATGTTCCTATGAGACTTATGTGCAAGTAATTACTCAGAAACTGGAAGTGGAGCTTTGGCCCAAAGTGGTAGGGTGCTAGCCTTCAGCAGAAGAGCTCAGGGGACACTGCCCAGGTCCTGAGTTTAAGCCACATAACCAACCAAAAAAAATTTTTCTGCAAGTGGACATGTGGCCCAAATGATATAGCTGACTGAGAATGCAAGGTTTTGAGTTCCTTGCATGAGCAAAATAACAAAACAACTTCCCCTAGTATGGCCAAAATAAATAGGCAAACATATAATAAAGTATTGCCTTTGCCATTCTGTTTGCAAACCGTGTGTATGGATCGTGTCTGATGATGGCAGCTGAGACATGGGGCTGCCTCCTGCGCCCGCTGCCCCCACTTGCGCCTCCTACTCATGTTTGCGTTATTGTAATAACGTTTTATTATCCTTGAGCTGTTTTGGTTGCCAACTTAAAAAAGTGTGCGCTATGTTCAGAAAGGCTTTAAAATCATTTTTAAAAATACGCAAAACGAAGATATGTATGTGAAGCAAGATGAGCCCCAGGTATTTTGATTTAAATGCTACACTTGGCTACTGCTCAGTACTCAGCTCTCGTGTTTCTGAATCCTTTACACTTCTTCTGGCTTTCTGTAGATTGAGGATGTTGTGAAGGCTTTCCCCTAGAACAAATGGACTCTGGGTGCAAGGCTTGTGGGTGCTTGGAGTGTTCCTGACAATGTTTCCATTGCAGGTCCTTCGACTTCATTCACTCTCCTCAAGGAGAGTTAAAGGTGGTCTTCCTGCTCCAGAACAACTTGGTTGAGCTGTACACCCTGAACACATCCCTGGCGGCCCCTCAGCCTTCCAGGACCAACAGGGTGTTCGTCGGGGGCCACCGCAGCGACGTGCGCACTCTGTCGTTCAGCTCCGATAACATCGCTGTGCTGTCCGCGGCAGCCGAGTCTGTTAAGATCTGGAACAGGTTTGCTCTCTCCCCCAGAGGTTTGTCTGGTGGAATTTCCTTCCCTTTGGATTATTTTTTGGCATCCTCAAGGCCATAAATACAATTCTTAGAATATGTGTTGGGTGCATTTTGTCCATTGACCTGTAGAGCTTATATTGTTGTTTATATATTGTTTAAAAAAAAAAAAAAAAGCTATTTCCTAATCAGAGTTGTAACTGTCCTTGATTGGAAGACAACTATACTGGCCATTTTTTAATAGGTGGTCTCTTAAGTGCCATTGAAAAATGTTACTGTAACTTCTCCCCAGTCTCACACATCTTCCCTGAGATCTCAGAAACTTCCAACGTCTCTCAGCAGATGACCTCCTTTCTGGCTTAATGAAAGGTGGGAACATCTGAATCATTTTACATGCCTTTGTTTTTATCTGCTAGGTTATCTATCTAACCATGTTTCTGTCTTTCCTTCCTATGCTCTTACAATCAAAGCTGACTGCACCTCATATCCCAGCCCTTTCTCTTCCTTTTTAGCCATTTTCTTCTTGTGAACCATTTGCATGCAAAAAAGTTTCCCTCTTAGAAGAAACAGACTCCTCTCCAGACACTGGTGGCTCTGGCCTGTAATCCTAGCTGCTTAGGAGGCTGAGATACAGGATTATGGTTTGAAGCTAGCTGGGTCAGGAAAGTTCCTGAGACTCTTTGCTCTAATAAACTGCCAATCAGTCAGAAATAGAGCTGTGGCTCAAGTGATAGACTGCTAGCCTTAAGCAAAAGAAGCTCAGGGACAGTGCCCAGGCTCTGAGTTCAAGTCCCAGGACCAGCATAAAAAAAGCAGCCAGAAGTGGAGATGTGGCTCAAGTGGTAGAGTGCCATTCTTGAGCAGGAAAGTTGAGTCTGAATCCTTGTCTTTAGTGACCCAAGTTACAAAAGTATTTCAGGGCAAATCCTTGGATCTTTTTTTGTGAACTTCCTTTATGTGTTCTCTGGAAATGAATTTTCTGTATCTCATGACTCAGAATATCTAGCATTAACCTCCCCTGAAGATCACACTTACCTACCGTAGTACTTTGTGTCACCATTCAGATATCTAACTAGGCATCTAAAATTTTATAGATCTCAAACCAATTTCATGGTCTTTATTTCTCCAAAAATTTTCACCTACTCTCTCTACAAACATTACTTAGTATAAATAGTTGTATCCACTCAATTTTCTGGCCTCTGCCTTTGTAGTCATTCTATCTCTTGTCCCAAGGCCATCCAATCTGTTACCAGATTATCAGCTCTGCTTGCAAACTTTATCCTGAATCCCAACCACAGTTCATCACTTGAGCTGTCATCATTTAATCTAAGCCACCCTCATCTCATCCAGGTTATTCTTAGGGTTCCTGCTTGGTCTGCAGTGTTTTGCTTGTCCTTCTGTAGGCTCTTCTGAGGGAGAATGCAAAGCACCAACTTCAAGTCCCAGCACACCAAAAATAAATAAATCCTATATGACTTACCTCTTACTATGTTCCTCAGTTTCTCTGTAGAGTAACATTGGTCTACTTGATAACCCTAAAACATATCTGAAGTATGCCTGCTTCTGCCTCACCATTCTTCTTTGTGCCTGGCACTCTCCTTCCCCATTTGTCTACAGGCTTTCTTCTTGTCTTCTGAAGCAGCACTCCTTTCCTTTCCCTAGCCCTGTATTTATCCCCTTTATCCAGCATTCTGTTCCTCATAGCACCTACTGTCATCTGATACTTCTATTTACATATTTATTCTTGCCAACAAATGCTAAGTCTTCTGAGGTTAGGGACCGATGCTACGTTATCCACTGGAAGCACCTAGAATTGTACTTGGCATTTACTGGGCATTTAGTAAATATTTGAGTATTGTGAAACACTGGATATATATGATATTTAACGGAAAGACACATCCTGACAAATGCACAGTTAGGCTGATCCTTCTGGAGTGAAGTGTGGGTCAGCATGCATGTTGACCTTCAAGGTGGGAAAGCAAGGTCCCCTTTACACACAAGCAGTGGATTCTTTCTCTCTTGTAGGTCTACACTGCAGTGCATTCGCACAATGACCTGCGAATATGCTCTTTGCTCGTTCTTTGTTCCCGGTGATAGGCAGGTGGTCATAGGGACCAAGGTAAGACCAAGGTGTTTGTTGGATTTGGGTGGAGGTAGGGGTAGGTTCTACTCTGATCTTAAAGTGTTGGTAAAACCTAGCTCTTTTTTAAAAGCTTTATTTTCTTTATTTTCATCAAAACCATATATCAGATTATGAAGAAAAATATTACTTATTTTGATGATGTATTCTTTCATTTTCTTATGAACACATAAAATTGTTTTAATTGATGTTAAACCACATTAAGTGATGAGTATCTGTTAAGTATCTGATAAGTATAAGTATCTGTTAAGTAATCAGATAAATAAGCAAGTCCTCATTCCTAGATGCTCATCAAGCAGGGGGCTGCTGCGTGTACCTCAGTAGACATGAGTTTGGGTTCAGGTTCTATAATTTGGAGCAAGTTGCATAAATCCTGTTAGTATTCCTTCATCTGGGTGACAGGGTGTGACAGTGACCCACATTTGAACACTGACTGTGGTGGTACTTACTAGCTATGCAACCTTTGGGTGTGTTACTTGAACCCTGTTCACCTTGGTGATTTTGCAGGTAGGATGTTAGCACACTTCAGAGCTAAAGAATGCTGTCGGTAGCACAGAGATTGGGCCATAGCAAAGAACTGACAGATAGTTCAGCTGCTAAGACAGCAGACAGGGCAGTGGTAGTAGTTGATGAAGAATAAAAAAAAAATGGAATAGGGTCTTTGGTGTTTGTTATTTTTTTTCTTTCAGGTTTTGTTTTGAGATAATGGTCTTATTATTGTAGCCGAGGCTCCAACTTGCAGTTGATCTCACCTTCTAGCTGCTCAGTTACAAAATGTTTTCTGAAGTCTATGGACTTGGATCGTGGAAGTTGCATGTGCACTAATTAGGGCTGTGTTCATTTTGTGTCTTAGACAGGGAAGCTGCAGCTTTATGACTTGGCCTCAGGAGATCTGCTGGAGACCATAGATGCCCACCACGGGGCTTTGTGGGCCGTGTCCCTCTCTCCAGATCAGGTAACACAACCCAGTCTTACAGTTCCAGACTTCAGCACCAACTGTCACATCAGGTTTAATTTTTGCATAAGGAAGATTTCTGTCAGGATTTCTTTAAAGAAAGCTTTTTTTTTTTTTGCACGAGTCTAGTCTTTAGATGTCATATATGGTGCCATCCCTCATAAGTAACTGTCAAAAAATTCCGGTTCAGTTAATCTCACTCAATGCCAGTGTAGTATCAGGTTACATACAGTTGTATGTTTTTACCAGTGGCTTGTGGTACTTCTCAAAGAAAAATGTTTTCCTGAGCAATGCTGTAGAGGTAGATTCTTACTCTCCTTCAACATGTCACCTATCTTGATCTTGAAAAACCATCTCAGACATTTTAAGGAAGGACAGGACATTGCAGGAATGCATTTACTCCCTTAGTCAAGCTTAATTAGATCATCCATTCAGTGTGTTTGTAAATTAGTTTCACTGCTTATAGAAAACCCAGTAGTGTTCACTAAGGATTTTCTTTTCTGATTGTAACAAAAGTATCACTGACCTTTTCCCTCGAAAAGGTCCATCTCTGTGTTAGTCTGTGCTAAAAATGTCAAATGAAATTTGTAGCATCAGAACAACACAGGAGGGGTTTGAGAAGTCCCACTTTTCCTATTCAAAAAAATTTTTTTTCGTTCTTAGCTTAGTTTCTATACTAAAGTAGTTTTTCATTAAAATGTCATTTACCTTTCAGCGTGGCTTTGTGACAGGTGGTGCAGATAAGTCTGTCAAGTTTTGGGACTTTGAGTTGGTGAAAGATGAAAACAGTAGCCAAAAAAGGTGAGTGGATATTTTTTGTTGTTGTTGTTGTTCGTTTGTTTTTTTTTTGTCAGTCATGGGGCTTGAACTCGACCTGAGTGCTGTCCCTCAGCTCTTCAGCTCAAGGTGAGCACTCTATCACTTAAGCCAGAGCACCACTTCTGGTTTTCTGATGGTTTATTGGAGTTAAGAGTTTCATGGCTTTTCCAGCCTCCTGAGTAGCTAGGATGACAGGTGTGAGCCACCGGCGCCCGGCTTGAGTGAACATTTTTTGTACCCTTTTTTTTTCAGAGTGAAAATGGGAGCCATTGAAGAGCCTTTTGGCTTGACTTACCTCTGTCGTGTGTGGGGTTTGAAATTGTCTGTATGGGTAGAGTACTCATATATTAATTTTTTTTTTTTTTTTTTTTATGCCTTGGCTGGTACTAGACTTTCAGTGAAACAGACTCGAACCTTACAGCTAGATGAAGATGTTCTGTGTGTCAGTTATTCTCCTAATCAGAAGCTGTTGGCTGTGTCTTTGTTGGACTGTACTGTGAAGATATTCTATGTTGACACATTAAAGGTACACTTGTTGTTCCTGTGGTGTTTTCTTTCTTTCTGAGTGATGTTATTACAATTTGTGTTGAGGTTATAAAGCAGTGGGCTTGGCCATACCCAGTTTAAACTATAGTATATTTTCTAAAAATTTGTTTCTGAATGAAAACATGGTTGTGCTAGAGCAAGTAATAGTATTAATTCAGTGGATCATCAGTTTGTTTTAAGATTTTGTAGACTGAAAACCTGTCATTGCCAGTAGTTTTTAAAACACTGCTAGTGGCCTAGGCAATTTTGTCACACCTGGTGATTTTGATTAAAATTAGAGAACCCCAAAACATGTTATTGTGCCCTATGCCCAGAGTGTCAATAAGACTGGATTTGGCCTGGCAGTATTTCTGTGGAACAAGTGTCCCAGAGTCCTTTCAGCGAAGGAAACTGGAGAGAATATCTGTGGTGTGTTCTGACTGAGACCTGGGCTTGTGGCAAGTGTCTGTGGAGTCTTCAGTTCCATAGTAGTACTCTAAGTAAGCTGTCTTTGGTTTGTCTTGGAATTATAAAGTAACCCAGAAATGTTCATTACATTTTAGGTTTATAACTTTTAACCCACATGTAATAAAATTATTCCATGCATTATCTTTTTTAATGTTCAGTTTTTCCTCTCACTGTATGGACACAAACTGCCAGTCATCTGTATGGACATCTCTTATGTGAGTAATGCGTTGAGTCTCGGAAAAAAGTTGTCTTTTCTAAAGCAGGGACTTTCCTCGGTTCTTGGCTTGATGATACCTCAGTTTGAGAGCATTTTTATCATGTGGTTGTCACTCTCTAAAACAATCACAAAGTAGTATCTGTTACATTTTAAGTATATCTATTTCATGTTTTCTCAGTAATTTCCTCAGTTTGTCACTCCTAGCTCTTTGATTTAGCTTCCCCAAATAGTGGTTGTCTATAAAGTTTTGTACTAGATAGAATGCCCTAGAATAAGCAGCTCTGAAAAGGGAACACCTACTGTTTGCTCTTGGGTTAACATTGGGTATACTCTGTGTGAGGGAAGGATGGCCACAGCTATCCGACCAGTGTGCTCACAGCCATTTGAGCACTGATGTAGGGAAAATGAGAGAAAATCACCATAGGGAGCCAAGGATACAAGGCTAGATCATAAACATTTCCCAACCTCATTGTGTCTTGATATTCTCATTTAATAAGTGGACCACCCTTGAAAAATACGGAACACAGAGTTTCTGCTTTCACTTACTGTGCTATGTGTGCGCACGTTGCTACTGGTGCTTGAGCTCAGGACTTTGTACTCTCACTTGGATGTTTTACTCAAGGCTGGCACTCTATCCCGTGAACCTTGCCACCACTTAGGATTTGAAAGCTTTTTTAAGCAAGCTCTGTGGGTAAAAGCAAGAAAGCAGGTGCTCCTCATAGAGTGAGGAAATTGTTTTGGCTTTATTTGAATGCCTTTGGGGAAACTTTTTAAATGACTTAACAGGATTTTGGAATTAATGTTCTTTTGCTTCTTTTTTTCATAGGATGGGGCATTAATAGCTACTGGCTCTGCTGATAGGAATGTGAAAATCTGGGGTTTGGACTTTGGGGACTGTCACAAGTCCCTTTTTGCCCATGATGACAGGTAGGTATGATCTTCTTGAAGGCCCTTCTCTGAGTGGTATGTGAATACTAGCTCCCTAGAAGGATATAGATATAGACATTAATGAACGATGAGTTCAAAGTTCCAAAAATAGACACTCTGGAACTAGCAAGACAAAACTATTAACATGTGTTAAGACTCTTCTTATCTATTCTGGCATTTGATAACACATAGCTTACTCTTCTTTTCAGTGTCATGTACCTGCGGTTTGTACCAAAGTCTCACCTCTTTTTCACTGCTGGGAAAGACCATAAGATTAAGCAGTGGGATGCAGACAAATTTGAACACATACAAACGCTAGAGGTAACCTCTTGCCCTATTTGCTGCCCAGGTCTTCAGAACTACTTTTAAGAATGTTTTCATAACCAGGCACCCAAGGCTCACTCCTGTAATCTTAGCTACTTAAGAGACTGACAGCTGAGGATTAAGGTTTGAAGCCCAGCCACACAGAGTCCGTGAGACTCTTTATTTCCAATTAACCACCAAAAATCAGGAAGTAGAGCTGTAACTCATGTGATAGAGTATCAGCCTTGAGTTAAAAAAGCTAAGAGTACCTTGGCCCTGAGTTCAAGCACCAGGAAAAAAATATGTTTTCATTGATTGTCCACTAATCCAAGCAGGAAGTGAGCTATGGAGAAGTTCCTCTTATTTGGGTTATGTTTGTGTTTCCTTTGTCCAGGGGCACCACCAGGAAGTCTGGTGCCTGGCCGTGAGTCCCAGTGGAGACTATATTGTCTCATCGTCTCATGACAAGTCTCTGAGACTTTGGGAGAGAACAAGGGAACCTCTGATTCTAGAGGAGGAAAGAGAAATGGTAATGACTTTTAAGTTTGGATTTAAATCTTCTGGGGAGGGAGAGGAAGAGGAAGGGAGGGTCATCGAAAGTCTGCCCCAGCTAAAATTTTCTGTCTAGAACTATCCAACATCATTCCATTTCAGAAGCCAAACAGGAAAAGATTTGGGGATTGTGTTCCTAAAGAAGTGCCTTCACATGGGGTGCTGGCAGCTCACGCCTGTAATCCTAGCTACTTAATAGACTGAGATCTGAGGATCACAGTTCAAAACCAGCCCAAGCAGAAAAACCCATGAGACTTACCTCCATTTAACCAATAAGAAACTGGAAGTTGAGCTGTAGCTCAACTGGAAGAAGACCAACTTAAACAAAAAAGTTAAGAGACAGCACCCAGGCCATGAGTTCAAGGCCCAGCTCTGGCATAATAAAGGGTAGGGGGAGGGAATAAGGGGAGAGAGAGAGGGTGAGTTTCCTACTACCTCATTGTACTTTTATAGAAAACACTTATTACTTTCTCTCAAACTAATGTCTTTCATGGCAGCAAAGGGAAGCAGAATATGAGGAGGGTGTGGCCAAAGAAGACCAACCAGCAGTAAGTAAATATTTGATGGGTGAGGATTTTTACAGTAATCAGACCTGGCGTTAGGTGCCATGCTGTGCACCTCTTTGCCAGCTGAGAGGTGGAGGAATCTTTGTGGATTTTTCTTCTGTAGTGTATATATAATGTATATAGTGGACAAAGTGTGGAGCAAATCTGGCTGGGATCTTAAGGGTCTCAGGTTGGAGTCTACCCAACAAGCAGTTTAGACCCAGCACTTCCCCCTCCGCACCCCCCCCCCAAAAAAAAAGAAGAAAAAAGAAAGGTCGAGGGCTGGGAAAGTGGCTCAGTGGTAGAGCAATTGCCTTGCATGCATGAGGCCCTGGGTTCGATTCCTCAGCACCACATAAGCAAAAAGAAAAAAGCTGGAAGTGGCGCTGTGGCTCAAGTGGTAGAGCGCTAGCCTTGAGCTGAAGAGCTGGGGGACAGCACCCAGGCCCAGAGTTCAGGCCCCACGACTGGACCCAAAGAAACAAAGAAATGTAAGAAAAGATGTGAAAAGTTGGGTTCTTTTGTGATCATACATAGTTTTGTCATCACTCAGTTAATGGTAACTGAGAGCTATTACCATTTTCATAAAACAATGCTTGTTCTTTCAGATATATGATTTATTGATTGTCCCTTTAACTCTTGTTCGTGGTACTGTTTACAAATCTTATTTCTTGTAGGTTCCAGGTGAGACTGAAGGTGGCAGTTACTTTACCGGAAAGAAAACTATTGAGACAGTGAAAGCGGTAAGTTGGTATAAAATGTGATGTCTCATTCCTAATTAGGATTCTGACTTTTTGTTAAAAGTCGGTGTTTCAAGTGCATAGTTCCTTTGGGTCAAAAAGTTGGTGAGATTTAAGGTGCAGATCACAGCCTCCGTTCAGAGAGGCCCTGCATCTGGTCAGTATGGGTTTGGCAAGGCAGCACCTTATAGGTGTTCTTGGGAACTGCCCTACTGGAGTTCCAGTGACTCTGTTCTGACTATAGTGGCCCAGGACACCTCCTCCCAGCCCTACAAAGTTAAAATGAAAAACATCTTTAACTGCTCCTTGGCACTCTTCTGGCACATATTTATTAAACTGATTGGGGCTATATTCATTCACATCAGGACTTGAGGTTGCTATGTCCTGGGAGGACAGTTCGTGTTGTACGATTGCTTTCCTTTTCTCATCTCCGTAGGCTGAGAGGATCATGGAAGCCATCGAGCTGTACCGAGAAGAAACTGCAAAAATGAAAGAACACAGAGCCATTTGTAAAGCTGCAGGGAAAGAGGTGTGCTGTCTGTTCATTTGTGTACTGGACATCTCAATAAATGTGATTCCCGAGACAGCGGTCAGTTAAGAATTTTTATCAACCCAGAGCAGAAATGAAATAAATGCAGCCTAGTTCAATGACAGTTCTCAACCTTAGAAGATATGGAAGCTTAATATTAATACAAAGGGAAAGTTAGGAAGTCATGAATTGGGGTGATTTGTATAGAAATTTATATAGAAATGAATTGGGGTGATTTGAGTAGAAACGTAAGTTTCTACAACCAGGATACCTGATAATTGTTTTACCCTTAGTTCTTAGGGTTTTTCTCTAAAGTTGTAAAATATTTCATTACTCTAATGAGCACCATGAGAATCTCATGCTTCTAATGATTGTTAAAATAATCTTTTCATAGGTTCCTCTTCCTGTCAACCCCATCCTGAGGGCATATGGCAACATCTCAGTGAGTTGAATGTGTTTTTCCTCGGTGACTCAAGGTTACCTTTGGAGACAAGAACAGGAAGTGGAGAGGCATTACTGGGGGTTCAACATGCTGGGACATCTTCTGTCTTTGAAACTCTTCCTTGAATGCAGGCAATGGTCTGTACTATTTTTAGTGCCCGTACTGGGGCTTGAATCAGGGCCTGGTGGGTGCTGTACCTGAGCTTTTTTTGCTCAAAACTAGCACTCTATCACTTGAGCCACAGCTCCATTTCCAGCTTTTTTGCTGGTTAATTGGAGAAGCCTGGGTTGGTTTGGAACCATGATCCTCAGATCTCAGCCTCCTGAGTAGCTAGGATTATTGGCACGAGCCACTGGTGCCCAGCTTGGTATTTTTGGTTTTTGAAGGACCATTTCAGTGGAACTTACTTTTTGGTTAGATTGTATACACATTTTTCTGTCTTTTTTTTCTGGTGTTTTATTTATGTTCAGTATTCAAAGACTTTTAGAGTCTGCTCATTTCAATGAACTTAGAAGTCTTTTGAGGAGAAGTCAACACAAATCAGAGAGAAAGTTGGGGACAAGGAGTAACAGTAGAATATGCTTAGCTAGCAAGCACCAATTAGTATTTTACTTGTATCTCCCATTCAGTACTCTTGTCAGAATATCTCCATTTTATAAAGAAGGGAACTTCTTTACAAGGTAACGAGGCTGGGAGGAACCATGGCTTACAAACATAAATTCAGTCAACTATGAGCCATGCAGGCCTTGCTCTCAAGGGAGAGAGAGGGTCCTTATTTTGGGAAGAGATAGAAATTAAACATGTTTAGTAGAAACCAATCAAGAATGTTTCTGATGGTGTTATCTTTCTCTTGTAGCCTTCAGCTTATGTACTGGAGATTTTTAAAGGAATCAAGTCAAGGTGAGTTCTAGTTACAATTTTCCATGTACTAACATTTATTGAGTGCTTACCTGAGAGTTTCTTTTGATTAATGAAATCAGAATTGTACATTTCTTGATGGGTTTCCTGTTTCGATTTTTGGTGGTGCTGGCATTTGAACTGAGGACCTCATGTTTGCTTGAGCCATGCCCCTAGCCCTGAAATAGTGTGACAGTTTACCTTTTGGTTTTATCTCCATGAAACCTACTGAAGCTTATTTCCCTGATGAATCATAATATATACTTACCATGCCGGGGCATCACTAGAGCAATGTAAAGGAAAGTGATCAGTGGTACTAGCTACTTGTACATTTTTAAGATTTCATTTTCTTTTTTTTTTTTGTCAGTCATGGGGCTTGAACTTTGGGCCTGGGTGCTGTCGCTCAGCTCTTCAGCTCAAAGCTAATGCTCTATCACTTGAGCCACAGCACCACTTCCAGTTTTCTGGTGGTTTTTATTGAAGAGTCTCACAGACTTTCTTGTCCGGGCTGGCTTTGTACTGCAATCCTCAGATCTCAGCCTCCTCAGATCTCAGCCTCCTGAGTGGCTAGGATTACTACAGTCATTAGCCACTGGTGCCTGGCTTTCATTTTCTTTAATAAATTGACTTCTGACCCCAGTTACAATCCTCTTGAGATTTCTAATTAGAATTGGTCAACTGATGGTAGGACTGTGACAGGGGGAGCTGGTCTCTGAGATGAGAGTTCTGTAAGGTACACAGATAGATAGTGTAGGTACAATTAGTGTCAGATTCAGTCACCATTGCTGGCTTGAAAGCCCAGAAACCAACATACATGGGGAAAGAAGTATTGAATAAACATCAGATAGTCAACAAAAGGCTCTGGGAACATTATTTATCTGAGGAATTTTCCAACATGTTCTGGAACAAAATATTCTAAGCCCCAAAATAGTAAATAGAAAAAAAGAAAAAGTTTGAAAGAATCATTTGCAGAATGGACAAGTATATTTAAAATCTAAAATGAGGGAAGTCTCTTCAAATATAGAAGCAGAGAAAGGGAAGTGAAGGAAAAAATTCCCTAGCTGTGAATGTTAAGGAATGTCACACAGTTACACTTGTTTTTCCTTCTCCAGCGAACTGGAAGAGTCTCTGCTTGTGCTGCCTTTCTCTTACGTCCCTGACATCCTGAAGCTCCTCAATGAATTCATCCAGCTCGGCTCAGACATTGAACTTCTCTGTCGCTGTCTCTTCTTTCTCCTCAGGTAGATCTCTTGGCAAAGAAAGTATCATGTTTGTCTGCTCTACCTCGGTGACCCACTTTAAAAGTCTGGTTTCAGCTTCCGAGACAGGAAATTTTGGTGTTATCTGAAATGAAATACTGCCTTTTGAACTGTGCTTGCCTTTAGTGAGAGGAGTGATGGCCACCTTCTGTAAGTCTCATGTGGCTTTGCCCGCGCTTTGCCCGCGCTGGGCCTCCGGAGCCCTGGTTCTGTGCTGCCCAGCGCACCACGTGCCGAGGCCTGAGCAACCAGTGTGCTTCGCTTGCCGTTCCTTCTGAGCTATGTTGTTTAGAACCTGTTGAAGAACAGTTTATTTCTCTAGGTATGGAGATGTAGGCACATCTAGAACATGTGGTTATTCAACTCTTAAATACAAAGGATTTATGGTGTGAGTTACCGTCATGATCTCTAGTGCTGCAGCATGTGTGCTTCTGACTGGGCAGGAGTGAGTGCCTGCTGTGCCTGCGGTGGTAAGAGGAGCACTGCCTGAGCGGAAGCACACATGGTCATCAGGGGTCTCCTGGGATTCCAGGTCAGAGCTTGACTCTCCTGTTAGGGTCTCAGGAGGAAAATGTTAGCCTTCCTCTCTCCCTCCCTCCTTCCCTCCTGTCTTTTATTGATTGTGGGGCTTGAACTCTGAGCCTGGGCACTGTCCTAAAGCTCTTCAGATCAAGGCAGGTACTCTACCAATTGAGCCACAGCACCACTTCATTTTCTGGTGGTTCATTGGAGATTAGAGTCTCACAGACTTTCCTGCCTGGGCTGGCTTTGAACTGCGATCCTCAGATCTCAGCCTCCTGAGTAGCTAAGATGACAGGCGTGAGCCACCAGAGCCTGGCATGTTAGCATTTCTGAAGAGGCTCTGTTTTGTCTCTCAGCTTTCTGTATGTTGTCACCTCTGGTCATGTGGTGGGATGCTAGAAGATGAAATAGCTTGGAGATGAATTGCATGGGTAATAAGGTTTAGAATGGTATTTAAAGAATTGTTGTCAAATTAAATTAGGTGGATTTTTTTTTTCTAGAAGCATTCCTGTGCTGCTGTGGTATAATGAAAGGAGTCTGTATTGTGTTGGTGGTGCTTTGTCCACTTGCCCTGTTTCTAGGAGGGACAGATAGGACCCAACCTCTCTCTGCAACATATGACCCTCTTGTTTTCCTGTTAGGATTCACTTTGGACAGATTACTAGCAACCAAATGCTTGTGCCTGTGATAGAGAAACTGAAGGAAACAACTATTTCAAAAGTGAGACAAGTTCAGGTAAGTGTCTTTGTATAGAGTAAACAAGGCAGAGTCCTGTGTGTGTGACTTAGAGGTAGCATAGTATGCTGTGCCTGGTCTTTGCTATGCTCATCACATATGGCTGTATTTGAGAGAAAGTTTTCTTTATGGGAGCTTGTAGGAATAGGTTTTTTAAAAACAAAAGAAGGTAAGCCAAGTACCAGTGGCTTAGACCTATAGTCCTAGCTACTCAGCAGACAGATATGAGGATCACTGTTTGAAGCCAACCCAAGCAGACAAAAATCCTTCAATCTTACCTCTAATTAGCCAGCAAAAAGCCAGATGTGGAAGTGTGGCTGTAGTGGTGTAGTGCCAAGTCTTGAGCAGAAAAGCCAAGAGAGAGCACAAGGCCCTGAGTTCAGTCCTCAGTGACTGGAACTCCCCACCCTACCACCCCCACCCCACCTACACACATGTAAAGAAGAAAAGCCCTTAGCACAATTAACAACAAAAGAAGCCATTCATTTCCGACTCTTGATACAGCCAGGTTCCTCTAAAGGGCAGAAAGTTTATAATCTCTCATATTCTTTTCCAGGATATAATTGGCTTCAATATGGCTGGTCTTGATTATCTCAGGAGGGAGTGTGAGGCAAAGAGTGAAGTTATGTTCTTTGCCGAAGCTACAAGCCAGTTGGAAGAGAAGAAGAGGAAGAGGAAAAACAGGAGAAAGATGATTTTAACATTGACTTAGAACTGAAAGTGTACCATTTTCTACTTTCCATGTAAAGGAACTCTAAGCCGACCTGCAAGGACACTGGGCTGGCCGTCATCTTAACAGCAGCAAATAACAGAACAGAAGTCCGTGTTACAGAAGGGCTCTCCATGTAGCTCCTGGGCGGCTGTGGTCCGGCTCCGTTTCTTGGGCTTAGGAGCATGATTAGATTAAAAACAAAAAAAAACCCTTCCTGTGCTCTTGAGGGTGATCCCAGCAGAAGTTTTTCTTTTTACATGCTAGCAGGGAGCAAAGAATCTTTTTTAAATTAGGTAGTTAGATTACTAGAGTTCAGAATAACATTTCAAAGGTTTATTTATTTTTGTGGCACATGAGGTATTGTATACTTTGTTATTTTCCATTGCTTTACTTCAGAGGCAATCAGGTACTTGACTTTACTGTACATGTAGTGTCATGGATTTTTGAGGCTAAAAGAAGAGGAAAATCTATCTAGAGCAACTTATACAAACCTCTTGTGTTTCCTCATTGCTGTTTATACTTTCCCAAATAAAATAGTTGTTTACAGAGAATAGTGAGGCAAAGTTCTCTCAGTAATGCAGTGGTGTCTAGGTGACTGGTATACTTTGTGTGGCATCTGTCTACATGATAGGAATTTTGAAAAGTAGGAATGTTCTAGAAAAAGGTTGGGAGAAACACCTCTGAACAATGGACTTTCGAGGCAGCAGATTTTTAAATTACTAATTTGGACTATTTGTTACAGGTCTATTCATAGTTTCTGCATCTTTCAGATGGTTCTCTTATCTTTCTATGAATCTACTTCATCCAAGTTTCTGAGTTAGGTTGCCAACATTTTCTCTGGCTCAGAGATGCTAGTTTTGTATGTGGCTTGGATGGAGACTTGTGTCCCAAATCCCAGACCTGTAAGTCATGACACAATTACTGGAGTGAGGTAGGGGGTGTGGTGGTGGTACCGTTGGGCATTGTAACAATAAAGAATGAGTTTTGGCGGTTCCCAAGATAGCTCTGGAAAGGGGAGGGTGGACAGACAGCAGATAGCCTGATGGTCTCCGGTGATGTCCGGGGAATCAGTCTTCAGTTTTGGCACGAATCCCTGCCATCATGAGATGAATTACTTAAATATCTTGAAATTCATGATGCAAAGAGAGATTAAATCCATATCCTGTTTGTACTTGTTGGATTTATGCCTCAAAGCATTAGATGAATAATTCCCCATTAATATTTTCTAGTTCTTTTGTGCTGGAATTGGGGCTCCCTGCCCCTGCCTTCCCTCAGCCTTTGCAGTTGAGGCTAGGGGTGTAGCATGTTAGCCACACCTCCTGTAGGAGGCCAGAGGAACCAGCCCTGTCTGACAACTTGCAGCTTTAGCCTCATCTTGCTTTAAGGTACCTGGCTTATGGTAAGTCATTAGGACAGCAGGGAAAAGCATAGGAGACATTGCTATTGTCTCTCATGGACACAAGGTAGGCTCTCCAGGGACTCTGATTCTGACAGCACTATTGTAAGGAGGAGAAAACAGACAGAGGAGAGAGGACAGAGAATTCAGCTATGTCCCATCTGGCCAGATGCTAAAGAGATTGGTGAGATTGTCTAATTTCACTCTTCATTGGGGGAAAATAGTTTTGATTAAGGATGTTATTAAGATCAGGATGGTGGGCTCATTATTTGTTTCAGAGAATTACGCTTTCCCCAGTTTGAATTTATTTTTTTGTCGGTCATGGGGCTTGAACTCTGGGCCTGGGTGCTGTCCCTCAGCTCTTCAGCGTAAGGTTAATGCTCTACCATTTGAGCCATAGCACCATTTCCAGTTTTCCGAGTGGTTTATTGAAGGTATGAGTCACACGGACTTTCCTGCCCTGGCTGGCTTTAAACCATGATCCTCAGATCTCAGCCTCCTGAGTAGGATTGCAGGCATGAGCCACCAGGGTGTGGCTATTTTATTTTACTTTTTTGTTAGTTGCAGGGCTTAAACTCTGGGCCTCCCACATCTCTTCAGCTCAAGGTGAACACTCTACCACTTGAGCCACAGCTCCAAGCCCTCATGGATGCAAGGCAAACACTCTACCACTGAGCCACCTTCCCAGCCCCTCAGTTTGAATTCTAATTGAGTAAATAGGAATAGATTTCACCTACAAAAACCTCACTGGAATCCTCAATAGTTTTTAATAATAAAAAAGGAGTCTTAGGTCCAAAAAGTTTGGAAACCACTGGCTTAACTGCATCTCCAAGTCCAGATACCTCGGAGTTCACGTATGTGCTGCTGCTATGTGGAGAGTAAGGTTACCTTTGATCAGCACAACTAAGACAGCGTGTGATAAAGAATAAACATGCTGAGCCGTGACCCTTAGATCTGAGACCAGCCCAGCAGACCAATCAGACTCATCTCCAAGGAAGCAGCCAAAAGTGGGAAAATGGATCTGTGGCTCAGGTTGTAGAGTACAGGCTTTGCACACAAAAATAAGTGAGAGCAAGGTCCTGAGTTCAAACTCCAGTACCAGCACATATATGTATGTACACATTAAAAATAAACTTAAGAATCACAAAATGTGGGTTTACTTCTTGCATTTAGTTTCTGGCCTGTTTCTTCTAAAGTAGGAAATGGAAAATTTGATAAAATCGGTCTTAAGTAGAAGATTAGTTTTGCTATGAATTAGTTTTGCTATAAATAAATAAATGTGTTTCTAGAAATATACAATGCAATAGTACACAATATATAACATGAAGATTGATTTTACTATGTAAGATATATATTTAACATTATATAGAATTATATATACCTAGTTATAAATTATATACAGTTAACATGTTATTTATAATGAACATATATAGAGAAAGAGCAACTTGCTGTTACTGAAAGCCAATATTTTCTTTTATTCAGAGTGAGTCATTTTAGAATTGAGTGGTTGACAGATTACCATCTATGACTTACTGGGTCTAATGTTGAGAAACCTTCCGAGACATGAACACTCCAAGTGCAGAAGAAGAAATCGTGGAAGTCTTTTGGATCATGGGATTTTTTTTTCCCCGGGGAAAATCTTTTTGGTGATTATCATAGTTACTGCTGGTTAAAACTGGTGAGATCCTCATTAAGGACTATGATTTTCCTGACTAAATGACTTGTAGATACAAAATCCAGGTAACATTTTTTTGTTTAGTTTTTTGCCGGTTGTGGGGCTTGAACTCTGGGCTTGGGTGCTGTCTCTCAGCTTGAAGAGCTCAAGACTAGCTCAGCTCAAGACTAGTGCTCTACCATTTGAGTAACAGTGCCATTTCTGGTTTTCTAGTGGGTTATTGGAGGTAAGAGTCTTACGGACTTTCCTGCCTGGGCTGGCTTTGAACCCTGATCCTCAGATCTCAGCCTTTCGAGTAGCTAGGATTACAGGCATGAACCATTGGCTCCCAGCCCCAGGTAACATTTTAAACTCAAGAGTTTTCATGGTTAGCAACCTTGCTGGGTAACTGTGTGTCCAACAGGATGCTGCGTGCATGGTGTCTGGGGTCTCGGGATGTACAAACATGTCTTGGGATGCCTTTTGTGGGTTTCTCTTCTTTGTACCTCTGTCCTTTCTGCAGCAAGCCACTACCATGCCAGGTGGTCTTTGCCTACCTGACTGTGTCTTATCAGCAAGGGAAGAGTAAGATGATCATAAGTGCATCTTTTAGCATAAATTCAAGAGGATTCTCTGGCCAAGACAAGTAATTCAGTGGTGGGTGGATCAGAATGTTTCCTAGGTGGCGGGGCTTGGCTTCATCCCCAGAGGGAAATAGTTCTCAGGCTAGTTCCTATGTTTCTGTGGAATGTGTCATGCTGGGTGCTAGTGGCTCATACTTGTAATCTTAGGAGGCTGGATCTTAAGGTGGAGGTTCATGACCAGCCTGGGCACAAATGTCTTAGGAGATTTATATGCAATAAACCAGCAAAAAGCTGGAATTGGAGCTATGGCTCAAGTGGTAGAGTGCTAGCCTTCAGTGTGAAAAGCCATGCAAGATTGTAAGGCCCAGGGGCTAGCAAGGTGGCTCAGTGGTTGAGTGCTTGCCTTGCATGCATGAGGCCCTGAGTTCAATTCCTCAGCACCACATAAGCTGAAAAGGCTGGAAGTGCCCTGTGGCTCAAGTGGTAGAGTGCTTGCCTTGAGCTGAATTGCTGAGAGACAGTGCCCAGGCCCAGAGTTCAAGCCCAACAACTAACAGGCCATGGGTTCAAACCCCAGTACAAGCAAAAAATAAAAACATTACTTTAAAAGAAAGACATAAAGGTCACACTATTTTATACTATTCCCTTCTTAACACCGGCAACCCCTCCATCTCTACATTGTTCTTACCCTTGTTATATTTCACTTTGTGTGCTGTTTCCTCTCACTTGAGTATAAGCTGTGTAAAGGTAGAGCTTTGTCTTTTGTTAATTGCTTTATCCCTACTTCCTAAAACAAAGGGTACTGGTTATACTTTATGCCCATCCTGGGATTTGATTCAGGGCCTCAGTCTCACTTGACTTTTTTACTCAAGACTGGTGCTCTCCCACATGAGCCACAGTCCCACAACCTGCTTTATTTTGCTGGTTAATTAAAGAAAAATCTCTTCAAACCTGACTGGCTTGGAGCGGGTATCCTAAGATCTCAGCCTCCTGAGTAACTAGGATTGTAGGAAGAACCACTGTTGCCCGTGGAGATGAGAGTTTTCAAAGACTGAGGTATTCCGATTGCCTGATATCCCCGTAGCTAGCCTATAGTACAGCATTGATAACTGCCTGATTTTTAGTTGCTATTAATGTGCTAGGAGCCAGGTATCTTTTAGATACAGCTAGATGCTTTTAAATACTGAATAAAGACATGGACTTTGTCCTGTGCAATTTAAGTCTCAGATTTTGGAGGCAGACACATTTGGCTTTCTGTTCTCTCGCTCACAGATCATGTCTATCCCGCTTCTGATTGCTTGGACTGAACTTGAAAGGATATTTGCTTCCACAGGCAGGAGCAGGACATGGTGCTCCGTCATAATTTCAATATTGTGAGAGATGTGGGCAGTTCCTTTGGCTCCTTCCTCCCCTATGGCCGTGGCGAAGAGCTCCACCTTCAGCTCTGCCTGCAAACCAGCCGCCACCTGTGAGTCACAAGGCAGAGTTACAGTCAGAGCTAGGTGAGTTCAAATCCTGGGTTTTCACAGTAATTTGGTAAGTCACTTCAGCTTCCTTGTACCTAAGCTTGGCATTAAATGGGAAGCATTGTGGCGGAATGATTTCCTAGGTTCGGTATAGTCCCGTGGAGTAAGTGGAAACCCACTAGAAACTTTGGAAGGATGTTGTGCTCTGGTCTGCAAGTCATCCCAAAGGCCGCGCACCTGTGTGTGCAGTCAGGACGGGGTGTGGGCGCTGGGAGGAGGGCCCTGCTGAGAGGAAGGATCGTCATTTAGGAGTGTGCCTGACCTTCTCTGTCTGCTTCCTGTGTGGGGAGGCTAGCTGTGCCGTGTGCTCCCGGCTCTGGTGTTCTGCCTCCTGGCCCCACGGGCAGAAGCAGGAAGTCACATGTTCAGGCACTAAAACCTGAGTCTGAGCCAAAAACAGACCTTCCTTCTTTTTCAGTTGTCACCTCAGTACTTTGTCCCAGTGATGGGAAGCTGCCAAGGGCACATGGGTGAACCAGGTGCTATTTGGGAAAGGCGGAGGGAAGCTAAGTGCCAGGGTGGTAGAGGTGGCATAGAAGATAGGCGTTGGGAACACCCAGAGTGGTTGCTACTTCTTGATGGTCAGTAGTAACTTTCTCCTGGCAACCTTACAGATGAAGACCTACAACTACTTAAAGATAATACAATTGCAAAAATTAGTAAGATACTGTCAGCAGTTAGAATACATTATGTGTATGTATATATATTTATGAAGGTAAACGTCATCTAAAAAAGATACAAATTTAATCTTAAATGATGAGTCAGGCGCCTGCGGCTCACACTTGTAATCCTAGCTACTCAGGAGGTTGACATCTGAGGATCGAGGTTCAAAGCCAGCCCACCCAGGCAGGAAAGTCTGTGAGACTTTTTTTTTTTTTTTTGGGTCGAGTCATGGGGCCTGAACTCTGGGCCTGGGCGCTGGCCCTCAGCTCTTCAGCTTAAGGCTAGCGCTGTACCACTGGAGCCACAGCACCACTTCTGGCTTTTTTCTTTTTGCTTATGTGGTGCTGAGGAATCGAACCCAGGGCCTCATGCATGCAAGGCAAGCGCTCTACCACTGAGCCACCTTCCCAGCCTGTCTGTGAGACTCTTATCTCCAATTAAATTCCAGAAAACTGGAAGTGGTGCTGTGGCTCAAGTGGTAGAGTGCTCACCTTGAGCTGAAGCGCCGAGGAACAGTGCCCAGGCCCAGAGTTCAAGCTGCATGACCAACAAAACAAAACAAAAAAACAGGAGGAGGCCAGGAGAATCCTCTGGACTTCCTCACCCCGCTCCTTGGTCTTCAGCATTTTTAACACAGGAGGTAGCAAGGGACAAAGCCGGCAAGTGGGGACAGAGTGCATGTGCACGCCAAGCTGTTGAGGTCTGGAAGGTGCACCGAGAGGTTCAAACAAGCAAAGAAAAAAACCTGGTAATAATAAAACATAGCAAGGCACAGGCTTCTTGTCCTGGTCTGTGCAGAGAACCCTAGCCAACTATTACTGTTGCCTTTGGGTGAGGGATGAAGGGGTTAAAAAACATACTTGGGAGCAGTTATGTGAAAAAAGAAAAACCATGGAGAAATTAGCACATGGAAAGCAATTGGCTGTAAAGGAAAGGTTTTTCAGTATTTTATAAATAATAAGATTTAAAAATGTTGTTGCCCCCCCCCCCTTTTTAAAAATCAATGTTCAGGAAGAAATCAGACGCCCTGTCCTCCAAGCCCAACCATCACACAGGGCTGCCTGTGTAATAATGAAAAGTCCCCGAGGGAGCTAGACACCGCCACAGTGCAGTTTTGCTGGGGCTCTGAGCACATTCATTTAGCACTGGCAGCTAACCAAACTGAACACTGGTTAGATTTACATACAGAGAAGACTATACATTATATTTCTTACCAGAGCCCAAACCTACTGTCCAAAAGAGGAAAGGAAAATCAAAACCAATAACCATCTAGAGTGAGTTCAAAGAACACGTACTGAGTTTTTAATGCACAGGAGGGTTGATCCAACAGTCACTGCAGCTTTTGGCATGATCTTACTTTAGATTAAAATGAGATCTACTAACTTCCAAGAGCAGGGGAGGAAGGGTTTGATTTTGGGGGGATGGGGGGTTGTTTTATATTGGAAAGATTCTGAAATCTTGACGCAGCCCAGTGATAAATGATTTCCGAGAGGCACCCTGAGTGCGTGGTTTTGGTGTCCACGTGCATGTTCTCCTTGCCATTTCTGCTGGCACACTGCTGAGTTCTGAAGCCCAGGCCAGAGCCGAGCTGCACGCGGGGAAGAGCATGCCCTGAATGTGCCCTTGTTTGAAGATGAGGAAAGCCAAGGGTCATAGCACTAGCCACCAACTGCACTAAGCAATGGCGTCCTGCACCGAGCCTCTTGTGTGGGTAAGAGAAGGCTTTGGCAGTGCTTTGAGACCGTCAGGCCAGGGAGCACCATGGGCTCTCCCCAGACCAGTCATCCCTGCCGCTGCACCCCTGAGGCTCCCATCACTCCCGCCCAGGATGAGTAGTTGCTCTCTCCTGTGCTGGGGCTGGGGCTCCATCTCAGAGCCTTCTGCTCTTGCTCAGCTTTTTCCACTTAAGGCGAGCACACTACCCTTAAGCCACAATTCTACTTCTAGCTTTTTGCTGGTTAATAGGAGATAAAAGGCTCATGGATTTTCCTGCTCTGGCTGGCTTTGAACTTTTATCCTCAGCTCTCTGAGTGGCTAGGGTTACAGGTGAACCTTTGGCACCTGGCCACAAAGTAACTTTCACATACTTGTATGAAACTGCACAGAGGGCAGCTGAGTGGAGCTGCAGCCAGCATCTTGGAGATACAAAGCCATGATTCTTCTACCGAGTGGCAAACTTCAAGCTGTATGTTTTATCAAAATCTTTTTTTGTTTTGGGGGGTGGGGGGAGTCAGTCATGGGGCACTCTAGGCCCAGGCACTGTCCCTCAGCAATTCAGCTCAAGGTGAGCGTTCTACCACTTGAGCCACAGCACCACTTTTGGTTTTCTGGTAGTTAATTGGAGATAAGAGTCTCACAGACTTTCCTGCCCGGCTGGCTTTAAATTATGATCCTTAGATCTCAGCCTCCTGAGTAGCTAGGATGAAAGGCCTGAGCCACTGGTGCCTGGCTCAAAATCTTTTGCTTATGATAGTAGAAGTATTGTAATTCCACGTGGCTTAACCAGAGTGGTAGATTAACTTACACCCCCTCCACTGGAAGCACGCACACCTGTGCAAGCGAGCGCCTTCACATGCATACGCACACACATGCACACGCACACGTGCTGCACTTACTGGTCCAGGCTTGTAAGTCACTTTCAGTCCAGTGCTGGGTGGGGGCTGCTTCACTCTAAACCTACCAGGAAAAAAGATAGAAGTAAACTTGTGCCATCGTGAAAAAGAAGCACTGAACACACTGAGATCTTCACAGAATTAGGAAGTTGCTCGTATTCACTACACTGGAACGAAGTCTGTACCTTCTGGAAAATCAGCCTTCCTGTTCAATTGAGAGACAAACTTAAGGCTCGTTTCATAACTGTCTTTCTGACGACCATTCTCATCAGCATGAAGATGACTGCGACCAATTTCAAGCCTTTCCAGACAGAAAGTAGCTGGGGGGAGGGGCTCACACCCACAATCCTAGCTACTACTTAGGAGGCTGAGGTTGAGGATCACAGTTTGAAGGCAACCAGGACAGGAATGTCCATGAGACTCTTATCTCCCCTGAGTGGAGTAAGTGAAGGAAGGATGGAGATGAAGGCATGGTTAGGATCGAGCATGCCCTTGCTGATGTCCGTGTTCAGAGCCCCACCACGGAGCACACATGGTACAGGATGCGGGCCAGTGGCTCACCTGCAGAAGTCTACGCCAATATTCTGGAGCTTTACTGTGGCAGCGTAGGTTTGTCCTTCTTTCAGCACTCCAAACTTCACCGATGGTGGCAGAAGATAGAACCCGAAAGGGGAGGCCTTGGCGTTGTTCTTGACGGCTGAGGCGATGGAGGATGTGTTCACTTTGCCCCCGACACAGTCATGGATCTTTGGGGAAGAACACATGAATAGAAACAACCACGCCTGTCATCCTAGCTCCTCCAAGGCCAAGGGTTGTGGAAGAGCCTGCCTGGTTCTGGGAATCAAGTCTATTCTTACCTTTCCAAGAGGCTTACTCTTGGTCTTGGAGCTCAGCAGGTAGTGGGGCAGCCTCACTTTTTCTTTCCTTGCTTGTCCGGCCACATCCTGCAATAATGACTGGGTTGGGATTTTCCAGGTCTCAGAAGATTCCAGTTCTGGTAGAGAAAAAGTTGAAATTATGTCACATGGATTTTTCTAAGATTTGAGGTTCTCCTGGAGTCTACAGGAATATTAAACAGTTTGGAAACATGGCTTCTTTGCTTTTAAAGGAATGAAGCCTTTTTTTTTTAAATCCTCATCTTATATATGTACATTTTGTAAGTGATATTACCCAAGACTGATCCTTACTGCAGCCCCGCGAGGTAAGCAGTGCAGATGCTGTTAAGTGCCACCTTTTTTGGGGTGTGTGTGTGTGAAGGAGGAGTAGTAATGGGATTTGAATTCAGGGCCCTGGCATGTGCTTGGCAAAACCTCCTACTTAAAATCTCCCTATGATGTCTGAATAAAACTTAAAAAAAAATCCCACAAATTTCTGGTACATTATAGAATGTCATCCTGCCCTTCTCTCTCACCTAATTTTTTTTTCTTTTCTGATATTATTGTTACATGTCTTTAAAACATTCTTTCTTGTTGGTACTGGGACTTGAGCTCAAGGTCTTGAGCTTTTACCTGGCTTATTACTCAAAGCTGATGCTCTACTATTTGAGCCCACATCTGTTCCCAGCTCTGGCTGGTTCATTGAAGGGAAGTGTCTCACAGACTTTTCTGCCCAGCTTGAGATCTCACCCTCCTGAATAGTTAGGATTACAGGCGTGAACCACAAGCACCTGGCTCAGAGTGAAATTCTAAATTCACCCATATCCGTGGCAAAACTCCTGTTCTATAAGTAGCAGGGTATAAAATTAACCCTCAAAAATCAATGGCTTTTCTGTATGCCAACAATGAGAAAAATGTGGCTGAAATTAGGAAAGCAACTCCATTCGTAATAGCCCCTCAAAAAATAAAATACCTAGGAATTAACTTAACCAAAGAAGTGAAGGACCTCTATAATGAAAACTTTAAAAACTTGAAAAAGGAAATCAAAACAGAACTTAGAAAGTGGCAAAAACTCCCATGCTCCTGGATTGGAAAGATCAACATCGTGAAAATGGCAATACTTCCTAAGGCTATCTACAAATTCAATGCGATACCTATCAAAATTCCAACCTCATTCTTCAAGGAAATAGAAGAGGCAATCCAAAAATTCATATGGAACAATAAAAGACCCTGAATAGCTAAAACGATCCTTAACAGAAAGAACAGTGCTGGAGGAATATCAATACCAAATTTCAAACTCTATAAAGCCATAGTAATCAAAACAGCTTGGTACTGGCACAAGAACAGACTTCAGGACCAATGGAATAGAATTGAAAACCCAGAAATGAACCTACAGACCTACAGCCATCTAATCTTCAATAAGGGAGCTAAAAAAATAGAATGGAAGAAAGAGAGCCTCTTCAGTAAATGGTGCTGGCAAAATTGGTTAACTACTTGTAGAAAACTAAAGCTAGATCCTTATATATCACCCTGCACCAGAATCAACTCCAAATGGATCAAAGACCTCGGAGTCAAAGCAGATACTCTGGAAACATTACAGGATGGAATAGGAGAAACCCTAGGTCTTGTTGACACAGGCCGAAATTTTCTTAATAGAGACCCAGAAACACAACAAATCAAAGAAAGGTTGGACAAATGGGATTGCATGAAATTGCAGAGTTTCTGCATGGCAAAGGACATAGCTAGCAAGATCAATAGAAAGCCCACGGATTAGGAGAAGATGTTCACTAGCCATACATCAGACAAGGGTCTCATATCTAAAATATACCTGGAACTCAAAAAATTAAATCCTCCAACAACAAATCTTCAAAGAAACAACTGCCCAATAAATTAGTGGGCTAAAGACTTAAAGAGAAACTTCTCTGAAGAGGAAAGAAGGATGGCCAATAGACACATGAAGAAATGCTCAATCTCCCTAGCCATACAAGAAATGCAAATCAAAACAACATTGAGATACCACCTCACCCCAGTTAGAATGGCTAAAATCAAGAACTCTAATAACAACAGATGCTGGAGGGGATGTGGACAGAAGGGAAACTTACTGCATTGTTGGTGGGAGTGTAAACTTGTTCAACCACTTTGGAAAGCAGTATGGAGGTTCCTCAAAAGACGTCACATAGAGCTCCCCCTATGACCCAGCAATCCCACTTTTGGTCATTTACCCAAATGTTTACAAACAAGACCACACTAAAGCTACCAGCACGACTATGTTTATTGCAGCATTATTTACTATAGCTAAGATATGGAACCAACCCAGATGCCCCTCAGTAGATGAATAGATCAAGAAAATGTGGTATATATATATACAATGGAATTCTATGCCTCCATCAGAAAGAATGACATTGCCCCATTTGTTAGGAAATGGAAAGGCTTGGAAAAAATTATATTAAGTGAAGTAAGCCAAGCCCAAAGAAACATAGGTCCCATGGTTTCCCTTATTTGCAATATCTAGTATATGTCTGAGTCAAGTAAAAAGGTCAGATAAGTTGATGTTAGGGGAATGAAACCTAAGTTATATATTCAAATGTTTTTTTTTTTCTTTCATGCGATTGTTTCTAACACATTTATAAGATTATTTCTTTGTTGCTTTGTATGTCCCTCCTCCATGGTATAACCCCTGCTATCACTGTATTTGATGTCGGTATAATTTGTGGAGGGGAAGGGGAAAATCAAATCGTTTAAATAGGGATACAGGTGGACCCATTGCAACAATGAGATGTACAAGTTGTTATGTTGAAAACAAACTTTACAACTTTGGTGGTGGGGGGAGGATGGGAAGGGAAGGGGAAACAAAGGAGGAGGCTACAATGCTTGACAAGAAATGTACTCATTATCTTGCCCATGTAATTGTAACCTCTCTGTATTTTCACAATAAAAAAAAATTAGCAAATCTGAAAAAGGAAAAAAACCCAAAACCAACCAAGTCGAGGCCTTGTCATTCTCTGGATATCTTTGGAGCGACTGTGACATGCTGAGCCTTCCTTGCAAGTCTCCATAGATCCTGGGTCCTTTGGAGGTGTCCCATGACTGCCAACTGCACCCCAGCCCTGGCACCCCGGCACACCCCACAGTGTCACAGCGTCTCATGTGGAGGACGCAGAGGGGCGAGCTTGCCAGGCGGTACCTTCAGTGATTCTTGTGAGGTGGTCGTTTTCATCCTGGGTCGGAGACCTCTTGGTATCCTCTGAGATCATTGACGTGGGGATACTGTAAGTATTGAGGGATTCCTGTTCTGAGACTGTGGAGGAGCTGGACCCTACAAAACCCAAAACAGACATGGAAAAAAACACTAGTTTTGGATAATTATATGATGGTGGCTCTAAGGTGTGAGTGGGTGGAACGGTGTGCTGTGCAATGCACTGAGTCCTTCCTCACGCTGTACTGAGAGAGCTGAAGAAGAGGCCGGTTCCTCACAGTGCGGCCTTTAGCCAACGGGGGCCTGTCTTCAAGGTTCTTAATTCCTCAGAGCTGGCTGGGTCTTTGTGGTTCCTGTGACCAAATACTACAATTGTGGTATGTGAAGAGGTCAGGTGATCTACCTCTGTTTTTATATAGTAATGGTTACTGAGATATAACCCTGTAACTATGAGATGCGTGTGTGTGCGCGTGCGTGCACGTGCATGCGTGCGCATGCCAGTACTGGGGCTTGAATTCAACTCACTTAGCTTTTCTTTCTTTCTTTCCTTCCTTCCTTTCTTCCTTCCTTTCTTTTTTTTTTTTTGTCCATCGTTGGGCTTGAACTCTGGGCCTGGGTGCTGTCTCTCAGCAATTCAGCTCAAGGCGAGTGCTTTACCACTTGAACCACAGTTACTTCCTTAGCTTTTTTACTTATGGCTGGCACTCAACCACTTGAGCCACAGCTCTACTTCTGGCTTTTAGCTGGTTAATTGAAGATAAGGCCCTCATGAACTTTTCTACATGGGTTGGGCCTCAAACCACAATCCTCAGATCTCAGGCTTTTGAGTAGCTAGATTTACAGGTGTGAGTCACCGGTACTGGGCTATCTTTTTTGTAATGTAACTCAGCCAGTCCTGTACTATGCAGGTGTCAGTGTATTCTGTTTTCCCCTGTTGCTAAGACAGACAGCTGCTTGACCTGTTGCCTCCTCCAGGCTCCTGCCAGGCTTTCCTGGGTCAGGTGGGGTTGAGAGGAAAGAGAACCACACACAGGTATTACCTGAGTGAAGATCAAATATATCTGGACTAATCGATTCCCTTGTCTTTTCTTCTTTCTTGGTGATAGGAGGCAGGTTTTTGGAAAGCTTGTTCAGATAATTATACTTAAAGGAAAAAAGCACAAAACTTATTTTAGACTCATGTGGCTGAAAAGACAACTGCCACAAATGTCACACCACTGTGCCACGCTGAAAGCCTGTCTTTAAGACTCTGAAAAATAGAGTTCTCTAACTCTATGAATTGAAATGTAGCTTTTGTTCATTTGGACATAATTTCCTGTGAGTTCTTCTTGGGCAGCCTCTGGCGTGCATGGCATCCTTTTGTGTATGTGTGTATACATGCATGTGTGCGGGCAGTGGGGCTTGAATGCAGGGTCTCATGCTCCCTCTTAGTTTTTGTGCTCAAGGCTGGTGTTCTACCACTTGAGCCACACTTCTGCTTCTGGCTTTTGGCTGGTAAATTGGAGATAAGAATCACAGGGAGCCAGGCGCTGGTGGCTCACGCCTGTAATCCTAGCTACTCAGGAGGCTGAGATCTGAGGATCGTGGTTCAAAGCCAGCCCGGGCAGGAGAGACCGTGAGACTCTTATCTCCAATAATCCACCAGAAAACCGGAAGTGGCGCTGTGGCTCAAGTGGTAGAGCGCTCGCCTTGAGCTGAAGAGCTGAGGGACAGCGCCCAGGCCCAGAGTTCAAGCCCCACGACCGACAAAAAAAAAAAAAAAGAATCACAGGGATCTGTCTGCTTGGGTGAGCTTCAAACCAAAATCCTCAGATCTCAGCCTCCTGAGTTGAATGGTGTTTTAAACACAAAAATATTCCCTTTGCCTCCGGTTCCTGAGAACAGGCAATGAGGAAAGGCTGAGAGTGTCTGAGGTCTAGGGGAGAGTGCTGGAGGAGAGTGTTCTATCTCCAGGGGCTACCTGTGGGTGTGGCAGTTCTAACACAGACCTCAAGCTGGGCTTGACTGCTGACAATTGTGATGGGGATGAGTGCAAAGAAGACCTTAAAATACATGGGAGAGGATAAAAGATGTTTATAACAGAAGATGTGGCGGGGTCGTGATCATAATATACTGGTAGAAGAGGACATGGCATTAAATACCCCTAATCGTATTCCTATGAGAATATGGGTTTGAAAGTTAGTTATGGGTTAATCATCAGGTTGAAACCTTAAAGATTTAAACATCTGGAAAGTTAGGTTACAAATTATACAACATATCAACTTTAATAAAGAAGTTAAGGTCGATTATTACCTGAGACTTGTATAACAGTCCCAAATCAGCTGTGAAGTAGGGTTCTATGGTTTTCTCCCTAATTTCCCTTAGGTATTTTTTAGTTTTCTCAATTTCACTCCTAGTTGATATTTCCATAATAATGAAAAAAGAGACACAAGACATTAAAAATGTTATTTGCTTATGTAGTAGCTCTAAATTCCACAGAAAAAATCAATGCAATTGTTGACAGTATAACAGGTAAGAATAAATGCTTTATACTTTTTTTGTTTGTTGTTCAACTATTTGA
This sequence comes from Dipodomys spectabilis, assembly GCF_019054845.1. Taxonomy (NCBI): domain Eukaryota; kingdom Metazoa; phylum Chordata; class Mammalia; order Rodentia; family Heteromyidae; genus Dipodomys; species Dipodomys spectabilis. The sequence continues at coordinate 1,204,479 of NW_024870825.1, read as the reverse complement.
GTTCATTTTCTACTTATGAAATGGAATCACATACGCTGATTTGAAAATCTGACTGTGATATAAGACTGAAAATCATAATATCTTGATATATTTTGATTTTTATTTCAGTCATTCATGATAAATGACCAAAGGGATGTTTTTACAATGTCTGAACCTTTGAGGGTCTTCTGTTCTGTAACGTTTAAATGAAAGCTAGAAAGTACTTGTTTTCGTAATTTCAGTTGGAGTGGTAGCAGACACCCAAACCTGAGAGATGGTTATAAAGTAAAAAATAAGTTATCATTGTAGTGTTCTCTTTGTAATGCCAGAATCCTTCAGGAAGGCAATAGGCAGCCTAAGACCAATGAGGTATGGGTTGAAGTCACTGGATGCAACATAGTCACAATTTTAGAGCCAAAATATCAAATCTGAGCTAAGTGCTCATACCCCACAACTGACAAAATAAATAAATAAAATAGTCACATGCTGGTGGCTCACACCTGTACTCTTAGCTACTCAGGAGGCTGAGATCTGAGGATCATGGTTCGTAGCCAGCCTGAGCAGAAAAGTCTATGAGACTCTTATCTCCCCCATTTACCACCCAAAAGCTGGAAGTAGAGCTGTGGCTCACATGGTAGAGGGCCAGCCTTGAGTGAAAAAGCCAAGGAAGAGTGACCAGACCCTGAATTCAAGCCCCAGAACCGGCACACATGAAAACTACAAGTTTCAGATAGGCCAAATTACCTACTCCAAACAATATCACTACCCAAGCATGGCATGTTCTCTATACCTACTAGGAAGCCAGTGGGCCGTACTGAGAGTTGAAAGAAGTTTTAGTTATTTAGTGGTTCGATCTTTCCCACGATTTTATACACAAGAAATCTGCAATCCCAGAGATAGCTTTGCTAGAGGTGAAATAACCCACCAGCACACTACAGTCTATTAGTAACCAAACCATAGTTGACTGGAGATACTTTCCCTCGAAGATGAGTACCCCTGTTCAGGATGGCCTGACCTGAAGCAGGACCTGAAGATGGACCAGGCATCTCATTTCAACAACCCCCGGGGCCACCTGTCATCCCAGCTGCTCAGGAGGCTGAGGTCTGAGGATCAAGGTTTGAAGCCAGCCTGGGCTGGAAAATCTGTGAGACTTTTATCTCCAAATTACCAGCAAATAGTCAGAAGTGGAGCTGTGGCTCAAGTAGTAGAGGGACAGCCTTGAGTGAAAAGCTAAGGGACAGCACCTAGGCTCTGAGTGAAAAGCTAAGGGAAAGCACCTAGGCTCTGAGTTCAAACCCTAGTAGCAGTGTATGCAAGTGTGTGTGTGTGTGTGTGTGCGCGCACACACACACACACACACACACACACACAAGACAGCAATGTTGCAGAGGCCAGGAGCCTTACAATAGGACTTTATAGCCCACCAACTCTAAGAGTCCATGACTCTGGCTCCTCATATTGTAGAATTGCCTCTGTTTGCCAGGTGATGGTGGCTCACACCTGTCATCCTACCTTCAGGAGGCAGAAATCTGAAGATCGCAGTTCAAAGCCAGCCCAGGCAGGAAAGTCCAGAAGACTCTTATCGCCAATGAACCACCAGAAAACCAGAAGTGGCGCTTTGGCTCAAGTAGTAGAGCACTAGCCTTGAGCTGAAGAGCTGAGGGACAGCGCCCAGGCTGAGTTCAAGCCCCATGACCGACAAAATAATAATAATAATAATTACCTCTGTTTTTCTAGTTTTTCTCTCCAGTGCTTTCCTGATTCTGTGTTCCTATGGGAGAAGAAAAGACAGGATGTGCAAATTCAGGAATGAGGCTCTCAAGTGTGAGATAGACGGTGAGCACGGGAGAGAAGGGCAGGGAAGTCGGTGAATTCGGAGCTGGGTGTCACTTGTCACGACCCTCCCATCTCTCCCTTCATCACCGTATAACTGTCACTAATTAAAACGTAATTGTGGATGAGCTTACCTCCATTTCTTTTCAAAAAAATCTTTCGTAAATGTTTCTGACGGACATGGTGGAGCAGAAGGCAGTGATTTCTTGTATAAATCAGCTAGGTGGGCTGCAACTTGAAAATGCATGCATTGAATATTTATTCTAATTTCTTTACAGCCTAATGACAAAATCAGATCACAGTTACTCCACTGAAATATTTTGAAGAAACTATAATTGCCAGGCACCAGTGGCTCATGCCTGTCATCCTAGTTACTCAGGAGGCTGAGATCTGAGGATCACAGTTTGAAGCCAGTCCTGGCAGAAAAGTCTCTGAGACTCTTATCTCTAGTTAGCCAGCAAAAAATCTGAAGAGGAGTTGTGGCTCAAGTGGTAGAGTGCCAGCCTTGAGTGAAAAAGCAAAGGGACAGTACAAGGTCCTTCCTGAGTTCAAGTCCCAATACCGACACCCACACACCAAGAGGAGAAAACTTTACACAGACAATAAACACAGCACAAACTAAAAAGACCCACAAGGACTGTGGAAGACACACCAAGTGTGACCATAGAGCCCCCTGAAGGTTATGACTGGGTACAGGAAGTGTGTATGTGTGTGTGTATGTGAATGCCTGATGCCAGTAGAGAAATCCTGCCTTGTTTGTTTGCCTTATAATTTTTTATTGTCATTATAAAGGTAATATACAGAGCGGTTACAGTGACATAAGTCAGGTAATGAGCACATTTCTTTTTGGACATGTCACTCCTCTTGCTCTCTGTTTTTCCCTCCTGTTCCCACCCACAGGTGTAGAGTTCATTTTCAGCATAGTATCCAGTGAGTACCACTGCTGCATTTGTTCACCCCTTCTTCCTTCATTGCTCCCCTTACCCTCCCAAAGACAGACAAATGAACAGACAAGACAGAAAGAAAAGAAAATACCTCTTGTTTCCCTTTCCTGGAATTCATTTGGGATAAATATTACTTTATATGATCAGAGATGTGTGAGTAAAGATGCAGGATTCTGAGTGTTTGGTGGTGATCCTGTCAAAAGACAATCCTGGGGCTTGAACTCAGGGCCTGGGCTACTGTCCCCAACCCTCTTTGTACTCCACCACTTGAGCCACAGCACCACTTCCACAGGATGAGCCGTGTGTGTGCTTCCTGCTCCCCAGCTTCCCATGACCTGACCCTTGGAATGTGCCCCTTGCTCCACACGGAAAACTGCCAAGCTAATGCCCTCTGACCCGTTAAACATGGAGGACAGAGGTTGACCAACTTCATTGCTCACCTCTCTTGGAGGTGTAAGCATATGTTTATATAAATGATATCGAAGCTTTTCCAGCTGTCACACTGTGTGCTGGATGGGACCGGCAACCAGGCCTTGTCTGGAGGCTGATGAAGGCAGTGGCCTCCATGTTGCGACACAGTGAAACCATGTTGCTGGGTTCTGAGCAAGGGACTTTAATGAGACCTTGTAAGAGTGAGTGCACAGTAGCACAGGTGCTGGGGTCATAACTGTATGGTTGCTTGGAAATGTTATGTATGTATTCAGAGGATGAGTTTTTGGCTAGTTGACTGTTTCTGTATGTTAGCTGTGTTGCTAAATGACTGAGGTCAACAAAGAAGTCAAAGAGCATCTTTCATTCATTAAACAACCATGGTTTTTGAGGCTCTCTTAGACACAATAATACATAAATGCCAAAGTACAACATGGCCAATGCAGGAACAGAAGAATCAGAGAATATTGAAGTGCATTTAAGATTACTTTTTGGAATTTGTAATGATATTTTGTATTACAGAAAAAGTTACCTTCAGTGGCACTAGCTTTTGTAGTCTCCTCTGTTTTAGGGAAAGACTGGAAGGAAGACAGAATTACGTGGTAAGGATTACAATTCACACGAAAGTCACTCTGTTCAGAAGCAGTGGGGCCTACATTGATTTTCTAAATGAAAATAACTCTAAAATGAATTAGTTTTTAATGCCAATATAATGTTTACTTGCATTTTTGGTCATTCCTTTTACTTGGCAATTTTAGTGTGTGTCTGTGCTGGTAACTGAGCCTTGAGCTCAGAGCCTCAGCTCTCTCTCAGCTTCTTCACTGAAAGCGGGGGTTCTACTTGCTGAGTCTCACTTGCACTGGTGCCTTTTGTTGGGTAATTGGAGATAAGAATCACATGGATTTTTCTGCCTGAGCATGATCCTCAGATCTCAGCCTCCTGAGTAGCTAGGATTACAGTCATGAGCCACTGGTGCCTGGCTTTATCTAGCAACTTTAAAAATGGAAATCATGTAAGTGGGGGGTATGGTAGAGCACCAGCCTTGAGCAGTAATTCTAAATAAGAGTGTAAGCTGCAGTACCAGCACAGAAATAAAAAAGAATAGTTATTTTCACAGGAATAAGGAAATATAGGGAGAAAGAAATGCTTCATAGTAGTGTCAGAATATCTGGCTATTGGGACTAGGAATGTGGCCTAGTGGTAGAGTGCTTCCCTAGCATGCATGAAGCCCTGGGTTCAATTCCTCAGTACCACATACACAGAAAAGGCCGGAAATGGCGCTGTGGCTCAATAG